>NW_024609857.1:122011679-123211679 GCF_016920785.2 Ixodes scapularis | reverse complement strand
CTGATGACGTCATCAGTGACGTCACTGATGACGTCATCGGAATCCGCATCGTCATCGCCACTGATGACGTCATCAGTGACGTCACTGATGGCATCATCGGCATCGTCACGTGACCCCCAAGGTCACGTGACACCCCCAGGCCACTTGACCCCCCCCAGTACCCTTCCCTCCTCCTCCTCAAGAGCTGCGCTCTAATTCGGTGTTACAGGGAGTTGTAAACGGCTTCCACTTTTTTAGAGCGCAGCTCTTAGGGGCCCGTTCCCGGCTTGAGCGGCGTCGGCATAACCAAGGTCACCCCAAGATCACGCGACCCCCAAGGTCACGTGACCCCCAGAGGTCACGTGACCCCTCCCCAAGGTCACGTGACCCCTCCCCAGGGTCACGTGACCCCCATGGTCACCTGACACCGTCACGTGACCCCCCCCCCGAGGTCACGTGACCTCCCCGATGATGTCATCGTCACTGATGACGTCACCGGCGTCCACATCGTCATCATAACTGATGACGTCATCAGTGACGTCACTGATGACCTCACCGGCATCCGCATTGTCATCGTCATCATCACTGATGACGTCATCAGTGACGTCACCGGCATCCGCATCGTCATCATCACGGATGAAGTCATCAGTGCCGTCACTGATGACGTCACTCACATCCGCATCGTCATCGTCGCTGATAACGTCATCGGAGTCCGCATCGTCATCGTCATTGATGATGTCATCAGTGACGTCACTGATCACTGATGACATCATCGGCATCGTCACGTGACCCCCCAAGGTCACGTGACCCCCAGGTCACTTCACCCCCCCCCCAGTACCCTTCCCTCCTCCTCCTCAAGAGCTGCGCTTTAATTCGGTGTTACAGGGAGTTGTAAACGGTTTTCACATTTTTTTTATCAGGGAATCAGCAGACAGCGTGCAAAAATCGGTAGATCTACTGAGAAATCAGTAGACCTGGCAACACTGTCCCCCTCCGATAACGTCTGAAAGGCTCCACCAGCTGAGCTGAGAACAGCGTTTGACCCAAGCGTTTAACCTCAGCGAAGCGTGTGATAGAGGCGCAATCCACCACGGCCACCACGTCATGGCGCTCATAGTGTTTAGCGGTCGACGGTCGGGTGTTCACCTTCAAATCGGAGACGGGTGTACACCAGTCATTGCAGAAGTTTGGCTCAGCATATTCCAACGCTTTCAACTTCTACTACCTTTGCTGGCTGCACATTCACATTCTGCTACTCTCAAATACACAAGTCGGCAAAAGGCATTCATTCGGAAGCCTTTAAGAAACCTAAGACATCCAAACGTTTTCGATCGAATTGGATTGGATTTTTGTGGCGCAAAAGCATATACGGCTATAATGCGCCAGATACATAAACTATTGCCGAAAAGGGTTGGGGAGAAGAAATAGCTCTAGAAGCAGACGATATGATAAAATATGAAACTGAAGTGTGTAAAGGTGTAAAAGGTATGAATATGAACTCAGCGACCTAAAACAAAATCACAGTCGGTGTAGAAGGCCGATTGTTTCGGGGAAATCAAAAACACAAGAGTGTTGGTTACGTCGTTCTGGGTCATAAGCATTACATTCAAGTAAAATGTGATATATCGTTAGATGGCTATGGCAATGCTCACATTCCGGGGAATCTTCGCCACGCAGAAGATGCCCGTGCGTTATTCGCGCATGGCAAATCCTTAGATGGCCGAGAACCATCTTGTAGAAACGTTCGCGATGCCGAGCACTCTCCCATTCCTTCAGTAAGTGCATCACAGCATGTAACTCGTGGTTGACTTCGCGGTCCCATTCATATTGCTATTTCTGCACTATGGAACGTTTCACCTTCTCACGGTAATCTTTTGGAGGGATTTCTCTTGGGTCCACAAAGTGTGCGACGGCGCAGCAAGCAGCCAGATCTGCCTCCTCGTTCCCCGGGATGCCAACGTTACTTGGCACCCAGCAGAAAATAATTTCGTACCCAGTTTTGATGGCTGATATTATCTTGCAGCTGAGCAACGAAATTGTTTATGACTAAATTCAGTGAAACAAGAGCTTTTGATGCACTTAAAGAGTTTGTGTATACTACAGAGCGACGAAGCCTTTTCTTAACTGTGGACTCCACAGCAAGTAATAATCCCTGCAAATCTGCAGTTAAAATTGTGGCAGAAGGGTTAATTTTCTTCGCATGGCGAACAGATGGTCCAACCATTGCACTAACAACAAAATAATCAGTCTTAGTACCATCTGTGTAAACGCTGAAGTGGTTTTGGTACTGGCTTCGTATTTCAGAAAATTCTTGCCTCAGCACTTCATCCGGAGTATGTTTCTTTTTTGCGTTTTGTCAAAGTGAAGCTGCAGTGAATGAGTCAATAGCCCCAAGGAGCTACAGAGCTTATGTACTTTATCACATGTGGCCCTGGGTCAAGGTTAAAGTACTCTGCTGCCTTAGCATGCCTCAAAGCAAAGGGAGGGACAACACTTGGCTAATTTGAAAAATCCTCTCAAACTTGATTTTTTCGACCGATTCAAGAGCTGGATGGAAAGTGACTGATCTTACTCGGAGTGAATACTGCCACCTCCAGCCAGACGACCGCCCCTCCCGCTCTCACGGGGCAGCAGTCTGTCTCAGTTAATGGCGAGGGAGCACAGACGGCATCCCTTTCACGGGATGGGTTGGCAGCGGCCAAGCCTCTTCGTAGCCCGCGATCCTTTTCAAGGGAGAGGAGCCCACCCTCTCAGGAGGGGACATCCGCACCCAAAGAGCGGCATGGTTCCTGTGCCACTCCTGCACCCATAGCGCAGGAACAGGAAGTCTCTGGCGCCTGCCTGCCTGGCACCTCCGCCGCCTCTTTGGCTGGAGGTGGTCGTGACCGAGGCCTGGCGCCTCGTGGCCAGAGTCTTTCCATACCTTCTGGAAAGGTCTCGCCACAGGAGCCATCCTCTCATGCGACTGACACAGAAGACACGGAGTGGCAGACTCCCAAGGCCCGCAATAAATGTAAAAGACAAATAACAGCCCCGAAGTAACAATCCCCAACACATGGCTGCAACATTTCTTCAATGGAATTGCAGGGGATTACTTACTAACCTTGACGGCGTTGACTATCTTCTGCAGGAACAAAAACCTGCAGCCTTGTGTTTACAAGAAACATATTTGATTGCCACACACACAAGCTTCCTCCGAAATTTTTGTTGTCTTCCGGAAAAAAACCGCCGGAATGCTTCTATTTCATCTGGAGGAGTAGCGGCAGTAGTTCCAAGGCTGGCCGCTTGTAGGGCCATACCCTTACAGACTCCTTTAGAAGAAGTGGCAGTGCGTGTTCCAGTAAACAAAGCCATTTCTGTCCGTTCACTATATTTATCACCTTCACAAGCTATAACAAGTGCAGAACTTCACTGTCCTTTAGATCAACTTCCAAGGCCCTTTCTTTTGATGGGGGATTTTAATGCACACAATACCCTTTAGGGTGGGAATCGAACCGATGTTCGTGGGAAAATAATCGAATCAGTTTTGACTTCTCGAAGTCTTTGTCTTTTTAATACTGGTACTTCTACTTTTTTAGCGCCTTATCCTTGTTATCGACCTCTCCATTGGTAGTGCCTCGTTGCTGCCTGACTTTTCATAGAGTGTAGATCAGAATCTCTATGGTAGCGATTACGTTCCCATTGTTTTGAAAAACACAGTCTCTTTTGAGTCATTACAAACTCGAACTCCGCGTTGTCAGTTGGAAAAGGCTGACTGGGCCACTTTTAAAAAGGAGTCAGAGTTGCATCCAGATACATTAGCTAGCTTAGATGTTAATGAAGCCTGTGAGGTCGTGACTAATGTAATTGTCAAAGCAGCACAGCGCTCTATTCCAAAAACGTCAGGACGCTTGCCATCAATACCAAAGGCTTGGTGGAATGAGGAGTGTAGCGTAGCTCGTAAGCGGCAAAACTGTGCATGGACAATAGTGCGCCGTTACCCAACAGTTGAAAATGTCATTAATTTTTATAAAAGCTACGGGCTAAGGCTCGCTTTGTAAGACGCCAATAAAAAAAAACACCTGGGCCGGTTATCTCGAAGCGATGGTAAACCCATTTTGGTAAACCACGGTGCCTAAGAAGGAAAAAAGTACCTAGATACCGTAATAAACGGCTGGATATAAAACAACAATAATTATTTTTGATTGGGCAGTAAGATGCGTCATCTATCGGTGAAACAAGCCAGTCATTTTGTTTATCCTCTTTTTCCGCTGGTTGTTATCGATCTAGTATGGTATTTTAAGTCAAAATATAGTAATAGTGTACTTGAAGACCAATTTATTTGCTTCAGATGGTACGAAGAAATTTTAGCTACCATGCTAGAGTTTTTCGACGAATATTCGAAAATGTAAGAAACATTTCTTTCATTATGTTTCGCCATAAACGACGCATAACTTTCTCGTGTGCCTTCCAGTCTAGCGACGCCGGTGCTGTAGTCTCGTTTTTGTTCTTTGCGACGCACGTTTCTGCGATTCCTGCTGATCTCAACTGTTTGGCCTCTCTTCCGTTTGCCCAACCGATCCACCGATTAGCCCACCGACCGACTGCGGACTTACTAACATCTGATTTGCGGACCTATTTGTACTTTGATAACGGAAACGATGTCGAACGGGACGAGACGTCGACGTCGACGAGACCGCGCGTTCGCGCAGTACGCTGTCGTCATTCTGGGACGACAGCGCGTGTTCCGGGACCGCTTCGATCCGCTGGAAGAATTCGACGAGGATGCGCTGCAGCAACGATTCCGTGTTGTCGCGCGGAAATTACGTTTCTCGCGGAGACGCTGCGCCCGGACTTGCAGCGGTCGACGTCGCAGCTGCGCCCTAATGGGTCATGTACCTAAGAGGAACAATTCTGTCATCGGTTATTTCACTTAGTAAAAGAGTAAAGAGTGCATAAAATCGCTGTCGAACAACGTTGCAGTATGGTAATGCCTGTTTACGTCGGGAAGTGGACAAAGAGAGTACAGAGCTCCTGAACGGTGTAAATTCCGCGACACGCTCTCCACGAAGAAATCAGGCACACCGAGTGGTCACACCAATAACCATACATTTAAACGCATAATCACTGTTCGCAACGCGCAGGCACTTCCTAGGTTATTTGCTTACTTGTTGTTTTGTTTTGTGCAGGGTCAAATCGCTAAGCTTCTTTCCTTAGTGCCCAACAATGATGTTCTGGACGTGTCGAAAGGCTTGCGCACATGTATGTAAACTGAGCTAGTTAGATTGTCGCTGGTGTCGGATACCAATGTGGTCCTCTGGAATTCTGGGGAAGCGATAAAAATATTTCATTATTCGTTAAAATTACTTGTGCCATCTTACTGTCTGTCGCATAGGGTCGAGTGCACCCTCTGATCAATCAGTTTCTCTCCAGGGACGACTACCCCATAACATACTGAGGTTTCCACAAACCCTTGCATTTCAAAATGTACTTTATTATTTCACATCCGCCCTTGCTTCGTCAATCTAAAAAAAAAAAATCGCAGAACTTAATGTTCCCCTTCTCCCCCCCCCCCCCCCCCTCGGTCTGTTCTGATTACTCCTTTCCCAATTGTTTTTTCAATAGCTGAATTTGAAGTTCAGCCTGCAAGGTTTGTAGCTTTAGCATTTCAGTGCGATACTGTTTAGCAGCATCTGCTGCAGCGATTTGCGCATTGGAGGCATCTATGGCTCTTTTTATTGCCTCCCTATCCAACAGGAGGTTCTCCGCCTCCATCCGCTGCTGCTCCTCAGCTTGCTGCTGATACCTCTGCGCAGCTTCCCGGCACCAACGCCTCGTCTGCAAGACACAGGGAGCTGCTGCCCACCCTTCTGCTGCTGCCACCCTTTGGCCGCTTCCTGACGCCCGAAGCTGCGGCGCGGCCGTTTGCCTCAAACTATCCCTGTGTCAAATGGATATTCAGAAAGTGATTTGCTGTAGTTATTAGAAGTGTGAAGGCAACATGCGTAGAACATACAGTGTTTGTAACCCCGACATGTTGCTGGCATTTCGCCGCAGTGTACTTAACTGGAGAGCAGAAATTCTCTAGTATTTCAAGCATCTCCGAGTGGACCACACACTTGGTCAGAAAGTGATTTGCTGTAGTTATTAGAAGTGTGAAGGCAACATGCGTAGAACATACAGTGTTTGTAACCCCGACATGTTGCTGGCATTTTGCCGCAGTGTACTTAACTGTAGAGCAGAAATTTTCTAGTATTTCAAGCATCTCCGAGTGGACCACACACTTGGTGCTCATGCTCACCGTAATATCCCGAGAAATTGCCCACCCAAAACTGAGAGCACATTAGGTAAAAATAGGGGATGGGCTAACATTTGGTGTTCACAAGGTAGTTCAACTTGATCCATTGAAAAATCGAAAGTCCTGCTACAAATCAGGATGGGCTTTTTCTGGAGGATGGGTCGTCTCTCAAAATATTGCGGTGATATTCCTTGCACCGGTTGCAACTTTCAGTATTTCATTATCTTTAGCTTTCTTAAAAATTCCTTAACCTTGCCGTTTTTTTTACCTAAGCATGTTGTGAAACCAAACATTCTAGTCTGTTTGTTTACGACATCCACGATGCTACAAAAGAGTCTTCGCTTGGCTATGTATAGAGTCAATCTCGCTATAGCTTTCGATCCTGTTGTTAAACCGATAACTGATGCCAGCAACGCTATATACCTTTCTTTTTTGCGTTCCGCACAAGTTCGTCACAGCTTCAACGATGAGTTTGTTCACTCATTCAACAACCCATGAAATAACATGCGTAACAACAGGGTTATACCTTTTTTTTTTTAAAGGAAGCATATTGTCTTATATGTTGCACCTGTTGGTTAAGAGGTTAGAACTAAATATCACCACCTTGCATTCCTTCAACCATCAAAAAGTGTACTACAACTCTTCTTTGTTCGGATATCTGCCTGTAGAAAACACGTCAAGCGACGCCGATGTCTCGGATGGAATGTCTTTTTAATCACGCGCGCTCGCGACCACACCAGCGTTTGTGCATGACGAATGGCGATGGTGCTGCGAGTTAAACGAGGAAATAAAAAACAACGAAGTGGGTCCCCACGGGGTCCCACAGGGCTCCACCCCTAGAAACGTTGCCTGCGGTCGGGAACTGGCTGCAGGTGATGGACCGAGAGGCCGGCGAAGTTGAACTGAGCGTGGTAATAGGGCTGAGGCAGCGTCCGATAACCGCTGAGATGAAAGTGGGCTGGCGTCTGGCAGGCTGCAGGCAAAGGGAATTGACTGCGTGCTACGCTCCCGTAGTTGCCTCCACCGGAAATAGCGGGCCCTCGCCGGTGGCTCGAAGTAAACCTCAGACTCGCAGAATGATGCGACCAGCTGTGGGGTCGCTGCAGGTACATTCCTCAGAGCCGCGGTGTTGAGCCGACGAGCGACGTTGATGTTCTACGACTCAACAGCCGCACTGCCCTTGGCGGTCAACGACGCACCATAGCCGGTGGCAGAGCAGTGACGGCAGCGGCGAAGATAGAGCCGCAGGCCAGCGTGCCGAGCCGGCAGGGACGAGCGTAGTGGATGCGTCCCGACGTGCCGGCGGCAGACGCGATGGGAGATGAGGTGATGCAGGCCGCAGGTGCGGAGGCCGAGCCTGAGGAAGACGCTACTGACCTCTGACCCCTCGTCCGAAGCCGCATCGTTGTAGTGTCCCAGGTCGCGGAGAGCATTCACCCGGATGACAGAGGCTCGGGGCAAATCACGTTCAGGTCACCATTTTTGTGGAGAAAGCGTCAAGCGACTCCGATGTCTCGGATGGAATGTCTTTTTAATCACGCGCGCTCGCGACCACACCAGCGTTTGTGCATTGCGAATGGCGATGGTGCTGCGAGTTAAACGAGGAAATAAAAAACTACGAAGCGGGTCCCCACGGGGTCCCACACTGCCTTTGGTACATCGGTAGTTCTGTTGTCTGGTTGTTAGTTATGTTAGTAATGCGCACATTTTGCTACATATCCTTCTGCGTGTGTGTGTATTTTTTTTTGCACGTTTGTAGAGCAACTATGCAGCCGTATGAGTAAAATGAAGAGAAATTCATAACACATGCTTGTCATAAGTGACCCAAAGGCAGTGCAGCACGTCCGCTATCCGCTAGCCTGGGTCCCCTATCCCTAACCTGCATCACGCAGTAGTGATACACGAAAGTGCGCTGATTTCCAATGAGATATTGTGTGGATGGCACTATGACAATTTTTACCATCTCCTTGTTCTCACACCACTTTCTTAGGGTCCCACCATTAATAACAAAGCTGTTCTGCATGTCCCCAGTGCTGTTGACTTGTCATACAGACTGATGTGAAAGTAATCCACTCACTCTTTAGTGTCGCCCTCAATGACGTCGAGCCCACGCTGGTTCGACGAGTCGACGCCGATCACGTCGAGAACTGCCTGAATTAGGGTCGTCAGTTCATGGGGGTTCGGGCCGGCACCTACCAAATGAATGGACATTGTTTTCATTCCGTAGTCACCTGGGCCCCAGAGGCATTGCAGAGTGGAGGGGGATCAATAACCAATTACCAAACTAGAATATAAACAGCAGAAATCCAACGGCATTATGAAACGTCAATTGAAAGCATAGTAATTTATGCTGTGTGGCAGAAATGTAACTTCTTATCATTGCAGTGGAGCGATCTCGCAACATTGACCTTCCAACATGTACTTCGCTGCGTGCAACTGCGCTGCAATCAACATTCTACCTAGTACTTTCTCTGTGCCTTGAGGATGCACTAGTGTAGGGTATTCAGCGAAGTGTTTGATGAACAACTGTGCCCTAAGTTTCAGGACCTGTTTTTATGTTTAAAACAACAGAAAAGGCACCGTTTAGGTGGTGTGCATTCAACATTTTGCTCTCCTCTCTCTCATGTCTACCACACTTTTTGCTATTTCATGTGTGTCTCGGTTACTTCTAAAACACTGTTAAAGCAAATTTCAATAAACTGTTTTGAGATGTTGCCTCATTTTCTTTTATTACTGTTTTAGCACAGGGGCAGGAATGCAGTGGAAAGTTACACGTCAACAGTCACCTTTATATCTGTCATCAGTCATGCCATAAAAAAATTAAATGCTAACACGGCGTTATATTCCATGGCAGAAAAGGTTATGTTATTTTTGTTCTGTGTACCTCCTTCCCCGCCCCCCTTTCCAACTCATCGTTAAAGGAAACAATTGAAATATAGTTTGTTTTTCGAAATATGCCAATTCCTCCGACTCACCTGTGCGTCCTTCATGCTTCTTGTAGGCGCTGTACACCTTTCTGCATTTTTTAAGGAGGTTTTGCCACGCCTCCTTCAGTTATTCTACGGTCCTTTGAGCTCCCTGCTCATTCATTCTATCGGCAATGTCGAGCCACGCCTGTTGTCTTGTGTGTGCAGTAACTGCAGGACCGAATTTTTCCATAATTTGTTCCCTTCTTGCCCCAACTTCCCGAATTAACTTCAAGCTCTCGTCTAATGTCATACTTTTTTGCCTCTGTTCGCAAACCCCCGATGCTGATGCTTGGTCCATTTTCAATCGACGTTTGAAGACAGGGCACTATCGTCTGCTACCTTGGTTTCTCTACCTGCTCACCTGTGTTTTGCTACATATCACAATAAGACGCAAGATAATCCTATTATCTTTTTTTAAAAACGAAAAAAAAAAAGCGAAATGATGATCTTGTCAATTTTCTTTGTGGTATTTGTTTATTTCTTGTTTCTCCGACTTCTGCAGATGACATCGGCAAGGTTGATTCGTATACCGCGCTTGTACCTTTCCCATTGGTGGATACATCGACCGACCGTCGCGGTCAGAACCAGACGCAGCGGCACTGCTTGAACGTAAAGCTAAGCTTCTCGTCACCGTTGAATTGCTGGCCACCGAGGATATATAGAAACCTCGATGCTGTCTGCATACTGTCGGCGCACTGCGAACAAAAAAAGAAAACAGTACAATGTCCCAGCTGTTCACCCGGAACGAAGACTTTATCGAGGATAACCCCCTTTCTCCGCAAAGTAATCGCTGCTCACGAGTTGGCGTGCATAGTGTAACAAATTAAACGTGTTATTATAAATATATACCAACACTTGTTCGCAATACATTTTTTTACTCACCATAAAAACACTTCCAAGGCTTATGTATCGTCATATGTCTTAGATCTCGGACTGCTGAAGAGTGATGCGTTCGCGGAATGCTGCCGTCGCTTAGTTCAGTAGTCCCTCTGAACTACCGCTTTGCTTGACGTGCTAATAGGTTGATGGTGCGTCATTAATATAACAGCCGGATCGAAATGAATGTTCAGCAGAACGAAGCAGAACTATTAGCCCTCATTAAGCTGCGTCGCGGCCATTTTGCTTGTAGGTACTGCTCCTCCCTCGGCGCCCCTGCTCTCCCCAGTCACGTGACCTAAAATTCCCCCTTCTAGGGACAATAGTTAACCTTAACCCACGGTTCGCGTTCGAGAAAACGGGCCCTGGATGTCGTATGCTTCCTCAGTTAACAGTTCCACAGGTGTAAAAGTCTTATGGGACAGATCCATAGAATTAGAGGGGATTACTGTGCATTTACCATCCCTCTCTTTACATTAGATGGCAGGAGTGTTCCCACACTAGAACAGCAGGAAAATATTCTTGGTGAACACTTTCAGTCTGTCTCGGGATCTGACCATTATTCAGACACCTTTCTTAAATACAAGGCTGCCAAAGAGAAAGCACCAATAAATTGTACTGGAGGTTCTAAAGAGGCTTATAATCAAGCTTTTACCCCTGTGGAACTGATGATCTCCCTTGGCAAGGGAAAGAGTTGGTCCCCCGGTCCAGACATGATTCATTACAGTATGCTTCAGCATTTACATTCCGCAACATTAGATACCATTTTAACATATTTTAACTCTGTATGGAGCAGGGGAGCTTATCCCATTTTCTGGAAAAGGGCAGTCGTGATTCCTTCGCTGAAGCCTGGAAAGGATCCATCATTACCGTCCAGCTGCAGACCCATCGCACTTACCAGTTCATTTGGCGATGGGGCGATCCACTGTTGATCACCTTGTTCGCCTAGAAAAAAGTCAGAAATGCATTTGTTAACAGACAACATTGTTTATCGGTGTTTTTTGATATTGAGAAGGCATATGATACCACATGGCGGTACGGAATTTTAAGGGATTTAGTTTGAGCTGGAACTCGCGGGAAAATGCTAGCTCTTATCAAGAGCTTCCTAGATGAGCGTTCCCTCCAAGTGAGATTTGACACGACACTTTCTGAAACGTTTGAATGAACTCTCTTAAACAGGTTCTTTCCCCATCTCTCTTCTATGCACTTGATGTTGATGATGTACAAACTTCCTGCTCTTCGCGTAATTTTGTTATTTGTGAACGCCAAGTTCAACTAGGTATTAATGGAATGACATGTTGGGCAGATGAGAATGGTTTCCGTTTCTCGGCAGAAAAAACAGTCTGTGTTCTGTTTTTTTTTCGAAGGGGTATCACTACAGACCCCGCTCTAATTTTGGAAGGTCAGACCCTAAACGTACATGCTGAGCATAAAATTTGAGGGGTTATTTTTGATAAGAAACTTAGCTTCCGTAGTCACATCTTGCAACTAAAAAGAACTGCCTTCTAGCATTGAATATTTGAAAAGTTCTTTTTCACAAGTCCGGGGGTAGTGAAAGAAGGTGCCTGCTGCGTTTGCATCAGTGCCTTTTTCCATCGAAATTAGATTACGGTTGCATGGTGTACGGTTCGGCACGGCCGTCTCTTCTTCGAATCTTGGATCCTGTCCACCACCTGGGACCACGACCTGCAACGGGGGCTTTCCGGACCTCTCCAGTTCCCAGTCTCTACGCTGAATCTAATGAATACTCTCTGGGAAAAAGACGTCTGTTCTTGGGCTTTCAATATCACTCTATGCCTCGACATCCTGGACTCGAAGTGTTTCTGGACACGCGGTATGAAAGGTCGTACCAGAACAAACCTTCTGTTATACCTCCTTTTCCTCTGCGCCTTAAATCCGAGGCCAAGAATTTTGCAATAGACTTATCGAGTCCGGTAACAGTGTTGCCCAGCCCAGTTGCACCCTGGAACATCAAACCTATTCCGATTATTTTTTCTCTTTCCAAGTATGACAAGAAGAATGTACCAGCGGAAGATTTTAGGCAAGAGTTCTTCCAAATCTCCGAAAACTACAAAAACTTTGTACAGTTTTAGACGAATGAATGAAGGGGAGCAGTAGTGTAGGATGTGCTGTAGTCGGGCCGTCATGCAGTATTGTTACGCGGCTCAGCAACCAAGCCACCATCTTTTCTGCAGAGTCATATGCCCTACTAGTAGCTGTGGATACTATCATCAAAAGAAATATTAAGGCCGCCACAATTTTCCCAGATTCTCTCAGTGCACTCCGTGCACTTGCATCCCTAGATAGATCAAAAGATGCTTTTATTCTGCAAATATGTAACAGGATTGTAGCTGCCACAAACTCCAACATCACCATTAATTTCTGTTGGGTGCCTAGCCACGTCGGTATAGCCGGAAATGAGGAGGCCGATAAAGCTCCTAGAACATGTCGACATGGACACACAGGTTACCTGCATCCCATACCTGGATTACAGGTCAATATTGAAAAGGCCGATTCAAAAGAAATGGCAGGACGAATGGGATACTGAAGTCCATAATAAACTCCATCGCGTGAAACCTGTTCTTTCTAAATGGGCCAGTTGCCGACATAAAGAGCGTTTTTATGAAGTTGTTCTTTGTCGCGTGAGAATTGGTCACACTCTCCTCACACATGGCTTCCTTCTGCGAGCAGAGGATGCTCCTACGTGTGAAGAATGTAATGAAACACTCTCCGTCTTGCACATTCTCGTTCAATGTCCGAAATACCATGAGGAGCGTCGCACCAACTTCTCACGGTTTTTTTAAAGAACAGATCCCATTCCACCCTACTCTTTTGCTGGGAGAGGAGCTTCTTGTTTCTCATATCCAAGTTTTTAACTTCCTAGACACCATTGGCCTATTATAGCACATTTAAGTTAGTGGACTTTCTTTGTATTGTCTGCATTTCATGAAACATTTTAAACTCTCCATATCATGCCTCACCTTTAACTGAATACCACCGCAGTTTTTTCTTCTACCAATATTTTGGCGCACTATGGCCTCAGCAGTCGCTGCGCCATTAAAACCCAAAATCAATCAATCAGTCGATCAACCACGATAATGTCACGGCAACCAGGGTTGTTTGCCCCAAAAATCAATGGCGGCACCCACTGACGAGCTCCCCATTGGTTGAGAAGAGTTCGTGGCTGCGCCTACTTCCGTTGCACCTCGCTCCGTGCAGTGGACATAGGGACGCCACCTCCTGCCAATTATAACCACCTTGGCCAAACGGAAGCTCATTGCAAGAGCGCTGCGGTCTTGTGCAGTCTTCAAAAGGCTCTCTTTTTTTAACGAATTTAAGCAAATATAATATTTTATTACAAATAATATTGTCACTATAATAATGCTGTAAAGATTAAGAAGTATTTAGTCTATCTTAGGTTTTATCTAAACTTTGTTTTCTTTTTCAATGTAAAACCGAAACTACTTCAAGCAATGTTTCGTTCCTCGTATTCGTGTGCGTGCATGCGCCCGTGTTCGTGTGCGCGTGTGGATGCATCCACGTGCTTGTGTGCGTGCGTCTGTGCTTGTGCGTGTGTCTGCGTGCGTGCGTTTGCGCGTGCGTGTCAATGCGTGCATACGCGTGTGCGCGCGTGTATGTGTCTGCGCGCTCGCAAGCATCTCTGTTTGTGCGTTCCATTGAGCTACGCCAGCAAGAAGACAAATTGGATGTCCTTGAACACTGTGATGAACACTAAATGATTTATTATTATTATTGTTATTGAAATATGCCGGCGCGAAGTACAGTGGTTATTCCTTAACTCCGCAGTAATCGCTAGTTGATTGATTCATTGAGCTTTATTTGTGCCGGTCGTGACTTAAGACAGATGTCAATCGGCCACTTCCACAAATAGGGCGAACATGCGTTGCTCTTCTAAGTAATGCGCTTCGAAAGTACCTCGAGAAGGTGGCGCCTTGATTGTCTCCATTTCAGCAGTTGGATTACCAATATGATCAGCTCAATTACAGTATGTACAGTTCAAATTTTGCTACAATCAGGTAAAATTAGGGGTGTCCAAATAATAAAACTTTCGAATACGAATAAGGCAAAAAGCTGACTTCGAATATCGAATATGTGTCTAGTAATAAAAAAAAAAATTGCAAAACGAGGGGTAACAGCAGGTTTTATTGCCTTTTTTAAATAAATCAATGCAACTACATTTTACTGAGCTGCAACAGGCTAAAGATACCTCTAGTAATGCTCTCATTACAAATTATCATGTAGGAAAATTAACTGCTCAACGTGTTCAGAGGGTAAGCGCTCCTTGCTTAAATGCGGGTACTTGAAGCGGCGAATGCACTGCCACAACTCGCAAGGATCCTTGTCCCTGTCCAGAAGGAACTTTTCGGCGCATTCTGTAACTTCACTTTCCGGGCAGGTGCCAACTGAGTGTTCTTTTTGTTCATCACTAGAAGGTCAAAAGCGTTCCATACACTGGATGCCACTAGTGGACACGAAGACGACGCTGGCATGGCAGTGTCCTCACTTGGTTCCACGTCAGCTGTCTGGAGCTCCCTTGTCACAAGGTCTTTTAGCCAGATCATATGGCCAGACGCCTGATGAACTGTGGCTTTAAAACGAGGGTCAAGAAACATGGCCAGGCTGACTTGGCAGAGGTGTACTGGTTCTACTCTACACGAGAGTGAGAGCTCCTGAATGTTCGCGTCATTTGCTATCGCCCTGCACAGAGATTCCAAATACAACGGCACATAAAATTGGCGACATTGGGCAGTCCTGTCGCGCTGATCCCGAAGCAGGGATGGGAGCCGTTCTGTTCCCGTTCACGAGCAGTCGGGTAGTGACGTCACGATAGCACAACCGCACAAAGCGTAGACCTGCCACTTCGGAAACTCATTCTAACTATTCGTTTTATACGAGTTTCGCGTCGTGCGTATAGCAATTTCCGGTCGAGTGGGACGAGCTTGTGCGTATAGCTTTACTCTTCGAAGAACACGTTCGCACGACTTGTACTGAGCTGTTGACGACGAGAGTCTTGTGTAGCAGCGCCAAAAAAGGCTTTTTCCAGCTTTCTTTCCCTGCTTGCTCGGTGGCTCATCATGAGGGTTGTAAAGTACCTAGGTACAAGTAACTGGAGACCTGTATCTAGGTACTTTTGTTGTACCTGAGGTACAAACCTAGGTACTTCAATTCCTCGGTATCTGTATTTGTATCTTAGGTACATTTTCCAGTAACTTGTATTTATGTGAAGCTACTTTTTACAAGTACTTGTTTATTCACTTCGTCAAAATGGTAGAAACTATAAATCTTGAAGTTTCAATCCACTACCATGTGCCGTGATTAGCATTGAGTTGGGTACGGCATTAGAGGCACTAACTTGATCGAACGACGTTATAGCGAACGAAACCCCGCATATGATGTGTCATCGAACGACACACTTTAGTGAATGTTGGTGTTTATTTGAGCAAACGGTGAATTAGCGATGCCGTTCTCGCGACACCAATTTATTTATTCTCTTCGAAACTCCATTTAGGAAAAATAGCGACCTGCTTCCTTCATCTCAAACCAAAATCGACTTCATTGCGTGCTTGACGCTCCTCTGACTACCGTGCACGGGAGGATATAACTTGAACGATCTGCGCAGTTTCTGTTGCACGTATCTTGTCCTGGTGGTGGCACTGTTCTGCCATAAATACAATATAAAATATGATTACAAATAAATTATAATTACAATCGTAAAGCAATGTAACATTGCATATATAATACAGTTTGCACTCAATAAATCGGACTTCAATTTTGCAGTTATCAAAACTAAGAAAGTTCCGAAAGAAGAAAAAAAAATGTTTCTACTGACTAACGAAAGAAAAAATAAAACGATGAAGCTTGAAGCCTTTCGCTCGTCGTCGCGAAGGTTAGGTGCATATGCACTCGGCTCATGCGTCTCTTCATGCGGCCGACGTCTTCTGGGCTTGTCGGCGTCAGCACCGGCTCTGAGGGAAAGAACGTCAACAAGCGAGTTTCGGCGGTTTCGGCGTGACATGGTAAACAGTGGAAGCTGTGGCCTCGGTGAACCAATTGGAGCGTGGGGACAAGGCACGTGAGGACTCAACACCGATGTGGACATCGCATTGACACCAATAAAGCACATTTATCGAACTCTTTTTTTCGTGTATCCTTAGTATAAAAAGCTCTACTTCCAATATATTTTTACAAATTTTGGAAGATAAATAAAGACAGTCTCTTTAAAGTAACTGTACGTGTACCTAGGTACATCTTTAAGCAAGTACCTGGGTGCGAACCTAAGTACTGTTTGTAGGAGTAACTGTAACTGTATCTTAGGTACATTTTTTAAGTAACTTTTACAACCCTGCTGATCATCCACAGTTCATGCCAATATCGGAGAACATGCTCGAGAGAGGACGATATCAGCCACTTTGGTATTAACACCAAGAGAGTTGCGCAGCGCCGCAGCTGGCGCGGTTTACGTTTTAACCAACGTTACTAGATTACCTCAGCTGTGGAACTCTTGCGGAGGGGGGTCACTTCAGTTCGCCCCCCCTCCCCCCTCCTTCCCCCCCCCCCCCCCCCCCCCCCCATCGTTCGAAGCGTCATCGAGATTTTCGTTTACGAACTGTGCGTTCCTGAAACGCCACCTTGACGCCGTGCTTCAAGACGATAGCAGCCGTCCGGCGCGTCGAACCACGGGAGGAGAGCCCTTAAAGGGCAACTCCGCTTAATTTCAAAAATTTTGAAATAGTGGCCGATTTTGCTTTTTGAAGCACTCAAAAACAAATCCCAATCCTTTGTTTCGCGAAAAATAAAATATTTTTCGTGTAATTTTACTCTAGCCATGATCACAAACCGAAACCGAAACGGTGGCAAAGCCGGACAACATTGTATATTCGGCATCACTAAGCATGTACACCCACGTGATATACAAGGGGAAGAAGGATCTCCGCTCTTCTCAGGATCCTCCTTTGTGCCTCCTGGATTAGCACAGGCGTCGCTATTCCCCTCCCAGAAGATTATAGAAGATTAACCTGTCACTCAATATTCTTACAAAAGCAGCTTCCCTCTCCTCCTTTTCAAGCCGCGCTCAACGAGGCGATGGACCTATCAGTAGTATCAATAGTCGAGCACCGGGCCGGCCGAGCGCGTCACTCACGTCTCTCACGGCGCTGGCGCCACCCGTGCTCTTCCCGGAAAAAAAAAAATTGAAAAAAAAAGAAGCTGTACATGCTTGATGACGTAACGGACGTGCCGGGAGAAGGAATTTGGAGGAAGCGGAAATGCAGCCGGGCAGTGTTGTCTGGCCCGCACGTCTCATCCAAAACCAGCGGATTCGTGCTTGTCAAACTTTGACAGCGATTTTAATGAAAATGTCTAGGCGGAATTCAGTCGTAATATTTGCCATGGGGGTTTTGTAGATGATAACAAAGAGAACTGTATAGTTTTGCACTACTGGAAAAGAAGCGGAGTTGCCCTTTAAGTGCTGCCCGTGCAAGCAGCATCTGTGAGCAGTTCCGTAACCGAGCTAATCTTATAACGTTGGTTTTAGTGCGCGGGAGTGGCAGGAGTTGTTGCCGATGGTGATGTAATGTTCTGCTCGCACCTAGCTTTTCCTGTTTTTAATTTTCAAACATTTATAATAGATAACAGTCTCGAGATTTAGTTTATATTTATATTTTAATCTCGAGGTTCATTTTACTGTATCAATTTATAGAACGCGCAATTACATCACATATTGCCATAAAAGTGCCACACAACAAAGGGCTTGGTCAAAAAATAACCGAAACTGATCCTGTCTTGCTGCCGTAGGACAGATAGAAACGGAGCAGACAGGTAACGCACGCAACGTACGCATTTCTCAGTGAATAAACATATCCATGGGGGATGCGTCGCAGCAGATTATTCCTTGCCGGCTCGAATATTCGCAGTTTGTGCGAAAATTCGCCGTTTTTCCCGAATATTCCGCCGTGGCCGAATATTCGAGAACTTCTGAATTTGCAATTTTCGAATCCAGTACTTTTCGAATAAGGAAAATATTCGATTCGTATTCGAAATTTAGAATATACGCACACCCCTAGTTAAAATAAATCATGTTTTTTTTTTTTTTTAATATGGTATGACGACGATTTGCGCCCGTATAGTAGGCGACATAAAACTTCTGCAATTTGCAAGAGACAACTTCTGCACTTAAAGTGGAAAGCTCAAAATTTCTCTTTTAGACAGGGGTGGGACTCGTACATGAGTCCATCTAATAAAGTGGTAAATTAAAAAAAAACGAGCACTTCCTTCTTTTCTGGTGTTTTTCTCCGCAACTCACCACATAAGTGAAATAAAGTAGCATATTGTTTTAAATAAAAACTGTGAAGAGTTTAAGTCGAACAAGTTTTTAGTATCGGGAACAAATATAGGCGGAACAGGTGATCAGCCTCCTCTAAATGCACGTGTTTCATCCAAAACAAGAACAATTATAAAAATAAAAAAAACAAGCGTTCCACTTAAAACCGTTTGATCCGCTGAAAATTTCCCAGGACTCAGTCAAGAATTAGTGGAACGCCAGCCTTATGCGGAACAACTGGAATCTAAGTGGAACCAGGTTAAGAGTGTATATATGCCGCACGCTTTGAACGTGCGTTGAAGACGCTTCCGTGTCTACCGGGAGTGCGCTACTTCTGTAATCCTAAATAATACTAATGGCGCGCCTAAATTATACTTGAAGTGTCTACGGTTGCTCAGAGCGTACTTGGAGTAAGCTCTAGTAGTTATATGACTTAAACATACGTGGCAAGTATACTTGGATCATGGAACGGCTGCCGCGTGCAGTACTACTCTACTTGTAATATTATATTACACTCCCCGCCTTATAGTATACTAGAAGTAGGTCAGGTATAGTTTTATTACGCTCTTTTTCGCTAAGGGTTTCTCTACTTCTTTGTCTACCGTACTCACTACAGAGGCGATGTATCTAAAGACCCGAAGGAGCTTTACGAACTTCGTTGGTTTAATAAATGCCATTTGGCAAGTCATCTCCAGTCGGCCTATGACGCGATCTATCCACACGTAAAAGATAAGCTATTACATTTCAAGGACCTTTAGAGATACCCGTAGAACAGGCGCTAAGCACAGGCACGGTACGCATGCAAAAAAAAAAAAAAAACAACACCCGAGGTTGTTTGCGTAGAAATCACGTTGGTGATGCGGCTACTTGGGCGGACCATGCTTGAAATTCAACCGGAAAAGTAACCTTGCCTTTTTAAAGTGATTAGCTGGCTCTTGGTGTTTCGTGATCACGTATTCTAATCCATAGCCTGCTTTTATTGTGAATGATTGTTATTGTAGGTGATAACTTCTTTTTTTAAGTGCTTACGTGACTCTTTCTTGATGTTTAGAACCGGTGTACTCCCGCGTTGTCCTACCTTGCTACAGCGCAAAGAATACGCATTCCAAAAAAAAAAAAAAAAAGAAAGGTTACTTTTGTAAACACAAAACTAAGAAATGGGTGCCGTTGTTTTTTTTGTTTTTTTTTTTACCTTTATTCTTTTACCTTTTTCTGCAGAAGTTCATTTACGTCATTTCTCTTCCGAATGGTGCAGTGAGTCTTTGAACGACGCGTATATTTGTTCATATGGTAACAACATAAGCTATAAAAAATCAGAAAAAATAATCCACCGCTTCCTCCTACAAGAGTTTGTTTACCCAACTCCCGCTTCGCTCGGTCTGGTCGCCTGAGATAAGCGACGTTTGGTCGTTTTCGATGGACCCAAAGCAACGCAGCTCGAGGGCTCTGCGAAGCGTTTGGCTGCAACGACGGAAGGGAAGCAAACAAACCATATAACTGCTCGCTCCGACAACACGTGATTCGTTTTGTTTCTCAACATGCATGTGCGGTCTGGCGAAACATTCTGTGTATTCTCTGTTGTCCACACAAATGACAGATTCATGAATCGCCGCGCGTGCCTAGTTCGGCCGCGGAATAAATGGCGAAACGTTTCGGGCAGTCGGTTTGATACATTATTACCAAACGTTAGCTCTCATATGTTATTAGCTTTAAACAAAACGAAACCTAGTGAAAAAAAACAGACACACACACCGAAGAAATTGAGTCATTGTCTAGGGAAAACTTAAATATGCTGAACTGTGCAAGCAGATAAAATACCCCGAGAACATATACATGGAATAAAATAAAAAAAGGAATCTTGTTACACAAGATTAAAATGTAACAACAACGAGCTGTGGCACCGCGCAACTGAAACCATGATGTTTAGGAGACATTGGAACGTTTCTCTTTGGTTTGCGTTAAGCCCGTATTTATTGTTCGTGGGTCTCGCTAAACGCCGCAACTCTGCGGAGGAAATATGCGGTGAACAAAGCGACCAATTCCGAACTCGCACCGCGTCGTGCGTGCGACGTCCTGAAGAGTCGGCGCACGCCAAGCGAAGGCGCCGCCCAGCGGGAAGTTGGTTGGTTGAGCATAGTTGTAAACCCGAGACTGGAAATACGGACAAGTGAGAAAACACACAACGACACGGTCGAAGTCCGTTTCGTTCTGTGCTTCCAGTATGCCATTTAGTTTCTCTAAATAAAGAATGGGCACTTCGAGAATAGATGACACAGACAATGTCAAGGCGAACAATCACAATTCCCCCAAAACAGAATTCAATATTTCTGTTCTCTTGCAAAAAGTTTTTTTCCCACGCTCCCGCGAAAAACACGTCCGTGAGGCTGTACTATACTCGTGCGACCTAGCAATGCGCTTGTCTACATTACAGGGAAAAGGGGGCGGCGGGTGTCTGACCTGATGCACCAATAAATGTCCTTTAGCGTGTTCCTCACTCTGTAATCACCCACACGAGATGCGTTGCGCCGCGGAGCTTTGCAATCTGGCCCAAACCTGTGTGTTTTGGTGCTGGAGGCCCGAGGTGGAGGACCCCGTTTCGAACAGCAGCACTGGTGGTGAGGCTTGTGGCTCCTCTTCATGGCTTGGACAGGCTACAGACATTTCACCTTGGGGATCTGATGAGGCAGCGAACGTCTCCTGAAGCTCGCTGGCGCTTTTAGCGTGCACTTTGCTAGAATCGCTGAAATCCGCGAAGAATTTCTTGCCAGGGCAGTCTTTCCCAAAAGCAAGCCTCCCGAGCTCATTCCGGTTGTGAGTGCAGGGCAATTCGAAAAAAGTCCCTACAAAAACACTTGTACACTAGTAATGTTTGCAAAAAGCACCGGCATTTCCCGCTGGGCATGTGCACACGCCAATGTGTGCACAGACGTCACTGGCCTCTCCATTCTTCTTAAAGCTCGGCACCGAGCAGCAATAGTCCCCAAGTGGAGTACCCCTGGGTCCGGATGATGAAGGAACATTTCTCGATGTATACGTAGCTTGGCTTCGTGTATTTTAGGTACTGTTATTACTGGGACATCGATGTAATGAGCCGCGGCAGCGAGACGGTCAGCAGCCTTGTTGCCCGATATGGCGGTGTGCGGAGGTAACCACTGAAAGGTTAATTGTCAGCTCTTTGTAAACTTCTCGCTAAGTGTGCGACAAATCTCGCTACATGTGCGACGACGCAGCCAACTTAACCAACACTGAAGAGGGCCAGTAAAGTGTCGGTCACTGAACACTTTCATTAATTACAATGTCCTCGGTTTTGTACTTTTCCCATGTGTAAGAAAGTTATCATCAACAGTCACGTGTGCCTGTAGCTTCAGAAAGGTTCGGCGGCATAACCGTTTGGCGGCAACCATTTGAAAGCAAGTTTTCCTCTGTTTTCTATGTCCTACGTGAATACCGTTTAGGCGAACAGCTGTACAGCACATGTGTGAAAATAAACCGAGAAATTTGCTTTTACTTTGCGTGTGTTGTCCCTTCTTGATGGCCTCGTAAGAGTAGCGGCCACTTGTTCTATTCATTCTGGTCGGTTTTCTGTGCAGTAACCGGACAGGTTTAACATAAAGTGACCATATTCCTCGGGCACCGAAAGCGGGACGCGTGTCGGGGAGGAGGTAATTATTTTGACACTTGAAAACTTAAAATTTCAGTGGCAAACCACTTTTTTATTATTATTTTCTATACGGCCGTGCGCATTTTTTTCCTTGCAATTTGAATACAGTAGGCGATCCTGTCATGATTGTAAAACAGATTGCAGAGATTCTAGGCGAGCCTATAACCGACGCGGACATTGACATCTGTCACAGGGTGCCCACACAAAAACCCACAGAAAAAAACATTATCGTACGCCTTGTACAACGAAGCAAGAGAAACTCTTTGTTGCAAAAATGTAAAAAGAAGCGCATGACGACTTCAGATCTTGGAGCTGCTGGTGCGGCAGCCCCCGTGTATGTGAATGAGCACCTGACTCGACAAAGCAAACAAATTCTGGGAGCAGCGATCGCTCGAAAACGTGTCGTAGGATGGAAATTTGTTTGGTCATCCGGAGGAAGGGTATACGCACGAAAAAATGAAACCTCACCTACTATCAGAATTGCTGACCCCGACGACGTAGAAAAAATGACGGGGTAATCTCGGTTATTCCCTAAATCTTATTTCAACTACAATTTATATTTTTAATGGATGAAACATATCCGATAGAATGTAGATATTTTGACGACTCATCATTTAATCTCACGTTCCGCAACTTTGAGAGTAGTTTTTCTGTGACGACCTGGAAATTTTTTTTGAATCTTTGAGCATGCGCTTTGACGCACTACTTTTTTCTGAGACCTGGATTCCCGAAAATGCTGAACCACCTTACTTTAATGGTTATAAATGTGCCAGCTTAGGCAGAGAAAATAAAAGAGGAGGAGGTGTTGCCATCTATTTAAAACAAAATATTTTTTGGTATGTTGTTGAAAATTTCTCTGTGATCACAGCTGATGTTGAGTGCCTTGTTTTAGATGCCAAAACTGTTATTATTGCTGTTATTTATAGACCCCCCACTGGTAATAAGGAAGATTTTTTAATTTTTTTGGAAGACTTACTATCTTTTCTTGGATCGACCTCCAAACCATTTTTAGTTATGGGTGATACAAACATCGACCTACTAAAATGTAATAGTTACGTAATAGAGATGAATAATCTCTTATCTGCTTGGGGATGTACTAACGCTGTGACACTGCCCACCCGAGTGACTTTAGAAACTTCTAGTTCAATAGATATATGTATAACTAATCTCAACGCTAGGGAAGCCACATCTGGCATATTTACACAAGATATAAGCGACCACATGCCAGTTTTCTGTCTGACATCCTTCTATCGTGGCAAAAATACACCGAAACGCGATACTTACTCTTACCGACGCATAAATGAAGAATCACTGCAATTTTTTTTTGTCTTGCTCGAGCAAACAAACTGGGAGAACGTCCTTTTGGAACGTGACCCCAACCTTGCGTATGCACTTTTTTCTAACAAATTTAAGCTTTGTTATGACGTCGCTTTTCCGCTTATTCAAGTAAATAATCGTCAAAAACATGTACGAAAACCTTGGATTACAAATGACTTATACAGGCGTATTAAGATAAAAGATAGGATGTACCATAATTTTATTAAATATAGGCACCAAAATCTTCTCATCGAATTTAAAAAAACAAGAAATAAATTGAACTCCGACCTTAAAAAGGCCAAATCCGAATATTATCAAAATATATTTTCAAGGGTATACAATGACCCAAGAAAGATATGGGATACTGTGAACGAAATTACTGATAGGAAAAAACGTGTGCAGGGAACGCAAAGTGTCACTATCGACGGCAGGAACGTGAGTGGACAGCAAATGGCAAATCTAATGAATATGCATTTTGTTGACGTTGGTTCACCACCAGAACACGAAGACACTTCGCAATGCTGTATCACAGACGCAATGACTTCCTTATCAAGCACGATAATGCTATTTCCAACTACGCCATATGAAGTAGAAGGGCTCATAAGTAAAATTAAAAATAACGCCGCAGCTGGCGTAGACGACTTCAAGCCAAGGCCTGTCAAATATGTCTCCCAACAAATATCTTATATCTTGTCACATGTAATCAATCTTACTCTAGAAACTGGAATATTTCCTAACGAACTAAAAATTGCAAGAGTTACTCCAATCTATAAGGGTGGCGGGGAACACCTTCTACAGAATTATAGACCGATCTCGGTTTTGCCAATTTTTTCAAAAATATTTGAAGGGGTTATAAATTCTAGATTAGACAATTTTTTTTCCAGGCACAATGTATTAAACAAATGTCAATACGGCTTTCAAAAATCTAAATCTGCAGAGCAGGCACTTGTAGAAGTAAAAGATAAAATTATAAGCAATATTGAAAATAGATTATACACCTTAGGCTTATTCCTAGATTTTAGAAAGGCCTTCGATACGATCCAACATGACATATTACTAATTAAGCTTCAAAGGTACGGCATACGTGGGGTTGCTTTGACTTTAATAAAAGACTACCTCCAAAATCGCATGCAGTATGTTTATATTAACAACAATTATTCTAATTCGCTCAAAATAAAGTACGGTGTTCCGCAAGGGTCTATTTTAGGCCCGCTCTTATTTCTTCTTTATGTGAATGATATCACAAATATTCTGGGGTCCCCTGAGCTGGTCATGTACGCAGACGACACTAACGCATTTTTTGCTTCAACCTCTAAAGCGGCCTTAGAATCTATGACAAATAATTATCTAGACAATCTATCAGTGTGGCTTCAAAATAATAAATTACAACTAAACGTAAAAAAAAACAAAATATATAATTTTCACTCCCGTTAATAGGTGCGACAACACTAAGGTGACAATATATTTTGAAAAGGAAATTATAGAGGAGGTTACAGAACAAAAATTTCTTGGTGTGTGGTTCAATCGGGAGTTAAGTTGGAACACGCACATAAATAAACTGAGCTCTGAGCTATCCCGAGCCATCGGATGTATTTATAAAATAAGAAATCTCATACCTTTGTGGCTAAAAAAGAATATATATTACGCTTTATTTTACTCCAAACTGTGTTATTGCATTTTAGTCTGGGGCACGACATCGGCAACCAATTATAATAGGTTGATCATCTTACAAAAAAAAATTCTGCGACTATTTGAAAATTATAAAGGTAAGCCTCAAGATCTCCCAACTGAACCGCTGTTCAGCAAATATGGTCTACTTAAAGTGAATCAAATTTATTATTTTAAATTGTTACAGATAATACACACAAAAAAACTCTTCGCAATTCCGCCAGAAAACACAGCGTATCACACCCTTAGACATAGAATCAGACGACCTCCAAAAATACGTACCAATTACGGAAAACAAACGACATGCTTCCAAGTCGCCAAAATCTTGAATAATACGGAAGATCTAATAGATTTTAACTGCAATATACTCCAATTCAAAAAAAGACTAAAGACACTTCTGGTGGGCAGTGACATTGTGTTCTGATATATGTGTACTGTGTACTTATTAAATCATGTCCATAGTTCACTTTTGAATTGTTAAAACATGTTTCTGACCAATTTGTTTTTATCCTTCTTTGCTGAAAAAAATTATCGTGGGATATTTGATCGATCCTGTTTTTTATTGTTTCTGAGTTGTATAGAATTTTATAGGTTCTTTTCTCTAATTTTCGTGTTCAAAAATCTATGTATCCCGCACTGCTGTGTTAGAACTGTAAAGGGGACAGAGACCTCGTCAGGCATCACGCCTTTAGTCTCTGTCCACCTCCCGGTCAATCCGGAAAGAAATAAATAAAGAAAGAAAGAAAGAAAGTTTGGCATGCACATATAATGCATTTGGGTGGATATCATTCTTTAGTATTATTGTATTTATCTCTGTAGATACATTGTGCATAGCGCTGTTTACCTGTCATACGCAAACTAACCTTCAGCATCGGCGTCTTCTCTGCCAAGCATATCTTGTTCATTGATCAGAAAAAGCACCCCCTCTCACTGGTGCGATCCTTTCGTATAACCGCGTCTTTTATCTATTCGCGGTTCGGGGTAGCCAAAGCGGGACAAACCACTGTCCCACAAGCACGCTGGTGGGACAGTGGAACCACGGCCGGGAAAGCAGGACCCCTGTCCCGCCTAAATCGGGACGTCTGGTCACTTTAGTTTAGCACCGTGGTAACGTGAGACTGCCCCTGGGCGTTACGTCCGAGATACATGCATGTGAGTACAGATCGAAAGGGCTGGCATAACAACGTATAGTCGGTTGCAACATTAGACGAGCAGTAGGACCTGCTCATTTTCTGTGCGAGCTTGCGTAAAGAACAAGTACTCTTAAAACAAATGTTCCCAAAGGGTTACCAAAAGGGTGGAACAAGCAACTTTTACACCCTCAATCTGCTGAGGAAGGAAATGCCTTGCTTATTACCTCCACGAGTCCTGATAATACTGCCTTCAAAACAAGAGCAATTCCTCCCTCAAGTATATCGTGCATAGCATCCGGAGGGAGCTGTCGCGTGACGTCAAACCCTTCAAGGGTAGCGAGTGGGGAACGACAAGTAATGCCGTAAAGAGCACCAAGTGCAGGATCCACCAGAAATGCAGCTTGGTGGCTTGCGTGTGAAAAAGCTGTTTTTCTGAGACACTGTGAGACAAGTCAGTGTTTAAGTTCTCGTAGCGAGCTAAGCACAAGCGGCTTATATGACCCTGCTAAACGAGCATGACAAGCCCATCAGACGGTGCGTTGACAGGTTGTCACCGACTATGGCGACCACAGAAACACCGAAATTCTTGTCTCCTACCTGCAAAGTCAGACCATGGCATTTGAGAAAATTGATGTCTTCGATAAAAGGAGCCAACACGACTATTAGCCCAGAGGTAAAAACGTTGGCATATGGCACAATCAAGAGCAGGTGTATTGTGCCAAGTTTCGAACGGTGCCGGGCATGGAGGTTCAAGATGGTGAAGTAGACCACAAAGATCTTGTGTTTCCCCACGGTTGCTCCCAAGTTATTGGTGAGCTCGTCAGTGTAGAGCAAGAGGAAGATGGTGTTCCCGTGGCCATCCTCGAGCAGTTGCTGCTGTTGCTCCTGGAGGTAGTGAGCGCCACAAAAGCCGGTGAGCATGTTGTCTCTTCTCTCGTCAGGCCCCTCAACAACACTGTCGTAGTTGTCTGTAACAGTGAGGAAGTTCATGAGCAACTGCTGCACTGGAATGTAACAAAGATATTTGTTTTCCTTTCCTGGTTCCTGCAGTTCTACTTCCTGGACTTCTGTGTAGGAAAGGTGTGCCTTGACGTAGTTCTCTCGTTGGTGCTGTGTGTGTATGCCTGCAAATATGCAGTCGAAGAGATTATTTGGTGGAAGAACAACGCAGTCGAAGCTGAATTGTCAATGTCAAGCCCCTAAAGTTCTTCTTCGAGCTCTGTTCCAATCATCTGAAGTGATGCCCGAGAAGAGCACTTTCATTAAGCTGAGTATTTCTTCAGCTGTGCTGTGGTCCAGCTTGAAGCCTTCTGTCATCTTCAGGTAAAGAAGGAAACTTTCTCATTTCTTCAATGAACCATTTTTTTTCTTCTTCCGTGCTCGAAGCGTTGCAGTGGTTTGTTATAAAACTGCTATCTGTGCCAGCCGACGGGTCAGCATCTGGTCTGGGTGCAAGTGTGCCTCTTTATCCGAGCTTGACGCAGCAGGAGCATCACCATTTCACCAGGACCGGGGCGGTCATCGAAGGTCGTCTGTGTGAAGCCAGTGGAGCTGTCGCTTGAAAAGGCAATGTTCTGGTTCCGGTAGAGATGCTTCCTGTAGGCTTCGAAGCTAGAGAATGTTTTTGCCCAGTTGTCCTTGTTGCACGTCACTTCAAAGTTCCCTTCACAAGCATATACACGGCCAATGTGACCCACAACATTTATGAATTTTACATTAAAGTATGCACAGAGTGAGCAATGGGATAGGCTCATTGTTAGTACGCACAAGAAAATTTTCAAAACTGGAGATGCGACATCGCTACGCTCCTGTACAGCTAGTGCAGCTGTGATAATGACGCTCTAACCAACGCTGGTTGGGTAACAATGTTTTCGCACCGCTCCCCAATTTCTAGATAAAAAAGACACACAAAAAAACAACCTTTTCTACAGCGGAGCTGTTAAGGGCTATGTTCTTCAGGATCGTGTCCGGTACCGAACAAATGTCGGCACACAACTCTGGAGAGCTACCGCCATCTATGAGCGATGGCGGCAACCAGACAACCGCCTTGCCGGCCTCGCTCATAGATGGCGGCAACCTTTCTACCCTTTCCACTCTGGTTTTTACCAGAGTGGAAATGCTGAATTTCTCTAGGCGTCCTCCTAGATGTCGTCCCAGAAGTCGTCCTTGAGGTCGTCCTAGACGTCGTCCCTGAGGTCGTCCTTGAAGTCGTCCTAGACGTCGTCCTCTAGGCTTCGTCCTTGAGGTCGTTCAAGAAGTCGTCCTTGAGGTTCTTCCATCATAGTGCAGCTTCGCTGGTCTTCCTTCTTCACCATAATGGAAAGGCTGAAAGTTTTTTTCTGGACCTCAATGTTCTTCTCTACCGGCAATGATCCGCTAGATAGGACGCGATGGAATCGTTTTTATTTCGGCAGTTAAAAAATGCGACGTTTGTTTGCGCTGCCCGGTGAAGAAGCGTCGCTGCATCGTGCTTGCGTACACGCTACTCTTGCGACCGTCTAAGACTCTAAACCAATAGAGTCACTATCTTATTAACTCTATGCCATGCATCTTCATGGCGGGCTTGTTGTACGTTGTCGCTGCTCTGCGCTGCGTTAGACTTGTTTACTAAAATCTTGAACACCCCGATTGGTCTATCACTTGCTGCCAGGGACGGCGCCAAAGGGAGGCGAGGGGTGGATGGCGCCTCCCCTAAAATTTGTCCTGCCACCCCAAAAATATGCCAGCCTTTACACCCCCCCCCCCCCCCTCGCACTAATTTTTGCGCGCAGACCCGCATACCCTACATGGCTCGTCATTTTCCTAATTTCCTCGTCCCATAGAAAAGGCATTGGCTTGAAGGATAGCCAGCCTGAAGAGGTCTGATACCGGACGTTTCGAAGTTTTTCGTGCCGTCCGCTTTATTTCCTTTACGCACCCCGTGAAGAACGATGCATGAATATCTGTATGGCTTGCCGAAGCTAAGGTGCGTCGCCTACCACTCAATTTCTCTGTCGCCAACCATAAAATACTTCCTGAAAGTAGCTTCACCCAAATGATTACTGGGAGGGACTTGAAATCCCATCTGCACTGCGCCTTCGCTTCGTACCTGCCAGACAAAGGAACTCAAGGGCACTGTTCATGTTCTGACCGAGGAAATCTCCCCAAGTCCTGACACGCTCGGGCCGACTGGCGGGTTCCCAAGGGGTGGCTTTGATGTGTCTAGGTCATCCTGCTTATTTCAATTTCTCTGTCGCCAACCATAAAATACTTCCTGAAAGTAGCTTCACCCAAATGATTACTGGGAGGGACTTGAAATCCCATCTGCACTGCGCCGTCGCTTCGTACCTGCCAGACAAAGGAACTCAAGGGCACTGTTCATGTTCTGACCGAGGAAATCTCCCCAAGTCCTGACACGCTCGGGCCGACTGGCGGGTTCCCAAGGGGTGGCTTTGATGTGTCTAGGTCATCCTGCTTATTTCAAGTCTCTATGGGGTCCTTGAAGCAACTTTGGTGAGCCTGGCGGTTCGAGAACTGCCATGCTCCCATCATTAGTGACCCTGGGGCACGGAGTCCCTTCGAGGGACTATCCCTAGAGGTTGGAGGAAAGCTGAATGTGTTTCTGTATTTGAGGGGGGGGGGGAGAGAGAGAGAGAGAGAGAGAGATAGATAGATAGAGAGTTGGGGGGGGGGGGAGAGGGAGGGAGGGAGGGAGGAAAACAGTGGAAGTGCTGTATTTTGACAGAGGGCTATCGAAACTGGAAGAAAGCCCTTCAGAAGGAAGGCGGACTACGACGCCACTCCAACAGTGCGGCACGCAAGATGTCCCAAACATATCGGCTTCCTTCAAGGAGATGAAGAAAAGTGGCGCGGCTAAATAAGTCGCCGTGTACCTTTGCCAGGCGTATTCGTCAAAGAAGGGAGAATCGTCACTACATCTACATGATCGCTGACTTGCTCCGGTTTAGGGGACTGCCTAAAGAGCAGATGATGAGTCACGACAAGCGTGAGCGTGCTTATTTAGTATTGCGGAATGTAAACATGCCTGAATATTTTGCAGGTGAAATGCTATATTAACCAGAGTTGTACATAGGTTGTAAAATAATGAAATAAACTGAGCTGATTCCTTTTAAAAACTCCTGAAGTGCCAAGTCATCGTCCCTGGATGTTTGTTCTTTTAGTCGGATCGAAAGCTCATGCCTCCCCAAAAATGCCGTGCGCCTCCCTACTGCCCCCTCACTAAGAAAAGTCTGGCGCCGTCTCTGCTTGCTGCGTTCGATTTATCTACACGCTTGTAACTCATGCTCCGGTCCAGAAAAGTGTAGGGCGGTGTACTTTCGGCATGTACATTCACATACAACTGGAAGTACACCACCCTGCACTTTTCTACACCGGTACAGGACTCGGGAGGGGCTGGTAAATCGAACGCAGATACTGTTTTTGGCGCGGATTACCGTTTTAGGGTTGCCTTCTCCGGGTCAGGAAGGATCACGGCTCGGACGGTTAAAACGTCGTTTTTTTTGGTCGCAAGCTCTATCATGAAATCCTTACTACTGAAGTGGAACGAGTTTGCTGTGTGACAACCGGAACAGCAGTTGGGATCAAGATGGGAGTCGTTGTTAATCATAACAAGCCGGCGGGTTGTAAAAGTCGAAGAAGGGTGGAGCGAAACAACGCTGTGGCAGTCCTTCGTGGCCAAGTTCCCGGAGTTCGATGTTATCGAGGTGCTTATTCAAGTATGTACTACCCTCGCTCATTACGTATTTCCGTACAGCTATGCGGGTCTTGGCCGATATCTTTTTTTTTTCCATTGAGTAAAGCTATATGCACTACGTCGTGCACCTCGACTGGCAATGGCTATACGCGCGACGCGAAACTTTTTGGTTCTCGTATAAAGCCAACTGTCAAAACGAGATTTTTCTAATATGTAGCTTAGCATAGTGCTAACGCGTCTTCCTCATACGCAGGGGACCCGAGTTCGATGCTCAGAATAGGCATACTTTTTTTTCTGGAATATTTTTTTTTTCTCGAGGCATTTGGCGATATTTACTTTTTTTTTTCCGATGAACGCTGTAAAAAAATCGACTTTTTTAGCGACACTTTGCTCAACTAAATGGTATGCTACTCTTTTTCCGGAGGTGCATGGGGGACAGCCGGGTTTGGGCTGCCGGCTGGACGCCGCCAAGTGGCGTGTACAGGGGTGGCCAAGTAGGTTAATAGTTTCGCAATTAGCAGCCGCACACTCTCGCCGCAAAGCGGCGTGAAAGCAGGTGAGGGGCTTTCTCAACACGCTCCCCAATGATACACGCACCGTCCGAAAGGGGTGACCCAAATGGCATGAGCTCTCCGCGTCGTGCGGATAGCCATTTCCGGTCGAGGTGCACGGCGTAGTGCGTATAACTTTACTCTTTCTATTTTGATGAGTAAAGTAATTTTGATGTACTACTTGAACACGTGCCCGATATATCTTCCGCTCTCTTATGAACAGGTATATGGCAAAGAGTTTGAAACGTGTTTGGACCTTTTTCCCGACACCGTGTTGGAAGACAAATCACGCATACAGCTGGTCACGAAGCCTGCAACGACTGACACGGGCTAAGCTGTCATGGCACTTGAATTCATGTAAGAGTCGCCATCAACGAAGGTTATTTGTTTCGTGCAAGGCTCGTAATTGTCATGACTGCTTTTCACTTCCTTGTAAGCACATACACAAGTGGATCGGTTAATTGCACGCTTCGTCCTGAACTCTACAGAGTTCAAAACTCGGCCACGAGCTCAGCTCGTGGCTGAGTCGGTTAACGCATCTTTCCCATTGCCAGACATTTCAGCTGGAGAGAAGCCTTGCAGTTTTAACTGGCTACCTTAGTTACCCACGATGCTTCCAGAACGGCCACAAGTTACTTAAGTTACTGTGCGAAGAATATGATATCATCATCATCATTTATTTTCCTTGAGGGCCCGTGGGGCATTATACAAGGGGGTGGCAATAGAACAAAAACAAATAAAACAGTAAACACAATTATAACACTGTAAGCTAGCTAGGTAGGTTAGATAAAGAGAGGGTAATGGCTTCAACAAATTTAGTAGTATCATTAATACAAACGATGTTATGAGGTAGTGAATTCCAATCCTCGATGGCCAATGGTAGTGTGGAAGTCTGGTGAGAAACAGTTGATGATCGAATTGGACGTAATTTACATAGGTGATCTAGACGCGGGAAAATACGATGGGGAGGTGATAGCAGTGATTCTTTGAGGTGGCTATTGTGATAAAAAATTCGATGGAGGAGAGAAAGGCGTGATACTCGGCGGCGAAGGGAAAGTGAATGAAGGTTAGCTGATTGGCGTAATCCTGTTATGCTGGTATATGGTGAGTAGTTGTTATAAATAAAACTAAGGGCTCTGTTTTGGACGGATTCTAGATTATTTGCAAGGTAGGACTGCCATGGGGACCATATAGATGAGGCGTATTTTAATTTCGATCTTATAAGAGTAGTATACGCTAGTCGTTTTACGGAGGGTGCAGCAAGTTTAAGGTTACGGCGCAAGTATCCGAGAGAACGGTTAGTATCAGAAATAACAGAAGTTATGTGAGTAGTCCATGATAGGTTAGAGGTGAGATGAACACCCAGGTACTTATAAGATGAGCATGCTATTACTTGAGTGTTAGAGAGGTAATACGAAAATGGTGTGGCACGCGAACTTAATTGATAGGGATCTACATTTATTGAAGTTTAATGTCATCTGCCATTTTTCACACCAATGGATTATAGACTCTAGGTCTTCCTGGAGAGCATGATGATCGTGGTTTGAAAGAATGGGTCGGTAAATGACACAATCGTCGGCGAACAGCCGCACAGAAGAAGCGATATTAAGGTGGAGATCATTATTATAGATTAGGAACAGAAGGGGGCCCAGTACGGTTCCCTGGGGGACACCTGACGTTACGGTAGAGGTGGGAGATTTTACGTTGTTAACGGAGGAATATTGCTTACGGTTAATTAGGAATTCAGAAATCCACTTAACAACAGAGGGATGAATATTAATATCGTTAAGCTTTGTTAAAAGACGTTGGTGGGGTACTTTATCAAATGCTTTGGAGAAGTCAATGAAAATGGCGTCGGTTTGAATATTCGAATCAAAGCTTGAGTAAATATCAGTAAGGAAGGCGGTTAGCTGGGTTTCACGAGAGTAAGATTTACGAAATCCGTGCTGATGTTTAAAAAGAAGGTTATGAGAGTCAAGAAAGTTTATTATATTTGAGTAAAGTATATGCTCCATGAGCTTAGATGGAACACTGGTGAGAGAGATGGGACGGTAATTACTTATTAGTTGGCGATCACCAGTTTTGTGAACAGGTATTACGTTAGCTATTTTCCAGTCACGTGGAACTATGGAAAGCGTGAGCGATTGTGAGAATATGTCACAGAGAAAAACAGAGGAAATGTGTTTAGCGTTTATTAATACCTTCGAATTAATTTGGTCGTCTCCAGAGCTCGAGGAAACCTTTAGGTTTTCTATTGCTTTCAATACACCTGCGTGGTCAATTATGATAGGATTCATCTGGGGGTGAGTTAATGGGCATGAGTAGGGAACGTTTAGCAAGTCTTCTTTAGTAAAGATTGATGTGAAGAAATTGTTAAGGTAAAGAGCGCTATCTTCGTGTGAAAGTGGGATGCCGTTGTCGTTTATGAACTGCAATGGAAGAGACAGAGCTGGGTTGACCACTTTCCAGAACTTTCTGGGTTTATTTGTTAAAATGTTGGGGAGGTCGTGAGTATAAAACTTAATTTTAGCATCAGCAATGGCGGTTTTGTATGTTCTAGCACACGCATGATATGCATCCCACGAGGCTGCATTGTTGACAGATTTCGCTCGGTTATAAAGTCGCTTTTTCTTGTTAGCAAGACTATGCACCGTTTTGTTATACCATGGGTGACAGTTATCTGATATGATGCGGGTCAATGGGATGAAGCGCTCAACTAAGTGGGATAGCTTATTTTTATAGAGCGTCCAATTTTCATTGACGCTTCTTTCCTCGAGATTAACAGAGAATGATTGGTAAAAGTCTTCGAGGCATGAGTTGATAGACACATAGTCGGCCCTCGCGTAGTCGCGAATGTATTTGCAATAATGTGATTTTCGAGGAACAGTGAGAGAGAGTGTTATGTCGATGACAAGATGGTCGCTGATTCCTGTTAAATAGGTACCGTTGCTAAAAGGAGAAGGCTCCTGACTTAAGCACAAGTCGAGTATATTGCTGCAGCAGTCGGCAATTCTAGTAGGCTGTGTGATAATATTTGTTAGGTTATAATCTAGGCAAAGATCTATAAATTATTGAGAGGAAGTGCAAGTGGATGTGAAGGTAGACCAATTAATATTCGGGTAATTAAATCCCCAAGAAGTACAACAGAAGCGTTAGGATATTGAGTAGCGAGTTCAGAAAGACACTTATTAAGCTCAAAGGTGAATTCCTTATTACTATCAGGTGGCCTATAACGCACGCCCAGTACAACAGAGGGCGCCGTAGGGAGGTAAACCCATACGACTTCTAGTGCGGTAGAAAGTGGAATGAGCCGAGACGTGATTTGATTATTAATAGCCAAAAGTACGCCTCCCCCCTTTCTAGTAATTCTGTCGCACCTGTACACACGAAAGTTTGGATAAGGAGGAAACAATTCAGCATCTGATATGTCGGGATTCAACCACGTCTCAGTAAGAACAATGAAGTCGGCGTTGCATGTTTGAATCAAGGAATTCACATCATCTCTCTTTGGGATTAGGCTTCTAATGTTAGTAAACAAAATAGAATGAATAGAAGATATATTATTGATAACGTGAGATCTGGCAGTTTGATTGTGAGTGGGCAAACGCGAAGAACGCCGGCATTGCTACGTACATTTTTCAACAACGGAGCCGATAGCGTCATCGAACACAAAACACTTGCCGTCTATGAACAGTTTATCGTGACGCAGCCGAAAAGGCGTTCCCTTTGGTCTGGCAAAATCAAGAAGACGACGTCGTGCGCTACGACGATATGCTTTCTATCTGTTTCTCAAAGTTCCGTGGTACTGCCTGAGCTGCAAGAACAGTGGTGGCCAGAAAGTGTGGTTCCCCCGCAACAGTACGCTCTCCCAGAGCTGCCCGAGGATATTCAATTTGAAATGGGCCAGACCAAAGTCGGCGAACTCATTCTTTATCATGTGCGGCAACGCATCCTTGAATGGATGTTTCATGACCTTTGCAAACACATGTAAGTATGCGAAACAAAAAATGTATTTTTTTTTTTTTAAAGTTTTGACGGATCGCGACATGGTTCATTTTGGGTAGACTACCAGGCTAGACAGGAATGCTAAAAGGCCCCTCAAATGCTCTTTTAGCTTGTGCCTCTTTTTTGTTCTTTGCCTTCCTAGTGGTTCAGGAGACTTGTAGAACAAAGACTGAACCACAAAACAGTAGTGTTACTTATTTTAATTTGACACGACGCAAAACAATTGTATTTAGGTGGTGCTGCGTGATGCGAAATGCACGCGGCTGATGACGCGAACTTACCTTGTTCCCTGATGGCCAGAACCGTCAAACGTTTCTCTTTGAACGTGAAATAATAGGTACGATGTATTCACCATTCAAATTCTTTATAAAAGTAGTTGTTACTGTGTTTCGAGAGCCATAAAGTAAAGAAATGGAGTTCGAAAAATACAGCGAGGCGTCATTGAGCCCGCCACCCAGTGCAGCGGCGCAACAACATTGACCGCTGGCGTGTGCAGCTTCATGGTGCCATTTCCAAAACCAGTTCGGCTGTGATCCCCCCACTTCCCCTCTAGGACGCGGAAAGGCTTGTCAAAGCTAGAATCGCTATAGTGACGGTACGGCGTGTGTGTGTAGGTGTTGTAAAAGAGGGGGGGGGGGGGGGGGAGGGGCAGGAGAGGGCCAATTGTGTATGCGCACCGGGCGCTTTGGTCACTGGCTCGGTACGGTAAGTCTTTGTAGAGGGCGCAGCTCGCTTCGCACATACCATTGGCTGTGCTATATGCATCGCGGTTTTAGGGATTTTGATTTGTTTATAACTTTAAAAATAACGCAAAGTTTGCCACCGCGATTTTTTTTCCGCCTTACTACATTGTCCGAGGTCAGTCTGAGCGCAAGTTTCCGAGCAGTCAAAAAATCTGGAGGGGCCCTTTTTAAGCGTGCGCTGCTGGTTTTTGAATGCACCTGACAAGCATGGGCACTTTTGTGACCAGATGCTAAGCGTTGACGTCTTTATGTTTTTTTCTGGTACATGTTAAGGCGCAACGAAGTACGCTGTGGCCCGATCTGCATGGCACTGCCCGCTAGCGATAGAAATATCGCAAATTTCCCTGCAATTGAATGCGATATGTGAAATGTTAATGCTTTGGCGCTCTCGCTGATGCTTTTGTTAGGCAGAGCTTTTAGTCTTTTTCTGGGAGTAAATCTCTTGCTAGGTTGTATATGCATCGCCGTAAGCATCAGCATTCTTCTGCAATTGCGAAGGTGAACATTCATTGTCAGTCACATCAGCTCGCTGAACCGCTCGACAAGCCTGCTGGCTTTGACGTCGTCTTTCACGGCACTCTTCATACAAACACCTTTTGCCCTCGAGCGTGCTTTTCTCCTCTCCCAAACTCATATGCCACTAGCGCCAACTACTCAGCGACGCACAGGTGGTATTATATACCGTTCCTCCTCTCCCTCCTTCATATGGCGTCATGCCTCGCTTTCAGCGAATCACGTAGAGCGTATCCCTCTTGCCTTGTCCTCTCCACACCTTCGGCCAAACAGCTTACGGTTTCACTTTTCTCTCTCTTCATTTTCAACGAAATGTAAAGCTATAAACGTTTCGCGTTAATATAATTTTGAAAATCCCCCCCCCCCCCCCCCCCCTGGCCTCTGCTATGTTGTTGATTTCTGATGACACCAAATTTGTCATGTTTACAGGCGTGTTTTTTGTTGCTCCGAAATTCGGACCGACTCGGAACGTGCCATTTGAAAGTCTCAAGGAAACGTCACCCCTCTTGCAGTATTTCTCACTATATCAGCGTCTCTGGCGCTGGCTCTCACAAAAATGTCGGTAGGAGGTTGCATTTTTACATCCCTCGGAAATCAAACTAAACAAAACCATAAAAAAAAAAAAAAAGCACAGAGCATCAGTAGGTCACATCTCGCCTCGAGCATCGACGACGACTCTCATCCTAGAAGGAAGGGAGCTGAACAGAGCGGAAACAAAAAATACCGCTCGTTCCGCAGCCTTTCCCACTCTTCGGGGACGAAGCGCCACAATTCGTCAGCTGTGGCCCTGTGAAGAAGACGGCGCGTCATGGTTGCCTTCGTGCGCCCCCAAACATTCTTTATATTGTCGACGTCTGCCCCGTTGGGGGGCCAGGGCAGCTCGATGACGCAGCGTTCCTCAAGTAGGCGACCAACCATCTCAGGGGTTCAAACGGGTGACAGGTCGTGCTGGAACGTAACGTCGCCATCGGGAAAGGGACCGTCCAGAACGTAGGGGAGCATGGCGTAGTCGATTACTTCGCACTAAATCTGCGACGTCACGCTCCCCTTAATCTTGAGGAGTGGCCCAAGCCCGTGCTTAGAGAGCGCCCACAGACGTTGACCATGCTCCGACCACTCGCTGCGATGTATTGAACAAATTGAGGGTCATAGCTGCATAACAAAAAATATTTAACTGTTTCGCTTTTATAACATTGATTGCACGTTACAGAAGACTGGATCTCAAAAATAAAGGCAGCGTTTTATACCGATGGCAGTCGGGCCGCCACAATCGCGGCCTCTGGTCCCATATGGTCGTGAATGTTGACCCGTCAGAAAAGATGACAGTCCTTCACCGGTCGACTGTCCACTCTTGGTGGTCTTGAGCAAATTGGTATCGTTGAGCCTTGTTTGTGTCGGTGAGCAGAGGCTTTTGGGCCGACATTCGGCTTTTCAGCCGCGCCTCAGCAGGCCTTCGTCGGATCGTCATTTCGCTGACGTCAAGATCGAGGGCTTCCTTGATGTTTTGTGCCGACTGGAACAGGTCCATGGAAATCGCCGCGACGATATGGTGGTCCTCTTCGGCTGTTGTTGCGCGTGGTCGACGCGGGTGGGGTGCATCTTGAATCCTTCTCTCGTCGTCTCTATATGCTTGTATTATTCTGTTACCTGTTTTCAACGGTCTTCCAGCCATGCTGGAGATAGCCCTGTGAGAGTAAACTCGGAGAGATAGCTCAACTATGTTGACCCGTTCGTCGTCAGGAACTCTAGCCATTTTTCACTCAACTGAATCTTTTCAGGGCTCACCGTAGTTGAACGTTAAGCTTTGCAGATATTTTGTCTTGAATTTATTTGCATGTTATTGCTGTATCTCCACCCAATGAAAGAAGCCAGCTACTCATCACTTATCAAATATGGGCATTCCCTTAGCGAAAACTAGGACGTTTGAAATATACCACATTCTAATTTGATTGTAATTAAGGTACAGTACATAATTGTAAGTGCACAAAAAATAGACCGTTTATATTTTTTTTTAAATACCTTTATTTAAACTACATTTGAAGTACTCTTCATGCGTTCTGAAATATGTGAATACTAAATTAGTAGGCACTCAATATCTTTCACATAAACTTCTTAAAAAAAAATGTTATTCCATGCAAAATATACTTCAACCCTAATAAAATGCAGCGACCAAATAAGTGCAGAATACTCTTAAAATACTTGGAAAGCATAAATACTGTTGTGTTATACTGTATCTTTTGACTGCGATTACTTAGGCAGTTTGACTTAACTACTAAAGTATTGAAAAACTCGCCTATCAGAAGTTCACTTCAAGCAGATGTGGAGTACACTGAAGTGCCTAAATACAACATTTGATTAGTGTGTCAATTGAGTTGTACAGCATCGCACTGATAAATCAGCCAAGTTTATGTTATTGTTTTATTTTTTCTACCAAGAACACACCTGATGAGTTCCTTGCACACCAATCACAAACGGGGTTCGGGAACCACAACCACAACACTTGCTGACGCTGGAAAGCTTCAGCAAGTGCTGTGAGCAGATGTGTTTGGCGTGGTTGTGTTAGCACAATGTTAGTTCACTGAATGTGTATACTCACCATTGTACGTGATGTGAGTAGTGTCTTTAATATAGTGACATTAATGACCATTTAAATAGTCAACTAGTAAAGAAAAGCAAAATAACTATTTTAAAGTGAAGAAACTGCTTTGACTCGCTTCGTCCTGAGTGGTGCTATGCAGAAAAGCAACAACATTTCTTGGAGCCGTTTCTGTGGATGTTGTTTTAGCGACTGCGCCGAAAAATTATTAGTCGTACCAGTGCTTTTTAGGAAGAGATACCGCCCACGAACTTCAAAACACTGTTTCCCTTTGACGGGCTCTCGAGGGGACGGTCGAATACTTGGAACCTTAATAAGTGCAGAGATGGTCACCGGGCGAATGATTACATTCAATGTGTAGGCTATATAAGGCTCTAGAACAGTCAACGGGACTGTGATTCAGATCTTCAGTGCGTCATGGTCTTTGTGTTTCTGTTCGTTTCTTATGCGTAGTTGTAGGATGCATTTAGTAGTGTCTTCAGTTCCCACAGGGACATCATTTACTAACATAATCCAAAATAAAAAAAAAATGTGTAGCTAATCTTTAATACACAAATGGCATCTTGAGGGGGAAGGAATTATATTCTTGGTATATCTAAAATCTTTTCTGATTAATATTTATGATATAATTCGAGTACCTTACTCGCGTATTTCGAAGACAATATAATACAGAATGAATACAAAACAAATATTCATATTCAATATATTTCAACTTTGTTTTAAGTACGGCCTCTTTTTTTTAAGGGTTGCGTTATCGCACAGGAAACTCCTCAATCACCTTAAGTCGTTCGTCGGAGTTGCGGCGGAACTACCTATACCAAAGTAGCACGCCAGGCAAAACCTGACTTGGCCCAAGTGGGGCATTTCTTAGGCCCACTTAGTGCCTAGTTTGGCCCTTTTGGGATTTCGTTCCATGGCGATCGGGGCCCTTGTATGCCTTGCAAAAACCGAAGAAGCCTAGTTTTGGATTTTGTTAGGCAATTTCGGCACAAATCGGCCGCACTTCAGCCAAAGAATCTCAAGTTTGATTTTGTTTAGGCGATTTCGGGCTTTCTAGGTTCTAAATGACCGGAGAATAATCATTCTTGGTGCAGAAAAGAGTGCTGCTTGGGTACTGGTATCCAGACGTATTAGTAACTGTATTGAACCATCTGTCCCGGTACAAAGTATGGGATACATTTTATTTTTAACTGGCTCTCCTAGTGATCCAATTACTAGACCAACTCAGCGAAGCATTCTGCGTCGCATAAACGCTAAAAAATGTTCGCATAGTCCCTTTTTTATTTCATTTATGATTTGACAAGTCTATTTCAAAGGACTACTTCGATGATGGCGACAACAATGCTGCAGGCGTAATGCACGGGTAACTTCAAGCACTTGCAAAAGCATTTCTAGCTGCTGCGCGAGACGTGTATTCCTTCTATCTCGAGAATAACTTCGGCGCGTGTCACGACTTCTCTAGGATTATTCGGGATACTAACATTATTTTATGCGACGAATGAATGTCCTGATGATCTCAAAAAAAGAATAAATATATGTTCGCATTTTGTTAGCACAAGAAAAGTTTGCGGCGTAGACTGTGTTTATAAAAATAAAATGAGCGCATTTGGATACGCCGCGCGCAAAAATGATTTGCGCAGCACACCACAGAGTTATCGCCTTCGAGCGTAGCCGCCACCGCACGCACGAGCCGCACAGCAGACGGCAGCGTGAGCGACCGCCAGACGTGGTTGCCAGCGCACACACGAGCCACGTAGCAGACGACAGCACGAGCGGCCTCCAGCGCGCATAGCAGATGACAGACGGGGGTTAACAGTCAAAGCGAGAACAGCAACAGGATTTATACACGCATGCGCGAAACTTCACAATGGCCCCAGGGCGCCGTTGTGGAGTTTTGCCTGAGGCGCCAGGGCGCCTCAGGTAGCGGCGACACGCGGAGGCTCGTTCACGTTCATACTCTTTCCGATACTACATGATACAATCAGGCTTGTCGCAGGTATTGATCCAAAGACGGTGACCGCAACCCGGAAAACATTGCTACCTGGCTGCCATACAAGCACGTGTGGCAGTTTGTTAGGATTGATGCGACCCGATGCATATTTGTGACACATTTTGTAGCAGCAGCTTCTGATTTTTCTTAAAGTCTGCAAATGAAAATAATGCAAGAGATTTGCCGAACCCCCCTTCGACGGCCTCGCGGACTGTACTCATGGTACTATTAAATTCCTGCTGCTGGGCAGTTAAAGATCCACCAGCACATGGCCGCACGAGCAAAGGCCGCAGCGGATATGCAGGGTCCCCAAATATGGTGAACGTGGAGCCCCGTAGCAGCCGCTCTAGCTTGTCGTACGCGCCACTTTCTCGCAGCATGCCTGTAAAATAGGTGACACTTGTGAACACCTACCACATGTGCCGAAAACATTTCTGTAACCTCCTAGTTGATGAGGGTAGACCCGCAAATAGTATGCTCTGCTTCAGTTAGCAATAATTGCACTGCTCAGTTGTGTGTGTCTGGGTAAAAGCTAGTCTGGCCCTATTTATTTTCTAAATAGCAATGGCGACGTACATATGAGAGCGCTATAACATGATCTTGCCGCTACATGACATGTCACCTGTGGAATATGATATGGAAGGGGAGTTTTCGGAGATAGACTAGGTCTTGGTTAACAGATACGTTTGTAAGTTTTCGTTCCAAAATCAACCACTCTGGAAATGTGGTGCTGCTTCAGCTACAGGATGGACGAAAAGCAAGCTGCACCAACGAGCGTCGCGCCTGTGACCGGGAAATGGCCCGTCGAGTTCGCAGATAATTCCATTGGCGCGCATGATTGCCTGGTATTTGGGGGCGTGCACTCTCTTGTGACCAGAGAAGTAATCTTCTGATTCTGAGACGGTCGGCAGAGGGGTTTTGTTGTGGCGTCCACGAAGCCCTAGCAGTTGTTGAGAGGTGCACCTCTGTTGTGGACGGCCTGCAGGGAAAACATTGTTTTTTGAACTTGCAATGATACAACGACATCTCTTTTAGCAGTCTTTAAGGTTGCAGGGTTGAAGACGTTAGCACCAGTATAAACCCAGGAGGCAGTGATCACATAGCCAACTCCTGTCATTACACTTTCTCTTCAAAATTCCAGAATTATTTTGCTGCTCATCAAACCGCCTTTGTCTTGAACAATTTGTAAAAGAACTATCTATGTATATATGCTGATAATTTCATCAAAATTGTTACACATGGGTCTTGCTGTAAGTACCGGAATGCCTGCACTCACATCCGCAAAATCTGCGATGTCGTCCACGCTGAGCCACCGGTGTGTTGTGAGGTCGTTGAGGAGGTGCCCAAAGCTGCTCTCAATATGTCCAAACAGTTTCGCCACAATACTTGACATCGCAGAACAGTGGCGGCCGAAAACTGGCTCTAGGTCCCACTACCTGTTGGGATAGGCGAGGCGGCGCAGTCCTATCAGGAGAGCTTCGTTACCGGACACTTTCACGCCTTGGCTGATTTCAGCGATGTCTGGAATTTGAAGTGGCGCTTTCAACAAATCTAGATGTGCCTTATGAAAGCGGTACATCCTCTGGAATTCGTCTTCTTCCAGGACGTGATGTCCAGTAAGCCGCCACTTGACTTGAACTGCCGTGAACCCGGCTCCTGATAGCGAAGGAAAAGGTCTTCTTAGTCCGCCCAGTTTAAATCCAAACACAAAAGCTGGTCGCATAGGACGCTGCCACGACCTCGCCTTAACTTCGACATAGTTCAGCGAAAGCGCGAAAAGTCAAACAAGGCGCGAGAAAAAAGTAAAAGAAACACGACGAGCAACAACGAGTAATCAGCTTTACAACATAAAGCGCAAACGCTTGGATTGTCATGACTTCAAATACCCAAACATTTATTAATTTTGCCAGAAATAAGTTTATCTGTTCCAACTGGTTTTACCCTCCCTATTATTTGTACCGCAAGCCATAATAAATTGTCGTTTCAGCGCAAATGGCTTGCGTTTTAATAATTTGTCACTTTTAAGAAGTTCGTTAGTTGCCCACAATGGCGCTGCAAGCGAAAAAGGCGAGCGTACCGTGTTGCGATGGGTACCCCAAAGCGTTGAGGTCCCCTAATCTAAAACTCGCTAATGGCAGTGCTGAGGAAAGCAAAAAGAAAGTTTGAAAATGTTGCTCATTTTTATATGTAACAGCATGCGTATGAGTAAAAATGTGCGTAACCAGATTTAGAGTGTTCTACCGGTTGTGCTTAAAGTTCTAGGCGGTCCCGAAACATTTCCTGTATTGCCTTTGTTTAATCACCTCCTCCATGTCCTGATCTTCTTCAGGAATTTGAAATACAATTGTGTTGTTATTACGAATATTGTCCTTGAGGTCGACAAGTGTTTTCTCCTGAGAACAGGTGACTTGGTTCATGCTCTTTACAGCATCCTTAAATAGGTACAGCAAGTTCCACTTCAGACCTTGTATATTCATAATGCAATCAAGTTGCTTGTAGGTACTGTTACGAGCTGAGGGATGGACAGGCTGGACACCGGGTTTGGGTTATAAGATGATGATGTTTCTATAAGGATATGATTTGATGGTGTTCGATGTTAAGTCCCATATGTCTCTGCCGCGTGTGTCCGCGGATCGCCTTTACATCGCCGCGGCGACTTGACGATATTGCGTCACTTGCGAGATTCTGTGTAACTAGAACTAACTGTCGGTATTGATGACAATGAGGTCCAACAGACCCTGCCCTTGGCCCGGAGGCTTATGGCTTCGCAGCAGAAGCTTCTCTCGGTATCAGAGAAAGAGGAAGGCGAAGACCCGTTGACGTTGGCTGCTTCGGCATATTTCCAAAAGCCTTGGTTTGGGGTCTTTCATGGGGTCTTTGTCGAGCGACGGTGTTCCAGACCGTCTCTGCAAGTTTACTGTAGTTGGAGCACGGCCTCGCCGGGGTTAGAAAGTTAACAGTACACAAGGTCAATCTTCTCGCCCTGTCGATGCTGGTTTACTTTTTTCGGTACCACGTCGTAGGAAACACACTGCCGTGCGTGCAAAACTTTATGCAATAGGACCCCCGTTTCTGAGTGGGTCTAGAAATTTCGCTCAACATCCTTGGAAAAAAAACATCAAATTTGAATTTATTTATTAAACTCCCATCGGTGGCAATGGCCTATTGAGCAACGCGGAACTACTCAATCACAGTTTGTTTTTGTTCGTGGTCCCGGATTTCGTAGTACATCATCGGACAGGCGCACCAACATTTTTGCTACAGTCGGACATCAAACAACAAAACTCTTAAAAAGCCCCTAACATTTTTTTTTCTGAAACAATGTGGTTAAGACACACGTGTAAAAAAAAAAATCACGCAAAAAAAAAAACATTTTTTTTCTAGCAATATTGACGGCGCGAGACGCGATTTAGTCGGCAATCACCTTTCAAATTCTGTTCTCTACGGCATTTGGGGCGCGTGGAGGAAAGTTGGATTGGCTTCGCCTTCACGACCGAGATGGTCATTCCGGAATGACCCGTGACGTCATGGACTTCGGGCGCAGAATTTAAAATGAATCTGTCGCCTTCAATAGTGCTCTATTTTTTTTGCGTAAACTTTGGTTAAAACACGCGCGTCATAAAATAAACAGTTAAAAAATTCTAATCAAGGGTTTTTTAAGGCTCGGCATGATAACAAAGCAAATTACATAACCTCGAAAACATTAACACGTTGAGTGCACACAAACTTGTGGAACGATAGAAAACGGTGGCCTATCGGGCAATGTTACCATGGCGATTGCGCTGAGCTCAATGAGCCCGAAGAGCGCTCTAGCCCAATGAGTGCTCCAGTGCCATCCGTCGGGTGGCGCCTTTCCGGTTCCGATGTTGTATAATCCGTCGACTGCGCTCGGCTAGCGGATGCGATCACCGCATTCAGGCAGTGACGAGCCTTCGGCCGTCGACGGTGATGCAAGCGCACCCAAGAGGTTGAAGAGGAGCTCCTGTCGAACGATAAAAAGCGCTGGCATATCAGATGATGTTGCCGTGGCGGTTGCGCCGAGCCTCATAATGTACGGAAACGGAAATATTGTGCAAAACGTACGGATGTATACCGGAACACTCGACGGAAAAGTACGGAAAATCGTTGTGCAACAAAAACAGACCTCTCTATAACAGCCTACTGCTCTGTGACAGTGAACCAGAAAGCCATCGTTTTGAGATCGGTTTGTAGGTACTTTTCTCGACCCAGTGCTGTACTCGAATGACACATGCCCTTTCATCCTTCCCCTCCCGCGCAGGCGCAGGGTGGAACGGCGCTTTTGATGAGCCGTCCGACAGCGCGCGCTCAATGCAGTTCAAATCCCCGTTGGCAGCTGACTTGTCGCTCGATTTATTTATTTCCCGTATCATTTCAATGTTGAATAGACGTGTACGACAAATTGCTTGCTAACATATAAATTCCAAGAATACTGTTTTTCTCATTCCGCTAGGACAGCTGGAACTTGAGCATATAGACCTTTGTCCGGAAGTGCTCTTTTTAGCCTCGACCGCAAGGAGCAAAAGCGAATAATAATCTCGAACCCAGACGCTCACGGGGAGGGGGGGCTGCGTCGGCCTGCGCCGCCGCTTCCCGTTGAGGGCTTCTTCGCTGGTGTGCCGACTGCCGTTTCGCCGGCATCGGTCCTGTTTACCGCGGTATGTGAGAATAGTGCCCGTAATGTGAGAGCCGTGTGTCCATACGTCACTTTGCCGCTGTTGGTTTCCATCTAGCCGAGCCAGAAAACATCTCGCGACGAGTTGACCGCGCCGCGAGTGACGAAGAAGAAGCAAACATGGCGACGGTTTGTGCGATTGCTTTGGTGGCTCCGGTTGTGAGTGTCTTCAACGTCCTCGTGAGAAGGTTCCCCTGCCCTTCGAAGTTATTGCAAGCACCACGAAAGATGCGGAATCATCGTCGTCTCAACTACAAATAAGCAGGCCTTCACGAGCAACAACAGTGCCGAGCAGGCGCTCGGCACAGTTGTGTTAGGCTCACGCAGCCAGCGGCACAGTTGTGTTGGTTGTGTCGTCAGATGTTCAACAACGCCGAGGTATTTTCATTTATCATTTCTAATGGCTTCAAGAGTGGTAAATTAATCTATTTCGCGGATTGTTAACGCCGAGGCGAGTGCCCCCCGTTGCAGTGCCGTCGTCGCGCAAAATGCAGAGAAAACCGGGTGGCGATGGCGGCGGTGCTCTTTGATCTTGCGCCGTCGGGTTCATGGAGTCCGGAGTAAACGTACGTACATACGTGCGTCTGCTGGATCGGTGTTTTGGACTTACTCAAAACTCTTTCTCACGCGCATTTTCCTTGTGAAGCTTAGTAGCTCATTACACCTCGTCGTCGACTGCGCTCATTTGGCTACGACGGACGAGCCTGCGTGATGTGAATCTCACTGCCTAAGATCCTTAGTGTGCTGTAACGAGGGCTAATAAATATCACCGCGAACTTCTGAACAAACGAGTCGAAGTTTCGTCTGCTATCATAACTGATCGCCTGTCACAATATTAATCAGTAGCGTTCCTAGACTCCGCCCCCACAGGCACCGTGCTTCGTTTCCCGATAGTAAGTGTCTCCTGGTACCTCGTAGAATTCCAGCTCCCACTTCAAGTAAGTACCATCCTTTAGAACTGGCAATTAATAGTTTCGAACCCAGACGCGCGCAGTGTGTGATTGTGTGTGTGTGTGTGGGGGGGGGGGGGGGGGGGGGGGTACGCGTGCTAGCATACTCGGAGCCCTCGTTTACGCCGTTTCGCAGCGGCAGACAAGGCGCCACATTACAAAAGAAAGCTAATCCGAGCTGTCTATCTAACTAGACCCATTCGCTAGTCATTCGATGAAACGTCGTGGTCTCGTTTTCATTCGCTAAAACGGCGTTCGATCAAGTGAACGCCTCCCACTTGTTTCGGCTCGGCAGAGCCGCGCTGCCGCAGAAAGGCAAGCAGATCGCGAAAATCGGTCTCGAACGTGCCACGAATGTAATGTTGTATACAAGAAGCCAACAATCAAGCATTTGAAAGCTACAAGAAAGCGGTAGCGAAATATTTACTACGCAATCATCCCGGACTGAAACGCGGATGTCAAGGGTCAGCAGACACCGAGAACATTTAAGACAAGAAAGGTTTTCTCTTGTTTTCTTGATCGAGATGGGTTCTCGAATGTTCACGACATCTTATCTGTTGAAGAGCGGGTCGCGGAGGCTTCTGGTGAAGACATCGTTCACGATGTGCCGGTGCATTCGGACAGCCTGCCGCATCCAGCTCCCCTAAGCAACGCCGCCAACGCAGCCCCTCCCCTCCTGCCTGCCAGTTCTCTCCGCGTGGTGGCGCGAGCGTAGATAAAAATGGCGGCGCCCTGGAATTGGCGCGGACACTGGTCTATATCATTGAGCGTCTAGGCCTCTGTCTCAGGTCCGATTTTAAGCATTTAGCTTAAATGCCAATCACATATAAACCTCATTAAGCCAAACATAAGGGTAAAAAGAACCTTGAGATATCTCCACCCGCTTCAAAATTTTGAGAGATGTGCATTTTACGAGATGATCATAGTACGTCTGACGCTGACTTGACGTCAACCGCGCTGTATAGTGTGACAAGGCTTGCGTGCCCATTGAGGCCCCGGCGATACAATGCGAACAAAGCATTTTCAAACAAAACTGTTTACAAAAAAAGAATTCCCAGAAACAGAAGCGGCCTTACAGTACTATTTGAGCGTGTTGGTGCATTTTAAACATTTAGAAAGTGGAGACATATAAGGAACAATACAGAAAGGACAATCTTTCGTGTGCTGCCTGTATCGTCCCTTATCGGCCTTACAGTGGTTCGGTTTCTTGTGTATAGTTGAGTTGTGTAACTTACCTCATGTTTAAATAATTGTTTCCTTCGATAGATTCTGTGACTAGAAAATGAATGCGTTCCGTTTGATACTTGTGTTTCATTACATTTATTGTGTGACTTGTAAATGAATATGTAATATTCCATACTGGCGTTTTATTTCACAAGACTCGGCACGTAGACATTGTCATGCATAAACTATGCGATCGCGTCGTATAGGCGGCTTAATCATTTTTACAGCACATCTTATCCTGATTACACAATTTTACCAAAACCCTAAACGAAAAATAAGCACCGATTACTTGATTCTACTTGTGATCGCGCTCTAGCTTTGCAATCATTATACTAATAACTGTTTCTGATATCTAAGTTTCTCATTGTGGTATTACTTTTGTATTAGACCTAATTATACATGTAAAAGACAATAATTTTGATGCTGTTTAATTTCCTGCTATAGTATCTCTCGAGAACTACCAATATCGATTTCGAAGGATGAAAAGCACAAATAAAACAAGGACATTCAAGACACAAAGACCACAGGACGGGCGCTAACTCATAACTGATTTTATTAGAAAAAACACTTCCACTTTTATACGGAAAATTGTTTCCCACACCTACACTAAAAGTGACAGTATTTTTTCTAATAAAATCAGTTGTGAGTTAGCGCCCGTCCTGTCGTCTTTGTGTATTTGTTGTCCTTGGTTTGATTGCGCTTTTTAACCTTTTCAATCAGTACGAACCAACTCGCCCAAACACAAGTTTTAATACCAATATCGCTCTGTCAGACAATGGCAGGGCCAACGAGCAACAAACTTTGCTCCCGGTCGTGCCACAGAAATATTCTTAATAACAAATTGCTTTTATTCTTAAAATTCCACGATTCACAACAAAATACCATTTTTATTGAATAGCTCCGCTGCTGCTAAATTTGTCAAGCAATATTTTGGCTGTCGGTTTATATAGTAAAAAATACGAACATACAGCCAACATTTGTTGAAGCCCAACAATGTTTGTTTGAGCAGGACAAAAATAATTTTCCATCCCATTTTTTAATGTAAATTAAGAAAAAATCACAACGTCTACTGTAACAAGCAAATAAATAACGCCAAACAGCACATATAAACGTGCGTGTTACGCGTATTTCATTTAGCACAAAATAGGCTGAAAACATTAAATGCTGAGTCACTTTTCGTACCTGCCTGTGTAGAGTAGGTTAGTACAAACGTTACTTACTTTTGGCGTATTTGTTTAGAAAATATAACAGAGCACTTAATGTTCAATTAGTAAAGAGTAAAACATTGAATAAGAAGAAAACCTAGTACACCCAAATAATACTCGGGTATATAGTGAAAGTTGAACGTAAAAAAAAAAGATGGGCAAACCAGTAAATATGCATTAAAACAAGACATTATACAGGAAACAGCAACAATCTTTAGTTAACACAAGGCTACATCTGACACATAAAAGAACGTAATGAAAGCTTACACAAATCTTAATTGCGCGGTAGTTTGAAAAGGCAGAATACCCACAGCTGCTACGCTGGGCAGTAATGTGTTCAAAACCTCGGATGAAATAAACGTAATTTAAGAGTTCAAGAGGTCAAGAGTTGCACTTATTAAAAATGAGTCAAAAAAGGCTACATTTCAAAGTTACTGCGAGTAAAGATGGGAGTTAAGGAAAGCCGATACATCCCGTTTTTCTTTTTCTCGTCTGTAGTATCGGTATGCCATTGCTCTACATTAGTGGAGACGGGGAACCCAGACTTTCATATTGGCCATGGGCTGGCCGTCCTACCAAATCCAACTCCTATAAATGCGTTTGTGTAAATACATCCTAAGCTCAAGGCCTGACTCATAAGTTGTTGTATGTAAATTTACGGGATTCGAAACGTTTTGTAGCTCTTTCCTAAAAGAAGCCAACTAGCTTGATGCCGAGGCACAAACCTCTGCTATACGAGGACACTATGTACTTGAGTGTCACATACAATTACGCCAAGGTATCATAATCTCCTCGCACTGAAAAACCAAGTTTCTGTAATTTAATAGCGACACTAAAGTGGTTCCTTTCTCTTAGTGATGCGTGAAAACAAAATGGCGTTTGTAGAATTAGCTTTTTTTCGTAGTTCACGACATAACCGACTGAAGGCTATGACCTAATAAAAATTGGTCAGCTACCTAAACATAATGCAGTCAGCAAAAACGCGTATGGTTATGGCTTGGTCAATGATTGATGCAATATCGTTTATGTACGCTAGATATTTATTTATTTATTTATTTCAGATACCCTCAAGGTAAAAGTACATTGAAGAGGGGAGAGAGCTGTAAAATATTAACTATAAAGTGCACATATTAGTAATAGCATTTTTAAACATAACAATATCAGTGATGTTAGCAATTGAGGCGGGAAGGTGGTTCCAGTCTATAGATGTTTGTGGCAGAAAAGAATATTGAAATAATGAAGTCTTAAAATTTGGAATACCAACCTTATGGCTATGATCAATGCGAGCAGATATGTAGAATGATGGGGTAATTAGTTTATGACGAAGGGTTACATTTTGATGAAATATTTTAACCTAAAAGGCTTTGCTAGAGAACATAACAGACAGAACTGGAGTAATGGCACTTCAGACTTTGGCATACTTTCCTGTGAATTATATAAGCTGCATTCTTGTTATCAATTCTGTGTGGAAGACCGAGGCATTTAGAGGTTAAAAAGTAGGCGTTCGTCAGGCGACTTATCACTAGCTTTGCTAAAGTCTATAAATAACACGGAAACTCGTCTACCACCGTCGGAAATTGTGCGAACTGATGAAAAGTTATTGCAAGTTGAGTTGGAGTTAGTAACCCTCTAAGAAAACCGTGCTAAAACAAATTGCAACCGAATTCCTCCTTTGCTTGAAGCAAAGTTAACAAATCGATGTTTAATAATCATTAAATCGAATATAACGCTTGATCCGATGTAGCTCAATTACTATTTGAGAACGTGCGTCAGATTAGATTCCAAATCGCATTCCCGTCGCCCGAGCGTTGCTTTGACAAGGGAACGAATGAAATGTTCACAAAAGGGGAACCCCATTTGGATCGCTCTACAAAGCCACTTCGGCGGCTTTGTCCTTCGGCCGGGCGCTAAGCTGCAGTCGGCCGGCCGATCCGTTATGGTTAGGCTGTTTACACAAGCGACGGCCCGCGCCGCCTTCCGGCTAGGCCGCGCTACTCCGCCGGTGGGTACCGGGTTGAGGATTATTCGCCCTTAATCCCCAAGGCCCACTCGCGCTCGCGTCTCAGGCTGGCTCGCCATGGGAGTTCTGAAGAAGCGTTCTGTGACCGGCCACGCTACGACGTTCCAGTGATGCACGGTGAGTCGAACCCCATAGATCGATCGATCGCTCTTTAGCTGATCGGGTTTCTCTCTCCGTCAGTGTTTAAATTAGTGTTTCATGTATCACTGTGTTAGAAATCGAGTTATCAGAGTGTTTGTCAGGCGAAGCAATGAGGCAGTGTCGCGGGCAACCATAACGATCTGGCAGCATTGCGCTTCTCCCTGATGGCTTCCAGATAGTTGTGTGCAAACAATGGTTCGAAGCAAATAGCACGATACCGTTCGTGCTATGCACCTCTGTAGTGTTAGGTAAACTGGCTGAATGGCGCAGTGCTATTTGGTTTTCGAACAAGCATTTGCGCACGCTTAGTACCTGACGGTTTTTTGTGGCCGCATATTGCAATCTCATGCACTGCCAAGTGTTCATGGAGTGATTAGTATTGGCCTCGCCCTGTCATTTTAGAGATGCGAGTGGATATATTCGATTACAGCTTGGCAGCGAAAGGGCCGGCTAATTCTGATTTCGCATGTCCCTTCACCATAACGTTCTGATTGTCTTCAATGGTTACTGCTACAAACTTATAGGCTGCCCAACCTTAATGAAATGATCGTTGCTGACAGAGCCATATAATGTTTTCAAGTGCCAGTGGGCCATGATTGCTTTCAGTTGGAAAACAAAGGGCACAGCGAAATATGAAGGCGTAATTCCCTTCACTATTAATTTCGGGTTTTCTTTGTCGGTTAATGCTTTAGCTTATTGGCTGCCCACTGTTAAGGAAATGATTGCTGCTCACTGCGCATTGTAATGTTTTCAACTGTCAGTGGCTGTGCTGTCTTTCAGTTTTAAAACAAAAAAGGTACAACGAGTTATGAAGGCGTAATTCCTTCGCTATTACTTTCGAGTTTTCTTTATCGGTTCATGCTGAATTCTTTATAAGCTGCCCACCCTTAATGAAATGATCATGACTGACAGCGACCTATCATCTTTTCTAAAGTTAATTGATTGTTCCTCAATTTCAGTTTTAAAACAAAAGGGCACAACGAATTATGTAGGCGTAATTCTCTTCGCTGTTACTTTCGGGTTGTCTTTATGGGTTAATGCTGGAAGCTTATAGGAGGCGCACACTTAATAAAATGATTATGGCTGACAGCGGCTTATCATTTTTCAACTGCCAGTGACTAAGCTCGATTTCAGTTAAAGCCACAATGGCATAAGAATTTATGGAGGCTCAACTTCCTTCGCTATTTCTGATTTTCTTTTTCGAATAATGCTGAAACCTTATAAGCTGCCCACTCTTAATAAACTGATCGTGGCTGACAGCAGTGTTGCGGATTTTCCACTCCGGAGTGTGAATGATTCCGAAATCATTGCGCACTTTCGCGACCCCGGAATAGAATGGGAATGGAACAGCGGCAGGGCGGGAGGGAATAGGATGGGAATGAAGGTGTCGCAGAGCCGACAGCTGCCACAACCACACGGGTTGTAGAAAACACCAGAGTGAATGTTGTTCCAGACTAGACAACCAAGGCTCCACTGCGCCGGGCACAGTGCCGGTGAGCGCGCCGGCTCACGCTACCGCGTGGCCTCGGGGGCCGCGCGATATAGGCGGATATATGCCTTTTGTCAAAGCTCTGAGCCGGACGTCCCTTTTTCTTCTCCGGCGCTTTCGAACACACCGCCGACAAACTGGTGACCCGCACGTCCGACTACAATGAACCAGAGCGCAGGCAACTCCACCGACGACGCAGGCTTGACCACCACCGTCCAGCTCCGCCTTCCAGTCTTCTGGGCGAAAAATCCACGGGCCTGGTTTTCCCAAGTGGAAGCGCAGTTCCACTTGCGGCACATCACCACCCAGTTATCACGCTACTATCATGTCGTGTTGGCCCTCCCCCCAGAACTGGCTGATGAGCTGGACGACATACTAGCGGTGCCACCTCCTGGCGACGCTTTCGACCACCTCAAGCGCACAATCCTCGCCAGAAAGACGGAGTCCGAGACATCGCGGCTTCAGCAACTCTTGAACACTGAAGAGCTGGGCGACCGTAGGCCATCCCAGCTGCTCCACCGCATGCGGCAACTGCTGGGTGAGCAAGCGTCTGACACAAGCAATCCCATTTTACGGGAATTGTTCCTCCATCGCTTGCCCAAAGGGATGCGCATGGCCCTCGCCCCAGCTGCAGACTTAAGTCTTGACCGCCTCGCGGAGATGGCCGATCGCGTCGCCAAATACGCTACACCTAGCCTGTCGAGCGTCGCGGACACTTCACACCAGTGCTCCTCCACCCGAGCCCTCGAAACTCGCATTGACGCTTTAACAGCAAGCGTCGCGGCCCTTAGCACGAGAAGCAGACCACGTGAACCAAGAAGGCGCAGATCATCTCGACGTCCCAGTTCATCGCAACCACGAGAAGGCGATACCTGTTGGTACCACCAGACTTTCGGCAGCAGGGCACGCAAGTGCGAACAACCATGGAACTGGCAGGAAAACGCTCCGGCCCGTCACTAGAGGCGGCAAGTAACCAAGGCCCAACAGCAAGCCGTCTGTTTTTCATCACAGAACGCATTTCAGGCCGCCGCTTCTTGGTCGACACCGGAGCTGAAATGTCCGTCCTTCCTCCAACACTAGCGGAAAGACGACACCCACAGCCCGGATCACACCTCGTTGCGGCAAACGGATCCAATATTCCAACATACGGAATGCGCTCGGTGACCCTAGACTTGGGATTACGCCGAGTCTTCCGATGGATCTTTGTCATAGCCGATGTGACCTACCCACTCTTAGGTTCTGACTTCCTTTCCCACTTTGATTTGGATGTCAGTATGCACCACCGTCGCCTGACTGACAACAGAACTCGCCTTGCGGTCAATGGAGCCTTCACCAACTTAACTTCATTTGGCATTCGAAACATCCTGCCTGCTTCCAATTTTGCCGATATCCTAAAAGAATTTCCAGAGATCACGAAGACGTCTAACATATCAGAGCTACCACCACACGGAGTGACACATCATATTGTCACGTCTGGCCCACCCACTTTTGCTCGCCCTCGTCGTCTATCCGGCGAACGCCTCCGCGTAGCCCGACTAGAGTTCAAGCACATGCAGGAGCTCGGCATCCTGCCGAGCTCCTGCATGTGCTTGGGCCACACCTCTCCACATGGTCCCCAAGAAAGATCCGGGAGACTGGAGGCCGTGTGGGGACTACCGAGCGCTGAACAATCAAACACAGCCCGATCGGTACCCATTGCCTCATATCCACGACTTCACACAGCACCTGGATGGCACATCTATCTACAGCAAGATAGACTTGGTGAAGGCGTATCACCACATCCCAATAGAACCTGCGGATATACCGAAGACGGCAATCACCACCCCCTTCGGCCTCTTTGAGTATTTCCGTATGCCCTTCGGGTTGCGGAACTCCGTGCAAACCTTTCAGAGGTTCATCCACGAAGTCCTTCATGGACTTCCTTTCATCTTAGCCTACGTGGATGACCTCTTGATTGCGAGCGCATCACCTGAAGAGCACAACGAACGTCTACGCCTTACCTTCGAGCGACTCCACCTATACGGACTGACCATCAATGTGGCAAAATGTACCTTTGGGGCAACGGCTTTGGAATTTCTCGGACACCACATCACACCTGCTGGCATCGAACCTCTCCAGTCCAAGGTACAAGTGATCCGAGATTTCCCCCTACCAAAATCTTTGAGGAAGCTGCGAGAGTTTCTTGGACTCATAAACTTTCATCGAAGATTTATTCCACACTGCGCACAAGCTATAAAAACTCTGACAGACTTGCTACGTGGCCAACAGAAATCCTCCACGGAAATACCATGGTCAGACAGCGCACTAAAGGCTTTCACCGCTGTAAAAAATGCCCTTGCCGACGCCACACTTTTGGTGCACCCTCGAAATGACGCTCAAACGCGCATCATGGTTGATGCTTCGGAAGTTGCAGTAGGAGCAGTGTTACAACAACAAAACAACAATGAGTGGCTCCCACTGGCATTTTTCTCTCAGAAACTCACCCCGGCAGAGACACGCTATAGCACGTTCGGACGCGAACTATTTGCAGTTTACGCAACAATTCGCCACTTCCAGTACTTCTTGGAAGGCCGAGAGTTTCACGTGATGACCGACCACAAGCCTCTCACCTACTCACTCATTCGCCGGAAACCACAACTCTTATTCTGCAAGAGAAATTCGACACCTTGCTTACATTGCAGAATATACTACAGATCTACGCCATGTCGCCGGTATTGCCAACACGCCAGCAGACGCACTGTCTCGCATTGGAAACGTATCCCCGTCTGCAGTTGTCAATTTTTCGGAGTTGGCCTTGGCTCAACAGGAAGACGCCGAACTGCAGAAGCTACGCACGTCATCAACATCTCTCAAGCTGCAGTCCATTGCATTGCCACTCGCCACTTGTGAGATTATTCGCGACATGTCGACTGGCACACCCAGACCCTACATCCCTCCGAAATTTCGTCAGGCCATTTTCCACGCTCTGCATGACCTCAGTCATCCGGGAATTCGGGCCACACAACGCCTAGTTACATCAAGATACATCTGGCCCCGGATCAACGCAGACATCCGTCTATGGGCGAAAACTTGCTGCAAATGCCAGCGCTCAAAGGTGTCTCGACACACAAAGACACCGCTCCACGCATTTCGACCGCCGGATGCCAGATTCGATCATTTACATATAGACATCGTGGGGCCGCTACCATCATCCAACGGATTTCGCTACATCTTGACATGTGTAGACAGATTCACGCGATGGCCTGAAGCTGTTCCACTCGCGGACATCACAGCAAAGACCATTGCCTACACATTCATTACCACCTGGATCTCACGGTTCGGTTGTCCATCTATCATCACGACCGACCGTGGCCGACAATTTGAATGCGCGTTTTTCAAGGCCCTCACCAACATCTTGGGCGCGCGCCACATACACACGACATCGTACCATCCTGCCGCAAATGGTATGGTTGAGCGCCTACATCGCCAACTCAAGACGGCACTCATGACTAGAGAAGATCGAAACCATTAGGTCAACCATCTTCCTCTCGTTCTCCTTGGAATTCGCGGCACCTTCAAGACGGACTTAACTTGCACCTCAGCCGAACTGGTTTACGGCACTACACTTCGGTTACCAGGAGATTTCTTTACGTGCACACCATCCGCACGGCCTGACATGCCTTCGTACCTTGAAGAGATGAGAAAGTTCTTCACTTCTCTACGGCCGGCCTCACCAAGATAACAAACACAAAGGCAGATTTTCATAAGTGAAGATCTGGATACGTGCACCCACGTCTTCGTGAGACGGGATACAGTACGCGCACCTCTCATTCCCCCGTACGACGGACCATTCGAAGTCATTTCACGCACCGACAAAACTTGTATGGTCAACATCAATGGTCGTCATGACGTTGTCACTCTCGATCGAGTGAAACCCGCTTACTTGGACCCTTCTCTGACGGACCCTGTGCTCCTGCACCATCCATCAACCGTCACACCTACTCAAGCAAAAGCCTCCGTCAAATCACCGACTCCCCAAAGCACCGTGACGTGGGCCACAACCACACGGGTTGCTCCACGACACTAGGGGGGGGGATTCTGTAGCAGAACCGACAGCTGCCACAGCCACACGAGTTGTAGAAAACACCAGAGTGAATGTTGCTCCAGACTAAACAACCAAGGCTCCACTGCGCCGGGCGCAGTGCCGGTAAGCGCGCCGGCTCACGCTACCGCGTGGCCTCGGGAGCCGCGCGATATAAGAGAATATATGCCTTTTGTCAAAGCTCTGAGCCGGACGTTCCTTTTTCTTCTCCGGCGCTTTCGAACATACCGCCGACAAAGGTATATGCCTTTTGTCCGGAATGAAGAAGAAAACCACACATTCTTCTACTGACATGAATGAAAACGGTACCATCAGCACTACCTATGACTAAAATCAGTATCAAGAAAAAGAAGAAAAAAAGAGTAGGGGGTTCTGAGTTGCCATCCCATCTGTCTTAAAAGAAGAAAACCACACATTTTCCTACTGGCATGAATAAAAACGGCACCCTCAGCACTACCTACGCGTGCCAACAACCAACGTATTCACGTGCGTTTATCTTAAACACTTCGTCTTTTACAATCCACAACACTCTCCTTTCGATTAATAAAAATAAGCACACATGGAGATGCGGTGACAAAACACAGTACGCGGTCCTGACTAGACAAAACTCAGAGTTCAAGAAAGTCATTTAAAAATGTCTGACTTGACAAAGTGAATACCAAAATGTCCTCATCTTCTCAACCACATTCTCAATAAGCACTTCTAAATTTCCGTCTTTTCTTCCTTTGACAGCAAAAAAATAAAAAAACAGAATCGAAACTCTGCAAAAACTTTTTGCTGGCGGCGTCTTATCAACTGTCAGTCTTGTGTAGTGAGTAACAGGGTAGTTTGTCAATATTCTTTGTAATGTTATCTGTGACACCCCGTTTGTTCAACCTGCATTTGATAAACATTATACTCTACGACGTCAACAATTGTTAACACATAGTCTCTAAGGCGTTTTGGTGATCATCGCTTGCGAACAGGTCGACTTCGAGGTTCCACCTCTGCTTCGACGTCTGGTGCTGGCTCACACACGATATTCTCACTGATACTAACACTCACAGCACTGCCGTCTTCAAGCTGTGGCATAGAAGTTGGTGTGCCCGGAAATGGCGGCATAAGGTCGCTCTCAGCACGTGTAGAGGGAGAACGAACAGCATCGTGGACAACTGAAGAACACGAACCCAAAGCAGGAAGCAATTCATCACCAGGAACATTGGCGAGATCACGTCTAAGTGCAGGAGCACCTTCAAATTTAGGAATCGGTTGACTGGCAGTGGCGTGGACGGGACCAGGTACAGACCCGGCGGCAGGAATATGGCTGTGATCAGGACTAGACCCTAGTACACTTGAGTAGTGCCGTACCACTAGAGGATTCGCTCCGTTTCAAGGTTAAAGAACAGGGAAGTCCTCATCGGAGTCAAAATCAACGCATTCTTCTTCAGGTGGAACTGTTGTCTTGGTTCACTTCGCGGCATTCCATCGTCGACCATCCGCAAACTGGTAGGTCGCTGGTCCAATCTGAGCTGAATGACTTGTAGTCTTGAATATCTGCTCTGCAGTTTATGTGACTTGTGCGGTTGCAATATCCGTACTGTTGGTCCTGGCACAAATTGGGGTTGTTGTACAGCTCGGCGGGTATCTGCATACGATTTCGTTCTATTTTGATAGTCACACACTCGCTGATGAAGTTGTGCAGACTCTGCAGGGGTGGTTGGTGGACTGTGGCGGGTAGGTAATCCTTGTATATCAAGCGTGGAGCGGTGTGCTCTCTCTTGCAGCTGGATCGAGGGTGCTTGGCCTGTTGCAGGGTGTTGAGTTCGCCGATAAGCTTCTAAGTACTTCGGCACGGCTTCCGGGAGCGGAAGGCGATAGCAACCTGGAGACATGACTTAAGCGCCCTGTTAAGTCGCTCAACCTGGTGGAGCAACTCTTCAAAGATGCTCAAAGATGTTTGATGCCATTCTGGCGGAACAACTCTTCAAATTCCCACGATACGAACTGCGCCCCATTGTCAGAAACAATCTCACAAGGAAGACCCTCGCGGGCGAAAACATTATTTAAAAAGGTTGTTATAGTAGACGTTGTAACTGTACCTGCCGGCTGGACCTCGGGCCACTTAGAATAGTAGTCAATATTAACAGGGGGGGGGAACGGCCGCGCCATTTGCGCCAACTTGCGTCAGACGCATTTGTCTGTACCCTCCTGCGCCATTTTGCGGAAACTGCGCCACAGCCAATACTTCGCGCCATTGTGCTCCAAATCGCACAACGTGCGCCAAAATAATGCTATTTTGTCTTGGTTTCGATTTTTATTCACTCGATTGGCCACAATGAGCACGTTTAGCTTGGTCGGCCTTGCAATTTTTTGTTCTGTTTATTTTTCCTGTGTATCCCGAGTCGGAAGCACGCGAAAAAGCTCGGGATTCGGATTCCAAGCGCTACATCTCCTGCGAATGGATTGTTATTCTTCAACCATAAGCGGTTAAGCAAGTCTTCCGAGGTGAGGTCGAGTCGTTAGCGTCAGATAGCCTGAGGGTCTGTGGCCCGGGTTCTGGACGTTAGCCAGTTGAAAACACATTAGCAAAAGATTCCTTTTAGTGCTTCATCGTTAGAAGTTAAAACCGCATTCCTGCAAGATAAATCGTTATTTGATTGAAGTGAAACGCTGTCCCATCCGAATACTTGCCGGCCAGCACCTCTCACGCGAGCGGTATATCTGCTCGGCGTACTTTAATCTTGCTCTGGCTTATCGCTTCCAATATGATAACTCTGTTAATCGTACACTGATGCTTTGATATTGAGTTGTACAATAGGATAAACTCAAAATTTGTTGCCCTGTTCCTCCGCGCAAATGCATGTCCATTGCTTACGCACGTCACGTGGTTCGCACATATAATTACTATGTTGAGTACGTGTGGGTCCTGCTATAAACAGTGCTGGTTTGCATTTTGAGCGGCTGAAAGCCACTTAGAAAATATCAAGGACGCTATCTTCAGAAACATATGGTACTTGCTTTTTGGTTCTCACTAAAGCCAAGTTTTTGCACCTCTTACACTGTTATCCCATCCACATAGGTTCCTAACCACTCATGCTCATCTGTGCTGCTAAGCACAACTGAAATTGTTCCCGTGCTCGTCTAAGACACACGCTGAAGTGTAATGAAAACTGAATTGAGCTGCTCCTAGCCTGCTCCAGAATGTAGTTTTAGCTGCTCCCAGCCTGCTCCAAAACAGAAGTTTCAGCTGCTCCCGTTTGTGCTCCCAAGTACATTTCATGAGTTCCACCACTGCAATAAGTATGATAAAGAATCGTTGACCGGGAGGTGCGCGGTCAACTGGCCGTACGATGTCTATGCCGAGTATCTCACACGGCTCCAGCAGACACTGTACCGGTTGCCGGTGCGGGCTCGTCCGTTGAATGACAGACCGTACAATGCTCTACCTTGAACTTTACTTGCATGGTTCATACGAGGCCACCAGTGCTTATCCCTGATGACACTCATTCTTGTTATCCCTTGATGTGTCTCGTAAGCTAATTGAATGACATGCGCACGTAATGGCGCCACAATCTTTTCTCCTTGAAAATGTAGGTCAGCGTATACAGATACTTGTTCTCGGACGTGGAAGTATGGCCTGACTTCCGGGTAGATGTCTTCCGGCAACATTGTATAACGAATGACTGCAGGCAAAGCGGGATCGGTCGCCGTAACCTCTTGAAAATCCACTTGGGTTAAAGGAACCGTAGTAAGAGCGACCACGTCATCTTCAAACGTTTTGCCGTCCTCTGTGTCTGGCACAGGAAGCCTTGAAAATGCGTCGGCTACCACATCTTTGCTTCCTCTAAGATATTCCAGCTTAAAATTGTAGTTTAACAAGCGCGAAGTCTAGCGCGTGATGCGCAACGGTCAGATTCCAGAACCCTTGTTGGAGAGGAGCGTAATCAGTGCTTGGTGATCCGTCCCTATTGTATCCAGAGGACCAGGCCAATGGGGTTCTTCGCTGTACCATGTTTACTGCATGACTACCGTAGCCATTGGGTAACCGAACACCCGGAGTGGAACGTTCCGCCAGTAGCTGTGCATGGCGCGTGAGCACGCGCTCGGCGGTGCGCGCTTATTGTAACACCGATACAACACTCCCCCAGACTTGGTTAAAAACAAGTACATCCACCGACGGCAGTAACAGGAAAGTTCGTGCGAATAAATACGATATAACAAACCCACACACCAAAGAAACCTTAAATATTTGCAGTTCTAGATAAAAGTATGACCGCACACTTGAGTACCGATGAAGTGTTCCTTGCGGCTGTAGCAAGGAAGTCCCCGAGAATGAAGTTGATCCGGTTTCTTGTCCCTCTAACATCAATGGCTGATCTCCAGGCGGCTCGTCCTCAAGCTCCTCTTTCCCTCGGGGTGACGACGTCGGTAGGACACTCGGTATCAGCAAATCGCCCTCTGGCGTCTCGGGGGTAGAGGTCTCCCGTAATCGCAGATGGTCTTGATGTCGCCGCGACACGAAGGTTTCTTTCGGCGTGGTCACGCGGAGCCTGTAAGACATTGGTCTCGACCGAGCCACGACACTTCCGGGCAACCAATGGTTCCGCCGCCGGAAGCTTTTGACATAGACCTTATCCCCAAGTTCGAGATGTTGCGAGATGTTGCGAGATGTTGCGGATATCTTGGTGTTTATTTAACTAATAATTTATCCTGGAATAATCATGTTAATAAGATCATATCCTCAGCTAATCGCTCTCTTGGTTATATTCGGCGTAATTTCAAGACGGCTCCTTCTAACCTCAAAAGACTTCTCTATATTGCTCTTGTTCGCCCTAAACTAGAATACGCCTCAGCTATCTGGCATCCCCGCCTTTCATTTCTCACCAATGCAATAGAAGCAGTCCATAACCGCGCAGCTCGTTTCATTCTCTCCGATTACTCCCGTTTTTCCAGTGTCACTGAAATGAAATCTCAATTAACCCTCCCTGACCTTTCTCTTCGCCCCAAAATTTCCAGGCTTTCCCTCCTGCATAAAGCGTATTACTCTCCCTCTTCAAATCAGTCTCTCCTTAGCCCACCCAACTATGTTTCTTCAAGACTGGACCACACATGCAAGATTGCCCGACCCAAGAGCAAATCTACAGCCCACCAGCATTCATTTCTACCCGACACTATTGTGGACTGGAATGGCCTTCCCGATAACATCGTCACCATCGCAGATAACACCAAGTTTCGCCTCGCACTTAACCACCACTCCCCTCTGTAATGCCCCTTGGGGCCCTGAGGGTATTTGTAAATAAATAAATAAATGACCGCTGTGTTTCACTTGTAGCATATCGTGCTTGCGGTGAACGATTTCCTCGGTGGAGGGTCGAAGTTTATCCAGTCGGGTAGTGAGCCGCAGTCCTAGTAGCAACTTTGCCGGACTCTGAAGAGTTGTGGCGTGAGGTGTGTTTCTGTAAGTCAACAAGAAACTTGCCAGTCGCAAGGACAGGGGTCGACCTGGCATGTCTTTTCGTAAAGCTTCTCTTAGGGTACGAATGAAGCGCTCGGCCAGTCCGTTACTGGATGGGTGGTGGGGGGCGGTCCTGACGTGCCTCACACCGTTCTCTCGCAAGAAAGTGTGAAATTCTTGAAAACAAAATTGGGGGCCACTGTCGCTAACAATACCATCTGGCAGACCGAGAGGACTAAAGAGCTCCCTGAGCTTTTCATTAGTTGCTTCGCCCGAGGTGCTGTTCATCACAAAAACCTCGGGCCACTGCGAGTGGGAGTCGACGCTCACCCGAAACTGGTAGTTTTTGAAGGGTCCCGCAAAATTCAAGTACAGCCACTGCCACGGGCGAGTTGGCCAGGACCAGGGATGCAGCGGGGCTGGACAGGGAAGACTGCTGCTGCTGGCACGGGTCGCATGACTCGACGCGGTGTTCAATGTCTGCATCTACCTCTGGCCACCATCCATAGCTGCGCGCCAGTTCTTCCATCCGTACGATACCCGGGTGCCCTTCATGCAGCCCTTCCAGAACGCGTTCGTGCAGTCCTTGTGGAATCATAACCCTCATCCCCCACAACAGGCAACGCTGGTGCCAGGTCAGCTCGTTCCTTCTTGCATAGTAGCTCTTTAGCCTATCTTCTATTTTTGCGGGCCATGATGCGGAGCGGAATCTGGCGACTTGAGAGAGCTCTTCATCGATCGCGGTAAACTGAGCTATCTCCTGGCTATTCACTGGAAAAGACTGCAGGCGGAGATTGAGAAATGCCACGACGTCATCCTCGTAATCCTCTTCTCTGCACCCAGGAACAGGAAGCCGTGACAAACAGTCTGCCACGAGTCCCCTTCTTGGGTTCGTGGTCTGTGTTTATCAAGAAAGATCGTCCGAACAGGTACACGTGAAATTTCTTCGAGCCGAATATAATGCCTAGTGCCTGTTTTCCTAGCTGGCTGTAGTTTTTCTCACTTGGTGTCAATGTTGTCGACACAAACGCGATAGGCTGAATGTCACCACACCCTAAACAGGACAGCTCCAAGACCGTATGCCGATGCATCACATGATACTTGAAGGTCTGCTTTTGGGTCGTAGTGCGCCAGAACAGGTGCGTCAACCAGACGCCTTTTCACCGTGTCAAAAGCGTCTTGACAGCGCTTGCTCCAGGCCTAGGTGACATCCTTTTGCAATAACTCGTTTAGTGGCGCGAGCGTAGTCGAGAAATCGGGGAGGAACTTTCCCTAGCATGTCGCCATTCCCACGAACGACCGTAACTGTTTGGAGTCTTGTGGCCTAGGCGCATTTTGGTTTGCTTGAATGTTTTCTCCCGACACAACTATCCATTATTCGGTGATCTGATGCCCTAGGAAGTTCAGACTCGATAACAAGAACTCACATTTCTCTTTCTTCACTCGGACAGCCTTGTCACTTAGCCTCTTCAGTAGTTACTCTAAATTCTTGAGATGATCCAAGGCTGTCTTCCCCGTTATCAGGATATCGTCGAGATGACATGTAACTACTTAGATTTCCGCTAGCAAACTATCCATCATCTTCTGAAATATTGCTGGTGCTGACGCGATGCCGAAAGCCAAGCGCTTGACACAGAAAATGCCCCTGTGCGTGTTGATAGTTAGATACTGTTGTGATTCGGGATGGAGTGGAACGTTCTTGTACGCCCTACTTAGGTCAATCTTTGAGAAAACCGTCGCTCCAGCCACCGTTGTTAGCATGTCCTCCAACCTGCGCAATGGGTACTGTTCCATGTCCCGACCCGGGTTAACTGTTGTTTTATAGTCCCCACATAGACGTACAGACCCGTCTTTCTTGATTACCGGAACGACTGGTGTGGCATAGACACTATGTCTTACTGCTTCAATGACGCCAGCCGCTTCCATCTTTTTTAGCTCTTCCTCTACAGCTGGCTTCAGTGCGAACGGCATACTTTGAGCTTTCAAGAACTTCAGAGTCGTACCCTTTTTCAGGCTTAGACGAGCCCCTTCTCCTTTCACGCATTCCAGCTCATTCCGGTAGCTTCCTAGGATGCCTTGGAGCGACGCTTTCACGTCAACACTGACTGGTTTAAGCGAACACAACTCGAACTTAAGTGTGTGAACCCAAGCTCTGCCAATCGAAGGCGGCCCGACTTCCCCCAGTACATGGAGCGGCAGCTGCCCTTTGAAGTCTTGAAACTCTACATCCACCATCGCCACCCCTTTTGGCTTGACCCGACCGTCTTGCCGGTGTACGTGCGCAGTATTATGGACGCCGGAGTCCGCTCCGTGCCCGGAAACGGTGCTTGGAACTGACACATTGACATAATCAACACAGCAGCCCCCGTATCCAATTCCACAAGGAATGACCTGTTCCCGACCTTGAAGGTATAATAGAACGGGGCACTGGTGTTGCTACCTTCGAGACCATATATTGCTTCGCTGTTCTTATCTTCCTCAGCTACCAAGTTTCGCATATTCTCTGCTACGCCCTGGTGGTGTGTCGGCGGTGCTCCACAGAAACATTTAAAATACCCCTCCTCGTTGCAGTTATAGCAAATAAAGTTACGGTGCGGGCATTACGAGGCGAAGCGCTTGGGAGACCCACAACGGAAATATTTTTTTTTTTGGGGGGAAGCCACCGCTTCAGCTTTTGCAACTCACGCTGGTCGGTCTGCTTATCATGACATGTCTGCACATTCACGGTGTCACTTTCGATAGTCAATGCTTTTTCCACAGCTTTCTTGAATGTCAAACTCTCATCTTCAGCAAATAAAACTTGCTGGATGTCTGCGCGACGCAATCCGCAGACGAACCTGTCTCTGACAGTCTCGTCCAGATTATGGCCGAGGTTCCACGTCTGTGCCATTTTCCTTAGCTCTGCTACATGTTTGGCAACTGATTCATCTTCCTGTTGAGCTCTCTTATGAAAAATGGCCCTTTGTGCGATAACTGATGGCCGCGGCGACAAGTGGTTCGGCCAAATCGCAAGCAAATCTTCAAAACTCTTCAGCGAAGGCTCCTCTGGCGCTACTAGACTTCTCAGCAATTTGTACCTGTCAGGTCCTATTAGACTTATGGCCACGTCAGCCCTGCTTGAGTCCGCGACTACGTTCGCTCGGAAGAAGGCTCGCAGCCTCTCTTCATACGATAACCAGTCACATCGCGCGTCGTCAAAAGGTTCCACTTGCCCGAATAACGCCATGCTGACTGCCTGCTGCTCCCCTGTTCGTTGGTTGGAGCTGTCAGCTCCTGAAACGTCAGTTGCTGATGTGCCCGACCGTTCTTGCATCCCGTGGTCGCAGCGAAATCCCTGTCTTCGGCGCTACTGTGTAGTATCCAGAGGACCAGGACGATGGGGTTCTTCGCTGTAACATGTTTATTGCAAGACTGCCGGAGCCATCGGGTGACCGAACACCCGGGGTGGAACGTTACGCCGGTAGCTGGGCATGGCGCGTGAGCACGCGCTTGGTGGTACGCGCTTATTGTATCACCGACACAACACCTATAACAAAGGGAGGCCCCAAAAGAAAACATGCCATTTTTTGCACGCCCAAGGGCATGCTAAGGCCTCTTTCTCTCCCGTGGAGTACCGGCGCTCGGCCTCCGTGAGTGAGCATGAAGCGAACGCTACAGAACAAAGTTTATTACCATGTTGTTGCTTTAAGACAGCGCCGAAACCGCAGTTAGAGGCATTTGTCGTTATGACAATCGGCATGGGTTGAATTGAACTTTGTCGAAACAGGGGCATTTTTAATTAATTCCTTGATTTTCCAGGACCAACCAAACGAGACTCCCTAACGGAGTAGTCACTGGAGAAGCGCGACAACTGTAGAGCAGTGGGGTATGAACTTACTATAATATTCTACGGGTCCCAGGAATGCTTTTAGCTTCGATGAAATCTGACGGAGCCTCAAAATGTAAGACAGCATCCACCTTAGATGCAAGGTGTGCTATTCCTTCCATGGACAGTCGATGCTCCAAAAAGGAAAGCTCCTGGACACTGAACAATGCCTTGCGGGTTCAACCTCATTCCCGCCTTGATACACGAGACAAGACAGTACGGAGATTTTCATCGTACTCTTTCTGAGATTTCTTATATACTATGATGTCGTCTAGGTAAAACTTGACACCTGGACACCCTTTCAGAACCCTTGCCATAATCTTCTGAAACACTGTAGGTTCAGACGTTAATCCAAACAGACCCTCTTAAACCGAAAAAGTCCTTCACGGGTGATAAACGCAGTCAAGTCGCGACTCGCAGGTTCAAGCCGAACTTGGTGGTAGGCAGACGCCAGGTCTAACTTTGAAAAGTGAGACGCTTTTCTCAAGGAGTAAGAGTTCATCTATGTGCGGTAATGGAAACGAATCTATCACTACAGCCTGGTTTGGTGCCTGCAAATCGATGCATATGCGGATACGTTCGTCTGTTTTTTTTTTACGACTCTAATAGGGACCCATTCCGAGGCATCGAGAGGCTCGATAACGCCTTGACGTCCTAACTTGAAGATTTCTTCTGATACCGCGCCACGTAAAGTCATGGGGAGACGACGAATCTTTCATTGACTAGGTGGTGCATTGTGCCGCACCTTGATTGTATGTGTTTGGTTCCGGACCAAACCCAACTCCGAACTAAACAAATGTTCATACTCTTCAAAGCCAGGAGGGAGATTAGACGTCAGTCAGTCAGTCAGTCAGTACAACTTTATTGGTGCCCGAAAAATGGACTAGGAAGTGGTAAGGAGCCCACTAAGGATCCCCCCCCCCCCCTCCCCGCCTTCAGACGACGGCCAGGTTCCGCTGGATCCCGGCGGCGTTTTCGGCCAGTCGGACTAAGTCTTCTTGGACCCGAGGGTCCGAGCTGAGAAGGGTGGTCTCCCAGCTCTCTTCATCTCTGAGCTGCGTCAGTAATTTATTCGCGCAAGCGCCCCTGTCTTGTTACTACACTCCCACACCATGTGTCTCAAGTTCGCCCTCTGCCCGCATAGTTCGCACGCGCCCGTGTATCTATCCGGGTACCACCGATTTAGTAAAGCCAAACACGGATAAGTGTTCGTTTGCAGACGTCTCTACACCGTGGACTGTCTCTTGTTCAGCGAGTGGTGCGCGGGGAAAAACCTCGCCCCCCCCCCCCCCCCCCCCCCCCGTCCGTGTGGTGGTCGAGAATATCTCTAAATGTAACCAGCTTGTCTCTCCCGGAAGACGCGACGGGGGCCCCAGACGTTGTGCCGGCCCGGACGGTAAGTCCTCGGGCCGCGTCGTGAGCCTCCTCGTTGCCAGGAAGCGGGGCGTGTGCCGATGTCCACACGAGTCTCACTCTTTCTCTCTCACCAAAGCACGTCGCACCCCTGAGGACGCGCAGAGTCTTTGGCGTCACTCTCCCTTTGGCGAAGTTGCGAACCGCGCTCTGCGAGTCGCACACCATTGTCCTGACGCCGGGGATGCTTAGCACGAGCGCCACCGCCACCTCTTCCGCCGTCTCCTGGTCGTCGGCCTTCACGCTGCAGCTCGCGACGAGGTGTCCGTCACAGTTCACCACCGCCGCTGCCGTGGCTCCTCTTCCCTTGTACTCGGCCGCGTCGACATACGCGACTCCCTTCTCTTCTTTTAGCGTTTTTCCCAGGGTTTTGGCCCTCGCCTCCCTTCTCTTGGCGTCGTGTACAGGATGCATGTGCTTTGGGATGGGGGAAATCTGCAGCATCTCCCTGGCGTGTAGGGGAACGTCCACTTTCTCGCCTGTCCGTGTCTCGTACCGGAGGCCGAGGCTCTTGAGAATGTGCCTGCCAGTCGCGCTTCTCGTGAGCGGTTCCGACTGGGCCGTTCTTTGAGCCTCGATGAGCTCGTCGATGGTATTGTGTACCCCTAGGGCCGCCAGCTTCTCGTTTGACGTCGAGTCCGGCATCCCTAGGGCTCGCTTGTATGCTTTCCGCACTATACATTCGAGGTTGGACTTTTCGGCCACTCCGAGTCTTATGAAGGGAACCACGTACGCCAGCCGGCTCACCACAAAAGCTTGTACCAATCGCATAAGGTTGTCCTCCTTCATCCCATAGTTCCTGTTGGAGATCCTGGCGATGAGCCGGGCGACCTGATATAGGCCGTCCCTCCCAGGGCCTGTATCATCTTCCTATTCTTTCCATCTGCCTGTATGCGCAGGCCTAGCACCCTGATGATCTGGACCCGGGGGATGCGGTGCCCTTGCACGAAGAGTTCGCGCAAGGGCACCGCACAGCACAACTGCGCGAGCGATTTTGGGTGCCGAGAGGACGACAGATCGCAAAGAAGATAATACACAGGTGTAATGGCTGCGCCAGACCAAGAGCAAAGAGGGCCTCTGCTCCCACCTCACTACTTTCACAGGAGCGAGTGAGTGAAGCCGCTCCATTTGAAGTGGTTGGGATAGATTTTGCCGGACCGCTGTTTGTGAAGTCACAGCCGTCCGACGAAAAGGCTTACATCGCAATGTTCACCTGTGCGGTTACGAGAGCAGTTCACCTTGAACTTGTCTCAAATCTATCGGCTGCGGCTTTCATTATGGCATTACAACGATTTACATCACGACGGGCGCTGCCTAGGACTGTTTACACAAACAATGCCCTAACGTTTAAGAAGGCATCGAGATATCTCTGCAACGTATGGAATGCTATGCGGGACAAAAGTGTCATGTAAGAACAAGCGTAGACGTGTCCTGTATTTGATGAAGTTGAAGTGCGTTCAAGACACCTTTTATAATGGATACGTTTATTCGTGTCGGTATCGTTTGTTTTGCAAACATCGACAGCTGAACTTGCCGAGAAACGTGTGGACAGGCTTTTCCAATACTTTAGGAATCGTTTGATTCTAAGTCGATGACAGTTGTGGCTGGGACACATTGCCACCCAAAAAAGATGACAAATTGACGCCAGGCGCAACCGATGAGGCTAGTTGTGGCTGGTGACCGCTCTGTCGATGAGAGGAAACGGGGAAGGGGCGATGGAGGGGAACGTCAGGCGGCTTTACGTGCCGTCGTCCGTTGTCAGTTGCATTGATATAGGCACAGTCATAGTCAGCACCTGACAATTTTATTTTCAATTCTCTTACTGCATCGATACCAAACAAGCTGCGCCCAGAAGGGATGACATAAAACTTCAAAGGTGCAAACTTTTCCATGAACTTGCTGCCGGATGCAACATAATGTTTCCCTTCAAATCGACTTTCTGAAATGTCTTCTCGTCCAAGATGGACACATGCGACCCAGTTAGAAGATGCAGTGGTATGCCATTTACGTTTACGTCCGCGATGAATGAATTTAGTCGATTGGGGTCAAATGAGCTGCCCTGCGTGGCTTGGACGGGGAAGGAATCGTCAACTGCAGTCACGCTGCACTGAGAGCTGCAGTCCCCTTCCGGTGCCGCGGACATCTCTTCTGGAGCGAAACTACTCCTCCAAGACTGGTTGGCGTACTGGCGCCCTTGGCTCTTACCTCCGCCCCTTGCAGGGCAAGATGCTTGGCCCTGGTCAAACACAAAAGCTGTTGCCGGGAGATGACTGCGACAGGACACTCGGAAATAACCTGTATTGCCGCATGCGAAGCACTGCGCGTGCAGCGCGGGCACAGCCTTCGGGAGTGTTTGCATCTGGCACAAAACCAGCATAGCGACTCTGTACCGTCTGCTCGGGTGGGTCGCTGCCTTGTGAACGACCAGTCCGCGCCGTAAACCGCGACACGTGACTGGAGGTCGGCTGGCCCCGGGGCATCCTTGCAACAGCCCGTGGCGGGGTGTAGTGATGGTGGAGCCAAGGTGCGGATGCGGGAGGACCGTCTTGACGCTTTGAGAACTCTGGCGACCATGGACTGTCATTTTTATATGCCACCACGAGCGCCTGAGAATGAAATGTTGCTCGCGCCGCAACTTGCTGAACTGGAGCTGCCATTGTATCAGAAGTGACGGCCGCTGATAGTAAAACTGCTCAGTCGTTCGCAAAAATTGTTTGAACTGTAAGGCTAACTGAACATCCCGATCCACCGTTGGTACAGTGGAGCCGATAGACTCGGCGAAGAATCGAGTCGTGGACCCGTTTGGAGTCCAGGCCTTCAAACAATAGCTCGCGTAAACGTTCAAGTGCTGTACCATACGCACAAACAAAATTCTCCCTGATGCCTCGGAGCAGTCAAGAACTCTGCTACCGTTTCGCCAGGCAACTGTGTTCTGGCGCGAAACTTCTTGCATTCCAGCGCTACGGAACCAGAAAACTCGAAATGTTTCCCAACGCTCACAGAAAGGCTGAGAATTGATCAACCGTATCGCTCCCCAACACTTTATTTAGACGAAATGCGGAAACTCTGCGTTGGCCCTGAACTCCTAACATCGAAAACAAGATTTGTTTCTTGCTTCGCGGCTCAATTGCGACGAGTCCAGTAGCGCCGGGAAACAATATGAATGCTTCATTCCACGAAGGCCAAGCCTGAACCGGAGTGCCCGGAAAAGGAAGAAATACAAGAGGTGTAGGTATTGGCGTCACATTTACAAACGTTGCTTGTTGCGACATCTCAACGTGCGAGCCTCATCCAAGTAACTACAGAAAAACTTGTAACGCTTGGCGAAACCAGATGAACCTCCATAAAAATGTCTCGTCACCAGTCAAGAAAAAACACGACTGGCAGAAACTAAAGGGAATGCCGACATCACTAATTAAAATGCCTACTGGGAATACGCACCGGTACTACCACCACATAACCGGGGCGCGGAGATCTCTACCGTGACCACCTATACAATTGTCTTTGCAAAAAATCCTGTTAACGTCGCCTTGCTGTATGGCGGTCGTAGAGGGCACTCACGGTGTCACTGGCAGTCCGGGGTGGATGCGGCCGCTGGTGGTTCAGGCCGGGAACGGCTAAGCCCGTGTGAGAGTGTCGAGGCCGTGAGAGAACACCCGTCCAGACAGGGCGGTCGTCAGGCAGTCTGGCGCCACGCGCTGGCGCGTTTATTCACGGGTGCCAAGAGCCATCGTATCCACGTGCATGTATATTAAACACTTCGTATTTTACAGACAACTACAGGTACCACTTGCAGTGTAGTTCCAATAGGCTTTTAATGTTGTCAAATATTAATCAGTCATTTGCACCTCAGCGGAAGAATTTGATTTCGTCTCCCATGGATTGCAAATGGGCTCGCAATGTTGTACAATATTGGGAAGTTATTGGCACCCTTTGGATACATTGGATCTCAAGTTCTGATGGGTTTCCATTGTTATACAATATTGCCACGCGCGTCGCCGAGCGAGCGCGTGCGTGGCCACATGATTACTGTGCTTGGCTGTCGCGTGGAAGATCCAGGTTCGATTCCAGGGATCAGGATGTTCTTTTATTTATTCTTTCTTCGCGTTCTCGTAAGTTCGAGACCTTCTCGTCTGAGCGAGCTACGAATTTTCTACGCGCCGAACTTTGCACGCGGCCGAATGTTCCAGATACACACGCGGGTACAAAAAGTGCTCCCCGTGGCGAGCGGGAATCAGTCTCGCCCCAGCGTTTGATTCTGCTGTTTCGCCGCCATAAAAAAATCCTCAATATTATGGCCTGCTCAGAGCAAAGCTTCATGTTGTCGTGGTCCTTTTTTTTTTTTTCTCACTAGCACCGCGGGAAGGGGCACAGGAAGTGGAAGGCGGTACAAAGTAAGCATTCAAATTGTGTTGTTTCAACAACGTGCACAATCGCACTTACCCATGCAACAAAAAATTGCAGCACCGGGAAAAAAGGCACAGTACAAACCTTTGTTCTTAAAGACTGGTGCTTACTGTCGGACATTGAAGCAAATGCTCAATATGGACACATCGTACATTCCTGCATCTAGCAGAAGCACAAAAAAAATCTCATATTCATTTTACCTACTGTTATGAACAAGACACTGGCAGGGGACATAGGTGTTTCATGTCTGTTCCTGAGCAAGGAAAGAACAAAGCTACAAGAGCAATAGGCAAGGGCAGATTATCTGTAGGGTACGTTTTAAATATAAATAAGCTACAAAAATGGTTGTCAATGCAATTAACTCCTACAACAGATTTCAAGAGGCAGCCATACAATACTGGGAACTGTGACTACAAAAGAAACATAATTGTTTTTATGGAAACCATGATAGTTGGTATATTGACATTTATTTTACCAGCTTTATCATTATCAGGAATTTGCAGTACTTGCAGAAACATACCCAGCATAAGAGTCGAAGCACGACTGTGACCGCATTCAAGTCACTCTTTGGTGGAATTGGATACTTGACTTACATCGGTGTAGGGGGATCCGACACATTCGCCTTGCGGAAATCCTTGAAGGTGGGCCATTTCTCCAAGCAGATCACAAATCCGTGCAGCATTTCACAACGGTACCCTAAAAGTCAATACTTCAAGTTACGAGTTTGCGACAAAAGGTTTGAGCAATGACTTACGGAAAGTTGCGTTGCTTTTATTTTCTGTCACTGTGGGCTTACCCTTCTATGCTTTGGGCGACACCAGCCTAAAACATGGTCCCCCTTACTTGGTAACGGCTTGCTCGCGTCGAAAGTTTTTATTAAAGTGAAGCATTGCCACCAGGGTCCTATATTAAAACAGACAATATAGGACAGGTTTCTCCAGAGTGCTTTTGCAAGGCAAAAGAAGGCTGCGAAACGAATCCCTACAATCGAAGCCTTTGAATGATGCTTCACGACATCTACCGAGCGGCTGGGAAAAATGGGGAGGAGATAGAGGAGTGGCGCTCCCTAAGGGTGACCTCGGGTACCAACGCTGCGTGGCAAACAAACCCTCTGGCAGCAGTCATTCGTGCGTTCGCTGCCATGGAAGACGACGACGCAAGGCTAGTAAAAGATACGTAACACTAATACTTTCTCGTAAACGCATCTAGATATAAGTAATATAGTTTTTTCTTGCGTTCAATGTCATCGAAGTCCTCTTGGAAGGCAAAACAAGTTCATATGTGGCAGTGGCGTAGCAATGGGGGAAGATTATGGGGGCTTCAGCCCTATCAGCCTCCCCCTGCGCTAGATTGTGCTTGGCCGACGCGACGTCCTTGTTTCGCTGAATGATTCACAAAACACGCATCTCACTTTTCAGTGAAAATGATGAACGACCTTGGCAAAAGCAAGCGGTGTCTCGTTGAAAGAGAGGGCGTGCTCAATCGGAATCATGCCATAAAGTGCAGCGTTGCACCAGACTTGACGGCGGACAGTGTAATACGCATCGTCGTGAACGTGCTGCAGTCCTCCGCGCTGCATATACCCACTTCAAAAGCATGCCTTGAGCGCTGTAGTACGCAGCAAGTGCGCACCATATCGCTGCAAGCAATTATGCAGCAAGCGCGGAAGTGATGCGACGTACGCTAGGCGAGTGCCAGCGCCGGACTTGTTTACCACACAGCGATTGTTTGTGGAGGTGATAGTGAAGCCTCACCCCCTATAGTTCGATCTCCTCGCCAACATAGAGAATGTAAGGTGGAGGCGACATGGCTAGACAAGCAACCACATGGTAGATGCAAGATAACCTTGCTTGAGGAAGTTTTGGTGCTCCAAGAACCCATGTGGTACTGGAAAGTGAGGCAGAGAAGGTCGATCATAAAGGCACAGGTAAAGTTTCGGTAATCGTTGATTCACCTTGCCTTCATTCCTTCTGGACTGAGTGCCCTAGACTTGGAGGCAAATTTAATTAGCACGCTGCTGAAGGATTCCACAGAGCACGTCCGGTATCAAGACGACAGGTGTTTGATGTCCTTGACGGGCCGGGCATTGGAAATAATGCTCCGGAGCTTGTTGTGAGCTGGTGTGCCTGGAATCAGTACACAGCTTTAAAAATATTGCTAAGGAATACTGTATGTATTTTTGCCCAAAGGGTTATGATGAACAAATGATTGAATACTGAACTTACCCACAACTAGCCAAGTGCGATCAGTGAGTGGCTGGTGCAGGCACTCGTCGTAGGGTCCGCCATGGCCGCTGTGCTTGTTCGCCACGTGATTCAGGAGGCTCAGTCACATACCAGAAGTCGGCCGTTGCATTCCCCCATTATGGCACAGAAGTAAATGTAATTGGCGACAGGCTGGATCCACACCTCCAATTACTTGGAGAGGCCACCCTGACTGGCTGCCTGGAGCTTCTTCACTCCTTGAAAAGTGTTTGCTTTTTAGCTGTGCCTCAAACTGGCCATTTTCATATAGGAAATCAATAGTAGCAACCTGCTCAAGAAACCTTTTGAGGGGTGCTACGTGTTCAAGTAGTGCGTTGTGCCACTGACATGAAAGAGCTAATCTTAAAGCCTTGAGCTTGTTGAAACCACGGACGAAGGCCGCATTCTCCATGGCATTTCTCGAGGACACTTCATCTGACTGATCTTAATATTGACTCAGCAGTCACTGTACTCCAACAAAAAGAAGCATCAGAGAACAGTGATATTAAATAAAAGGTATATCAGTTTATAGTAATTCCTTTCCCTTGAGTAGTAAATCTTACCTCGCCAACCTGTACCTGCTCCACGTGGATCATTTTTTTGGTGGTCGCCTCGTGGAAATTATAAGTGCAGTACTTCGCAGAGAATCCCGGCTCGCCACAGCGCCCGTCTCCAGTTAGGTCGATGGCATTGCCTCTGTCCTTTCAGGAGCTTCGTGTTGCGTTGCTCGTACACCTGGCAAGCAAATATGCTTTTTTAAATATCATTCTTAATTTTCTAAGCTCGTTCCTAACTGACCTGTTTCACGGCAGACAGCAGGTAAACCTTTTGGTAGTTGTAGTAGAGGCGGTCGAAAACGGTTGAGATGTTGATAGACCTCAACAACCTCAGTGTAGTTGCAGCATCGGCGCCTGAAAAGAAAATGGCTGCACAAATCAATACATCCCCTGCTGCTTTGTTACCTACGTTTGGCTGGCTCCTCCACGTTTCTATGTGCTAGTTTGTACAGTTGCTTGTTATCGTCAGTAGAGTGCCACTGACTGCATGGTGTTGCGGCAAGGGGCAAAGTACTTGCGGCACACCCGGCAGCGCTCAAAGAGGCAGGTCTCAAAGACAATGAACTTGCGCTCCTTATGTGGTGGCACCTTCTCGGGGTCCTGTTGGTCACTGAAAATGTAAACAATTCTTTAACACGCACTGGAATTTTTCTTTGAAGTATTACTTTAGGAAGCTTTCGTCTCCAGAGAGCACATAGCTAATGTCAGGCTCACCGGGGGCATCAGACGCCTCTTTATTACCACCTGCAATTTAAGCATGTTTAAACTCGTCAAGAGATGGCCCAGGATCACAATTAGAAAGGCGATCCTGGGGAAAATTTAGCATTTCTGAACGGTAAATTTGTGGCCAGCTTTTGCCCCTGATCATAAGAACACGTTCGGACTGCCTTGCTTGAAGTTCGGTGAACTTTAATTGCGCTTGAAAGTTAACCGTGCTCAGTTGCTGCGATTTTTTACCTACTTTCCGACTTTACCACTGATGTTACCCAGAACCTTCCATCTAAGTACTCGAGTTAGATTTTAATTGCGGTTATTCTTAAAGCAAACCGGCTGTGGCGTAACATTTATCGCTTCGTCTATGAGGCTTGCGCGCCTCATCACCCAAGTGAATGTCGCTCCGAGGTTTAGAGGATACGTCCGACTCTTCCTCCGTGTCGATGCTCACGTCACTGTCGGGGTCGCTGGATTCATCTGACGAGTTCTGCTCACGATCGCTGACTGCATACCAAGGCAGATCCAGCACATCACTGGAACGTACCTGGATGGATGGATGGATGAATACGGCTGAGCCCTTTGGATCGGGCGGTAGCTTACGCCACCTAGCCATTTTGTTTTACCATTTAAGCTTAGAATATTTAAATGTGAAATCTATGTTCACTCCGCAGTGCAAAGAAAGTGAGGCTATGAAACCCCCTTGCCATCAGTGAATAAGAAAATACCTAGTTTTCTCTCGATTTCTGCCACCATTCACTTAACCTTTGCTTGGTAATCTCTACAGTCTTGAAATCCACTCTCCCATCGCTGTCTCTAAAACCCAATGACTTTATTAAATCTATGTTGTCTTCGGTAGGCATAGGGTGAAGCCCTTTACAGTAGAGTATCAAGTGCTCAGCCGTCTCGTCCTCCTCTCCACAAGCAGTGCACACTGTATCAATTTCCTGGTACTTCACTCTGTATGTTCTGGTTCGCAGAACACCCGTCCTCGCCTCAAACAGCAATGAGCTTCCCCTAGAATTGTCATAAATGCTTTCTTTGGCAATAACTGTTTTGTTTAATCTATAGCTTTCCAGAGCAGTCTTTGTCTGCATTCCCTCTAGCCACCGATATCTTTCTGTGGCCTTAACTTTCTTCTTAACTGAGACTTGCTCTTCCGTATCTTCGCTATAGCCCAAAAACTTTCCTCTTAATTTCCTAGTGCGCTGTCTCCACTTCGTGTCTACACTCCTCATGTATAAATAGCTGAAAACCTTTCGTGCCCATTGCTCCCCGTCCATTTGCCTCAACCTATCCTCAAATTCTACCTTGCTCACCGCTTCCCTGCTCTCAAATGATGCCCATCCCATGTCTCCTTGTACTCCCTGGTTTGGCGTTTTGCAATGTGCCCCCAAAGCCAGTCTACCTACTCCGCGCTGTTTTATTTCTAGTCTCGCATGCACTCCGGATTTCATGCATAGCACTGCGTTTCCAAAAGTCAAGCCAGGCACCATGACCCCTTTCCAAATCTCTCTCACCACCTCATACCTGTTGTAATTCCAAAGTGCTCTATTTTTCATTACAGCTGCATTTCTGTTGCCCTTACCTATTATATACTTTTCATGGTCTCTGAGATATTCTGCACCATCACATATCCATACTCCTAGATACTTGTATTTACTAGCTCTCTCAACTGTAATATTCTGTATCTTCAGCCTCTCAACTTCATCCTCGTTAAAAATCATGACTGCCGATTTTTCGCTACTGAATTCTAAACCTAATTCCTCTCCTTCCCTACCACAGATGCTCATTAATTCCTGCAACTCTGTCCTGTTGTTAGCCATTAGTACAATATCATCCGCATACATCAATCCTGGTAAGGATTGCTGAATTTTTTGGCCTAGCTTACTGTAAGAAAGGTTGAACCCAAGCCCACTCTTCTCTAGTCTATCCTCCAATCCTCTCAGATACAACATAAACAGCAAAGGCGATAACGGGCACCCCTGCCTAAGGCCTCGTCTTATCTCTATTTTCCCTGTCGCCTTTCCTTTCCATGTTATAATCACCTTGTTATCTTTGTAAATGTTCCTTAATAGTGCTGTTAGTCCTTCATCTAGGTTTAAGTTTTCCATTATGTCCCACAGGTTTCTTTGGTTGACATTGTCATAGGCACCCTTGATATCCAGAAATGCCAGCCAGAGCTGTCTGTTTTCTTTTTGCTCTATTTCTATACACTGTGTTAGTGTAAATAAATTGTCCTCCAACCTTCTTTGTTTTCGAAACCCGTTCTGTAACTCGCCCAGTATGCCCTCGCAATCTACCCATTCCTCCAGTCTGCTCTTTAAGATCTGCATTACCAACCTGTAAATAACCGGTGTCACGGTTATAGGACAATAATTCCTAATATCAGACTTATCTCCCTTTCCCTTATATATCATACTCATCCTACTAAGCCTCCATTCATCTGGAATATTTCCTTTTGTTATCATGGTACTCGCTACCTCCCTTAGTTTTGCCTTAGATTTAGGACCCAAATTCTTCACCAGCTTGATAGGGATACCATCTGTGCCTGTCGATGTGCCACTAGGGACTCTTCCTTCCGCCTTTTCCCATTCTCTTTGTCCAAAATCCGCGATGTCACAAACTGGACTGCTACTTCCTTCGGTTCTCCTATCTTCCACATGTAACCGTTCCCGAAATTTCTCCTCCATCACTGCTCCTATATATTGTATCGCATCATCTCCCTCTAATTGATCTCCCTGATGCGAGAGTATGAACCTCTGTCTAGCTTGCGTTGTTTCACCGAGTGAGTTCAAGTGCTCCCAAAACTTCTTCGCAGCGTTTCTATCTTTCTTACTTACATTACTCATTCATTCCTCACCCTTTCTCTGAATTTTCGCATTGATCAAACTGGATGCCTTTTGGCGACATGTTATAAAATTGTCCCATTTTCTTTTTGCTTCCGTTTCGGACTCCCCACTACGCTTGGAATACCGGTGTTCTCTAGAGGCTTCCTGACGTTTTTGTATCGCTTGCTTCACTTCTTTGTCCCACCAACTTTTTGGTCTATGTCCTTGCTTCCCCTTTCGTTTACTCTTAACTTTGTCTAGTTCTAGAGCAAAAAGCCTAGTTAGGCTCTCATAGGTCCAATCTGTATGCCGTTGCCCTGAAACTGCTGCCTCTATTCTTTCAACAACTATTTCCAACTCTTTGTCGCTGCAGAAAGTTTGCTTTGAATTATGTTGTCTAGTTTCAGCATTTACTTCTCTGGCAAAATTCAGCTTAATACGTTTGTGATCACTACCAAGACTTTTGGAACCTTCTTCATCTATTTTCATTACTTGTAACTTACCATATATTTTGTGTGACATGAGTACGTAATCTATAGTTGAATGCAGATTGCCAGTTTACCAAGTTATGTGCCCGTCACACTTCTGACTGGTATTACATAAAACTAAGTCATGTTTTTCCACCAGTTCTAGTAATATGCTTCCAGTTGAGTCCGTATACTCATCCAGACCCTCAATATGGGCATTCATGTCTCCCATAATAATTATTTCGGAGCCTTCCCCTAGTTCACTAATGTCTCTTGATATGCAATCGATCATTTTTCTGTTTTCCTCTTTAGCACCTGTCCCTGTCCATAAGTAAACCACTCCAAGGACTGTTGATTCCCCAGCGACTTTTCGTTTCAGCCACAAATGTTCGGCGCACTCCTTTCTGATCCTTTGAAAGTTCATATTCTTCTTGATAAATGCTCCAATTCCACCTCCCTTCCTCGTTCCCTCCATTCTGTTGCATTCTTCGCACACATAGTCAGGGTTGCAAGGTGGCTGCTCCATGTCTCTGAGATGTGTTTCCACAAACCCATACACCATTAAATCCTCCTTTCTTAGTTGCTCCTCTACCTCTTCCCATTTTAACCTATTTCTACCACCCTGCATGTTAATATATCCAATGTCTGATTGTGCTGTTTTTTTTATACCTGTTCTTACGTTTTCTCCTCTTTTTAACCCTGGGTGCCTCTCCTGACTTCGTTGGGTTTTCAATTACTTCAGTGCCCCCAGGGCCCTCGGTCCCCCCAAAAAAGCAGTCACCGTGCGGCCCATCCTATCCCCCACCCTGTAACCCGTGGCCTCACTGTAGTGAATGCCATCTGCAAAAGGGCGGGAGCCAGCCTCGTACACTTCTCTGTTTACTTCCATTACGTCGTACCGAAGCTGTCGACTCATACCCTTAATTACTCCGTTGGCTTCGACAACCCTCCTCTCCGTTAACCCGGACTGCCCCCGAACTTCTGGAATGGTGCACACAACCACATGCACATTCTCAGACACGTCCCTCAGCTTACGTATTCCCACGTTTAGCTGCTTTCCGAGGTTCTGGCTCCTACCCTTCAGCACATCATTAAGCCCCGCATGAACTATTACTAGGTTCCTTCCCTCCCGGTTGTCCTCCAATGTGGTCGCCCTCAGGTGGAATAGGTGTCGACCTGCGACGTCTGTTGTCTGCTTCATTGCTTAACTGGTCCGGGACTTGTAAGCTGGAGGCCATTCTGGTGACGGGCGATGGCAGCCGAGCTTGCAGAGCTTGGCCAGGTTGAAACTCCGTGGTAGGCTCTGCTGGGCCAGGAGATGCTCCTGGGGAGTCTTCACACTGCTGGGATGTGAGTCCACCAGCACTGCACTCTCGGTCGACAAGCGTACCTGGAGATATTGTCACGGATGAAGGCGACGAGACAATGAATAATGAACTTAAAATAAAGGGTTTAATCGGCGAACTTGTGCCAAAAGAAAGAACAAATACCTAGAAAGCACAAGCAAGTGTCGACGGCAACAACAGCGAGCGACGGTGCATCGGCGTGACAGCTGGCTAGCGCAGGTGAATGCGCCTCGTCGAAGGGAGAATCGTATGGTATATTCAGCTGGTCGATTTCCAGCCCCTTGGAGCACTTTGAAAAGCCCATGCCCATTCCACTGGTCCAAGTCGGTCGCTCTAAGTATCGTTATTTTAGAGCGCTCTTAACTTTTCGGATCGCACCGTCCTCTGACTCGTAGCGCTGTCAGGCGCTCTGATATTAGGGAGTTTTCGTAGACCGCGCTGCCCCCTCCGCTAAGCCTTCCGCAACGAAGAAGTTGCTACTGCGCCTGCGCGCCGATAGCCTTGACTGTGGAGTTCCCGCTATCGTAGCGGATTGCGGAGGGCCTTGCGGGACGGCGAAAACGATCTACGAAAACTCCCTATTAGAAAGTATTAGTGGACCGTACGCTAGAGGTCTGCGTACGCAAGGAAATTGCGGGTCGTGAGTGCGCATGTGCAGAACGCAATAGAATGGCTAGCATATTGCGTACGCACGCAACGCTGGGGATTTTGCGTGGCGGGCTAGCGGGCTTTGCGGGACGCCGGGGACGCTCTCGAAAGATCTCGGACCCAACGAGAGCGCCAGTTTCAAGATGGCGGGTACCTCGACTGGCGCAGGAAGGGCGACCTGGTGTTTTCTAAGTTCTGTGTTACGTGAAATCGGCTGGTGTTCAGCTCGGCAATGCTTCCTGGGACCTACCGCGGTCGAATCAGATCGCCGTGTAGCTGAAGGAGTGCACAGTGAAAATGTTCGCCGCTCGGAATGTGCGTCAACGTTGCGATCTGCTCAACGCTAAGCCTATTCGCACCGTTCATCGCCGACGGACGAACGACTCTAAAAGAAATCGCCGAAGTTCTCGCCATGCACTGGACATCAGTATGTCATGAATTTCATTCCGCGATAGCATTGTGATAAAAGGTGCCGTTTCCACGGGACGACTTACGGAGGCTCCGTGATCGAATTTGGCTACGCACTCGTACTCGTAGCCTCTGTACCCCGCAGAAAAGCGCGCTTGACGAGGCAGCTGCGGCTTGGTTTAATTTGAAATAAAATGATGGGACACGTTTTCATTTTCAATATTTATTTCGAGGAGCATGGTTGCGCTATAAACGCGCGGAATTCTACGGCTCTAGCAAATTTGACCAAGATCTTGCGCGGTGTTCACTCGAAAACGTAACGCACAACTAAATTCGGTCCGATCAGGTCATTTTTAGCGTACGCTATACTATTGCGTGTTGCTTACGTAAGAGCCAGCAACGCTATGCTAAAACTGTCTATTGACAGCAACAGCGGAAGTGACTCCAGTCACTTCCGCTGTTGAGTTGAAAGATAAAGAAGCCGATACGCCCTAAAGGCTTAACGTTGGGCGCCGCCGCCTTTGAATAACGTACAGATCCCGCTGCGCTGTGAGTGCAGGAGGTGCTCGGCGCATGACAGGGGACCGCAGCAATAGCCAGCGTCTGCATTGAAGGCTGCCACATTTCCTGCGGGCATGCGGACATGCAGCGGGGACGCTGGATGCATAAATCGTATTGGCTAAACCCTTCGCATGGGGCGGTAGCTTGCGCCAGGGCAGTGGAGTTGGTTGCGGAAGTTGCCCTCGGTATCCGATTCTGTTCGGCGCTCCGGCCGCTGAAAAAAGTTGCCGAGCATTCGGCTGGAACGACGTTCATCTAGCTTGGATTTGTAGAGTGACTAGGGAGGGTCATCCTGGCTTCCTTATCTCCTACACTCGGGGCAAGAATAAAAACAAATCTTCAAGACTTAGAGAGAGGCGTTTCTTCTGGGGCATGCATGCGGCAATATGATACCCATCTCAAGCTCAGTATGAAATACACACTACGCACTGCCGAAGTTGAGTTCACACAAGTGCTGCCGAGGTTGATAAAGTACCGTTCATCAAATATTAGGTCATACTACAGGCTCGGCATCTTCCTTTTCGTTAGCGTCTGTCTGGGTGCCAACGGTTGCACGAAAGGCAGAACACCTGCAGTAGTGAGACTAGACACTAAACATAATGACACCTTTAAGAGTGTAAATGACTTGTTCTATAACCAGGGCTCTTATTGGTGTGGCAAAATGCCCTAAGAAAAGGGCGTTGTTCCTAGCACCCCTAAAGGAAGGCGTTCTTTCGAACCCCCTTTAAAAAAGGTGTGATTCCGCAGTACACCTCTTTATTAGGGTGTTATGACTGCAGTACGCACTCTAAATTGGGTGTATCACCACCAGGATGGGTAGTAAAAACGCCGCAATGAGCAGCACCCATAAAATGGGGTGCAATAACCGACAAGAGTGCACAAAAAAATTACTGCAAATGAGTCGAAATATGCCTTGTTCACATTTTATTTTCGATCAAGGTTCTATCAGGTCCTACTCAATTATCTATTGACGATTGCGCGCAGGTCATCTGGCCGCCACCATGCCTCTGCTCGTGCGGGCAAGTGCGTGTAATTACAAGCTTGCCAAAGGGCAAAGCTACGTTCACGCGCACGTCATCAAGCATTGCGAAGGCAAGACTGAAAAAAATAGTTCCCTTTTACCCTTGCAATTTCACCAGGACCAAGACGCTGCTCAATCAGTGGCGGTCTGTGAGAGTATACTTGGGCCAGACTAGGACCAATACGCCTCTGTAAAATCATGAAAATCGCAACCGGATATCGTTTCATGACCCCTTTAAATTGTACAACTGACGGCCCTAGTTAAACTTGCAACTTTGCTTTCCGTGCAGAATTTATGCGTTCTAGCACTGGTGACATAGGCAAACTCGACAGGCTTGCAAACACGAAACGACCTGGAGTCCCTTGGGTCGCAAGCGGCAGTTCATGTTTGTAAACAGTAAAATTGTCTATTGGACTACTTTCGGAAGCATGCTTGCAAAGTGCTTACGAATAAAACAGCGATCTCACATAATCCGTGATAGATGCATAATCTGATTCGGGGCAGCATAGAACAACCCAAACACAACTCTCGAGAATGAAGGCGGTCGCTCACATTCAACGGAGGTCTCGCGATCGCCGATGAGCATGTCGAAACGCGTCCAAGACACACAGCACAATATTTTCATAGACTCAGACGAAGAAAACGGCCATTGCTAAAAGTTGGCATGAATGTATTCCGGCCGTTCACAATAAAAAACCACGGCCGGTACTCCAACGCGCGAGACGCAGGAGAAAAGTGAAGAGTGCTTTTCGCAAACCGGACCTACGTGGCCCCCTACACATCACCATAAGTTAGCGAACGGCGAAGCCTATGACCCTTGCGAGTCCATGAGCGCGTCAGAGCGATTCACGCGACAAATGTTTGTCCAAGCGTTTTTTCCTACGGAGAGCGCACAGCTGTTTCGCTCCACCCCTCTGATTCGCTAGAAGCGGCCTTCGCACTCGCTCACAGCCACACGAGACGCAAAAGAAGGCGGGGAGGCTTATCAGAAGACGAGGCGAAAGGGGGATGGACAATGCAGCTAATCTCCCTCTGCTGCTTTGTGTGCACCTTTCCAAAACGCGCTCCTAGGCCGCCGCCACGTTGCTGATGCTGATGCGAATCTCGCGCCCCCCGATCAGCTAGAAATATTTTGCCACTCTCTTGGACTGTGGAAAGCCGCTCACCGCTATTCTCTACCTTTATTTTTCCACTCTCTTTCTTAGACTATGGAAACCCGCTCAGCGCTATTCTCTACCTTTATTTTGCAGTTTTTTTTATTTTTCCACTCTCTTTCTTAGACTGTGGAAACCCGCTCAGCGCTATTCTCTACCTTTATTTTGCAGTTTTGCGTTTGACGGTTTCTGGCCCGTCTTGAAAGTTTCCACTTAATTTTTCTAATGCATGCTGCGTACCCTTTCTGTGTTATTTTCCACTGTGAGAAATAGGGCTGGTAAGTGCCTGCTACTCAAGCGTTTTTGCTCGACATTCACGGGAAACGAAGCAGGGGAAGGACGTCGAACGGCCCTTGACACGATTTTGCAAACAATGACAACCTCATCACTCTAAAAGGCAAGGCTAGACTTGGAGAGATTCAGCAACCTCAAGGAAAGCAATTTTCTTTTTGCAAGACAGTTTGGAGCTGTAGAACACTGGGTGCCAGGACGCTCTCCCAGGTTCTGAGAAACCGCAGGGTTTTGGTACAAATCCATCATGGTACAATAAGGCGTCGCCTGGAGCATGGATCAGTTGTGTCCAAGACACGCTAGCTCAACTCATTACGAGTTGTGTGATGAATGACCACTGAATACTTGCTTGTTTGGCAGTGAACCAGCGAAAGAACTAGGCTATGGACCAGGCAACGATCAGGTAACACAAGCGGTGCAAAGATGCCCCACTCGGGCATGGACAGCACCTACCCAGAGGAAACTTTAGTTTGCATGGGGAAATGTTGGTTCCAGCAATCAGAAGGCCTGTGTTTCTGGAGACTTTCCCATGCAAAAGCTGTGAGATTTATCTCTTTTGGAAGCCTGCTTGTGACCATGTAACCACATGTATAATGCAGTCACGTCAGTCCTTCCGTAACGAACCAATGTGCAGCTAAAGGACTAAAAAGCGCAAAAAACATGAACGAAGAAGAGACACATACAACACGGACTGGCACTAACCTTCAACTGGTTTAATCAAGGCCAGCGTGTTTTCTTCCGTGTTTTTTGCGCTTTTTAGTCCTCTAGATCACAATGAACGAACTATGTAGCCCAACCCAAAGCTTTAATTCAATATGCATGTTCCTTGCACTACACGGATTTTACGCGCCACCAACATTTGAACCGTGGTGTTGATAGAGGCAAGTCGATAAAGAAAAAAGCTTCTGGCTGACAACTGCACTTCATGCATGTACATAAGTGTCCACCAGCCTCCTTGCAACATCCTGAATCATAACAACATAAACGCAGCCCTCGCACTCATTGGACTGAGTACAAGCGTCCAGACGGAAACTAACTACCAGAAACGAAGTTGCTAGATTTAAATCTATTGCAAACAAAATAACCCACCAATACTCGACAATTCGTAAGTCGATAACCACAATGAAACGAAACGAGGCAGAACTAAAAGCTTCAAGCGATGACCATGGAGGTGTCGTGGGTCTCGTGCCACTGCAAGGGAAAACACCAAAACTGGAAATTTCAAATAGGTAGGTGGATAAAAAGAAAGGGTCGGAGGCGAAGTGCAGGTGCAGAAGTGTAATGGCCTTCCATGGAGAAAGCTAACACGCAAAGCTTGCGAGGCAAGTGCAGGGGTGGGCAAGATACTTCGAAATTGTATCTTCGATACCGATACTCGATACCCTCGAAAATTGTATTTGAGATACCGATACAAGATACAGATGCAAAACTAATCTCCGATACAGATACTGAATACTGTATTTTAGATACCTCGATACATCGCTAAAACCTCATCCGAAGTACTTTAAAATGGGTGTATCTTATTGCTTTAGATTAATTAACAAAGGTATTAGTTGAATTCTTGTGTTTGTTATATTGCGTCTTTTTTTCAAACGTTTACACAAACGTACAAACCTCCGTAAAAATATTGCAGCCAAGAGAGCAGCGAGGTATAAAGATACACGCTATTTCAAATCCACAGAATCTACCAAACCAAAACGTTCTATCTATAATTGAGTTTTAGTCTCCGCAAGTTTTTTTCAGAAACACGGACTATGTGGTGTTAACGAGTTATAGTAGATCGTGTTTTCAGGGAAAGATATTTGTATTGGGAGCTCGCGCTGCCACATCGAAGCATGCTCTGAAGCGCGCGCATGGAGTGGTATCGATTCAATGAAAACGATATACTGAAACTCCCTACTGTCGCTGTCGGGGGCTGAAGCTCGAAAAACAAATACAGGCATTGAAAGAATCAGGAGAGCGTGTTGGTTAAACATTCATGAGGAGGATTTAGAACGCAAGTAAGAAGAAGGGACACACAGAAATATGAGACAGACATGGCAGTCGGTGTCTGTCTCGTTTTCATATTAGTCCCTTGAGTTTACTTGCGTTCTGAATCCTCAAGAAATGACAGACGCTTTTAGATAGACGTACAAGTAGGCAGCAATTTAGCACCATGTTTCCCGTTTTTTCGTTCTGGTCGCTTTATTGTAATATTGTCGCGCAAGAGCTTGCTGCCGTTTTTGCCGCCCTGGCGGTTGAAAAACCCTTCGGTCACGATGGCACCCGTGGGACCGCAGCCTTAAGCAGAAGCATTTGCTCAAAACGCCGGTCTGAAAGTCCGCCACGATGCGGGCGTAAGATTAGCGACGCGAAGGAGAACAGCCGTTCTACAGGAGCCGAGGAGCACGTTGGGGTGTTGTATCTAATGAAGGCGCTTCTCAGAGAAGGGTATGAGCGGAGCATATCGAATTCAACTCGAGGATCTTGCAGGTAGCTCAGGAACTCAAGTTTGACTTGATCTTCCTGACAACTGGGGCTCGTGCCGCAGTGGGCTTCAAAAGAAAAGAATGCATCAGCCGATACGTCAGAGGCTGCAGAGGTTGATGGCGCGCACGCCAAAGGACGCGTGGTATGCTTGGTTGCATTTACAAAGTCAATTACAGCTTTTTCTGTGAGTTGCGGGCCATGCTCGCGGACATCATGAGGTTCTCGTGACAACCACCGCAACTTAAAGTAAGGGTGAAGCACAGCAGCAACAGTCGCTTCATTTGCACTTGGTTTCATTCGCAGAAGCCGTCAAATCTGCGAATGAACCCAGATGTAACCGCATCCAAAAGTGGTCTGCAGTAGACGAAGTCCATACCAGCCTTCTCCTGAAGCTTTGATTTTACGGTAAAAAGCGTTGGCAGCAGCTCCCCGAAGAAGCAATCGGACTGCGCTTGGAGTCGCGTCAGAGCGGAGGCGATGGGCTGCAGGATCTCACAGTACTCGGCAATAAATACTAAGTCTCTTTCTTGGAATGTCTGCAGATTTAGTCCATCGCAGACATCTCGCAGTTTATCCTTCGAGCGAAGGAGGTCTTTCATGCTGTCATACAATGAATTCCAGCGTGTTACGCATGGCGTCTTCAGAGAATGCCCTAGGATGTCCACAATAACTTCAGACGACTTGGGTCTTCGAACGCAGTTCCATAGAGCCGAACACTTTGACATGACCGATGTGTTAGCACGTTCAAAGGACGGTGTCGACAAGGCTGCCTTCGCATCTGAAGTTGCCACAAGACTCAGCATGTGACATGCGCATCGAAGATGACGAGGCAAGTTGATTTCAGCATCGTCCAGGTTGTTGGGTTCGACCATAATTTCAAAGGACAAGTCGGCAGCGACATCATCTGCCAGTTAAAAAAGGAACACATTTAGCCGAAATACTTAAAACAGCACTCAAGATTACATGTTTGGAAACATTTTACGGTGAATAACACATATTCATAGAAACTAAAAGAAAAACAGTTGTGCAATAATCAAAAACACTCTCGTTTGCATTAGCTCCAGTGGCTTCATCTTCAATTATTTGTATTGCGTATCAAAAGAAGAATTATATGTATCACAAAAATTAACCAAGTCAGCTGCACCAGACAAGAGGAAAATTAGAATCGGTGCATAACATGACGGATATTTTTCACACTTCTTGCATTTGTAATCGCACGTTACCCACTTGGGTTTAGGTTATTAAGACAGACGTAAATCAGTCCTTAAAAAATCTGAAAAAATGTTTGATAATAAGAACAGAATTACCCTTACCCTGGTCAGTAATCTCAGAACAAAAGCCGAACTCCCTGAAGGCTTTGGCGAAGTTGCTGGCGTTGTCTGTGACCGTGGCTACGACCTTCTCCCGCGAGATGTCGAAGGACTGCCTAATGTCTTCCAGCATTCCTGCTATCCTGTCGTACGTGTGGCTTCCAGGAAACCTCCTGCAGGCCAGTGCGAGCGACCTCCGAGAAAGGGTGTCAGCATCGATCTAAATAAATATACAAATATTATCATTCATTAGTTACTTAATCATGATTTTCCACAACTTCTACTTTTTAATGTATGTTATAGGAATGGCCTCAGGCACTTCCGGCGACGCCTTCTAGGTAACGAAGGTGCGGAACACGAAAATTGAAATATAAAAGACACCGGCAGCGCTCCGATACGAACCGGCGTCCCTCAGATTATGAATCCGATGTCTTAAACACTGAACTACTAGGGACTTTTTTACGAATCTCTGACCCTCATACTGTGAATCCGATGTCTTAACCACTGTACTACCGCTCTATGAGGAAACCATATGCTTCGATTCACCTTATACGTGGGCGAAGCATAAAATCTACGTGACCTACGCGTTCCACTCCCGCTCGAGCGCTACTTTTGGCAGGGCTTTCTTCCGGAGACGCTGTTTCCAGCAAGCTGATGGAAGCTCCCCAAAATAATGCGTAGACATTCTGTGTTACCACTGCCTTTGCCACGGTAGTGAAGGAAAGGGACACATTTTGTTTTATTCAAAACACAAAGCGCTTACCCAATGAACCGTGACACCCATGAAGCTACGATGGTGAGTGGACCAGATGTCAGCTGTGGTTGCAACATAGCTTTGACCAGACAACTTCTCTCGCGCGTCATCCAGAAACTTTTCCCATTCCTCATCAATTCGTCGACCTAGGGACCGTCGCGACATCACACTAGTCCCTGGGCGCAAGCCTAAAATAGAAAAAGAGACAATGTACAATTATAATGCAGTCTGATTTCGCATAGAATTGAAAGCTCGCTGTATGAAGCCTGGCTCTTCGACTGCCGATAATGAATGCAACCCATCCACAACGAACTTGACGATCAGATTGTCTACTTTAGGCTGAGTCAGTTGACTCCCGGGAGAGCGAAACAGTTTCGTTTGGCGCATTTTGTCAGCAGGGGCGTCGGCCTTTCTCTTGACTGCTTGTTTTCTCCACCCTTCTTTGTACTCATCGAACCTTCTTAGCTCTTGTGGATGCACGCGCTGAAACAAAATAAGTATCGATTAATTATATAGCCGCCACACAAGTAATATCACACAAAGCGTACTTCCGTAAGCTATGCAAATGCAGCGTTTTGATACATAAGACAGCACTGAAAAATTAGATACATATAGATACACTCTGTTCGACTGAATGCATTTCTTGGCATGTTACAAGAAAACAAAAAATCTAATTTATGTTGATTCTGCACCTACCTTTAAGTGAAGCTTGAAATTCGAGGTTGACGAGTAAGCGCCACAGATGGTCGCTTTACAAAACGAACAGGCAGCCTTTACTCTGTCGTCGCTAGATGAAATCACGGTAAAATACTTCCCGTCCAAGATGGCACAGCGAGGAGTATTGTCGTTGTCTGCCATTGCTAGCCCGTCGACGCGGCGGAACAAATAACTTTCAACTCCAAGACTGGGACCGCGATGTGCGCACCATACAGTCGGAAATATCAAGTGAAGTTCCGCGGAAAAGAAAACCAGGGACAGAGCTCAGCCTGGCCGCCTAGCGTTTTGCAGACGGCGCCCTCCTGTCTGGCTCCTGTAGTGCTCTGGGCGGCCGTGCAACCCGGGTTTGCTATAGACACACAAAAAAAAGGACAATGCCCGTGCAGAGATAGCGAAACCGCTCGACTTTCTTTCGATCGTGTTTCTTTGTTTGTTGTTTTAGCCGCGGACACAAGATTTGTTTACTTGATGTTGTCTTTTCGGAGGCCTTCTATGCTCTAGCTTCCCCTGAACAAGAGTGAAAGAAAACGCAGCCTCGATTTAGAAGCGCACTTTTGCAAGTGTCGGGTATTTTTACAATACACGATACTTTCAAAAAGTATCTTCGATACCGATACTTCGATACATGTTTTTCTGGCAAGCGATACCAGATACAAGATACTCAACTGTATCGAAAGATAGTATCGAAGATACATGTATCTTCGATACTGCCCAGCTCTGGGCAAGTGTATGGCTTGCAAAAGTTGTGAGTGGGTGCAAAAGAAATGTGAATTCAGATATACTGTGCTAATTACAAAAGGAAAGCAAACAGAAGAACCGGGAAAATGACTGGCTCACATGGCACAGTGTCTGCATCGGCTTCCATGCAAGGAAGCATAAACAAAAAATTGAAGTCAAGCAAACTGAGCATGTAAAATATAAACAGCGTACAGAATGAAAGCAAATAGACGAAGCACAGACAAAACGAGACACAAAGGATATTCGCATCACAGCTGAGGCTTACATAAGCTTACTTGCAAAGCACACAAACATCCAAATCCAGCGAAAAAAAATTCAGCAAGAGCTCAGTACAAAAGCAAAAGCAATAACAGAAGCTGCACTAAACACAATGAAAGCAAAGCAAAAGAAAATAATGAAAACAGGGACAGCAGTTACCTCAGTTGAGGGGATCTGAAACACTAATTTCTCCGACAAGGTACATATATATACTTGCTGGCGAAGTCCCTGTGTTCAGCTGCCCTAGCTGCGAACCCGCGACTCTTTTCCCGCAGGAACAGTTGCAGCCACGAGAGACAGAACCTCCTGATAAGCTTAGTTTTTTTTATCTCGTGGCACTCTGGCAGCTGAACGCATTGGTTCTATGTGGCCATCCTTGCCGGCAGGCTGTTCAAGATACCCTGCGCACTCATCAAATCTTGGACAAGGCTGCGAAACACGGCTTCACAAATTGCGAAGGTGCGTGCAGCCTCGGACAAAGAAGTCAGTGCGTCTGGAACATAAATTTGGAACTTGATGAGGCTGTTTGCAGGTGCTGTGCAGACTTGAAGGGGTGCAGCAAAGATGTCACACGTGGCATTATTATTAATGACTGTCCTCACCACGTACCCACAGTAATAGTCAAAGGTATTCTCTTCAGGACGTGACATGGTTAATTCTACTTTCTCAAGCAAAGCGTCAGTGGGCAGTACATTTAGGTCTGCGAGGTCTGTCAGGTAGAACCAAGCATCGTCCAGTTCGCATGACCCTGCATTTGGATCCGTTAGGTACTGTGACAAGGTAATAATATCAAGAAACATCTTAAACTCTAAGGTAGTTGGCAAAAGATTGCCCTGTCGTACTACTGAAAACAAGTTTTCGAGGCAACCCTGCGTGAACCGGGATGTCAGAATAAATGAAAGAGTGCCTCTCAATGAGATTCTGCTGCAGGTCCAAAATGGACTTTGTTGAGAGCATCGCACCCGCTTGCACAGGGTTAAACACTCCATCCCCTATTGTCACACCGAGCAACAAACAGGTCCTTAAAATAGCTCAAAATGTCCAGGGTGCCTTGGTAGCGGGCCTCATTCTGTCTACTGATCGTAAGGACCGGGTTCCTACTGCTCATGAGGTTAAACCAATTATTAACATGTTCGAAAAATCAGGCCGTGTTGAGAAATTCCTCGCTCCATCCATGGTTCTCCACCAGGAAGCGAAGGGCGGTGGCCGTTGAGTGACTCTTCACCCGCAGGGCAGCGCTCACCTACAAACAAAGACAACATATAGTTTTAGTCTTTGAAGCCTATGCAATGTTTGGTAAACTCAGCTGACGGGACGAAAACCTTAAGTCTAGAAACTGCACGCTCAGTCAGTCAAAGAACTGCATGAGGGCATATGGAGGTGAAGGTCGATAACTTCCACTTGCATTGTCCACAGAAATGATTTTTTGCGCCTCTTACGAGTTCTTAAGACGCTCTTGAATTTGTTGTCACTTCATGAACACAACACTTTTGCATTTACAGTAACAGTGTTTCTTTGTGATCGATGCCCGCACTGCAGTAAAGCACACACTCCATGGTCAGTTAGGTGGTTGTAGTGCTAAAAATGTCACCGACCTCGATTTAAGAACAACTGTTTGATTTTGTTGAGAACATTTTAAGGGTGACCCAGCTTTTTTATGTGTGATGGCATTTCCAGCCCCCGATTTCTTGCCTTAAGCGTGTCAGTAGAGTCGCCTATTTGCAATACCGGCGGATAGATGGCGGCACATCATTAGGCATCTGATTAATACAGTCAAAGGAATGTTGTAACGCGCCTTTGCAACCGTTTCACTGGTTGACGCCTTACAAATAACGCTTTTCATTTGTCTACTAAAATGTTTTCGCCTCTGCTCCGCACGGAACACTTATATAGTCATCTTCTAAAGGGTCGTTCTTCTGATAGCTCGCAGGTTTTATAGCAGAACGAATTATGGTGAAACCCTGGATGTCAGCAACCAGTGAGCCGACCGACCAACCCGAAATTCCGTTTGCACAGAAAGTGACGTGCCGGAAGGATATGACGTCATTTTCGGAAGTGGCGTCAGTGACGACGTCATGTCAACAGGTGACGTCACCCGTCACATGATTTCAGTGGCGCCAGTGTGACCTTGGGCGCGACGAGCTTTATAACCATGTCGTGCGGCTTCATTCTGAAAGACGCTGAGACGCCACGAAGCGGCAGGCTGAGATGTCGCGCAACGCGTCTGGTCCTTAGTCCCCGTGAATCATTAGACCCGACTAGGAGCTCGGTTGGAACCGTTCGAATATACCTACGAAAAAAAGGCGATGCCAAGCGTACTCGCCGGGCCGCTATGAGTGGGCGCGTCAGTGGCGTCGGAACAGGGGGACTCCGTTTCCCCCTGCCGCCCAGACATTTCAAGCATTAATTATTAACAGTGCTGGGAAACAGCGGCCCGGCGCTCTACCCAAGCACTGTTGGCGTTAGCGTCTATACGAAGAATTGCATAAATTCTTCGTAGAGACGCTAATCAGGGCGGCCTATCTGCTTCAGATACACTCTGACTAGGGACGTCTGTCATCCGCATTGAGTAGCCAGGTTTCACACGGCTACGGAGAGGGATCGCTAAACGTCCGGGTGCTGGCAGCTTCTTAAAAGATAGCTGTGGTAAAAAGCCGTAATTCGATCCTATGTATTGTTTCGCGCCAAACGCGTCTTCGATCTCAAGCAGTATTGTCGAGGCTAGTTAGCGAGGCCTATCTTTGTGAAGTAGCCAGGCAGCGCAGCCGTGTCATTCTGCTGCGCTTGCGTATTCGTTTGATGTCGTGCACAACGCTTGTGGTTCAGCAACGACATGTGAGGTGTCCATCCGCAGCACGTGTCTCTCCTTAACACAATATCTTCAGACGAGACAGTGCAAAGCTTTAGGCTCTCCGCTTCGCGAAAGAATATTGTTGCGATCATTGCGCTCGCCCTCTCATACTCACTGTTGTGCGGTCAGAATATCATAGGATATGTGTCGTCTAATTGATGCAATTCTATCGCAATTCAGCATCATTGGCAGCAAAACATGGAGAGGCATGGCCAAATTTTTTTAACATCCATAATACTGACAATGCAGAAATGAAGTCTTACTCTATAGCTTGCAGGTGAGGCATGTATGCAAGTTATTCTGTTCAATGTTAACAGACTGTTTACGCTTCCCAGAACTCGTATGCTGAGGATATTGTTGCTTGCATTTAATGAGTGGCGCGCAAATCGTTTTTGGCCTCGACCACATCCTTGAGGGTTTGTGTAATCGGGGGATGCTCGAGGCTACTCAGGGGAACCCCTAGGCTACTTAAAACTTGGTTTGAGAGTCAGTTCCATATAAAACAGAAAGGAGACCTGCTCATCACTATGAACGTCTTGCTTACCATCATCTTCTCGAAATGGTTTAGGTCCAGAAGCTCGGGACGCAGCTCGTGGGCCAACTTGAAGGTGAGGTTCCTCTGGAACTCGACAAACTGACGAACCGGCTCGAGTGACACAGTTGAACACGTCAGCCCGTTAGCGGCTACAACGTCTGATGGCATTGTTATCGTCGGACCACGCCCAAGATGCCCATTCAAATTCTTGATAGAGTGAGGAACATCAGCCAGGAAAGCAATCTGCTGCCCAGGCACTTGTGGGTGGGGAATCAAGTTGACGACTCTGCTGTTCCTGCCAGCGTTTACACCGAACAGTTTCCACATCGCGCGGTTGCTGCTTCCCATGTCGCTCGTGACGGCCACAACCTGAAGCCCAACACTATGCCACCGCTCGATCAGAGTCTTCACTTCGGCAGCAACGTCTTCTGCACTGCAGGAGCTGCCTACACCAAAACAAATGTAACAAAAAAGTAAAGATATAGTTCATTACACAGAATCAAAAACTATAACACATACAGAAAGGTGGCAGCTATAAAAAGTATACTGGTGTGTTGCAACCCAGAGCTGTCTGGAAGTTAGGAGAAACAGGCAACAATTAGACCATCCACTTCTCAGAGGTGAAAGACAATACAAGCCAGTTTCCAGGTTTAAAGTATCACAAAACACCGTCTCAAGATTAGTACTTCTCATGATGTGCAGCAACTAAACCAAGAAACTGTAAACAGTACATAAAAAAGAACACGTAAAATAAATCGTAATTAATTTAGTTGCATTTTAATTACTTGTATCAACACAAACATGTTTTTCCCCTTCAGTCTAACCACGTGCCTTGGGCTCATGGGCCCATGTGCCTTGTGCCTGTTCCAGCGGAGCGATGCGGCGTGCCATCACGCCGCTATGAAAATGTCTCGTAATACGCAGACGGGGGGTGAACTGCAAATAATGAATGGTCGATTTCATGTGTTTTCCTATTAACATAATTCAGCTGATAGTCAGCGCTCGTCCTGTGTGTTTCTTCTTCGTCCACGTCTGTTGTTCGCGCTGCGTCCCAAGATGAATTCCCACCAACTCGCCCAACTATCCATTCTTCTAAGTGAAATTGTTCTTTTACAAACAATGCAGTGCAGCTGCATTGTTTGTAAACAATGCAGCTGCATACCCATAACAGCAGGTGGCTGTTCTGGGTGTGCACACAATTTGTAAAAGCTACTAAGTCGGGTCACCTAAAATCTCCACTTTATGAAAGCGTTTCGTTATAGTATGAAATCAAAGCACTCTGAAACATAATTTCTAAACTTTAAGTATGATAAAGGAGATCTTATTAGATAATGCCAAGAGCACATGAAGAAAACATTATTTCCATCCATGTACCCCCCCTCCTCTAGAGCCGTATATAGACTATAGAGAGAGTTTGTGCAATGGGAGGAGCGGACAGAGCCAGGGCGTGCACCAGACGCAGAAAGGGGACTCGACGTGCTCACTTGGCCTACCAGAAGCCGAAAATAATCCCCTAGGGGTGGTGGTAATAAGCGCGTAAGAGTTAAATATAGTGACTCTTCATGGTTGAAAATGTGGTGCACGTGATGGTTCGATTATGATCATGCAAAAAGATGTAAGAATGGAATGTGCCGCTCGAAATCTGTTTTGCTCAGGCGGTGTCCGACCGCTCGGACGGCAGGTTCTCGGCCCTCGGCGTCTGGGGTGTGGATTACATGGATCGATCTGCTAGATTTTTATTTTGCATGACCGTGAACGAAAACTTCCGTGCACCTTATTTTCAGTCACCCAGAGTTACTCCGACGCACTTAGTAATTTTGTTTCTCACGACCACCGCCAGGGTAAGATTGGCGGCTTCTGGCTGGTCAGATTCGAATATGTGAAGGCACCCTGGAACACGCTCAGCCCGCTTTCGACCAATGGCGCCTGATCATTTGCTTACTATACTTCCCAATGTATGGCCAAACTCTCTCTAAATACGGCTCTGCCCCCCCCCCCCCCCCCAACCCCGCCCCCATGCGGCTCTTGAAACATTAACAACTTTGTTTGTGGCTCTTGGGCATCGTCAGTATGGCTACCCCCGTTCTTGGGCTTACCGCGAGGGTTCGGTAAGCAAGGCTTCCAAACCATAGAGACATTTGCTAATATGAATGCCACCATTCGCTAACGTGGCATTCAATGAAATATCGTGGTTTTGTTTTCGTTTACTGAAACATTTTTCGATCACGTGAATGCCTCCTATTATCTTCACAGTCATAACAGTGAGCTTAGAAAAGAAAATGGAAATGCAAAACATAGCCTTCTTTTAACCCTATATTAACGTCTCAACAGAAACTCCTGGTTTTGTTGCGTTACATGCAAGTATACTGAGGACAAACTAGTGCTTGTATGCCTGCAGTGAGATAATCATTCCAATCCAAGGCGTATGTTTTATCTGCTCCCTCATACCAAACCGAGCGAAATGAAAAAGAAACCACGACACCGCTTGATTACACTCAGAACGTTTGTGTAGAGTACAAAGTACTAGTGTTACTACAAAGATATTGCACATGCTAACAACCAACAGGGAGCTTTGAGGCAGATGAGTAGCCCAAGAACAAACTTGCCTTCAAGTCTCCGCCTCAGTGTTTTGAACGATGGCAATGGGAAGGCCCCCTCCAGCGTCAGGTCGTAGCCCGTGCTGTCACAAGCAAATCCCATCTGCAAAGACTTTTTCACAGTCTTGTTGGACCACTTGGATCCCATGTTGCTAGTTCTTGACAAAGCTGCCAGTTGATCCGCAATGAAGGTCTTCCGCAAGTGAGAGTGGAATGTTGCTTCCCTAGTCTTCATCAAAACAGCCTGCCTCACCAAGCGGTGATTCTCATTCTCCAGGTGCGTGATTCTCCTGCTCATCTGGATAAATACATCTTCAGAGAATATAGGCGAAATAAGTGATGGGCATACAGGATGCAGGGTCTTTGTTGAGGTCCCGGTCACTGCTTCCTGGAATCACGGCATGCGAACCAAATGATTATCCACGCCACAACATCACTCCAATCTGTGTGGGTACCATGGGACATACCCTGTTGGTGGAGGCTCTTTCGCTGAATGCTCCTGCGCCAGTCTGGAGCTGCTGCATGGTCCCTGCTGCCTGCTGTAAAGAGTGCGGTGATGTTACCTGAGGGTTTCGCAGGTTCCTTGAAGACAGTTACGTAGCAGATACCGCTGGTTGCTGTGAAAGACACTGTCCGAAGACAGGCCTGCACGGTTCCCCTCGAGGTCCCGGCCGCTGCTTCCTGCAATCGCGGCATGGGAGCAAAACGATGTTCCACGTCGCAAGATCAATCCAAGCTGTGTACAAACCACGGAACATACCCCGCTAGTGGGGGTGGTTCTCATTTGAACCCGTCCGCTTTTCTAGCTTCATGTATATACCTTCTCATTTTAACCCTTCTCAAAACAACTTTTGCATTTCTCCTTTTGACTCTTCTCAAAACAAACTTTCTCATTTTATCCCCTTTCAATCTAAGTTTTACAGATCTCACAAAAACGATCTCATTTTGATCCTTCTTAAAAAACTTGTGCAACGATTTTAACGCTGAAGGAATTTTCATCTTCTGCTTTTGACATTGTTTATCTTGTCACAAAGGACAGAAAACACATTCCCTTGCTTCAAAATGTTGCGATTCCGCAGCGTAATCGCGAGGCTAAAATTAGAATATTTCCCGACCTACAGCCGCTAGCGGCGGCCATGAGGACCACGCGACATGACGTCAATGGGGGACTTCTAAAAAAGATGGGAAGTTGTGCAAATACCTGCTCGATAAGAGGTAACTTTTCTATAAATCTTGTTATTCCAACATAAATATAAATGTGTCAAAAATTATCACCTACAAAACTTTTATTACACGCAGTTCTAGTGGCGCCATCTATCCGAGGTCAACAAAACCGTCAACTCTATCTGCTACCACGAACAGCCGCCGGATGCCAGACCCGGACGAGACTTTCCTCCTTTCACCATGCTGATCGCGCTCCGCAAGAACGTGGCCTCGTGGTCGCGAGCGGGTGAGTTCTCCCTGCTCACTGATGACTCTAAAAAGAAAGTTTCACCGGAACCCGGTGAAACTCGCTCTTTAGAACAGCGCACGTGAGTCGGAAAATGGCAGAGGAGTTGAGAGGTGCCGAAAACCTCAATCTTTGACAATTTTTAAAATAAAAACCAGGACATGCAGGCAAAAGCGGTTTTTGTTCTTTAGTTTAGAAAGGTCGAGACACCAACTCCCAAGTTATTTAAGCAAAGCACCGAAATTGTTGCACAGCTCCTTTAAAGCAGCTATTATTTTATCCCTTCTCAATACGGCTTATTCTTACAGTCCCCAGAAAAAGTTTCGTGATTGGACCCCTCTCAAAACAACTTTTCACTGTTTATCCTTTCTCGCGGCACTTTTTTTTGTTCAGCATACTAATTAATTTATCTTTGTGAATGGAAACGTTTTTGATGCTATTTACCTGGATCGCACTATTCATGCGAACAGGAACGGCACGCACTTGCCAGCTGGGTACTTTGTGCTGGCGGGAAGACTGCCTGAGGATATCGTACATGCAATCAGACATATTTCGTACCGATATCGAGCATGTTCTTTAAAATACCTCGAGCTCCCAGTGGCAGCCTGTCGAGAGTGCCGCTTTCATTTTATCGTGTGGACTGATGTACTGAGAATTTGTACAAAACTGGTAGCACTGGCATTCGTACCTCTGAGCAATGCTTAGCGTGCTTGGGCGTACTTACACCAAAACGGGAGCTCCCTCGCTGTCCGCGTTATTACATCTCTACTTGTCTTCCTTGAAACCACGGGGACAAGTAGAAATGTGCTTCAAAATCGGAATCCTGGAAAAAAGGGTGTTTCGACGAATGAACGACGGGGGATCACGACACAACAATAATCTCATGTGCGAGAGGGTAAATATTAAGTTATTTCCTTAATTGCTTTCGCCAAAAAAGTGAGGCCATAACCGGGATCTATATATAGGGTGTTCCAATTATATCGAACCAAAATTTAAAACTAAATTAAGACTAAGTCGTTTAAGCAAACAGAACTAACGTTCTTAGTAGGTGTCTTGGCAAAGAGCCACAACATTTTTATTTAGCCTAAAAATTCATTGAAGCAAATGAGAAGACCTTTAAAATGCTGATTCAAGGAAAGGCTTAAATGTGAAAGTTGTAGGGAGCATCCGCTCAAGGCGTTTTAGCATATGGTATGCTTTGCCTGCTTTTTATTCCCACCTTCGAAGAGTGCCTATTCGCGGCTCACCTGCGCGCCATTATTGGGCGTTAAAGAATAGCACGTGGTTAGGTGGTACCACATTTCACGGGCATTTTAAAGGCTGGACAAAGACACATACAAGGTTTACTACGATGCAAACAGCTCACTTCCAATTGACAACTCTGCCCTTTAACCAATATTTTAGAAGTTATTCTACGTTAAGTCCTTAGTTATTGTTAATTATTTAATTACATTCAATGAAAAATACTGCTTTATAGTCAAGGCACCTGCTAAGAACAGACACTTGGTTTTAAAGCACTCACTATAACAAGTGGAAGTTCCATGTGTAGCAGAGGGCAGAAGTGAGCTAATAAGACCAGAAAGGTCTCAGACATACTATGCCACTTGGCGACGCAGATTTTTGTACGTGATTTTCTATACAAGACTAGGGCGATCTCTCTGTGCCTTTTCACCATACGTCAGCAAACGAAAGAGGGTACGGCCCCCATGAGCCAATTAGTGCGACGAAAAAAGCGTGTGCACTGTTTCACACAGGCGAAATGCTCACTGACGGCGCAATGTCAGTGGCTCGCCTCGACGATCAAATAGGCTCGTCTGGGAAGCAGCCTTCATTGTTTGCCGAGGTACGCTAAAACGGAGTAGAGTAGCCCATTTTTCTGTCTTTTCGACGGCGTGTCTTACCTCCCCTGTGTTCGTTCTATATAAAACTTGTGAGGGGGAAATTAAACTTTAAAATACCCACGAAATATAAGTATGTTTTTGCTCATCATGATGCCAAAAGCACCTTAATACCTGTTGATCTAGTCAAGGGGTTTTTGAAAGGCTGTGGTGCTCTGCAAACCTGCTGCGATAGAGCCGATTGATAACAGAAACTTTCTGTAAACAAATCTGAAATTTTAGGCGCGTTTGCGGAGAGATTAAAACAGGACCAGTTCAAATGCAAACAGTTCTTTAAGGATAAGTTGAAACGGTAAGGGTCAAAACGAAAAATTCGGGTTTAAATGAGAAAGATTGTAACACAAAGGGAGTCTCGAGAATGTATTGAAACAAGAGAGGTTCAAATGCGAAGACCGTTTTCGGAACAGGCTCACACAAAAAGGGTGGAAACGCGAAGGGCCATGCGAGAACAGGTTGACGCGAGAATGGTCAAACTAAGAAGGGGTCGAAATGAGGAGGGTGCAACCGAGAAGGGGTTAAAATAAGAAGGGTTCAAATGCGAATGGTTTCGTCTTGATTCAACATATACCTGCTGGTGGAAGCTGCCGCTGCATCACAAGGCAGCCTAGTGTGACGAGAGCTTTTTGCGTTCCACTAACAAAAACAACAGGAGAAAGTTTTTACTTGCATTGAACTACAGGTACACTGATCGACTCCACAAAGGTGGGGTTTAAGTTGCATCAGGCTGCAAAACGGATTACTGTTGTATCATGCACTACTGTACAACGGCCACTCGTGATTAAACAAGGTATCATGAGGTTTTAATGTCAATAACACATCCAGTGCACAGTATTTGTTTCCAGTAGTTAGTAACCTGTGCCTTTAAAACCAGAACAGTAGAACAGAAGATTAATTATTTGCTTTCCAACAGTTGCTCTGATAATTACGTGTTTTAAGTTACTCTCATAATCGCACTCCCGATCACCATTTACACTAATGAACCACACCTAATGAAGGTTAATGCGGATTAACTCAAATAAAAGTTGAGTTATCCTTGCCGCAGGTACTCACTTGGCTTCTTGACTGTGAAAAGATGGTGGGAACAGCAGCTGCCTTCAGCCTCCTCCAGCCGTCAAAACACCTTGTCTGATACTGCGAGGGCTCAAAGTGGCCCTTCAGCGAATAACGTTTTTGCCGACGCCAAAAATGGGCATGCAGAAGCTCCAGTCGCAGTATAATTAGCTGATGGGAGGCTCGCGCATTCAAAACACGTCTTAGAATTCCACCGTAACGTACGCAAGGTACAATGCCAAAGGCCTTACCACTCGTCTTTTTTGATGCCGCGAAAGAACACAGTGACGTTTCAAAGGCAACAGACAATTTATCACAAAATAAATACTTCACGGTCTGTGTCAGAGCGATTATTTGCTGCTCTCGCCATGACAATATTAGCAATACCTTACCTAGCAAAGGTGCGTCGAAGCCACGAGGTTTCTCCGCGCCATGTTCTATCCAGCCACAGCTTCCTCCTCCTGGAGGATTTCAGGAGATTAAACAGCCGAACTCCCGCGGAACTTCTATTCGGGCACCCCAGCGCACAGCAACCGCCCATTTTTTTCAAATGAGCGCGTGAACGCCGGCAAGCCCTCTAGTGTACAACTTTTTTTCTTCTTATTTTAGACCACGTGCTCTCGTCGCGCTTGGTAACTACGCACTTTGCTCTTGTTTGGAGCGCAATATGGATGTGACGAAAACCCTACATGCGCCAAGTTTTCAGTCATAAAGAGTAATACTTTTTTACTCTAGCGACGCTAAAACGGATTAAATTAGTCCAGTCGCATTTTCAGTGCTCACGACCACCGCTAGGGGCTATTTAGCGCCTGTGGTTGGCCACGAGGTGGTGAGGTGAAGGCATGGTGTAAGATCCACACTTTAGGTGAGGACACAGCGGGGTTAGAACGCGCGGCCCGGGGAATCGGATAGTGTTCGTTTGACGGGCATCCGAAAGGCTGCATCATTCCGCGGCCACTGTGCCCGGGGCTGACAATAGAGAGTTTTAGGGAACCGTTTTTGCACATCCGATACGGTACGATGGGCCCTCCGGTACGAACTGCGCATGCGCCTGTCTTCTGCGATCTTACCGTAATGCGCTGGTGGAACCGTAAGGGACGACCGGCACGACGAATGGCCGACATGGACAGTCTCGCTTGGTTAGCAAAACGGCTATTTCGCTGGCGTTGAGAGCGTGCCGTGGCTCCAAACATGAATAAAATAAATCGTGGCAGTGCCTGGCAGGAGCGCCATGTGTGACAGCAAGTCCATAAAGTTTGAGTCAGTAAAAAAGAAAAAGAATAAAGAGCAAAACGCTATAGGACTTTTTTAATAGAAATAAATTGGTATTTAGCGTAGCCCAAATTCGTCTGCTAGGTAGCGCAGTGGGTTGGAGCGCCGACCTCTTGAGCTCGTGGAGGAGCGGTAGTGGTGAGTCGAATCCCGCTGCCCCGAAGACTTTTTTTTTTTTTTTCATATTATATATTTTTTTTTATACAAACATTGGATGTGCATTTTGAGCTCTTATCACCCATTTTTTTACAGCTGCTGTTATGACAGGATTATCTGTAGTGGCAAGAGAGTGAGCAACAGCCTTCTGCATCAAGGCTCTGGACACTTTTTAGTTTAAAATTGTTGCATGAATTAAACATTTCTGTACAAATGCTAATCACATATATCCTATAAAACTAGCCCTTTGAATATTGGATGATAGTTTTAATAGGTGCACAGCAGTAAAGTTACAGGTTTTCCTTTATATTTTCTTCGTGGTCGTACCGTACACGGCGCAACGATCGGTACGCGGGCGTACGACCGTGATCGTCTGGTATCTGTACCGTAAGAGAGCAACATGAGCGCCGCATCTACCTCCGTCCCTCCGCCTCCTCCTCGCAAGCGGTTTACAGCAGAAGACAACATCTTTCTACTTCGGAAGGTGCTAGGATCTACTCCTTTTTCACTCCAGCACTTTGGAATGACGCAGCGTTGAAAAAGAACTCGTTGCGAGGAGCGAAGGAACGGATTGGACCTCCTCGTAAATAAAAATAGAGATTTGAGACGTACTGAAAGGTACGTCATTCCAAAAATATACACACTGTATGGAAAGAAAAACAGAAACATTCCTTCCTTATTTAACGAACTCCCAGAGTCCCTAATGAATATAGAATCCACTAGGGTACTAAAAAGGAAACTAAGGAATTGGTGTCAAGCATCTGAGCTGTAGATATCGTAGCCTGACCGTTGGAGATATTTCGTACTTTTATTTCATGGTTGCGTGAGTAGACTTGGCTATAAACACCTATATTTCATGCTCTAAAGTGTTCCTTTTTCTATTTATTTGTGCTGCTAATTTTGTGTCCCTTTCATCTTTTTTTTTTTTTTTTTTGTGCTGCGGAGTGTTTTTTTTTTGTTTTTTTTTTGTAACAACATGTATTCTAGTTGGTCGCCTGGCCCCACATACAAGCAGAATGCTGCTTTTGTGGGCCAGCTCTTTATTTTGTATGACTTCATCTTAAAATAAAAATTTAATTAAATTGAAAATTGAATTAAAATTTGAATTGAAAATTGAATTGAATTAGCTTTGTACAAGAAAAATAACCGCATCAACTTGAGAATCAGTATATTTTGGTTATTTTTGTATTTTCTTCGAGATTTAATATTTCTAGTTTTATTTGTCCATAGCTTTCTTAATACTCGATCCTGCATTGGGCCTCGAGGGAAAGAGACTGGATCGCTAGCAGACGACTTCGAATGTTGATGATAAGCGTGCGCGAGCGTGTTCTTGTGCCAAATCGAGTTTGATTTCGGCAACGTTTCAGCATATCAGGACGTGGTTGGTGTAAACATCATATTTGGTTGATGTAAAACACCAAAGCTTGCCCGCTGAGAACGCATGATTTATTATAAAACAAGTTACCATGTACGGTCGAGGCATTATTTTATTCCCCAAGTATATAAATCTGGTAAACTGAAGGAAAAAAAAACCCAAAATACGCTGGCACATCATTCGTGGTATCCGCACATCATTCCTGGTATCACAACTTTTTTGTTTACTCAAAAGCTACGCCAAGTTGAATTTCCTATGCCTTGCCGCTAACAAGCGCCTTCTCTTAGTGTATCGGTGCTCGGTGGCACCCGAAAGAAATGCGACTGACTCCGTGTCACGACAAACCAAAAAGAATGTTTATTCCTTCGTGCCCCTGTAACAAGTCATGAGTCCCACGGCACGCGCGTGCGTGCCTCGCTTATAGAAAGCGGGAAGTTCAAAAGAGACTCACGCCACACTTAGTGCGCAGACAGTCGTACAAAATCACTTTTTCTAAATTGCTTTCGCTGAATAGAGCCAACTCTAAGTCATGGTCAAAAAGATCGAGCGCCATTGTTGTCGGAAAGCTCGTCTGCTTCTTTAGCAGACGAACATTTCAGAACTTCGCTGTGCTATAGGGGCGACACGCCGTGGTGCGCCAGGCTTTGTATTACGGAAGCGCATTCATTCCAGTAAAAAAACGAGACGAACTATAAGTGGGTATACAATATTTTAGGTTCTCTATATATTTAGGGTGCGATCTTTATTTACTTTAGTTTCTGCGATTTGTACAAACACACGCAAATTTGTCTTTTCTCGATGAGACGGATGCAGGTTTCCGTTGCCAGGGGGCGCGACCTGTACCGATCGTCTGCTCTCGTCTGCAAATACGGTTCCCACAAAGCCGTTTCAGGGCACACGATCGGTCCACACGCCCGATCCAAGGTATCGGTCGTTTTTGTTTATCGATCGTATTTTGTTTCGGTTCCCTAAAACTCTCTATTGTCGCCGGCGGCCAAACGGCGAAAGTCTGTGAGACCGAAAAAATTATCTCGTTGCCATGACACCCCGGTACACCGTGGTCTTTGTGCACGTACGACAACCTCGCTGGAGCTAGCTCTGCGCGTGCGGTACATGAGGCGGCACGAGCCGTCTTGTGCGTGGCCACGGGTCGACGAGTCACCCGCCGGCGCCGCTTGAAACCATAGTGAGAGAGAGTGAAGAACGAACTTTATCGGGCACGTCGCAAGGAGCGCGCTGTCCTCACCATTTATCTTGCACCGTGGGTGAAGGTGAGAGAAGAGGTGGGGGGCGTAGGCGTCATTTGGCCAAGTAGTGAACAAGAGTGGCTTCGGTTGTCGGAAGACTGTCGAGAACACATATGGGTGCAGTGTAAAATAGATAACATACCAACTGCTGTATGCATTATTTGTGTTTCTGTGGGAAGCAAGCGTGAAGAAGAGAACAATACCATCCTTGGAGTGCATTCGTCGAGATATACATAACTTAGATCGTGGTCTCTCTGTGCTTATAATGAAAGACTTTAACGGCCATCTGGTTGAGTTCGACACACGGGACGACCACAACGGCACGATGATGAGACATCTGGCGGATTATTTCGAATTGGAAATTTTTAATTTAAGAGAAGATTGTGAGGGACAGTCTACCTGGGCAGTGCGAGACCTCCAAACATGCATTGACTACGCGCTCGCTTCCAAAAGGCTAGGTAGTCGGCTTTAAAAAAATGATCGTCGATAAGGAGGGAGAGTGGAGGGTTGGTAGCGACAACAACAGCATTTTCCTGGACTTCCGTGCAATTAAGAAAACACGGTATCTTTCACATCGCAAAAGTACGATACACCTACGAGAGGAGGACATGGACGCTGTCGCGAAGACATTTGACGAAAGTACTCGGCGTGTCGACGCCTGCACCTATGATGAGCCATAGCCTCCTTTATACTGATAATGCCTGCCCAATGCTTGGCTTCCCCATGCTTCGTCGTCGTTGCGCCTGCTTCACATATTCCCTACTAGAGGCGCCAAAACCCCATACAAAAATGCCCGCTGCTAGTCCACTGTGATGCCGTTTGTGAATTGAATACATTCGTAACCCATGCTACATAGCAGGCGCAGGGCAGCGTCAGTATAGATTTCATATATAAAAGAAGTCTTATACCTTTCTTTTAGCTTTCACGTCTTGGTTTTGTTTCTATGCTGAAATGCTACCAGACCCCTCTCTGGTGCTTGTCATATCGACAACAGAAATAGTCAGTGCCAATTAAAAAGGAGACAGACAGGCTGGTGGACTTCCACAACGTTGAAACAGCGACCACTTAGCGTTTTTATTGCTACTGGAGCAGAGCCGCAAAACATGTGACTCGCGGACTACATGCGGCAGTCAAGTGGTTTTTCTCAGGACCGCGAACGCTTCCCCGCTGACCGAAAACCTGCGCACCCGTCGGCAGCACTCTGACCGGGGATCTTGATATACATTTTCAATTTGCTTTTTTAAGCGCACGGCCCCTTGATGTTTTGACCGGCCTCTTGTGGTCCGCACTGTTTTTCACGTATGCAGTTCTAGAGCTTTAATGGCTTCGTAGATAGTGGCTTGTTGGTGAAAATCTTCTTGGGGTCATGCTTGTCAGTCACGGATGCCGAGTAGTTTGTGAAAATTGGCCTGAAATACCTAGTACGCAGAAGTTGCAGGAAATCTTTGTGATGGTTGACACCTTTCTCTACCTTTATGTATTTCAGAGCGCCATAGTGTATAAGTGTATCCACCACCAGCTGCATGCAAAGGCTTTTTCAGCATATTTAGTTTTTTTCTGTAAAATCTCTACGAAGTTCTTCAGCGCACACAACACCCTCACTAGCTTCTCTGATGGATAGTACAGTCCTCCCCTGTCCTGGTGCCTGAAAAGGGAATTACAAGGAGCCATAGAAGCCTGCCTAATGACCACTAGGAAGTGCAACTCGTGAGTCCGAGTTGCACATAGGCACACAACAGTAAGGTATCACGCGACTAAAAATGCAGCACAAGGAGTCGGGGCTAAGTACAAGGTGTTGATATGCCCAATATCAATAAATGGAATGAAATGACCGCGCGTGTACGCGTGGCGTCGCAATGTGCGTGCCGAAAGCCGCAGACAGCCTCGTGCTATAGGGAGGATTCAGTCGCGCCCATAGCTGTGTGCGCGACTGCTGAGCGCGTGCTGACGGCGAGCTTCCACAGTTCTTTTTTTAGCGCGCATTACGCATCATCAAGATTGCCGGTCTTAGCAGCCTATTAATGTGAACTCGCTCTGAGCATGCGCGTTAAAGAGCACCCACAAATATGCCGTCTAGTGAATAGTCCCTTTTGAGCTATGCCGGCAATTGTTAAGCGCTCTATCTGCCGGTGGAACGACGACCGAAAGAAGTTACTCGTGTCACAAAAAAAAAAATTACGTGATCAAGTGACATTTGATCACGTAAGGTAACGTTACCGCGTAACTTAAAATAGAAAACTTGCGTTATCACATAGCTTAACGGATAACAGAGCTTACGCTAGCTACAGTGAACTGTAGCAGCGGACAGGCGTCGTCTGCATTTCTGTATGGGGTTTTGGCGTCGATAGTAGCAAATCTGTGGCGTAAGCGCGACGACGACGAAGCAACCATTGAACAGGCATTTTCAGTATAAAGGAGGCTATGGATGAACATGCGATAGAACTTAGTTTAGTCATCGCTAAATACGCCATCGTGAAGGGCGCTAATGGAAGCCGAAAGCTTGTACCGTGGTGGGATGATGAAATCAGACGATCCATTCAGTTGCGCCAAGCCGCTCACCGCCAACACAGACACGCATTGAAAACTCTTGGTAAGGTTCCTGTGACTTTGGCGTTATGGGAAGAATACAGGAAACTTAAGACCCAAACACAGAACATCATGGAAACAAAAATACAAGTACATGACTGCAAGGTGATGAAAAATATCCGGGATGGCGGAAAAAATTCCGGAGAACAATTCTGGAGATATATCGACCCTCTAGATGGCAAGAACAGATCCCCGGAACTGTTGAGCATGACACTGGATATCAGGTTCAAAGCAATGAAGAACTACTTGAGAAACAGCTATACCGCATGTTTAGTACTGCACACGTGGAAGTCCCTGCAGAGGACAACGTGGATCCTAGTCGGTCTATGGAAGACGTGCCACTGTCAGCCTCCATAGATGACAATATCACTCGAGTGGGGCGAGTGCATCCAGTCCGCGCACTCGCGCGGGTAAACCGGGAGTACCGCCCAGGGCTTAGACGGAATAGCGGCTAAGGTGTTGAAGAACATGCGACCAGATTCACGAGACCAACTGGCTTACCTGTTTAGTCATATAGCCTGCGGAGATGTGATTGGAGACGTGGTCGAGTGACATTTATGCCCAAAGAAGGCGGAAACAAGCAACATCTCAGAGATTACCGACCACTTACTGTCACGGCTGTGGCCTACAGGTTGTTTGCGACCATCCTGGATTGGTGCATTTTGTGTTGGGCTGAAAGTAATGGTGCCCTCATGGAATTGCATCACGGCTTCCACAAAGATCGTCGACTAGATGATAAATTGTTCACGCTGAGGCAGTTTATAGAGATCGCGCGAAAGGAAAAAAAAGAAATTTAATATGTTGCTTTTTAGACATTGCAAAGGCCTATGACAGTGTCCCCCATTCTTCGCTACTGAAAAGGCTTCGGCAGCTCAACATGCCGGATGACTGTGTCGGGCTCATTCAGCGACTGTATGATGGCAATAGCGTGATGTCAACGTTCAACGGTGCCACATCTGCGCACGTTCCGGTGCGCAGGGGTTTACGTCAGGGCTGCCCGTCGTCTCCCGTTCTCTACATGCTATATACATCCGGCATGCAGAGGACACTGGATTCGAACAAACTGGCGCTGGGTTTACTTTGGAAAACAAGCAATACGAAGATGTAATAGTACGACGACTTCCCGGACTCGCTTTCGCAGGCGATATTGTTCTGATGGTCGACAGTGTACCAGATATAAGGTTACTGTTGTTGGCGTGTGAAGCGGCAGCGGATCGACTCCAGCTTCAATTTATTGCCAGCAAGTCGGCTGTTGTACAGTTCTCGGGACAGTGCGAAGGCCTTGGTTTCCTTACCATCCAGAGCAATGTGCTTCCGGTCGACACCAGTATAAATACCTTGGTGTGACACTCAGCAGTTCAGAGGACTATCTAGCTGAACACTACACAAATCTCAAGGCGTCAGCAATGCGAAAGCGAAACGTACTCCGTCGAAGGAGCCTTTTGAGCTTAAAGGGACCATGAAGGCAATTTAATTTTATTTAAAAATAAGGTGTTTTCGGAAGCATTGAGGTCCTGGCATGCCACACAATTTTTTCTAGAACGTTGTGACTCTTATTTCTGTACCTGCAAATAAATTTGCAAAACCAAAACAAACATTCAGATTTCTTCTCTTTTTCGCCTCTGGAAAGAGAAGTGACGTCAAGGAGCACTGTCGGCATCGGTAGGATTTAGTGCACACTCAGTGTGGTTCCCGAGGTTCGCTCTAGTGCACGGCGGTCTGTGAAGAAAACCTGGAAGAAATGGACGACAACGCCGCGCTCGCAAACGAGTTTGAGCTCCCGTTCAGCGACTTCACGCCGACTGAACGGGAGATGCTGCTAAGGACGCGGAACTCTGGATTGGCGCTTTACGAGGGCGCCCCAGACCTACCACCAACTCCTCGGTCGCCGCCTCCAGAGCGACTCCCCGCCCCACTTTTACCCAGACTCCGGCTGACGTGAAGATGCTGCTCAAAGTCTTCTGGACGGAAATGCAACGAACAAATCCTGACACCGCTGTCCACAGCTCTACGCAAGACGACGGCGCGCAACCAAATGCTGCGCATTGCTGCATCGGTCGGCAGTTTATGCAAACTAACGTCACCCGATCGACCGCACGCCTTTAGCCGACCTTTCGCGCAACCTACTACTGCACATAAACGCGGCATGATTGGTGAGACACCAGTTCGCAAAGCGAACACGAGACGACGCTCGAAACCAAAACCAAAAGTTCGCTGCCCCCGGCGCTCGTACCTTCTTTTTTTTTTTTTTTTTGTCCATGGTTGCTCGATGCTTTTTACGCGCCCGAGGTAGCAGTGCGGGATGCGTTCAACCACTGACAAACGGAGGGATCGCTTCAGATTATGCTTTTATACACGGTATGAAACCTATTAATTCCCAACTACTACTTCAAAAGATTATCAAACGTTCAAATAAACTTTTTTCATCACATCTCACCTCCGAAATCGAAACCAAGAGCGCGTCTATCGTTTGAACCAATCGCCAGACGAGGTGCCCGTTGTCGTCACGCTTCGGCGCACTTTAGTTCACCTTTCTGCCGCCGCCTCGGTGGGGTCTCAGGCATCGTTCCCGGCGCTATTATTACCGCGCCTGTTTGCTCGATTGGTGCGGCAGCCAAACTTCTGTTCGGGCTAGAACTTGGTCAACAGTATCTGAGACGTGCCTGACATCCATTTCAATCGTCGAATAAAACTTCGAAACTGCCTTCATGGTCCCTTTAAAGTCCTTGTATTTGGGAAAGTGGCGCATTCTTTTTCCTTCTCCGCTAAAAACCCTCCTTACCTCACCTCTAACTTCCGGTTTGCGACGGAGGCGCCCTCCGGAATTTCCCAAGCGTCTCGACGCCTTGGTCAGCTGAAGCGGTCGAGATGCCGATCGTGTGGACTTTTCTTGTCAGAGAAGTGTGGCAATGACCTCATTTTGAGCCCGCATTCCCATCCGACCGTCCTGAAGCCGCTCTAGATCTGTTCGCCCAACCATGGTTCCCGAAAGTGCTTTGGATAATCGTCCCTACCGAGTTACATTATCGGTCAGTGTTCTCGTGAGTGTCTCTCCACTCTTTGGCTCCACAGGAATTGCAACTTGTTTTTATTCATCATATCAAACCGCCAAATTGTAATTATATTCTCGACGATTTCAGGTGATTCACTACTTCTTTTTAATGTGTTCCTTGCGAGCTTTCGGGGCTGTTTGGTTTAAGGGCTATAAAAGCATTGGGAGGCATGGAAAGTAAAACGTTTTGTTTGTATTTTTAACGGGGAAGCAGTGACGCGGTTGGAACCAGCAGCTAACCTAGCATTTTTAGATCTCAAATCGCTATACGTATCTTTGTGCCTGTGTTGTGTGCAGACTTGGGAACCAGCTCTCGGTTTCAGCACCAATTTGAGTGTTTCCGAATTTTACTTTTATACCATTTAATTTAGACCCGAAAGTTCTCTATCATTCATACATAATAATTTTAGATTCTACTTCAAATCTAAGAAAGGAGTCAACCAATTGCAGATTGTTATTTCAGTGAAAGGGAATGGGGAAAATACAAATTTTATAATCAAATTTGATCCAGAGAACATTGCAAGACGTGCAAAAGCAAGATTAATATCTCCATGAGAATGCACAGGCACAGATGAGGTCAGAGAGAGCAAGGCAAATAAAGCAAACATGAAATTAAAACTTAATTCCAAGGGAACATGGAAAAGCACATGCGAACATCACATTACAGTCTCGATGAAAGTGAACAAGCACATATCAGAGAACAGAGCAAAGCAAATATAAAATTAAAATTTCACTGGAAGAGTACATGACAAAACACATGCAAACATGAGGCTACAATTTATCTTCATGAAAATGAGCAAGCACATTTGAGCGTAAAGGACAATGCAATTAAAGAAATATGAACCTAAAACATCATCAGAAGAGAACACTGCAAAGCACATGCAAGCATGAGGTTACAATGAAAATGAACAAGCACAGATGTGGTTGAAGAAAACAACACAAAGAAAACAAATATGAAATTATAACCTCATTCAAGGAAAGCATGGCAAACATGCAGTTATAATATTACCGAGGCCTTAGGAGACAGTACAAGCAAAAAGAGGTTGCAAGGACTTGGTAGTTCTTTAAGAAAACATATCTAAACTTGTTACTAGTGTTAAACAATTTGCGTTTCTGAGTGAGCTACTTTCTGATAGCTGAAATAAATTTAAAAAAGAAATGTGATAAAAGGGGTAGGTTAATTCAGTAGTTCTCAAACTCTAGTCCATCGACCTCCAGGGATCTGCAACATTAGTTGGGGTCTGCACCGATTTGCAGATTGCTCAACTATGGACAACTACACTAAAAAGTGTTTGTGGTCTATCCCTCAGATAGTTTAGAATGCCAAAATGACACCAACTTTGATAAGCGCTGGGTTAACCTACACCGTTTGCATCTCATTTCATGTTGGTTGTGGCGGTGTGCATACCAACAGCACCTAGCCTAATATTTTGTTTTTCCTTCCATACCTCGTTGTCTTTTCGAAGGGCAATGCACAGCCTGGTCCTTAGAAACAGCTTCAGTAGTTTTCACAGGATTTCATGGCAATCTGGACAGCAATTACTGAGTGACATTGAAGTCAAGATTTCCCCCTGGAGATCTTTTAGTGTGATGTCGTTCATGACTAGGCTCGATTGGTTATTGCGGAAGTACCCCTCTGCATGCTCAACCACCTGCACCATCGGTGCAGAAGGTTTTCAAGGGGATCTTGCGTCAAGCGACTTAAATATAGAAACTTAAAGTCCATCTCGTTTAGGTAGAGTTCCTGAACGTGTAGAGCAGATGTCGTAGAAAGGATAATGCCTGTCTGGATGGGTTTCCACACTGGCTGTGTCTGTTTTCCGCAGAGGGTCTGCGGAAAACAGACACTCCTAGAACGAACATAGACGACACTAGTGGTAGGTGTGCCTAAGTCGACGTGGAAAGAGTATCTGACTAAAATAAATAAAACTGCACTTCCTAAAGAAGGGCATCCCTCTGTTTGTGCATCAAATTTGTGCTGTACAACAGATGTAATGAATCTTACTGAAGAAAATAAAAATGGTTTATATGCAATGTTGCACATACCACTTACAGTTGCAGTCCTCTGCGATGGTGGTTTGCGCTGTTTTCGTTGACGGCGATGATCAAAGACGCTTGGGAGAGCATCCTTCTTCAGTTTTTTCACTCCTTTGTTTTTCAAGACGAGTGGTTCAAACTGGTCGCTACTGAAATGGTTCTGTAGTGGATTGAGAAACGGTTAGAAGGTATACTATTTTTATTTTATTTATTTATTTATTTATTACCCACTTCGTCCAGTGGGAAATACATGAGAAATAGCGCAGAGCAGCAAAATATACAGAAAATGCCATACAAAACAAAAAACAATAGCCTCAGTACAGTGTTAACAACAAAAAATTGATACAACAAAGGATGATGGGCACCTTGCATCAGCATGATAGTGTCAAAAAAGGAGCGAACAGAAGGAAGTTCTACTCAGGCATCCGGGAGCATATTCCATTCGTGGATCGTTTGGGGAAAAAACGAATACTTTAGGACATCAGTCCTCGCACAGAATTCTCGAACTTTTTTTGGAATTATCTACCCTGCGGGAAATGTAGGAAGGCGTTATACAATATTTTGACTTATCTAGACCTGTGTTCCCATAATAAAGATAGTGCAAGAACTTTGAACGTAGACATTTCCTTCTAAACTACAAAGATTTCCATCCCAGTGTGCGGGTCCCACACGTATGCGGGTCCGACACAATACACGCGTATTCTAAAATCGGTCGAACGTAAGAGAAATAAAGAGTCTCTTTCAGGTCTGCAGAAATTTGCCAAAAGTTGCGACGGAGGAAATGTAACATGCCTTTAGCTTTAGAACATAAACCCGTGACGTGAGCATATCCAGCTATGAGCTGGAGATATATTGCTTGCGATCGAATGCATTGTTATGTTCGAATGAGATAAAATCTTAATCGCGAGCACATCATGTAATGCCATCTCAAACACGTGTTTGCAATTCCTAGGTTAACTTGCGAAAGCCCTGCACATGAAATCTGCGCTGTCAAAGCTGCTGGCGCAAGTATGGGGTTGATCTTAAATGTTCTTTTTGCTGGCACTTTGCTTTGAATAAGACTGCGAGCGAAGGAGAACCTATTGGCGCTACGAGGCGAGCGGACCGCACGCTGTCGTCGAAGAAAACATGCACTTTGTACGAAACAGTATGAGGCGCGAGCAGGTCGAGCACGCACGCGAACACTTGATGAGCGCTCGTTCTCCGCTTGCACTGAGTGAAGTCGATGTTCAATAACTCACGCACGATCATGCTGTTTTGAACGACGCTTACTTGCACGGCACGGGCTTCCATGCAACGCAAGCAGGCAGTGTTGTGCGCGCTCCTCCGCTTCGCTCTTACACCGCTCACGCTTACGGTGGAATGAAGTGTATAGCATCAATGCCACAACAGCTTTATCGTATTATATTTCAGACGCTGGCCCGTGGTGCTACGGAGTATCTACCTCGCATAACGTTGAGGCTCTCGTAGGGTTGAAGTTTTTTCGGCCGATTCGGTGAAGCCATACCTTCCTCCGACGTTCGTTTTCTTTTTCAAAGGGAATACTGAAAAGCTTTCTTCCCTTCTCCGGTCGACTTTTACACCGGTACACTCTAAGAAAAAAATGAGCACCTCCCCTAGTCATCATGCGTTTTGACGGCTGTAACTACCCCACAGGCTTGCTTAACTACCCACTGGGCTCGAGCCATTGAGCGTTACCACGCTGCTGGCAGGTGACAAGCTTGGGGTAGTCACGTTTTATAAACTCTTGAATTGAACATTCAAGTGCATGCAGTCGTTCAATAGTAAAAGTCACTTCAAAAATCCCCCAAAATACTTGAAACTTGTTTTCTTTGTGCGTTGGTTACCATTTATTCAAATTTGAGGCGGTCGAAACAGGCGTGTGGCTCAGTTCGCCTAAACTGGCAGAAAACAAACGTTACCAAAGAGTACAGGCAACCTTGCTAGGCACCCACTAAAACCCGAGGCAGATAAAAAGTATCGCGGTCGTCCTTTTTGGTTCCGTCGCGGGTTTCACCATGCACTGCTAGTAAACAGCTGGCAGCTGGGGTGCTATGTTTGTGTTTGCACTCCCAGGAGACTTGTAAGAAGGGAGTGACGTCAACGACTAGAGCAAACGCAGATTGGATGTTGACAGAAGAAAACAAAATCAACATCCAAGCTGCATTTGCTGCGTTGTTAACGTCACTTCCTTCTCCCTAGTCTCCTGGGAGTGCAAAAAGCGCAACATAGCCCCTCTGGCGTCGTGCTCGAGGATTTTAACCAAATCTCTAGAAAAGCACAGGAAGCTACGCACAGGCGTGACTTGACTGAAATGTTCGCCGGACGAGATACTCTTGTCGTCTTTTATTGTGCGGTTCAGTAAAGACCGTGCTCTCATTAAAGGCGTGATCGGTCAGTTCTGCGTGCAGATCAGTTGCAAATGGCCTCCTCGGTTCCGCCAAACTTGCACGCCTGTCATACCCAATTTTTTTTTTTGCTTTCAAGTGCAGTGAAGTATGAAGCATTGAACACCACGACTGAGGCCGGACAGGACGAACGTACACAGATATCTGAGATCATGCCCGTGTATTTCAGTATTTCTCTGTCTTGGGATATAAGATTCGCCTTCACTGGCTCATTTGGCACATTTCATGGAGCATACTCGATAAAAAATGCTTCAAACAAGTGTGTGTCATCAAAGGTGGAGTACTTTGAAGGGGACTAGGATTTCAGGCCTTTCGGCACGCGTTCCTTTTACCTATATAAAAGATTCCAAGTAAATTTCCAAAAATAAGGCGTTGGCAAACATACACCTGCTATTTGGATTAGACTTTTTTTTTTTAAGAAGAAGTACTGTTGGAGAAGCCAGCAGGTGCAGCGCAGAGAACTATGTTGTCGGCGTTCTTTCTTTGATGCTTGAGGCCGGTTTAGACACTTGCGTTTGAATGCGTTTGACAGCGTTGCGTCGAGAACCGAAAGCGATTCACCGGCACATCTGTGTTTCGTATGAAGCGTGGAATCCAATTCAAGGAATCGTCTTAGTACGCGATATAAGCAGCAGGGATGTCCTGGTTTCTCGCTGCCGCAGCGCAGTCAAACGCAACTGTCTGAACCAGGCTTCAGATAATTTAGCATACGTATTTCGCGTTCGCTGTACGTGAAGGCACGGGCCCGAAAGGGGCAATTCTGCACTGTCCTCTTGGCGCGAGCGCGAGCGCATAGAACGCATATTTGAAAGACACGCCCTTGAGCAGAAACAATTGTAGCGATGAGAAGAAAACTGAAACAAAGCTTCGGGGAGGACCGGCGGACGGGCTTCGCTAGAATCACTTCCGCGCGCTCAGTGTACTCAACATTTACTTAACCGCCGCTGAAGTCATTCGGATATGTAAAAAGAGAGAAGAAAATGCATCAGCGTCTTCAGAAAGTTGTGATTGCAGAAATTGGTTTCGATAATTAATACAATTAATTAAACAGGCTTCTGTATACTTGGTGTAGGCAAGCGAGAAAATGAAACTGATCGAAACGTGACGTGTAGCGACTATTCAGTTTGATTTATAACCTGCAGTTCACTTTTGCAATGGATTACATTAGAGATACGAGCGCCTTCCTAAGGGCAGTAGAGGAAAATAATATATACGGATAAATCTTGCACAGTCTTTTCGTATTTATGCAAAATATGACAGCGGTCACCATCCTTATCGGTCACAGAAAATACAGCAGTATATGCTGGTGGTGTCGACTGGTCTTGTGTATAGGAGTGTAGAGTGTCAGTATCTCATGTTGTACCTTGTGCTGTTTGTGAACGCGTTCATGTATAATATTGTATGATGTCTGTATGCCGCCTATGTGTGAAGTGTGGTGTGGAATGTGTAGTACGTGCAGTCTGGCGAGGCGCTCAGAGCAAAGAATTTTTTTTTTCTTAGTTTGAGCGCTGTTCGTTAGGTGGCGCGTGTCGCCGCCCAATTAAGGAGTCGCGCGTTTATGTGTCTACTTATTTTAGTGAAAAACATGGAGGAGCTCCATGGCTCCGCGGAGCATCCACAAAGGGTTCGGTTCTCGGCCTCTCGTCCCAGTGGGATCAGTCCCATAGACAGTTGAATGGGTGTTCCGTGCGGTGAATAGTGCGTGCACAGACGCGGTGAGGATTACCAGAGACTTGAAAGTGGATAACGAACGCTAACAGGCGAGCAGGAGCGTTGAACGATCGGAACCGACGCCGCTTAAATCGGTGATGCCTCGCCTCGCCCCTGTCAACCGAAAACGCCGGATCACTTGCGGCAAGCACAGCGAGCAGATTCTCTGTTCAATAAAGACATAATTTCATTTGTCGCTATATGATTCCTTCTTCGAATGTTTTCTTGCCGCGAAGTAAATGCAGCCGGCCGCGCGAAAGCAGTCGCGGACAAACCCCCTCGAAGGCCCCCCTCACATCACCGCCCTATACTCGTAATAGGTGCGGTGCCGGTGCTTCGAGGCGCGTTTTGGAGTGCTTTAGTGCACACAGAAGGCAGCGAACTGGCGTACGCACTTGAGAATCGTATTTTAGCAAAAAGCAGTCCAGCTCGCTAGGCCTTGCTCGTATTGCTCCTCTGTCGCTTGCCAGCCGCCATGTTGCTTTTGGGGGTGCTCACTGTGACTACCTTTTGACTGCATGCCGTGTGACTACCCATGGGGTCGTTAGTATTACTAAGGGGGGTAGCGATATCTGTGACGGCTTCTGACTACCCCAAATTTAGTACCCTAAGACTACCCTTTTGTTGAGAGTGTAGGCGCAGCAGCCCGTCATAATGCGCGCATGCGCGCTGCGAGAGCGGTCAGCTGTAGCAACACCAGCCTGATGTCAGGGCTCTCGCCAATGAAACTCCTCCCGCCAAGAGAGCGTTTGGGAAATTCATGGCGACCGGAAGTCCAAAACCGAAAGCCATATGTCACGTGACGACTGGCCAATAGTGTGTGCGGCGGCTAGTTCAAAGAATGGCGCCACTTTTCCCAGGATAGAGGGGCTTTATTTGAGCTCCGATCGGTACGCCATCACCCGGGAGGTTTGGAAAGCAGTGGCAGTGCCTGGATTCGTTCCCAGCGAGATTCGTGAATACCTAGAACGCCATCAAAGGGAGATCGGAAGGCAGGCGCTGGGATGTCACGGACGAGTGGCAAATGAACTGATTCAGGGAGATCTCGGCAAATCTCCTTTCGAGGCGCGGGAGGCCAGCTGTAAGATGGAATATTACGCCCGACTGCGACATATGGATGGAGATTGCTGGGGGCGAGACGGGTATTCGTGTATTCGTGTACATTCACCTACAAAACGTACACACAACATGGAGGCGACGTGTCATCCTACTTGGTACAAAGCATGGTGCTTTCGCTATAATCGCCGCGCCTACGTCTATGGAAGAATGGGTCACACAGGCGCGATCGCAAATCAAGACCATAGAGGCCCACCGATGGAGGGAAGAGATGCAAAGACACACGAGCATGCACTTTTGCGCATCTTTTAAAAACGAAATCGCCCCCATCACCTTTTGTGTGAATACACTGGCAACAGACTCCTCATCAAGGCACGAGGTGGGGCCTCGCGCACCCGCCTTTACCGATGGAAGTACGACGCCAACGTGACGGACACGCGCTGCACTGCATGTGCCGATGCGGAAGAAACAGTTTCACATTTGCTTCTCGAGTGTCTGGCACTTGTGCCTGCACCAAGAGTCGGCACAAGCATCGACCAGGGCCGGTTTGCTCATCTTGCGGCTGCGGACGCGGCTGCGGCCAGGAGGGATTTTTCTGTCACGTGACCAGCTCCATGGGGACAAGAAAGTACCTAGCGTCCCTTCCTAATGGCGGAGAAATCCGTGTAGCTTCGAGTACAAAAGTCTAATTTCGCTCGCAGAAACTGACTGCACAGGCTTTCAACTGAGGTCCAATTGACCGCCCCATCATACGTTAGGAGCGGCAGGTAAAGTTACGGCCAGGGAACGTAAATATAAACCAAAATAAAGGAAAAGTAACGCTAAACAAAAGCGGTGGTTGTGTTTTTATATATATATATATGGTGCCAGCGCCGGTGTGAGCAGCGTCTGCTGTAGTCGGGGAGAAAGAAGAAGACGCCGTTCGAAACGGTCGTGTTTTCAATGCTCTCCAGTGAAAACGCACCGGCCACAGGCCGGGGAACTGCTGAGGCTTCGGCCAGTACCACCGAAATGACGACTGAAGAGTACCGGACCGTACTTCCCCGTCTACCGACAGGTAATTTGAGTCTTCATTCTGTCTTTCTACACGGAGATCTCGCCGCGCGGCCATACCGAGCAACAGACTTCCGAGACGCTTTGCGGGACGTGGTTGACAGCCAGGATATCATCGGAATCGGCCAATTCCAGATGAGTCACGTCTGGATGGTGACCTGTGCAAGCGCTTTGGCCAAGGCCAAACTTGTGACCAAAGCAGAGCTCCGCGTAAAGGGGCGCCGATGCCTAATCATCGACCCGGACACCAGAGACGTCAAACTGAAACTTCTTTGGCTACCAGTTCACATGGATAACCAGCGTATCGAAGAAGCACTGGCGCCTTTTGGCACGGTCCGTTCGATTGTTAGAGAAAAATGGCGCTGCGCCGGGATGGAGCAGATGGAGACGCTAAACAAAGAAGTGACGTTGACCCTTCACGAGGGAATGAACGCGAGCCAGATACCGCACCAGCTCACAGTGTTCGGCTGTCGAAGCTTGGTGCTCGTGCCTGGCCGCCCTCCACTGTGTCTACGATGCTACCGAATCGGTCACATTCGTCGCGAGTGTAGGACCCCAAGATGCGCTGAATGCCGACGTTATGGTCATGCAACAAGTGAGTGCGTTACCACCTATGCGGACAAGCTCCGACAAGCAAGAAGCCCAGCTGAAGATGTCGTTTTAGAACACCTAATGGACATAAGCGAAGCGGTCGATGCAACAGGAGAAGTCATCTCTTCCAGCACCACTTCAGGGGTACAGCTGACGGCCCCACTGCACCCGCCACCTGACGTCAACCCTGAGTCGGCGACGATCACCACTGAATCTGAAAAGCCTGAATCGCTTTTGCAAGACAGCGGTTCCTTCACAGGATTCATTACATCGACGAGAGCGCTCGACCACGTCCAGTGGAACATCTGTCAAACGACCCGCCCCAACATCGGAAAAATCGTCTCAGTCGTCTACCACGGATGTCGCGATCGGCCACAACAGCGACGAGAGAGGCGACGCAAAACGCAGGCCAGCTTAGGTGTGTGAGCACCATTACAGTTAGGCCACACGGCCTGCTGACGTAGTGAAGGATGGTGATGAACTACCCCCTTAGCTAACACCTCCCTGGCATTTCCTCCCCTGAGCTTCGCTACCATCAACGTCAGAGGACTGTGTTCGCGTGCACGTCAGTCCCAACTGTATAGGGTCCTCTCAAAGGAACAGATTGACTTTGTTGCCGTCCAGGAGACAAAGATATCGTCCGACGAGGACACAGCTCGTGCATTGGACCCTTTCCTCTCAAGTTATGAGGTATGTGTGAGCCACGCGGATGGCTTGTCGGGAGGGTGCCTTTTATTCTTAAAGAAGAGACTAGAATACTCGTCATTCTCACATGCTGTGGATAAGGGCAGGTTCATATGCTGTGATTTTTTCTTAAATGGTATCTCCTGGCGTTTAATTTGCATTTATGCCTACAATGATGTTCGACAAAGACGTTTTTTCTTTTTTTTAAATCTCGCCCCTTTTCTTAACACCGACAGGCAAGTTGTTCTGTTTGGTGATTTCAATTGTGTCTGTAATATCAGTGATAGATCAGTGCCTCCTACAAGACCTGACAGCAGTGCTGACATACTAAACAACCTCACATACGACTTCCACTTATTTTATGTCGGTGCTTCTCAGGTTACTGCTAGTCGATTCACTCACATTGATGCTTCATGTAACGCGAGGCTTGACCGAGTTTACGTTTCAAGCCAACTTTTTTCGCATGTGGCTACTTATGAAGTAAAACCCATGTAATTTTCTGATCATTGCCTTGTAAAGGTTCGTATTGGGGCAGACGTACGTAATAAGTCACGTCCAAAATGGGAATTATGGAAATTGAACACAAGGCTTCTTGGCAGTGATGATTTTCAAAAACGTGTTCGTGAATGTTTTAACAATATGTCAACGAATGAAAAATTCGGCATTTTCGCCCAATGGGACTCATTTAAACAAGAGGTAAAAAATGAAGCGATTGAATTTGCTTGTATTGCGTCTTTTCACGTAAAGAAAGACGAAACTGCCCTTTTGCGAAACCTAAATAGCCTTCACGAATTGGAATGTGAAAAATCTGGTGAGTTTCAGGAAGAAATCATTCTTATCAAAAGTCAGCTGCAGCGCTATGAGCAAAATCGCTATAATGGTGCACTGGTACGTTCTAGGTGTAAGCGTTTCTTGTCATCTGAGACACCCTCGCGGCGTGCCATTGATGATCAAAGACGCCATGGGCTTTCCAGAAAAATCAAATTTTTGTACTGCAACGGAACCCTCTCAACCAACGATGTTGATATAATGCGCACATTCGAATCCCACTACAAAAACCTATTCCAGAAAACGCCATCTTCCAACAGTCAAATGACAGACACTTTAGTTTTCATGTTGCCTAAAGTAAGTGAGATTCAACGCGAACTACTTAGAGGACCAGTAACGCTGGAGGACCAGTAACGCTGGAGGACATTCGGAGTGCGATAGATGAGTTGCCTAACTCTAAAACGCCAGGACCGGATGGACTCCCAGCTGAGTTTTACAAGGAGCATAAGGAACTACTGTGCCCTTTCTTACAGAAAGTATTTCTTGAAGCTTACGATAGTGAACGCTTACCACCATCTTTTTATAGCAGCCATACAGTATTAATCCCCAAAAGTAAGGATGCAGAGAAACTTATACACGTAGAAGGATATCGCCCTATTACTCTCTGCAATGTGGACTATAAGATATTCGCTAAGATTCTGACAAAACGGCTTCAGTTCGTCACTTCTAGTGTTGTCGGCGACCATCAGACATGTGGAATTAAGGGGCGAAGCATACAGACCAATATACACGTCGCACGTTCGGTCATAGAGAGCTGTACTCGGCATAACAACCAGGTCGCCATAGTCCAAGTAGACTTGACGAAAGCCTTCGACCGCGTATCTCATAACTTCCTTTTCGCCATTCTTAGACACATAAACCCGGGACCAACGTTGTTGAAAGGAATCGAACTATGCTACCGAAGCTGTGCTACCCGTCTCATTGTTAATGGTTCACTCTCGACTCCTATAAATTTAGAATCGTCTGTTAAACAAGGGTGTCCCTTATCCCCTCTTTTGTTTGCTCTTTACTTGGAACCTCTTTGCTTGAGCGTACTTTCCAACCCTACAGTGGACGGTTATCATTTTTATTCCGCGGAAGTAAAAGTGTTAGCCTACGCTGGCGATATAGCGTTTTTCTGTGATGATAAGAAAAGTGTCGATAATGTCTTTACCTTAACCCAGACATTTTGTGAAGCATCGGGAGCGTTCGTAAATAACTCAAAATGCGTTGGCTTCTGGTGCGGCCAGTGGGCCACAACACCTTCGAGGTATGCTGGTATTTCGTGGAGCTGTGTAGCTCCTCAGTATTTAGGAGTACCGTTGAACTGCATTCGAAACAGTGGCTATTACTGGTCTGAGCGTGCGGCAAAGATCAAACGTCAAGCCAATATAATGAAATCAAATCGGTGGTCAATCTTTGGACGCGCAAAAGTATGTAACATTTTCCTTGTAGCGAAACTCTGGTACGTGCTCCAGGTGATTTGCTGTGCGAGAGGCCAAATTAAAAAAATTCCATAGAGTTTTTGCGACTTTTGTCTGGGATTCCACTTGGGAACCCATGCAACGAGACAACCTTTTTCGCTCCATTGATACAGGGGGACTTGGGCTGATTCACCTATTTTTAAAACAGGTGGTTGTTCGTTTTATGTTCTTCCGAACTGTATCCCATCATTTCCTGCGCACTTACGTGCAGACAGAACTTTCAGAAGCTTTACCATACTTGGTAGTCTCATCTGTGCCTGTAGGCACATTGCGTCCTTTCGGTTTCCTTAAAGAGGTAGTTAGCGCGATTGAATTTTTGAAAACCCGGTTTTCTCTGGAGTATTTATTTAAAGTTCCCCGAAAAACAATTTATGCTGATCTGATAGACGTTGTTTTTCCTGTACCTTTGTATCGAAGCGTATTTGGTAACGGTTCGGAACAAGATGTTTTTAAACGTGTGAAGAAAATGCGAGTGTCACCTTCTGCAAAAACCTTTTTCTTTAAACTTCACACTTCCACGCTACCTGTTAAGCCTTGGCTTCAAGAAAAAGGCATTTTCGTTCCGTGGTCAGTGAACTGCCGCCTTTGTAACCAACCGGAAACTATAGAACATTGTTTTATTTTCTGCACTGATGCTTACCTCTTCTGGGATGTGTTACAAAGAACTGTGAAAAAAGATTTAAATTTATAAGTGCCTACACAATCCGTTTTCTACCTTTAAACCCGAATGACAGCTTCCCTTATGATCTGTTTACACTGATCGGTTTGCATAGTCTCTGGAAAACGAGAATGATTGACAGAAATGCTGATGCTCCCCGGACAACAAAGTCGAATTTTATAGTAACTGTATCACATGTACGAAATGTATTTGACCATCTCGGTGAACGCCCAGACTGGTATGCTCTCTTAAATCGATGCATTCATCTTCCGGATTTTTAGACGTATTATTCAATACAGAATACTTTGTTGAGTTGTGAAACCGCACTCGAACCTATGAGGGGAACTAAACCCCCACGATGGTGTGACTTTAGATGAACGAAATGTATGTCGACGCCTGCACATGACACCTAACGCCAACCTTGGTGTACCGTGATTTCAAGTGCCTTGTGTTTTCTGACCAAATACCATGTAATAAATAAATAAATAAAAAAAAAACTGCTGTAGTCGAACGGTTAGAGTGCTGAGACTTGCCATCGCGGCGTAAACGTTTCGGGCTCAAATCCGGCGAAAATGTTTTTTTTTTTTTTTTTTTTTTTTTTTTTTTTTTTTTTATTCTGCGCGTTTTTTTTTTTGTGTGTGTTTTTTGCTCTCTGTCTGTGTGTGCCAACATAGAGACATGTCATCTAGGTCGAGACGCCTTGCTCGGCGAGAACGGATGTATCGGCAGTATGGCATTCTGGTGCTAGGCAGGGAACGCGTATTCCGAGAGCGCCTTAATCCTCTCGACGTGTTCGACGAGTTCGAGCTGCAGCAGCGATTCCGCTTCGGGTACGACGGCATCATGTATCTGGTAGAGCCACTTCGGCCAGACCTGGAACCACAGACGCGCCGCAGGCAAGTCGTTTCTACGGAGCTGCAGGTGATTGTTGCGCTTCAGTTTTTCGCTACCGGGAACTTTCTCATCACGGCTGGCGACTACGTGTACGTCCACGTATCCACTGCATCGCGGATAGCCAGGAAGGTGACTGCAGCACTAGCCCGTCGTGCAGAGAGGTTCATACGGTAAGTGGCAATATATTTATACCCTTTGTGGCGTTTAACCGGGCTATAATAAAGTCCTTGATTTACCTGTTCATTTGATGTCATGCCAGGTAACTTGATGGAGGATTATGTGTTCAGTGGTGTCAAAGTGACACACTTCAAGATTATTCTTTTGCTTTGCCAGGCGATTCTTGATGGTGTCAGAATACTACACAATCAATATTTTGCTACAGCATCACGTATATTTTTAATAAAAAAAAAATTGCTCGAAACCGAAACCGAACTGAGGAGGAAGAAGAAATGCAGAGGAGGAGAGGTTTGGCGTAAGTCAACTCTCTCCTCCTCTATATTTCTCGCTGTGCATCTAGCCATCTCGTACAATCGAGATGGCTAGATGCACAGCCATCTGGTTCAAACGAGGGAGCCTTTTTGAAGGCTCCCTAGTTCAAACTAGACGGCAATGCAACTAAACGGCTGTGCAACTTTTTTTTTTTTAATCAATGTAAATGTTGTTGTCTACAAGACACAAAAAATGCGTTTCATATTTCTTTTCTATTTTTAATATTCAGTGTGTGCCTTCGATGACCCACGACTTTGATCATATCTGGTGGTTGTGTCTAAACTAGAGAAAACGGCATGTGACCGCGGAAAAAGCGCGAAACACATGTACGACGAAACCGTCCGATCTGACGTCCGATCAGGCAATATGACGCTCGGAGGCGAGGGTTTTCAACGCTTGCCGGTGCTACGAAAACCCTCGCCCCCGAAGGTCATTCCGGCAGCTCGCACGTCGGATCGGACGGTTTCGTCGTACATGTGCTTCGCGCTGAAGAGAGTGAGCGCGATTCGAACAGTCCAGTTCCCGATCGGCGGTTTTCGGGCGGAAAGAAACCGAATTCCGAGCCACAAATTCTTTTCTGGGCAGTTGGGCTCTCACATGTCACTTACAACTAAAAACCTCGGCCAGCATAAATACCCTGTCAGTGTCCCTTTAAGATTGCCCACACAAGCGAGTGTAAAGGCGCGTTCACATACTTGCGACCGAGTATACGACCGAGTGAGACAAGACCGATTTTTAAGCCCCTTTCAATGACGTAGGACCAGATGCGCTGCTGCGGAGCAGGTCCAAAGCCGTCGCAAGAGGCTCAAAACGCGGTCTTGCCTCAGAAGGTCCTACTCGGTTGCAAGTGTGCGAACGAGCCTTTAGTGTATGAGTGACGAGAGCGATACTAACCGAAGTGGAAAGCGTTGAAGCATTCATAATTGTAAACCCTTAATATTTTCGCAATCGGTCCTAATACCTGGAGGAAACAATAAAACAAATTGGCGATCGCAGAGCCCTAGAAACAAAATGCTATTTTTCCCCTTTCAAACACCAATATGAATATGTTTTAATTCCCATTAAAAAAAAACAGAAGGAACAACTTTTAGCCAATATAAAGTTTCTCAGTTGTACTTCCCTCTCTACAATGTTAGAAAATGCATTCCATTACAAGTACTCGCTGTGTTATGAGCTCGTACTTCTCGATAATTTGAACAATGACGAATGAAGCATTTTTTGATCTACCACAACAATTATTATTTTTAAAAGGAGTCCACTCAATGGATATACTTTGGTATTTCGAAACAGTAATTGGTCGTATTCAAAAAAAGTGCTCCTTGTAACTCTTCACAAGGTGGGTGTATGTGACAATAATTTCAGTGCACAGATTCCAGAGCAGACGACAAATGTTTCAATGCAGGTGGCCAAATGAAGCTGAGGCGGCTGAAGTGCAGCAGCAGTTCTTTGAGGTGGCGGGCTTCCCTTCCGTTGTGGGTGCTGTGGATGGTACGCACATTCGGATTCAAGGATCGTCGGACCACGAAGAAGCGTACGTCAACCGCCAAGGCTACCACTCCATCAACGTGCAGCTAGTGCTGGACGCTGCATACCAAATTCGCCATGTGGTAGCAAGGTGGCCTGGCAGTGCAAACGACTCCAAGATCTTCAGGAAGAGCGCCCTTTCTGTAAAGCTATCCAATGGAACCTACGACGGCTTGCTGCTGAACGACAGCGGATATGCGTGCGAGCCATGGCTCATGACACCCTTCCTGGTGCCCTCGTCATCGCCAGAGGAGGAATACAACAAAGCTCACATCACGACCTGGTGTATCGTGGAAAGGTAAGCACATACATTATCATGATTTGTCCATTATCGCCATCTAAGTGGTTCAAATCATTTATATCTTGGTCACATAGAAACCCTCAAGCATTTGTCAGACATTTGGTAGGGTGAATGCTGACAAAAACACAGCTAAGTGTATCTAATATGAATGTGAAAAATACATAAACAAAGTTGATGACGGCACTAATTAAATAAAAATGAAACCTTCAAATGATTTAGTCTTATTCTTTTGCCTTGCTCCCCGCTTAAAATTGGCTAAAAGTGAACTATATCAACTAAAAAAGTGGACGTTACATTCATTTGTACTTTTTTTACAACGTAGCTTTTAGCTCGAATATTATCTTTGGTTATTTATGGTGCAGAATGCGATTGAGAGAAACCATTCTTTAGCGTCCAATTATTATAATTTTTACACTCTTTTCACATATACTGAAGATAATCTAATCGGCCTAACAAGTTTATATCTAACAAATTATACATAGGTTTAAAAAAAAAATCACTATGCTTGTGCAAAAGTGCAGGGGGTGCCATTTGTGCATTCTTCAAAATTTACCTTTGTTTTGATACAACGATGCGAGGAGCAATCAGAAGTGCCCTCCAATTAAAATGTTGGCCCCTGTAGTTCATTATACATACTGCAGCATCCGGCCACTTTTGCAGGACCATTGGCCAACTGAAAAGAAGGTTTAACTGCCTGCACGCTGAGCTCCGGATGCTACCCAAGAGATGCTGCGACATCGTGGTGGCCTGCTGCATCCTCCACAACCTCGCCAAATGGTTTCCGTGCAGCCTTCCCAGCACTTCCCTGCCAAGTGAGGTTCCCAGCGATCCCATCGAAGCAATACGGCCAGACAGCGTGGCAGCCCGAGCTGCTATTGTGGCCCGGTTTTTTTCGTGAGTGTAAGTAGACTTATTCCATATTGCGTGACAGGCACTCGCAGACGTTATGTTCTAAAGTGAATGATTCATCTTTGTTATTTGAACTTGTTAACTGTACCTCTTTCGCATAATGTATTTTAACGTTGTCTCAAAGAGAACAGTAGGAATGTGACAAGAGGATAAATAAAAACAGCAGTATTTTTATTTGCATACTGAAAGACTACAAGATACTGCATCAAACATAACACGAATGTCACATTGCCAAAAAAGTTCTAAAATCATATCACAGTGTTTTTATTTAACAGTTATGTCTGGCAGCAAGTCGCGTAGCATTGCTATACATATACGTAATAACTGCTGCCAGCGCCGGCCCTAGGGGTGGGCCACCTGGGCGGTCAAGGCGCCATGAAAAGGGGGGCGCCGCCGCGCCCCTCCTTTCAGCTTTTTTTTTTTTTTTTTTTTTTTGCTTTTTGATTTATTTGAGCACGGTGCCCGACACGACAGTATGCGCCGAGAAACTGAGGGAGGGAAGGAGACGAGAGCGGTCGTCAGAACGTCAAGCTCTGATACGAATGATTAGTGGGTAGACTCAAAGCTAGCTGCCTTTGTCTCCATTATGCTCGTCGAACGCGTTAAAAACGCGGAACGCCGACGTCAGGCGTGTGGCTTTCGTATTCGAACGCGTTCGACGAGCGTAGTGGAGACAAAGGAATACTCCGATACGAATGATCAGTGGGTAGACTCAAAGCTAAATAGCTTTGAGTCTACCCACTGATCATTCGTATCGGAGCTTAGCGTTCTGACGATCCCTCTCGTCTCCTTCTCTCCCTCACTTTCTCGGCACATATGCTCAATCGCCGTTCGTGTTTGGAATGTGGTTCTCGCCTGAGAAAACGCTCCTGTTTGGCCACCACCGGCCACTACTGCATGTTTACTTACAACGTAATGTCGTACCTAGTAGATAGGGAACGATTGAATGGGTTAAAACAGCGCTAAAGACGAAGGACCAGTAAAAGGAAACACACAGACACAGCGCTGATTTGCAACAGAATTTTTACTTCGACGCCATTCAGAAAGTAAGCTTAAAATAGGGGCGTATATAAAAAGGTGGAGTGTGGCCGGGGGGGGGGGGGGGGGGGGGGATGAGGGGCATGGCCGGAGTTTGCCAGAGCTCTTGTGGGTGTATAGCCGGCCCTGACGGCTGCCACTACGAAAAAACGCTTTTTGTTAGTTGTCATGTTCAAGTTTCAAGCTTCAAGTTTCTTAATTTCTAGCTCGAGCTTGAGCTTTTTTAACTTAAATAACTCTGCCTTTTCCGCCCGAGCCATCCGTTGCGCATTCGCAGCCTCCTCGTAATAGTTTTTTTGCCGCCGCGGCGGCTGAGATTACTGCTTCAGCGGCATCCAGTGCCCTCTTAGCGGCTGCTTTGTCAAGCTCAATGTTCTCTGCTTCACACTCTTGTAGTTCCTCACTTCGCCGCTGGAAACGACGCGCAGCCGTCCTGCACCAGCGACTTGGTCGGATGCCTGGAGGAGGTAGAGGCTCGTCTGCCCTAAGGCCAAGGTTTCCGGGCTGACCCCCCTCCTGCCTTGCAGCCCGTTCGTCCGGTGGCAGCAGAACTCCAGCAGGGCCTGTACAGAACCATGTTGATACTGATTTTAGCCGAGTGCTCAAAAGGCACACATTTTGCGTTGTTAAAACAATTCACAGTTTCCAGCAGCCCATTTTTGTGTTAGGTATGTTCACGCAGTATTGGGAAAAGTAGTAAGGACTTATCTCGGTTGCAGTTTTGAGCCACCTGTTTATACTGAAGCCAGTGTCATTTGAGAAACATCTGTCAATAATCGGTTCCATCACTCTACCCTCACCTCGAATACATTTTGGTCGGTGTGAAAAGATTACTGAACTTTACCTTACTATACTCACGTCCTCACTAGGCGATGTACGGCTGGAGGTAATTTCTTTCTTTAGCAGCATGTATAAGTAAGAAATAAGACATTTTTTTGTTCAAATAACTCACGAGTGTATCGCCTGTCCTTCTTTCTGCTTTTTTACAATATATGTGCACTCACACACTATAAAAGTGCAAACAGCCCTTTTCGCAAGCTTTCCACAACTTCAAATTCTCCTGGTTTGCTACATCGACTGTGCAGCCACAGAAAAAAAAAAAGGCTTCTTATTTGTTGAATTAAAAAGTTTATGTCCACCAGGTTCCCAAACTGATAAGTACATATTTTATGACTTTCTGTTTCCGCTGTTTTCCAGCTACCTTTCGAGTTAAGAAAAAAAAAAAAAAAAAGCACGGAAGATTACATAGAAAATACCAATTCAACACTTTTGCAGGTGATAAGCTCCACTGTGCATCCAGAAATTCAGGACTTATCCAGAAAAGATGACTGAAAATAGAGATATTGGCAACTGAGCCTCAGTGAGCAGCTTGATTTTCCTGAAGATTGAATCAACGCTAGTTGCATACGTCTCGGTGTCGCCGACAATGACGTCATCCAGGCCACCCAAATTCGGCGAGTCCTGCCCAATGACGTCCAGCAGAGCCTGGAAGATGGGCGTCACCACATGCGGGTTGGGGCCAGCACCTGTTGAGTTAAGGCAGAGGAGTGTTCTAAGTGTAAAGACAACAGTCGATGATAGGTCAAGAGCGAAAGCAGAGGAAAATGAAAGGTGGGGAGGAGAAAGCAAGCTAGAGAGAGCCCCCGGGGGGAAACCTAGTCTCCCCTACAGAGCCCCCTGATTCCTTTCCCCACCCCTCCTTTCTCTCTCCCTTCATTCTTGACCTGTCATCGACTATAGTTTTCTGCCAGGAGACACAACACATCTTTTCCTAGTACTAGCCCTCCACATATTTTACTATATTAAGTGCCTATGGTGAAGCGTAATAAGCAAATTAAATTTGCATGGGCTTCTTACTCACTCCTGTTTGATTTTATACCCTACGGTTGTTGGTATTACCGAGCTTTCTTTTTTTTTTTTTTTTCTAGTGAAATTTGCTTGATCGCAGGTTCAAGTTCTATACTTTGCCTGACTGCACTCCCGTTATGAATGTAGACAAGACCCTATAAGCTCTATAACATTCTTGGGGGGGGGGGGGGGGGGGGGGGGGGTAGTTCTGACTCACCAGTTCGTTTTTCATGCGCTCGTAAGAGCGCATACATGTCTCTGGCTTTCTTTAACAACTTCCGCCATGCCTCCTGCAGCTGCCGTGCACTCCGCGGAAAGCTTATGTCCATAGGCGTGAGCACAGGGAAGGGCAGGGGGGGCGGCCGCCCCCTCTAATCATCTAGGGGGGGGGGGGGGGGGGGGGGCGCAAAGTTGGCCCGACTCGAGGCGCGACGGCGCCGGCGGCATAGGCCGCCTGCGCTGAAGCTTTGAACAAACTGTAGGGCCCTCATTTTGGGTAGTACAAGCTCACCTGATTGAGCATAGCCCTACTTATGGCACGTTGGTCGAGCTTTTTCAATTCTATGTGCTGCTGAAGAGCGAAAAAACACCGCTGGACGCCAGAAATCGGCCAAACTCAACGTTGCAAGAGAATCGAAAAGGCCAAATTCATGACACCACCGCTAGGGCACGCGTCTCTTACCTCTGGGTGGTGACGTCACAACACCTGTGTCGCGACGCTTTTATTTTTTTCTTTCGTTTTGATGTCTACTTTGGAACGCGTGAAACGGCATCTCTTGGCTCACGCTCTCAGCGTCTTAGCTTTGACGGCGTTCGAATTTTGGTTCTGTCTTTGTATTTTCATCGTGATCTCGCGCTCCGCACCAGAGCAGGCACGCTTCTGCATGCGTGCCAGTTTGAGACGCTAAATATTGTACTACCCAAAACAAGTCCTAACAAGTCCCATTCGCAGCACACTCTGGGCAGCGCAGGAGGCCCATGGTTTCTTTTTCGACGGCTTAAAACACCGACGCCAAAGCTCTCTCCCTCTAGTGCGGGCAACGAAAAAAACAACCATAAAAATACGCCGCGACGCAGTCAGTCATCGAACAGTTCGCGACAAAATCGCGTAGAATTTTGCTTTAAACTTTTCACGATTGGTGAAAAGGACTATATCTCCCACGTGCTACACATTTTTAGTATTCTGGTCATAAAATATTTTTACCACCACATAACATATTCATTAGTTTGTATAATGTTTGTTGAGCATGACATAATGCGTGCGTGTTATCTTGTTGTTTCTATTACATGTTTCTGTCAAGCTCCAGAAAGTAAGATAATCAACTGTACATTTGGATGCTCAGAAGAAAAAAAAAAGACGTCATAGCGTTTATCTTCAATAATTACTGAATATTGTAACTTGCTGTTTCTCGTATTTTCAATCTGCGGTATATTCTCGTACTTTTAAGCTTTGCTATTACGTTGCGTATTGGGTGGCGTTTTTCGTCCTCTGCATGAACGTTGCAGACGCCATATGACAGCTTTCGCCACGTGTAGGTCCACCCATGCTTTTGCCCTGTATGTATACTACATTTTCCATACTAGCAAAGTCACGTTGAGGCATTATTTTTAAATATTCTGTGCTGTTAGAGATGGCATATGTGTCGTATCTTTCTCTGGTTTAGAAAAAATAAAAATTCTTTGTATGCGCGTTGTGTCACTAACGCCTCAGCACCTATAGCTTAATAATATTTTGTATATGTTACAATTCAATATTTTTGAAGTAAACGTTTCATAAACATATCTCGTCTCAGCACTACAATATGAGCGTACAGACATCAGTGGGAGTGCGTTGATAGAAAGCGGGGGGGGGGGGGGGGGGGGGGGCGGAAGCGCTCTGGGCAAACCTGGCCCCCCTAATGAAAAATCCGGCGCGCGCCTATGCTTATGTCATTGACAATATCTTCCGATGCCTGTGTCTTCGTTCGCCAGGTAAACTGTGCTGCTGAATTTCTCTAGAATTTGTTGTTTTCGTTCTCCAATTGCTCTAATCAATTCCATTTGTTGATCCAAAGTCATTTTAGGTGTTTGCGTTTGAGAGACGGTTTGCGATGTCGACGCCTGACTCATTTTTGCATTCGGTTGTGATCGTCTTAATGTAAAGAGTAAAAATATAACTTTTATCACATTCAATGCAAGTAAAAGTATAATCTTTTTTATTTCGGTTTTACGACTTTGTCAGACGTTTGACTTGCTGCCTTGCATGTAGGATTTCGCTCAATCAATGCATCCACGGCAGTTATTTCTTTTTTTGTATGTGTATAATTCGGGGAATATATATATTTTTTTTAATTCACACGACTGCAGTGTGTATTTTTACTAAATGGGCGCCTCCTGTTATTGAAAAGAGTCGTAGCAAGAGCGTTGTATATTTAAAAACACATAAAATTGTAGTTGCTGGGAAAGGATGCTTGTTTCGACCCTGTTTGTGTGAAAGTCATACCGATGCTGTAATCTTCGTGTCCTTTTAATGAACATTATGAAACGTTCGTATTTGCGCGTTTAACATTACTTGATCTTGGTTTCATTTCAATGAACTTTATGAAATGATTGTAGTAGTTCGTTAACTTGGCTTACCGTAATATTTTTTTCTTCCGATTTGTCGACCCAACAGGTGGGGCAAACACTAAAAACCGTGTAAGGCGCAGTATTCCGAGTAAATGATTCGTAATAAAGATTACACTTAAAACATAATAAAAAAAAAAACGCGCGCAAAACTAGAAGAAAAAAAAAAAGTATCTACCGGGATTCGAACCCGGAACTTTCTCAACGCGACGACAAGTCCCGGCGCTCAAACCGCTCGACTACGCGACCGATGCTTCAAACATAGCTGGCACGTATATATAAATACACAATCACCGCTTTTGTTCAGCGTGATTTTTCCTTTATTTTGGTTCATATTTCCGTTCCCTGGCCGTAACTTTACCTGCCGCTCCTAACGTATGATGGGGCGGTCAATTGGACCTCAGTTGAAAGCCTGTGCAGTCAGTTTCTGCGAGCGAAATCAGACTTTTGTACTCGAAGCAACACGGATTTCTCCGCCATTAGGAAGGAACGCTAGGTACATTCTTGTCCCCATGGAGCTGGTCACGTGACAGAAAAATCCCTCCTGGCCGCAGCCGCGTCCGCAGCCGCAAGATGAGCAAACCGGCCCAGGCCCTCGGGTTTACAGAAGGACAGAATTCGAAATAAATGCCATTGTGACGATTCCTCATTTCTTTTAGCTAATATTCAACGAATTGAATTTTTATGTGATGATTATTGACATTATGATTACTCGTTTGATCACGTTAAGTTACTCTCAGTTCAACTCAACACCGGATTTGCAACAACATCTCAGCCATCAATTATGGATGAGCCAAGAAGAAAACTAACAAGTTGCACAGAGAGGCAGGAGAAGATCGACCAGGTGCTAGCAAAGATGATAGCTGTCAACCTGTTGCCCTTGGCATTCACAACAAGTTCCGGATTCAGGAACTTTATGGAAGTGGTCGAGCCAAGTTATAAAGCACCTTCGATACCTACGTTGAAAAGCCGTATGAGGCGACTGCATGATCCACTAGAAAAGAAGGTGAGCTTTAAGTCAACTCAGCATCAGCCGTAGCAGTCACCTCCGACTGTTTGACGTCCAGGGCGCAGGACTCCTACATAACAATGACTGCACACACCTTGAACAGTGGCTGGAAACCGCAAACCTTCTTATTGGCAACAGAAGAGATGGCTCAGTGACACACAGCAGAAAACCTTATGATGCGCATGCAAGAAGTAATCTCGCATTGGAACCTCGACTGCAAGGTTACAGCTGTAGTCACAGATAATGGAGTAAATAATACGAACGCGGTAGGAGGCCTTCCGGGCCTTTTGGAGTCAAAGGATCTGACTTGTTAAGCGCACAGTTTTCTTCTAAGCGAGAACAAGGGAATGAATGTCCAGGAAATCGAATCCATCTGTAGGAGGGGCGAGAAATTGGTGACTCACTTCAAGCACTCGACGATTGCCAGTGACGACCTTAGTAGAAGGCAGGAGCGGCTTGGATTACCCTTAGACCGCTTAACACAAAGCTGCCCTACGAGATGGAACTCAACAGAACAAATGCTCATGAAACTCATCAAAAATCGACCAGCAATTCAGAGCGTTCTTGCCGCTCGTGCAGTCGTAACAGCGAAAGTAGCGCAGAAGTTTTACATATGTGAGTAAGAATGGAACGCCATCCGCGAACTGCGTGACGTTCTCTAGCTACTTTACCTGGCCACTACAGTACTGTGCAGCGACAGCGTATCCCCAGTGTCCATGGCCCGCCCTGTAATGAGGGCACTCTTGGTGAAACTCGAGCCCCAAATTGCAGGTGACCCCCCTGCTTGGAAAGTTCAAGGGAACCGTTCGGGTGGATATCATTCGCCGATACTCCTTGGAGTAGGATCCACGGGAACGCGCAGTGTCCGCGCGTCAGAGGGCTTAGTTTCTAGATACCAGGTACAAAGACCTGCAGTGTGAGGAGCCCAGGGTCAGGCGAGAAATCCGCACTGACATTTGGGCCATGTTGCAAGACACGACACCTCCGGTCGGCGATGACGGGGCGAGCGCGAGTCAACCGCAAGCAACTGCGCTCGACAGACTGTTTAACATTCAGCTGTCTTCCAGCGACCTGTCGGAACAGTTCGAAGCGTACCTGTCCGAGCCACAGCTGGGGCACAACTTGGACGTTCTTAAATGGTGGAGGGACCAGAAGTCCAAGTTTCCAGCACTAGCGCAATCGCGATGAAGTACATGTGCATCCCAGCCTCGTCCGCGAACACGGAGGGCGTATTTTCTACAACCGGAAATATGGTTAAGGCTAACTAAAGCTGCCTCTTGCCGGAAACCGTCAGTTCGCTGGCGTTTCTCTATCAAAATAGGTCGTACTATGACAGCTAAAATGTCAGATGGCTTTTTCGAATACCTACGAAATTGATGAAGAATTGCTACAATGGTCTGAATACTTTTTAAACATTTTTTTTTTTTTGTATTACTCACCCAAGTGGCCCTGCGTCCTTCTTTATATATAATTCTATAAACTGCGCAAGACATTTCTGAACGGAATATTTTGTTAAACGAGTAAGTTTATAAAAAATGGCGTTGTAAACTATTGTTTACGACAAAATTGACACAGTTCATTACGCATTTAGTCTAGCTGCGGATATGCAGGCGACTTAACAGCCGCTCTTATGAATCTATGCCATGTGCGATTTTTATCTAGGGGATGCTGCCATTCAACATTACGAAAACGAAAAAACAGCGCTAGTAAACCACGAAGGACAGAGAAGGGTGAACACAGTCTGTGTTTTTTTCTCTGTCCTTTGTCGTATTTTAGCGCTGTTTTTTGTTATAATTTATAACCAACTCGAGTAAATTTCAAGTGTCAACAGTGATTCAACTTTCGCCGGTGCTTGTGCATCATTTCTTTTTGTATACACTCCGTGCGGGAACTATAGGGGGCGCTTTGAAAAACACGCGTAGCGCCGCTAGCGGAGGAGCTGGCGTTCGACAGCGAGGCGCGCTCAGCAGCCTGCGGCGCCTTTTCGCATGCCAAGCTGTGGCGGCGGAAGCGCGCACGGGCGGAACTTTTGCTTTTTAAGCCGATAAGTTGAGGCTGACGTTGCATGAGTGCTGGGGCAGATTTAGGAAGGGCATTTAGCTGTTCTCCGCTTCATTTGAATCGTCAACAGGGATAATTTCTCTAGTTGCGGTCGAAAAAGGGGTTCGGGCAATTTTCCGAAGAGCAAGATGGCCGCCACCATAATTCCTCTCAGTGGGAAATTTGTTTCGCTCGTCGCTGTAAAGTTGGTGGGTCGATGATATTTGGAGGCGAGTGAGATGTTCACTAAATTCGTGCACTAAGGGGCCAAGTTTTATTAAGACAGCAAGTGTGAAAGTTATGGTTCGAACGAATAAAGTAATAAAGCTGTCAGGAATATCCCATAATGGACCCAAAATGTTGTGTTATAACCGGGCTGCGCGAAGTGCAGATTTAGACACGCAGGTTCTTGGACATGACCGTAACTTGACACAACAGTTATAATAGCAAAAATAGGTGGCATAGGGAAACCAGGTGGAAATTTAGTTTGGGCGGCGTAACTGAATGGGAAACGGTTTTGACTGTGAAAAGGCTGTCAAGAGAATACCACTTGTCGTGGGAGATGGAGACTTTACAGGTAGGAAGGGACTAGTGCACTGTACTTCCACTTGAAACAACTTTACGGAAGGTGGCTTCCAAACCGAGAAAACCAAGTTGCCGGCCAACACACGGTTTGGCCGTCAAAGGCTTTTACGGTGAGCTGTTATGTAGTAATCTGGTTGTGCGAGCTGCTGATTTTCGGCACACAGGTACTTGGACAACCGTAACTTGACAAAACACTTATTATACCTAAAAGAGATGGCATAGTTTAACCAGGTGGAAATATTTTTGGCCGGCGTAACTAAATGGGAACCGTATTTGACCGTCAAATGCTGCCAAGAGAATACCACTCATCATGGCCGGAAGGTGCACACTTTACAGGTAGGAAGGGACCAGTGAACGGTACTTCCAGTTCGAACAACTTTGCGATAGGTGGCTCTAAAGCAGAGAAAAAAAAATGTTGTCTTCAAGACTCGGGGTGTCAGCGTTTCCACATCCAAAAGGAGGCTGATCGAAAAAGAAAGCACACCGCATAAACTTTCATTGTCAAACATCGATTGTCCAGAGATTCCAAGTTTCATTGTAGTTTTCCTTAGATTCATATTTGTCACTTTTTGTACCGTTCGAATCTTTCTTCATGAAGCACAGACTGCGTGCCATACTGGTCCGAAAATATCATCGACACGTACGATGGGGACGAAACTTCTTTCGAGGGCATCCCTTCAACGAAATTCGCACCTCATACCCACGAGTGTGGAATGGCATTTCAGTTCGAGCTGAGATATGTTGGCGTTACTGGTACGAAGACAAACGCAGAGCGCAAAGCGGCAGTGTAGAATATGTCAGCAGTGCCGACATAGTGACAGACATGATCGGGAGACCAAATTTCTCGCGTCGAACGGCATGGGTCCATCGCGGTCGCTATCCCACAAAACGTCGTCGAGGTGAAAAACTGAAACTTCGCCCCACGATATACGACGCATTACTATTGGAGCACTTAACGACACAGCAGTTCATGCTGTCAACCCAGCGCAACCGCAACGCTCCGACTTCAATGCGTGCCAACGTACGCGGCGCGGTTTCATTTCGGTGGGGCGCTCACTGCCTACCTTCGGTAACGGCCGCGCGGCGGCGCGCCGGTCGCGTCGCACGGAGTGTATAGGTATATCCTAATTAACGCAAGAATTACATAATTTATATTCGTAGTATATTTATGTTCATCTCATAAGGTTGCATTTATCATTTTGTGTATGTGTGTGCGATATTGGTTTAATATTACCATTGAGAAAACACTGAAATGACATATTGGGTGAATGTATACAAAAATTAATATCTAATTCCCTATTTGAGCAGCCCAAAAAGCAGTGTCTAATTGTTTTCTAATTATGTTTCCCAGCTCTTTTCAACGCGAGTCCTGGAAGCCACCATGTACCTGCGGATCTAGCTGAAACACATTACGTTTTTTTTACAACGAAGCCTTGCAAAGCACCAAAACTTCTAAAAATCAGTCTTAATTTGTAGCTAAGTTAGAGGTCCATGCTTCGAAGCGAAATCAAATATTCGACCCCATTATTTCGGCTGATTTGCAAATCACAAAAAGGGCTGACATTCATTAGTGCTGCCACAAGGGGATGCCACTGATGAAATAAATTAGAATCATTGCAAGATGTGATGCTTTTCGTCTCTTACATTGCCGTAAGAGACAAAAAGCATCACATTTTGACTTTGCTTTTATTTGACATCAACTGGACTAAGAATAACTACATATGATAAATAAATGTTCATCATTATTCCTGTTAGCTATGAATAATGGGTGTCTTCCCAACAATTATCCAAACCATGTTGAAAAATTTGAATATTATTGGCACAGTTTGAGTTTATCATATTTTACAAAGTAGAAAGCCTGGGCTAATAATGATTAACAAAATTATAAAACGTAGGTAGTCAATATTGGGGAAAACTGGCATGTGGCTAAATAACTATATTGAGAAAATTGGTTTGCGATTAAAGTACAATTTTGGAAAATCCAGAATCGGTTAACAATAGTTAAATGAAATAACTTATAACCAAATACAAATATCGGAAATTATAGCTAAATATTGAATATCAATATCGAAAGTCCTGGCGTATCGTTTGATTCTAATATTAGACATTTTGGCGTGTCGTTGGTTACCAATGTTTGAAATCCTGGAGCATTATCGGGAACCAATATTGAATAATATGGTGTAAGATTGGTTAGAGATATTGGTATTCAATGATATAAACCGGAATGTTATTGGAATAATAAGGGAAGCAACCCCGAATCCTAACTGGCCCAATATCGGAATTTGCATAGTCCTCTGATATTGTGTCCAATAGTGAAACCCAACCAATCCATTACTGTGCCAATGTTGGCGGGCGGTATACGAGCAACGGCGCAACACGCCAGAAGACAGAACGAAGCCATTCGAAAGCGTGAGGCGGAAGCGGATCGCGAATCAAAGCGTCTCCATCGGCAAGAGGACAAAGCCTTTTGACAACGCGAGGCGGAAGCAATGCGTCGCAAGCGGCAGGAGGAGGCAGAGGGGAGGCGCCACGTACGCAGAGAGGAAGCCGAAGCAAGAGCGCGGGCGCGCCAAGCAGTCACATACCGGTTCGTCAAAGCGTTCGTGAAGAACCTGTTCGCAAGCGCGTGTAGTGTGCGCGACAGATTGTGGTTTGCCATGATATGACCAAGGCACCGGAGAACACGCATTCCCTCCTAGAACAACACTTCCCAGGCCAGAACGTCACGGCATTCCAACTCTCTCGCACATGCCATGCGTCGCTGTATCATGACAAGATACCCAACCTCTCTACAACGAACGGATACTTCTACCCCCCAAACCTGCTCATCGCCCAACACTGAACCTCTTCAGCGATAGGCTCATTTCTCCACGAGTGCCATTCATGCAAATTCGTCGCTTGCTGTAGCACGTCAGTGGACAAATGGCAATCACCGGCCGCATTGTCAACGTCCCCATCGACGTTAACGAAACGGGTTCGATGCTCCCCAACAACTCGGAGAACGGCCGAGCCATCCACGTCCTCTTCAAGCAACGAATCATTTACAAGACATCATACTTGCAGTGCCTGGTCAAGAAGGCTGATCTCATCCTGTGGCTGCAGTACCTGCTCAACACCGAACTCTACAAATTCTACAACATCAATGTAGACATGGGAGCCCTGGACGCCCTTTGCGAATGCCTTAAACAACCAACCGAAGATGATAGCGACCACTTTGAACAGGAGCTCGATGACATCCGCGATCCGTACAAAGTGGCCTTGGTAATGTCGCTAGGACAACAGACGATGATCATCGCTGACAATCAAACCTTGGTCATGGCTCCAGGGGAAGGCGAAAGACCACTCAACATCATGGGCGACCCCCATGCAGAAGAACTGGCGTTCCCGCGAATCTACCTCGGCTAAAAGCGTAAAATCCATCCCGACGTCAATCCTTCGCCCTTGACCTTGTCCAAGAGTGAGTGCAGACGACAAGACAGACGCGATGCAGCCCTCGCCACATACTCTACATGGCGTTGAAGGTGATGCGCTACGGAGTCGCTCACTCAATGAGTACGATGTTCCGCAACAACCGCATGATTAGCAACATCACCAAGGCTCACCTCTAAGACAAAGCGTACATCGAACACGCTGTGCACCACGACATGGCCTACATGGCAGGCGTTCTCAACATGGTTATTTTTTGGTACGAGCGAAAGCAAGACGTGTTTGCCATGATTCTCCAACTCGGCAAACCGTCGGCATTCTTGACGCTCTCGGCTTTGGAAATGGGAAGGCCTCCCCCTTCGCTCCTCTAGCGCCTCAAGATCAACACCGATCAAGTGATGACACACGTTGAACGAATGACGCTGGTGGAGCTCAGCAACCTCGCCATCGTATGCGCACTGTACCTTGATCCCATTGTCCGCGTCATAATGTCGATACTCGCCGATAAGAACATATGGCCGTTTGCACCGCACGACGTGGTCGAGTACTTTAAACGCATCGAATTCCAGCAGAGGGGCAGTGCGCATGCATACGTTCTGTTATGGGTGAATGCGGTGCCTCATGAAGAACTCGGCCCGCACATGCCAGAAACTGAATAACGGTTAAGGGTTGAGCTTGTTGGTACATACCTGTAAATATATCAGCTTGAACTTTAGAAATAACTAGAACACAAAGGCCTTTCTGCCTTTGTGTTCTAGTTATTTCTAAAGTTCAAGCTGATATATTTACATGCCAGAAACCATCAAAATGGCAGAGCATCTGGCCTCGGTCGACCTCAACCTCGTTCCCGACTGAGATGCCAGACGCATCACCATACACAGACGTGCTACAAGGAGGCAGGCACCAAATGTCGCTTCAATGCTCCGTTCTCGCCGATGCGCAAGACGAGGATCATCACACCGCTCCCACCACCGGCGACGGACCAAGAGACGGCTCAGCACAAAGAGTGGAAACGACTCTACGGCACTATCCACGCGGTGCTCGAAGACACGGTCTACGACGACACTGCCCAAATGGCGCACCACCATTGCATCCGGGATGAAGATTAGTACATCAACATTGTCCGCTCAGGAGTCTCGCGGCCGTGCATAATGCTCACTCGAACTCCCGCGCAGACGAAAGTCAGCTACTTCCTCCAGGACCTCCCAGACGAATTCGAAGAACAAGCCAAAACGATCACGGCCAGATGCACGGCAGTCTAAACTCGAACGGACATTGTACCAACCGAAGTGTTCATCGAGAAGATAACCGCCGAATTCAGAAACCTCACTCAAACTACACTCGAACTGAAGGGCCCCTCCACTTCCTCGAGGAAGGCGCGAGGGCCGGCTCTGGCCAATCGCGAGGACGGATCCGCCATCGCGATTGGCCAACGCCGGCCCTCGCGACTTCCTCGAGGAAGTGAAGGGGCCCTTCAGTTTGAGTGTAGTTTGAGTGAGGTTTCTAAATTCGGCGGTAAGTCTCACCAACCACGGGCAATTCGAAATTACCCGAGAGGTCATCCACTGTCTAACCACGCCGGGATCGACGTCGTTGCAAATCTTCGCCGGAGCAGCAGGGTGCGGCGAGACATTTGTCCTAAGAATGATCACGGACCTCTACAACGGGTACTCTGGCGATCGCGATAAAGTGTCAGTGCGTACATCGCGTATGCTACCATGGGCAAGGCAACAGTGGCACTCGGAGGCGTCACGGTTTACTCTGCCCTCAAACTCACAATGACCACCCGTAACCGAAATAGAGGGCTCAGTAACAGCGACCTACGTAAACGCCTTCAGAAATGCATTCCGCACCGTTTGAGGCGTCATCATAGACGAAGTCAGCATAATTCTGCGGACACGCTCCTTCTGGTAGAAGAAGAAGGAAATTAGGTGTTTAATGGCACAGCTGCAACTAAGGTCATAGTGTGCCAGACACAGGGTAGGTTAAAGGCAGTACTGAAAAGACGTATAGTAGGTAGCTCCATTAAAAATATGGGGAATGAATGTTTAAAAACGTTACAAGATACAGGCCTATTAAGGCCTCCAGAAATTTTTAACCGATGCTCCGCTAACCAGAGGCACTCTAAAGAAATTTCATTCACACTAGAAACTTTTGTGAGAATGTGCTGACGATACAAGATCGCCGGCTCTCTACTACCGCTAATCTTCAGGCAAACCTAATAGAAATGAAAACAAACTAAAATTCATAGCCGATGTAGAATGCCAATGCTATCGAGAAATTTAAAAACTTGATGGTGCGGTACATGAGGTTCGTCACCCAATAATAAAGCCGGGTGAAACGGGACGTGATTGCGGAAAAAGGTAGAGAAAGAAATGGCGCGTTCGTGATGGTACTTTGGACATGTGATAAGAATATGCATGACACTCAACGACTCGTTACAGTGTTCACATTTAGGAGCTCCCTCTGCCCGTAGGAGGTATCCATGCGTGAGATGGGTGTGTCCCAATCTCAGACAACAGAGCACAAGCTCAAAGAAGCGCTCCCTGTGTCGGCAATTCACCCATTCCCGTACGGTAGGTTTCACGCAGTGAAGCTTGTTGTGTATTTCTGTGTCCCATTCTAACTGCCAGTTTTTCTGGATTGCTCTTTTAAGACTGTGTTTGTAATCAGTATATGGAATGCACTTGATACCCACTTGCCTCTCAATGCACGTACTGGCAGCTCTATCAGCATCCTCATTTCCCTGAATACCGACATGACTAGGCACCCAACAGAAATTGATGTGTAGGTGTGATTTTACTGCAGTGTGCACAATGCTCCGGAGCCTAGTAACGAAGGTATTCTTCGGTACTTCCAAAGAAGCAAGCGCCTTTAATGCTCTGAAAGAGTCAGAGTAGATAAAATACTGGATAGAGTTTTCTATAATGAATTCAACAGCTAAAATTAAAGCATATAATTAAGCAGTAAAGATTGATACTCTGGCATCAAGACGCCTAACAACCTTCAATGTCTCGCTTATAACAGCACAACCAACAATAGAATAACTCTTAGTACCACCTGTGAAGAAGCTCCTACAGTCGCTGTACGTATAAGCAATCTGAGAAAACTCCTGCTGCAGGGCAGCAACAGGAGTTTGCCGCTTATTGTACTTGATTAGAGTAAAATTGATTATGGGTGCTACGCGCTCCCAAGGAGCTCCCGCCAGTTGAAGTTTGGCAACTAGGCTGAAACTGTCAAGAGTTTACGCCTGTGAATATGCTTTAATGCTGTGTATGAAAGGGGGTACGACAGATGGCTCGTTCTGGAATGTAGTTTCATAGCGAGAATCCATTGGCATCAGCCCACCTCATCAGACTAATAACTCCCAGCTGAAGTTGTCTCTCGCAGACAGAAATGTTACACGAACAGCAAGAGATCTGCAAGTCATCCACGTAAAGAGAATACGAAAGTGATTGTGGGATAGACTTTCCCAAAGCACAAATCAGATATAGCACACGGCATTACATCAAGCAAGCGTCGATACCCTGCCTAACCGAGACTTGGATGGACCTACAAGATAGTCGAGAAATCCGGGGATACAGATTCGTCTGCTTATCGAAACGACCGGACAACGCGGCGGCAGGCGTAGCCATTTACGCAAAGCCCGACGTAGAGCTTGGAACGGTTCAGCTCGTCTGAGTGGTACCACATCGGAAAGATGAACGCTGTCGAGTTGCCGAGGGTCTCATCATCGGGTGCGTTTGCATGGCACCAAACACATCTGAATATGAAGCGGCTTCGTTTGTTTTTCGAAACGTCGCACCAGACATATTATCGAAACTACTGGTGCTGCTCAGAGACTTTAACCAGAACGCCAAAACCAATGCCACGTTCATCGACACGCTACGCGACGACCTTCGACTCGAACGCACCGCCGCGAAACGCCATCACAACAGCGCGGGGCACTTGCATAGACCTCGCATTCCACAAGAGATTGGTCCTGTTGGGTCTAATATTGGAACCCAATCAAACCAATATTTTGCCGTCGGTGGGCCAACGCTGGTGAGGTGCCTGGGAGTTCATGTCTTGCCTGTTAGACCCTATATGCTCCTTCAAGGCACACATTGGAATAGAAGGTGGCTAAGGTGTAAGTAATTTTATTTTTTTCACGTAAGGGCCGTTTCAGTTTGGTTCGCAGCTTGATCGTATTGGTGCCGTTAATATTGCCGCACGCTTACGTAGTCGAGTCGGCAGCGCTCTGGGCTTACATGCAGGTAGCTGGGCATGGATTACCGGCACTGCATGCTCTTTTACATTTTTTATGTAAATCGAAGATTCAAGAAGCTTGCAAAACCGCCTAGTTTGGTCATGTTCCGAATGCATAGTTCGAGAAGAATCGAGGCAGAATAGTCTAGGCTCCCAGGGAAGGCTTAAAAGTAGCTGCACCGCGTTGTTTGAGTCAGTCTTCGTCCTGCGCTCGGTCTTGCCGTTACGCCGCCATGGACGCCTGTTATCATCCGCTCAATCTTATTTTGTTCGGACGCAAGTTCGCCCTATTAAACGCTTAGTTTGCTTAAAGGGCAACTCCGCTTCATTTTTGATATTTAGAAAACTATGTAGCCCTCTTCAGTATCATATAGAAAGACCCCATGTCAAATATTACGATCTAATTCCGTTTATATATTTAATAAACTGGCCAGCAAACCTTCAAGCGAGCCAATTCGCCGAAATCTGCCAACTCTAGCGTCCGGCGCGAGGCGCAATCATCAGTGCAGTCAATGCGACGGAGTTGGAGCGGCCAACGTTGAGCCACTACGTCAGAGGCATGATACGTCATTCTCACGTTTTTACTTGTTTTTACTTCTCAGAGCGAAATTGAACGATGACGTCATGAGTTTCTCCTCCCGGTGTTGGCTGACCGGGCGTTCACGTGATCACCGTAACACGGATGCGCTAGTTTGCGCTGCCCTGCGCGCTTATCGGTCTGTTTCTCCGCTCCCTTTTCCTCTTTCGTCTTCTCCCCTTCCCCCTCTCCCCCGGGCCATCACCGTCCACGCCATGCAAAGCGACCTGCCCGCATCCAATAAAAAAAAAAAAAAAAAGACCTGCCCGCGTCGCGTGTCTTGTTTCTCGCTCCCTCCCGAACGTCACAGGACCACGTGGTTCGACGTGACGTGCCATGACTCTGACGACCCGAGACCAATGCTGCCTGACGCAACCGAAGTTTTGGTTTCGGTGTCTGCTGATGTTTAAACTTGGATTACACAAATAATATTCCACATTTCGCGAATCGGAAGACGTAGAGTTGTTTAGTAGTGCTTTGTGAAGTGGAATCACATGGAAGCCTAAATTTTTCGGAATTGAGCGGAGTTGCCCTTTAAGTGTTGCGTCGCCTCATCAATAGTCGTTCGTGACAATATCGTTCGAGTTACTGTCAGGTATCAGTGAGAAAGTGTGTGTGGCCGGGGGCAAATAGGAATATTCAGAACAACTGTTCTACGCGTAATAAAATAGATCTTTCACCAGCGAAGAAAAAACGTATTTTTAATATTAGACATTATACTCATATTTTAGCTGTTTTGAAACGCACTCACAAAAACCATATTGTTTTCTCCAATAAACTTTTGAGCTTCGGTCATAACATCTTGTAGGGTTAATGAACAAAATGTAAGGGCGCAAACGAGCTCGAAGTGCCTATATAGACAAGTTTCGAAAAATAAAAATGTTAGCTGTGCTAGAGACTTTATATTTTAGTCTTGTTTCGTTTGCCCGCAGTCTCGGGGTTTTTTCAACCATGTAGAACATCTGTTGGTTCGAGGTAGCAGCTCCATTGTGGTTGGTAACACGAAAAAAAATAAACAAAGTGGAAGTAGCTTGCTGCCGAATATCGTAAAAGTGCAGAGAGGATATACGACAATATTTATACTTACAGCATGATACGCTGTCATTTGCTGCATTTTTTTTTTTTTGTTCATTGCATCCGATACTGCCACCGAATCCATCCGTTTTTACAATTTATTTTCATAGTAATTGCCGTCCAATAAAATTTTCCCATTGCCCTTGCTGGTTAAAATCCCCTCCATCATAGCCGAGAAAAATGGTTGACGGCTAGAGGCAGCAGCTTTTTCTAGAATATTGCTTTAGAATGTACTATCATACCATACGACTTCCGACTAATGAGGGCGGGGTGTCACCTTCAAAAAAGGTAATTATAAAACAAAAGCTGACAGGCTCGTTTCAGGGTTTCTGGGTCATCAATCGCAAGATAGTTTGACACAGAGGCCATCAAGGAGGACAATATAAAAATAGCCAAGTGTGTGGGGTGAAAAGTAGAGAACAAATGCTACTTGTGTTGGTCTCCGGGTTATTCCGTGCCAAGGAAGGGATACAACGTGTAGTTTATCCTGTAAGTAGTACTACGTTTCCATAATTACCTCCTCATTTATACCCACCCTTATTTACATCCCCATCCCTGCAACACGATGAATATATGCGGCGACCTGCGGGCCAGTACGTGAGCTTCAGCTCAACGGCGTACGAAGCAACATCCACGTGAGAAGCCTCGTGGGCTCCGGTCCGAAGTGACCAGGCGACATCCCCGTGAGAGGCCTTGCGGGTTTCGACCCGAGGCGGACGAGGCGACATCCCCCTGAGAGGCCTCGTGGGTTTCGACCCGAAGTTGACGAGGCGACATCCCCGTGAGAGGCCCCGTGGGTTTCAACCCGAAGTGGACGAGGCGATATCCCCGTGAGAGGCCTCGTGGGCTCCGGCCCGAAGAGACCAAGACGACATCCCCGTGAGAGGTCTTGGGAGGGTTTCAACCCGACGTCAACAAGTGGACGAGGCAACATCCACGTGAGAAGCCTCGTGGGTTTCGACCCGCAGTGACCAAGACGACACCCCCGTGAGAGGTCTTGGGGGGTTTCGACCCGACGTGAACGAGTGGACGAGGAGACATCTCCGTGAGAGGCCTCGTGGGTTTCGACCCGAAGTGAACAAGGCGACATCCTTGTGAGAGGCCTTGTGGGTTACGACCCGAAGAGAACAAGCGGACGGAGCAACATCTACGCGAGGAGCTTCGTGTGCTACGGCCCAAAATACAGCGACGACGCAGCATCATCTACGTGAGAGGTTGCGTTGTGTTGCGACCCGAAGAACGGACCAGCCGGGCCCGAACCCAAAATCGACTCCGGCGGGTGACATCCCGCGACAATGGAGAGTCATCGTCTCAGGAGCAGCGCGCTGGCACAGGTGGGACTCATTTCTGTTTCCTCCGGGTTTCGCATGTCAGTGGTGACTCGGTCGATGACCAAAGGAGCTCAGGAAGCGATGAGTGAGAGCGGCGATAAGAGCCCGGCCATGCTGGACGACGTTTCGGAGGGGGAGGGAGTAAGAGCGAGAACGAGCTCAAGCTAAAAATTGAAGCTCTAAAACTGGAACTCCAGCTCGCACAATTTAACGCGAAGCAGGCAGAGGAGAAGGCGCGTCGCGGTGGAAAAGACGCGGGTGAAAGAAGCAAGATGTCGGAATACGCAAAGGAGCTGCGTGCGGTGTTTGCTCAGATGCCCGATGTCGAGCTTATGGTCCCAGGATGGTTCAAAAACGTAGACACGCTGTTCGCGTCGCTGAGCATACCAGCGGAAGCACAGAGGGCCAGAGGGCATTCTTCCGTTTCTAACGGAAGAATGATGGCCCCCTGTGCTTCCGCTGGTATGCTCAGCGACGCGGACGGATAATGCCGTACCTAGAATTGAAAGAAAAAATTCTTAGAAAGCTTAATATGACCGGCAACGAATACCGGAGGTTATTCCTCACATCTCAAAAAACGGACGGCGAGTCGTGGGCACAATTTTCCACGAAACTGGAAACTTTTTTTTTTTTTTTTTGTGCTATCTGAACAATCGCGAGATTCAGACTCTGGATCAGCTGAAACACCTCATGGTGTCAGATAGGTTGAAGGAAGTCATGCCAGACGAGGTGAGAACCTGCGTTCTCCAAAATGAGACGAAAGGGTGGCTTAGACCGAAGGAGGTAGTTGAGCTGGCAGAGAACTTTGACGAAAGTCGTCGTGGGAGAAAGCCTCAAGGCAGGGAGAAAGCGTCGGACAGCGCACCCGTTCGAGGGCGAGATGGGCAGTCGAAGGAGACTGTGCCGACGACGACTGGCGGTGAGGGACGCGCCGCGGACCGAATGAGGGCAATTTGTTGCTTTGGTTGTGGTCGAACGGGACATATTCAGAGAAACTGTCAGCAGTCACAAGGGCAAGCAGACAAAGGTCGGGGGAACCAAAACAAACATGACCCGCGAAAATTGGTAGCCCAGGTGGCGTCTGTGCCAACGGAAACAGCTAAAGCATGCGTCGAAAGGGCCGGTATGAGCCTCAGGTGGGTGGATCTCGTAGTGGCAGACAGACCTTTGAAGGCCAGCCTAGATTCCGGGACAGAGATTACGGTGTTGAGATTGGAAACGGTTCGTGCGGCGTGCTTAAAGCAGCGTAACGGAACAATCAATTTGAAAGGCACGTTCGCCAAGGTGGTAACTGCCGATTTGGCATACGTGCCACTGAGTCTAGGAGTGGAGGGAGAAAGCACGGGCCAGCAAGTCCTCACACTGTGTGCGATCACCGACGAGCTGTCGGACAGTTTGGGAGCGTTACTTACGCCAGAGGTGTACGAAGAACTATTGCAAGTTCGATCGGTTCTCGAGAAGGAAGCTGCAGAAATTCAAGTTATGGAAAATGAGATAAATCAGGACCTCCGACACACACCTGGGAACACGGGATGAGGTGCTCGAGCGCGAAACCGCGGAGAACGAAGAAAAGACAGACGCGGACGGCGATGACTGCGGCGACATCGAGATCGAGCCGGCGGTTCAGACGGGCAAGGGGCACCCCACGCCCACCAGGAAAACGGACGACGACGACGACGGTTGGCCTGAAACCTTGCTTGAGCGGCAAACGGGTGAAGATCCGGAAGAAGACCGCAAGGAGAACGCATATGGCGAGGACCGCGGCGGCCGCGAGGTAAAGCCCGTTAATAGGAGAGCTGGCGCCGACGAGGCAGATGCACCCACCGGAGATCCGGTGACGCAAGGAGGCGAGAGCGGGAGTGATGGTGAAGGCGGCGACGAGGGGACGAACCTGATTGGCGACCTCGAGCGTAAGGATCAAGGGGACCTCGGCGCACCGGTCACCGCAGCACGGGGGATGCAAGGGCCGTCCCAGGCTGGAACGAAGCAGCTGCGCAAGGGGCGGATTGACAGGTCGGAGTCGACGGTCGAGAAGTACTCCGGTTGCAACCCAGCATCGGCTCCGAACTACGACGCGGACGGCCACTGCGGGAACGGGGACGACGGCGAGAGGACTGCGAAAGGGGTCTTGATCCCTCCGATCGAGGCGTCGAGACGGAAGCTCCGACTGCGGAGAGGCACCGACTTCGGGACCGAGGCCGTGTCGTCGCCGAAGGTGAAGCCGGCAGAGCATAGTAGGGCTCGGGGGACGCCCAAGAAGAAGATAGCGTCGAGCTACCCCAGAAGAGGGAGTCTGGACGCAAAGTGCTGCAGGGGCGGCAAGTGCCAAATGAGCACGGAGGACAGGAAGAAGCCACTCCAGCCAGTGGCTATAGAGCTCGCACGCGAGGACGGCAGACCTCTGGTTTAAGCTCGGGATCAGTGAGTGTCGTGGAAGCGACCGACTGCGCGCCGTCCCAGGCGGTCCTCAGATGGACGAGAAGACGGCCACGATTAGGGGGTAGCTAGCGAGGCTACTGGGGGTTTTGTTTCGCCTTTAGCCTACATTCATTTCACTGCCCTCCTGATTAATTTTTCTTTTGCTCTTCGGTTGGCCCCTCGGCGTTTTATATTTTACAAAGTATATACTTTTTGTGTTCAGTCTTTATTCTCTGCGGAAGAAGTTTGAGTGTCCGCACGTATTTGAAACGTGCTTCCCAGCTATAGCGTTGGTAAGCCTGTCGAGGCTAGATAGGCATGACTAGGGCATGATGATTATGCCACAGTTATGAGAGCTCCCACCACTGATTTTGCGGGACCCTGGAATGTACAGGAGTGGCTCCATCTTGTGTGTGATCGTTGATAGCAGTTTGGGTGATTTTGAACATGACCGCTATCATGACAATATTTCTTTTGTGCACCCATTCTGGTCGGTGCTCAGACGTTTTGCCTGCGGAAGCAGTGTGTTTGCCGTTTTAGTATTTTTGGGTGTAAAATGGTAATCCTTTTCTTTTCTTTTATTTTTTATCGGTGCCGTTTGATTTTGTTGACATTTACGGATGAGCGCTTGGTGAACTTTTTGAGCGTAATTTTGACGGGTTGCTTCGGTTCGAATATTTGTCAGTGAGCTATTGGGGGAGGAATTTATGTTGCACTTACATCAGGTGTCAACGCAACAGTCTTGGTGGGGAGGAGTTAAGTATTTAGAAATCATGATTATTAATGGGTTTTTTCTTTTGTTAGGAAAGTTTATCTTTCCAATGTTGCGTCGGTATTGTTTCTTTCTTTTCTTTTTTTTTTTAGCTTTCTTTGTTTGTGTTGGCGGGGCCAGAGCGGCCGCAATGCGGGAGCGGTTCCCCCGCAGTCGTTAAGAAACGTCTCGGGTTTCGGGAGTCTGCTCGGACTGCGACCGGGAGAGCCCGCGCTTGGAGATGCTTGTGGCTTTTAACCGAATGTGCCTGTATATAGAGGGTTTTGCCGCTTAGTGTAAAATTGTCGCTTTTTGCCCGATGCAATAATTTAGCGGTTGGCGCCAGTCAGACTGGCAAAAATGCAGAGAACGACTCTACAAGGAATTTGGGTTTGGCGGTTGGAGCGCCAGGATGACAGCTCGCCGACCATTGGAGAACAGTGTACCACGTGTGAGTGGTGGAATTTGAAGAGATTGGTCGGTTCCTGAGGGGAAAGGAGGCCCCTACGGGCCTACAAAAATAGTGCGGAGAGAATTTTAGGGGATTCGATCGAACTTTGGAATTGATTGAGAGAAATCGGGAAGGGGGTCGAGACTTTAGACGAGGCAGAATTGTCTCCCAAGTTGGGACTTGTAACTAGAGTGTAAATAAATGCACATAGTTCTCCACAAGCAGTGAGTCGACCTGTCATTCAGCGACATTCGTGCCACCACACCCCAGACCATCGGACCGGAACCTGCCGCCCACACCACCGGGAGGACTAACAACTTTAACTGACCCGTTTGGATCAAACGTGATTATGGGCTACGGGTACCCGTTTGACACATTATTCATTTGAAACGATACCCGTTTGATGCGGTACCCGTTTGATATTGTACCCGTTTGATACGGGTGCCGTTCGACCTGGCACGTGACCACGCATTTGAGTGCGCCCTTCGGATATTCAGGCAAATCATTGGTTAGACCTGTGCTGTGGCCTTTGGGGCTGCCGTAGATTTCAGTGGTGAATTATATATCGTCCGCGACAACGTAGTTTGAGAGTACCAAAGCTATCACTGCTCGAAAAGTCTTACGCGTATACAGCAACGACGATTTCTTCCGAGAAGCCACACAAATTCTTGTGATGTGGTTCCATTCAGCAAATGACGGTATGATATCTTAAACTTATGTAAGACGTCCGGAATTTCATAAACGTTATTATAACATGGAGGGAACCCGTAAAAAAATGCACTCGCACAGGTGTTTTTGCAAATAAGCGGGAAAGCAGACACAAACTATTGTTTGCAAATCACCTATAAGTTTATTACATATAGTATATTCCGTAGGCAAGTATAAACGTGATAGCGATCTTTTAAATATAAAGAGGTACTACTAAGCTTTTATAAAACTGAGAAGATAGCAAAGCAAACAAAACCGGGGTAATTCTAGTTATAGTGTCTATGCTTCCGGCAGCCTGGGAAACATTTCCCCAAAATTCTACCGGCAGAAGCCCCTCATTGTCGGCGGAAATCAGTTCATCGAACGACGTTACATCGACAGATCGTTTCATTGACACGCTGTTTCAGTTCATGCGTTGTAGCATAGTATGCCGTGAATTGTATTTGGAAGCATAATACAAACGAATGCATGCACTCTGACCCCTGAAGCACTCGAAGTACCACTAACCGACCTTTTTTGTTATTGACCTAACCAGAGAGAAGGACAAGCGGTAGCGAGCTTCAATGACCAGCATTCTATTGGGCAAAGCCTTTCTCCTCGCTGCATGAGCCGTGAAGCGCAGTACCGCTCGCTTTTCCCACTAGCTACGCTGACCAAAGGATTGCTAATGACTAATGCCTCGAGTGTATAATGGACACTCACTTCATATACATTTTTCAGAGTACATAAGACGTGTGTAATGTGAGTGTGTATTCGTCCAGTTTTTTTAGAGATAGGCTGCCAAGTACATGGGACGTTTTCCATGTGATGTTCACATCTTAAACTAGGTTCCTTCTTTGCCCTTTCCAGAGTTCCTCGCTAGTTGGCTGAAAGCGCTCGTACTGCGCATGAAGAGCTCCAGTGGATGGCTTCTGTTTTCGGTGTACTTCTCTTTGTTCCTGGACAGCGCCCTTCTCACAGCCGTCGGTGAGAAGCCCCCGAATTTTTATACAAACACTCTGCATGCTTGTCCCTAGCAAACAATGCCCATCGCGCTTGAAGTGCATAGAAGGACGGCAATGTTAAGAAAAAAGATAATGCTAACGGCGCAATTAAATTAGAAAAAGACATGTTTTCACTTAAAAGTTAAATGTTTACTGTTTGCTCTCCTCAAGATAGCCAAATCAAAGTTAGAGTGGAGACGTTGCCCCTTTGTTTTGAAGAGCTGTTTTGTTTCAAAATCACTCCGGAAATTTACAGCAGAAAGTTTCAAACAAGATGTATTGATTGTCAACTAAATACATACGCCACCATAGCAGCTCTTGCACTGTATACTTGTGCAAAAAGGTTTCAGAGAGGGGCATAGAAACATTTTTACTACATCAAGTGTGGTGCTACAGGACTCGGTTGATAAAGGTTGAGCCTATTTTGAGCCTGTGGTGTTGGTTACCCTACCGAGAAACCCACTATATGGATTATGAAACTGGAAATCTATCTGCATTCTATCTGGATTTATGGGTTTCCAAAATTATTATTATTATTTTTTTTTTTTTGCAATTTACCAATCCAGTTATACTGCGTTTTTTGGTAGGGTATGCCCTTGCAGGGGGTGAACTTCTCCCTTTCATTTCTTTAATATATGGCCAGTGTTATTCTGGCACACATTTTTGTTGGGAGCACTGCGACCGGCCACCCTCCAGTTGTTTAGGGGGGTGTAGAGCTTCAGCGCTTTTCTTTAGGGACGGTCTTCCTGGTGCTTTTTGGCAGGCTGGCGAAATGTGGATCCTTCCGTTCATGGTGTTTGTTACTTGATTATTGTGACATATTTTACTGTAAAAGTTTCCTCTCTTGGAAAGTAATATTGCTAACATGCAAATGCAGATAGAGAAAAAATCCAGCAGTTTATCTTTGGTAATTTTTAGCTGTTGATGGAAATGCTGCTGAATAGGGTACAAAATGGACTGTTCAATGATGTAGCAAAGCGTGCTCTCGTGTCAGAACGCCCGAAGTATTCATGGGTCGCTTTGTTTCTCCCGCTGGGTTGTTACCTGGGCGGCAATTCTACCCAGGCTGTGTTGATAACACACCTGGACTGCAGTTTTCCAGCTGAGTCATCTAGACGTTGAAGGTGCAGCGGAATCTACTGCAGATGGCCCATTTAATTTCAGAGGAGAGCTGTCTGAAGCAGTTTCTGTTCTTATTGCTTTTGAACGTTTTCCTGAATCGAAAGGTGTATGCATCGCTTAATATTTTTTTTAGGTGTGAATTGTTTCTGTCGGAGTCTCAGTGATGTGATTGCTGCGTCAATTGCGCCAAGGGGCTGACCCTGCTACATCTTGCTACATTTTGCCGAAATATGGGTAATCTGCGCCAAGCCTGCGCCAAAGAACAAGTTTTGCTCGCCTTTCAAAACCGAAACTAAACTGAGTACCATAATTGAGCATGTGTGAGCTAGGTGGCGCAAGCGGCTGCCCGAAACTACGTACCCTGCATCAATCGTCCATCCGGTCTTCCACGGTTTTTCCCGCCGTCTCTCATTTCGCGCTCTCGTAGGTCTCGTCTCGCACCCTTTTAAAATGTTTGTAACGATAGATGCAAGTGTGTGCGGACGCTCCGACACTAGCTTGCCATGCCGTCACGTTGTGAAACGAAGCACTTTTTTGCGCGGCGGGAATTGCTTTGTGATCTGAAGCACTCGCTCCTGAAAGCAACGGCCGTGGCAAAACCACATTTGGTCCCTGCGTACCAGTCACCGTGGTTGCATGACGTAGGGTGTTCCCGTCCACATACTGCTGCAGATATGGCGCTTTTTAAACTGAAACGTAGGGAAGGCCGCCGCAAGGTAATCAACACTCCTGTTCTTGTTTAAATAATACGCAATTACAATTTTTTTCAACTCAGACGGTTGTGTCGAAGTATTGATTACCTAGGTTTCTCTCGGTGGGTTTTATTTTGAGAGGGACCCCCGTACGTGAAAAGTCTGTCGCCAAATAAAGTTGAAGACAAGTTAGCTAAAGCAAAAAAGGTAATGTCTGCATGCTGAACCCGCGCAGCGCGCTTGTTTGTCTCGAGTTCAGTCGTCACACAAAGCGCTTGAAGAACTTTTTCACCCTGACTCGCTGTCTTTCTTCGATGTGCTCAGGTTCGTTTTTTATGTGTGTGTGTTTAGCTTGTACTTCGCCAGCCGGCCTGGCAAGCACGCGTCGCTGGACTGTTTTTTGTCGTATGCTGGACCGTTACATTTTGCATACAATTTTGGGAATCAGTTGGCGACGGAGCCGAGTGGCATGGTTTCGGTTTCGATCGAACAGTCGTCTACGCCCCCACGACGAAGCGCGTGCAACTGCAAGCTACCGAAGTAGCCCTCATGTGCATGCGAACATGATTGCACGACAGAGGCACCAGCCGGGACGCTGGCAGTCCATTGCTTTACGTCTGCTTGCTTTTTTTGGACATCTGGCACATCGGGAACCAGTAAAACGGTGGCAAGCGGTTTTTTGGAACTGCTCGGCAGCGCCTACAGCACTGTAAACTTGTGGGATGTCTCAATGTCTCTTTGAAGACATTGAAAGTGGAGATTCGTTACCTGCCGAAAGCAAAGCGAGGCTTGCAGCAGCCTTGCAGAAAGTTCCGAAAAGCAAAAGGAAAAGCACCTGCTAGTCGGACTGCACCTTTTTCCATCTGTACAGTTTCGCATTGCAGTGCAGTAGTTACGTGTTTCATCAGTCGGAGACTGTTTCAAATCATTATATTATATAACTAGTCAACTAGTAATATATACTTATTTACTATTACTACGAAGCTGGTCATTTTATTGCATTTACTAGCATTTTCTAGCATTAACTACTAAGCTGGTCATGTTCAAATAAATTTAATATGTGCAGTTTGGTTCTCATTTATTTATAGCGGGTACATATATATGTATCTTTTAACTGAAGAATTGCAAAATATGTCATGTCATTGGCTTTTCAGTTAACATGTTGAAAGACTCCCAGGTGGTCTAACTTGACCATAATTTGTTTATTGCCGCGAGCAAAGTGGTCTGCCTTTGTCCAGCACTTAAAACAAATATTTTTATTTTTCAAAGTATATCTGCTCCGAAAGCCACTTTTTGCTGCTCCGAAGCACTGTTTTGGCTGCTCCAAAAGCCACGTTTACTGCTCGAAAACACCGTTTTGGCTGCTCCAAAGGCCACTTTTGATGCTCCAAAACACTGTTTTGGCTGCTCCGAAAGGTGCTCCAAAACGGCTGAGGCCAATTACATCACTGGAGTCTCTTCCATCACGCATTGTAGCCACATACTTTTTATGGAACGTGACAAAGTGGGTTTTCATAAAATATTAGGAAGTTCGTCTGAACTGGGATTTTCACCGAAATTTAAAAGATAGCATAGGTTTGCCCCACATATTGCCCGAAAGTTAGAGACATGTCTTGAAATTGTTATTTTTTATAGAAAACACTAGTGATAACTACGCACTTGTTACAAACTCGAGTGCTTATTCTGCACAGTTGAAAAACCTTAATACACGAAGCAATCAAGGCAATAAAAACGAAAGCGTTCAATATCAGGTGAGATGTGCTTACGTGCTTTAATTTGAACGCACCATGTTTCAGCGCGCCCTACCGTATACAATATTTCAACACCCCTCTTGAACAAACCGAAAGCAAAAAAACTCCCGAAGGGACTTGATTTCAATGCAACAACTGGTGCTCGCGCTTCTGGTGCGCTGGGGTGGCCTACTATGAGCACAAAACCATTATGTGCTTTCAAAATCACACTGGGAAATAAAAATGGCTAATGACAATGGATGATGACTGATGCTCAGCATCAGTCATCATATGACAAGGCACTGTTCCCGCTCGTCATTCGTTCAGCAAGATCCATACATTTATCGCAACGGTTATCTTTTCCAGTACTCTGGGGGGAAAATTACACGACACCGGAAATTTGTTTGGGTTAAAATGTTCCAGGTGAAAAGATAATGAAAGTATGACCCATTGCACTATCCAATGTTCCCTTTGAAGAAAAATATAATTCGCTCCAATCCATGAAAGACGTACTTCATGCTGCCGGCGCATTCGTACAACCCATGTTCTTGATGCGCGTTATCGAAAATATAGACAGCAAGAACTTAATCACATGCTGAATATAACGGGGGCTGCAGATGAGCCTTTCAAATGCCTCCTGTCTTTCGCAGTGCCAATACTTCCTGATTACATATACCACCTGGAACACGGGGAAGGATCGGACCTGGGGCGTCTGAACCAGAGCGTTCGGTCGGCCAACGAGACGAGTGCACACCGACGGAACGTTAGCAGTTTGGTGAGCGAGAACGGCAAAGTGGGCCTCATGTTCGCCTCCAAAGCTCTTGTGCAGCTTTTCTCGAATCCAGTCACTGGGACATGGACAAATCGGTGAGTCCACACTAATGTGTTTCGTGTCGCCCGTAGCATTTTCTGGTCTTGAGTGTCGCGCTGGAGTCGAGAAGGGGAACAGGGAAGGGGGGAGGGCTAATGAACACGAGGGTATGTTAAGGTATGTGCGCCGAATGCATTGCTGTATACAGGGCTACGCTTTGAGCTATTTTAGGAATGCACACCGCTTCATTAGAGCGTTCCTCTATATCCTAGAAGCTGCACTTGTAGCTCTATAACGGGATCACGTGCTTCATTATTCAGAGGATTTGCTCATTCAGAGCTTCCATGAGTCCGAAGGCAAGACAAAATCACGAAAAGACCGAAAGGTAAAAACAACTGCGTGGTGGCGTTCTTTCTTTTCAGAGCGCAGCTCTTAGGCGCCCGTTTCCGGCATGAGCGGCGTCGCCGTCGCCGTAGGCGTAATTGCGTGGTGCATTACGGGTAAATTTCCCCGCTAAATTTAGCGAAAAATTTTCCCCGCTAAATTTAGCCCAAAAATGTCCCCGCTAAATTTAGCAGGGAATCTTCCCCTAAATGGCACGCGAGGAGGAGGGTCACAGCCTCCTCTCCGTACCTTCCCCTCCTCCTCCTCAAGAGCTGCGCTCTAATTCGGCGTTACAGGGGATTGTAAACGTCTTATTTTTCATATTAACCTTTGCATTAGAGGCTATTAAATTTTAATAATAACGAAAATAAAATTGAGTTTTCTTTCGTATCAAGTTAATCATAGTTTGTCAGACTAGGCTGAGCTCGTCCATCTTTTTCTTTTCTTTTTCTCCACTTTCATTTGCTGGATCTACCATTTAGCCCCAGCCAACTTCCTGCCTGTATATATTTTCTTATTTTTACGCATTCTTATTTAATCTTACGTATTAAAAATATCTTCATACCTTTCGACACGAAAATTTGTCGAACATATAACATAGATGTCATTACGGAAGCACTGTAAAACCTAAATTCTGGTTCAGGAGCGGTAGCGTTTCACACAGGTGCTGCCATATTACAGCCCACACGACAAATAGCGAACAGTGTGAAAAATGGCAGCGCCGTGTTGCTCCTAGATATCCTCGCAGAGTGCAAATAAAAAATGATTCTACGCCTGAAGGCCCGCGACAAACCGGACCCAAATCAATACTCCAAGTGGTGCTTCGGCCTTGAGGCGGTGAAGGAGGAGTGGAGCGGGACAGGTTGCGAGTCATCTTTTCTTACGAGCTACAAGCACGACTGGCGTGCGCATAACTTCGATCCAGCACTCTGCCGGTAATCATACTGCCGCGTTTTCACTGGTTCTTCAAAAAAACAAAGGCAAATGAAGCAAGAGTAGAAACGAGAGAAAAGTCATGATTACGAACAGGTTGCACTGACTCGGAATAATTTATATTCATACATGGCAACTTTTGTTTGAGACAGGTCGTACTCCCTAACTGCCCTTGGAACACAAGAAAGTATGGCACAGTTAAAACGAAATCCAATCAGGTCCCAGAAAAAAACAGCTTTGATATCCAGTCCGTCGGCGATAAGCAGTGCTAGAATTTTAGCCCCTTTCATTTGTCGCCCAAATAATACAATCATATGTGCAGGCACTGCTAGAACATACTTGGCCGTGATCAATGAAATGGAATGGTTATACTAAGCCCTCAATAGCCTCTACTGATACTTGGTGTTTTCGACGTTTTAATGGGCCTATTAAGACGCCATCTTAAAGGCCCGGTGTATTCAGATCCGAAATTTCTGGGGCAACTTCACCGACCTTTGCATCATCTAGAGTTGGTTCCATATACGTCCTGATTTCTCAGGTAGACAAAAGTTGTTCTAGTTCGTGCGAAGGAAATATCATGATTCCTGTGGTTTGATGTATTACCTGTCTGAGGCGTTTATGATATATAATAAAGAAAGCTACAAATAAAATTACAGAATCATGTGACAAACATTTTTTAGTAAAACATTCGTGTCATTCGTTAACCAAGAAACCGTGTGTTTCATCGAACATCGGTCAAACGTTTGGGGCAACATTTACGCATTTCACAGAAATAAGAATATTACCGTAATAATTAGTTCACTGGAAATTATTTATTAATTCAGTTGGAATAACTGATTATTTAATTATATTTGCATTTTAGTTAGGGAAAATAAACATCTTGTTTAATTATAATAAAAAAGAATGGCAGAGTTATTATGTTCAACATTTTGTGATTAGTTGTTGGGATATCCTTTATGGCCACAACCTCATCAACTGCGAAGCAATAGCAAGATGCTGAGGAATTGTCACACCAGCATTTCACAATGTCTCAGCGACTATAGGAACTTGACGTACATCCTCACATACCATTAAATAAGGCAACGCAAAACAAAAAAAAAAAAGAAGTATGTTTAGATTCCAAAAAGGCGACCACCTTCAACAAATCTCCGCGGCTTTTTTTTTTTTTTTTGTCATTCCCATTTTTGCTTTGCCAGCTTTGAGCCTGTAGGACAAGCGTGAGCTTTTGCGCACCACCAATCTCCCTAAGCACTTCGAGTCTTTCTAGAATAGATGTAGTTGTATTCGGCGATGTTCAGCAAGTTTCTAACAAAAACTATAAGTTTATTTTACTTAACAAAATACTACTTGTGAAAACTACAGGGTGATTCAAGGAGACGCCAGGCTCTTTAAATCGACCGCAAAATTCGGTTTCTTAACCTATCGCGCTACGACTTTGTGCAACGTTGCCCACAGATGGTGCTTTTTTTTTTTTTTTTTTTTTTGTAAAATTTGCAAAGAGCGAACTTACCTGAGGAAAAAGTAAAGAAAGAAAAAGGCTTAGCTCCCATGGAAACGCAGCGACGCCACCGGTCTGCAAACAACACGGCGTTGTTTCGCACGAGAGACAAGAGATGCAGCAACGAACGCCGCCAACGAACGAAGCATACGGCCGCCCAAAAGCCGGCCTCTTTAGCAGACGATCTTTCGACTCAAAAGCGGCGTGCGTTCCGCAGGCGGCGAGAATTCGGGAAGAGGCAATGGCAGCATACGCGTGGCCACGAACACACAAATATGTTCACTGGAGTATTCATGCGTTTTTTTTTTTTTTGTTTCGTTTGTGCGAGCGGCAACTGCATTTTTTTTTTTTTTAGGTGGAGCGGAGATAGAGACACGGGAAGAGGCTTCACGGAAGTGATGCATCCAAATGCATATGTGGTTGGCCCTAATGAGGGCCATTTGGCACAGCTCAGTCTTCGGAATGCTTGTCAATAAAAACAAACAAAACAAAAAACGATGAGAGGCTTCAAAACGAAAATGGCCTGACGATTTTTTCTTTTCAAATCCCGCACCATACTGTAGTTTTTAACGTGTAGCCAGCTTCCTCCTGGTGCCAGTGAAGGTTTTCCTCAGTCCAATATCGGAAATTCTGCTTGTTCACATGGCCATCGAGGTGGAAAATTGCCTCGTCGCTGAACATCAGAAACTGGAGATGGCTTGGGTCAGCTGCAATTCAAGCCAGCTAATCTTGACAAAATGCTAGGCGCTTCGCCTTGTCATTTTCTGAGAGCTCTTGCAGGATCTGCATCTTGTACGCAAACAAGCGGTTCTTCTTCAAGACCCGGTGAACGTAGGGTTGAGAAACGTCGAAAAGCCTGGCCCCCCTTCGTGTTGATAGGTGCGGGTCCGCAGGGGCGACAGACGGGTCCGTTCCTTGTTGCGGACGTCTCCGTTCTCTTCGAAGCGTCTTCGAAGCTCGGAGGCCGTCGCCTGAACTCCGTTCGGAAGCGTCGGCGGACTTCTTTCGTCCTATGGCACTCCCCGTACCAAAGTACGACCTTAGCTCGTTTGCTAGGAGTTAAACGCACCGTACCGACGTTAAACGTAAGAAAACAGCGCGAATGACAGTCGCAGAACCAAAGACAGACGCGGTAGTAAAGACGAACTGCAAATCAGACGACTTCTGTACCCCGAAAAAAAAAAAAAAAAGAGTCAAAATAACCCGACAAACCATTTTTTTATTCATCATCATCATTGTCCTGCAGCGCCATCAGGCATTATCGCAGGGGGCGAATAAACTCTGAAAAAACATTTCTGAATTCGCGGCACACACAATCGCACTGGGCAAGGCATTCCACTCCTTAATTGTTTTAACAAAAAAAGAATTTTTGCCCAATTCCGTCCTGGTGCGGTATTCTCTAATCTTATGAATGTGGTCTTTTCTTTTTGAGATATAATTTGGTGGTAATAAGTAAAATGAGCTATTAATGCCAGTTTTATTGTTATAAATGTTGTATAAAAACTTCAAGCGCAAATTTCTTCGTCTTAATGCCAATGTAGACCATCCCAGTTCTTTTATCATGTCGGTTACACTCTCAAAGCGGCCGTACCGCACCAAAACGAAACGAGCGGCACAACTCTGAATTCTTTCTAAAGCAACAATGTGGTTTTGCTGAGAAGGATCCCAAACGGTGCAGGCGTACTCTAGCACTGGGCGCACATAAGATAGATAGGCGAGCTCTTTGATAGATTTAGTTGATTTTCTTAAATTTCGTTTTAAAAATCCAAGCGCTCTGCCGGCCCTCATAACAACGTCGTTAATGTGTGCGTTCCAGGTGCAGTCAGCTGACAGAGTGACGCCAAGATATTTAACTGTTTGCTGTTTTGTTACGGTTTCATTATTCAGTTGGTAACATGTTTCAACTTTTGTTTTGGTTTTGCGGGTAAAACTAACATGGGCACATTTTTTAACGTTTAACTCCATCTTCCACTTTTTACACCATTGCTCTATTCGATTCAGATCACACTGCAGCCGCGTGGAACTCCCCTCGTCTGTTATGCATGTATAAACAACACAATCATCGGCAAACAATCGTACCTGTGAATTTACACCGTCATTAATATCATTAACAAATATCAGAAACAACAATGGACCCGAAACGGACCCCTGCGGTACACCAGATGTTACCATAACAGTATTTGAAGTTTTACCATTTAAAACAACACGCTGAAGACGTGATGACAAATATGCTTTTATCCAATTTAGGATAGTCGTGTCAAAATTCATGCGCTCTAATTTGTATATTAATAGTTCGTGTGACACCGTATCGAACGATTTTTTATAATCTAAGAAAACACAATCAATCTGTCCGCCTCCGTCAACCCCCGTCATTAAATCATGATAAAGCTCAGTTAGTTGTGTAGTACACGAGTACGCCTTTCGGAACCCATTTTGCGAGTCAAAGAAAAAATTATGACAGTTTAAATGCCTCATAATGTGACAATATAAAACATGCTCCAGTAATTTACAACATATAGATGTCAGTGAGATCGGTCTGTAATTCGTAATTTCCTTTTTTGGGCCCTTTTTTGTGCACAGGCACCACGTGTGCCACTTTCCAGTCGTCTGGCAATGAACCATCATTCAACGATTTGTTATATATTACAAAAAGGTATGGAGCGATCGCATCTGCACAACGTTTTAAAATTCTCGGAGAGATCCCATCTGGGCCTACTGCCTTAGCTTCATCTATATGCTTTAGAAGTTCCAACACACCTCCTATAGCAAGTTCAACTGGTGGCATTGCACTGAACGTGCCCTGGCATCTATCGTAGTCGATGCTCTCAGGAGGCAAGAAAACTGATTGAAAATATTGATTGAAGGCTTCAGCTTTTTGCCAGTCATCGGTAATTATTTCGTTGTTGACCATCACGTCTCCTATCCCAATCTGATCATTACCACAGCGCCTCATGTACTTCCAGAACTGTTTGTTGTTTGCTTTCATCCCGTCCTCCAGCCGTTGCAGATAATTTTCTTTGGCTTCCTTCGCCTTTATTTTATACAATGACATAAGTTCTTTTAGCTTATTTAGATTTCGCACCGAGCTCTTTTTTTTATACCGTGCAAACACACGCTTGCGCCTCTTTATCAGCCGCAGTAGGCCACCGGTAATCCATGGTTTTTCTCTCTTTTTTAACTTCGACGAGTCTATACTTGGAACGTAGTTTTCAGTTAAACTGATAATTCTTTGTTTAAAGACTACCCATATGTCATGAACACTCATCTCCTCAGCAAGGCATTCGAAGGAAAGGAAATTGTTCGAAAGTTCAGAACTGATCCCTTCATAGTCACCTTTTTCATATAACAGCACCTTTCTACCCGTACTCACTTTTTTGCGCGAAACCCGAAAGTCAAGAGTTGAGACAACAGCACTGTGGTCGCTGATACCGGGTATGACATCAGTTTGCTTAACAACGGTAGGGTAGTTGCAGAGAAACAAGTCAAGTGTGTTTTGATTCCGTGTAGGTACAAGAACATGTTGTTTAAGTGCTAAGCTGTCTACCATGCATTTGAGATCGAGATTCAACTGGCACATGGTTCCACATGCACAAAGTTCCACGCCCCATATCATATCTGGTAGATTAAAATCGCCTCCAAGCACTACACAGTCATTCGAAACACTGGATACTAGGTCGTGAAGTACCTCTATGACAGCTGAGTCAGAGTTAGGGGGTCTATAGAACACTCCAGCAGTGAATTTCTTGTTATCAGGCAGCCCAACACTACACCACACTGATTCGACAGTATTGCCTGGCACGTCTAGTTGGCAGCCTTTCAAGGAATCATGAACCAGTATAAAGACGCCTCCCCCATGTGATGACCTATCTTTTCGATAAGCGTTAAATACGCTAGGGAACACCTCGTGATCTGATATAGAGCTATCTAACCAGGACTCTGTTCCCAGGACTATATCGGCTTTTACAGAGCTAATCAATCCATACAAGTCTTCCACTTTATTTTTAACGCTTCTGCAATTCACCAGCAACATTATAACATTCCTTCGCGCAATTTTTCTAACAGCACTTGGACGTCATGCACGCTTCACGGCAACGACTTTTTCTATTTCAGCATTCCAAGTAAACGTTTGACCGTTTATTATAAGTTTATCATAGGTTAATCTGACCTTATTGCTTGGATCACTCTTTTGAGCCTGCGCGTATGCCCAGAGATGACGACGCTTTTCCCTTACTTCAAAAGTGTAGTCTTCAGATAACGATAAGACAGAACCCTTAAGCTTGTATGCGTTCCTCATAACCTCAGCTTTTTCATTGCGTGAAGAAAATCTTATCATAACTGGCCGAATTTTCGTTTCATGTCGTTTCCCAAGCCGATGTATTTTTTCTGTAGAAGACACTTTCACCCCAAGTTTGTTTTCAAAAATATCCACTATCACCTTTTCTTTTAGCAGATCGTTTGTTTCTGACGTGTCCTCGTCGAGTCCATACACTATTAAGTTATTTTGTCTATTATAATTTTCCAGTCCAGTGATCCTGTCACCTAATGTCAAGACTTGGTTACTGAGGTGGTGAACGACCCTCTCGCACGCTTCAAGTTTGGGAACTGAATCCGAGGTAGCTTTAACTTGAGTTTCGATTTTTTTCAACTTTTCTTTCAATAGATGAGAGCCTCTCATTAGTTTGCGTTATGTGCTGTTCTAGTCTCTCTTTGATCGAGTTCATACTACTGTTCAGGGCTTTTTGGCCATCAAGAATCGCCTTTAACTGCTCTTCAGTTAGCGGACCCGGGTTCTCCTCTACATCACCGCTGAGTAAAAGGACAAGAACGCAAAGCGAGTCAAAACAAGCAGCGACACATTCACACAACGCTCCCGGGCGAGGCAGCACCACAAGGCAAACATAGTTACTTTTTACTTTCGAGTAGGAAGGTTTTTTACCTACCTGGAATGCGAGCAAGAGCTTGTTAGCCTGTGACCGCATGCCTCGGGTGCTGTCTCGCCCACTAAGCGGGACCGCTGAAGGGGCGGCGCAGGCAGCTTCGGTCAGTGTCGATGACGATGGTATTTCGCGCAAAAGCGCCGGCCAAGCCAACGGGCACAGTCCAGCACTCCTCTTTGTCAGCGGCAGACCGGTGGCTTCAGCGCAGTTGGTGATAGGAACTGCGTTGTGAAGAAACTGCTGAGCCAGACTTGTCGTCACATTGTCGCTTGCCGGCTGCACAATCCACGATGCAAAGATCTGGAATGCGAGCAAGAGCTTGTTAGCCTGTGACCGCATGCTTCGGGTGCTGTCTGGCCCACGATTTTAATCGATTATGTGTCCATTCAATGTGTTTTGTTAGTAAGGATGATCAAATAATGCATTGCCAACTGATATCAGAAAAGCTCGCGCCGCTTTTGAGTCGAAAAGATTGTCTGCTTAAGGCACCGGCTCTCGGCGTCGTATGCTCGTTCGTTAGTGGCAGTTGGCGTCGCGACCGCTTGCGCCATCTCTTGTCTCCCGTGCGAAACGGCGCCGAGTTGTTTGCAGACCGGTGGCGTCGCTGCGTTTCCATGGTAGCTAAGCATTTCTTTCTTTACTTTTTCCTCAGGTAAGTTCGCTCTTTGCAAATTTTACAAACAAAATGCTCCATCTCTGGGCAACGCTGCACAAAGTCGTAGCGCGATAGGTTAAGAAACCAAATTTCGCGGTCGATTTAAAGAGCCTGGCGTCTCCCCGTCACCCAGTAACTATGAACCTATTTATCCCAAACGCTATATACAGCAACAACTTGGCCCCTTGGCAGTAACTGATATGCGTTCATTGAGTCGTGTGTGTGTGTTTTGAAAACCCTAGTTTACGCAGGAAACGTCATTCTTAGCGCGTTTGATTATCGTGCCGCCAAATATTTTTATTTTAAATTTTTGATTATTGTCTACAGCGATTTAACTATATGGAGTGCTCAAGCCAGTTTGTCGAACCGGACCTCTTTCTCGGTCTGTTCGGGTTCGGATTCAGTGGCTTTGTAGTTCGCTCCGGTTTGGTTGTTATTCACGCAAGCTCAAAAAAATGTTGGTTCGGTTACCGGGTACACCAAGATCGAAACGGTTCAAACCGGTTCTTAACTCTACTCTTGATCATACCACCGCATTTTCTGCGACTTTTTCTTAAAGCAATAGTTTCAGTACCCATCATAAACGCGAAGTTTCATATCTTCATCGCATCAAATTTAACATTATAGAATGAGAAAGTCACTCCTAGCTTTTTCCTCGCCAAAAGTGAGTCTTTTAGTTTTTCGAGTCGTTCTACAGGTAACGATGTAGTCTACGTCTTTAGATCAAGGAAAGGCAGTTGTCTTGGTGTTAAATTGAGTGCTATAAGTATTTTATTAGGAAAGCCAATAAACAATACTGCGACGCCAACACCGCTGCTGCGAAGGCTAAAATTAACCTGCCGCCGCCGCCAACAAAAACTGGCTCATCGAAAACTGATTAGCGCAAACCCCTTCATAGAATTTACCTTACGCTTGAAACATAGCAGTTATCGCGTAACCGTTTTACAGCAGACAAAAAACCGCTACTTGAAAATGTGATTGTTTCAGTTTTAGTTTTGTTTCCGGTAGTTCAAAAATGTAGGGTGTTGATCCCGTTTTCAGTTAAGGTTCTGGTTTGGTTCAACACCCTCGCTTAAGCAGCTTCCTAGTTCTTCCCGATACCAAAATCAGACCATTGGTACAATGACCATTCAACAATATATCTACTTCATTAGAAAATAAGGTTTGTTCTAATTTTTTAACATAGCCACCTTATAGCTCCATAAACTTGATTCGCTGTTTTTGCAACAACCAAAACCAATATGATCAAATATCTTCGGCTTGAACTGCACCCCCAGAACGTCACATCCGCCTTGACAAATTCATCACTTGAAAACCGCTGTCCACAGGAAAATTTCATCGAAATTTGGAACAGCAAATAATCCGAGGGAGCCTAGTCAAGTCTGTAGGGTAGATGGTCCAGCTGTTGAAACAAGCATTTTCGGATGGCAGCCTGTGATTTTGTGTGACATGTGGACAGGCGCATTGTCGTAAAAAGGAACACGCAGGCTGCGAGTTTTTCTTGTCTTTTCTTCTTAATAGATTTCAATAAACCAATCCTTTTGTTGGCGAAGCTCTCCCCAGTTATGATTTTATTGTGTGGAATAATTTCCAGAAACAAGAGTCCTTTGACATCCCTGGAGACAGCTGGCATGACCTTTCACTGCATTGATCCTATTTTGGATTTGGGATATCGACGATAGACCCAGGTGTCACCTTCAGACATCAAAAAATGAAAAGAGTATCGCTCTTCGTCTTCACGGATTATTTTTAAGTTCCCCTGGCTGCACTGAAGCCTAGAGGCCTTCTCTGACATGGTGTCAGGATTCTTGGAATTTATCTTCCACGAACTTAGACATGCCTAACCATTCGCGAATATATTTTCGAAACTAAATCTGCCGAGACGCCCTTTTTTTCAGCTATTCGGGAAACCACTTGTCTTTCTGACAAAATAAATTTTGTCAAAAATATGAAAAAATCATTTCTTGCGCATTCCTGTGAAAGTTATTTGTATATGCCGTCCAGCGTGAGGGTAATATTTAATGAAATTTCTACCCCACTTACACTCCTTGTTCCAAAATGTTACATCGCAGGATGATGGGGCAGTCATGGGTTCATAGGTTTTCTTTTACTTTGTTTATTCTTTCGTGAGAAATATTTTTTCGCTGAGCGTTGCTACAAATTTAGAATTTCCTCACTTGATTCGCAGAATAATGCATTTGACGTCCTGTCTTTTGCAATGTTAGGTTCGCTCTGAGTCGCAACTGAACATGAACAACCTTGAGACATCTGTTTGTTTGTTTTATTCAGAGCAAGGTAAAACGCAGATTTTTTCTGCCTTGCGAGCCCCTGCTGCCGTTTGCATTGCTCTGTGGTCAACCGCAAAACAAGAGCAAAGTAAAAACAACACAAAATGCTAGAAAACGCAGTAAAAATACAATCCGCAGCAAAACCGCATTGACATACCGTGTAAAATAGTCACTCAAAACAATTGTACGGGATTATAGAAAAAATACAGCAAGGGGTACATGTCTCCAATCAAGACGCAGTGAAGACACGTTATTTGGTTTGTTCCATGGGGAACGAAAAAATTCACTTTTCAATGCGGTTTTTCCAAGCTGTGCCTTAAGTCAAAGCTCTGCATAATTTGTACAGCGGCTGTATGTGTGTCAGGTAAGTCAGGTATTAATATACCAATTCGTGTTTTTTTTTTTTATTGTTTTTCCTTGACCTAGATGTAATATAAGAGCCAGGACGAAGCATGTATTGCCTACTTCTACCACGAAATCCCGTATGAACGCCCGCGCCCGAGAGATTGCTCATTTTGTTTTTTGGCTGAATATCCTTAACAAACTCCAACACAACGCTTACCTTCCGATTTCTGCCGGATATAGACCGTTCCATTAGGGTCATAGCAGAGAGGGTAAAAGAGAAAAAAAATGCACTCCCCCTCTCCCCCGCAAGCCGTCCGCTCCGCCGAGTGGGCTGTAGCTATCGTCCGGCTGGTGTGCAAACTCTGTTTAAAATCGCGCCATTTTGGAACTTTCAAGCGCAGATGCGCAGAGTTTGGTATGCCAGTTATCGTGTAATACTATGCTAGATAAAAAGACTCACAGGGTCCAATTGCACTGTTACCTGCGTGCAAATAAAAAACGAAAAATAGGGAAAACTGTGTCAGATTGGCCGGTCTCTTTGGTGAAAAGAAAATCCGGTTGCTGTACCTTTTTTACTATACAAAAGTTCGTACTGGTGTAGGCCTTTAGCGACCATGAGTGGAAGTCTGAAATAATAAACAAAAACGTGCTCTCCTGCCGTAATACACGCAGTAGTTGAGGGTAGTACTGCCGGCTGACTCAACTGCTATTTAAGTAACGGAAAAAATATACGCTAGTTTATCATTTAGCAAAATAGAACAACAGAGAGCTATAGGCTGATTTTGGAGTAGCCACAACTATTGTAAGAACGCGAACCACTTCACAACGGCAGCCACGAGCGAGAGTTCGGTGTTCGGTAGAGCCCGCCGATACAGCCCAAAGATGGAGAACGGCAACCTCCCGGTTTGTCGTCTGCTAGCGGAGTCGGCGGCGTGCCCTCTCACTCGTTTTACCCCGCCCAACGAGGTAGAGGGGCTTAGAGCGATAAACCGGGGTTCCGGTCTGCACTCGAAAGTGACCCCCATAAGGAGGCTGCCATTGTACGCAAATTTGACCACACGTCACATGACCAAACCAAATACGTGACGTCACAGGAAAGATGGCAGCGCCCATGAAGCGGCTGGCCCCAGCTGGGCCGGAGCTTGTCGGATGCTTTGTTGGTTGTCGTTCGTCTCGGCGAGTTGATTTCAGACGCGGAAGCCGTCATATGAGGCCGGTCGAAAGCGAGTTCAGAGTTCAGCGTGGTGTTTGACGTAGGTATAACGTTAAAATACGGAGAAACGGTGTGCATTTCGCTGGTGACCGACCGGGATATTGCCACGGAAGAGACAATCTGACCTACGTTGCTCGGACCTCGGATTGATTCGGATACCGCTAGGATAAAATTTAAGGCGACGTTTCTGTGCTCTCGTTGACCATCGGAATCTTCGAGGTTTGCAGTGAAGCGTGTGCAATATATTTGGATACACAGTTTAGCGACGGAAATTGCGTGAGTCGTGCTTGGCGGTGTGCAATCGCGGTGCAGCTTCGATCAAATGACCGAGGGCTCACTTCGGTTGTGCGGCGCACCGGAAGGCTGCCTTGAAGCTGGTAGTTCCCGTGCCCTGCTGAATGATGCTGTGCTGCTTACAAATTGTTCCGGCGTAGAAGTGCACTTTCACGGAGCACAGGTGTGCGGCGCACCGAAGAGCTGCCTTCAAGCTGGTAGTTCCTGTGCCATGCTTTAGGTGATGCTGTACTGCTTCCGAAATTGTTCCGGCGTAGACGTGCACTTTCACGGAGCACAGGTGTTGCAGTTGGTATTGATCCCGCTGGTCTGTCGCACGTTTCGTCAACACAAACGTTTCATCCACACTCGTTACGCGAATTGCAAGCTGTCCGGACATTTCACCGAGCGTGTTACGTACCCAGCTCACGCCGCTTTGTGGCAACAGTCTGCAGTGGCTCATTACCAGAAAAGTGGTCCCACATCCATTTCAGTTCAGTTCGTCCACGGCAGTCGCCAAACCCCGAAGGAGAGGATTTATTCGGACAGAATGCCACTAAAGCAATGCAGCTTCTTCAGTGGTCAGGATAGATTCTCTTTTGCTAGTTTTGTTATACTTTCACGGATCCTTGTTCCAGTCCTATCTTCTATCAATATTCACTATTCTGGGACACTGCAGGTCATGCTCAGCTGTAATTGTATGTTCAGGTGGAGGTGCTGGGCACTTTACCCGTAGCCCTTCACTCTGTGTGAACCCGGCGGCTCTTTAGCCGAGTTACCCGATAATGGGACACGGCTGGCGGACTATCCTGCGTCTTATACCCCTGTCGAGCCGTAGGCAAAGTCCTGACCCGAGCCTGGCAGAACAACCGCAAGACGACCGAGTACCACAAGGAGTAACCTCGGAAATACACCACGAAGCACCTGAAATCCGAGCCAGTTGCTGCTACCAGGAAAAACCACCGGAATTCGGTCTCCTGTCAGAAAATCCGAAGCTGACTAAGCCAACAATGATAAACCTGTAGCAGCAAACCATGTCCCCTCCCACCATTGTTTGCATGCCCGTCGCAAATCACACTCCGACGCTTTTTCACGCAAGCTGTATGAAGACGTCAAGGACTGGATTGAACAATATGACAGTGTCGCCCGCCACATTGGGTGGACAGACAACCAGCTCCTGCAGAACCTATACTTCTCGTGGAAGCAACTGCCGGCGCTGGTCTGAGAACCATGGACCCTCGTTAACGTCATGGGAAGTTTGCAAGATCAAGCTGAAGCGCGCATCCGTCAGCCAACATCAACGAAAGAGAGCCGCATTCTTGATTCTGTCCAGGACACTGCCCCAATGAGAGCGCCGCCGCACTCGTGGAGGATGTTTTGCGCTTGATCGAGCGCCCACGCCCACGCCGACCTTGATGCTACAGAAGGCAAGAACCTAAGAATCCCATGCGCCTCACGTGATGGACAACGCCTTCGGCAGCCTTGTCCGCAACCCCCCAACAACAGTCGAAGTGTTCATATCACTGAGGCTTCCAACATGGAATATGCACTGCATGCCCGAGCCTGCCACTATGAACAACTTCCCGGCGTCTCGACACTCGAGTTGTCCAGCTACTACTTCGACGCCAGCCTCCCAGGCATCCACGACATCACCCACGACGTTGTCTGGGAGGAGATCAGGAAGCTACTTCCTGCCATCAGTTGCCCGGCTTTTATTTTGATTGCCGAGATTGTTTCGGAACAAGTTTGACAGGTATTTCAACCGAGACTTCTGCGAGCGAAGCGGCATCTGACAAACCAAGGGCAACTTACGCCACAATGGCACGACGACTGCCACCGGCTGCCCCTTAGTATTCAATGCCAATTCAATGAGACACTCTAACGCCGAAGCATTCCCGACATCGTGTGTAAGACTGTGCTCAACAAAGTACACCGAGGAAAACGTAGGTGATGCGAATGTGCGATTGAAAACCACTTTGCTACCACTGCATGAAGCCGACCATGTCTACCAGAGCAGCCCGTACCAATGAATTGGTCGGCGAGGGTTTGTGCCAAACGACCCTCGATTACGTCTCGAGGAGCGACCACAGGAGATTAAGGATTACCTTCGGCGACCTTTGTCCCTGATGCCGAAGGTGCTGAATCGAAGATTCTCTATCCCTGATTACCCCAAAGCTCCTCATGTCCATCACCTCAACAAGAGGTAAGCACGACAAAGCAGGTGAGCGGCGATGCAGTGACGGTGGATTTGGTGTCGGTTGTCGTCCAAGGACAATACCTAAAAATTTGCTGACACCAATTTTCTGTGTCCACTCCACGAAGCACACAATTTCCAACTTTGAGGGAGAATGCCCCTGAGTGACTTGAAGGAATAGAATGGTTGGTTGCTCTCAAAAGTGAACTGCAAGCATCACCAGACTTGGATAGCAAACAAAAATTGTTGCCAGCTTTCAAGTCAACGGTACAGCAAAAGGCACAGCCACGTACGCAATACATGCCCGAGCTTGCTACATTGATGCCGAAAACTACCAGGAAAATTTTCGGATTAGAAGCCAGCCCTGCAGCTTCAGTGCACATGACGTATGATTACGAGACAGCATCAGTCGGTCAAAGTTGCCACTCGACCAAACTGAACACCGACGTGCCAGGAGCGTCATCCGACAACAAGGTCCACAGGTACTACGACTGAACGCCTGACACGAGACTGTCGCAGAAAGAACTCGTTATGGAACCATTTACTAAGAATCAATAATTATGTAATCAAGTGGAAATAAACATATTTGATACACTAACCAGATAAACATATTTCCGCTTGCCTTCATGCCTTGAGAGTCTACACACCGAGAATTGTGTCCATTGCACGCTTTGGACCTTACGAGGACATTCGCTTCTCTGACCTTTCAATATTAATTAAGGGGTCATACCAGACTGGCAGACTTCTTGCAAGGGGCTGCACTCGTTCAACTTTTCCTGAACATGTGGTGCATCCGAAAACCAACTCCAGTGATGTGAAAATGTTATTTATTAATTTATTCCTTCCAGGGGCCTTCGTAGGCACTGCAGAGAGGATACTTAAAACTGCACACATGAGAATAGCATTAAAGCACACTGCTGTAACTTGTTAATTGGAAAAACAAACACACCTCTGAGCATATAGTTTAATAGTATGTGTTGATGCATTGTTATATAGCATGACACTTCCTATATGTATGACACAATAGACCCTTTGCAGAACCTTATCAAGCAACACAACCGTCACCATTTTTTTCGGCGCAAAGCACACGAATGGGCCCCAGTTCACGACGAACGCCAATGCAGCATTCGAGTCCAATAGGTGCTGAGCCGAATTCACAGGGATGGCGGACATAACATTCTTGTCGAACAAATACCCAAAGTATGAAAGCCTGGGGTAATTACAGTAGTAGCTACTGTAATTTGTTTCACTAGAATTTGGCAGACGGCAAAGGCTACGGTCTCGGTGAGTCAATACACACATTGGAGAGAGGCACATGACAGCATATCACCAGAGTGCTCGTCTGCACAGATTTGTCACACACCTTCGCTCCGTCTCTCTGATTGGCTCGAGGGGGCTGTGGCGGTTGGCCTTTTCCAAGTTACGGTGATGCGAAGTATAGACAGCCCACACTTTTAAAAAGAGTCTATTGAAGAGACCGAAAGGAATGGTAGTCAACATTTTTCAACAAGACTGCTCTCCAGGCAAGGGATGAACACAAATATGAATCATCTTATCCAGGTAATTAGAACAATTAAATAATTGACCGACTAATACAATGCACTCTTGATGGAAAAGAGTATAGCTGCAATAAATCCTACAAAACAGAAAAAATGCGCAGTTAATCTATGCATGCACCAAAACAGTTGTTCTTACAGCAAGTCGAATAGCTTTGAAGCAGGTGCCTGCAACGATTTATTCTTCCCCATACTCAATAAAACGCCAACCTCGTAGCTGAAAATAAGGGTGCACTTCGCACTCACACACACACAAAAAAAAGGAAGAAAAGCGATCGAATGTAGAATCGTGGATTGGCACAAAAGGTTAAAATCGCAGGAGCTTCCTCGCTAAAAGTTGCTATGGTTGTTCGGTGACGGAGGGCTGAAACAACTTCCCTTAGGCCCTAACGCGACGCATACATTTCGCGTAGATTCTCAGATATTTCAACGTTCAAACAAAGCTAAGAGAATGCGAAAATTTCATGTTAAAAGCACTCAAAGTTCTATCGATCCTCGGACACATCCCGGAATCCAAGCACCGGTACGGCGATGCAGAGCTGATGCTGTCTCACAGGCGTTAATATCCAGATGATCCAGAGCGATCTTGCGCAAAAACGGTATAAAGTCTCATTCCTTCATATTTTCACATTATACCTGCGTCAGCGAGCACGAAGAAGCCCGAAGTCGTCGGAAAGCAGCTGCACATCACGGCTACCGCGCACCGAACAAACTCGCATCCGCCAGCTCTGGGCGCTGCCATCTTACCTGTGACGTCACGGCTCTTGGGAGGCCACGTGACGAGTGGTCACATTTGCGTAAAATATGGCGGCAACCGGGGGGGTGCCACTTCCGAACTTCCGGTTTATCACTCTAAGCCCCTCTACCTCGTTGACCCCGCCGAACCCGCTGAACTTCCCGGATGTGTGGAGAGGGCGCTGCGGTCGAACAAAATGGTGCCGCCCAGAGAGCGCTAAATGGAATGGTCTATAGATCAGGCAATATCCGGCAGAAACATCATGTGCGCGATCTGCGGTACCGCGCTAATCCCAACAAGCGCGTGTACAGCGGGTTCCTTCGGGTTTAACGCACTATGCCACGCAAATCTCCTGCCTCCGCGTTCTGAGATATCCTTTCTCGGGACATAAGTATTCGCAGCTCGTTCTCGCGTTTCTTTTCTTTTTTTTTTTTTTTTTGGTTCCTTTGCGATTTGCGCGCCCGATATTGTTTTCCGTGAAAGGCAAGTTTGTAGCGGTCTTCGGCATTTTTATGGCACTGTGAAACTGGAATCTGCTGCATCCATGATCTGCGGTATACGTTCCTGTGAGAGAGCAGGGGCGTTCCTAGCGAAATCCCGCGTGTTTTTCGCACCGTTGAACGCTAATTTGCCTTGTCCGAGATCTGTGGTATCAGTTCCTGTTTACGTGGTTCGTAAAAGGAACCACGTAAACGAAAGTTGGAGGGAGGGTGAGGGATCCCTTTTTTCTCCTCGTGTTAATCACTAATTTTGCATAAAATAATGCTGTCGGATCTCCAAGCATTGCCCACCCTATATTTTTACCATTTATTTCTTCATTTAGTGTTGGCCTACCTACGGGATTTTACGACAGGAAACAATCGGTCGAAGAATGGGGACAGGTCACGTTTTATCTAATTGAAGATATGAATTGAAAGCTTCATTTGGAAAGTTGTGTTATGCTAAAAAGATTATATAAAAAAAACGGCCTTAGGTGGTTTACGGGCTAAAGGCTTTCAATACAGCGTGCTGCTTTTTTTATTTTTTTTTATAAAATATGAAATCGAAAAGTATATTTTATTTATAATATGCCAATAAATCTAAATATATTGTCGAGAATTTTTTTTTACATGATTTGTTTTGAATATTTTTTTTTCGAAACGAGGACCCCCAAATTATTAACGGGGACACGCTCAATCACACTGTTTCTGAATTGAAACATTTTATTAATCAATCATAACCTTACAAATGGAAGCCGATCGCCCTCGTCGGTGTTAGACTGGTGGCAGCTGATAAAACTCATTTGCTCTACTAACGTCTAACTCCTGCTTAGCTCAGTCGGTAGAGCGCTCCACTGGAAATGGAGAAATCCCTGGTTCGTACCAGGACCAAATGGATTTTTTCCACCGCGCAGCAGTCACCCAGCTGTGTTTGAATATTTGTGTTTGTCCTTTGTCTCCCTTGTTCCTGTTCTTTAGGGATTATTATCGTCACGATTACAACTTTCTTTCATACCGAGGTTGATAAATTATTGAGCACGCCTTGTAGCAGTGAACTGGTAAAAGGGTTGATAAGATACGTTATTGAATTTCAACCTTAAGAGGGTTTCGAGCAGGAAGTCACTAATAAAAAAAGAGTTTCATTAAAAAAAATGTTTAATGATGCAAATTTGTGCCTGAAACTTAAAAGGAAATGGTTTCGTGCATCTCGCGTCGGAGACGGTACGGCCGCTGTCCCCAACGTAGCGTGTTGTTGATCTTTTTATACACCCGGTGCATTAAAGAAATTTCTTAACTATAACTAGGGTTGCGCGTTTTCGCTTTTTATTTTCTCAAAATTCGGCGTACTGTTTTTGGTGTTTATTCTAAAAACAATTTTCAGTTTTTTCTGGTGTACATTTAAACCCACAAAAGTTTACCGTCTTTTTTTCAGTCAATATGAAATAGACACCAACGGACACTGGATCCGATGATCCTTGTGCTTTTAATATTTGTTCTCACTCAAAGAATAACGGCACAGATACATTGAAAAAGAAATGGACACTTTTGGCAAATGTGTGCAACTGTAAAAGAAACAAGAAAAAAACAACAGAAGTATAGACAAGTCAGATATGAAGCCTACGCCCAAAAAACATGGAACTTCACATTCTGAACATCAGGATTACGTGATCTTATTATAGTAAACACACATGTACTTTCCCAGGGCTTCGTTGATCCGCACTCTTTCTTTCCAATTAATATGATCCCGAGCTTCGAGAATAACACTGGACACTAGCAGGCTGAGAAGGTAAAGCGCTGCCTGAACCAAATTCGGCCACTCAACCAAATTTGACCGTCAAAAAAGACACGGTGCGACGTTTTGAAACACAACATATTTCGTGTACTCACTAAACTCTGGCTGCAGAGCTTGCATCAAGTCAGTCTCCCTTACAACGAGTTTGAAAACACGCCCGTACATGGCGAAGTCATGGGGCATTTCGGACTTCACGTTCCGGTCGATGATGCGCACATTAAACCATAACGTCGTGATGGCATCCGTTTATCCCATACAATAGGAAGTTTTCGTAGACCGCGTTTCGCCCTCTGCTAAGCCCTCCGCAACGAAAAAGCCAGTAGTGCACCTGCGCGCCGACGGCTTTGACAGTAGAGTTCCGGCCATCGTAGCGGGTTGCGGAGAGCGTTGCGGAGAGCGTTGCGGGACGGCGAAAACCATCCACGAAAACTCCCTATTCGGACACGTTTCGATAGACATTAGGGAGTTTTCGTAGATGATTTTCGAAGTCCCGCAAGGCCCTCCGCAACCCGCTACGATAGCGGGAACTCCACAGTCAAGGCTATCGGCACACAGGCGCAGTAGCAACTTCTTCGTTGCGGAACGCTTAGCGGAGGGGGCAGCGCGGTCTAGGAAAACTCCCTATTAGGGAGTTTTCGTAGACCGCACTGCCCCCTCCGCTAAGCCCTCCGCAACGAAGCCTTCACTGTAGAGTTCCGGCTAGCGTAGCTGGTTGCGGAGAGCGTTGCGGGACAGCGGAAACGATCTACGAAAACTCCCTACTGTCGTTCCACCTTTTTGCCATGGCTCTGCGGTACGACTGGAAGGTCAAAGTGGCCTTTTTCGGTTAACACCGAATTTTAGAAAATGGAGTCGACGTACTTTTAACGGTTTTTAACGGTTTAAAACGAAAACGCCGAACCTACAAACTGACCTTTTTCGGTTAAAACCAAATTTCATAAAATGGATTCGGCGTACTTTTATCGGTTTAAACCGAAAACTCCGAACCCTAGCTATAACAAGGAATGGCAGGCGGGAATGACAGAACATTCCCAGGAAAGATTGAGAAAAGCAATAACTGGGTTTGTCCGGGCCTCGAACCCAGTTCTTCCGCGTGGATCCGCGTGGTAGCAACACCTAGATAACCAGGCCGTGCTGATAGAGACGTCGTCTTCAGCGAAGGCCAGCACCGGTCATAGGCTGGGCACGACAATTGCGTCAACGTTAGGCTCAAACTTGCCTCGAAGCCGAGCAATGACTCGTTTCCAATCTGCGTCCAGCGTTTGCCTTTGCTGGTGACGCAAAAGTGTCAGCACTACGGCATTGTTTTCTAAGTGTGCTGGCGGCAGCCACGGAAATTATCTTTTTATTTTTTTTCCTTCGTACACTCCATTCACATTTGCAGAAGCAGTGATGTGATCGCATGGGTATAAGTCGATTATATTTTAAATCAAAATCCTTTGTTTGCACTTCACCACATGTTCATTATCTAAACCGCTTTTTGGTTTTGTGTACTGGCTGCTGCGGTAAAATATTTTTTTTTTTGCTATTTATCTCTGCTGTTTTTGTATAATATGAACAATGGCATATTGAGGTCAGCTAATCTATACAACCTTTTCTAATGGAATACTTCGCATTAATTCAACATGCTTATAGTATTTTGTATAGTGGCATATATCAGCAACGCATTTCTGAAAGTCGTACCAAAGCACGTGTGAAGCTTTTTTATGCAGATATTTTGATAGTGTCGATACTAGTTCTCTCCTGCAAAGGCACGACGGTGGTATTTCGAAAGAGGTTCTCTAATAGTTCGTATTGAGCGACTAGACTCAACAGACAATACGTGATTTCAAACTTCGTACCTTGGCTATCGCTTACACTAATACTAGTGTACGAGCGCATGTACAGTCGCAATCAAACTTAATTGAAACGCTGGAACGAGCGTTTTTATCATTTTTCCCTACGAGACGTTAGCTTGGGGGAAGCCGATGGTATTACGTGGTCACGTGACGGCGTGCCGATTTCAGAGCGCGGGCCCCGGGGGGGGGGGGGGGGGGGGGCGGCAAGGCGGGGCGGAGGGAGGGGTACGGTAGACTCTGAGCCCGGTTGGGTATCGCATCAGATAACGTTAAACAAGTCATCAAGAATACGCCATATTTAGAACGGTTTTATTTTATCTTTAATATATTTATTTTTGTTTCTGAAAATCTGCTGTAAAATGCATGTGTGCAGAATAAAAATACAAGACGAAAAGAGACAAGCGGTGCATGTTATTTCTTTTAACCAATAGATCTGAGAGCCTCCTGGCGCTCCCTCCGCGCTCGGAAAAGGGCCCGCCCCACACGTGACCAATTGGTACCACCGGCCTCCGCCAGGCTAGCGCGCCGCAGAAAAAGACGCGCGATCGAGAGTTCCAGTTAAATTTGATTGCGACTGTACTTCTGCTCGTCGTCGAAGAGGCGCACGCACTTATACAGTCATCCCTGCTGGTAGGCAAAACACAATAACTTTTGCATACATAAAGTTCTTCACAGAAGTTTCTCTATGGGTGACGATATGTATGCGAAAAACAAACAAAAACCAAATCGTTCGACGATGCAAAATAGAGCATCTATAGTGCTTTAAAAGGGAACGAATTGCGCGGAACTGAATAGAATTCCGTCCTTTAGAACAATGTGCCTTCCGGACCACGTGACGTGGAGGCGTTCTTTTCAGCCAATTGTATCACCTTGTTCTGTCTTCGCAGGGTCGGCTATAGATTGCCCTTATTTCTGGGAAATATTGTGATACTTGCTTCCTGCTTGTGTAAGTATTCAAGGCGTTCGCTCGTAGACCTCTTTGGCGCATTTCCCGCGCTTTACAACTGGACGTTCAACCATTCCCTTTGTCCCCCTCATTCTCTCTCAGTATTTGCTTTCGGAGAGACATTTCCGGTGTTGTTCCTCGCCAGAGCCATTCAAGGAGTAGGCTCTTCGTGCATCACAGTTGCCGGTGAGTTGCCAGCAATCTCTGTCTAATAGGAGACTTTTTTTTTATTTAGAAGAAACTGCAAAACAGTAGTTGGTCCAAGGAGAAATAAAAAAACACGTGCGCCCGCGCGCGCGTGCGCGCACGCGCGCACACACACACACACACGCACACGCACCCCCCCCCCCACACACACACACAAAGGCACTTTATAACCATTGAAAACATTTGTTTGCTCCTGTAAGAACTAGATTTGGTAGAAATGAGTGAAACTCTCCGTTGCATGCAGAGGGAACAACTCGCAAAATTTTGGTACGTAGATGAGACTGATATATTAGTGAGAGGCGCCTTAAATGAGACTGATGCCTCCATCAGAATAACACCATCGTCGCCTTAGATTTTTTATTTTTTTTTGTAACGAACAAACATAATATCAGTAATCATGTTCAAAGCTAGAAATTAATATTGTTTCTTTTTGGATAGAACTTAACTAATTGAATGCAGTTAAAAAGGAAAAAAATAAAAATCTCTACGTCCTGTACACATGATTTGGCATATGAATGCGGCAAGGCATTAACCTGAGCTTGTTGGTAAAAAAATTATAAACATACATGACTGCGCTAACATAGCAGAAGGACGGACACAAGGAACAGAATACACAAAAAAGGTCTTGTGTTTGTGCTCTGTTCCTTGAATCTTTCGTCTGTTTTACCGCTGTTTTGCCATTAGTTCTATAGGACTGCGACGTTTCCGTTGGTGAATTGAGGTAGATCTTCTTGACCATGCGTTTAATGCGAAATCATCGAAGAACGCGAAACAAATTGTTATAATTGAGGGTAGCGTTATCTTCAACAAAGCAATAATCAAAATGGGTTGTTAAATTGAATTAAAAAAATAATGTAGTGGACAGCTTGGCAAGCAACATTATGCTCTCTTCCTGAAGAATGCTCCTAAACAACAGTAACGTTCTTTTCGGACGCGGCACGTGCTACCATTTTCGATTGTAGTAACTCTGTGCGTTTGCTTCCACGGCCATGTGGCGTTTGTGCAGACGCGGCAACAAATCAGCAGTCCATGTCAAATGTTTAACACTAAATACACTGTTTAGCGTGTTTTCTTCTTCATTTCATTTTGAAGGGCTCGGTGCTGTGGCGAGTCTTTATCCAGACGACAGTCGTCGCAGCAAAGTGATGGGCTTCACGCTGGGCGGCGCTGCCTTGGGCGTCCTCGGTTAGTCTTTCCCTTAATTCTCAGCGCACTAAAAATTGGTTTGCTCTGTATGTTTATACATCGGAATTAAAAACAGCGCGGAAAGACGAGGACCAGACAAAGAAGTGACACGGACGTAGCGCTGTGTCACTTCTTTGTCTGGTCCTCGTCTTTCCGCGCTGTTTTTAATTCCGATGTATGTACCAACTCGCCCAAGCCTCAACTTTAGCATGTTTATACAGCCTTGATGGAGATACGCCACGACGGGTAATCGGTCTGTTGGCTGTAGATGAGAAATTTAGCCACTCTTGGTGATACAGTTTATATATTGGCTTTTTCTAGCGTGAGCTGAAACATGGTGGCGCCAGTGTGCAGATAGCCTCCAACCACTTCCGGTTCTGAAGCAGACGGCGGGTTTCGCAGTACTTGGGAAATCCAATATTCACGCTATCTTCTGAAAATGGCGACTTTTAGCACTGTCATACTTTATTCACGGTTATGATAAAAGAATGATGAGTAAAAAAGAGGAAATATGCGTGCACCGGAAGTGTGCCGGGGCTACTTAATAGATGAAGCCACCAAATTTGTTGCCAAACAAAAAAAACAAACAAAAAAGGCGAAGCGTTAATCGTGTTCGTTTGTTACAGCCGGTTACCCCTACGGCGGAGTCCTGTACGACTTCGTGGGAAAGACGACTCCTTTCGTCGTTTTGGCCTCATTTAGCATCGTTCTTAGCGGTGCGTATGGCCATCAATATTTAATAAAAAGAAATCACATATTGGCGCCAGCTCTCCGGATTTGCCGCGGGGTGGTTGAATTTCTCCTAAAGTTTAATCATACATGCAGAGCTGTAGCTGCTTGAATTTCATAAGTCTTCACTCGTATTTAAAAGAAAAGAAAGAGATAAGCTAGCTTGTGTTTTATTCAGCACAGCACGTGGGAAGCCAATTGCTGCAATTTACGCAATGTTTGCGACCAAAAGCGCCGCTGTGCTTGGGTTTTTGCGATTGGTCAAACATCGAGAGAAATATAAGTGATGTCAGACTGTCAGTTTTGATGGTGTTGGTTTAAGAATGGAATGACTACAAGCTTCCACCGTGCCGCTTACGCATAAGCCATCAAACTTGTTCCTAACTATGATCAGCAGTCAGAATAACAACTCGTGACATCACGGCGAGACAAGTCAAGGTCGTTACGTCACGGATAGGAAGCCATACGAGCGAACTGCCGAAACACACCGGCGGTAATACTACGTTTCTTACATAGTGCCAATAGCTTTGACAGGGAAAAAAATGTATAGGCAACGATTATTAGAAAAGTATTGGGAACGTATGTTTTGGGTGCAGCTTTGCACGCTGACGCCAAATTAAGTGTTCCATCTCAAACCTTGTTTTTCCGTCAAACATTTCCTCTGCCTCGTTAACGTCGACCTCACTTGCCGGGTCTCAGCGATTGACATCTATATTTACTCGGTCGAGAAGAGGACGTGTGAGCCATTTTTAGACTGCATCGATGCTAGAAGCATCCAGATGGTCGAGGATACGAATCAAATGAAGTGATCGACGACGGTCAGGAACGCGATAGCGTTTTCGTGACCAACGTATAATCACAAAAAAAAAAAAAAAAAAAAAAAAACGCTTTGTTGGCAAGGGAGTTTGGCCGCCGACATCGCTTTGCTCGTGTGAGAAAACCTGTGCAGATGAAAGCCTGCTAATGTTGTAGACAGACGTGCTGTTTAGAAAAGAAGTCAGCGTTTGCCCACAACAGGTGTGGGCACTGCGAGTGCGCAGAAACCAGATTTGCGTGAGGAGTCTTAGCATGCGCCGTGGGCCGACGGTAGCGCCACCGCAGTTGCGTGACGTCAGAGCCGCATGTTGGTGAATACCATTCGTGCTCACGCTACGCGTTCGTGCCCGCATGCAACACTAGCCCGGACGCCGAGCATGAGAGATCACAAGTATCGAGACCCGAGTATGATTTGTGATATCATGGCCAGACTGGCTATTTCAGTGATGTGTATGATCTATTACTCTACCTAATCCGAGTTTAACAGCGGCGCTCACTCACGGCAGTATTTTATGGAAATTGAGACTGCGGGAAGTTAGTCTGGGTGCGTGGAGATGAGAAAGGCATCCAGTGCTGAACGACTACCAGCCCGGGCTCTTGAACCAACATCGTGATGTACTGATGCGAGACGGCACGCTGGCACGATGATCACGCCGAATCAGGCAGGGCTAAGAATTAAACAGTCATAGTGCAATATGCAACTGTATGGCGCGGGATTTTCTTTCATTATCGCTGCAGCGTATCTTGTTAATGTCGATGTACTGTCACCCGCACGGCTGATAGCCTCGCACGTTTTTTCAGCTTTTGTCACTTGAAAGCATTGCCCTATGCTTAAACTCGTGTGCGGTAAATAAAGCAGTCCTAAAAAAACGCTATTTGTAGATCACATAAATAAACGTGCAACAGTAGACATGCGTCCTGATCAATGTTTCTGCCTGCAGTGCTGTGCGCCCTGCTTGCCCTGCCCACCCACGAGGAAACGGTGAGTGATAGTGCTGCGAAGTTACCCGCAATTTTCGCTTTTTCCTTTTTATTCCGTCATACAGATAAGGGAGAGTAAGGAAACTCCACTATAGTAAGCATTTTTTTTTTCAATTTTACATAATATTTTTCTAAATAGCAAGTTAATTGATCGAAAAATGGTACCAGTAATTTACCGCTAGAGTAGTCCCCCAGAATGAAATAGCTAGAGCATTTCAGTATCCGAAAGTGCATCAAACAACGGGTACGTCCGGCCAAGATGTAATACTATATACTTTGTTTACGTGGCATGGGTTGGCGCATATTCCGCGCCCTAGCTGCGCTTCTTTTTTGCGTTTCAAACATACCACAAGTAGTAACTACCTGATCAAATAGAGCATGCGATCTCGTCATTGAACAGTAGCAATCCTGCCCTTCCAAGAGAAACAAAAAACATGAGTTAATTGTCCAGTTGTTAAACACTCTCTCGCTGCCTGGACAGATGCGTACAGTGAGGCGAAACAGCTCAATACTATTCGTATAAAGTGCGTAAGTAAAAACGAGGGTAGTCCGTCAGCTTACCTTGTATCGACCAGCTCGTGCAGAAAACTGTTGAGTGAATTAACCTGAGTTGTGCTACAAGGTAGTGTATTACAATCATCGATAGCTGGAAAAAATGAATTATGTTAAAAGCAGTCTAGGTGATTATGATAGACACGTGCCCTCAAAATGTACTAAATGACATGCGAGCGCAAAGTATGCCTTAAAAATTCCGGGAATTTGCCTTAAAATCTTTCAGTCTCGATTGATGTATACTTTTGCGAGAAACACGGAGTCTCGTCTATTTCTAGAGTAACTGACAAGTCCGGTCTCGCAGGGGTTTTTCTTTTTCGATGAGAGGAAGCCAGCTATGCAGGAGAGGCGCCGATTTTTAGCGTGAAAAACGAGAGGCATGAGTAGTCAATATTCCCCACGGGGCGGCATTACCCCGTTCCGTAATATACTTCCATTGTCAGGCTTCAGAAATCTAAGCCATATAGTTTAAAACACACACGCGCGCGCGCACAAACACATAGACGCGCACGCATACCAGACACAAACATACAGGCATAAAGATGTACTCATGCATGAACAGGCACACACACACACACGCCATATATATATATATATATATATATACACACACACACACACACATACACACACACCCGTATACACTCGCACAGACGCACGCACAGATGTACACACACATACATGCTCGCACACACACAAACATACATACACATGTACAAACACATACACTCCCATACACACGCACGGACAAATGACAAACCACCGGAGCTTTGAGAGTTGGAAATCTGTGGACGACTTATATGCTGCAAGCATTCGTACTCGTGAATATTTGCATCTCAGACTATTTGGACTCTTCAATGTCGGAATCACCGTCCTCTAGGTCTTTGGTATACACGTACGTTTAAATTAAAATAGGCCATGTTGAATGTTGAGGTGAACACACACAATATCTAACCCGCATCATTGGTACATACAATTCAGCTGTAATAAAAACAACGCAAATGCTTGATACAGAAACATTATTTATTTTGTCACAGGTTTAGAAGTCGCTCCCCTTCCTTAATTCGACCTCTCAATTGAGGTGGATTTTTAAGATCGTCGACATCGTGCAAAGGCTGAGATTTGTGAAACTTCTATTCCAGCCCTTGTTACGCCAAGTGTCTTCTCTCACACTCCTTATGGATCCCTACGTACTTATTGTCACTGGTAAGTAGGAAAGTCTCAAATCAGATTCGCGTCACTGTTCTCTTACGAAAGTGATTTATTTTCACCGCTTAATATAAACTTCCTACACCGCGTTTGAAGAAAAAAACAGTACGTATGTTCCTTTTTGAGAAGCACCTAGAAACGTTTGGTACCATCTTTTACAATTATTTTCGGGCTAGACCTCCATGACCACAGTACGTTTTATTTTATGCTGGTCCACTGTGGACACTATAATCCGCACCAGCGTCAGTGTCATGTCACGTCACCATAGGCTCCGCATATCGCACCGTTCAAACTGAAGTTCACGTGACGCGCTTTTGCAGTCAAAATAGCTAATGAGGCTGGTAACGTCGGCCGTGTGCCACTTTAAGCCAAAGCGGTGCATGTATACTGCCTCAAATGCATTAGTAAGCTGGCATCAGTCTTAAAATTGAAATTAGACTCGTCGTGAACCAATATTCTTAAATGGGCGGTGCAACAATTTTCGACAATATTTGCGGGACCTAAAGTTGCTAGCCTACAGATTTTTTTTTTTTTTTTGCGTTTGTTAGTTTAAAAAGAAATTAAATGAATCGAAGGTCGAGGTCCCCTTCAACTCATCGTCTTTCGCGTGAGGTTTGCAGCTGCGTCACTGGAAGTACTACGTTTGGTTCTATCTTCAGTAATCCCCCCCCCCCCTCCTTCCATCTTTCCACGATTGTCGACTTTTAAAGGGGCACTGAACAACTTGCTGATGTTGTCTAATTATGGTCATAACTCAATAGACCATTTACTAAATCCCCCAAACGCCTGCACTCACTCCCTTGCGACCGGAAATTTCGACCAATTCGATGGTTACACATTTCTGAGTGTATTCCGAAGTCAACCTGAATAAGCGTTGTGTAGAATGCCGGGACCTATAGTCATATCACTTTTGTCATTTCTCGTCAATGTCAGCGTTTTTCATATTGCACATGCAATCTACCCTTCAACCTGGTTGATCGTGCTGCAGAAATATCTTACAATATTCTCATTCTTGTACTACTTCAAAGAGGCGGATATTTAATTAGAAAAGCTAAAAATGCTAAACACAATTTCTGCTAACACAACAATCGCGAGAATGACAATATTGTAAGGAATTTCTGCAGCTATGTCATTTGAAGGGTGGATTGTATGCACAGTTTGAAAAACGCTGACATTGACTAGAAATTTTAAAAGTGGCATGACAGTTCACTGCAATCTACACGATGCTCATTCAGGATGACTTCGGATTGCACTCAAAAGTGCATAAGCATCGAATTGGTCCAAATTATCCATAACTAGGGAACTGAAGGTCCCATGATTCCTCGAGTACGTGGCAAAGCGCTAGGGGGATTTAGCAAGTGGTTTATTCATGGGCTCTGAACACTGCTGGCGGTAACGCGCTACTAGTCACGGCGCGTTACTGGTAACGAGTTACTTTTCTCTGTAATGTAGTAACTTCCTCGTTACTTTTTCTAAACAGTAACGGGTAACATACCTAAGTTACTTATTTCAAGTAACATAGTTACGTTACTGGTTACATCTTTCCGAGACCTGAGAAAAGTACTTAAAATTTTCTCGTGTTTTAACGGGACAGCGTTAAGGAGCTCGTGTCGCTGAAAACCCGATGTCAGTGGCGTGACGGGAAAATCCGGATTGGTCGGTAGGGTCATGACGTCGCAGCCACGTGAACTCGCGCGGGAATTTCAAACAACTCTCACGTGAAACGTGACGTCACCCGTAGAATGAGAGGGATTAAGAAACATGACATGTAATGCGAATTGAAGGTCGCCGCATGTCTCAAATGGTTTTACTTTATAAAGTAGTGAGTGTGCCTTAAAGAAAAATGTGAAGAATTTTAGGCAGGATTCGATCTCAAGAGCATGAGAAGCGAATGAGAAGCCCATGCGAACGGGGCCGGATGACGCTATCGTGTTCCGCTCTTAAAGGCGAATCTTAAGCGTCCTCCACGTTTTTATGCTTTTTCACCTGAAGTCCATACGCAGCCGACGCTACGAACTGATGGGACCAATCAGAAAGCGTCAAACAGGGGTCATAATGGTGTTCGACTTGTTTTAAAGCACAGCTCTTAGGCGCCCGTTTCCGGCTTGAGCAGCGTCGCCGTCGCCGTCGGCGTAACCGCGCGGTGCATTATGGGTAAATTTCTCTGCTAAATCTAGCGGAAAAATTTCCTCACTAAATCTAGCGGGAAAAATTTCCGAGCTAAATCCAGCGGAAAACTTTCCCCACTAAATTTAGCGGAAAAATTTCCTCGCTGAATCTAGCGGAAAAATTTCCCCGCTAAATTTAGTGGAAAAATTTCCCCGCCAAATTTAGCGGAACATTTTCCCTTAAATGGGAGGCGAGCAGGAGAGGAGGAGGGGCATAGCCTCCTCTCCGTACCTTCCCCTTCTCCTCCTCAAGAGCTGCGCTCTAATTCGGCGTTACAGGGAGTTGTAAACGGCTTTCATTTTTTGGACGTGATTTAATATCGCTGAACCAATCAGAAACAAAAAAGGGCCCAGTGACTTTCGCTTTTTACTCTGCTTGATTAGTCCCATTAGGTCGTAACGTCGGCTACGTCTGAACTTCAGCTGAAACGAAGTATAGGCGCCAAGTCATTAATTATTGCTCTCATTCCACATACCTTCGAAATTTTGCCTGTCTGTTCCACTTAGAAGAAGGAAAAACGCCTACGCCTTCTTTCTTGGTGTCGAAAAACGCTGTTACGGCCAGTTTATAAATAAAAAAAGTAACGGAAAGGTAATTTGCGTTACTTTTTATCGGTAACGGGTTCCTTTTATTTTGAGGTAGCGTAGGTCGGTAACGCGTTCCTTTTATTTGCCAGTAACAAGTAACGTATTTTGTTGTTGTTTTTCTCGATAACGCCTACAACACTAGCTTTAAGTAACATAAACAATACATTCGTGCGCGGCTGTCTTTATCTTAAAAGTTTATATCAAAAGATCGACACGAGACGGCGCCCTCGGTCGTGAAAGGAGAGAGACGTATATTTGGAGAGTGCGGTCATTGATTGAATAGGGCATTGAATAGGGCAAAAGTAAGGGCACGTCATTGGCCGAAATTGTTTCAATAACCATGGGCGCCTTGATTGACAGCTTTTCTGACCAACCAGTAGTCACGAACATTCCCCCAGCGGAGGCAATTAGCTTAACATATGCCCCCCCCCCCCCCCCAAAAAAAAAAAAAAAATCACAATATGTAGGTGAGGATGTACTCACGTATTTCATTTCAGCACACTAAAGTGGGAAGTTTGCGACTCTTCATAACTTAAAGGGGAAAGGCACGTGACGTCTTCGTCATGGCGACATTTAGAAAGCACCCAGCCGCGGCCATGAGCGAGTGAACGGTTGAAACCGTGGACTTAACTCCGCGGGAAATTCGACCCGAACGCCGAACTCGCATTCTATGTTCGCAGCTTCGTCTAAAGTTACAGGAAACATTTCTCTTCAGTCTCACCTTTTCTGGTTTAGTAAAAGCCCTGAGCACCTTGAAAATCTCTATTTCCATCAAACTCTTACAATTATACTTTCATGTAATTTCAGCCTGATTAAAAAAAAACATTTGCGCCGCGGCACGGGGAGGATGTGCTGTGCTGACGGCGGCGCCTCCTTCGCCGCTCCGCCCCAGATCCTGATGGCTGCTTGCATTCACCAAACTCTCCATATATACGGCTCTGAGAGAGGGCAGAGCATTTTATACTGGGAAAGTTCAGCAATCCTTTTGATCATGCCGACAGTCTAGCAACCATGATCAGAGATCTCGCAAAAATGTTTTCGTTGCCATATTGTGTTACTATTTTCTGTCCTACTCTGGATTAGCTACCCCATGTCTGCAGTGACGTGTCATCCCCTGAAATGGTACGTCGTTAAAAGCACATATGGCTCTTTCCAAGGAATCAATTGCACATACTTTGTTATCTACAAGAATCTCCAAAAATATGCATATTCCATTCACTTTTCATTTCTACAAAATTACTTTTCTTTACTCCCACCACCACCTCCTGAGAGGAGGTAAAGTACGAGTTTCTTAATTGCGCGTAAACGCCATTTTAAAGACCACAAATATAAAAAAGTGTTTTTCCACCGTAACTATTTTTGTGCATAAAGAATGTGTACTTACCTACTCGAAGGAGTTAGAATGGGTATATTTAAGCTTCTATTTCAAGTAAAATAAGATGAAAAAACTAAACTCTGGCGCAACTCTTCCGTATTTAGTAGTTTTTGGGCGATATTTTAACACATCCTAGAAATAGGTTCTCAGGCTAAGACATTTGCATAAAGAACGTATACTTACCTACTCGAAGGAGTTAGAATGGGTATATTTAAGCTTCTATTTCAAGTAAAATAAGATGAAAAAACTAAACTCTGGCGCAACTCTTCCGTATTTAGTAGTTTTTGGGCGATATTTTAACACATCCTAAAAATAGGATCTCAGGCTAAGACATTTGCATAAAGAACGTATACTTACCTACTCGAAGGAGTTAGAATGGGTATATTTAAGCTTCTATTTCAAGTAAAATAAGATGAAAAAACTAAGCTCTGGCGCATTTCTTCCGTATTTAGTAGTTTTTGGGCGATATTTTAACACATCCTAGAAATAGGTTCTCGGGCTAAGACATTTGCATAAAGAACGTATACTTACTTACTCGAAGGAGTTAGAATGGGTATATTTAAGCTTCTATTTCAAGTAAAATAAGATGAAAAAACTAAACTCTGGCGCAACTCTTCCGTATTTAGTAGTTTTTGGGCGATATTTTAACACATCCTAGAAATAGGTTCTCAGGCTAAGACATTTGCATAAAGAACGTATACTTACTTACTCGAAGGAGTTAGAATGGGTATATTTAAGCTTCTATTTCAAGTAAAATAAGATGAAAAAACTAAACTCTGGCGCACCTCTTCCGTATTTAGTAGTTTTTGGGCGATATTTTAACACATCCTAGAAATAGGTTCTCAGGCTAAGACATGTGCATAAAGAACGTATACTTACCTACTCGAAGGAGTTAGAATGGGTATATTTAAGCTTCTATTTCAAGTAAAATAAGATGAAAAAACTAAACTCTGGCGCAACTCTTCCGTATTTAGTAGTTTTTGGGCGATATTTTAACACATCCTAGAAATAGGTTCTCAGGCTAAGACATTTGCATAAAGAACGTATACTTACCTACACGAAGGAGTTAGAATGGGTATACTTAAGCTTCTATTTCAAGTAAAATAAGATGAAAAAACTAAACTCTGGCGCAACTCTTCCGTATTTAGTAGTTTTTGGGCGATATTTTAACACATCCTAGAAATAGGTTCTCAGGCTAAGACATTTGCATAAAGAACGTATACTTACTTACTCGAAGGAGTTAGAATGGGTATATTTAAGCTTCTATTTCAAGTAAAATAAGATGAAAAAACTAAACTCTGGCCCAACTTTTCCGTATTTAGTAGTTTTTGGGCGATGTTTTAACACATCCTAGAAATAGGTTCTCAGGCTAAGACATTTGCATAAAGAACGTATACTTACTTACTCGAAGGAGTTAGAATGGGTATATTTAAGCTTCTATTTCAAGTAAAATAAGATGAAAAAACTAAACTCTGGCGCAACTCTTCCGTATTTAGTAGTTTTTGGGCGATATTTTAACACATCCTAGAAATAGGTTCTCAGGCTAGGACATTTGCATAAAGAACGTATACTTACTTACTCGAAGGAGTTAGAATGGGTATATTTAAGCTTCTATTTCAAGTAAAATAAGATGAAAAACCTAAACTCTGGCGCAACTCTTTCATATTTAGTAGTTTTTGGGCGATATTTTAACACATCCTAGAAATAGGTTCTCGGGCTAAGACATTGGCATAAAGAATGTATACTTACCTACTCGAAGGAGTTAGAATGGGTATATTTAAGCTTCTATTTCAAGTAAAATAAGATGAAAAAACTAAACTCTGGCGCAACTCTTCCGTATTTAGTAGTTTTTGGGCGATATTTTAACACATCCTAGAAATAGGTTCTCAGGCTAAGACATTTGCATAAAGAACGTATACTTACTTACTCGAAGGAGTTAGAATGGGTATATTTAAGCTTCTATTTCAAGTAAAATAAGATGAAAAACCTAAACTCTGACGCAACTCTTTCATATTTAGTAGTTTTTGGGCGATATTTTAACACATCCTAGAAATAGGTTCTCAGGCTAAGACATTTTCATAAAGAATGTATACTTACCTACTCGAAGGAGTTAGAATGGGTATACTTAAGCTTCTATTTGAAGTAAAATAAGATGAAAAAACTAAACTCTGGCGCAACTCTTCCGTATTTAGTAGTTTTTGGGCGATATTTTAACACATCCTAGAAATAGGTTCTCAGGCTGACATTTGCATAAAGAACGTATACTTACTTACTCGAAGGAGTTAGAATGGGTATATTTAAGCTTCTATTTCAAGTAAAATAAGATGAAAAAACTAAACTCTGGCGCAACTCTTCCGTATTTAGTAGTTTTTGGGTGATATTTTAACACATCCTAGAAATAGGTTCTCAGGCTAAGACATTTGCATAAAGAACGTATACTTACTTACTCGAAGGAGTTAGAATGGGTATATTTAAGCTTCTATTTCAAGTAAAATGAGATGAAAAACATAAACTCTGGCGCAACTCTTTCATATTTAGTAGTTTTTGGGCGATATTTTAACACATCCTAGAAATAGGTTCTCGGGCTAAGACATTTGCATAAAGAATGTATGCTTACCTACTCGAAGGAGTTAGAATGGGTATATTTAAGCTTCTATTTCAAGTAAAATAAGATGAAAAAACTAAACTCTGGCGCAACTCTTCCGTATTTAGTAGTTTTTGGGCGATATTTTAACACATCCTAGAAATAGGTTCTCAGGCTAAAACATTTGCATAAAGAACGTATACTTACTTACTCGAAGGAGTTAGAATGGGTATATTTAAGCTTCTATTTCAAGTAAAATAAGATGAAAAACCTAAACTCTGGCGCAACTCTTTCATATTTAGTAGTTTTTGGGCGATATTTTAACACATCCTAGAAATAGGTTCTCGGGCTAAGACATTTGCATAAAGAACGTATACTTACCTACTCGAAGGAGTTAGAATGGGTATATTTAAGCTTCTATTTCAAGTAAAATAAGATGAAAAAACTAAACTCTGGCGCAACTCTTCCGTATTTAGTAGTTTTTGGGCGATATTTTAACACATCCTAGAAATAGGTTCTCAGGCTAAGACATTTGCATAAAGAACATATACTTACTTACTCGAAGGAGTTAGAATGGGTATACTTAAGCTTCTATTTCAAGTAAAATAAGATGAAAAACCTAAACTCTGGCGCATCTCTTTCATATTTTGTAGTTTTTGGGCGATATTTTAACACATCCTAGAAATAGGTTCTCAGGCTAAGACATTTGCATAAAGAACATATACTTACTTACTCGAAGGAGTTAGAATGGGTATATTTAAGCTTCTATCTCAAGTAAAATAAGATGAAAAACCTAAACTCTGGCGCAACTCTTTCATATTTAGTAGTTTTTGGGCGATATTTTAACACATCCTAGAAATAGGTTCTCAGGCTAAGACATTTGCATAAAGAACGTATACTTACCTACTCGAAGGAGTTAGAATGGGTATATTTAAGCTTCTATTTCAAGTAAAATAAGATGAAAAAACTAAACTCTGGCGCAACTCTTCCGTATTTAGTAGTTTTGGGGCGATATTTTAACATATCCTAGAAATAGGTTCTCAGGCTAAGACATTTGCATAAAGAACGTATACTTACTTACTCGAAGGAGTTAGAATGGGTATATTTAAGCTTCTATCTCAAGTAAAATAAGATGAAAAACCTAAACTCTGGCGCAACTCTTTCATATTTAGTAGATTTTGGGCGATATTTTAACACATCCTAGAAATAGGTTCTCAGGCTAAGACATTTGCATAAAGAATGTATACTTACCTACTCGAAGGAGTTAGAATGGGTATATTTAAGCTTCTATTTCAAGTAAAATAAGATGAAAAAACTAAACTCTGGCGCAACTCTTCCGTATTTAGTAGTTTTGGGGCGATATTTTAACACATCCTAGAAATAGGTTCTCAGGCTAAGACATTTGCATAAAGAACGTATACTTACTTACTCGAAGGAGTTAGAATGGGTATATTTAAGCTTCTATTTCAAGTAAAATAAGATGAAAAACCTAAACTCTGGCGCAACTCTTTCATATTTAGTAGTTTTAGGGCGATATTTTAACACATCCTAGAAATAGGTTCTCGGGCTAAGACATTTGCATAAAGAACGTATACTTACCTACTCGAAGGAGTTAGAATGGGTATATTTAAGCTTCTATTTCAAGTAAAATAAGATGAAAAAACTAAACTCTGGCGCAACTCTTCCTTATTTAGTAGTTTTTGGGCGATATTTTAACACATCCTAGAAATAGGTTCTCAGGTTAAGACATTTGCATAAAGAACGTATACTTACTTACTCGAAGGAGTTAGAATGGGTATATTTAAGCTTCTATTTCAAGTAAAATAAGATGAAAAACCTAAACTCTGGCGCAACTCTTCCGTATTTAGTAGTTTTTGGGCGATATTTTAACACATCCTAGAAATAGGTTCTCAGGCTAAGACATTTGCATAAAGAACGTATACTTACTTACTCGAAGGAGTTAGAATGGGTATATTTAAGCTTCTATTTCAAGTAAAATAAGATGAAAAACCTAAACTCTGGCGCAACTCTTTCATATTTAGTAGATTTTGGGCGATATTTTAACACATCCTAGAAATAGGTTCTCAGGCTAAGACATTTGCATAAAGAATGTATACTTACCTACTCGAAGGAGTTAGAATGGGTATATTTAAGCTTCTATTTCAAGTAAAATAAGATGAAAAAACTAAACTCTGGCGCAACTCTTCCGTATTTAGTAGTTTTTGGGCGATATTTTAACACATCCTAGAAATACGTTCTCAGGCTAAGACATTTGCATAAAGAACGTATACTTACTTACTCGAAGGAGTTAGAATGGGTATATTAAAGCTTCTATTTCCAGTAAAATCAGATGAAAAAACTAAACTCTGGCGCAACTTTTCCGTATTTAGTAGTTTTTGGGCGATATTTTAACACATCCTAGAAATAGGTTCTCAGGCTAAGACATTTGCATAAAGAACGTATACTTACCTACTGGAAGGAGTTAGAATGGGTATATTTAAGCTTCTATTTCAAGTAAAATAAGATGAAAAACCTAAACTGTGGCGCAACTCTTCCGTATTTAGTAGTTTTTGGGCGGAGCGGCAGCACAACGCAAAGAGTATTCTGCGATGATTCGAAACTTTCACGGCCTACAGGGGGCGCGCTAGTTCTTATCAAAATGGCTGTGAATTGGATGATCGTCGTCAAATAGCAGTACGACGTTGGGTCCGTGATGCGTAAGTAATTCTAATTTTGTGAAATACGATTGACATAAGAGCCGTACCTCACACTTCCACCTTGGGAAGGTGTAAGTAAGCACGTTCATTCGGAAGCCGATCATCCAGGAGCTAGGGAGCGGGATTCTCACACCGCGGTACCACCATCGCTGAAAGTTCCGAATACAATTTTCCTCCTATGTCTTTCGAGCGCGTCACGTAACATTTGTAGTGGACTACTTGCGACTTCTGCGGTGCCTATTTAATCCCGTGTGTCTGCTTCACACACTCATACATTTGTGGATGTACAATTGAATGGGAGCGAGCTCCCTGTTTATAAAGTCAGGTCATGGCAGCCGGGTGACGTCGCCTTCTCTGAAGTTCCCGATAGAAAGAGGCTTATCTAGACCAGGACTGGTCTGAGACCTCAGAGGTTCCGGAAAGTCTTCGCATACTTTGGTTTTCCACGCCTGCACAGCTGCAACGTGGTCCCCTCCACGTAGCTGCAGCGAAAATAATGCGAGGGCTGGAGAAAAGCAGAGGCCATCACTACGACATCCATGTTGAGTCTGCAGACCTGCAGAACGTTCGACGTTGCCTCAAAGTCGCTACACTTGACATGAACAGAGATTAACATCAAAAGCAACAAGCCGAGTTAATTGCATTTCCTCGTGCAAGCTCGTACAGAAGATCCCCGGTCAAAGCTACGTGCTCATACGTGTATCCTTTGTGCTAATTATATGTGAAGGTTTAACTTTGATGAGCCTTTTATTGGCCCTTTTTAGGTCTCAGCATCGAGCCGCACTTGTTAGCGGTAGAGAAGGGAAGGACATCAACCATTAAAGGGCACACATGGCGCGTGACACTGACGTCAGCATGCGTAGCCCAGTGTAAAATGCCAGCTAAAATGTTTATTCTAAAAGAATATAAGCCTCAAGGTATCCATAGTAACCCTGAGACAGTAAAATCAAATAAAAAAACGGACAGAACAACGCTCTAATATCATTCACCAGCTCGCCTGCGTTTTTTACCTTTCTTCACAAACCTCAAGGTATCGTTGTTTTTTGTAAGCAAAGAAAGAGTCACACTTTTCGGCTATAAAACCATGGGCGTCATTACAGACATAACTACGAATACGGGTCGCTATCGATATCATATCAGTTTCTCATTAGTTTAGCTATAGTTTCAATTTGATTGATATAGAATAGCTTGGAAGGGGGATCGGTAGCGCTACTGAATTCAGGGATCCTGGGCTCAATCCCCACCCCTGTTCATTTTTATCTGTATCCCTGCTGTGTTACTCACGCTGAACACCCCAGGCTAGCAGCTGGTGTACTCTTCCGGCAATTTCTCTTCTCTATAGAACGTGAAACAATGTCTCAAAAACACCTTTTGGAGACTAACCTCACGCTCCCAAAACATCGAACTAAAATGCGACTTTTTCCTCAGTGCCAGCTGCTGGTTCATTGACATACTAGACTTCGTGCTGAAGTCGGATTAAACCTTATGCGTTTTAAAGCGGGAGTTCAGCCTGCACTTAGGGTATAATGCGACATTTTTACATACACGCTGTAGGTAAAAGAAAAAAAAAACGTTGGCCAGTGCAGTTGGGCTGCCAGCCTGTGCTTGTTTACGTGCATTGCGCGGTAGGGATACACAACCGCAATTTTGTAAGATGCTATTCCATTTCGAAACGGGCCAAGTTTGAGATCACAACCGAAATTCGGAAGCTGGAGTTTGCACTGTTGTGCACCGACTAGCCGTGGATTAACACGCAAGGTCACCAATTTCTGTTTTCAATGCCGTTTTTTTTTTTTGTTTTTGTTTTTTTGTGAGCAAAGAATTACAATGCAAAACACAAGTCACTAAAACATATACAATAAATTGTTGCACAAAAATGAAGGTGGTGAAGACGTGAATGAAACGCCGCGTGCCACGCTTTTGACGGGTTCTTAGAATTGTTCAAATTCTTTGATTATCCATATCTTCACAAAGGCCGGCCACCACTCAAGTTCCGGACATACTTTCTGGTACACAGCTGTGAGCAAATTGACACTCACAAAGTATGAACTACGTTCCGGGCAGGCAATTAGCTTCGCATGGCGGTCTGCGATCCTACATCTTCAAATGGCATGCAGGCCCAGCGGAAATCCAGGGACATATTTGAAAGATATTGACTCCAGTGATAGAGACTGTATTCCACCATACATAGGGTGCCAGACGTTGTGTAATATTCGCCTTATCAAGATGGAGAAAAAAAAGAAAGTAATGCAGGTACATACGCCTCTCTCTGCTCTCTTCCATTTGGGGGATTTAACTATCTTCAGGGCAACAGCGCCATCGTGAGAGGTTTGCAGAGAGTATGGCACAAACGAGGCTTCATCCACCGCATTCGAGCGAGTATTTTAGGTCCTTTAAGATCAAATTTTTGGATCGCATTTCTAAATGCAGCTCCGGTGTGGGCGCCCGCAGTCGTCCTCATCAAAATGCTGGTCCCATCGGCGCCTTCGTACCGCTTCATTGTTGAAGCAGGCATTCGCTGACATTCGTGGACACCGCTCGGCCCAGACGCCGATGAAGAGCCTCTAAAACGCTCCATTGTTTTCGCTGGGTTTTTAGGACGAAGCACTAGGCAACCTATAGTACATGCACCGTTTAGTACAAGCTCGCGCTTTCGTGCTCCATTTTCATAATTATTTTTTCTAATTTCTCAGTTGCGCGTTCGCGGATGGATATGCATTTTACAGAGCTGAGCATAAATGTCCACGTAAACAAGGTGTTCTCATCTGTCCAGGCACTATCGGAGTGTCTACGTCTGCCATCGCCATCTTGGAGCCATGTCTACCCATCTGGCTTATGGACGCCCTTGCTCCATCCAAGTGGCAACTGGGTGAGCTAGGCTGACACTGAGCTACAACCCCGCGCTCATTCCGAGTAACAGAATGACGAAGCGTGCCTCAAAACAATATATTTTTTTACTCTCAGAGACCCCTTCATGTGGTCTACTTTACCGCGCGATGCACTCAACACATCGATTGATGTCGATTTAATAAGCTGAGCGAATCACGAGAGGGAGAGCGACCTCTCTTTATAACATGAATGCACTCGCATGCGATAAGACAGGCGTTCACTCCTTATTGCTATTGAGACTGCGTTACCTCGGACTCTCCTCCCTGGGTATGTTGATTCGGGAAAAAAATAGCAAAGAGTAATGCCTCGAATCAATCGAGAGGCAGTTTGAGTGGAAACGTGTCTCGAAATGCATAAATACTCACGTTAGGGAACCCAAAAGAAATGATGCCTGAGTAAGTCTCAAAGAGCGCACGCCTCCCCAATACATAGGCTAGAGGTGAAACAAAAGATTGCCGAAGCTATATCAGCGCCGGTAAGTATATGGCAAGCTGAGTGTTTAGACGTTTTTTGGTTAGGTGTTCGGACTTTCGGGTGCACAAAAGCGAAGCATGGATAAAAGCGTGGCCGCGATGCTCGACACTGATTGGTTGAGGGGTGGGAGAGGATGAGTGAGCTGCTCGACGCTGACTGGTTAGCAGGGCGACCATGTGAACACAGGGGTAAGCAAGGAGGAACGCGACCACCTGTAGGCACTGAGGGAGGGTTGCTCGAGAGTATGGCAGGCTCTGGAATATCGCCAGGTTTATCAGCCCGATTAGCAGTAGTATTTATTTATACATTTATTTATTTTATCAAGTCTACACATCGTACACGTTAAACTATATGTTGAAGAGCGCCCTGAACGTAGGCGTGTCGCGTCTGGAAACTCGAAGTATCGCTAACCGTCTAGGATACTAGACCGTCCCACGTATACAACACAATTACTGAGATATTTGCCATAATTTTTTTGTTTTTTTGCACCCTATGTTTTTGCGTACCACTCGCCTGAGGCAGATTGAGAGTTTCCGACCCCTTCGTACCACTAAAGTAATAACTGAGAGTAAAGAGTAAAACGGAGGCTAACGAAGCATCTCATTACGGGCTGCTGAAAATTACTCCGCCAAGAAAGTGCCGGCTGAAGACCACATTTCTGTGGTTCCATTAATTATTATAATAATAATTATTATTATTACTGTTATTTTAATTTTTTATGCTCGTGCCGCGTCACGTATGGGTAGTGGGAATGTCTCGCAAGGCTTGGTCATTCACCGCCCTGTCGTAGGCCATCTCATGTTGTCCATAGGATTGGGTACGAAGCGCAAGCAAACAGGCCGAATGAGGATCGATGTAACGTATAGCATCATTTTTCATAGTGTTTCGCATTGAACCTGCGAAGATACGTTCAGAAGGAACAATGAGCGGACATCCATTTATCTTAATAAAGACGTTATACGACCCTGACATTTGCAAATTCTTTGCCTTTCTAAAGAGTGCATATTCTAAACGAGATTTTAAATACGATAGTTCGCACGCGTGATTTTTATTCTTATTGGTGTGTTTTGTTTTGCTTAGTGGAGCGTCCAGTAAAGCGGGCAGCGGAATATCCGAATGGATCAATATGTCACTCGTCTTTCCTCCCCAGGGACCGTATTCATACCGGACAGCTTGGGATACCTGATTGGAGCCAAATTCTTCGGAAGCTTGACTTTGGCGCTGGGAAGGCAAGGCTCACTGAGATTCAACTTGAGACCTAAGCGCAAAATGGCAACTTCGGAAAAAAATATTAGAACTTGATCATGACACTATTTTCTGTTCTGTTGGGAGAAAACGCTAAATATGCTATAAAGGAGAGCAACTTTCGTCCGTTGTATATAGATAGCTAACGTTTTCCTTGGACAATTACTTTGGAGTTTTAACTGCCGGACAAAAACTTAGAATAACGTCTTAATTTGTGGTGAAACGAAGCTGATAAGGTTCGTTTCTTTTTTTGACTATGCGATTTCAGCATTCATCTAGGACTACATGTGTCCAAAGACACCAAAAACAAAGAAATAAAACTTGTGCAATCTCCTTTTTTTTGCAGATGGCGAATGGCTTTTGTTTGCATCGTGCTGGTTGCCCTGTCGGCTGCGTTGGTATGCCAAAAAACGCCTCTATAGACGTTTGAAAACCCGAAAGTGTGTGTGTGATCGCCATAACCCTTTCTAAACCACATTCAATCTTTTTTTTTTTTTTTAAGACGTTTCCCAACGGTGAATTGTCTTTCAGACGATGGCTGCTGCCGTACCATGGCGCTATCCGCCAAGCTTTCGTTTGCCGTCCGAATCTTCTCTCTCGTATGCACGTCCTCTCTCCCACATTTTTTTTTTTTTTTTTTTTTTTTGCATGGCTCTGAAGTGCAGTGTTTTCTCCCAACAAAGGATACTAAGGTTTAGGAAATAATTTGTAAGCTTAAGAAAACTGCTGGCATACAAATGATAACAAGGTGAAGACAAGACCTTTGACGTTTTGGCCTCGTAACAAGAAAAATTCTAAGTTTCTTTTTTTTTTTAATACTTTTAGATTGTGTTTCAGGCTCGTGAAAGCGAATACCTAGGCCACTTGAACGTGGTCTCCTGGTCATTTGTTGTGGTGCGCTTTGTGGTTTCTTAATCGCGAGAGGATCACGCATATGTGTACAATGGGTAGAAATGGGAACATCTGCATACCTTGCAGCAGCGTTGAACACGCGTGTTTACTTCGCTGTTAGCTCGGAACCTGCGTTCGTTGCAGAGAATAAGAATGACCGAGTGCTTGAGGCCAGTGAATCGTCTGAAGTTCTCTCAACTTCAAATAAACAGAAATCAGTTTCATGTGCTACGGTACTATAGTTTGCTGCGTAATCGCAGCCTAATGCTGCGCTTCATTAGCGAAAACAAATTTCCGTCGGAAGGTTAAAGTAAAAAAAAAAGGTTATCTAAAACGGACATTGTGCTAAGCCTTTTTTTTTTCAATAAAAACACACAAATGCTTTGGCCAGATTACAAGAACTAAGTGCAGGCATCCCTGCCGCCTCTGAATAGTTTTATTCAATTAAGCGGAGAAAATGGCCTACACCGTCTTTTTTTTTTTTTTTTTCACGTTTGACATGCAAAGTTTCACTTGCTGGCTTGCCATAAGAAGATTCTAACTTGTATTTCTAAGCTGAAAAAGACGCAAGACTTGTTCTGCACTAATATGGTGTATCACAAGCTGCACCTACTTCGAAAGTTGAAACTTAGTGCCGCAGTATGCAAAACTGATTTTTGATATTTATTTAAAGTAGGAACGATTAATCCGACTCACTCAAAACTGTCCGCCGCATTTGGCACGCGGTCCGCGCCCGTCCGCGTGGTTCACAAAATTACGAGAGCCTTAGCCACGTGTCACGTAAAGCGTTCGAAAACGTTTTACTTGCAAATGGCGCTAGCGAGCAGGTACATTCAAAACAAGTTTATTTCATGAAACTTCGCCTTACTGTCTTTAATGCGTAAAAAATAATTAAAACTACATAAAAATACTGTAAACATAAGTAGTTATTTTAATTTGAAAAGTAAACAAGCCTAATTTAAATCCGCGTTTGAATATGTTCCATGTGGAATTGTGCCTCAGTCAGAATTATGAAATAATGGTAAAGCAGCCGAGCTATTTATATTAACAAAACCAAAACAAAACTAATTATAGACGAATACCGTGAGAGCAAAGTGCGTGACAAGCACAACTCTTGTACTCTCACTGTACCGGGGTTATTACCATGAGAGTACAGTCGGGAGCAAAAGTTTGCGGGGCACGGGAGCGCGTGCCGAAATGCATCGCCGCGCCGTGCAACGGCGCTCCACCGCATTAAAAAGCCGCGCTTTGCGCATGCGCGCCCTTCGTGGTGGCAGTCATGTCTCTTTCGCTCGTTTCTGTCCGACTCACTCCTGATAACCGGAGCCGGCGCCAGCGGCGCAAGTTGCCGTTTCGCTGGCTGTCATGCCTCGCGTCCTCTTCAGCTGCCTCAGCAGCCGCGCTGGGTAACGGAGCGCCTGGTTACCCCCCCTCCCCCCTTCCCCCTACGCGACCTCCATGACAAAGCGCGGTGGCTGAGGCGGCTGAAGCAGACGCACAGCATGACACCCAGCGAAGCACTAACTCGCGCCCCTGGCGCCGACTCCTGTTATCAGGAGTTCGTCGAAAAGGAACGAGCGAAAGAAACACAATTGCGAGCACGAAAGACGCGCATGCGCGAAGCGCGTTTCCTTAATGCGGCGGCGCGCCGTCCGACGGCGCGGCGATGCATTTCGGCACGCGCTCCCGTGCCCCGCAAACTTTTGCACCCGACTGTACCTAGGTCGCTTGATGGGCGGCCGTGAACTAGAGGAGGGGTAGTGAGCTCAGCGAGCCTTCACGGCTGCCGCACTCCTTGTAGACGGCTCGAGAGGGCGCCATTAAAACATGTTTTGGATAGGCTGTATGAAGCGGGCAGCCAGGGCGACTCGCATAGCATTTGCTGCGCGAGTAAAAACTAATTCGGCATGACACTTCATTGGACACAAACGACAGCAAACACGGGGTAAAGACCAGTTCAGAACGGGAGTCACTTCGCGCTGCCATGCCGCCAAACGTCCAAACCGAAAGCCAAACCTTCTCGCCGAAGGCCTTCGGAACGCCCGCAACCGGTCGGATCCTCGAGGCTGTGTACGACCGCAGCGCCGCCGCGTACATCCGGGACCTTCCACCGCTCGCCGCTCGTCGGTGCCTGATCCCACTAAACCTTTCTAGTATGCGCCACCTTTTCCACCGTGTGGTGGCGGGTATGTCGGCGGGTCATTTCTTGTTTCTGTAATTTATAAACTGCATTTGTCTCTTCTGATCTAGAATGCAGAACATGAACTACTTTTATAAATAATTTAAACGGTTCGCGCCGCTTATATTTTGTATTTCGACTAAAAAGAAGCTTTTAGCGGCTCTGACCAGTAGTAAGCCTAGGACCAAAGACGTCAGATATCGCGCGCTTTCGGCACCGCGGGTCCCACCTGTAGGTAAAGGAGCCTTCCGCGTCGTCCGGTTAAAATATGACGCACTGATATTCAGTTACTCTCTCCGTGCCCGCTGGCTTGCCCGAACCCCAAGAGACGTGGAAACCGCAAAAAAGGATGGCGCTTAAATATGACTGCAGGGCCCCTTCAAAGAAATGTTTTCTTTTTACTCGCGATTTCTTTGATTTTTTTAAGTAAACAAGCTGGACGTATGTATGAAATATTATACATAATGTGTCGATTATTTGTTAAATTGAAGCCACCCAACACAATGAGTAAGTTCCAACAAATATTTAACAATCTGGCAGAAAGAAATGGCTAAGACCTAGATTTGCATCTTAAAATTGGACTTCAAATATATCGTGTTTTGGAATGTACGAATTTAAAAGCCCAACACTATACCACATATAATTTTTAACCTCGTACAAAAACAAACAAAAATATATAAAAATTACAATTGTTTATACAATTTATGGTGTGTCTCTATTCCATATATAGTTTGTCATAAAATTGATTGCAACAAAGGTTATCATCATCTAAATCGGTTGGATTATCGTCAAAGGGTCGAAACCCTGAATATTTTGCAAAAAATAAATAAAAACAATAAAACACTTTTAGGAACATCTTACGTCTGTAATGTAGTTTAGGAAACAACGTAAAAAAGTTTCTTTGTTGTGCGGGAGGTATCGGAGCCTGGAGAAGCTCCCAATTACGGGATCTGTGACGATCGCCCCAATTACAAAATACGTTTTTGGTCATTTAGAAGTAAAAAAAAAAAAAAAAAATCTCGAAAACTAAATTATATGAGGCAAAAACGGTTTTCAGTTTCGTCCTAGAAAAGAATTGGTTCAGCATATATATATTGTTTCAAAAATGTTTGAGACATTAGGTTTTTTTCTTGCACGATTTGAAAAGAAATCTCCCTCCTAATATGGCCCCCTTGACTTCAACATCAACGACGCCACAGACTTTAGTTTTTTGGTGTACTTCCAACCGCTTCAAAATTTCGGTTACAGTGGCAGTCGTGTGTACGTTCCTTTCAAGATTTATTCGATCGATATTACGTTTCCTTGTAGAAGGGGCATTTCTTCGGAGTAAATATATATTACCATCTTGATTGCTGTTGGCAATAGGTAGGTACCGTAGATTTATTTATTTATTTATTTACATACCCTCAAGGCCCTGGGGGCGTTACAGAGGGGAGTGAGTGGAAAAAAAAACAACATACAAGCAGTAATAGAAGACATGGAATAGGTCACGGGTCACTTTCGCAAAAATAATTAGTAACAGCACTTTTAAACACATCTAACGAGGGTAATAATATTAATGACGCCGGAAGGTGGTTCCACTCTGGTGATGTCCTAGGAATGAAAGAATCGTGATAGGCTGAGGTTCGAGAATGAGGAATGCCGACTTTGTACTGATGATCAATGCGTGGAGAAACGTAAGGTGGGACGAGGAAGAGCTTTTCTTTAAGAATGGGGTTAGAATTATATATTTTTATATATTTTTTATATAGATAGTGGTGATCAGCTTCTTAATCCTTTAAGAAGCACACTTGAGGACAATGTTTTGAGTTAATAAGTACAGCGGCATATTCGTTCCGTTGTCCGATTTGCAGATTCCCGAGGCTACGAGTATGCTGTACCTTGTTGTCCCTCACTTCGTGCTAGGCCTGGCCATCGGTAAGTTGCCGCTTTGGTGAGGTCAATGGCCATTCCGAACCTACACGTGCGGCCCTTGCCCTTCACATTCCTGAACATTTCGGCGAGTTTTATTCTGTGAAACGTATGCGGATGACCAGTTCCCAACTAAACATGTTAAAGGGGCCCTCCGGAGCGTTCTGCGACGGTCTATTTATGTCGGTAACTCAATCTACAGGCCCTAAGGATCCTAAAAATCATAAAATTACGGTCATGCGCGGCGGATTTCCCTACTAAAATTGCTATCAAAGTCCCCGGCACGCCCCCCTTTCTGAGATGACCCCGGAAAACGGGAGGGGCATCTCTTTACGCGTCAGCCAATAGCAAGCGAAGGATTCCGGCGTCACTGCGCGCCACCAACGCGGCCGACCGCCGACCCGCGGAGGAATCTCTCGAACACGCGCGGACCGTCGTCAAGGAGCCCGGACTTTGTGCTCGTCCGTCGTCGTTCGCCGCACCGCACCGTCGCGCTGCTACTGCAATACGCAGTCGCATTCCACAGATTACAAGGAAAAGTTTGCCTCGTTGACGTCGAAGGATCGCAAAGCTGGCTTCGGAGTCGGAATCCACGGGAAGAAGGAACACGTGTCCCGCAAACGCACGCCTGCAGGCGCCCCGGGAAGCAGACGAGCCGAGCGCCGACGCATCACCCCCTAGCAACAAGCTTGCCAGGAGAAAGCATAGTCCGCTGGTTTTGGAGCGATAATTGCGGACTATGTTTCCCGCACCACAATCAGTTTACGTTTTTCTCGAACTCTAATTTACAACAAGCTTAAAAAGTGTTGCAATAATAACGTTCGCATTCACTGCGAGATGCAGCATTTCCATTGGTCAAGTTTTAGCGATGGGCAGGGAATGGTAGATTGTCTTCCAAGAGAAAATAGTCCCGATATATTTATAATAATAATAATAATAATAATAATAAATGTCTTTATTTTGCCAAGAGTCTACAGTTGAAAGGTGAAAAGGGAAAAAAAGCTGTAACACAACTTGACTAGTCCCGAGCCACCTAAACAGCAGTTGAGACGCGGGCACCAAATTGTTTACATATGATTAGGACATAAATGAAAACATGAAGAGAACCTTTGCACGAAAGAAAAAGTGATTAGTGTCAATATATAATGCGAATTCAGTTTGAACAGACTAGCATTAGTAGACAAAACGCGGCAAAAAACAGCTTCCACCCCTAAAAAAATTAACACTTTTCTTCTATGCGTTCTGGTTTAAGATGACTATATCAACACTTAGCTTCTATTAGGTTTGGATTGAGATGAGTGGGATTAATTCCCGTAAGCTGTTCACCGACATATAGTTAAGCTCTATATTTTCCCCACTTAACTGATTCAGCGTAGTCGGAAGGGTGTATGATGTAGTGTATTTCCCGTAATTAGTTCTGAAAAATGGTACTTCCCATGGTTCTACAGTTCGCGTTGGATATGCATATACCTTTTTTGTTAGGTTTGCTAAGTCTTGGAGATAATGTTGAGATAGATTTTTTTCTACCATACATTTCGAACATAAACGATATTTGTATAAATCAAACATTTTCATTACTTTAAGTTGATTGAAGACTATGTTCATTCGATGATCCAGCGTAACATGAGAAATGCTTCTTAATATCTTTTTTTTTTTTGTAATATAAATATCTTTTGAAGATTGGTATGTGTTGTGGTTCCCCATATAAGATGGCCATAATTTATATGCGAGTAAAATAATGAATTATATAGTAATAACTACTGCCATCTGCTTAATAAACGGTTTTGTAATCTAAAACTTTGTATACATATTAACTTGCACCTACTACGCAATATGACAACATAAACAGACGATCGCAGAAAGCTCCGGAGGGCCCCTTTAAGAATGACGAGACCAAAAACGTGCTCCACATTCTGAATTTTTCTTTGTGCCGGGAAATCCATGAAGTCACACTGGACACATATGCGCCAGGCAGTTTTCGTGCCAAAGAGCGATTTTTAAGCTTACTCCTCAGTCCTCCAGCACCGATCGCATTTCTGGGTCCGAACACACTATTGGCCACGTCATGGCACCACTGGGCCATTTTTAACAGTCCAAATTGCTTGAAGCCTGGTAACGCCCTTCCCGTTCAGGTAGTAAAAGATAGTAGAACATAATTACCGCTGCACGTCTACGTTTTAGCTGCGCTTGGTCGTTCATGAAGCGAATGGAAAAGATGCGACACGTTTATGCTAAGCGGGTACATTTTTTTTTTTTTATTTTATATGTGTCTGCATTGTCGGAACAATATGTAAGGAAATAATGAATTCAAGTGGGCATTGTTATGATCCCGAAGAAACTCCGATATCCTTCAAGTTTCGTCTGCTCCACACTTTGAAAAAAAAAAAACAAAAAAAACTCTTATGCATAAAAATACTAAACAGTTTTTATAGACCGGAACCTTCATCACTCATGTCTATATCACGACCCCTCAAGGAAAGCTTGCTGGTTGTGGTTGAGGACAGGGCTATCGGAAGGAGTAAATGAAAAGGTCGTTCTGGCGGAAGTGTGCAAGTGGTTTGTACTTAACAAGAACATATCTAAAGCGAGGAAAAAAGGAAGAAAAAAAACTAAGTTTAAATGATTTAGAAAGAGAGTAACATCATTGACTAGAGAGATAAATGGGTGAACTTGAGATTGTGATTCCTTCTTGTATCAATGATGGCCACCTTTTTGTTAGGAATCATCGACGCTGCTATGATGCCCCTACTCGCCCTGTTGGTGGATTCGAGACACGTGGCGTCATACGGTACCGTGTACGCCATTGCAGAGACAGCCGTGAGCTTCGCCTACTGTTTCGGTGAGTCGCAGTGCCCGATCAATGTTGTCACAAATAACAGGGAATGAGTACGGCACGACACTTCGTGCAACGCAACGCAAAAAAAAAAAAAAAATTTTTTTTTTAACAAATACGTTTTTTTTTTGTTTTTTTTTGCGTTCTTATAATTTCTGTTTTCAGGACGCAGCGAGGGGCGAGACGTCGTAGGGTTCGGACATAGAAGATTTACAACCCTAAATTATGTTTGTTCTTAGTTAATTTCGGAGAGTTCTTCAACCCGTGGTCAAACAATGTTTATTTCTAACATAATTAAGAGTATGAAAAAATTAAACGAGACACCACTATAACGATACAAAAAGCGCTAGATTCAACCGCCATGCATGTTGCGGTGAAATGCAGGAACGTCGTTTTGCTTATCCCTAAGCTAGCAGGATGCACAATCTAGACTCCGTGCGCAAAGTCAATACAATAATAAATGGAGATTTAACGTGCTTGCTCGTGCTCTGAAAGTAATCTTTAAAACTAAGAGTTGGCACCCTCATATTTTGGGTCGCCCTATGATGAAATAAAGGCAGGATTGCGTGTTTTCAAATAACATATGAAACTTGACTGTTGAATTTTTCTGAAAAAAGTCGAATTTCCAACACCACGCCAGTTCCTCCCCCCCCCCCCCCCCCCCGCATCACACACACACACACACCTAAAGAATTAAAAAAAAACAATTAGTAGGCAGTTTGGCCAGATTGTAGTCATTAATTCCTAAGAGAAACTGCTTCAGTTACCTCAAATATTGGGCGACTGACAAAGTTTGTCAAGATCCGTCATTTTACTCCAGGTTCACGAAAATGAACCGTCCATGTTTCGATTTTCAACCATATGGTTGGCTGTCCCTGGTAAAGCTATGATGTGTCCAAATATTACCTACTTTTATTTGCCACTTTGGAGATTACAAAGAGTAGAAAAAATGATCTAACAATTTTGGAAAATTAAAAATTCAGCAAACAAACTTCAGTAAACTCTATAGTTAACAAATTAACTGCGAGAACATGAAATCTGAAGTGTACCATAGCAACGGGTAGTCAGTCTAATAACCAGCCAGGCGGCAATCGTGTGGTATGTTGCTGTGACGACCGTATAAGTACTCCGGGAGACAAGCACTAATAGACTGATCGGAGCAACGTAAATGGGGTGTAGTCTTCCCGGATTTGTCCGAAATGCAAGTTTAAGCTTCAGTCAGTGCCAATAATAATACAAAATTAGTTAAAATCAGGGACTCAAACCGATAATGAAAACGGTTCGGTTACGGTTACGTTATAGGCGTAACGGTTACAGTTATACTTACACAATTGGGTTTGTTTCCGTTTTTATTCTTGCGGCCCAGGTTTATACTTTGTGACCCAATAGCGAAGAAGAGGGGAAGATCAAAGCCCTACCTTTCTGTATAAATTTTGTAATCATCATCGTATTTCGGTTACCGCTTAAGCTGTTACCGCTCAAAACGAGTTTTTCGGTTTGGGAAAAACAGATAATAAATAGACATGAGAATGTTACTGGGTACCAATAATAATATTACGCGTTAACTTAAAACCATCTTTCTTCGCAGGGGTTTCTCTTATTCGAGGCTAGGTACGTTATTCATGATAAATGGTATCAAGTAGCCCTGATATTCCACTGTGAGTCGGTGGGGCAAAATGAACAATGGAGACTTACAGCAACATGGATTCGAATATGTGTTCACCTCTCCTAATCGGCTTTCAGTCTCAAGTACTTTTAATTATACGGCTTTTCTGTTCCATATTTATTCTCAATGTTGCAGTTTTTTTACGGAAGACGGGAACTACACCAGTGATCTCTATTGTAGTAGGCTGGATCGCGGATTAAGAGCCCGTCGGTGTTGACACCGGCGGCCATTGCTTGACACCAGGCAATAGGCAATACACACAAGTCTATGGGAGAAACGCACAAAAGTAAGAATATTGAAGCATGTACGCTGTGCTCGGAGCTAGGCGAGTATTTTATGGTGTGCTGCGATCCTTATGTCGGATGTTTGGAGATCGAATTGGTATTTGTCAAACGTTCGAACGCCGATTAAACAAATCAAATGTACCGCAGCACCTACGGCTAAGCTCGCAAGCTTGCGCTCGTGGTGGAGTAAACAAAAGAACTTGCCGTCAATGAGACCGTCCTCGAGGAAGTACAGAAGTTGATGAATGACAAGGAAGTTCCATCTCGACAGCGGCTTTCCAGGAGTGAGCGACTTCCGCTTAGCGAAGCCTTCGAGCTTGTCGTCTGCTAAACCCAACTCAACGAAATCGCCACCGACTCCGCGGTAACTCTAGTAACTCTCACCTCATTGAGCTGCACTGCACTACATTTTTCGCCCAGCGGAGTCACTCTCGACCACAAAATATTTCTTTATAAGAGCTGCGAGGGTTGTCAGTTTAAATTTTTGCACACAAGCTATTTGACGGACTTATCGAAAAGCAGCCAAAAAGTTTCAGTGCCGATAACAGCTTAGAAACGGGGGAAACGGCACGTTTTCGTGCTTTCCCCAGAGAGTCCCACACTCCCAAGAAAAAAGGGTGTAAAAGGGTGTATCGTTACACCCTTTGTCCCATGTAATACACCCCAAAACTTTAATTCGACGTACAGCACTCTACAGTCGAACAGACGGCCCGAAATAGTACGGGGGGCTTGATTGCCGTGTGGTACAACTTATTAAAATAGCTAATGTACGTTTTACTAAGTTTTACCACACGGCTATCAAGCCCCTCGTAGAATTTCGGGCCGTCCGTTCGACTGTAGGGTGCTGTACGTCGAATTGAAGTTTTGAGGTGTATTATATGGGACAAAGGGTGTAACGAAGCACCCTTTTACACTCTGTTTTCTTTGGTGGTGTCAATCAATGGCCGCCGGAGGCGACACTCGGCTCCTGCTGCCGAGGCCGCGGTCCGCGATCCAGCCTACTACAATGGAGATCAGTGGACTACACACAATACAAACCACTAAAAACAAAATGCTCCTTCTGAGTTGTGCGGCGGCTCTTTTCAACAATCCTCTGCATCTACCCGCTAATCACTCCAAGCGGAGCTCGGCGATCTGACACACTCTCGTCTCCTCCTCTCCCTCGGTTTCTGACCGGATTACTCCGTCTAAAGATCTGACCACACTAGCAGCGAGCTGAGGGTGCACACGGCGCCCGCGTTAACTGTTAACGTGTGAGCCGGTACGAGCATCGAAAAGAGAAAGACAGCAGAGCACCACACTGGGCTTCTCTCCTGCCGTGTGTATGCCCCTCGCCGGTGCTCGTACCCTGTAGCATCTGGTGCTTGCCAAGTTATGCTAAGACGGTGTCGAGTATAGCTTTCTTCCGGCGCCTGCCACGACAAACACCTTTTGCCATTTTTTATCGGGCATGCGGCACTTGGTCCTCGCTCCACTTCAACTAGAAATTGCAGCAGCACCACACGACGAACGACAAGTATAATAAATAAACAGAACAAGTACAGCTCGATTTTTCTACTTGTTTCTTGTGATTTTGTGCTCATATCCCTATAAGTCATCCTCGCCATAACAACTGCAATTGAAAACAACGTTATTAGGCAGGCGTGCTTGTTGTAAATGGACATACTGACACCCGAGACGGAGGCAAAAAAGGACAAAGCATGAAGTCTCAAACACAGCTACTAAATTTTATTAACCACGCTTCCTTTATACACTGAACTCCATCCAGTAGTACATGCGATTGAGACGTGGTGTTTTCTCCTTTTGTTTGCCCCTATCTCGGGTTTTGGCATGCCGATACCAACTCTACCCGTGGAAATATTTGTGAACAAAAACGTTAGGGCGCAAACAGGCTGGTGAAAGTTTAACATTTTAGACAAACCCCAAGACAGGGGGGAAGGAAGGACGACACAACTTGAAGTCTTAAACATAGCTGAAATGTATTGGAAAGAAGATTGTGGTTTTATAAGGTATAAGTGCCTCGAAAACCAAAAGGAAGGGTTGCATGAAGTGGTGCAATCGCGAGGCTATACGGCAGCCTGACGAAAGAGCAGCATCCGCGGTCCGATAGTGAGTTTAGCCATGTTAAGCAATGGATATAGCACAGAACTGATGTAAGCATGCGGCGATTTCCGCCGACGACGCGGCACCTGAATCGAGTTAAAGGAGGACCAGCAGAGATATTCTTCAGCCTGGCGGAAAGTCCTCCTCGCCCTCTTTTTTTCCCTTTCTCTCCTGTCTTGCAGCACGGCGAGGCGGGGGGAAGGGTCCCTTTTTGCGCCGGCTTCTTCTGAGAGGATAAGCCGAGAAAATCCCCATTGTGAGAGACGGGCGATAGGTTTGGCAGCAGCGACCTCGTGACTTACGGGTAGCCTCAGCTCTTATCGCGTAATCTGCCCTATTTTTTGGCGCTCGCCAAGCCTATACTCCGTTTCACCTTCCGTCCAAGCACAGCGGACGCTAGGAGCCATCCCAGCCAACGCGGCGTGAGGGAGTGTCATGCGACCTTGAGCTCCCTGTGTCGCCCCGCCCCACCGGCAGGTCACGCGACTTTCTCCCGGCGCTGGATCGGCTGGGATGGCTCGTGGCGTCCACCGCGCTCGGACTGAAGGTGGAACGGAGTATAGCCCCTCGGGCGTACGGTTCACGGAGCTGCAAGGCTGCGCCCTTCCAGACACCGAATTTGAGCTGTCGAGGTTGTTTGGCTGTAGCCCGTGGCAAAGGAAACATACTTCGGAGCTGCGGTGCATCCCCACACCCATTGAAGGTACGTTTCATAGATATTCTCGGTTGATCAAGGAGCTTAGAACACATGCGCGAGATGTGGTGACTTCAATATGTGAGGTTGACTGACATATTCACAAAACATTCCATCTTCAAGAGACAGGCTTATTACGCTCAAACCTGCCTCAATTGGGATCGCTGGAAGACAGAACTATGTACCAGGCGCGGGCATCTTGTAGCGGATCTCTGTTTTCTAGCAGCGAGCACAAATTATTGTGTGCGTAACTCACACTATATGATGGCCAACAAATGTAGATGACATTTATATTTACACATCCCAACAACCGCATGAGGTGAGAAGGCAGCAGTTGTGTGTGTCGATATTAAAAAAAGTTTTAGTGGATCGTTTTAGCTCTTGGATAACCGTTTCCTACATCAATATATAAGCTATACCCTTTCTGTGAGCATTATTTATCGAGTGCGGCTATCGAAGCGTGTCGTGTTATAGTTCAACGTTGCTAAATCAGTGCTATAGCACGTGCTGCCGCTTTAAAGTATTTTTGAGCCATTAAAATAAAAGAATAAACTAAACGTAGGCGATTTTTTTTTAACATGAAACGCGTTTGTAATTTTTCATTGCAAACAGATTTTAGGTATACTGCCCCACAGTTAGCAAGGACAAACTATCGCTGGTTTTTCTCGTTTTGTTTTCTTAGAAGTGAATGATGTTTAGAAAACTGTTAATGTGAGTATTCAACCTAAGTGGCAGAGCTTAGTGCTAGACAATACATGTTGCTGGGCAGAAATAGTAAAAAGCGCCAATGTCGCGTTCGGGCTAACACTGCCACGTAATGTACGAATACCGCTACAAGATCAGCGCAAGCATATTATGGGAATGGATTTATTACAGAATTTGTTTTAATAGGTGAAAGGTTGCCATTCTTATACAAGCAATTCGAAAAAGAATGCTTCTATTGGGCGCCGCCAACGGTTCGGCAAGCTGGGCTAATGAATCGGGAACAATGAGAGCAGCATGCCGGCAGTCGCCATTTTCTCTAAGCGGAGTTTTGAGGCGATTCGACAATCTGTTGTCGCTGAGACGGCGTTCGTTAAAACGAGCCTCTCTAAACCGCATGCCACAACTTTGCGTACAATGTTTATTGAGTCGCACCTCCTTTTTTATCAAGCTCAACAGAGCGCTGTAGGGAGGCAGACAGATGACTTCGTTCAATGCAAACTTTTTTCTCAATTAGTTTTGTTTCAATCGAATTATATGCCTGTATAACTAACGTGGTTTCTCTATACTCCCTGTAGGTGTATAACGTTCAGCGGACGGCCAGATGGAGTGCACCGAATGTTTTTGCGCTCCGTGTATACTGACCCAAGGCCACGTGAGGGTGGGGATGGGCCAGGCACCGTCGTCCAAGAATCCTGGGGTTCGCAAAAAGTATTACAGAATGTACTGGGCCTGCCTGGCAAATCTGGCCGCTTGGCGTGACCCCAGGTACTTGGAGAAGAAGAGACAAGCCGGCCAAGGAGTATATACTAAGCGTGAATTGATGCCAGTGTGCGTAGTTGCACACGTCCGGTGCCTGTATCCAAACCCACCCGGTGTTCCCTACATGGGGCACATGTGGGAGTAAACTATTTGTGTATAAAGTCTCTGGATTCAGCGCCTTTCTTTCTGTGCCTAGTTATTAGTGCAGTGTTAGCACGTTAAATGTCTCAAATCTGTAGTCCACCTTTTCTTCTTGAAACACCTAGTGCGCATGCCCTCTATCCATCGTCCCTGCGTGGGTTCGGGAAAGCGTTTTGCCCCACCAAATTCGCCATATTGTTTGTTCCACTCTGGTGAGGGGCGAGCCGCGTGAGTAACGCTGACTCGTGTAGCTCTTAGCAGGCTCTCGCCACCGAGTCACAAGTCGGTGCCTGCATCGCGACTGCTGGTTTAGGTGACCCGCGTTTCGTCAAGCTGTTTTTACAGCTTTCTTTCCGTGTCACCTTTTCAACGTTGTTTTTCTTGGAAAAAAATAGAGGTACTATTATTATTATAACCTCGCGTAAAGTTCAATAAGGGAGCACGACCTCGAGCGTTTTCAACAGCCGGTGGTATAGGTAGCAATGGGGCTGTACAACACTAGAGCGCACGTTAGAAGAACGCCGACATTAGACCGCCGACAGTAGAGCGCCACGACGTTAGCTCGCGCGACATGAGAGCGCCGCAACGTTAGAGCGCACGACTCGAAAGCGCTGCGACGTTAGCGCGCGCGACTCGAGAGCACATCGAGAGCGCACAACCAGTCAAGCGCGAGTGGCCCAACCACTTCTTCGGGCATCGCGTGCTTTATGTAAAATTGGCGGGGATTTACGCCGTGGCATTCGGCAAGGACATTGCGAAATGAGTCGACGAATTTTTTTCGTGTAACAAACCAAGAAATGTTTCAAAAAACTGACAGCAAAAAAAAAAAAAGATTATCTGTACCGTATATTTCCGCAGAAAAAAAAAATGCAGCTGATCTATATAGCTCCATTAGTTTTCTGATGTTATATCTCACAGATTTGAAGGGGAGGTTTTCCTGTATCCGTCAAAAGACTGGAAAGCTTTGCATCCGATAAAACTGCATGCGCTGAGCTTTCCTTCGATGAGTGTTTTACTGAACTTTTTTAGCGGTGAGCTTTTTTCATTACAGTCATGGACGTCAAAATACTATTAAAGTTATGCGAGAAACGTCCCAATAACCGCCAAAATGATAGGGGTCCAAATGCCTGTCAAAAATAGACCAAATATAGCAAAAAGCAAACATTTATTGTATATCCGAGAGACGCACCGCACCACCGTGAAGACATCTTAGACTCGCTGCTCCACCCAACTGCAGGCATTCCCGGTACCTATATGGCCACACCCTTGCCCCCTTCTCTCTTCTATGTCAGCAAACAATTGGTTAGAAGGAGCCGTACCCTTTTTATTTTTATTTTTTTATTAAAGGCATCTTTAATAAATCGAAAATCGCCAATGCTCCGATTCGATGAGTCGCACAATTTAGTTCTGTCTGTGGAGCCGCGGGTACATCCCACAATTTGCAGTGTTCGCTCAACTCAACGCAAGCTAAAAACCAAAACTGAAGAAGCCATGGTTATGGTACCGCGGTACAAGAGCGCGATTTCTGGTGCGGATCCGTCTTGAACCCAGCTACAAATATTCAATCCTCTTAGGCAAGTGCATAAATTGCAAAATGATATTGCACATTTATTTTCAAAATAAATAGGGCATGGTGCGCAGAGGAATTGCTAGCTTAGTTTGTTAAAAAAAATTGGAAAAAACGAGAACGGAAAAACAGTGTATCACTCACTAGCAGACAGATATCGAGCCTAACTTAGATAAATATACGTATAACACCGAAACAAATATTGCCAATGCCAGAACACGCGCGGTGCGTCAGAAAATACTCGCAATATACTGTGCGTAAAAGGCTGTGCTTTTCTTGTGAGTCTCGACTGCAATCAAATTAATTTTTCTCTTCAGCTAATCTATTTTTTTATCGAAATTATTAATATCTCGTTCAAGACTCACGAGAGGCACAGCCAAGAGGTGATGTACATTCTGCTGAGCTCTGATCTATTTATGCGCTAAGTGTAAAAGGGTGAGCACTTTATATACTCCGAAACCCCTCGACGGGCGTTTATTCGGAATTTGTACTTCGGAAGATCACACCCTGGTTGAAGCTCTGTCGCAATCGTATGTACCGGTTAGCGTTCACTTTCTCTTGTGTGTCATCTGTATTTGGCAACGACAAAAGATTGTCATGAAAATTGTATATTTGCGTAATAATTACAGGTACATCTTTGAGTCCGCGGAATGGCTTTTTCTGTCCCTTGTCCAGTGATGTCCCGAGCTGGGAAATAAAAACAAACAAACATGTAGAAGTACACACAACAATTGCCCAACTGTTCTAATGAAATAAGCTTGCTTGTTATTATACGTCAATGGTACTAGTTTAAATTTACATTAGGCATACCTATAAGTTATACACTCTCGTCATTCACAAGGGAGTCGTCATTCACCGTGCTGGCATCTCCCAGGGCAGCAGACCGAAGCACCAACTCCCGAATCTTTTGAACGAAGCTGGAGGAAAAGAATAGCGGATTAGTATTCCATGGCAACACTGTACACTTCAAAATATTCTACCTGTATGTCTTCCTGAAGTACTTCCTTTTCCCGCCTTGCCGGTCTGGATGACGACAGTCCTCAATAGAGTAACGTGAAGTGTAGCCTCGCCCAACATGCTCATTCCAGTCTAGGAGTGCCAAGCTCTGCTTCAGTTTGTAGCTTCTGTCCTGGTAATGAATCCTCTTCTGGAGGTAAATTAGCATAGTATTATTGAATGACTCTACATAGAATGTATCCTTCGACTTTACGTAATCTTCCGCGTTCTTGTAGATGGTTGTTGATTTCAGAAATTTTGTTAGAAGTTCCGACGCTAGCGGGTCTTTCACGAGCAGCGTTGTCGGGACATGTCCATTTTCTTTGCAAATTGATTCCTCGCTGCATTTCTCGTGTTTACCTTCAAAATGGTTTACGCAGTTTATGAAAATATCTCTTAGCTTGGTTGGATTCCCCTCACAAGCGGCCATAGCATAGTACGCGTGGTTACGGACCGCTTGGCACTTGTCGGACAGCTCCACGTGCCATGTCTTGCCCTCGTTCCTCTTCGGTCCAGATGAAATTGCAAGAAATCCTTTCTTGAGGCTCTTCGCAGCGTGCCAGCGGTCGTTGGAGTTGGATGGCCCGTTTTTTTCTCTGATTATTTTATTGACTGTGGTGTTGCGGTCGTGTGCGTGATCTAGCACGGAGATCTTTTTAGAATCGAAGTACTCGTACAGCTTTTTGGTACCGAACGCTTCGTGCTTTTGGGAAGATAGTTCATCCTTTTTGTTTACGTGAACAATCCCTACAACTTTGTGGGTCATTTGGCCAAGCGCGACGACATCTGTGTGAGTGGAGTTCTTCCGGCAAGCGTGCCGAGCATCAGTCTCGACACTAATTGCTGTCGAAGTGGGGTCATGTTGCTCGGTGGCCCTTGATTCGCCCTCTTGCGCGGCTGCCAGGCTTTCAAGCTTGAGCAACTCTACAGCACCTTCGATATCTACAAGCAATTTCTCCACAGTGCGAGGGGAGTATGGCAATTTGCTAAAATTGCAAAACTTTTCAAACTGCGTCGCCAGAACTCCAGAGGAGGCATACGCCACCGTCAGCAAACAGTCTACAGCCCGGACGGAACCGACAACCGTGCTTGTGTTGAGCACCAGTGAATGGTTAATACACTTACAATGTATTCGTGATGCGAAGCCCCAGGCGGTCACTTTCTCCAAAATAAGACTTTCCTTGCACTCTGAACTATGCTTCTCTACAGTCTGAATGACATTCCATAGCGCGGCTTTGTCGCAAACAACTAGGCATGGATCCCCTACAGGGTCAGGCGTGATCGCGCGCGATTCCGCTTCTTGATGCAGCGGCTTCGGTGTGTTGCACACAGCATTCGACGATCGTTCTTCTGAATTCCGTGTTTCAAGAAATCGTCGCAGCGCCTTGATTATCACAGCTGACAACGAGTCACACCTATTAACGGCTTTGGCTTGCTTTATCAAGTCGTCAAAAGCAGTCATCTCGGAGGTTTCAGAAGAAGTGGGGTTCAGGCTTCGTCGGAGATTGCTACGGTTACGCACGTATACTTTTTCAGTTCCATCTCGCATACGCTTCTTGATCAAGTAAACAGGGGAATCTGACTTTTCGCTCATCTTGGCCTTTGGCGCGACTGTTTAAAGTTCTGAAACAAACAAAGCAAAGGTGATTTAATTAACTGAAGATTATAGGTTGAGCGAACTATTTACAAAATTTGAGGTTCCCTGAGCAGCCTTTTGTATTCAATTCCCCCTCCCCTCACCACCCCACTTCCTTTCCTCTAAATAAACAACGTAGATTATTTCATGAACCACCAGTAATAGAGCGTACTCGCAAAATGTCTATTTGATGTAAGAAAGGCCTTGTTTAAATGTTCAAGCAATGAACTGGTCTTATTACTGTGCGTGACACGCTAAGCACGAACACAATATTGCCATTTCTACTCAAGGGCCATGCAGAATTTAGTATACAACAACAAACGGATGCCTCGTAGGTTGGTGCCCAATGGAAGCACTCCTTACCGAATTGATTATATAAAAATAACAACTTTTCAACTATAAAAAATTAACACCACTTTTTTTCCCTAACTTTGCTGATTTACTCCGTTTCCGTTGATTGTGTAGCGGTACGCGTACATTACGCGACACTGTTCGCGCGAACAACATCGGCGCTTTTTGCTATTTTCCACAGCAATGTATTGGCTCGCACTAAAATCTACCGCTTAGGTTGGATACTCGTATTAACAGCTTTCTAAACATCATTCCTTTCTAAGAACAAAAAAAAAAAAAAAAATAGGGGGGAGGAGAAAGACCGGCGATAGTTTGTTCGTGCTAACTGTATGGTGTAAGGCGCCTAAAATGTTTTTATAATGTTAAATTACAATTCTGTGCCACATTAAAAAAAATTGTCTGCTTTTGCTTTAGTCTTTATTTGAGACACAACAAATACTTCAAAGCGGCGCGCGGCCCGTGCTATAGTACCAATACAAGCAAAGTTGAACCATAATACGACACGCTAGACTCGCCAATATTGCGTTTCCCACTCCATAGCCGCACTCGATAAAGGATGTTCACAGTGAGTCTAGCTTACATATCGTTGTGGGGTACGGGCCGTACGGTCATCGAAGTGCTAAAAGCGACCCACTAAAACTTTGATATTGACATCCACACCAGAAATGCCCTCTCACCTCAGATGGTTGTTAGAATGTGTAAATATGAATTTCATATATTTTGCAGGCCATCATGTTCTGCGAGTTAGACACACAACAGGAGATTCTAGTAAATCGTTTTCAAAGGCCCACTACCACTTTAGACGCGCGCTTCAGAGAATGCATCGAAGTGGCAGCGCGAGTTTCCGCTAAATATAGCGTGGCCTGAAAACATACTAAAGTTCTCCAATAATTTGTGCCCGCTGTACGAAAACAGAGATCCGCTACAAGATGCCCGCGCCTGGTACATAGCAATTTGCGGCAGGTTTGAGCGTAATAAGCCGGTTTTTTGAAGATGGAATGTTTTGTGAATATGTAAGTTATCCTCACATATTGAAGGCACCACATCTCGCGCATGTGTTCTGAGCTCCTTGATCAACCAAGAATATCTATGAAACGTACCTTCAATGGGTGTGTTGATGCACCGCAGCTCCCAAGTATGCGTTTATTTTGACACGGGCTACAGCCAAACAAATTTGACAGCTGAAAATCGGTGACTGGGAGGGTGCAGCCTTGCAGCTCCGTGAAACCTGCCCCCGAGGGGCTAGGCTTGGCGAGCGCCAAAAAATAGGTCAGAGTACGCTATAGGAGCTGTAGGTACCCGTAAGTCACGAAGTCGCTGCTGCCACACCTATCGCCCGTCGGTCAGAATGAGGATTTTCTCGGCTTATCCTCTCAGAAGCCGGCGCAAAAAGGGACCCTTCCCCCCGCCTCGCCGTGCTGCAAGACAGGAGAGAAAGGGAAAAAAAGAGGGCGAGGAGGACTTTCCGCCAGGCTGAAGAATATCTCTGCTGGTCCTCCTTTAACGTAGTCCGAAGCTCTCAGGAGGCGATTGAGTCGAGCGGAGAAATGTTCTCCCGGTAGCCGCTGTGTGTCGGTGCGTACGTGACCACGAGGGTATCAGAAATTGGTACTCAAAAGTGGCATGTGGCTCATATGCTTCATTGAAGTATGGTCGATAAGCATGCCCGTCTTTTAATGAATGTCTTTTAATCTTTGTTTGTCGACGTCCAGGACCAGGCGTGTCGGGCTACCTGGTGAAGGCGATCGGATTTCCGTGGGTCATGCGCTCCGTGGCCATGCTCAACCTGCTCTACTGCCCGCTCCTCCTCTTGCTGCGCAACCCTCAACTCGAGGAAGAAAAAAATGTGAGTAGAAGAATTTGCAAAGAGCCTTTAATGACACTTTAAAATGGATAGTCCTCACGCAATACACATATATAGTAAACTGCGATGTGACCGTAGTCGAGAGTGATTAAAATGAGTAAACAGGACTCTCTGGCCGGCTATCAGCATCCGCGGTTGTTCGACCCTCGCATTTACTGTAACAACAACATTTGCGTGGTTGCCATCTCAGTTTTGTTTTCTCGTTCTACATAGTTGCGGTATAAACCCTTCAATAAAGGGAGCGGCTTGTGTGATTATTTCTGGTATGGCAATTGTAGTAATTGTTTTTGTCTTGTACTGCGGTAACTCTATCCTTTATTATCTTAAACTTTAAAAATGAAAAAAAGGCATCACCTATAAAGCTTTCTCATTACAGTTACAGAGTAGAGCATTGGTTAGGCGGTTCAGCTCACACAGAGATCACTGTTCGAGCCAACCTCGCCTAGAGAAAAGCATCAAGCAAAACGTTTATTGTTACAACACGTTGTTATGGTAAATTACGGCTATTTTCAGATAATGCGCTGATCGACCAACGGGCTCGCGTAGATTCTCAGAAAAAAATGTATATTCTTACACCCCTTGTCCCATATAAGACGCCTCAAACTTCAGTTCGACGTACAGAGCTCTGACGTCGAGCCGATGGTACCAATTTTCACGAGCGGATTGATAGACGAGTGGGACAACTTAATAGAATAGCTAATGCACGTGTTACTGACCACAAATACAAAATTGTATTTTTTTGGCTTTATTGCAAAACCTCATAATCATTTTTGCTGTAGTCTTTGATACATACTTCAGCTGTTTAATAAGTTGTACCGCACCGTAACGACGACCCTCGTAAAAGTTGTGGCCGTCTGTTCAACGTTTGTGCGATGTACGTCGAACTGAATTTTTAGGTGTATTTTACAGGAGAAAAGGGTGTCAGACTGTACATTTTTTTTAGAGTGAAATCTCTTTTCGCATAATTAGTTTCTCTGCGTGCCGGAATGTGTCACGTTCGTGATCCAAGCTGCACGCCACAGTGGCGTCAATGCAATCATTTTATTACTTCATGAACGAGGAATAAAAATAATGAAATAGTCAGAATTGTCACATGACACAACTGTGTTGATGCACATCTTCCAGGTGTGTTGCCCGTGTATTGTACCTCCAAGTGCCTATCATCAAGAAAAAATCTGCGCTGTCCTTGAATTGGGAACGCACGCATCATACATATGTTTGCAGCTTTGCAAACTATACGCGATAGCTAAACTCTGGACAAAATATTGCGCATATCTGGAACGCGTTCCATGCAGGACGAGGGTCACAATCGCAGAAAGCGAATGTTGGAAAAGTCTCTTCTATGCATCGTAGAGCACTGCGCTGTCAAATCATATGTTTGGAATAAAAATGTTAATTTTCTGTTCCGCTATGAGGCGTTTCAGAAAATTGAGTTTTCGTAAAACCGTATCGATATCGGAATCTCTCTTTCTTTCATTTTGAAGCATGCTTTGCAGCGCGCGTCCGGAGTGTTGCATCGGGCTTGGGAAAATAATTTTCTCTAGTTCCCTATTCACGGAAAATTTTGGAGTCCGTCGAAAAAAAAAAGTAACCATCTTTCTCTCGTTCATTTTTTTGTTCGTGAATAGCAGCCCGTTTCAGGACGCCTTTATATTTAAGAATAATCCTGATCGTGATAAAGACTCGCCCCGAAATTTGTATGTGTTGTTTTTCTTTTAAATTGACAAAACTTTCTCTTTCTTTTTTTTTTTTTTTTTTTTTTTTTGGGGGGGGGGGGGGGGGGGGTATGGTTTTCAAATACATGTATGTGGATGTTGAAGACCAAAAATGGACGAGTGTGCGCTTTAAACAATCATAACTCAACAGGTTTATACAAACAAATTATAAAATTTCATCTGGTAGATTTCGTCAAATACGATTTGATATTTTCGCAAATTTGGCCGTTGTTTATAAGACCAGGGTTGAGCTTTTCACAGTATTACTATTTTTATTTTATTTTAAAAATAATTACAATTGAATTACAAAATTACAATAAAAGACTTCCACGCACAAAAATATACGGAACACATCAAATAAACGCGTTTTAAAAACAAATTCACAAAAAAAATGTTAAGTGGGCCGTGGGCGGTGTAGAAACTTTTTTTTAGGCTGTGTATTGTAGAGAGTTCCAAAATCTTCATTTATTTTACACTAAAATGTATGCATTAAATACGATTCGCGCATTTAACTCCTAAGTTTTTGCTTCGCACTTTGCAAAAAACTTTCAATCACTGCAAAGCGTCGCCCGTAAAGCTATCGGTATAACATCGCTTTAAAAACCTGCGTAGCCGCTTGACGAACTTCTTCCGAATAGCTCGCCATTTGAAAGTCTTGTTGGGGTTTTGCCTTAACCCATTCGTCGCACGGTCGATCGTTCCTTGGGGGGAATAGAATGTGAACCTTCGGTTTCCTCGCACGGTTTCTTCTGCATCCCGCCACAAAACGTTTATGAGGCATTGACCCTCACATTTGCTGTTAACACTCTTGTGGACGAAGGTGCACACTGGCGCATGTGAAAAAAAGAGAGGCGTCCGAACAGCGCCGCATCGCCGTGCTGCAAGCGTAGCGCAGGTTCACTCGCAGTTCGGATAAGCGCCGTGAGGCCCCGAACGGAGGCTCGAGCACGGCGTGCTTGCGGCTTGCTTGGCAGATCAGGGATGAGACAAAATTTCCGCGACTCTCTTTCTTTGACTTTTCTGGGCGTGTCTATTAAATAGAGACTCTCGATTTAAAGAGGTTGCGCCGTAGAAATACCTTCATACGTACTTAGGCGGTCAGTGAGAGCCGCTAGAGACACTAGTTGCCACTTGTTCTATCGACTGCTTTGTAATTTCGCCACGCCACTTAAAAATCTTCCGACGGCAAAAAGTATTTTGTTCCCAGGTGCATGAAGGGCAAAAAAGCTGTCGCTAGAAGTTCTCGAAATTTGCTGCTTCTAAATATCAGTGATGGAAGTGCCATTTGACCTTTTGGAGCAGGCCTTGTAGCAGGCAAAATGTTGTTTTGGAGCAGGTAGCGGCCCTTTTGGAGCAGGGTCCGGCATATGTTAGCATAATACTAGAAAATGAAATAATGCTGCATTGCTATATAAAGCCCATCTCTATCATTGGAACACAGCGCCTGTCGCCTTTTTAAGACAGGATATATAAATTCGACAAAGTAAACACAAAAAACACAATTTTTAAAATAAAGTCTATCTGCTCGTCAGATAAAAAAAATACAATTAAATATGTCACACTGAGTTGTGATGGTACAGGATATTTAGTTTTATCAGCCTGCACTTCGTTTAAGGTATCTGCAGCAGCATCTAACGACCCTCACTGTTGTGGAATGTTTTAGTTCAGAGCAGAGTTGTCTTTCGGGCAGCAGCTTCCAATATTGCGGTATCTGATATTCGCTTCACAAATTCCGATTCATTTTCGATGTGCTGGCGAAGTCACGATCGAATCACGGCGAGTTAACCCATTGAGTGCGCTCCTTGGCTTGCACCGACGCGCTGCAGAGAAGCGACACCCGCGGAGCAGACACCGCAGTCGCGCGAGTCGCGCAGTGCTTTGTGCTCCGAAAAGGACGGTGAGCCTTTACCAGCACTACATCCAGAGTTTGGTGCAACTCAACTATAGACGCTTTACACACGCGCCAGATTACAGCCGCCATTGCTGACCTTCTCTTGTCTTACTGAGATGCCGAGCAACTGAAACGGTAGTTGACGATCCCCTACAAAGGCCGATGCTTTAGAAAAGGACACAGTTGAATCTAATGTGGCCATAACTTGTCCTGCTGTGGTAATGATGAAGTGAAGCGAACGGCATAAGAGGAAACAAAAACTGAACGTCAGTTATGGCGGCGCCCATGCACAGCTGCTGCAAAGCGTCTATACTTCGTTTCAGCTTCGGTGCGAACGCAGCCGAAGTTACAAGCGCGCGCATGGAGCCCGTAACGGTGCCCCCACTGCACGAGCCCACGCGCGAGTCAGGAATGCACAGAGCATTGGGCTCGCGCTAGCTTTCACTTCGCTGGTAGCTAGCGCACGGGAACAGGGCGGACCAACATTAAAAACATCCACAAGCTCGGCCTTTTTTTTTTTTTTTTTAAATAGGCTGCTCAGTGGGATGGTTCTTTGCTTAGCCTCTGCGGCTTTGGTCTGAGATGTTGCTAACGTTGTTCCTTTCAATGATGATGATCATAATGTGCCCTCGCAGTTTCGGTTTGCGTAACCGTTGCGGCGCGGAAAATACCGCGGTACCGCCACGCGCTCTGATAAGACTTCAATTTTTATTTTTTATTGCTACATCTCATCTCTGCGCAGGCATGGCGCAATTCTTCGGTAAAATGACAATGTGGAGCTCCATGTAGCAGGATCACGTCCTTGGCGCAATTTGGCGCAATAGGCGCAGCACTTCCATCACTGAAATATGCACAACTGAACCTCTTGCGACGTATAATACAAAGGAAGAATTGCCAAATCAGGCGACGGACCACGTCTGTGAGAGTCCTATCGAAGGACCCCGAACGAGGCCGAAAGAAGGAAGCAAAAGAGAAATCCAAAAATTGAAAGACGTTTACAATCCCCTGTAATGTGAAATTAAAGCGCAGCTCTTGGGGAGGAGAAGGGCAGGGTAAGGAGGAGGGTATGCCTTTCCTCCTCTTACGCACCCTTTCCTGCTCCCATTTAGCGGGAAAGTATCGCTAAATTTAGCGGGTTAAGTTTCCCCGCTAAATTTAGCGGGAAATTTAGCGAACATTTTCCGGCTAAATTTACCGGAAATTTCCCTGCTAAATCTAGCGGCGAAATTGATGTCGCGTGACCTCAACACCAATTTACTTTCCCCGCTAAATTTAGCGGTGAAACTGTGACGTCCCATAATGTAACGCGCGCGGTTACGCCGACGCCGCTCAACCCGGAAACGGGCACATGAGAGCTGCGCTGTAAAAATAAAGTGAAAAGTGAAGGGATCAGCATTATTGTTTCCCATTGTTTCCCAAAGGAGGACGTGTATGGCGTTTCGAAGGGTCATGCTAACGCATTCCTTAAGAATTCACCAACGAATCTTTCTGTAATTTTTCTTTGTTTCTTTTAATGGGACAAGGCGCTCACCGCTTCCGATTTGGGGTGCCATGGCTCCCGACTCCGCAACCAGGCGCGTATTCCAGCCCTGATTCTCCGTACTTGTTGCAGGCATTGGTCATGAACCGGCCGGCATCGTCCAACTACGAGGCTGTGAAAGCCGCTGGCGGCGCATACACCCGCTTCAACGGCGAGACCGAGGACGAGTAAGGTCTCATCACCGCCGTCAACCTACCAGGGAAAAACCTGCTAATCCTTTCAAATTCAAGGACCAAGAGGACCTGAGGATGGTGTACGTCGAAAACTGTGTTTCCAAGAAAAGAGCACAACTATTCAAGGGAAAGCTGGCCCGCGTTGTTGGGTGTCAAGAATGCTACGCTAAGCACCCGGGAGTTTCGGAACATCGTTTAACAACCGCGGAAAGAAACAAACCATCTTGGGGATCATGTGACGTTATTGCTGTGCTAGGGTTTGTGTTGGTAAGCGGTAGGCGTATTGCATTGCCGCGTGTATTGGTGCGTACCTGTAGACCTATGAATTCCTGTACTTAGCTGCGTTTTCGCCAAAGAGTGAAAGCCGGCTGCTATGAGGTCAGTAAGTTGCCGAAAATGAAAGCTATCAATAAGAGTGCGTGTGACGGCTGATGGTCATCGTTCGCCTCCGACTCGTGTGTCGCTTAGCTTGAGAAAGCAAGCTTGTACTTCGCTGACACCCCGTGGTCTGGTTAGATTTATATTTTTTCGGGATTCATATCGGCCGCTACATTCATCAAAATATATCGGCGTTTATTTCCTCTTAAAAAGGCTAGATGCTCATCGGGGTAGCAAATCGAGCACGTGAAATCAGCTAAAAGAAGGTGTAAATAATAGAGCGGCAGCGCAGAAAAAAAAGCGAAATTGCTGCGGCCTGAATGAAAAAAAAAATCATTAATGTTTCTTTCTTTACTGTTTTTTTTTTTTTTAAGATGTGTATTTTTGGCAACAAGTAGGTGCAGTGCGCATGAGCGATCTGCGGAGCGGGATGCTCTTTTGTGTTTTCTGAGGTTTCAAATAAACATATCAATTGCGAGTGAGCGCTTGTCCGTCGTACGTGTTTCTTACTCTGTCCTCGTCTTTTGTGTGCTTTCAAACCAGGGTGATTAACCTATTTACATTTATTTACACGCTACGGCCAGACTACACACGTCCGCAACCGACCTCCGGGTCATCGCCCGCCAGACTTTCCCCATCTCCCTCCCCAGGCACGGGGTCCCAACTCCGCCCCAAGGGGGAACATTGCTTCTCCGCTCCGGTTTCACTTGCGCTTCCCCACCGGTTGCACCGCCTTTCTCCGGGAGGATGGGGTTTTCTCAGCAACGTTGAAGGACAGCTAAAATAAAGAAGCTTGCAAAGAAAGCCAAGCCTGATATCAGTCCGGCATTGGGTCCATTTGACTGAAAAAAAAAACAATTCGGCAGGACGCTGCAACATGGCTAGGTGCTCCGTTTGGCTAGAAACTCCAGTTCGGCCAGAACGCTCCAATTCGGTAAGATGCTTCAGTCTAACTCAATCATATCGATTTTGGCTGTTTGGTTTGGCTACAGGCACGATTGGCAGAGGTGTCCCCAATTCGCTTGGGTGATTGAACTATGTCCGCCTCGTGCTTTAGTACTTTCATTGCAAACCAATCCTTCCTGCTGTTGAAGGGTCTCGTGGCACATGGTATACTAATTGCCTGTCTCCAGTTCATTTGCGTTCTTGTTGCTTGTCCCCTTGAGCTGCTGAGCACACATCATCCCATGCTACAAAATAAATTGGTTTATTGACTCGCCCACATAATACAAGCTCTCCAGACATCGGCTTTTCTTTCAGCGCGGAGCCACCATCCACTCGAAAAGAGCCGGACATCCTGGCTCCTCTTGTGTTCAACAACTCAGGTAAAGCAAAAACGACATAGGTGCATCAATCTGACAACAGAGCAATTTCATACGGATTTTTTTTAGTTATTTAGGTTCTAAAGACGTTACGGGGAATGTCGCCGTACAATTGTCACGACGTAGTGTGCCATTGATCTGAGTACCGCATCTTGTACATTGTTATTTAATATTTCGAGTTTGTTTTATTTTTTAACTGATTCTTACGTTTGAATGTACCTGGTAACTCTATTTGTTGAACGGTAGAATCCGCACGCTGCGTCTAGAAATTACCGAAATAATATTTAAAAAAAAAAGCTTATATTTGACATAAAAAAAAAGAAAAAGATCGCACAATATTTCGGCCGTTCAACGTAGTTTAGGTGGAGGTAGCCCTGGCCCTACCCATTAGCGAATGGAGAGTAAACCAGGCTACGCTTCGTTTCTCGGCTGTTATTCGTCGGAGACATGAACGACGCGCGGAATCATGGTCGTCAATTTGTTTTTGGTGTCGTAATAGTCTTTTACTGACATATTTCTATGTTTGAGGAAAGGCAAACAGGCAAATTTGGGAGCTTTACGTGCCGAGCCAACGATCGGCCATCTGGCACGCCCTCGGAATATTTCAACCCACAACCGAAGCCGGCCCTTCAGCCGGGTAACCCAGCAACGGGTCAACAGAAACCACAACCAACATCACAGACATGAGATGTGGAACTACGGAGTTATTTCATTGTTTATCTGAATCCACTGTAGGAGTAGGTACGCCTTGAAGCTCAACTTCGTACCTGACGCGGAATTATATGTACCTTCTCGAAGAGGCAAAACAGCATACACAAATATGCTGTTATTTGGTAGCTCTTGTTAACAATTGACGCGCGTTAGCATGTAAAACCTGGCACTTTTATGTGTGAGCGAAGCCGAAAGTACAAACACACGCATATGTTGCTTTTAACGATGCTTGCTGCAGGAGTACGGGTACTTGGTAATGACGCCTTATGGACGCTGACAGCCTGTAGCTCGCTGTTGTAACTTCTGCTATGCTCGCACTCAAGTGAAACTAAGCATAATACTTCTAGCCCAAATAATAAAAATGGAGGACGAGACAGTCGTGTCTGAGTCTGTGCCGTACGTTCCCACTGTTTTAGTGTTTCTGCCAGAAACTTATGCGGAGAGCAAGTCGTCTGCTTCTCGCGCAAGGGTTGCCGTAACGTCAGAACGACGCCGAGTTCTGATTGACTTTGCTGGAAAGGATTGTGGGTAGATCTCAATGGCTAGATGCATTGGGGTCTACCCACCATGTTTTTTAATCAGCCAATGGGAGCTCGGCCTTCTGACATCATCGCAACCCCTGTGCAAGAAGCAGACGAACTTGCGCTCCGCGTACCAACGCGTTCGTTACGAATACAGGGGAGCGTAGTACTCGTGAAAGAACAGAAACACTCGAAACCCCAGTCTTACCAGCATCTCCGCAAACTGTACCGACGTTTAAATGTGAACGCTGTCTTTACCTGTTAAAAAAAAAAAAAAAAAAAAAAAAACGCGTTACTTGTATTTTAATTAACTTGAGCCTCGGCGCCCGCGCGCGTCGCCTGCTCCGATTGGTTATGCACATATGTCAGCGGACGCTAACGAACTTAGGTTTTGAATTTGACTAGTTGCCGAAGGTAATATGCTGGTTTATTATATTTTCTAAAAATAATAACTTAATTGTAGTTCATTTTCTTTTATTGTGAAAGTTCACATAAATAACTATCGAAATTAAAAAAATAAAATAAAAGCCGTTTACAATTCCCTGTAACGCCGGTTAGAGCGCAGCTCTTGAGGAGGAAGATGGAAGCGTACTGAGAAATAGGTGACTCCTTGAGGTCACGTGACCTCAGGGGGTCACGTGACCCCGGGGGGCACATGACCTTAGGGGATCACGTGACCTCAACGGGGTTACGTGACTTCAGGGGGTCACGTGATTTCACGGGGGTCACGTGACTTCAGGGGGTCACGTGACCTGAAGGGGTCACATGACCTTCAGGGGGTCACGTGACTTCAGGGGGGTCACGTGACCTCAGGGGTGTCACGTGACCTCAGGGGGTCACGTGACCTGAAGGGGTCACATGCCCTTAGGGGGGTCACGTGACCTCAAGGGGGTCACGTCACTTCAGGGGGTCACGTGACCTGGGTGGTTCACGTGACCATCTTGAAGTCACGTGACCTCCCTGAGGTCACGTGACCCCCAGAAGTCACGTGACTTCAGGGGGTCACGTGACCTTAGGGGGGTCACGTGACTTCTGGGGGTCACGTGACCTCGGGGGGTCACGTGACCTAGGCGTGTCACGTGACCTGGGTGGGTCACGTGACCTCGGGGGAGTCACGTGACCTTGCGGTTACGCCGACGGCGACGCCGACGGCGACGCCGCTCAAGCCGGAAACGGGCCCCTAAGAGCTGCGCTCTAAAAATAAACTTTTCTCCATACCTTCTTCAGGGTGCTGTTAGCGCCCCATTGCCGGAAGTGACCACAAACTCGTCTGTGCTATGTCACGGCGCGGTGGTGGTGCGTCGGGCGCACTTCCGGTCTAGGGTTGTGGGCGGAAGTCCCCATGTGAGACTCGTATTCCTGCGTTGCTTTGAAAGGAACCAGACAAAAACCTGCCTTCTCGTCAAAACGCCGCGACTGGGGCTGCACCAAAAGAGTCGAGAAAGGTTTGAAGGTTAGTGTTTATGTGCTCGGTTCGTCCGGGATTATGGATATGATCCGTCAAAAGGGAAAACCATACGCCGTCGGACCACGATTGCTTGGGCGGGAAGCACTTTGGGTTGAATTCATGGATTCGCTTGATCGTTCGAACTGTCGTCTGTTCTTTCAAACGTTTCTGCTTGTTGTCTGCTCTTTTAGACGACACCGGCCCGTAGACCAACTGTTGGCTCGGTACTTGCGATAAGAAGTAAGTGCAGGCCTCAAGGAACTTTAGTTTGAAGGTTGGTAACCAGGCTCGAGGTAAACAGCGGATAGAAGAGATGTTGATCATTGTTACCAGTGGCCATTACCGACTTGTTATGCCTAATTCACTTGGTCCGATTCTGCTTGCGATTTTCAGTATCGACGTCGACCATCTCAGCCACGGTTCACACTTTTGCAGCCCGAGCGACGTCGCAACTGAAAATTGCGAGCGAAATCTCATCATGCGAATCGGGCTTTAGCGTGCATTCTGCGGCGTCCACGCGGAATGAATCGCCGCATGTCACATTATTCACACGAAGTTTTGCGGTGTAACGAGCCTTAGTAATTTTGCGGAGGCCGCTCAAGTAGTCAGACAATGCCAGGAACACGTAGAATCAACAATTCGAACGCGAAAGAGGGCAGGGGGACGGCGAGCTCCTTTTCACACTCTATCGCGCATACGCGGGGCCGGTGGCGTCCGCTAGAGGCGCTCCGGTTCGTTTGTCTCTCGACTGAGTTGCGGTGAGCGGACGTGTTTCCTGGTTCTCCTCGAGCATCCGAAGCTAAGTGCCAGTTTTTCTTCTTTTCTCTCTCTTTTTTTGAGAGTTGATTGGAAGTGACTATGCGGTAGCAGTATTAGGTTTGAACAGCAGCAGTTAACGTTAGTTTCGCAAAGTAGGCTCTGTTTGAATTTTTGGCGGGAAGGGACGGTTTGTTCCCGGTCTAGACATGGGTCTAGATTTGGGTCGGCATGACAAGGGTGGGGACGAGTTGGTGCAGTGCGAGGGGTGTGGGAGGTGGTGTTACCTGGAGGAGACGGGTTTCGGGAGCCTGGAGGTGGCGGCGGAGGTGAGTTTCGAGTGTCGGCTTTGTGTGAAGCTTCAGCAGGTAACTGGGGAATGGGAGGGTAGAGTTCGGGAGATTGAGGCCCAGCTTAAGGCAAAAGGAGAGAAGCGGGTGGGTCTCGAGGCCCAGGTAGAGGAGCTGACTAGGCAGCTTAATCATGAGAGGGAGCAGCGGGTCGGCCTCGAGAAGCAGGCGGAAGAGCTGGGGGAAGTATGGAAGGCGGGTTTAGAGGAGCGTAAGAGGGAGTGTGACAGTAGGGTAGAGCGCCTGGAAGGGGTAATTCGAGCGAGTGAGAGTAGCGAGGGAAGAAAGGAGGAAGTGTCAGTCCTAGCGGGACGAGCCACCAGTCTGCAGGCTGGGGTCCCTGGTGGTCGGGAGTCCGGCCTGTTGGCAGGCGGGCTCGACGACGCTGGAGAGCTGATTGAACCTCAGCTCAATGGCGCCTTCGAGCAGCAGGCGTCGGGCAGTCAGGTGACAGGAGATAAGTCGCAGGACAAAGGCGCGCAGGCACCAGGGGGTTCTAGGGTACTGGTAGTGGGGAGCTCTAACGTAGCACGGGTTAGGAGGGGTGTACATAACAGGGTGAAGGGAGACCAGAGGGTAACCGTAGAGGTCCAGCCAGGGAAGTGTATGGTGGATGCTATGACCGCAGCACGTGAGGGGGTGTGGGATAACCGGGAGGGAAGGAACCTAGTAATAGTTCATGCGGGGCTTAATGATGTGCTGAAGGGTAGGAGCCAGAACCTCGGAAAGCAGCTAAACGTGGGAATACGTAAGCTGAGGGACGTGTCTGAGAATGTGCATGTGGTTGTGTGCACCATTCCAGAAGTTCGGGGGCAGTCCGGGTTAACGGAGAGGAGGGTTGTCGAAGCCAACGGAGTAATTAAGGGTATGAGTCGACAGCTTCGGTACGACGTAATGGAAGTAAACAGAGAAGTGTACGAGGCTGGCTCCCGCCCTTTTGCAGATGGCATTCACTACAGTGAGGCCACGGGATACAGGGTGGGGGATAGAATGGGCCGCACGGTGACTGCTTTTTTGGGGGGACCGAGGGCCCTGGGGGCACTGAAGTAACTGAAAACCCAACAAAGTCAGGAGAGGCACCCAGGGTTAAAAAGAGGAGAAAACGTAAGAACAGGTATAAAAAAACAGCACAATCAGACATTGGATATATTAACATGCAGGGTGGTAGAAATAGGTTAAAATGGGAAGAGGTAGAGGAGCAACTAAGAAAGGAGGATTTAATGGTGTATGGGTTTGTGGAAACACATCTCAGAGACATGGAGCAGCCACCTTGCAACCCTGACTATGTGTGGGAAGAATGCAACAGAATGGAGGGAACGAGGAAGGGAGGTGGAATTGGAGCATTTATTAAGAAGAATATGAACTTTCAAAGGTTCAGAAAGGAGTGCGCCGAACACTTGTGGCTGAAAGGAAAAGTCGCTGGGGAATCAACAGTCCTTGGAGTGGTTTACTTATGGACAGGGTCAGGTGCTAAAGAGGAAAACAGAAAAATGATTGATTGCATATCAAGAGACATTAGTGAACTAGGGGAAGGCTCCGAAATAATTATTATGGGAGACATGAATGCCCATATTGAGGGTCTGGATGGGTATACGGACTCAACTGGAAGCATATTACTAGAACTGGTGGAAAAGCATGATTTAGTTTTATGTAATACCAGTCAGAAGTGTGACGGGCACATAACTTGGGAAACTGGCAATCTACATTCAACTATAGATTACGTACTCATGTCACACAAAATATATGGTAAGTTACAAGTAATGAAAATAGATGAAGAAGGTTCCAAAAGTCTTGGTAGTGATCACAAACGTATTAAGCTGAATTTTGCCAGAGAAGTAAATGCTGAAACTAGACAACATAATTCAAAGCAAACTTTCTGCAGTGACAAAGAGTTGGAAATAGTTGTTGAAAGAATAGAGGCAGCAGTTTCAGGGCAACGGCATACAGATTGGACCTATGAGAGCCTAACTAGGCTTTTTGCTCTAGAACTAGACAAAGTTAAGAGTAAACGAAAGGGGAAGCAAGGACATAGACCAAAAAGTTGGTGGGACAAAGAAGTGAAGCAAGCGATACAAAAACGTCAGGAAGCCTCTAGAGAACACAGGTATTCCAAGCGTAGTGGGGAGTCCGAAACGGAAGTAAAAAGAAAATGGGACAATTTTATAACATGTCGCCGAGAGGCATCCAGTTTGATCAATGCGAAAATTCAGAGAAAGGGTGAGGAATGGATGAGTAATGTAAGTAAGAAAGATAGAAACGCTGCCAAGAAGTTTTGGGAGCACTTGAACTCACTCGGTGAAACGACGCAAGCTAGACAGAGGTTCATACTCTCGCATCAGGGAGATCAATTAGAGGGAGATGATGCGATACAATATATAGGAGCAGTGATGGAGGAGAAATTTCGGGAACGGGTACATGTGGAAGATAGGAGAACCGAAGGAAGTAGCAGTCCAGTTTGTGACATCGCGGATTTTGGACAAAGAGAATGGGAAAAGGCGGAACGAAGAGTCCCTAGTGGCACGTCGACAGGCACAGATGGTATCCCTATTAAGCTGGTGAAGAATTTGGGTCCTAAATCCAAGGCAAAACTAAGGGAGGTAGTGAGTACCATGATAACAAAAGGAAATATTCCAGATGAATGGAGGCTTAGTAGGATGAGTATGATATATAAGGGAAAGGGAGATAAGTCTGATATTAGGAATTATCGTCCTATAACCGTGACACCGGTTATTTACAGGTTGGTAATGCAGATTATAAAGAACAGACTGGAGGAATGGGTAGATTGCGAGGGCATACTGGGCGAGTTACAGAACGGGTTTCGAAAACAAAGAAGGTTGGAGGACAACTTATTTTCTCTAACACAGTGTATAGAAATAGCGCAAAGAGAAAACAGACAGCTCTGGCTGGCATTTCTGGATATCAAGGGTGCCTATGACAATGTGAACCAAAGAAACCTGTGGGACATAATGGAGAACTTAAACCTAGATGAAGGACTAACAGCACTATTAAGGAACATTTACAAAGATAACAAGGTGATTATAACATGGGAAGGAAAGGCGACAGGGAAAATAGAGATAAGACGAGGCCTTAGGCAGGGGTGCCCGTTATCGCCTTTGCTGTTTATGTTGTATCTGAGAGGATTGGAGGATAGACTAGAGAAGAGTGGGCTTGGGTTCAACCTTTCTTACAGTAAGCTAGGCCAAAAAATTCAGCAATCCTTACCGGGATTGATGTATGCGGATGATATTGTACTAATGGCTAACAACAGGACAGAGTTGCAGGAATTAATGAGCATCTGTGGTAGGGAAGGAGAGGAATTAGGTTTAGAATTCAGTAGCGAAAAATCGGCAGTCATGATTTTTAACGAGGATGAAGTTGAGAGGCTGAAGATACAGAATATTACAGTTGAGAGAGCTAGTAAATACAAGTATCTAGGAGTATGGATATGTGATGGTGCAGAATATCTCAGAGACCATGAAAAGTATATAATAGGTAAGGGCAACAGAAATGCAGCTGTAATGAAAAATAGAGCACTTTGGAATTACAACAGGTATGAGGTGGTGAGAGAGATTTGGAAAGGGGTCATGGTGCCTGGCTTGACTTTTGGAAACGCAGTGCTATGCATGAAATCCGAAGTGCATGCGAAACTAGAAATAAAACAGCGCGGAGTAGGTAGACTGGCTTTGGGGGCACATTGCAAAACGCCAAACCAGGGAGTACAAGGAGACATGGGATGGGCATCATTTGAGAGCAGGGAAGCGGTGAGCAAGGTAGAATTTGAGGATAGGTTGAGGCTAATGGACGGGGAGCAATGGGCACGAAAGGTTTTCAGCTATTTATACATGAGGAGTGTAGACACCAAGTGGAGACAGCGCACTAGGAAATTAAGAGGAAAGTTTTTGGGCTATAGCGAAGATACGGAAGAGCAAGTCTCAGTTAAGAAGAAAGTTAAGGCCACAGAAAGAGATCGGTGGCTAGAGGGAATGCAGACAAAGACGGCTCTGGAAAGCTATAGATTAAACAAAAGAGTTATTGCCAAAGAAAGCATTTATGACAATTCTAGGGGAAGCTCATTGCTGTTTGAGGCAAGAACGGGTGTTCTGCGAACCAGAACATACAGAGTGAAGTACCAGGAAATTGATACAGTGTGCACTGCTTGTGGAGAGGAGGACGAGACGGCTGAGCACTTGATACTCTACTGTAAAGGGCTTCACCCTATGCCTACCGAAGACAACATAGATTTAATAAAGTCATTGGGTTTTAGAGACAGCGAAGGGAGAGTGGATTTCAAGACTGTAGAGATTACCAAGCAAAGATTAAGTGAATGGTGGCAGAAATCGGGAGAAAACTAGGTATTTTCTTATTCACTGATGGCAAGGGGGTTTCATAGCCTCACTTTCTTTGCACTGCGGAGTGAATATAGATTTCATATTTAAGTATTCTAAGCTTAAATGGTAAAACAAAATGGCTAGGTGGCGTAAGCTACCGCCCGATCCAAAGGGCTCAGCCGTATTCATCCATCCATCCATCCAAACATGAGCTGGTGTATACTATTTCACTGTGGTCCAGGGTTACCAGAGTGGGCTATTAATAGCCAAATTGGGCTACCTATTGATAGATTTGCCATCAAAATGTGGTGGTTGGCTATATGGTTACGTGCAGCTATTTTGGGCTATGTCCAATTTTTGCGCGATTTCCGTGAATTTTTTTTTCCCCGTGAGGCAGGACCTTCGGGGGGGGGGGGGGGGGGGGGGGTTCCGTGGAGACGAAACACGGGGAGGCTTTGTTGTACGCACTTGAGGTCATAAAACCTCGAGGTCGCACGCATTCCAGAGGAATGGTAATTCCATTGGACACCATAGTGACGTTTATTTCAGGGTCAGATATGCAGACGCACCTCCCGCGAGGCGTCGTCACCGTTTACGGCTTCGACTTGCAAGACTCTGCTCCTCGAGAAATGCCGCAAGTTTTTAATAGCATGCAACAAAAGCGTCTTGAAACGACTTCCGTCGAACATGCAGCTCTTGAGCGATTTGCGGCTACTGCAGCCGAGCAGCATTTCCCAGTTTGATTTCAGTGTTTTTCAGAAAGCGTTTTCACCTTTTATAAAAATGACACCTGTCTCCAACATGGAATCAGAGTACAGGCCCCTCCAGAAGACTGTAAAGAGTTGTTATGATGAGTGCGTAATGACATTTTGAACAAAAGTTGAAGCTGCGAAAAAAGTGCAGGAGCGAGAATGTTTCCGCTGTTGTCGCAAGTCGTCATCTCTCTCCTGCCCCCTCCAATGTCAAATGTCGCTGTGGAGCGTGTCTTCAGTCAGGTGCCTCTGACAAAAACCGACCTCCGCGGCAGGATGTCTCAAGAAACCCTGAAAAAACTCCCTCATGTGATTTTTTTTTTTTGGGGGGGGGGGAGGGGGGGGGGGGAAGAGTGTTGCAAGGTTTTTAGGCCTTCCGAGGAATATTTCGCTCGGTTCAAGTCTAAGGTACTGCACGGAGCTAGCACGAGTGGAACAAGTGCTTCCTAATAATAGTGTTCAGAGCATATGAGACTGTACAAATGTGTCCAACCGAGTTTTTTTGTTTTGTTTTATTACTTAAAATAAAACTGTTTTCTGGATATTGTAATACTTTTGATTTCGCATGCGACCTCTCACCTGCAGAAACAGAGCTTTCGTCTTCAGCTTGTAAACACAATATCGAGATGTTGGCGCTTTTGGCTACTTTTGGGCTATGCAAATATTTTGCTTTTGGCTACTTTTGGGCTACATTGACTAGCCATTTGGTTATATTAGCTAGGATCTATCTGGCAACCCTGCTGTGGTCCTGTCGTGGTCGATACAAGCCCAGCAGCGGGTGCGTCCCGAAATTTACTTGAGTTAGCTTCTGCTGATGTCACCGGGTAATACCAAGTGACATTGCGCGGTCGGTGACAGGTGGTGGCAGGCAGTAATTGTGTTCCAAAATTTAGTTCATCTTACTCCAGGGTGAGGGTTTTGTACCTTGGCGTTCGGAAACCTACCCGCGTCCAGCGATTTTCCAGCTGTGTTAGGCGACATGACCCGCCGGAGTAACTCAGATCGATTTCGGTTAAGATTTGGAACACAGCCATAACTCTACGGTGAGGGGGGCAACTGATGTCCATGGGCGCAATGTCTTTCCCTCTTCACCTGCACACGGAGCCGCACTACAAATTTTACGTGCCCTATATTACTACCACCACTATCACGTTCTGCAACTTGATCTTGGGACGGCCGGGATCATTTCCTTGATTCTCCCGGATTGGCTGTGCCTCGGTTTGTGGCTGGCGCCATATTTAAGGCTGCCAATGGCTCCACTACATTTATTTTCTCCCCTCATGATAGAAAAAGCTCGTGATTAATTAAACATATAAAATCGCGCAAAAAGACAAGGACAAGAAGTAAACAGGACAAGCGTGATTAAATATGCTTTTATTAGGTACTTCAATGTGCCTTTCCCTTTTTTTTTAGAACGTGACGACATCGAAGGACAACTGAGATCACTACAGCATCTTGCGGCCATGATTAGACATGAGCATAGATAAGCATTCGTGCCTAGTTTTTTTAGCGCATTTGTCGCAATGTTTGCTTTCGGCAACAACGTACTCATCGTGACGTCACTGGGGGGATTTGAAGAAAGATAAAGTCATGCAACTGGCTTGGTGTGAAACAGTGTGGTGTGAAAGATATTTGGCCGAGTGGACTAGCGCACACGTAGTCTGGCCCCAGCCAAAATCTGGACATTTGGCGAAGAAGTCGGCGAGAAATCCGGCACCTATGATTGGTAGGCGCCAAGGACAAGTACGGCGTCGGACAATCATGGCCAGCAAATTTCACGCCAACTTTTTCGTAAAGTGGCCGGATTAGGGCCCCAGCTCGGAGCACGTGGAGCGAAAGCTCGCGCTGCAGAATCCTGGTATCCTGGGCTGAATCCCCACCCCTGCCCGCTTCGCTCTAGAGTGCTTCAATGTTCTTCTGTTTAGGGTGATGACGTCCCTTGTAGTACCCAATGCCGACAGCACGCGCTCACGGGAAAAATACAAAGAAATTGTCGAAAACAAAGACCGCCGTACCACACTCAACGCTAAAAGCGCATGCAAAAAAAAAAAAACGCTCTTTTAAACCACAAAAAAAAAGGTTTTGGAGCAAAATGGCTAGATGTCATCACCCTAAGCAGGGCACGAATGAAGGCACCCCATTTCGATCTGGGGAAAAATTTATTATCTATAGCCAAGACACCAAGCAGATGCCCACTGAGGCAGACTAATACCCCATTCACACGCCGTCATAAAGGTACCTTTAGCTAAGGGACCTTTCTGGTCGGCGGCGAATTAGTTCGTGATCCTACGCGCGTGGCATGTGCTCGCGACTCAAGGGTGCGGGTTGATTCGCCAATTGGAAAGGCACCTATGTTAAAGCACGGCCGGACTGGAAGCGCGCGCTCTTTCTCTTCTAACGGCCTTTCCAATTGCGGCAATCGCTACCTCCCGCCGCAATTCAAGGGGGGCGCTGTCACCTCACCCCTGGGCTACCCTTTGCCGTTCGCACAAAGCGCGTCTGACAGTGTATCTCAACGCTGTCGCAACTTGCCGCCAAGATTTTTATAGCCTTTGACACCTGATGCTTACGTTTAGACCCTCAGCCACTGTCTAACGCGCTTCTGATGATCCCAAAACGGTGAATATTTCACGCGCATCTCCGAGATATTCGGGAGTAAAAAGTAGTAAGTAGAGACAGCGAATGAAATTGAGGAAAAATTATACTCGTCTTTACCTCCAGGACTTCTACTGCAGCTCAAGAACAGAGGAGACGGACCCCTTCTACGTGGAGGAACTTTAAATTAAAAATAATTCGTACACTCTCGTGAAACGTAAGCAGGCCCAATCTATCTATTGCCGTGGTCTTCATCATCACTTCATAGGCCGCACATGAAGTCGGTCAACTGCTCTAGACGAGGGTGTACTAGTCTGTACAATTTCCGCACAGTGCATATTGCAGCCCAAAGTGCTTCCTCGAGGGCTTGTGCACATATCCAGCTGATTTTTCGCTTCTGTCCGTGACCGTCTTTGCATGATTAATCAGAAGTATTCTGAGGAACCGTTGCCAAACCAACAACCCACGAAGCTCAAACACCAGCGCAAAGCAGCTCGAAGGGACTCTCCGAGTGCGGTGAAGTGGGGTGAGGTGGTTGCGCCCCTGGCGGCAAGCAAGTGAACTACATAGGGAGAAAAAATCCCATTGACTCCCGGGCGATTGCAAAGGCCGTAAGAAGAAAAAGACAGCGCGCGCTTCCAGTACGGCCGTGGTTAAAGCTACCTTTATGCTGGTCGTGTGAATAGGGCATAATACCCCATTCACATGGCCAGCATAAAGGTACCTTTAACATAGGTCCCTTTGCAATTGGCAAATCAGCCCGTGCTCTTGGGTCGCGAGCACACGCCACGCGCGGAGGATCGTGAATCGATTGGCTGCTGAGAGTAAAGGTCCCTTAGCTAAAGGTACCTTTACGGTCGTGTTAATAGGGTATGACTTCCGGCTGTATAAAAATACACACAAGAATGTGTTGTTGAAGCATGGTTAAGGCTGGCTCTCAGCACGTTATCAGCAACAACAAACGAGCATCTCCGGCACGCTCTGGCGTCCCCCATTTGACGTCACTGAACAAGTGACTCGGCAAACGGTGTAAGAGTGGACATGGCAAAAAAAAGATCAAACCGGAATTTTTTAACGGAAGCTAAAATACAGTGGCGAAATCAGTTTTGAGACTGTGTGTTGAGTTCTCCTCCTTCTTCTCCCCAGTCACGGGGTTTTGTTTTAAATCAGTTTTCTGTTCTTTGCTCTAGAGTCTAGACGTTTAAAAGACCGACAGCCATATTAGTCAGCCAAAGCACGAAAATCGTTGCACGGCTCATTTAAAGCGATACTTCAACGAAATTTTAAATGTGCGTCGTGTTCAGAAATAGGTTGAATATGAACCACAATATCCGTAAATGACAATCTGCAATGGAAAAGCTGCAAAGCGCCTTTCCATTGGCTGGTCGTGGGGGTCGCAATAACAACAGCACTGTGTGAACTGTGTGAACAAGCCTTAACTGTGAGCAGTGCAAAGCTGCACACCTGGGCTCAAATAGCAGTGTCCAAGTTCGTCTGCTTCTGTTGCACCTCAAACACCTCCAGGCAGCGTGCTTTGAGGTCTACCCACTATCCTTCAGTCAGAGCTCGGCGTTCTGACGTCACAACAACCCCTGTAAAGGATGCAGACAAACTTGCGCTCCGCATATATTCACGAGGGAAAGAAGAATTTTAATGGTTAAGTGATGATCTCATGAACATACCCTTGAGGCAGTGACCAGGGGGGCTATGTTCGACAAATGTTTCGTTTCTCTTAAAAGAAACGGAAGTGACGACATCGCGTCTGGTTGGTTAGGGGCTCAAATGACGAAAGTTCCCTACGAAAAAGTGGGTGGAGACGGCGCACGGCCCCCACCGGAAGTGACAAAACATTGACGTATCGTTTCCTTGATGTTTCGTCTGAAGACGGAACAAGTCCGTTGATGATCTCTGCGAGGTCGCGCAATGGGAAACTCGGCGTCTCGGAAACAGAGCGACAGTTTCCCAATTGTTGAACTTTTTCTTTTTATCCGGAAGGGCTCTACCGGCAACACCGCGATACCTTTGAACTACCGGAGGAGACTTTTAGGAGGCAGTACCGTCTGACCAAGAATATGGTCCGTTGGTTGTGCGAGGAACTGCGCGAGGAGCCAGAGTTGAAGAGGCTGCGAGGTTCATGGACGGTGATTATACTATGAAACAGCAGGTGTTGCACGCACTTCGCTTTTACGCCACGGGGCACAAAGCGACGAGCACAAAGCGTTCGATCTGTTTGTTTTCATGTCGTGTTTAGCTTTTAATCATTAGTCCCCATCCTGCATGATAAAGCGTAAACTCTCATTTGAAGAAAAAACTAATTTGCCTAAATTATTACATGGATCAAAGGTAGTAAGTATTTATCATATAATTTTAATCTTTGTAAACCACAATGTATGGTGCTGTGTTTGGTCAGCATGTAAAGTGTTTAAGAGGGCACCATGACCAGGGCTCTTCCGGCAACACCGCTATACCTTTGAACTACCGGAGGAGACTTTTAGGAGGCAGTACCCTCTGACCAAGAATATGGTCCGTTGGTTGTGCGAGGAACTGCGCGAGGAGCCAGAGTTGAAGAGGCTGCGAGGTTCATGGGCGGTGATTATACTATGAAACAGCAGGGGAGCTTTCAGGGCATGGTGGCGAGCGACGAGCACATAGCGAGGAAACTGGAGAATTTGTTTAATGTGCCACGAACGTTAAGACATTACATGGTAGAGCTTCACGCGTTGTGTGAATGCGAGTGAACGAATGTGTTGACTCGACTTCACCCAACTATATCGTCCAAAATGACCTGTTGACATTCCACAAGTCCCATTTACGTAATTTGCCTTCGCGTAAAAAGAAATGTGCATTTATCCAAACGCAACACCTCCAAATACTAACGCTTTTTTTCTTCTATTAAATGAAACTTAACAGATTGTAGAAGCAGCGCTTTTAACACCGGAGTCCCGCAGTCAGAATAAATGGTCACTTCAATCGCTAAAACTGAGTTACTGAGAACAAGTCGAGACTCGTCTCTGCGTCTCCCCGTGACAAACCTTTCTGGGTAGTCCAATGTCGAACTCAAAATCCGCAACGACACACTTGATGCACGGCACGTTCCACTTAAAGAGCACATTCAGGGGCAGTATCCAGACTCCTTCATGCCATTGTCGTCGCTGTTTCCGATAACATTCCAGATGAACAACGAAGAACGAACCGCGCCCGGAACGTCATAAATTTTCGAGCAATGAACTGGTCTTCTTACTGTGCGTGACACAGCTAGCACGAACACAATATTGACATTTTTACGCAAGGGCCATGCAGAATTTAGTGTTTTAGTGTATAAGAACAAATTGATGCCTCGTAAGTTGGTGCCCAACGGAAGCACTCTTTACCGAATTGCTTGGATAAAAATAACAACCTTTCAACCATAAAAATAAAACAAAATAACACCACTTTTTGGGGGGCCACTAAATTTACTGATTCACTTCGTTAGCGTTGATTGTGCAGCGGTATGCGCACATTACGCGACACTGTTAGCGCAAACACGACATCGGCGCTTTTTGCTATTTTCCCCAGCAATGTATCGACTCGCACTAAAATCTACCGCTTAGGTTGGATACTCGCATTAACAGTTTCCTAAACATCATTCACTTCTAAGAAAAAAAAGTGGGAAACACCGGCGATAGTTTGTTTGTGCTAACTGCGTGGCGTAGGGTACCTAAAAGGTTTTTACAATGTTAAATACAATTCTGTGTCACGTTGAAAAAAATGTTCTGCTTTTGCTTTAGTTTCTTTGAGACACCACAAATACTTCGAAGCCTGGCGGCCGGTGCTATGAAACCGATACAAGCAACATTCAATCAAAACACGACACGCTAGACTCGCCAAAAAGGGTTTTAATATTGTCTTTTCCGCTCCATAGCCGCACTCGATAAAGAATGTAAAGAGCGAGTCTAGCTTACATTTCGTTGTGGGGTACGGGCCGTACGGTTATCTAAGTGGTTAAAAGCGACCCACTAAAACTTTCTAAAATTGACATCCACCCTTGATGCCCTCTCACCTCAGGTGGTTGTTGGGAATGTGTAAATATGAATTTCATACATTCTGCTGGCCATCATGTTCTGCGAGTTAGGCACACAACAGGGTATTTTAGTAAATCGTTTTCAAAGGCCCGCTGCCACTTCAGGCGCGCGCTTCAGAGAATGTATCGAAGTGGCAGCGCGAGCTCCCGCTAAATATAGCGTGGCCTGAAAACATAGTCTGCTAAAGTTCTCCAATAATTTGTGCTCGCTGCTAGAAAACAGAGACCTTCTACGAGATGCCCGCTACTGGTTCATCGTTTTCTTTTCCATCGATACCAATTTGAGGCAGGTTTGAGCGTGATAAGCCGTTTTTTTTAAGATAGAATGTTTTGTGAAGATGTAAGTCCATCCTTACATATTCAAGTCACCACTTCTCGCACATGTGTTTTGAGCTCCTTGATCAACCGAAAATATCTATGAAACGTTCCTTCAATGGGTGCGGGAATGCATCACAGCTCTCAAGTATGCGTTTACTTTGCCACGGGCTAAACCAAAAACCTTCGACAGCTGAAATTCGGTGACTGCGCGGGCGCAGCCTTGCAGCTCCGTAAAACCTACACCCGAGGGGTTATGCTTGGTGAGTGCCAAAAAAATGGGGCAGATTACTCGATAGGAGCTGAAGCTACCTCACGAGGTCGCTGCTGCCGCACCCATCGCTCGTCGCTCAGAATGGGGATTTTCTCGGCTTATCCTCTCAGAAGAAGCCCGCGCAAAAGGGACCTTTTCCCTCGCCTCGCCGTGCTACAATACAAGAAAGAAAGAGGGCGAGGAGGACTTTCCGCCAGGTGGAAGAATATTTCTGCTGGTCAGAGAAAAGAAAAAAACAAAAAAAAACGTGTTCGCTTGTACGTCACTCGAACGGCGTGCTGAAAGTGGCGACCTTCTCCCGTCCTTGGAGCTCTTCGGTGTCCGTGTGTCGTGGGGGAAAAGGGGGAAAAGGGGGAAAAGAGATCTTCTGCGCGCACTGCCCCCTCCCCCCAATCGCCTACCCCGCATTCTTTGCTCCTTGCTCTCGCGGGGGGTTGGGCATTGGTTGGGCAGATGGGGTCCGTCGGGAAAACGGGAAGGGTCTTTGTTTGAAAAGAACCTGTTTTTAGTAAGTTGAAAGTCGAAATACAGCCTTCGTCGGAGGCTGGTCGCCTTGTGTCGTCTCCGATCATGGCGGGATCCGGTTTTGATTCGCGGTGCTGAAGCACAGCACTTGATCTGTTCTGAAGTCACAAGTCAAGGGAACTCGATTAAGGTATGTCGAAGTGCTTCTGTTTATGGTGTATTCATTAACTGTGGCTTCAGAAAGTGTTTTATTTTGAGCGCGTTCTCTATATATAGCTTGCAAAGCGCGCGCCATGCTCTATTCTTTTTGGCACCATGGTTGCTGATTTTGTTATGCAGCACAGAGACCTCAAATTCAATCGTATTGAGCGAAGCGCCAGTTCTACCTATGGCTTTTTTTTTTTGTGTGTGTGTGTGTGTGTGTGTGTTTCGCAGACCCTGGCAGGATCGCTTGACCATAAACGCCTGTCCACACATGCAGCGGAGCGCTACAAGCATAGCACTGACTAGAGCCACTAAATGAGCTGCGCTTAGAGTATCGGCACTCCGTTCCCCGGCATTGTTGTGGGCGCCGCCATTTTGGCTCGTATGCAGAGCAGACGCAACTGCCGATCGTCATGATTCAAAAGTGCGACTTCCTCAGCATTATATTCGGTTGTGGAAAGGTCACGCAATATTGCTTTGCTCTGTCACGAACTATTTAAACATTTGTGGAGGGCGGAAAGGCGTTTCCTGTGATTTCAGATAAAGCTTCAGATGAATGGCAACCATGATTTTACGACACAATATGGCCAAGTGTCGTTACTCTGAAGCGTAGCTTATTTAGTGGCACTAGCGCTGACCTTGCGCTAAGCGCGTGCTGACGGGATCTGTCACCAGCTTTGTATCGCACCGTCAAAACTCTCTCATGGCAGACGAGAAGTAGCTCATGACACGTGAGCAGCGCTACATCAGCGCTTCGCTGCGTGTGAGAACCGGCATTAATGGAGACATTTATTCGATTGTACACTAGACTTTCGCGTTGATGGCGGGAGATCGTGCCGTCACTTTGAAGCATAGTTTGAGCACGCACGCGCGCGCTGGGTCTGTAATTCGCAGCGAACGGTCTACTAAAAATCTAATATTGCGCTGGTCTGCTGTCAACAGATCGCATGGTGGATTTGAACCATTGTAGGACTTATGGAGCCTATTTGTTATTTTATTATGCGTATGTTATATCTCATACTTTTGTCAAGCGATTGGGTATTTCACGCTGCCCTGTTACTAATAATCCAAATTCCTCGCAAACAGGCAAGAAGCTGCCGGTGCCCCAATAAACGGTGCTGGGACCACGACCGGTTTGGACAGACGTCCCAGTGTCCAAGCCATCGTCGACGCAAGTGCACTCTTCGGAATTTTGCCTTATCGTGAAGTCTACCGCCCAGGAACTTCGACTTCAGTCAACCTTGAATGCGATGTGTATCTACGAGGCAATAAAGCTGCGTTTAACCTGAACTGCACAATTTCGTTTCAGAGATTTGTGGCTCGGGACCAAATGTAAAGGATAAAACTTTAGTCCCAGGGGCCTAAATCCAAGGGCACAACGTTTAGACCCAGGGGTCCAAGCGCAAGGGCCTAACAGTTCGCCTTCATGGTTCAATTGAAACGGTGTAACAGTTGGTCCCAAAGGACCAAGTGTAAGGGCCTAACAGCTAGTCCTCAAGGTGCAACTGAAACGGTGCAACAGTTAGTCCCAACGGTGCTGGTGCGTGGGACTAACTGACGGGGCGCAAGAGTTGCTCCCGTTACAGTTGCTCCCCTAGGGGACTAATGGTGGTGGCAGCGCATTTGGTCCCCCGAGGGACTAAGTCGCGCTCCCTTTTTTTCTTAGAGTGTATAGTTTTGTGGGAGGGGTTTGTCCTGCTATTCTGAACATGTAGGCGACTACAGGTGGCCAAGATTCAAAAGGTTCAGCCGTATGTGCCCATCCGTCCAGCACGCTGCAGATGCTGGGTATCCATATCTGCAGCATGGATAAGTGAACACATTCTTTAGCTTTCTCAAGTTTGTCGTTGCCAACTTGTCGTCAGCGCTTTTTGTTTGCATTGGCCGCTTTTTTGCAAAATACGCCCGTGCAGGTGTTTTATTTTCCTTGGCAGTTGTTTCGTTTTTGTGCATTTCAAATAAAAATTTTGGTGTTCTATATCCAATTTATCATTTGAATTTGTCCTCACTATCTGGCACGATTCCATTCGGGCTGAAATATCAGTACCCGCACACCTTCACTCGGTACATCAGTGTTAATTCTGCTGCACGCCTGCTACAAGAGTATATATCGGGCACGTAGCCAGGGGGGAGGCCCATGGAGCCTGCCCCCCCCCCCCCCCGAAATCCTTAACTTTGCTAGGACCTCCTCTCCCCCCCCTCCCCCTCATACAGCATTTTGTCATAAACGGCCCCCCCCCCCCCCCCCCCCGAAACAAAATCCTGGCTACGCGCCTGGTATATATAGCATCTAACATCCAATACTGAGCAGCGAAACTCTGATACATGACACAATGATTCAGATGCCATTGAAAATGTTGGATGAAAACAATGACAGCTAGCTACGCAGTACTTGGTTTCCTATTTGTGGACATAAATAGTGCTGAATATTTTTGAACAGGGCTGAGGGTTTTCACTAGATCTATCTGATGCAGTAAGCATGTAACAGCTCTGCACTCAATAGTTGGCGAGGCATGCGCCGAGAGGCAGCGTCAAATATTGATGTTAATTCAACATGCACGTTGACTATGTTGGGTACCCAGTGTTGTTTTGAAAAAGTTTCTATGGCATGCCCCTTAATTTACATGTGGGAAAGCGATTCACTGACATCAGCATTTTATGACTTGGCCAATAGACCTTTCTAAAAAATCCCACATTGCCCCTTGACAATTCCATGTTGTGGTGCAAGGAGTAGTGGGGCTGCACCGATGTTGGCTTGGGCCAGCTCAGACGCTCAGTAATGAATTTCTTCGAATACGTCTTCTATTGGTCCGAGTTACATGTTAAAATTTGAGGTTAGAGAGAAAATAATAAATAAAAGCTTTCAACGTCGAGGCAACGGTTTGTGGGGTTATCCTTGTCCAGATACGACCTGAAGCATACCGCCCTACACCGGTGCAGGCAAATTGATTAAAGCTAGAGTGCCCACTTCTTCAAAATGCACATGAAATTTATTGCCAAACAAACAGTGACACATACGACGAGGCACATGCAGAAAAGTAAACAAGACAGACAACTATCCAGAACCACAGAGATGAAGCAAAAAAAAAAAAGAAAGCTAGTTTGTGGCAAATTGGACACCTCCATAGTACTGTAAAATCCTTCATGTTCACAAGCTCTTAAATTTCGCGAATTGAAATATTTACGCAATTAGTTTCAATGCAGGCGTCTGGAATTCGCGAAATTTAGTGGCTGCAATTAGTCCTCTTCGATAGATTCGCAAAAATTGGGCCACGAGAATAAAGGGTTTTACTGGATTTAAAAAGTATGCAACGACACACGGACAACAAAGATAAAAGACACAGTGCTATGTCTCTATCTTCCTTTTCAGTGTCTCGTTGCACATTTTAAATACTATGAATCACCAACTTTCCACCCTTGGGCAGTTCCAAATACTTTTTTTTGCCATGAAGAGGAGTGGCTCCGTTTCGACTTTCATTGCCCCATTGACAAGAAAATGCATCTCAACTCGCTTACGTTGCACCCGAGAGTCCCCTTAAAACGCAAACCTCCAGCGGCGTAAGGGCCTGCCACAGCCTATGGGTTTCTGAGGCCTCACTGATCATTTAACAAGCCTAGAACATTGAGAGGATGGAATAGGATGGTCAGCCCAGTACAATTCTTCCTTTGTTTGTTTACCTGTGCAAAAACTCTGGTACATTGGGAGCCCTGAAAAGCGTGCCCAGCATTCTATCCATATTGATAGGCAACACCATTAATTTAGGCCATGTTCAAAACTGTATTTGGCTGTGACAACATGTTGCCATTGAGCCTGGCTCATCAAAACTGCAACGGCAGCCAAAGGTACCCAAGCCGCTTTGCACGGCACTACACCGCTAGGATTACTTCCGATTTTGCAAGAGGTCTCTTGTCACTATCCGGACATTGCGTAGCACTCCATCTCATGCATGGCCGTCTTTCAGCTTGCGTAGCTTCCCCATAGATTGTTCCATCTTTTTTTTTCCTTGGTCCACCGGTTGCCCTGTCGGGCCACTAACTGTCCCTGTTGATCATGCACGGTGTTTCTCCCACCACTCACTAGGTCAAACCTTACCGCCCTGTGGGGTCACATGTCGTATGCTCACTTTTCTCCACAAATAATTGTGGCCGCACGAGCACACACACTCCCTCACGACGAAATCAACACAAGGTTGTCGCAATGCCATGCACAAGTTGCGTCATCAAAACAAAGAAAAGGGGGTGCAATTTCTTGCCAGCGTTTTATTGTTACACATTCTAGCTCCGTTCAGTTGCTACAAGCAGAACTTGTTCTTGCAGGTTATTTTTATCGAGAGGCTTTGCAAAGAGATCAAATTGTTCCAAGTGGGTTTACATGCATCTACAAACTGTGGCAGTTTATCTTCAATTTCATCTTACAATTTCATCTTAAAGGAGGACCAGCAGAAATATTCTTCCGCCTGGCGGAAAGTCCTCCTCGCCCTCTTTCTTTCTTGTATTGTAGCACGGCGAGGCGAGGGGAAAGGTCTCCTTTTGCGCCGGCTTCTTCTGAGAGGATAAGCCGAGAAAATCCCCATTCTGAGCGACGGGCGATCGGTGCGGCAGCAGCGACCTCGTGACTTAGAGGTAGCCTCAGCTCCTATCGCGTAATCTGCCCCATTTTTTGGCGCTCACCAAGCCTAGCCCCTCGGGTGTAGGTTTTGCGGAGCTGCAAGGCTGCGCCCGCGCAGTCACCGAATTTCCGCTGTCGAAGGTCTTTAGTTTAGCCCGTGGCAAAGTAAACGCATACTTGAGAGCTGCGATGCATCCCCGCACCCATTGAAGGAACGTTTCATAGATATTTTCGGTTGATCAAGGAGCTCAAAACACATGCGCGAGAAGTGGTGGCTTGAATATGTAAGGATGACTCGCATCTTCACAAAACGTTCCATCTTAAAAAAAACGGCTTATCACGCTCAAACCTGCCTCAAATTGGGATCGATAGAGAAGATAACGATGTACCAGGCGCGGGCATCTTCTGAAGGCCTCTGTTTTCTAGCAGCGAGCACAAATATTGTGTGCGTAACTCACACTATATGATGGCCAACGAATGTAGGTGACATTTATATTTACGCATCCCAGCAACCACATGAGGTGAGAAGGCAGCAATGGTGTGTGTCGATACTAAAAAGTTCTGGTGGATCGTCTTTAGCTCTTGGATAACCGCACCCTACAACAATTTGTAAGCTATAACCTTTCTGTGAGCATTCTTGATCAAGTGCGGCTATCGAAGCGTCTCGTGTTATAGTTCAACGTTGCTTAAATCGGCGCTATAGCACGTGCTGCCACTTTAAAGTATTTCTGAGGCATTAAAAATAAAAAATAAAAAATCAACTGTAGCCTTTTTTTAACATTATACGCGTTTGTAATTTGTCTGTGCAAACACATTTTAGTTAGCACGGACAAACTATTGCCGGTCTTTCTGAATTTGTTGTTTAGAAATAAATGATATTTAGAAAACTGTCAATGCAACTATCCAACCTAAGTGGCAGAGCTCAGTGCTAGACAATACATGTTGCTGGGCAGAAATAGTAAAAAGCGCCGATGTCGCGTTCGGGCTAAAAGTGCCACGTAATGCACGCGTACCGCTACAAGTGCGTCCGGACATTTCATCGAATGCCGTTTCATCGAAGCCGTTTCATCGAACACCGTTTCATCGAACGCCGTTTCCTCGAACGCCGTTTCATAGAAGCAGTTTCATCGAACACCTTTTCATCGAACAATGTTACAGTTTGTAATACTTTGGAATTTACTTTAATTTTTATACACAACTTCATTTCATTCTCTCTTTTTTTTCTTTTGTTTCTTTTTTTATATCACTGGGTGCAGTGGCGAGATAAGTTCCATGTGAACATACCCTGCTTCGAGTTGAAATCCTCCATGAAACAATGACCCCTCTCCATGTCACATGAAGCAATTAAAAATGAGGCAAAAACAGAAAGAACAGACGCTTAAAAGTGTTTTAAGTGTCTGTCCTTTATTTGCAGCGTCGTGGTTTCAGTCATGTATGTACATGACTAAAGCTTTTCAGTAAGTCGCATACCCAATTGGTTTTATTTCTTTTTATGGCAATTGCTTTTATTTTTAGTACTTTGACACCACCTTCAATACAATTTCACAAGTGACTACCTTAGTCTTAACAAATGCAAGGTGAAACATCTATAAAGCACTGTTATGCCCCAAACCTCGGTACAGAGCCATAACAGAGAAATTCGATGAAACGGCCCTTGGCGATTCGATAAAACGGCGTTCGATGAAACGGCGTTCGATGAAACGGCGTTCGATGAAATGTCCGTTTATTCGGTGAAACGGCTTTCGATGAAATGGCGAAAAAGTGAGGTTCAGGCTTGGTCGGAGATTGCTACAGTTACACTCGTACGCTTTTTCAGTTCTATCTCGCATAAATAAGCTTCTTGCTCAAATAAACAGGGGCATCTGACTTTTCGCTCACCTTGGTCTTTAGCGCGACTGTTAAGTTCTAAAACAGACAAAGCAAACGTGATTTAATTAGCTCAGGATTATAGGTTGAGCGAAACATTTACAAAGTTCAAGGTTTCCTGAGTCGTCTTTTGTATTCAATTCCCCCTCCCCTCACCACCACTTCCTTCCTCTAAATAAACAACGTAGATTATTTTATGAACCACCAGTAATAGAGCGTACTCGCAAAACGTCTATTTGGCGTAAGAAAGCGTAATAAAGGCCTTGTTTAAATGTTCCAGGAATGAACTGGTTTTCTTACTGTGCGTGACACGACTAGCACAAACACAATATTGACATTTTTACGCAAAGGCCATGCAGAATTTAGTGTATAAGAACAAATTGATGTCTCGTAAGTTGGTGCCCAACGGAAGCTCTCTTTACCGAATTGCTTGTTTAAAAATAACAACTTTTCAAACATAAAAATAAAACAAAATAACAGCACTTTTTGGGGGGTCACTAAATTTACTGATTTACTATGTTAGCGTTGATTGTGCAGCGGTATGCGTACATTACGCGACACTGTTAGCGCAAACACGACATCGGCGCTTTTTGCTATTTTCCCCAGCAATGTATCTACTCGCACTAAATCTACCGCTTAGGTTGGATACTCGCATCAACAGTTTCCTAAACATCGTTCACTTCTAACAAAAAAAAAAAAAAAAAAGTGGGAAACACCGGTGATAGTTTGTGCTAACTGCGTGGCGTAGGGTACCTAAACGTTTTTTGCAATGTTAAATAAAATTCTGTGTCACGTTAAAAAAATTGTCTACTTTTGCTTTAGTTTCTTTGAGACACCGCAAATACTTCGAAGTGGCGGCCCGTGCTATGGTACCGATACAAGCAACGTTGAACCATAACACGACACGCTAGACTTGCCAAAAAGGGTTTTAATATTGTCTTTTCGCTCCATAGCCGCACTCGATGAAGAATGTAAACAGCGAGTCAAGCTTACAATTCATTGTGGGGTACGGACCGTATACGGTTATCTAAGTGGCTAAAAGCGAGCCACTAAAACTTTCTAAAATTGACATCCACCCTTGATGCCCTCTCACCTCAGGTGGTTGTTGGGAATGTGTAAATATGAATTTCGAACATTTTGCTGGCCATCGTGTTCTGCGAGTTAGGCACACAACAGGGCATTTTAGTAAATCGTTTTCAAAGGCCCGCTGCCACTTCAGGCGCGCGCTTCAGAGAATGCATCGAAGTGGCAGCGCGAGCTCCCGCTAAATATAGCATGGCCTGAAAACAGAGTCTGCTAAAGTTCTTCAATAATTTGTGCTCGCTGCTAGAAAACAGAGACCTTCTAGAAGATGCCCGCGGCTGGTACATCGTTTTCTTTTCCATCGATCCCAATTTGAGGCGGGTTTGAGCGTGATAAGCCGTTTTTTCTTGAAGATAGAATGTTTTGTGAAGATGTGAGTCATCCTTACATATTCAAGTTACCACTTCTCGCGCATGTGTTTTGAGCTCCTTGATCAACCGAAAATATATATGAAACGTTCCTTCAATGGGTGCGGGGATGCATCGCAGCTCTCAAGTATGCGTTTACTTTGCCGCGGGCTAAACCAAAGACCTTCGACAGCGGAAATTCGGTGACTGCGCGGGCGCAGCCTTGCAGCTCCGTAAGACCTACACCCTAGGGCTTCGTGAGCGCCAAAAAAAAAGGGGCAGATTACGCGATAGGAGCTGAAGCTACCTCAATGGTGAATACCACTCGTAGATCCGGAGCACTTCCCAAAATCCGCGAGGGAGGCAAAATTCCGCTCCGTGGGACCCGCTCCGAATCGGCGAGGGGAAGATAAACTTGCATTTTTGGAGCGACCTCCCCCACACCCCTCCCCACCGCCGTTCAAAATGGCCGCTGCTCGAACTTGACAAGCCCACCAACGCCTCAGCCGACTGATCTTTCCGACGACCAGTGACGACTGTCACTGCTTAGTTGCAGAAATAACACGCGACACAGGCCGGGCGAAATTATACGCACCACGGCGCCCATGTCACAAATCACGAATACGTCCGCGTTCGGCACCGTCACATACCTTTCGGCCGCCTTGAAGTGGCGGGACACGGACAGCGATTGCCATCGGTGGAGTTCAGATTTCTGGTACGACTTTAATAAACACAGAGGTAAGTAACCATCACTTGCACGGTTGTTGCCTAATCACTTCTTGCTTTATTTCACGGGAAAACGCCGGCGGAATGCAGTGTAGAGAGGTAAACAATCATGGCTGCAGAAAACAGGCCTAACCTTGCGTCTGCCTCCGGCTTTTCTGTCGTTCTTCCTCTCACGATCACAGATGTCAGCGCTTACGGTTTACCACGCTCCGCAGTCCCGGCTTTGTGTCCCTGATCTACGCGAGGTAGAAGCGTTCGAGCCGTCACAATCCCGCGTAAGCAACCGACCCACCCGCACAGATCTACCTCGACGGCCCGACCGGCCCGCCGACCTCTCCAACCTCGCCGCGCGGCCCGCATGCGCACTGCCGATTTAGACGGAAATCACGTGGGCCGCTCTGCCAACTTCCGGAGAGATCTGTGAAATCCCGCAGAGCAAGTTCGGCGGGGTTTGGGGCGCTCCGTGGAGCGGGCGCTGCCAGAGATCTACGAGATGAAGATGACCAGCTCGAGCCAGATATGCGAGCGGAATATGCGCGCTCCAAATGGAGCACTTTTGGAGCGCTCGAGATCTGCGAGTGGAATTCGCCATAACTCACGAGGTCGCTGCTGCCGCACCCATCACCCGTCGCTCAGAAAGGGGATTTTCTCGGCTTATCCTCTCAGAAGAAGCCGGCGCAAAAGGGGACCTTTCCCCTCGCCTCGCCGTGCTACAATACAAGAAAGAAAGAGGGCGAGGAGGACTTTCCGCCAGGCGGAAGAATATTTCTGCTGGTCCTCCTTTAAGGCCTGTCCACACAGGAATCGTGAGGCAACATGACCCGGGCAAAGATCATAAAAGTAGAAGCGTCCGACAGCTCGACGTCTGTTTGAACACCACCGACACAAGATCACGTTTTTGCTCAGTTTTTGGGTGACCTCTGTGCTCGTCAGACTTCACTTTCACATGCCATCTGCCAATGCTGTCCATCTGTTCTGACGGACCCTTGTATCCGCGGACGTGTTCCATAATTTACTCTTTCTCCGGGTAAGGGTTTCATACCTATTGTTTGAAAACATATGTGCGACCAGCATCGCCATCTGTGTTATTATGTGACACGACCCGCCGAATTAGGTCGGATCCATTTGGATAACATTTCACCACGGCCCTTCCTTTTCTCTTTATTGGGGCCTGAAGAGCAGCGGAGTCCTTGAGCGATTGACTAAGAGCCAACAGTGATTGCGAGTGGCTGTCCGGACCCACGTGACGAGCATGCTCAGCGAAATTTGCCTGAGGAAACTTTACCCCTGGCAAAAAAGAACGGACGGAAGCGGACCGCCGTACGACTTATGTCGGAGTCGTGTCGCCTCACAAGTCCTGTTCGGACAGGCCTTTATACACCCTTCCAAGTAACAGCCGAGCCCGCAGGTGGCTTTCAAAAGCAAGTAAAGTATGCACCGTATGTGCAAACTTTCAAAACAATATATACAAGAAGCTTCTTTTGTATGTTTATAAATGAGATTGTTTGAAATTACTTTTGCAACTTTGAGGCCTGCCTGCTTCACTGAAGTACCCCCCATTCTTTTGTGATTATCTGCAAAGTTTGAGTGGGCGCTTGCCTATTATTTTACGGTAGTTACTTTGACACAAACCTGACATTGTCGATTTTGGCAGATGTTATGAGGTTCTAATGTTCTGTTATGGTCCAGAGGAAGAAGTAATTATCTCTAAGAAAGCCAAAGCCATTTGAAGGAAAAAAAACAAGTCACATTATTGACAGAAAGAGTACATAGAGAAGGAGGTTTAAAAAGAGGTATAGCAATAAAATGCACCTAAAGAAAGCAACAGAAAGAAAGTAATACAGCTGTACTGGCTTCGTTTCAGTGAAGGGAGCAAATGTTCAGCACCTTGCCAGGTGTCGAGGCATGGTTAAGCGCAGACGCATGCCGAAAGCTTGCGGCTGGGAGAGTGTGCTCATAGTTCTTTATGCATGAAGACGCAAGAGTCAAGTCTGTCGAGGTGGTGGATCCCATAATGGTCGCATGCCAGCTTAGATGAGGAAGCCAGCTTTGGAAGAGTGCAGAAGGGGCAGGTTGAAGCTTTGGTGTGAAAGTGGCTGTGGCCTTCAATGATCCATTGGCGGTCTGCACACCACAATGTTCTAAGCTGCTTTTTCTTTGTTGCATCTCTTGCTCTCACGCACCAGTAGAGACACGCACCAAACGCGGCAAGTTTGAATGCCTCATAAATTCTTATGTTGCCATTTGTTGGGATAGATAAAAATTTGGATCCAACTAAACATAGGGCGACCAGATGTCCTGTTTTTGAGGTCCACTTCTGCCGTCCCGCCTTTTTATGGTAATCTAGAATCATGTCCCGTTTTCGCAGGAGTATATAGCTTCGAAATTGGCACCAAGCGAGCAGAAGCAAACCGAAACTATGCCTATTCGTTACACCCATATTTTAGAAAAAAAGAAAAGAAAACGTAGGTACTTTAAAATATTTACTCAGAGAGTAAGATTTAGAACTGTTCTTGCCCGCAAAGACGTATTTTCTCTCGCGAAGACGCTTGTGCAGAAATATTTTTTTTTAGTTACTGGATATAGCACAGATGTAGAATCATGTAGATATAGCATGCATGTAGAATTTCATTAAATTTTTTCTTCCAATCTCAACCTTCAGTATGCCCCCCCCCCCCCCCCCCCTTTTCTGCTGGGATGTCCCGTTTTCTACTTTGAAGATTATGGTCACCCTAACTAAATATGACAATTAGCAAAAATACAAAAGTACTGTATTTGCTGTGTAACGATATATTTCATTTTTCAAACTGTAATGGGTTCCTCTCTTACAGATGGAACTTCTAATGGAAATGCAGTCCGAAAGTCGGAAGGAACGAGTTTTTGTTCCATGTACAACACTGCTCTCAACGTCCTTAACTCTACGCCGCATTCCGGGTCACGTGCACAGTGACACAAAGCTAGGTGCACTAAGTGTGCGAGCTGCAAGATGAAGGTGCAGGCAGTTGCTCCTCTGCGACACTTCTCCGCACATCTAACCCGATTACCGTGGTGACCATAGAAGCAAGACAGAAGGAATGGTTCTGTTCACTTTGGGCAGATGGCGGTATTAAATTTGTATAATTTCGCCAACTCATTACAATGCACCCAATTTGGTGTCACGTAGTGTCACACCACACTTTCTATATATTAAAATTGCATTATTGCATTAAATCGAATGCATACTTTAATACTACATAGTGAAATCGCATTACTTCAAAAGAAGGGGATGGGTTTTCTCTATTTTTGGCAAGATCAACAATGCAAAAATTATAAGCAGCAAATCCTTCCAATGTTAAAATTGTTGCATTGCCCCTTTAGGTGCTTGGCCCTTTCAAGGTACTGCAATGACTGGTGTGTGGTGTGTTTGGACCACCAAGAATATTCCACAAAAGAAACACTCACGTTTGATTGCACAGTATCCACCTTGTGCAGTAGAAGTTGTCGGCTAGTGTAACATACTGGGTGAAGCCTGTCGTGGTCTTGGAGAAGCACAGCGGCTACGCAAGTGTTGGTGGCGTCTGTCGTGAGCAGAAACTCTTTTTAAAGGTTCAGTCGCCTTAACTCGGGGCCGGAACACAACATCTTGAGCTGTTCGTCGTTCAGGGGTCCAGATAGCCCTGTTCTTGCCTGTCTTCCTGTGTGTCTCCATGCGTGCGCAGGGGCACGAGAAGCGGCAAGAAAAAAGGAGGGTAGAACAGTGGGCAAGTAGAGCACCGTTGGATCGTGGAAGGCGATGGGGCCTCAAGTCGGGCCAACAGACCAGGGCACACTAATACGTCAATCGGACTCTTCTACACTCTTCCAACTCCGGCTCCACATGAGAGCGGCATGTAAACGTTGTGGGACGCACCAACTCAAGAAACTGAACTGCTGCATCTTTGTCGGTATAAAACCAAAAGCGGCGAATCTCCCAGCTGCGAGCTTTCAACCGGTGCCTGCATTTCACTGCACCTCGAGACATGGCAAGACTCTGAACTTTCGCTTCCCTTAGTGAAACAAAACTGATGAGTTCATTTTCACCCTTTCTTGTCCTAATTGGCAACCAAACATCTATATTCGTTTCCTAATGCATGTCTTATTTCTGCCCCTTTTCTCCAGGTGTCTTTCTGTGTACTTTCTGTGTCAATAGGTGACTACCTTTTTCCTTCAAATGGCTTCGTCTTTCTTAATGAGGAGAATTATTTTTCTCCCTAAATTATAACGAAAAGTTAGAAGCTCCCGACACCAAAGGGCTGTTGTTTGGCTCCGATGGTGGTGCGGCTCCTTGGACAATTTCAGCACTGGTAGACGGCTGCTGCGATGACCACAGGAAGTCTTCATGGCATGACACGGCTGGGCATTTTCCTCTTAACGTAAGCAGTACAGGCTACTATTCTTTGGTGCAAGCACAGGAGCATTGGAAAATGCTTCTCTGTAGTGGTAGTGGACCAGTGCCAGCCGACTACAGAAGGCGTCCTGCTGTCCAGCTGGGCAGGTACACGTCCCAATGTTACGGCAGATGTCGTACATGTTGTCCTCCAATGGAATGATGTACTCCGCAGTAGAGGCAGGCATCTGCCTCAGCTGGTGGGCTGGTCTATAACTTTGTGCATTCGAGAGGAGCCTTCTTTGAAAGCAACCCTTGCACCAGGGCGACCACACTGTAGGCAAGGTGAAAAATAAAAGCCCAACGGCAGAAAGTCTGTCCATTCTGACTTCACACGTAGCAGCGTTGCACACAAGGATAAAAAAGCAAAACGGCAGGAAGTCTGCCCGCCGTGACTTGACATGTAACGGCATTGCACACAAGGATAAAAAAACTAAAGCACAACGGCACAAAGTCTCTGTCCACCGTGACTTGGCACGTAGGAGCATTGCACACGAGAATAAAAAATAAAAGCAAAATGGCAGAAACTCTCTGCCCACCATGACTGGACACGTGGCGGCATTGTGTCCCCACCAACCTGGTTTGTGGCAGCAAACGCACAGCGCCACTGTGCCTGAGCCACAGGGAAGTGGCACACGGCTGGACGGCCTTAGGTCAGGTAGTTCGCAGGCCTGCATTCGCGGCGGAAGCGTTGTCTGTCATAAACGCCTGAGGGGCCTGCAAGTACCACATTAAGAGTGACAATCACTAAAGGCATGTACAGCAATGTAACATGGGCATGCTGCAATTTTCGGCTTCTCCAAATTGCATCAAACAGCAACATGACCTCTCATAACTTCCAGGCAGTTAAGAAATATTTAAATGGTCCTATGTAAGACAGGCTCTCACTTCTAAGTTGTCAAGTCAGCACATGCAAATATTTACTGTGGAACTTTACTGCTGTAGCGAATTCCCAACTAATATTTTTAACCGAGTGAAAGTGTGCAGAACATTCAGCACTCCATAGAGAAAACAAATGGATATGCTCATATTCGAAAATAAGAAGCAAATGAGAATATTGGGCAATCTGCTGACTGAAACAAGTACAAATATGCATTGGTTGAACAGAAGATAACACGAATTGCAATGATCTTGCAACTTAGTGTGGGAACTGTATTGCATTCGCCACTTTCTGTCTAGTTACCGAGCATAGTCTGTCTTGATGCTGCTTGCATACAGCTTACTCAAATGTGCACCTCCAAAGCAGACTTGAGGAGCCTTCCAGCTTCAGGAGCTGGAAGGCTCCTCAAGCTCTCCGTCATCTGGCAGTTGAGCAGTAGTACTGCAAGGGGGCTGGCACCAGCCTTGTTGTCAACTAGGAGCACGGTGGTAGTGCTCCGAGTGCCGTCAGTCGACGAGGTGGAGTCCAGGAAGACGATCTCGCTGCTCGCATCCAGCTGCTGGGTGCGGAGCATGATCCTGGTGACGACCAAGACTGCCCAGTAAGACCTGCCTTCCGACTGTGTTGTCCTGACGTCGACACCTGCAAAAGGTTACCAGCAGCCTTCCTAACATTGTTGATGACCTAAACTAGAAGCTGATGTCCTCGGGTGGATACATGACACTCATGTACCTCGGGGAAGCACAGAACACCGGTCACGTCCGGATCACTACTTGCAGGAAAGAGTCACGGACAACTGCAGTTCTCTGCATCCCAAGGTAAGGGAGTTCCACGTGCCTCCAAACCATTGTCATTGATTCCTCCTGTGTGCCAGCATGTCTAAAAAAACCTGACCACTATAACCCCTTCGTGTTACATCCACAGAATCTGTTCTCTGGCAATTTAGGTGCTACACAACTCTTATTTCTTCATTATTGTGCATGATAACACAGGTGAAGTGGACACGAACGATGCACCCTCGAGCGTCATGCGAAGAATCAAGATATATAATAATTTTGTTCTTGCATTAAAATATTGAAAGCTAGATATTGATACTGGCGTCTCTAGGCAACTATGAAAAATATTCGCTTACTCCCGCGCGAGTTGCACCGTACACTCCTCGTTTTGTGGAATTCTAAAGGCTTTAAAAAAAAAGAATGTTCTGCCAATTTTATGCCTATTACGGGAGGGAAGATGTGCAAGGGCCAATGCTACCCATAGCCTATACATGGCACCTGCGAGTTCATTGTCGATCAATAGAGGGCGAATGGTGAATGGCTAGATATTGTAGATTTGAAAAGTGTCGCAAAAATATGATTACACGAATTCATCATTTTCTGGTAACAAATACATACCATCCCCAATCACGAAATTTTGTGTCCGCAAAACATTGTTGAAACGCACACTGCGATTCAGTATCCCAGCAAAACGAATATGACTTATTTCTAAAGTGAAAGATTGGGAATGAATGCTGCAAAGTAATGGAAGATATCAAGAAAACACGAAGTGAAGTCGGATGCAAATACCATTGCGCATTGGGAAGACCCTAGGCGAAGGTGAGGCCGTATGGGACGGTCTGACATAGCAGGCACACTTGAGTCAACACTGAACAACCTGGAGCACGTACAGTACACTACAGCCGACACGCGAAGGCACCTCTGGAAGGCTTTCAATCACTTGTGCTCACTAGACGACCACCGAGTAATTTCTACAAAAGACACCTTGTGCACGCTGAACGTGTCTGAGGTAGGTCATCGTCGGTTGTCACTCCAACGGCACTACAAACCCTAGAACTACAGCTCGCACATCAAACAACAACGAACCGAACGAACCATAGAGGAATGAATGCGTCCGCGTCAGGCGGCTCAGGCCACGGCTCAGGCTGACATTGGCTCAGGCTAGGGCCACAGTGCGTCAGGCTTCCTGACCCTGCGAATTTTTTAAGTACAGATAAGTAAATTTTGTCGACGACTACTACGTGCCCTTTTTTTGTTTCAAATCGCTTTCTTTTACTTTTAAAGCTCTTTTCATGCTGTTGATAATGGTAATTTGCGCCATCTGCGCCTTGATTTTACGGGGAGTGCTGGCCGCCATCGGGAACAGCCGCCCTTGCAGTCACGTGAGGGTGGGCTAAGGCTCTTCTCGGCAGTGACTATACCCCCTCTAGAGAAGTAGCAGACGGCAGCAGCAGACAACTGAGTCTAGGCTCCTAGAAAAAGTTAATAAAACACAAAGGCATGATTCGAATAATAAAAGCAAGCAAGATAACCATAAAAAAGGTATGTATTTGCATTTACACATTTAATTCCATTTGGGATTTCGAGGGTGCAGGAGCAAGGCACGACTCAGGAGGCTGTAACCACAGTGGCTGTAACTGGAGCAATGCTCTAACGGTCATTCAGGTTGACAGGTTGATGTGCCGTTCTTTTGTTAATGTCCTTTTTGTGAAGAATGGCCGACCTTTTCCAGTGCGAGTTCGAAAGCAGTGAGAACAACGTCACTATTCTTCGCGCGAATTTAACAAGCGATGGGGACGCTTTCGAATGGATCACCAGCTACGGTAATGCGACCAATACTTCGTGGATCTTCGACTGGAGAATTACCGACCCGCAACGGTATTTACATCTGATTATCGAATGATTGACCTGTCTCCCATCAGTCTAGAAAAGAGCCATCCAATCTAGCTGACATGCTCAATTACTCACGCCATTTGCCATTGTGGGTGCAGGAATATTTCGCGGGCACATCCCTCGCGACACTGAATTTAGGTCGTTTATCATACTTGCCTCGAAAGATAAGTGTTGCGGAATATTTACTGCGCTTCAATATTGAAATACATAGGAAATCATTGAAAACATTTGATACTGACGCTGACTTTTCACATTTTAAATGCACGATTTGGAAACAAATTTGTTTTAGGCCATTTGCAGGTTATTACAAGAAAATAATTGCTTTGCTTCCACTTTTCACATCAAACCCCACAAGTCCTCCGTAGTGCTTATAAACAATAATAATAATAATAAAAAACGCTCACGTCCAAAAAATGCTTATTATTTATTTTATTCTACTTGCAATAGCAGACAAGGTCGGTACAGAATATGAACAAAATATGGTACAGTGTACACTGTTGAAAACATCACGATTTAAAAAAAAATATAGAGAATTGAAATGAAATCATTTCGCACCCTAAGAAAGGGAAGAGGCAATTTCACTCTGTGCAGGTATTGATTTATTTATTTATTTTACACTCAGGCCCATTCTCGTAGCTATGAAAATTCAGGCAATTAACTCTTCCCATAATTAATGTGGCAAAACTAAGCACTTTATTGATAAAGCTGTGGATTAATTTAATACACTTAATATAATTTCTCAACAGGACGGTGTTCCACCAAAAGTGGCACTGCCAGCACAGCAGTGTTGGCAAGACAGCTGGTCGCCATGCCACCAACTGCCCAGCTTTTGTGGACATAAAAATAAAACAAATTAACAATAACACCAAGAAGAATGATGCCTTCCTAAAGAAGCCAGTCCCGCTGGCAGCGGTGATCAAGCTTAGGGAGGATCACAACCACAACCCTGACTGTGCCGACGGACTGCGGCTACTGAAGAGCACGGCGTACACCCGAGCACTCTTTCACGGGTACTTCAAGGTAGGCTAATTTCTCCCTCATCCCCGAGTTGGTCTTGCCAAATCTCCTTTCATCTGCCCATTAGGGCAGATAGTCTGTTTTATATGCAAGACGTTAACCCTCGTCTCAAAACTCAGGCTGCCCAGGGAAATTGAAATGCACCTGTCCCAGATCCCACTCAGCCTGAAGATGATTTGGTTTCAGAACGGGCTCAAACCCGGCAGAGGCAATGTGCCTGCACCAAGAAAAGCTGGCGGCTACTACTGCAACTGTGGAGCACTTGGCCAGTGGTGCTAAGAACCCCAATGCACGTACAGTGTACCATTGGTACTCAACTTGGCGGGTCGATCACTATGGTGAACCTATGGACCCCATCAAGAAACTGGGTGAAAAGGCGGCGACGTATCTACAGCACGATATGTCACTCACCACCTCCATTTGATTGTCGCTGAATAAATGGGGATCTTTTCGAGTCACTAACTTAAATGTTGCATAAATCCCTTATTATAGCCAACTCGGTAAAAGGTTCAAAATGCAGTGCATGCTCCAACTTATGTTTCCTTGCTGCTGCCTGTCGAGGAGTATGACAGTGAGCTGGCTCAACAAAGCATCCTAATTTGTTTGCCTGGCCCCGTCGTACACTGCTCACAAACAGCACCCCATGCAAACATTCACATGCCTTTTATGCCTGACGGAGCGCTGTAAGTGTGGCTGTTCATACTTCACCCCTGGCGAGGGACAGCCGACAACGATTCATGTCCTGGCAACCTGACCGGTCCCTATCCGTTTTGCTGCGAGGGGAGCCCACAACCTCCAAGGCGAGCTTTCTGCCCTTGGTAACACTTTGGTGTACACACAGCTAAAGCCCGGCAGAAGGCAAAAACACCTACAGGAGCGGAGCTTCTAGGGAGCCTTCATGTGTGCTTTAGGAGCTTCTATTGAGCACCGACTATATCTGCAATCTGCTTTGGCAGAGTCCGCTATTTTTTTTTTTTTTTTGGTTTATAATACATTCTTTGTCAACATATTTGATTGTATAATGCTTCTCTCTCAAAAGACTGCACATGAACACAACCTAGCCGTATTAATGCGAAAGCATTAACAGTACTATAGAGCGAACTGCGTCATCTGAATGCGTGGCCGGCATTATCGTTGTCTGTAGCGGTGATAAGCAGCACCTAAATTCCCAATAGCTGAGCGAAACAGCACGTGAATTCTGTCTATAGCAGTGAAAAACGGCACCTAAATTCCCCCTGGCTGCGAAATAATTTCTCAGAGAGGTTCCTTTAAACAAAGTAAATGAATTGCTTTGAAAATAAAATTTTGTACATCTGGTCTGGTGGAATGGAACCCGGGCCTCCGGGGTGCGAGACGAGCACGCTTACCCAACGCCACAACGGCTCCATGGTTCCAGCTGACTAAAGCTGTGTCTAGTGCGTGTGTCATGCTTTCACATTCTCACACGTAAGCAGTGTTAAGTGTCTCCGCCAAATGTTTTGACTGAGATATCAAAAAGAAACGGATGAGCTCGACAAGTTTCCTGTATTTCAACCAAGAATCATAAGCTTAGTATACGAAAAGCCATAAACCAAACACTTTGAAAAGTGTACCTTTATTTCAACTGTGTTGTCATGCACAATAGTGAACAAACATGGGTTGTGTAGTACCTAAATTGCCAGAGAACGGATTCTGTGGTGGTAAGAAGAAGGGGTTATAGTGGTCACAAATTTTTAGAGGTGCTGGCACACAAGAGGAATAAACGATAATGGTCTGGAGGCACGTGAAACTCCCGCACCTCAGGATGTCGAGACCCCCAGTTGCCCGTGGCTCTTCTTCCCTACAAGTATAGTGATCCGGAGGTGACCGGTGTTCTCTGCTTCCCCGAGATACTTGAGTGTCATGTATCCACCCGAGGATATCAGCTTCTAGTTCAGGTCATCAACAATGTTAGGAAGGCTGCTGGTAACCTTTTGCAGGTGTCGACGTCCGGACCACACAGTCAGAAGACGGGTCTTGCTGGGCTGTCTTGGTCGTCACCAAGATCATGCTCCGCACCCAGCAGCTGGCTGCGGCTAGCGAGATCGTCTTCCTCGACTCCACCTCGTCGACTGACGGCACTCAGAGTACCACCACCATACTCCTAGCTGGCACGAAGGCTGGTGCCATCCCCCTTGCAGTGCTACTGCACAGCTGCCAGACAACCGAGCCTTCCAGCTCCTGAAGGACGCCTATCCGGTCTGCTTCGGAGGAGCACATGTGAGTAAGCTGTACGCAGGTAACATCGAGACTGACAATGCTCGTAACTAGACAGAAAGTGGCGAATGCAATACAGTTTCCACACTAAGTTGCAAGATCATTACCAATTCGAGTCATCTTCTATTCAACCAATTCATATTTGCACTTGTTTTAGTCAGCAGATTGCTTAATATTCTAATTTAGTTCTTCGTTTCAAATATGAGCAAATTCATATATGTTTCATTTGTAGAGTGCTGAATGTCGTGCACAATAAATGTTTGCATGTGCTGACTTGACTACTTAGAGGTGAGAGCCCGATCCACATAAAACCGTTTCAATATTCTTTCTTCAGAACTGCCGGAAATGTCTGAGAGGTCATTTCGCTAGTAGTTATTGGGCCTCACAACTCTAGTGGCAGAAAGATATCTCGTAGTGGTGCAATTTGGGCTGTGTTCTCAATCTTGCCCAAATGGATCTGAGTTACTCCGGCAAGTCTTGTTACGTGACAACAAAAATTGAAGAACACTAGACATCGGAAGGTTTTAGAATGCCCTTACCTTTACTCGGAGCAAGATCAAGTAAATTTTGCACACGGCCTTAGAGAAGCCGAAAATTGCAGCATGCCGACTTTACATTGGTGCACATGTTAATAGTCATTGTCACCTTTAATGTGGTACCTGCAGGCTCCTGAGGCGTTCATGACAGACAACGCTTCCGCCGAGAAGGCGGCCCTGCGAACGACCTGGCCCGAGGCCGTCCAGCTCCTGTGCCACTTCCATGTCGCCCAGGCAAAGTGGCGTTGGCTGTGAACAGTAAGCAGGTTGGTCGAGACGAGAGGAGGGACCTCCTGTCTGCATTTCAAAAGGTGGGTACTACTCTGGTTGTTAAGTGCCGGTGCTTAAACATGCAGTGGAAAGTTTTCGTTATGACTGCACAGATGTCAGAAGGGTTTGGATGTGGGCTAGTTGGTTGAACATGTTTAGGGGTTAAAAGCGCTAAAAACGACGGACGAGTAGGAGAGACACACACCACAGAGCGCTCTGTGGTGTGTGTCTCTCCTACTCGTCCGTCGTTTTTAGCGCTTTTAACCCCTAAACTGCACAGATCCCTAAACCAGATGCATTTCTTCAAGCACTTGACTAATAATTAAGGCTTCATGGGGCAAAACTGACAGAGGCAGTACTGCACCGAACAATATATGTTATTCGTCTTGGTAAATGCTTCATAAGTACTAGATTAGTTTAAAAAACTAATTGTGTCTAATGTAAAAAGCCAATAGCAAGAAAAGAATGCAGATAGCCACTCGCATGAAATGAGTCATTCGCTGAGTGAAGAGATGGGTTGAAATTTGTTTGAGCAACTTCGCTGAACTTCATGGAGTTATTTGACTCAATTTTGTGGTTAATCCAACTTTATTGATTGCTCTTGGTTGTTTGGTAACATTATTGTAATATCAGCATAATACAGCGAACAACTGAGTAGACTGTTAGGTACCTGCAGTTTAAAAAAGGTTAGGACAGAACCAAATATGTTGTTGTCTAATGAAGCGATTGACTGTAGACATAATTGAAAGAGCGTGGCCGGTTACATGTCAATTTTCGAGTTAAATTTAGTCGGTATGACATGACATCAGCAGTGGTGGAACTGACAAGTGGTGAATTGGAGCAGCTCTTATAGCAGGGAAACAGCGGTTTTGGAGCAGAGGTTTCCACTTTTGGAGCAGATAATTTTCAGCTTTCATGTGAAAATGTTTTATAAAATCTCTCTGAAAGTTAGCCTGTGGAAAAAACTGCAGTTGTTGGAGTGTTGAAAGGCTATTTAAAGTGTTATACCTACAGGGGACCTGGCCACTACAGATATTTATTTATTTGTTGAACAATTATACGGCGCTAATTTTTCAGATGTCTGTGTTTGACATAAAAATATGTTTTTGGCGACTTTGTATGGTTTGTATCACGCTGCTTACTGTTCACAGAGCAGCTGAGTGGAGCTTAGCTGCTCTATGAACTTGAACCAATCACAATGAATAGTGCTAGCGATTCATTACGATCGATGTGAGCACCGTTCGCACAAAAACCGATAACTCTTCGTTAAACATGTGCATATAATGGATATCGGGTTCAAAGCTAATTTAAACTGAATAGTTCAATACATACATTGGGATGGCATGTAACCAAGGTATTACATAAAGTTAAACCTATAAAGAAGCCTAGCCATACCGGATTGAGGGGATTTATAAATCTCCCTAGCAAAAATTCTAATAGGAATATCTATGAGACTAATAGACATCTCTATGAGACTAATAGGAACTCCTATAAGACTTATAGCAATGCCTATGAGACTAATAGACATTTCTATGAGACTAATAGGAATGCCTATGAGACTAATAACAACTCCTATGAGACTAATAGGAATTCCTGTGAGGCTAATAGCAACTTGTATGAGACCAATGGGAATCCCTATGAGATTAATAGACGTCTTTATCACATGAGTAGAGATGTGTGTCAGACTAATACAAAACTGTATTTATCTATAGAAATATTTATTAGGTTAATGTATGCCTTCTATTAGAATAATACAAAGTTTCATAGACTAATACAAGCATTCTGTTAGTCTTACAGAATAATAATTAGACAAATTTACACATCCTAATAAACAAATGGAATGCTCATTAGACTAGTTGTAGCACAGCCATTCTATTACAATATTAAATGGGCATATTAGAACAATTGAAACTCGACACTACCAAATAAATATGAACAAATAACTGAGATTTATTAGATGTGGAAACCCTTAATTGTGAGCTCGTCCCCACCGATACTTAGCTGGCAAACAGAGGTTTCTGCTTTGTAATTTTTTTGTCAAACATAGGAGTGAATGTTCACAACAAATTGCCCTCATTGGATCTACAACTCAAAAAGACGAAGATGGACCATTCATTCATTCATCCATTTATTTTTGTGCTCATGAACAGCTTTTGCCTTCGTAATGAAGTTTAATATACATATAGCAAAATGGGATACAAAAATTCTAGTGATAATTAAGAAAACACTTGAACGCTATACAAGATGGGTTAAAAACGTCACTACCTGGAGCATTTATGGTACTATAAAAGTTTTGAATATGTGTCATGGGGCAAGTTTGTTAGATTTGATTAATTTTGAGAACCACGAGTTTCAGAAATAACAGGCAAGTTCGAAATTGGAACTTAGTTGTGCCCAATAACAGCAAAGCGAGGAGAAAAAATTACAAGGAAAAAGATGTGTAGGCTCTGTGGCTGTCGGCTCCGTGAACGCCGGATTCGCCGTCGCATTCTTGCGATATCGGTATACTGCCGCTGCGCTTGCCTGCGGCACGGCAGCGCTTGCTCTTTTCCTGCGCTGTAGCTCTGTTGTTCTCGGTATTCGGCGCCAGGTTCCAGGTACTTTTTTTGTTTGCATACGCGGGCCTTTTGGCGTGAACGAGGAAGACCTGAAACATCCGAGGAGCAAACCGCCACGGAATTGCCCGAATCGTCCGCCCAGTGTTGCCAGACGGAGAAAAAAAAAAGTTAGCAGATCGATCTCCAAAAAGTCAGTAGATTTGCACAAAAATCAGTAGATTCTACGAAATCTGTGTTTTGCCATTTTCATTAAACCATTTTTCGAAGAAATACTATAAAGCAACAAATAACATGGTAATAAACACAAATAAAATATGAAAAAACAAGACCAGTTCTCGAGTAATTCTTTATGAAAAACAAAGAAAAAGGGCACCGTGAATATATATATATATATATATATATATATATATATATATATATATATACATATATATTTATTTATTTATTTATTTATTTATTTATTTACCAGCATTGACTAGTGTTGCGATTTCGAGGATTATTCGTTGAAATCGAGGCTAAGCCACTTTTGGGATCAACAGATGAGGGAGACAGTGGGACATCCACCTGTCGTTATTATTGAAACGAAACCGAAACAAGACGTTCCAGCAAGTGCGCGTGTGCATGCTCATTTTATGTCTTCCGCAAGCTGCCATCTATCCTTACTGGGTTGAGGAAGGTTTTGGACGCAACGCTGTCGGCGTGGAGCACTGTCAAGGCTACACGTCGTCTGCTACGGGCTTATTTCTTTTTCGCCTGACTCAAAGCTTGCGTTCGAACGTGGAGAAACTTAATTAGTTAGCTTTTTAAGCCACTGAGGAATAACATTATATTATTTTCTTGCCAAGGCCTGCCAAATAAAAGTTAACCGAAATTTGGATGTCGATCCCATGCATTCCTCCGGGCGAATGAATGAAAATGGCGGCCCTCCCCGCTCAGCTGGGAGCAGCCGAGAGTTCACGCGCATGCGCTCACGCCAATTGCTCTCTGCCGCAGGCTGATTTGCTCACTCGGGAGGGAGACGTTACGGCGGCGAGCGGATGATCACCGTCAAACCCAACGTTGGTCGAACCTGCTCTGTGTGTATGAATATACGCTCGAATAGGTTTGGTTTCTGGGCCGTCTAGCCCATAGAGTTATTATGATGTACGCTCTGTGGTCTAGCCCAGTGGTTCTCAAATGGGGGTCCGCGGACCCTAAGGAGTCCGCGAAGGCATTCTGGGGGTCCGCGAAGCCCTGCCTCAGCAGTCAAGCCCGGCAATAAAAGTTGTCTTTTCTTCCGATCAAAAAGGAATTTTTCCATTTACGGGCTAGTTTTCTCGTCTGTATGTCAATAAGAGAAGTCTACTTCACACTAGCCCTTAGCTAAACCCATTTATAATGTCATGATTATATTTAACTTTTACATTCCCCCTCTACTCACCACGAAAAAGGGTCCTCCATCATCTTCACTGGTCCACAAGGGGTCTGCAGAACATCAGTGGTTGAGAACCACTGGTCTAGCCAGTGCTTCGTTTTTAATTCTGGGAGAATATGAGTTTCCTTTCATGGGCGACCCTGTGAACTGAAGGGGCCTAATAATAAATTTTTAATATGTTTACTAAAAAAAAGTCAGTAGATTTTCTTCTTTTTCAGTGAATCAGTAGACCCGGAACAAAATCAGTAGATCTACTGATAAATCAGTAGACCTGGCAACACTGCGTCCGCCATTTTTCTCGTTGGAAGATCTATGGCTATGGCTATGGATAGAAGTTGCTACCAGAATGGATTTCATTGACTATTATCCCTGTCACCTTTGCACTGCTGGCATTCGTTCTTGCGGCTGCGAGTTAATTGGTGGCTGCAGGGCGGCATTTGAAACATTAGCAAAATTTGTTCATAACCATTATAATACAAAATTGTATTTTAAGATTATTTCGTACCAACACATGAATTTTCACGTGGTGGTAGTTGTCGCACTGGTGGCGCCGCAGCGGCAGCATCCTGCACGTTCTTCAAAACTTCGAATTGACAGCAGTCCTTAACCCTTTAAAGGGCAACTCCGCTTAATTTCAAAAAATTTGAGATAGTGGCCGATTTTGCTTTTTGAAGCACTCAAAAACAATCCCCAATCCTTTGTTTCGCGAAAAATAAAATATTTTTCGTGTAATTTTACTCTAGCCATGATCACAAACCGAAACCGAAACGGTGGCAAAGCCGGACAACATTGTATATTCGGCATCACTAAGCATGTACACCCACGTGATATACAAGGGGAAGAAGAAGCTCCCCTCTTATCAGGATCCTTCTTTGTGCCTCCTGGATTAGCACAGGCGTCGCTATTCTCCTCCCAGAAGATTATAGAAGATTAACCTGTCACTCAAAAGTCTTACAAAAGCAGCTTCCCTCTCCTCCTTTTACTTGGTGTTCAAAAGTATGCGATGTAACACAGGCCGCGCTCAACGAGGCGATCGGCCGGCCGAGCGCGTCACTCACGTCTTTCACGGCGCTGGCGCCACCCGTGCTCTCCCCGAAAAAAAAAAAAAAAAAAAAAAATTGAAAAAAAGAAAAAAAGAAGCTGTACATGTTTGATGACGTCGCGGACGTGCCGGGAGAAGGAATTTGGAGGAAGCGGAAATGCAGCCGGGCAGTGTTGTCTGGCCCGCACGTCTCAACCAAAACCAGCGGATTCGTGCTTGTCAAACTTTGACAGCGATTTTAATGAACTTCTAGGCGGAATTTCGTCGTAATATTTGCCATGGGGGTTTGGTAGATGACAACAAAGAGAACTGTATAGTTTTGCACTACTGGAAAAGAAGCGGAGTTGCCCTTTAAGCGCCTAGGACGAGCTGAGTTCGTCGGCCGCTTTTTGGCTAAAAATGCCATGGACGAGCCCAGCTCGTTCAGTGGTTTTTTCGGTAGTCCTCAATTCCACGGATGAGCTAGGCTCGTCCGAGTAGTTTGCGGCGCTGATCATAGATAGCAGCACTCGTTTTAGTTGGCGCTTTTTTTTTTTTTTGCCGCCGCTAATTTCTGTTTAATAAACTTTTGAAATTTTATCTATATTACTAGAGGAATAAAACTTTTAAATAAAAAAATATGGCACTTTTAGGTTACTTTCCAAAAAAAAAGGGGTACTTAATAATCCCCCGAATCCCTCCCAAATACAAAGTAACACGTGTGTCGGAAAAATCGTATCTTGTGTACTTGTGCGGAAACATGCATGTGTGCGTCCGGTTTTAGGACGGCGACGCGAACGTCGTTATTCCGTGTAACGATATAAAGAATTTGAGCACAGTTGGACCTACGGACTTCAACGCCAACCGTTGGTACAACGTGTGGTGGAAGGACGCCAATCAACCTGGCTATTTTCGAGCCAATATCATGAAGATGTGTGGTAAGTATCAAAGCATGAAATTTAGTCTATATATATACCTCTTATCTTAGTGTGTGGTGCATTTGTAGCATCTAGAGTGCCTGTTCCGTTCGCGGTTACGACGTGCTTTTTTTCTCAGCGGCCCTGTGAGGTTGCTGTAGATTTGGTAGCAAAAAGAATGGCAAAAACATATGTTTGTGTTTATTCTCTTAGGGATGAGGGTCCGGAGGTATTTTTTTCGAAATGTGCATGCTGTTCCCGAACATTTTATGTATCGGGTTTCTTAACTACCTGCCGTAGCAGTTTCCCCTGTAAATCTTTGTCAAGCTGTAAATAGTGTAACATGGTCAAGAAACTGAAAATAATTCATACAAACATTTGCTTTGAAATACGAGTAAAGTGGTCGGAGGCCCAATTCTACCTATTTCAGCCTAAAATATAATTAGTTGATATTGAGTAGGGATGCTCAAAAATTAAAATTTCTAATAATAGATTCAATATTGCTCTCAATTTGTAATCTTAATTGAATAGTAATTATTTTTTAAGTTAAAATTATTTGCAAATAGTCTAAACGGTTAGTTTCCCTTAAGGGGGCACTAAAGAGGTTTCTGAGATAGTCCACTCTTGGTCATGCGTCGTGCATCCCAAGAACCTAAACATTATAATCCTGCGCCACCGATTTTCGTATTAAAATGTGATAATCAGTTTTTCTGCGATATATCACAGAACTCGAACCGTTGCCGAACGACGAACGGCGCTTGTCAGCCAATCGAGCGGTAGTTTCTTTCGTCGAGTGATCCGAATGCGAGCTGCTTCTCGGGTTGTTTTGCCAGCACTCATTACTCAGGTGCATGAAGTGGAAATTGCGGGGCCTGAGAGAGCTTCCAAAACTAGCCCAAAAATGGTTCGAAAGAGGGTTACCGGATGCTGCTAAATTGTTTTTAGTAGTCGGAGGCCCAAACAGTTTGTGTCCCTCTGTCTTGGACCACCTTGCGATAGCGTTTTGGTGCTCATACAAATTATCTCTTATGGATACTGTCATTTTCATCTGCAAATTCATTATCTCTTTCAGGCTTCTTTGGGCACTATGTGGACACAACCTGCACTGACGAGACAACACGCAAGGTTTGCAAGGCAGGGATGAACAAGCTTCTGGCTAGGAAGATTGCTGATTTAAACTGAGAGGTTTGCGTGAATGTGAGATTTGTATGAATGGGAGAATAAATTGTACTATCTTAAACAAGCTATACCGTGTACTCTCATTTAGCAAGCCACGTAATGCAGTAGGTAAATAGCATGTCGATATAGCTAAAACTAATAGGCTAGACCAATACAACTAATAGGCTAATACAACCAATAGACTAATACAACTAACAGACTAATATAACTAATAGGCTAATACAACTAATAGGCTAATAGACAAATACAAAGTGTCAATAAACCGATAGGCTATTAGAAATTTCTATTAGAATTTTTGCTAGGGCTTGCTATATGGAAATGTTATTTTCAATTCTGAATTAAAAATTCAAAAAGAAACAAGCGCACATAATGAACAGAGGTTGTTAGAACATTGCTGCCTAACATATACCCAATAGCCACAGTTGAGTTTCGAAGATTTTACTGCAATGTAAATATCAACAATCACAACATTTCCTTTTTTTCCTTCTTTTTAATGCATCAGACGCTCGCGTGAACCAGACCACTTTGAAGGTGTGTTTTTTGCATAAGCGCGCGCCTCCGCTGCGGCAAAGCGAGTCATGAGATCGCAGTGTCTGCTCCGCGGGTATTGCTTCTCAAAAGCGCACTCAAGGCGGCTAACCTGCTGCGATCAACGCTTCGAAAAGTATGAATACTGTAGTTCATTTTGAAGAGAATATCAAACAGCATATTATTTGAAACTTCTGTCTGAAAATTCTAATATTGGCATGAACCTAGTCTTCACACAGATAGGCATCCGAAAAAAAAATTTAAAAAGAAGTTGTACTTTCGTCATTTTTAATGGCATCGCCAACAATGCTACGTGCCAGACACAGTTTCTTTTTCGAGAACAGCTTCCTTTAGCCTTAGATAACAGTGCAAAGTTTGCACAAATACAGCCTTTGGAGCAGCAAGCAGATTGTTCGTTCTGGCGCAGTATGGCGCAAATAGCGCAGGCAGTTCCACCACTACATCAGGTCAATGTAATGCCATTTTTCACACCAAGCTTGATGAGAAAAATTAATGGCCAGAAACATACCTCTAATTGGCCTCAAGATCCTAAGGAAGGCTTTAAAAAGGTAGGCAGGTCTTAAACTGCGTTATGAAATCCTAGTTTCACAAATATTCTATTTTCTTTCCCGCTTTATGTTTGCCCGCTCCTCTTTCAACCGGCTTCCTTATTTTATAGCTATTTAACTCATTTGGCACACTTCGGATCATGTATGCAGCATCCGTGGACGAGATGGAGGCCGCCGTTGAGGAGCTCCAGGGAAGATCCTACCAGGGCTACATCAAGCGTGTGATGGCGTTCTTGGAGCGGAAATCCGAGTGGGTGCTTCTCTTCCGCTCTGGCCTTACCACGAGGGGCCACAACACGAACAACTTCGCGGAAGCACCCATTCGGATTCTCAAGGACATTGTGCTCCACAGACGCAAGGCCTACAACGTCGTCACCCTGGTCGACTTCATTGCCTCGGTGTTGGAGGACTATTTCCAAAGAAGACTCCTCTCACATGCGCACAATCGCAGGCCAGCCCACCAGCTGCAGTATGACCCCCTGCTGCTGATTCTATCATCCGACTAGACAGCAGCATGTACCAAGTCCCCAGCGGACAAGAGGACGGCAAGGTGTACGACGTCTGCTGCGACATTGGGACCTGTACTTGTGCGGCTGGACAGCAGGGTGCCTTCTGCAAACATCAGGCCCTGGTTCACCACCACTGCGGGGGCCCATTTCCCAATGCTCCAGTGCTTGCACCCCATGACCGGCACCAACTGGGACTGCTTGCCTTGGGAGGAAAATGCCCGGCGGAGTCCTTTTTTCAAGACTTTCAGAAGCCATCCACCAACGCCGCCATGGACCCCTCCACAAGTGCCGCCATGGACCAATCCACCAGTGCTGCCATGGACGGGTTGCACAACCATCGGAGCCAAACGGCAGCCCTCCTCTGGACTCCGAGCCCCAGGCTGCAAATGACTATGAAGTATGAAATCATGTCAAAAGTAGGGGTGGGTTATCTTTTGGCAGTAGGGCATCCCTCAGTTTATTACAATATATTAATCAGCTATAAGGGCGACAAATGTAAGATAGAACTTTCAAAATCTTATAATGCCTGAAAACCCATGTCCCCAAGTATAAACCTGATTTACGGAGGCAACATTTCATGGTAACAGCTGAACAGGTTTTGCAGAAAAGCATTCACCATTCCAAGAAGCTTTGTAATAAAAATAACCAGCAGAAAAAAGAAAATTATGCAGGCAGCTATTGAACACACCTAAGACTTGTTTTACAAGAAACTTTTGCTTCCAGGAAACAGACGAGCTCCTACGGCAGATCCAGCAGGAGCAGTGGCGACACCACGCTACTGCTATTAAAAATCCTGCGTATGCACAGCAGCTCCGGCAGATCCTCACGGCGATGAGGAAGTACAGCGAGAACCCGATGTGATGGCCTGCATCATTGCTACAAAAGCAGTGTACGGTGGGGGAAACAGGCGAGGAGGCACCATCAAGGTGCAACCGACGGCCATCGCCAGGCGCCGCCCAGGCATCACCCGAGGCAACAAGCGAGTGCCTGCTGGCCGCCCTTCCAAGGGGCTCACTGCCAAGAGGGCCAAGAAGGAGCACAGCTTCAGCACCAACATGAAAAAGGATGTGCCCAATGCCAAGTCACACGGCATCGGACACTAAATCGTAGGAACTGCCCAAAGTTCTGGGTCATGCGACTTTTTTTACTTGCGTGTGTTCAGTGCATGAGCTGCCTGCATTGAACTCACGGTGGACACGAACTTCCAGCCATTCTGCTTTTATTTTTTCTCGTGTGCAATGTTGCTACAAGCCAAGTGACAGTGGATAGAAACTTTGTGTCGTTGTGCTTTCATTTTTTATCCTCGCGTGCAATGCTGTTGCATGTCAAGTCACGGTGGACAGACTCCCTGACATGCTCTCATTTTTTATCCTTGTGTGGAATGCTGCTACGTGTCAAGTCGCGGTTGGCAGACGTCTTGCCATTGTGCTTTAATTTTTTTATCCTCGTGTGCAATGCCGCTACGTGCCAAGTCACAGTGGACAAACACTTCCCGTTGTTGTGCTGTCATTTTTTATCCTCATGTGCAATGCCACGTGTCAAGTCACTGGGCAGAGACTTCCTGTTGCGCTGTCATTTTGTATCCTCGTGTGCAATGCCGCTACATGCCAAGTCACAGTGGACAAAGACTTTCCGTTGTTGTGCTGTCGTTTTTTATCCTCATGTGCAATGCCGCTACGTGCCAAGTCACAGTGGACAAAGACTTTCCGTTGTTGTGCTGTCGTTTTTTATCCTCGTGTGCAATGCCACTACGTGTCAAGGCACGGTGGACAGACTTCCCGACGTGCTTTCATTTTTTACCCTCACGTGCAATGCCGCAACATGCCAAGTCACAGTGAACACACTCCGCCGTGCTCTCAATTGTATTCTCCTGTGGAATACTGCTACATGTCAAGTCGCGGTGGGTAGACGTGCCTGCCATTGTGCGTTAATTTTTTTTATTCTCGTGTGCACTGCCACGTGTCAAGTCACGGTGAACAGAGACCTGTCCCTCTGCTTCAATTTTTTATCTTCGTGTGCAATGCTGCTACGTGCCAAGTCACAGTGGACAAAGACTGTGTTGTGCTGCAATTTCTTTATGCTCGTGTGCAATGCTAGTACGTGTCAAGTCACGATGACTTCCTGATGTGCTTTCATTTTTATCCGCGTGTGCAATGCCGCCACGTGCCAAGTCACGGTAGACAGACTTCCTGACGTGCTTTCATTCTTTATCCTTGTGTGCAATGCCACTAAGTGTCAAGTCACTGGGACAGAGACTTCCTGTTGCGCTTTCACTTTTTACTCTCGTGTGCAATGCCACGACGTGTCAAGTCACGGTGAACAGAGACCTGTCCCCCTGCTTTAATTTTTTATCTTCGTCTGCAATGCTGCTACGTGCCAAGTCACAGTGGACAGACTGTGTTGTTGTGCTGCAACTTTTTTATGCTCGTGTGCAATGCCACTACGTGTCAAATCACAATGACTTCCTGATGTGCTTTCATTTTTTATCCGCGTGTGCAATGCCGCCACGTGCCAAGTCACGGTAGACAGACTTCCTGACATGCTTTCATTCTTTATCCTTGTGTGCAACGCCACTAAGTGTCAAGTCACTGGGACAGAGACTTCCTGTTGCGCTTTCACTTTTTATTCTCGTGTGCAATGCCGCAACAAGTTGTGGTGGAACACGGACTTCCAGCCAATCTGCATTTATTTTTTATCCTCATGTGCAATGCCATTGCGTGTGAAGTCACGATGAACAGACATCCTGATCTGCTTTCATTTTTTATCCTCATGTGCAATGCCGCTACGTGTCAAGTCGCGGTGGGCTTTTTGACATCTGCAGTTTTCCTCGTCGCACTCTTGTATAAACGATCGATTCCCTGGCATCCAACCGAAAGGTCCACTTAGCAGTCTACAAACTCGACAAATGGAGCAACACAAACACCGTGACTATGAAGCAGGGTGTCGAACCGGAACCGAACCGAAAACCGGAACCGAACCGGTATTTTTTCCGGAACTGAACCCGAACCCGAACCGTTATATTGTTATCGCGATAAACCCGAACCGGAACTGAACCGAAAAAAAAAATAACGGTTACCGGCTCATGTCAAAACGGTTCAGCCACGCGCTATTGACAATGAATGTGCTATCAATGCCATTTGTTATTTAAGTGCCGTCAACTGACACACACCTCGCTTACATATTTTTCTTCTCCACTCAGTCTTAGGAATATAAACGCTGTATCCATGAATCTTGACAAACGCTGCATTCATGAATCTTGACATAGGAACCAGTATTGCGCTGGTCGCGGCTTGCACGGAAGAAAAAGCATTGGAAGGCTGTGCAAAAAAAAAAAAAAAAATCGCGTCACGGGATTTTATTTTTCTACAATCTCGTAAATCCTAAATGCTGCTGTGTGCTCATTTCATAACACGTTTCTAGAACGCGCGAGTTCTTGAAGCTTGCTTCCATCGGAATGAGAAAAGAAAAGGCTGTGGAGTTTGATAATAATGCATCCGGTTTTGTATAGGCACCTAGAAGCTAACATATTTGTGAGACAGCTAGCGAACTCTTCTATTATAATATTTATCCTACTGGGTGATTTCATCTCAACTAAGGCACGGATTTAGGGTCGAATTTTTAATTTTGACGAAAAAGATATATGTTTTGGGGCAATTCCTATAATAAAAGAAGACGCAAACGGTTATTTCGTCGGATTTTTTGTTCTCAAGTTATGGACCGTTGAAGCGGTCAAGGTGGAAATTGATATTTTTCCAGCCTATCGGAGGTGCCATATTTCACTCCATCCTTTTTCCCTACTTTTTTACGCTGCATCAATATAACTTTTTGGGAACTCTAGACATAGGCTTTTTCATGCTAATTAAGCGTCTAGTTCATAACACTCTTAATGATTTTTTTTTTATTTGTCAAACCGCCTCTCTGTGACGATATTTGACGAAGTTCAGCAAGCTGTGCTGTGTAACCTAATCAACATATTTTTATGATCTTTATATCAAAGTAAAGCACCAATTATGCCCTTTCTTTTGAATATAATTTCAATATTTTGCCACAAGTATATAATGCGCTACATGTGCCTGAAAAACTAATATTTCGAAAAACTAGCAAGTTTGGAGTCGATTTTCTAAAAAAAAACACTTTTTATTTTTTTTTTCATTTTTTATTCACAGTTAGTTAATATGGTAGTCTATCAGGAGCTACCAACAGAAATTGTAATATAGTGTTTGTATGGCCGCTATTAAGACTCGAATCTCGTGCTATGAGCGTTTTGAACGGGACTTCGCACAGGCGCTCTGCTGAGCAGAATTTTGGCCTATATAAGGTTTTCTATTTATCGCTAGCAGTTACCTAATATCCAACCATAAACATTAAAAAAAATTTTGAGTAGGGCTCTGAAAAAAAAGTTACTTAGAAGTCTGCTATTCACAAGTGCGAGCGCATCTTTTTCTCCCAATACGGGGGAATGCAGATCGTTAGAGAAGTCCTTTGAGGCCTTTTGCTTTCGACTCCGAAATTTTACAGATGCCACCCCAGTCAAGGGGTGTCCAAACAGGACACTACAAATGCACGGCTCCGACAAATCGTGAAAATTGGAATCGGACGCGCCCGCTTTAATTTTCACGATTTGTCGGAGTCGTGCGTTTTGTAGTGTCCTGTTTGGACACCCCTTCAGGCGGCGTGTATAGAATACTTTATCTTGAACATCACGGGGCTACCGCCTCTATCTTCGTCGGGGTCCTGGGAGCCTCTAAGGATTATGCCTTTGGATGCGACCGACACGGAAACCCCGATTGTCGGGAGAACAGGCGTTTCGAGGTTAGAGTTTACGTCGCAAGCCCCCCCCCCCCCCCCCCCCCCCCCCCCCCCCCTCTGTCTCTCCAAGCTCCCCTCCTCGTCCCTCTAAAGGGGTGTCCAAACAGGACACTACCAAACGCACGACTCCGACAAATCGTGAAAATTGAAGCGGACGCGCCGGCTTTAATTTTCACAATTTGTCGGAGTCGTGCGTTTTGTAGTGTCCTGTTTGGACACCCCTTAACACAACCGTGCCACTAATCCGCGGGCACTAAAAGAGACGCCACTGCTGCGTGGCACTCAGATTACGCGCGAGGCGGAGAGCGAATGTTTAAGTATGGATCGACGGGAAGATTGGGGACCCAAAGGAAGCCGAATCTTCGCACGTTTTCTAACTGATAATAGCCTTCTCGGTCCCTTTCTGGCTCTTTACTTGAATTCCTAAGCCACGGCGGAAAGCTGGTACTCATTCTAGATCTACCTCTGTGCTGTCTGAGCTGGATGAACTTAAAACTGCTCATGGTTTCAGAAAGCCAGAAGTGTTCGTTACTGCCATGGCTAATACATTATTCAGTTCAGACCGGAAAGTGTGCGCCGACTATTCAAGGAGACACAAGGGAAGAGTGTTTTACGGACGCCATTTTCGTCAAGTCTCGGAGCTAAACCTAAGTTTTCTTAAGCAAGTTCTACCGGCTGAGAACGCCCAGCGCGTAAGCCCTTGAGATGTTTTGTGCAATAACTGCTACACAATGTTCTTGGGTCAGATTGAAGAACATAAGCAAGGACAGGAAATGTTGTCATCAAGCTCATCGTCATCATCCCTGAAACCAGCGGACAGATCATTCGTTGACGAAGAAGCCCTGGTCCAAGGAGTGTCTGAAGCAATTGATGCTGCCGAAGTAAGTGTGACACCACTTAAACTCCCTTCTAGCGTGACCCCACGAAGTCGTACCGGCTATGTTAAGCGAAAAAAATCCGAGATAACCGCGGACTTCAAAAAGAAAATTGGTCGTAAACTAAGTGACGTGTACGGAGAACCTACGGGCACAGACAAAGAAGATCCGTGCTCCTCGTGCTCCGACTGGGTCAGCAATTTACGAGCAGCCTACGTCAAGAGCGCGTCGCAGCTAGAACGCTACCGCCTCTTAACTCTCTTTCCATCTAACCTCAAAAAGAAAGATATCCTGAAAGCGATTCCTGAAGTGACGAAGCATGCTTTGGACCAATCAAGAAAGCTGAAAAAAAAAAAGGGGGTCTGGGCGTCACATACCAGGGACTTGCTCTCAACGAAAACGATGTCGCTCTTGCGTTGACTTGCTACACATCAGATGCGAAAGACTGCTCAAGACAAAGCCCGAACAAGAAGGATGTCGTAAGGCTTTTTATTGATGGTCAGGAAGTCTTCGTCACGAAGCGATTTATGACAAGATCTATTAGGGAAACCTACAAAGAATTCAAGGCGGCCAATCCCGAGTCAAAAATGGGCCTAACAAAATTTTATTCTCTTCGGCCCAAGTGGGTTAAGAAACACCCTGTACATGAAGAGTGTGTGTGTGTATGCTGCGCCAACTTCATACTCTGTCTGACATCTCTGTCAAATGCGGCGGGGAAGACCATGACCTTTGAAGACGTCCAGAAAATTTTTCTTTGTGAAGATCCTTCCCAAAACTGCTTCTTGCTGAGGTGTGAGGCCTGTTCGAACCGGAAGGACATATCCCTCGAGATGCTAGGGATGAGCGCTGAAGATGAACTGGAGTTGGCACTGTGGGAATCTGGTGGCGAGTTGGTGAAAAAACATTTGGAGGCCACTGCTTTTCTTAACGAACTCAACAAGTGGACGAAGAAATACATACCGACTTTATATTCGGCGCGCACAACAGAGAGCAATATGGCTTGAAAAAGCAAATGTGAAGCCACGTGTCGTAGTCCTCCACTTTGAGTTCGCCGAAAACTGGAGAATTGTGCTCAACGTGCAGTGCAGGGATACCACTGGAAAACCAAGATGGTGACAATCTTTACCTGCGTTGCGACGACCACGAAGGGAACACTAAGTTTCGGCGTCGTGAGTGACGATACCTGTCATGATTCTGCACACGCGCTCTTTGCGCTCACAATGATTGAAGACAGGCTTGAGGAACTTTTGCCCGTTTTTTTGGAGCTAATCTATGTTTCGGACGGCGCTCCAAGCCATTTCGAAAATCGGCACCAATTACACGAATTTCAGAAGAAGTTTGTTGTCAGCAGGTGGATCTACTCGGCGACAGGGCACGGCAAAAGCGATGGAGTGGGTGGTGTGCTGAAGCATCATGCGTCCCTGCATAACTTGAAAACAACTGAGCTGAGCTCCATAACTAACGCGCGTACGTTCGTTGAAGCTCTCGGCCAAGAGGAGCTGTCCCGTTATCGGGAGCTTAAAAGGAAGGGGTGGGAGAAGGCAACCCCATCGAAAAGCATCCAATCTTCTCATGTGTGGAGCAAAGCAATGGGGGAAGGGGGAGGTGATGTGGTCCTGGAAAGAGTTTACCAAGCCCCAGAATAGACAGAGCTAAATGGTGGGACCGTGAAAAGGCCGGACCGTTTTAACAGTGCGTTCATCCTTGTCCCCCTGTGAGTGCGCGCTGTGTGATCAGACGACGCGCCATAGACTTTGACACTGAACTGACTGCAATTTGGACAAAGCGAAAACTGGCTCAGAATCGCAACAACGTCTTGTCACGAAATGTGCTACGTCGAAAGATGACTATCCCTATCCCAGGTGTTTATCACTTTTTTTGTGTGAGCAGTGCCATGTAGTATTGAAAAGGTACTGCGTCGTCTATCCGTAAACCAGACGGAATTCGGTGTTCAATTCGTTTTAAAGTTTATATTTGTATTAACTTTGAGTGTATTTTATGTTAATTAGGAGTATATGAGACATTTGGTCAACACATTTTGATATATTTTATGAAATGAACATGTTTAGGCTACAACATGAAATATTACTTCCCTTCTCTCGTTACATGTGGCATCTTGAGTTTAAAATTCCGAACTTTATATGTAATTGTCATATTTTCTTATGTCAGACAGATATGCAGTGCATATACATATGTGAAATTTAGTATCTGACGCTTAGGAAGTACTGTCTATTTTGTGCACATACGGGCTCTTTCGTAAAATAACAAGCATTTCGTGGCGTGTAAGGACGAGCATTTCGTGGCGTGTAACGACGAGCATTTCGTGGCGTGTAAGGCTTCAAATGCGTTAGTCATGTGTTTAGGTTTCATTTCTATTTGCAGTGATTCATGCCAGGTTACTTAGACTTTTCCCTCGTGACTTAAGTTTGTCCGTGAGTTTAGATGTTACGTACTTCTCCGTCAATACATAAGGCGAAGCTCACACACCTTTCAAATCACCCCAGTGCCGAGTAAATAAATATTGTCAGGATAAATATTGTTACCTCACTTGCTTTTACGCTCAGATTTGTGGTAAGTACTAACATTAAATAGAAAACTTTACATTGGCCAAAATTCTGCTCAGCAAAGCGCCTGTGCGAAGTCCCGTTCAAAACGCTCATAGCACGAGATTCGAGTCTTAATAGCGGCCATACAAACAATATATTACAATTTCTGTTGGTAGCTCCTGATAGACTACCATATTAACTAACTGTGAATAAAAAATGAAAAAAATAAAAAGTGGGTTTTTTTAGAAAATCGATTTCAAACTTGCTAGTGTTTCGAAATATTCATTTTTCAGGCACATGTAGCGCATTATATACTTGTGGCAAAATATTGAAATTATATTCAAAAGAAAGAGCATAATTGGTGCTTTACGGTGATATAAAGATCATAAAAATATGTTGATTAGGTCACACAGCACAGCTTGCTGAACTTCGTCAAATATCGTCACAGAGAGGCGGTTTGACAAATAAAAAAATCATTAAGAATGTTATGACCTAGACGCTTAATTAGCATGAAAAAGCCTATGTCTAGAGTGTTCCCAAAAAGTTATATTGATGTAGCGTAAAAAGTAGGGAAAAGGGATGGAGTGAAATATGGCACCTTCGATAGGCTGGAAAAACATCAATTTCTACCTTGACCGCTTCAACGGTCGATAACTTGAGAACAAAAAATCCGACGAAATAACAGTTTGCGTCTTCTTTTATTATAGGAATTACCCCAAAACATATATTTTTTTTCGTCAAAATTAAAAATTCGACCCTAAATCCGTGCCTGAGTTGAGATGAAATCACCCTATTACGTCCTTCTGGCGTTGCGTTCGGTGGAGTGGCTAGTTCAAATAAAGAAAGCTGTATTTTCTCTCCACTGTCCCTTCAATTGCTTACACGCCGAGGTGGCGGGATAGTTAGCGAGTTCCACTTGTAAGTGAATTTGTAAGGAGGTCGTGGACTTTACAGCTACTGCGTCGGACCCAATTAGATGAAGTCCGAATGCGTAAACGTCGGTGAGGTAACCTTTGAGTGCGCATAAAGAAACCATTCCTGGTAGAAATCCCTGAGCCTTACACTACGATGTATCCCGTTTCGTATGTGCTGATTTCAGATGTTTTATTTGTAATTTATTTTGATGTTGCAATTTGTCATTTATAATTTCCGAACCGGTTCGCGAACCGGTTCAGCGCCCCAACCGGTTCGCGGATCGAATTAATCGAACCGGAACTGAACCGGAACAAAATAAATTTACCTGAACCTGAACCGTAACTGAACCCGTATTTTTTTCGGTTCGACACACTGCTATGAAGGACTCTGAGCATCACGACAAAGGTAACTCAAACGTGGAGAGAGATCAAAGTGACGAGCTATGTCGCACCACCGCAACGCAAGGTCCGCTTCGTCATTCACGTAGTGGAACCCGGCAGCAGCGAGGCAGAGAACCGCAAGAACCTCTAGTTGCCGCATGGCCAAGTTATCCCGGTTCGCACGTTCGGAAAGTCCCACACCGGCCTGATTACAATGGAAGCCCCGTCCATCCCAAGACAAGTGTACTCCTACAACTGGCCAACTCGCACCTTCCCTACAAATAGATGCCTCATTTGCCTCAACTGTCATGAGACGAGCCACAAACGTTCTGCCCCTGAACGACAGCGAAGGAGAAGTTGCCACTTATGTGTTGTGCGAGAACAAGGGCCACATTACCAACGACTGCCTCGCTATATTAAAACGACGAAGGAATGCCAAGGTAAAAGCTGAGAAAGCAGATGCTCTCAACAGGCATTGGTCCTGTAGCCACACACGAACAGCTGCATCTGCTACAAAAGAACCAACTGAAGAGCTACAATGGAAACAACTTCAATCCAAGTCTCAAGATCGTAGCCCCAGTCTCACAAAAAGGTACTCGTTGGTCATGTTTGAAGACCCGCCTTCACGTTCCCATTTACGGGAAGGTGAATCGTCCTATGCCGTATACTTGCTCGGAAGCAGTTCTCTTCAGGGCACCGAGACGCAAACGCAGAACTCAATGATCCCAGCGGACTCTGCAAGAAACGCAACTCACACTGCAGATCCTTCTGGAGCAGAAGCAGTGTTTACTTAGAGTCCCAGTGAGAGAAGGAAAAGGAATGCATACACCATAGATGAACAATTGGAGACCCTATTGGAGAACAAATTCACCACTATAGAGTGTCGCTTCGACACTGGGACTAAAAGGGATACTTCTCGCCGCCAATTCAACAGGTCACGACAGGGCGACCACCACAACGGACACGACCATACAAGCACAGGCAGAGGTATTCAGACTCAAAGAGGTACCTTACACACCAATCCATGTGGCTCATTACTGCACTTGATACTAAGAAGTTGTAGCGGTTCAATGCAAGATCTGTCGCAAGAACGTATTACCTGCATCAGTCTACATTCTACCTGTGATACCCTGTATATACAGGGTATCACAAAAAAAAAATTAGTTTTTTTTGTTTGTTTGTTTGTTTGTTTTTTTGCAAAAAAATCGCCGAAGGTTCATTCTCCGCCCAAACGTAGTGCTAGAGCAGCGGTTGTCAAATGGGGATCCGCGGACCCTTCAGGGTCCGCGAAGGCAATCTAGGGGTCCGCGTTCATCAATCAAGCCCGGCAATAAAAGTTTTTTTTTCCAGGTCGAGAATAAATGTTTCAGTTTTTGGGCGAGTTTCCTCGCGTGCACGTCAATAAGAAGGGTCTACTTTACAATAGCCCTTACTTAAATCCAGTTATTCAATTATTATTATATTTACCCTATACCTCCCCTCACCCCGAACGGGGTCCTCCATCATCTCCGCCGATCCACAGGGGTCCGCGAAACATCGGTGGTTGAGAACCACTGTGCTAGAGGTTGCACCCAAATGCCAAGGTTTTAGCCCGATAAGATTCCTTGTTCAAAAGTTGTAATTGATTTTCTGAAAATTTCAATGGGAAAATGGAGGCCGACGGAGTTTTCGAATACATGGGGCTCTATGGCACCAGAAACCGAAAACAAGCAAAAATGGGCTTTATTTTCCCATTAAAATTTTCAGAAAATCACTTATAACTTTTGAATAAGGTATCAGATCGGGCTGAAACTTAGGCATCTGGGTAACCTCTAGCGCTACCTTTGGGCGGAGAATGAGCGTTCTGCGATGCCTAGTTTATTTTTGCGATATCTACAAGAACACGGGTCCGACGTGTTTGAACACCACCCTGCATGTTTTGCCGACAACATGGCCGACAGAGCAGCTCGGCGCGAGTCGGTGCCCGACCTATGGGAGGACACATGAGGATCAATGCAACACGGCTGATTAAAAAATAAACGCCGAGTTCACACTTTTCAAAACTAGTCTTCGTAAAGTTGGTAAAGCACTAAACATTTTATCAAAGTTTTCATAACATTGCGTGTGTGTGCAAATTAAAAAAAAAAAACAATTTCTAAGCAGACAATTTTTTTACGCAGCGGAGATGAACCTTTTGGATTGGCCGGACCGGGTCACGTGAACGGTGCGATGTCGCCGCGTAGTCTGCTGCATAATGCCGCTCAAGCAATTCCTATAAAAAAAAATAGCTTCTTACGTGGCACAAACCTTAGCGCAAAATACTGTAAAACATTCCTTCATTATGTCAAAAACTATTGTTGTACCGTACATCCCCAAAATATATAAAAAAAAAAAAAAAAATTTTTATTCTCTCACGTTCCCCATGCATTTGTGACCGGAGTTGAAACCTGCAGGCGTTCACCGCTAGACGCCGAGAGATGGCGTTCTGGATTGCGCTACTCCAGAGCCGTATATTGGGAGAGTTTGGCCATTCATTGGTATCAATGGGGCGAAAATCTATTGGTCGAATAGTTGATTGACAGGCCGCTCGTGGCCAATCACAAGCCGCAAAACCTCCCCTAGCGGTAGTCGTGAGCCTCAAAAGTAAAGCAGGGTTCGGTAATTTCATTTTAGCGTCGCTAGAGTTAAAAAAGTTAACGCTCGGTGACTGAAAACTTGGTGCATGTGAGCTTTTCGTCATAGCCTTCTTTAATGGTAGAATAAACGAATGCGCACGCGGACACGTGCGTTGAAATAACGTAAACAAAAGTTTGTGTAGCCGCGGGAGTTCCGCCGTTCCGGTCTTGTTTGAAAAATGGGTCGTTGTTGTGCTCTGAAGTGCCGGAACAGAGCTTCCAGGGGAATTCGCTTGTTCAAGCTGCCGAAATCCCCGAGGAGACGGAAACTGTGGCTTTCAGGAATCAAGCGTGGCGCGGGTGGAAATTTCCCGACAGAACGTACCTTTGCGAGGTGAGGTATTGTTCATTGTTAATAATGTGACGCGAGCACGGTGGACGCGAGTGCACTGTGACAAAACCGTGTATTTTGTGATCTATTCTCTACTGCCGTGGAAGCGTCCTGTGCGCTTTCGCTTCACCGCAGAAAGACGAGTGGTTCAGGCCTGTGGCGGTCGTGCGATGATGGATTTGTAAGATCGCGTATTTTGAAAGCGTGAGCCTCTCGTCAGCGGAATAACTGTACTGTGACGCGAGCGGCTGAATTACAGTTTTGACGTCTACCAAAACGTTATTCGCTGCAGGACCACTTCGAGCCCTCCCAGTTCCAGACGAGGTGCTCTGACGGCTGGAGGAGGCTAAAAGCCACAGCTGTTCCGAGCTTGTTTCTGCATTCTGAAAGTCAAGTGAGTCCGTGTAACGAGGATAAGTGAGATTTTTGTTTTTTTGGTATTTACCTAGATTATGAGAGTGAATTAAAAGCAATAATTTATCTTGTGTTAAGATGTTTTTACTGATATGATTTGAAAGAGGCACAGGTGACCTATAATAATGTGGACTTGGTAGGCTGTTGACATCTCTGTTCCATGTCAGAGACCTTTTTTTTTTTTTTTAAATCGGAGTGGTTCTTGTGCAAGAGTGCATGAGACACCATCATTCAGTGTTGCAGCCTGACACAGCACAAAACCCCGCCTCATGGAAATGTAAGTCAAAACCCAATAACTCATATTCTGTTGCTTCTATTAAGTTAATGCATGAGGCATTCATCAATCTCAGCTGCCTTGTAATGTTATGACAGCCTCACCAGCTAAGTATCTGTCATGGTTCTTGCATGGCTTGGAGGGATCTCGTGAGGTGGGCAACACCCAATGGACCATGTGCAGAATTAGTGGTTCGAGAATGCATGGCTAAAAGACGAGAGTTCCCTGGCCGCAGGCACGTCCACTGCGTCCCGTTGGCTTATTGTGTCGCAGTGACTTAGATAGAGCTCCCCCAAAACCACTTTTGTCCCCCTTGAGGATTATCTTTCACCCCGAGGTAAATACAAAGAAGCCTTCGTCCCTCTCTGCTCGGCCAGCATGAAGAGAGAAAGGGCGACAAATCCATTTATTCTCAAACCCATATTTCTGCAAAACGAGGATTCTCCTACCGTGTTTGCAGCAACCAGCGGCCAGGACCTCCGGAGCGACCCTGCAGGTCGGCCTGCTGACGCAGCCGCTCCCCACCACCAGCGGGGCGTGCTTCGTAAGCATCTTCCAGGGTCCTGCGTACCCCCGTGTAGCAATACCACCACGCTCTTCGCCGCAGGTGACCAGTGACAACCAGCGCGGCCAGGCCAGCTCAGCTGCCCGCGGCACCTTGGTGTCAGCACACTCCACCAGCTGGGTATGTGGTTCTTGCACGGCTTGGAGTGATCTTGTGAGGTGGGAATCACCCGATTCTCATACCGTGTTTGCAGCAACCAGCAGCCAGGACCTCTGTAGCGGCCCTGCAGGGCGGCCTGCTGACGCAGCCGCTCCCCACCACCAGCGGGGCGTGCTTCGTAAGCATCTTCCAGGGTCCTGCGTACCCCCGTGTAGCAATACCACCGCACCCTTCGCTGCAGGTGACCAGTGACAACCAGCGCGGCCAGGCCAGCGCAGCTGCCCTCGGCACCTTGGTGTCGGCGGCCTCCACCAGCTGGGTATGTGTCATGGTTCTTGCACTGCTTGGAGTGATCTCAAGGTGGGCAACACCCAATTCTTGTACCGTGTTTGTGGCAACCAGCGGCCAAGACCTCTGAGCGAACCCTACAGCCTCTTTCTCCATCATCCGTTTTACCTAGGCTTACTGAAGATGTCTTTTTTCAGATGAGCCGGAAGATCAAGCAGCTGGAGAACGAGAATCATCGCTTGGTGAGGCAGGCTGCCTTACAAAAGACAAGGGAAGCGACATTCCGGTCTCACTTGCACAAGTTCTTCACTGCGGACCAACTGGCAGCTCTATCGAGATCCAGCAACAGGGGGTCCAAGTGGTCTAATGAGACGGTGAAGAAGTCGCTGCAGATGCGATTTGCATGTGGCAGCTTGGGCTACGACTTGCTACTGGAGGGGAGCTTCCCATTGCCGTCGTCTAGAACTCTGGGGCGGCGGCTTGAAGGCAAGTTTGTTGTCAGGCCACTCAAATGCTTCAAAGCTCCCTGTTGATTATTTGCAGATATAATATCCTTGTTAGTAACTGTAGTGTTTTTGTATTTTACACAATTTATTTTTAAATGATAAGTTGGTGTCATGGTTCCTTTTTCACTTAGTTGCAGTGTGGTATGAAGGGGTAGATTATTGATATTGTGTTGGAATGATTCTCTCATCGCAGGCATACAGCACTAGTTTGACCTCAGTATCTTGCACGCGTCGAGATGTGAATTCAAGTTTAGAGGGGGAGTGTTTCCTTCACTCCCAATTTTTGTAACCTTGCTGATGCGACCATGGAGGTAATTATGCTGACGGTGTCTAGGAGAGCACCCTGTGGTGATGATGGTCGAATGAGGCTTATGGATTCCATACGAGCACTGCATGAACACTTGACTTGGGTTCGTGACAATAAGTGCCTCGGCAAACATTTGGGCAGCTCATGACTAATCTCTGCACACGAATGGCCAAAATTAAACATTGTTTACAGCTCAGCACATGCTGCACATGTTGCCATCCCCAGCCTATGGCTATACACAGTTCTCACGTGACGTCATTCTAGTCACCATTCCCAGGTACTAAGCGTCCCATTAATGTAGTGGAAGGTAGGTCTAATCTGCACCCCGTGATTGGCGCGGCCCTACTAGAATAAAACGTCATCATCTCACCTACCAATCGTGTGTGTCCTGTGTCCTGTGATGTCGAGATCGCTCTAGCGCTCTTATCAGTTGCCCTTGGGACTCGCGATGAGTTGGCCGCGTGCCGTTCGTTCGGTGATGTGCACAGTTTCTAAGTGCTGGCAAAGTCGCGATTGCAGCGAGTTAGCGCAGTTGAGTGCGCTTCTTAACGAGCACCGGTGTGCTGTGCAAAAGCGACACTTACAGAGAAAACACCGTGATCGTGCGTATTTCGCAGGCACTGCGATTGTGCATTGAGTGGAAGGCACACCTCCAGAGAAGAAGAGGTCACGCGCGTGTGCGACGAATGCAGGAAAACATTGTAATGTAGCGTAATGATTGTTCATGTTCCTGGTCAATATAAGTGCTTACCTCAAGGCCAAAAAAAAAAAAAAAAAACTGGCTTTCACCATGAATATGTGTTACTCTACAATTGAGGTTCCGTCAAGCAGTGTGCATCATTGCTCATCATTTCTTTAGTCTAAGATTTAAAACGAATATTTGGGTATAGCAAGAGGACTGACAAATCTCTCATCTACTTACAATCTCTATGTAGGGCTCAGAATTAACTGAGCCTTGGCAGTGGGTAGGCAGATACTTGAGAATAACCTAAATGAAACCAGCTCGATTTTCCTTTACAAAGTATAATCATTGCTCACATGCTGAGTTTGTGCACTAGAAAGCTATCTCTACAGGAAAAATGCTGTTGACAAGGAGAACTAAATGACAAGCTTCATTTGTTGCTTCGATTAACAACTGCAGAATTTACGCACATCCTTGAGAACGTGAACAAAACATACTCAAAATTACTCTTGTCTAACCTGATTTCAGTGGATTACTGTGTGCCCCTTGATATTAGGTGTTTTAGGTATGATAGTCTTTATATCATATCTAAAATGACTTTATTCATACTCGTTCACACTCATCCATCACTCAATTACTATAATGTTTTGAAAAATGTGTACTAAGGTAAGAGTGCTAAGCTAAGTTAGCATGTAGCTTAGCTTGTTTGTAGCTAGCTAAGCTAGTTACACACGACTGGAAGCTAACTTAGGTTAGCTTCCAAGCTAAGCTACCTTCCGCCATCTTGACATCAACACTGTCAAGATGGCGGAAGCTGAGCGCAATGGCAGTATCAGAAAGGCACCGCAAGTATTCAATATGCGATTCGAAATTATTCGACCCAAGTCACTATTAGCTTCTTATTCGCTTGAAACATAAAATTCGTTATTCGCACATGCCTGCTTAAGGGGAAACTAAAGCGGTTTTGTACCTTTAAAAAACACTTGCATCATCTTCATATGGCCTCCAGTATCACGATTATTAAAATTATTTGTCAATTTGAGGCCCGGAGTAGCCATCAAAGCATTTTGACCATAGCGCTGAAGCCCCGCCCTCCCGAGGTGTAAGAAGCTAGGAGGAAATTTCTGAGAGACAGCAGCGTCGCAACAAGGATCCTTGGAATCTCTGCAGCTATTGCAAGCTTATTTGAGTGGTCGACAAATTGTGTGCGATTCACCTCATGCTCACGATTTTCGCTCGACTGTTTGTTTTGACGTAAGTTTAGTACACCTATAAACTTTCATAAAAGATTTAGCGGATGTTGGTCAGGCGTGAAAGATTGTAGTGGGAACTAGGCGTCTGTAGCAGATGACGCACCATTTCACGAGAATAAAAAAAGCACTGCATTGGGCAAGGCTGGTTGGTCACATGTGCCGGAACACTGCACGAGAGATGGTGCTTGAGCTTCGGTGGCCAGGTGAAAGTTCTTGACGTGACATCATGCTGAGTGAATTTTTGAAATATTTCTTTGCGTTGGGTGATACTTCTTGAGCAAATAGTGCATATTCAAATTTGCAGGATACAAATACGGAAGAATTTACCTCTAATTTTTTTTGGAGAACCTCTTTAGCTTCCCTTAAAGTGTTTTCAACAAAATCAGTCAGTGGTTCACAAATCGGAGTCGGTGACACTTTTAGCAACGCACAGCTACCAAAGTAACCATGGAGTGTACTTTACTTCAGCGCTGGCACTCATCACCTTTGCTCGTGAAGTGGAACTGCCAACTTTAAGAGAGTGGCAAAAACTCATAAAAAACCAGCAAAAACCATTCGTATGGACAACAGGAATGGAAGTTAGCAGCCTTTTCTTTGTTTAGTGCCCATGCTGTTCTTTTATTGACTGAGGGGAAAGTTTCAAATCATTGATTCCTCAGTCCAGTTTACCAAACATTGCATACACTTGATGATCTAAAGCAGTTCTGTGTTTGTAGGTGAGCACTGCCCTACGGGTCCTCAGTCACTCCACGGCCACTGCCCTGCGCTTCCTGGTGGAGAATCATGGCTGGAGCACCAACTTCCTCACCACGGCTTGGTTCTTGGAACAGGTCAACAAATGGTTTGATCTTATGAGCAGCAGGCACCCAGTCCTTGCGATCAGCAGGCAAAATGAGGCCTGCTACAAGAACACCCTTGACTTTCTGGTCAAATTTAAGGATCTTTTTCTCCACCTCACTGTTGGGGATGGGGCGTTCAAGCCAGTGCAGGTGGGGGTAATTCTCTCTACTAAGTCCATTCTGGACCTGCAGCAAAGTCTCATTGAGAGACATTCTTTTTCATTTGTGCTCACATCCAGATTCACGCAGGACTGCCATGAGAACTTGTTTTCGGTAGTGCGACAGGGCAACCCTATCACAACTTCTTGGAGTTTAAGATGACCTTGAAAATCATCACACACTCGCAGTACCTGAAGGCGTCCAAGGCAGGGTCCTACGAACTGGACGATGCCTCCTTTTACCTGGCTGACCTCGCAGACTTGGATGTACAACCTGCTGTGCCCACCGACATTTTTCTTGAGGAGGTAGAACTCACCATGTCACAACTTGAGGAGGATAGCTTTGACTATTACGCGGGTATGTGGTACGAAGAGTTGTAAAAAATAATGCTACATGTGACACGTGTGCTGCAGCTGTTCGAGTCCCCATGGCACCTGCAAATACCCTCCTCAGGCTAAAGAGTTATGTCCCTGACGCTCTGACCTGCCCCTCTGAAGCTGCACGCGCCCTCTTCACAATTTGTGAAAGTGTCTTTCGCAGCCTCATTGCGGATTTGATGCATGCACGGGGCATCCTGGACGGCCTATCGGCGAGGATGGCTGCAGAGAGCCAATGTGTTCAGCTGCCCGACTGCCATGAAATCAAAGTGAAGCTCATCAGGCGATTCTGCCATGCACGGCTGCAACTGTTCCTGCGGGAAAAAAGTCGCGAGTTGGCGGCTGGGGCAGCTGAACGCAGGGACTTCGGCAGTCGATGGCAGGACCTCGGAGAACTAATTAGTGTTTTAGATTGCCTTAGTTGATTAAACTGGTGTCCCGTTCTCATTTGTTTTTTACTTTGCTTTCTTCTTTGTGTTAAGGGCAGCTTTCAATTTTTGCGTTCCTTGTTTACCGAGACACTTCTGAATTTTTTTTACTCTTGCAACGGTTGTTTGTGCGAGGCCCTTTTTCTTGTGATCTCCATGTAAGCCTACGTGAAGCCTCTGCATTTTTTTTTATGCTTGCTACACATGTTTGTGGGAAGTTTCTTGTGCTTTGCTTGTAAGCATCTGTAATTTTTTTATGCTTGCTACGGGTCTGTGAGAAGCCCATTTTCTTGTGCTCTGCCTGAGGCCTCTGAATTTTTTTACGCTTGCTATGGGTCTTTGTGGAACGCTTTTTTTCTTAGGCTCTGCCTGTAAACCTGTGTGAGGCCTCTGAATTTTTTTACGCTTACTAGAGATGTTTGTGGGAAGCTCTTTTTCTTATGCTCTACGTGCAAGCCTGCATGAAGCCTCTGGATTTTTTTCATGCTTGCTTCAGATGTTTGTGGGAATCCTTTCTTTTTCTTGTGCTCTGCGTGTAAGTTTGCGTGAAGCATCTAAATTTTTTTCACACTTTCTTCAGCTCTTTGTGGGAAGCTTTCTTTTTCTTCTGCTCTGCATGTAAGCCTGAGTGAAGTCCCAGAATATTCTTTTTCTTTTACGCTTGCTTCAGATGTTTGTGGGAAGCTTTTCTTTTTATTGTGCTCTGTGCATATGGCTGCATGAAGCCTCTGAATTTTTTTACGCTTGCTACGGTTCTTTGTGGGGAGCACTTTTTCTTCTGCTCTGCGTGTAGGCCTATGTGAAGCTTTCGCTGTCATGCAAACTTGCTCTTCTGTGTCATGTTTTTTTTTTTCTTGTCCTCCTTCTTGTGCTGTGCACTGCTTATGTTTCACTCATCCCTTTTTGCTTCATGTGGATGTTTGTAGCCTACCCTTTCCTTCCTGGTGTCTTGCATGAAAGCCTATGCAGAGACTTCCTGCCCATGTTAGCTTGTCTTTTCCTCTGTCATTCTTCTGTTCACTTTCCTCGTGTCATTCGCATACCTCGAAATATGCACTCTCTCTGTATCCTCAAGTTTATCACTTCTGCACTTGCTTAAGACATTTGCAAGCCATCCCTTTACTTCATGAGCTTTCCATGTGAGCCTTCACCGTGCAGCACCTTTACGCTTCTGGGAGCCTATGCTTTGCCTCCGACCCTTTTGGTTTATCCACTTGCCTATTTTAATTTTGCGGTTTCTGTGTTTTTTCTTGCAGAGGCACGAGACCCATGTCCCCTCCATGGTCACCGGTTGCAGCTTTTGGGTCTGTCTCATTTTATTTCATTGTAGTTGCAGACTTAATTATTGTCAGGTATCTGTGTGTTAGTTTGTTTGCAGTAGACCTAACTGCCGCCATTTCCTTTCCGTGAGTTAGTTTTTGTCAGACGCTCGTACTCAGTATAACAGGTGCAAGGGCTGGGTTTTGTTGCTGTGTCCAGGATGTTGCAAGGAGACTGCTGGCCAATGGACTTCTTCCAAAACCGACGCGCCCCATTGCGGCGAAATGCCATGCAGTGCATTCTGGGAACTAGTTGGCCACTCAGTTTCGGTTTCGACTGAGCAGATTCATCTCATGCTATCACGCCGCGACCGAACGCACTGCTTGCAATTTCGATTATCTGACTTTTCTACGAATGTACAATATACTCATTCTCGAGCGATACAAAACGAAGGCCGGGGCACTTTTTTTGGTTTCCGAAACACCGGATATTTGAGTGCGTATGCAAACGTAGTAGGACGTGGCTTAGTCACATCATCTTTGAGTTCAATTTCAATAATCCCGTCTAGTACCATTGAACTACAAGTGAAATTCGGTCACCTGGAGCATTACACATATTTTGTTTGCCAAATGTCCGCTTCTTGTTACTTCATTGGGCGAAAAGCAAGCCGCATCTTCACAGGAGTATCAAAGTTGAGCCCAGCGTTGATGCGTAAACTTTTAAGGAAATGCAATAAATTCGACCTCACTACTGCACCAAAGTTACTATGATGTCTTCCTCATGTCATCATATTTTATGCTGATAGACGATTAAGTTTTCGCAAACGCGGAGATGGGCTAGCTACGACGGAGGCCCTAACAAGCGTCGCCTACTCCTCGCTAAGCCTTTTTGGACGAGCTTTTACTGACGCCCAAGATCTGTGCCTGAACGGTGTGTCCGAAATTATCGCGGCATACTCAGGCAGGAAGAAAGCTAACACATGACAAATATTATGGCCATTAGCAACCGTCAAATGCACTTTGAAAAATTTCGTTCGTTTGGCGCACCGCATAGGGGTTCATACCCGTCCGGCGTACTTCTGGCGAATGGTGCAACATTTTTCACACAAGTGCTCGACTTTTGCTTTCTTAAAACGGTCTGTATGCGCGAATGTGCCTATACGATTGCAGGATAACTTTACGTGCATACGCGATGTTGAATATTAGTAAAATGCAAGTGGGTGGGGACTTCGCTTCGTGCAGTGCTGCGGGTCAGTACAGATAAGAGATAAGAAGCTTTTCAGTGGCACCTCCGAGTTTTACTTCGCATACACAGGCGTATTAAGAAAACAGTAATTGCAAAAAGTAATATTTCTTCTGTGGACGCACGAAACGAACAAACTTCCTGATCAACAACATATAATGTAAAGGCGCGAGCTTGATGTATGCATACTTATTGGTTGCTACAGCCTGTTGATTCGTACATAAGCAAGATCCCCGAGCTTTGCAGCGTCGAGATTCCCAGCACTGGCTCGTCCAGATACCTCGAAACGCTAACAAAAAGGCTCAAGTACAAAAATAGAACAAGCATGTGTTAAGAGAAGCTATATACGTCTCGGGCTTGTGCTAAAGCTTCGAGGTCTGGCCATTTAGGTTAGTTTATAGACCACAAGTGACGCTCTCGGGACCAGAAAACATGAGATAATGGCCGTTTATAGTCCACGCTCTGTGTGTAATCTCTGGTCGACGTGTCGATCGAAACCGAAACCATGCCACTCTCCTCCCTGGCCAACTAGTTCCCAGAGTGCAACGCGCGCCGTGTTGCATGCAGGGCTTTATGGAAGTAGTCTGTTGTGTGCATGCATCAAGAATAGTTGTGTGTCAGAAGTTCCTTTATTTCCTTGTTTTTTGACTCCATACAGACCAATGTTGAAATTGTTGGTGGCTCCTTCATCCATGGAGTGCAAGGATCATACCTATTTGTTTATTAGGGAATAATTGACATGGCCGTGTCATACATGTTTGTTACATGGTCACTGGAAAGTGTGGGAAGAGAGAGAAAGCCCATGGCCGTTGCACAGGGAAGCCCCCAGAAACACTGACCCCTGGTGGTGGCATGATCCAACACTTTGCCGCACAAGCTAAAGGTTCATCTTGGTTGGTGTCCCCCGTGCCTGAGTGGGGCATCCTTGCACTGCTTAAAATGCCTGCTCAGTTCCTGGTCCATAGCCTGGTTTTTTCACTTGTTAACTGCCAATCAAGTTAGTGCCCAGTGGTAATTTCATCATCTGACTAAAAATGAGTTGAGTTAAAGCGTCTGGGGCACAACTGGCCCAGGTGGTGCTTCATTGTGCCATGGTGGATTTTACCAAAGTCATGCAGTTTTGGACAACCTGGAAGATGATCTTGGTCCCCATTGTTCTACAGCTCCCATGTTTCTTTCAAAAACAGGGCTGCTTTCTTTAAGGTTGCTAGGTCTTTCCAGGTCTACCTTTGGCTCCTGGGTCTCAGTGATGAGGTCCATGCAGCAAACTCTAGGACAAAAGTTGAACACGAGCTCTGTTGGAGATTGTCCTCCTGTGGTAGGCGGTGTGCGACGGTACACAAGGAGCCGTCTTGGCAAGTATGCGGCCAAAGAACCACCCGAGAGTTTCTTTAGACTGTCCTTGATCGTTCTGACAGCTCTCTCGGGAAGTCTGTTTGACTGTGGATAGTTAGGTGCAGTCCTTAGGTGGCCAATTCCATTCTGAGTAATGAAGTCGGTAAACAGCGTGCCGGGGAGTGGTGTTCCATTATTGGACACCAAGCAAACAGGAAGTCCTAACCAGGCGACCGTGTTCCTCAGATATTCGACTGTTGCAATGGAGTTGGCTGGCTGCTGATGCCAGTGGTTTCTTTCAATCTTGGTAACTGTTTACCACAATTAGCACCGTTTTACCTTCAATAGGTGCAGTGCAGTCCATGTAAATTCTTGTCCATAAAGCCGTGGGTTCTGGCCAAGCTTGTGGCTCTGCTTCTGGTGGCATTAATGCAGCCTGTTGGCATATTGTTCAAGGTTGTACGGATTCAACCATTGCCTTACCTCATTGCGTTGATACCCATGCGTGTGTCATGGAATTCTTGGAAGAAGGTTAACCTCCTACGGGCCTTTTGACTCCGTGGATGTTGTGTGACGACACTGGTCCAACTGCCTCTGGAGGTGTGGCACATTCAGGATCAGTTCCTCAGTGTGGTTGCGATACACCAGGAGCCTGACGCAGCAGTGTCTGCTTTGCCTTGCTAAAGCCGTCGTCTTCCTTTAATACACACCTCTATTTCACATTTTTCCGGAGCAGGTGGTTGAATGGAGCCAATAGCTGAAACATTTGAGGCAGGCAGCTTGCATGCTATAGATGATGAATCCTGAGAAATAACAAAGTGCATGGCAATTCCATGGAGCAGGAACCTTCAGGTTGGCTTTCAGCTTGTTGAGATAGGTAGGTAAGTCTATCTACCTAGTGATCGAGCTGAACAACTGAATTGCTTGCATCCAAGCTCGCAGGAAAGTCCTCAGAAGTACTGGCCCTCTGGTAGCCGGACCCATCAGTGACATTGCCTTTATCTTTCGTAATTAGGTGAAAGCTTGGTAACTTACTCGGGTGGACGAATATCAGATTTCTGTCATTTCACATCATTCATGCTATCTGATTAATTAATTTTAAGTTTTTTTTGAGTGTCCAAATCGTGAAAATATTTTGAACTTTTCCATGGTATATACTGGTAGTTTAGTGGCTGGATATTAAAACTGAATGTGTGACAAATGTTAGAAAGAAGGTCCTGTCGGTGCCCATGCAAACGACCAGGGGCGGATCCAGACCTCCATTTTAGGGGGGCCGGTTCCTTGATGTAAAACGGCGGGGAGGGAGTGTTTATATTTTTTGTAGAGTTATCGTTTTTACTAAACTCTGTTAACATAATATAGATCTTGAGAGCTTTTGTATCGGTTTACCTGTCGGGGATGAACTCTTTTAATTAAAACCTTTCGGGTGACCACGCTAGAGGCAAGTATCTCGAAAATTGTGGTGGCACTATCCTTTCTGGAACTTGGGTTTCAGACCGACACTACGTGAGCAGTCGATTTAGGGAAGCTTAAAGACATTGCCTTGGCAGACATTCTGGTTGGAGCTAGTGCTTAACTGCTGCGGCAACGGGAAGAGCGGCTTAAATCAATGGAGCGAGTACGTTGCAAACAAGCGACAAAAATGGCCCGGCGGCTTCGACGCAGCTCGCGGCGTCAAAACACTGTTGACGCAGCGAGCGAAACGAAAGCTGTCAGGCAAGTTCGTCGGTTGTTCGCCGTATATTTGGAATGTCTAGAGCGCAACACATGCGGCATTGCCAACCCAAACTCGTGTTTTCACGTGTTCTGGATGCAACTCGAGAGAACTAAAGAGAATAATTGTTGAATATTTATGAAAGCATGTTGCAGTTCTGCAACTATAACTTTTAAACTTAGATAAGACCTTAAACCAGCAATGGATCCTTCCAGATTATATTCAATTGCAATTCGTCTGGATATTTTCTGTGTGAAAAGAACACTTGTTTCTGGTTAGTTAGATCATTCGTCAGGGTCGAGAGGACAGGTGCAGAGATATGATGGGGCAGAGCGGTTATCCGGTCGGCGAATCTCAACTGGGCTAAAGGCCGATCACGACTGCAGCATGGATGTTTGGGAGTCGGTGTTCACTCGAAGGGGCACAGGCACTCTCTATTTAATTTATGTATAGTCGGATCTTTGAAAAGGCTCGTTTTCCCCAAGTCCCTTAGGTAGGGAATTCGAAGCCGCAGTCGGAAACCAGCAAGCCCCGCCTCTGTTCCATTAGACACACACATATTCGCTCCTGCAAAGCCGGGCGAAAGCTCTGCCGTCAATCCACAGGAGCCGCGTTTAACTCGAAAAGTAAAAACGGCGCCAAGGGGAGACAAGGGGTAGCGGGCGCCTTTCCTAAAATATGTCCCGCCACCCTAAGTTGAAACGGCATTGTATACAAATAAATGCCTGCGGCGTCGGCTTGAGGACCCTGTGTAAGCTAGGGTGCCTTCATGAGCGCACATGAAGGCTCCCTAGCGTAAGCAGCCTCCAGCCTTTAGAGTGCTCGTACCGTTTATCTTTCTTTTATTAGCTTCCCGCCACGAGAAGTCGTACCGCAGGCAGTATGAAGCCCATTAGAGAAAACATCTCCCCCTTCTGGCACTCGTCGGCTTCTTTCTGTATTCCGCGCTGCGGCGCTGATCTGATCCTCAGTGAGGGATAGAGGCGAGGACGAAAGCGGGCTTATGTTTAAGCCAAGGTCGTGGGGAAGTCCGGAGCGTCTTCAGGAGAAGCTCAGACCCAGACTACACTGTACCCAGAGCATTTGCTTCCTCTCTCAGTTGAGAAGAAAAGCAATTGGTCACCTGGTTGTACAAGCTGTATCCTGCGTCGATTGCTTACGTTTTTTCTTCGAGCTGACGAAGAACCTCGGGGGGAGGGGGGGGGGGGGGGTGCCTGGCGAGGCGTTTGGGGGGGCAATCACCCCCACCGCCCCCCCCCTTGGATCCGCCACTGCAAACGACACCGCTATTTTAGAACCCCATAAATTGCCGGAGCAGTATAGAAAGAGAGAACAGTGCAATTTATTAGAAACGAAAGAAGGGGTCCATCGTGCACATCGGTACTGGTTTGGTGATTGGATGAGTCAATTCAGGGACGTTCAGTGCTTGTATGAAGGCTTCCTAGAGGCCGTTTCATTCACATAATGTGATCCTTCCAAGAAAAAAACGAGTAAACTGACCTTGTAGTATTTTTCTTCGTTGTTGAATTCATTCATTCCATATCTCAGTTTAGTTGGTTAAATTATTCATATCCTTTTCATTAAAAGTCTCTATATAGCAGCACGTGTCGGTATCATTCTATGAAGTCTGTTCGTAGACGATAGCGTGGCACCTCAACAGGACCCCGTTGAGCAAAATGACTGATCTTGTTGAGGCGAATGAAGTGCCTCATGAACGAAGGCAACAGTGAGAGTGAGAGACGCACCCACTCACAAAGGAAAATGTGTCTAACGAATTTAGCAACGTTTCTATTAGAGCCCCGTCTGTCTTCACTGACGTACTCAGCAACTCTGGGCATTTCCGTGCCCAGCGCCAGTGCTCACCATTAATAAAACGCAGTCTTAAAATGTTTGAGTCGTGTATACGCTCTGTGCAGGATTATCTCTCTAGAAATTATTACTATTCGCGACTCCAGCAAAACGGACGCCGCCAAGCGGGAAAACCGGGAACCAGCCGGTCCAGGTCGCTCCGCGCTTCTCCACGTCTCTGGTGGCTTTCGCGGACACGTGTTGTCGGCGCGGTGGCGAATAATGTAATTTGACGAAGGTCCGAAAATTTCTTAAGTTTGCCTGACTGTTCATTAGTGTGGTGAAGCCTCAGATAGATTGCTTCCTTCTATCACGTGTTTCGAAAGCCTGTTACTCCACAACACACGGTCGCGTGCTTTCGATTTCTTAGATGGGGAGCAATCACGCAAAAACGTTTTGATTTCTTGTCTGTCTCGAATCACATTCAAAGTGACGACTACATGGTAACTGATAAGTTTTTTTTTTTTTATAAGGAGGTAGAACAGTGGACTATGGACGACAGACGAGGTGTTTCACTGGAGGGAACACCAATGTTGCAGTCAAGTGAATGGGAAGGTTCGATAGCAGCTTTTCTTGAGTTTGGTTGTGCTCGATTAGCTTCAAGTTTGAGCCACCCACACCGGCCGGTGCGTTGGCTATTCATCTTTGCTGCTTTTCGCCGAAAAAGCCTCTGGACCACACTGAAGGAGTTGGGCTAATTTTGCAATTACTTGATTCAGGAAAACCTGCTCACTGCCCATGATTAATAAGGAAAATTATCTGCTTTCAAAAGGGGGGGGGGGGGGGGGGGGGACGGACGCGTCTCGCAAAGTTAGAACCTGCCACGGCATTAGGATCTATCGCGCCTCCAATATTTATATTATACCCCCGTCGAAGCCAGCAGCAATATACATCTACATTGCTCAGGTTGACCGGCCACAAAAAATACTCATTTTATCCGTTCAGGATTTGAAGTCAAGTTCAATGCAGAGAGGTTCTGAGTGAATCTCCGATGAAGACTCTCCTCAGTTTGTCCACATTCGTCTCCGTGCTACCGGCTAGAACCATTTGGCTAAGTTAAAGCATAGTATCTCTCTGTCTGTCAAATATACTTTTATTCAGCAGGTCACCTGATAGCTAGTAAACTAAGTTCATATTTCAGCCTGAAGAATATACTAATATCGCTTTAGTGGAACATTGTACGTAATATAATACATAACCCGCTCGTCAAAATGACTTCTCGATTGCTACTAAAACCTGAATTGAAATACGAGTATCAGCTGCTTAGTGAAGCACCAGCAAGTTAACATGCTCCTTGGCTCAAGAAGCGCTTGCTTAATTTTCGTAATTTTCCTGCAGCCTGTGTTGTTGACCGAGCAGACGACTGGAGCTGCTTCTGAAACGCGGATACGCACAAAAGCTGGATTTCTCGGACAGATAAGTCGCATGGTTGAGGCATGCGAGTTAGCTAAAAATTACTCTCGGTGGAAAAATTCTGTAGCCATCGCCGCTTTCCTTAGATGATCAAAATTAATTAGAGTCTATTACCGTTTCTCCGGAGCCCATAGTTTCGGTTTTGAACGAAGTCTCCAGAACGAAAGTTTGACATGAACAGAACAAAAAAACACCGGCAAAACAAAGCTATGCTCGGCAAGTTTATGTGCACCGGCTACATTTAACCGTCTCAGTTCAAATGCCTATAAAATTGGGCATTAAACAAAAGAAAATTTGTTAAACTGAATGCGCCACCCGTTCAGGCGGCCCGGCCGAGCCGACGCGACCTGGACCCAACCGCCATGTTTGTTTGGCGGTGGCGCCCCCTATAGGTCGCTGGAGTCGCGAATACGAGAAGGGCGCAAACTTCTGTCGCGATGAACAAAGAAGGTAGTGCTCCTCGGCCAGACTAGTAACCCTAGCGCGACTAACATCACCGACATAAAAAAAAAACTAGCTTTTTAGCAACCTAGGTTTTTCAAAAAGGTTGTTTACGTTAAAACATAGAAAACACAATCAGCAGGCCGTGTTTGGCTCGCCTCCGAGCAGCGGTTGCTGATGTTAGCTTGGAGAGACTATGCTGAGCTGTCGATGACAAAGCTGTCGTAAAATTTCCAAAAAAATATATTTATTATTGGCGCAGTTGGTTCTGTAATTGTTTACTCAGACTTCTTTTCGAGCGTGTTCTAAGAGCCATGTTAACAGGTAAAAAGAAAACTAAAAAGTTATACTTCTCTTATTTGTTTGCAGCACAGTCAACAAGCTGCAAAGAGCAGCATGAGCAAAATGAACCGGAAAAGATGTCCAGCCACCAGCAAGCTGACGACTGCGCCACTTCACCATGCTGTGCCACGACGCCAAATTGTGTGCCAACGCCAAGCTGTGCCACGACGCCAAGCCACATCGCTGATGCACCAGATGAGCCTCCGAGATTTTGCTCAACGCTTTCCACCAACCAGAACCAAATGTCTGACGACGACCCGTCGCTGCCAATGCCGACTAACGACCTGGACAAGCAAGCCAGGCAAGCACGGGGTCCTTTTCAGCCTCATCTGGGCAGCTATGCCCAAACAGAAACGAATAATGGAAAGCGCAGCTTTTGTGAACACTGGTTTGCGAAGTTCAGCTGGCTTGAATACAGTCCAGCAAAAGATGCAGCCTTTTGCTTTTGTTGTCGGGCGTTTCCGCCGGGCAGTGGTATATCCAAAGCACATTTAGACCCATCCTTTGTTTCAACTGGGTTTCGAACTTGGAAGAAAGCGATAGAAAGGTTTAATCAGCATGAAAGGTCTGAGGGCCATCTTAACAGTGTTGTGTCATGGAATTGCTCCAAAGCAAACAGATCGATTGCTTCAATGCTGGATGAAAGCTTTGAACGACGAGCGTCTCAAGTTGAAGAAAAACGAAAACAAAATCGTGAGGTGCTAAAGCGCCTTACTGACATCATTGTTCTTCTCTCAAAGGGAGGAAGGCCATTCAGAGGGCACAGTGAAAATAAGGAAAGCGCAGAGCAAGGTCTATATTTAGAGATAGTTAATATCTTAAAGATGTACGACCCCGTTTTGCGGGGCCACTTAGAGTCAGGCCCAAAAAACGCCTCCTACATCAGCAACAGAATACAAAATGACATCCTAGAGTCACTGCATGCAGCCATTTTTTCTTCGATTGTCCACCGCATAGAAGGTAAAACAGTCTCGCTCATGTGCGACGAAACAAGTGACTGCAGTCATCATGAACAACTCTCTGTTGTTATTAGGTACTTCTGCGAAATTAAGAACAGGCCTGTGGAGGCCTTCCTTACTCTCGACAGGCTTAAAAATGTAGACAGCGACTCTGTGTTTTCCACATTGCAAGCAGTTCTCAACACCATCAATGTTTCCCTGAATTCTGTGAGTTCCGTCTGCTTTGACGGGGCTTCTACTATGTCAGGGCACGTTGCTGGCGTTCAAGCAAAGTGCAAAGAGCAGAACAACAAGCTCGTCTACGTTCACTGCTATGCCCACAGCTTAAACCTGGTGCTTGTCGATGCATGCTTGTCTTGAGCAGAAAACAGAATGATGTTTGATTTCTTTGGCGTTGTGCAACTTGCGTACAACTTTATTGAAAACAGTGTTGTGCGCCATGCTGTTTTTGAGCGAATTTTCCAAACTGTCGGCACACAGCTGAAAACTTTGAAGTCTTTGTCTACAACCAGATGGGCATGTCGTGCTGAAGCAGTAAAGGCCAGTTCGCTGCGAGAGCTACAGCGAACTGTCGAGTGCAGTAAGAACGATTGTGGACTCCACAAAGCACCCGGAGACGAAAGCAAAAGGCAAGGGACTCCTTTCCCAGGTGATGAGCTTTGACTTTGTCTGCAGCATGGAAATAGCTCACCCTATTCTACAGCTTATTTTGAAGGTTAGCCGAGCTCTTCAGTACCCTAAAATTAACCTTACCACTGCACTCAATGAAGTCAGGCATCTGCAAAAAGCGCTGCGAGAGATGAGGCAAGATGGGACAGTCTTTAAAAAGATGTTTGCGGAAGCTTCTTCGATCTGCGAGATGAATGAAATCGAGATTCCCGAAGTTCGAAGAAGAAAGGTATCGAAGCGATTTGACCAAAACTGGGCGAATGAATGTTTCTATGCGACAAAAGAGGAGGAATTTCGTGTCGGTGTTTTCTTTCCGATGCTTGACTCCTGTGTTCGAGGGATCGAGGAAACGTTCACACAAGAAACTTTTGAGCTTGTGTGTGCTCTCCAGAACCTTTTGGGCCTCTCTGTGAGCGAACGAACAAATATCTCTTATTTGTAGCTTTTTGAGGTAGATCCCGACAGCTTGGGTGCTGAAATGCAACTCCTGAAGTCCCGAACCAGCGACGAAAAAACAAACAGCATGACCGCCTATGACTGGCTAGATTCACTCAAAGAAAATGGGTTGGACAAGTCAGTATTCAAGGACTTTTCTCGCGCTCTTCAACTTTTTTCCACGATTCCTGTAACCAGTTGCTCGTGCGAAAGGACATTTTCGAAGCTCGCACATGTAAAGACCAAGTTAAGATCCATGATGTCGCAGGAACGGCTTCGTTGGCTGATGCTGCCCTTTGTGGAGCAGGACCTAGCAACATCCATCAGTTTTGATAATATCTTAAAGCATTTTACGACTAAAACGCGCAAACTTTTGTTATGAATGTGTTTTAATTTCGCAGGATATGCTCTCGCATTAACCTACAATGTCACATAATTCTACTTTATCCTTAATTAGTTGACAGCCGGCGGAAGAGGGTGCTTTACAGCCAATTCCGTCCGAACTAAGGTTCGCCTCTCACACCGATAGTATTTTTGCACAGCTCAGCTTGAATAGTACTTTTGTATAGTGTAGTTAATTTTACTGTGTGTTACTGTTTTCATTTGCACCAGCCCTGTTGTTGTGTTGTGTTAAATTTTTTTTTAGAGTACTGTTTGTGAACTGAAATTGTGTATCGTCTGAGCCCTCGTGTGATTCATTTTCTTTCTGTGTTTTGTGATGGCGCTTGTGCCCTACGAGTGCAAGCTGTGGTTTCTTTATCGTGGGGGTCTCCACTTTTGTTTGGCAATAAATCGTTTTTGTTGTTAGAAAAGTTATCTCATCTTCTTATTTCTCCCACACTTCAAAGCGCATGTAAGTCCACTTTCACTCAGAGCACTCGCAAATCCAATTACTGCGGTCTACGAGGATATGGATACGATGACACGTAACAGTGGCAAGTATGACGTTTTGTGGCATTACGTCATGTTCGGTGTCACAGCTCAGATATAATTTTTAGGTTCAGACATATTTCAAGCCTTATCATTCTCCGGGCCCCATTCGTAAACCGCAATAATTAGACTTCCAAGTAATCTGCGGGAAAGTAAACTGAAAGGTAGTTTTATAGTGACACTGAAGTAAACTTGGAAGTCATATTTCGCGGTTAAAATATGGTGTTCTAGTGCACTCCTACTAGGGTACACTAGAACACCTTACCCCCAGAGCCTTACCCCTACGGCGTAAGGGTCTCGGTGAGACGGGGGTGAGGGGGGGGGGGGGGCGCTGCAGTGAATTTGGTTCCCCCTATAGGAGGACCCTGTGCACGCCTATGATCTTGCAGTATGCTTTGCATGTTATATTTCTCAATTTAGAAATGATTAAGTCTTGATATATTGATTGGAACATGTCATAGCATCAGTAAACCTAAGATGCAAGGGGACAGAGAGGAGATAAAAAAAAAGAGGGACAACACACACACCATCCCGTTCAGTGTTGTCACTCTTTTTTTTTTGTGTCTTCTCCTTTCGGTCTTCCTGCGCCTAAGATTTAGTCATGTTTGAAATTCACGGTCTTGCCTGTGCCGTGATATGTTACAATGTCTGCTATGTTACAAGTCAAGAGAGATGCCTAAATAGTTGCCATAGCACCCTATTTATAATGACATGCAATAGCGTTTTAAATGTGTGGGATGTGTATGGGGGGGGGGGGGGGTATGTTGCCATGACGAAAATTGTATAAATTATAGGAGGCATGTTGTCTCTAAAATGTTGTGTTTTATAAACTTTACTATAACTTACCTGATGCAGCATAAAATGCCCCAAGTTAACTTCTTTGCCTTCCTTTCTGCACTTCCTTCTTCCTTCTAATGCAGCAGTATTCACTACTAACCATTCATATTTTTAACTTTCCGTGACGCATAACACATCATTTCGATGCATTTCTACTACCCGCCATTGTGATAGGCAAAATATTTGCCTTACTTTTTTATATCTGCCATTCCATGTGCCATAAAATGATGAGCATGTGCTCATATCGCAATAGGTGTCCACCCCACTTTTGAAAATTTAAAAAGTGATTAAGAACATATCAAGCACCCAGGCCAGTAAACTTCTGAATGTATTGAATGAAACAAGGTGCTCCTCCGCATCAACCACATTTCCCAGTGCGCTGGTGCAGAGCGGTGAAGCTTTCCATGCTCACTCCGGTAAGAAGCAATGAAGGTTCACATGAGTGCCAGCACAAAGCTGGCTGGATGCAAGCGGTGCAACTGCTTTAAGAAAATAGGGGTCCCACCAGACTACAACACTGCTCCTGCACCGTTCTGACTTTCAGCGCTGGAACCTGCAAAGTGCCCATCCCATATTTTTTACAATTATCTCCAACCATTTGATGAGCGCTTTCTCAATATTTTACGGCACATAGCTTCTGGTAGGAATGCCAGTTTCTTTGTCTTAAACACCAGCTGGTGGAGTACCTGCGAAACTCTTGAAAACCCATTGACAAACTTGGGGATTATGATTCTAACCCATTGTTCATAAAGCGATTGTGGTAAGATTTGTTTGTTATGCCAAGAGCACAATAACACTGATCTTGGGAAGCTGCTTTTAACCACATTTTGATATCATACATGCATAACATGCCATTTACGGCAAAATTAACAGGACACCTGAGCATGGTAAGTTATCTTGAGTATTTATCATTCTTCTGTTCTTTTTGGGATGAGTTTTGAGTGGAATCCCCTTGCTTGAATGGGAACAATATAAGGCTTAAAATTTCACTGTTAATTATTTTTCAGTAATTTTTAATACATTTTAAATAAACTTTTTATTACTAATGGAAGACACAGGACTTGTTTATACTAACACTTCTTTTTACTGTAGGCTGCAAGTCTCCAAGCAAATATCAAAACTTGCCAATTTTAAATTAAGGAGTGCACAAATCATTCTTCTCTAAGAGGCTTAAAGGCTTTACTGAAGATTGGTACTCGGATAACTGACACTGCCTCACACTCTTTGTAATAAAATGTCATTCTTTTGCTTTAACATTTGTGGTACACTGTTTCCCCTCTAATGTGTGGTACACGCCTTAATGCTTTCTGTAACTCTAATGGGATGTCTGGATCACCAAGTGGAGAAAGGTAATGTACTCCAAAATTTATGAAGGGGAAATAGGCTCTCAGAATTTATTGTTAAAAGTTTGCCGTTTGTCACCAGATTTAAAAAAAAAAAAAAAAAGTGTGCACAAGAAGTTGCGTTTATAATGGTAGAAGAGTGGCGTAGTAATTCCGTAAACACAATAATTAGGAGGTGCATCCACCAAGGACACGCTGTCAATATAATTGAGCATCCAAAACAACAATGTTATTCTTCTATGTATCATCATTGGTGCAATTTCCTGCACTCTTTCCAGTGTGCCATTTGACCGTTAACCAACAAAGTTGCTCTGCTCTCTCTGAAAGCATATTTTATACCTTTTGTGAGTGACTCTCGAAATAAATTTGCATACTGGTAGCTGTGTGTGTTTCTTTTTATGTACCACCACATTATAATTCGTTGGGAGTAGTTTATAATAGACTCCGTGACTAATGAAAGAGAAGTTTAGGCACACTAAGATGTGATTCTCGGTATAGTGGGCATACCTCTGTAATGCAGATTTTTTTTTGTTAAAGCCAGGAGTGCAAGTTTTATGGAGGTGCTAATAAAACATTTGGCACGATGCATGTGTTGCTGAAAAATTATTGGCCCATTCACCTCGTTTGGACAGAAGGTAAATAACAAATAATCACACTGACGCACTGCCAGCACATCGAAGCAAAAGTTTTGCAGCAGGTGAGTAAGGCACAGGCACAAAAAAGGTACGTGGACACAAAACTTTGCGCACATGCTTGTGTGCCCAAACATAACTTTACATTTTAGCTCTGATATGGAAGGATTTATGCTCCGCTCATATAGAAAGGTACTTCGCCAATTGTCTTTTTACTTGATTGCAAACAATGAGCTACTATAGCCTTTTTTTAGAAAAAATCTTAAGGGTGCAGGCGAGCTGGTGAATATTAACCATGTTGAATTAACCCGAGACTGGGGTAGAGAAGAAACATCAAAACGTAGAAGGGACAGAAAATAGACAGGACGACGTCTCAAACTCAGCTAACTCGTTTATTTAATCCACCTCCTTATATAGTCTCAATCTCAAGGTCATCTCCACCAACACGAAAGGACGAAGTCTATACAGATCAAGCGCCACAGCCTTCATCACACAATGCAAGAATGTTGACAACGTTTACAGGTCGACGCGATAAGGCAACATCCATCCACCCTCAAACTTGAAGAGAAGTATGAACTGTGTATAGAATAGTAGTAGTGGAAGAGATCCTTTTGTTCAAGTTTGAGGGTGGATGGATGTTGCCTTATCGCGTTGACCTGTAAACGTTGTCAACGTTCTTGCATTGTGCGATGAAGGCTGTGGCGCTTGATCTGTATAGATTTCGTCCTTTTGTGTTGGTGGAGATGACCTTGAGATTGAGACTATATAAGGAGGTGGACTAAATAAATAAGTTACGTGAGTTTGAGACGTCGTCCTGTCTATTTTCTGTCCCTTCTACGTTTTGATGCTTCTTCTCTACCCGTCTCAGGTTAATTAAACATAGCCTTTTTTTCCTTCTTTGCCACATATCTTCCTGTTTTTAAAGTTATGGTTAAGAGTAGGACTGGAATACGAAGTTTCAGCCCCAAACTCTCTACTCTGAGAAATTTGGAGATCGCTTGTGAAAATTGCAACAGTACCAAAAAGCCAGATTGAGTGCTGTAGCTCGTAGAGCCTGGGATGGTACTCGTTTGACCGCATAGGCAACTGCAGACAAGAAATACACCCAACTAAATGTGATGGGACTGTTTTTATTACAGCAACAAAATGAGATACATTTTCCAGTGCTCGCTTCACCTATAAGTATCAACACACTATGACAGCCACCTGGTTCGAGCCTTCGGCCTACATGCTCTACCCCCGTCTCTCGTGAGCAGAAGAAATGACATTTCAAATTAACTGATGTCGCCCAGATGAAGTAGTGGTTCGAAAATATTTACCGACACTCAGCTTCCTCTATGCACTGGTCCAAATGAGAGTTGTCTTTGTCCTAAACGATCGAGTGACTTTATATGACGCGAATTTGGTGTAAAAGGCAACCTCCACTGGACAAAACCGCAACACCCGGGGAGCTTCATCTCGATCTAGCTTCTTTACTGCCGGTGTGGTAGCGGAGTCTGCTAAGCATACTTCCGGGGCAGAAATTATTAAAGTGGTAGAGAAATTTCAATCAAACAAGCCGCTTGTGTGGCTCAGAGGTGTAGCTTCTTTTCCGGCGCCGCTCATCGGGGCTCTGATCGATGCATCAACCACTTCGGTCCACGACGAACACTCAAGCAGCGCAGGTGGGCACAAAAGCGAGGTGCTCGCCCTCGCAGGATAGCATGATACCGCTAGCTTCCGCCGGTTGCGAGTTGCTTTTCACTACGCACTCCGACACCGGGCGGGATGTACTACAGTCCACTCTGGTGCAGAATATAAGTTCTGGTACATGCAGCTTGTAAGCAAGGCGCTGCACAGAGCCGTTAGGTGTCAGCGGAAATCCCGATGCCTTCTCTCTTCGATTAGGTTGGCGCTCACTCACCTGTTATTGACAAAAAAGGAAGTCTAATTTCCACGGAAGAGAGACTACCGTCTCGATTATGGGAACGTTTTTATCAGTTTCTTCGTAGCCTCAGTCACGCCGCACTCAATCGGCGATCACCGTTGCTCTGTCGCCGGTTGTGTCACCCACCGACCGCTACCGGCTAAACCGACTGAACCCAGACTGAACGCTTCACTTACACGCCTTCAATGTCGTTTTCAATGTTGTGACGTAACGGTTTGCTGATTGGTGCAAATGGCTTACAAAAAGTTCAAGCTATAACCGCTTGGGGAATAATTGGCACTGGCGGCGGCCCTTGCGCCTCCCAATGGCCCAACTCTCCCAATATACGGCTCTGCGCTACTCTGCTCTGAACAAGAGCTCCGAGGGAGCTATAGAAAAGAAGCGCCCAACTAGATGGCGCTCCGAAAGTGCGATGGTGGCGCCGTCTATGGAGGAAAAAACGAAAATGGATCGCGTTAGTCGGTCAGTCAGCATCGGTAAACAGAGGAGTAGTGCGGAGTTATCATCATCGGTTGCGGTGCGGTTTTGAAAAAATAGAAAACCTGGGCCAATTCTTTCGGGGGTCAAATCAAAAGAAGGGTGAAAAGCTACGGCAGCACGTGTTCTTCGTTGAAGAGATAGTCGACGGCTCTACCAACGAAGTGAAGGCCAAATGTGTGTCCCAAGTGCAACAGAACGTCGTTTACGACATCACTTTGCAGGTGAGCGGAGTGTGTTTACATTTTGCGTAAGCGTAACATTTTATTTTCTACTCGTCACGAGTGCGGTTTGTAGTCACAGTGGTCCATTTTTCTTTTTGTCCGGTAATAGGTGAGCCTCGAGTGCAAAGAAAGTGCTGCGGACAGTACGGTCCTTGCTTGAGCTCTAGTTCGGCTACCGTAGTGTCCTTCCGTGTCCTTCCGCTGTTCTCTTCTACCTTTCAACATCCCCGCGGGCTATTTCGACTGCCACCTGCACCTGCCGGGCTGGTGTCGAGGGTCGGTGCAAGCACTGCGCTGCAGTATGTTTTTTTATTAATACTACCGAAGACTCCTCATGCACCAGCCGGCCTCAACAGTGGGGCAGACCAAACCACAAACCAGTGTATGCCACGAACAAACCCCTCGTGGATTTATTCCCAGGTTATTTTTCTCGTACTTCACTCAGTAGCTTACTCGGTGGTGCATTACATCTAAATTTCAAGGAGGCAGCCTCTCGTTCCGTGAGAAATAGTAATCTCCAGTGAGGTTCGAGCATGATTAGGTAGTAAACTTGCTATGTGGTAACAGATCAGCCTAGGTAAATTCTCTACAATTGGTTCACAATTGCCTAGGCCGTGCATTATTCACGTGGAATATCATTTCATTTGTTGATACAATTAAATACAGCACCCATTTTAGGGCACTATTGTGTGATGTTCTAATTTGTTTTAGGTCCAACAGGGATGGGCAGTATTTCAAATGCAAGTATTTGAAATACGTATTTCAAATACTTTGTGTATTTTGCATTTGTATTTAATTACAAATTGGGTAATGTATTTGACCTGTGTATTTAAATACTAAAACGTGGGTATTTCAAATACAATTGTAATTAAATACAATTTTGTGGGCGAAAATACATCCCTCATATTTATTGTCACTGTCCAGAGCAGGAAGAAAACTATGTTCTGCTCCGAATGCAGTGTCTCTCAATCAAACACAAGCGTTTAGTGACTTTGTGATTACGGTGCTAGTCCAGGGCAAGAATAGTGACGAAATGGACGTTCACAGGCAGACTGGCTAAATAAGTGCCTGTGACAACTTGTGATGCTTTCCAGCCTGATTTCCATCCATAGTTTTGCCTGGAACATTCTAAATGCGCGGTTCGTCCAGATTTTCGTAACTGGTGCGAGTTGCAACAATAACGAATTCTCTATCTAGTGCTGTGCGTCTTGGTCGTCTCGATTTTTTGTTGGTCTATACCAAAATGTAATCAACAAAAAAAGCTGCTTAAAGCTCTGTACTTTTTTCACCAATTACGTCCAAGCTGATTACATTTTTTTGTGATTATATTTCTCTTACGTTACTAGAGCCTCGCACACTAACTCCCGAGTGTGCGATGCAAAATTAAAATGAGATACCCAGGAACCCGTTGCAGGTGCCCTGAAGTCGCTGACGCAAATTTTGAGGAATGTATTTGGAAAAGTATTTGGAGGAGACCAAATACATTTGGTTGTATTTGTATCTTGTACTTAAATGTTTCTTTGGAACTGTAATTAGATTTGTAATTAAATACATTTTTGACGAAGCATTTTGCATTTGTATTTTGATACATATTTGCATGTATTTTGCCCATCCCTGAGGTCCAAGAAGCACATGTCTAGGTGTTCAACCTGCTTCACCTTCAATTATTTTGGAGATTTTCCCAGAGGTGGAAGGCCCCCTTGTCGAAATTCTAAAACTTTCGGCCAGGAGTGTTGATGACACCATATGCAGAGATGTCCTCAACTCCATGGTTACCCAGGTCTCCCGGGCTGTGGACAAAGAAAGGCTTGTGGGGCTCCTTGCAGCCATGAAGGAACCTCGGCAGGTGTTCCACCACGTGGCAGCTTCCTTTGTGGGCCTGAGGATCTCTCTGAAAGTGTTTGACTTTTTAGCTGCACTTCGTGACAGGCTCCAAGAGCAGTACGTCGCACATGTCCTGCTTTTGTGCGATGTGAAGGATATGACCCTGGACACCGAAGGCCAATCCCAGAACCCACGGCATGTTGTAGACTATCTGCCTTTCAAGCATGTTACAGCCAAATCTAATCTTTACTGCAATGGGTTCTTCAACCCCATTTGGAAGTTGATTCCTTGCAGTGTTTCTGATTGTACTCTATTGCTCTTCAACATTTAGTCTCACCATTGCATGCAAAGTATTTATGTGGCATGAATATGTTCAAAGCTTTCTTCCTATTGCTTGCCGACTTGCATGCCTGCAAACGGAGTCTTCAGAGTTCCACTGTGATGCATGCCATGCTCTGAATGACTTTTGTGGCGACTAAAGTTTCATTGATCATGCCAATAGAAACGAAGGATGATATATTGATCATTCAAATATACTGGTGCCACTGGCTTATGGCACAATAGATTGATTGATTGGGGGTTTATGGCACATCAGCAACTAAGGCTATATTGCGCCAAGCTTAGACTATCGAAATTCGGGTTTAAGAAGAGGAAAGAGCTATATAGTAGCGTAATATATGATAAAACCATGAACATGAATTTTGTGTATAAGTGTAAAGAATATGACAATGAATTTAGCAGAGAAAGTAAAATCACAGTCGGTGTAGAAGGCCGATATATGTGAGGAAATTAAAAACACAACTGTATGGAATGAGCGGTTCGTCCCCTAATAGTAGGGCAAGGTGTAGTGGAATGTGTTCTTTATAAAGCAGTGAGAAGTGTTTATACCGGATTGGTCATACATAGGGCATTCAATGAGTATGTGCATAATACTTAGAGGTAGGTTACAGTGCACACATTCAGGGGCATCCTCCCCACTCAACAGATGTCCATGTGTGAGACGAGTATGACCGATTCGTAACCTACAGATAGGGTTCCGTGTTTTCGGAGTTTATTTTTCGTCAAATTCGGAGGGTGTTTTTCGGAGTTTATTTTTTGGCGAAGATTCGGAGTTTATCGCAGTTCATATTTTTCTTTATTCCCGATTCTCCGAAATTCGGAGTTTAATTTCGGTGTGTTGCCTATTAGAAATAAATAAATAAATAAGTAATAACCGAATGTAGATGTATGCCAGATAAAAGATAAAACGCGCTTGTATCAATTGAAGTATCCTCAGTTGAATTTGGCGTGAATGCCATTGTCATTGGCAATACTAATTTATCCACGAGAAAAGTCACACACAAGGGGCGCTTCGATAAACATCGATACCTTAAGATCAATGAACTCCCGGAGGTCGTCGCTAGGAAGCTCGTAGTCATCCCATCCTATTCCATCAATCTAGCCCGCGGCCGCGCGAGATGGAGTGGTTAAGGAGGTAATAGAAAGTTTGAACTGCCCCTCTTCCCAATCTTATACAATCCCTATGGTCGATAGCTTTCACTGTTACGAAAACATACCCTTTCCTTCCTCTAAATCACAAATCGCATGGCCCAAACTGGAAACCAATACAGGGGCTTTCGTCGTGACACGAATGTACAACGAACGACCTGTTGCCCTGAATCAACCTTGAAGAGACAAGCGGCAAGACCCCTTGTGACAACGGTCCGAGACTTGAAAGATAATTATAGTTCCATTTTCCCAGGACCTTTAACTCCGTGCTGATCAAACTATATAAAAAAAGTATTTTACTTTCTTTCTTTTGCCAGGGGGGCGAGGGGAGGGGAGGCAGTGCCATTGACACACAAATATTCGGAGTTTATCGAATGAATCCGAATTGACCAGAATTTTACCGACGGGTGTTTTTCGGAGTTTTTCGGATTTATCCGAAAACTCCGAACTACCTACAGAGTATGAAACGAAACGAAACTACCTACAGAGTATGACTTCATAAAAGCGCTCCCGATGTCGGGCACTCTCCCACTCGCCTAGAAGAGGTTTGATTGCGTGTAGTTTGTTGGCGGTCTCGCTGTTCCACTGCAGCTGCCACTTTGCTTTGATGCAACGTTTCAGGGAGTTGTGGTAATCTTTGTAGGGTATTTGGTGTGTGTCAATTTCTCTATCATTAGCAGAGCCGGCTGCACAATCAGCTGCTTCATTTCCAGGAATGCCAACATGGCTAGGAACCCAGCATAAGACTATGTCAAGATTTTTCTTTGCAGCCAGGATAATCTTGTACTTTAACTCGGAAACCAGTGGGTTTTTTAGACGGTTCATGGATGCGACTACCTTCAGAGAGCTTAAAGAGTCTGTGTAGATTACAGCATGAGAAAGTCGTTTTTTGATTATGTAATCAACAGCCAGCAGCAAACCATAAAGCTCTGCTGTTAGTATAGAGGCTTTTGAATTTATTCTCTTCACCTGCTTTACCGATGGTCCCACCATAGCACAGCCAACTACCGTGTCTTTTTTTGTCCCGTCTGTATAAAAACTGGCATACTCGTGATATCTGGTCCGAAGCTCAAAGAAGTCCTGCCTTATGACTTCCTGTGGAACATCCTTTTTGTTATACTTGGTCAGCGTAAGGTCGCAATGTATATGGCAGCTGTTCCATGGAGCTATATCTGGTGGGTACTGGACTAACTGAGGCTTTGCATCCATACCAACAGATTTTGCTGCAGTATTATTCCTCATAGAAAAAGGGGGGACTATGGTAGGTTTTTTTTCAAATGTGCGTTGGAACTTGATGGTCTCAATATTATCTCGGACGGGGTGCTCCGCGACAGAGCGCACCCTGACAGAGTACATAAAACCCAGGGAAAACCTCCTATACTCAAGGGACAGTTCGTTTGCTTCTGCGTAAAGGCTAAGCACTGGGGAGGTGCGAAATGCACCAGTAGCCAATCGCAGTCCTTGATGATGAATAGGAACTAACATCTTTAGAACTGATGCCCGAGCAGAGTTATAGACAATACAACCATAATCAAGCTGAGAGCGGATGACTGAGCGATACGCATCAGACACAGTCGGTCAGAGCCCCATGATACATGTGACAAGACCTTAAGGATGTTCAGAGATTTAAGGCACTTGAGTTTTAAGCTCTTAATGTGTGGAACGAAAGTCAACTTGGAATCGAAAACAAGGCCCAAAAACTTGTGTTCATTTTTTACAACAATAGGAGAACCATACATGTTCAAAGACGGTTCCTGAAGAGCACCATGTCGACGAGAAAAGCTGACACAAACTGTTTTTTCGGGAGAAAATTTAAAACCATTCGTATCGGCCCATCTGACCAAATTATTGACCGCAAGTTGGACGCGACGTTCACAAATTGAGGGATTACAGGATGAAACGGAGATCATCACCATATAAAGAATATTGCACCAAAGGAGGAATTGCACGGCCAATGGAATTAAGTTTGACGATAAAAAGAGTGGCACTCAGTACACCCCCCTGAGGGACTCCACTTTCCTGTAAAAACTCCTTAGAGAGAGTTTCTCCCAGCCTCACGCGGAACGTACGATGCTGCAGGTAACTCTGTATAGCACTCAACATTCGGCCACGGAAACCAAGATTGAATAAATCTTACAGTGTGCCGTAACGCCAGACTGTGTCGTATGCCTTTTCCAAATCAAAGAAGAGACACTGTTGCCTGTTGGCAAAAGCCTCCCGTACAAAGGTCTCAAAGCGGACGAGATGATCGACAGTGGACCGTGCTGACCGAAAGCCACACTGGAACTTATCAAGGCAGCTGTTTCGTTCTAGAAAAAACATGAGTCTCTTGTTAATCATCCTTTCTAATGTCTTGGAAAGACAGCTAGTTAGAGCTATTGGTCTGTAACTAGATGCACAAGAGGGATCTTTGCCGGGCTTCAGCACTGGTACAACTACAGCGATCTTCCAGGAGAATGGAAAGTGGCCCTCAAGCCAAACTCTATTAAAAAGGTACAGAATTAGCTCCATAGTGGATGGATGGAGATGTTCGAGCATTTTATAATGAATACCATCTGGTCCAGGGACAGTTTGTTTGGAACAAAGAAGTGCCATTTGAAGTTTGTATAATGTAAAAAGAGTATTATAGGGTTCGTGCGTGCCACCTGATGTGATAACAGCTTTTTTTTTCTGCATGGATCTTGTGTCACTGGAACGTTTGGGTGTAATGTTCGGAACTGGAAACATACTCAAAGTGCTCACCGAGGATGTTGGCCTGTTCCTCAAGGCTTGCAGGACACACTCCATTCTGACTCAAGAGTGGGACAGTGAATGCCCCGTAAGAGCCGTCAATTTTATGTACGCGATCCCAGACTTCCTTCGCAGATACAGTGCTGTTAATTGAAGAAGCGTACCCTCTAAAACTTTTTTCTTCGCTTGCCTTCGAATCCACCTCGCCTGGGCCCTTTTTCTTTTAAATTCAATAAGATTGTGTGTTGTAGGGTAGCGCCTAAATATACCCCACGCCAGGGTTGTAAAAGTTACTTAAAACATGTACCTAAGAGTTATAGTTACTCCTACGAAAAGGTACTTAGGTACGCACCTAGGTACCTGCTTAAAGATGTACCTAGGTACAGGTAAAGTTACTTTAAAGATACTGTCTTTATTTATCTTCTCCAAAGTTGTAAAATATATTGGAAGTAGAGCTTTCTATATTAAGGATACACTAAAAAAAGAGTTCGATAAATGTGCTTTATTGGTGTCAATGCGATGTCCACATCGGTGTTGAGTTCTCACGTGCCTTGTCCCCACGCTCCAATTGGTTCACCGAGGCCACAGCTTCCACTGTTTACCATGTCACACCGAAACCGCCAAAACTCTCTTATTGACGTTCTTGCCCTCAGAGCCGGTGCTGACACCAACGGGCCCAAAAGACGTCGGACGCATGAAGAAACGCACAAGTCAAGCGCATATGCACCTAACCTTTGCGACGAGGAGCAAAAGGCTTCAAGCTTCCTCGTTTTAATTTTTCTTTCGTTAGTCAATAAAAAAATTAGTTTTTTTTTCTTTCCGAACTTTCTCAGTTTTGATAACTGCAAAATTTAAGTCCAATCTATTGAGTGGAAACTGTATTATATATGCAATGTTACATTGCTTTACGATTGTAATTATTTATTTGTAATTATATTTCATATTGTATTTATGGCAGAGCAGTGCCACCACCAGGACAAGATACGGGCAACAGAAACTGCGCACATCGTTCAAATTATCTCCTCCCTTGTATAGCTGTAAGAGGAACTTCAAACACGCAATGAAGTCGATTTCAGTTTGAGATGAAGGAAGCAGGTCGCTATTTTTCCTAAACGGAGTTCCGAAGCGATTAAATAAATTGGTGTCGCTAGAACGGCATCGCTAATTCACCGTTCGCTCAAATGAACACCTACATTCACTAAAGTTTGTCGTTTGATGAAACATCATAGGCGGGGCTTCGTTCGCTAAAACGTCGTTCAATCAAGTCAGTGCCTCCAATGCCGTACCCAACTTTAATCACGGCAAATGGTAGTGGTTTAATACTTCAAGATTTATAGTTTCTACCATTTTGACGAAGTGAATAGAAAAGTACCTGTAAAAAGTAGCTTCATTAGTTACAAGTTACTGGAAAATGTACCTAAGATACAAATACAGATACCGAGAAATGAAAGTACCTAGGTTTGTACCTCAGGTACAACAAAAGTACCTAGATACTGATTTCCAGTTACTTGTACCTAGGTACTTTACAACCCTGCCCCACGCTCGATTTTGTTCTTTTTTGGCCAATCGGCAATCTTGGTTCCACCAGGGCTTTGGTCTCCTGGGTAGATGCGACGACGTCATGGGGATGGAGAATGGCAGCTTGTAAAATGTGCCGAGTGATATGTTCAGTGGCTCTATCGATATTGAGATCGTCGAGTGATGTGCATGCAAAAAGAGATGATTCTTTGAAAGTAGGAAAGTTGGCATTTTCGAATTTCCAACGAGGAGGACATGTTGGGACTGTCATGGTTGATGGTTAAATTCTAAGATGATGGGAAAGTGGTCACTTCCGTGAGGATTCGGGATGACCTTCCATGAAAGCAATGGGAATAATGATGGGTGACAAATAGGTCAATGGAAGTGAAAGTGTGAGTTGCTGAGCTAAAATATGTAGGTTCATTTGTGTTTAGCAGGCACAATCCAGCAGAAAGCAAAAAACGTTCAACAAGGGCCCCTCTAGAATCCCGTCTGTTACTACCCCACAGGGGATTGTGTGCATTAAAATCTCCTTAAAGTAAAAAAGGTGAAGGAAGTTGATTAACAAGGTCTTCTAGCTCCTCCATATGTAACTGATAATTGGGGGTACATACAAAGAACAGACTGTAATTATTCGATCTAACAAAATGCGTGTAGCCACAGCCTCCAGTGAAGTCTGCAGGGCTACCTCGTTAGAAGGAACTGAACGTTGCACAACCACTGCAACATCTCCAGCTGCGTGAGCTGCATGTGTACGGTCCCTGCAAAACATCTGGAAATGTTTTAAAACATTAGTGTGGATGGTCTTTAGGTGCGTCTCCTGTAAGCAACATGCAATGGGCCAGTGATCCTCTAAAAGATAGCTCACATCATCGTAGTTAGGCAGGAAGCCTCTGCAGTTCCACTGAAGGAAGAAAGACATTTATCTTCTATAAAGGAAACGCCTCAATAAGTCTCTTATACAAAAACTGTGAAATGTAGTTTGTGTCGTTTGGTGCCACAATCCGTGGGATGGTTTTCTTTTTTACAGTGTCCTTAGGCCTTCCTCAAGCCTCGCAGGAGGCCGAGGAAACAGACCCTGATCGAGAGAGAGGAAGGTCCTCATCAGAGAGCGGGATGCTCACATCCATTTTCTCATCCAATGAGACCTTGGGTCCTTGGGGCGGCAGAGGTGAATCTGACCGCCCAGGCTTTCATCACGGGGAGGCAGCCCCCGACCCCGCCCAGAAGGGCCAGCTAGTGCCGGTGACGGCACGTCCGGCTCCTTGGAGGGTGCAGCACTCTCCTTAGAGGGCACAACAACCCCATGGGAGCACGAAAGCAGTGGGTTGCCCACCGTCTTCGGACGTACGTAAAGGACCCTTGTGGAGATGACAGGTCTTCCGGGGAAGTCTGCGTCTCCATGGTGTGGGAAATCGCGTACCGCCGCCGATTCGCCGTTTCCCACGTGGTCCGTCAACAACCCGAGTCCAGCCTGGTTCTTTCACGGGAGCGGGATTCCGCTCCCAGTTTATTGGTACAATAACACACAACGCTACAAAACACTCAATCTAAAATACAAATACAAGCTACATTACACAAATATTTACAACAGCACGTTAAGCCCAACGCTAAACACAAAGAAGGCCTTAGGCCTCGCGTCCCGCGATATCCTATATCCGGTCGCCACCCACTTGCCTGCCTGCGTCTCGGTCTCGTCCGGAGTTCTTAGAGGCCTCTCGCCCCCTGCCCCACCGAGTATATATCTATCGATGGGCGAGGAGGTTTCTCCTTGCCTGCCACGGGGGCGCCTGCAGCGCCCTCCAGTGGCTAGGAGAGAAAGCGGCGTGTCGGGAGCCGAATTCGAGATCCCGATCGACCCCGCGGCAACACGACCATGTGATCGTGTCACAGCCAAGATTGGCCGAATGGTTTGATGGGCGCCCTCGTGAATTCATGGTGCGCCATACTCCCCTCTCCTAAAAATCGAAGTACGCCGGAATTCAGACGTACGGCTAGGCTGCTGAAAACACCGTCGCTTGGTTTGGTCTGGAGACCCCCCCACACGCACACACACACCGCTGGTCCCATGGGTTGTCCTCACTGAGGTCCATCAGTTCGCCCGAGACCTGGGGTGCGCGGCCACCGCACACCTCACAGTAGACCTTGGCTTGGCGGCAACCTCCGGGGCAACGGGGTCCTTGAGCAGTGTGCCTGGCCACCATGAGACTGCCCCCCCCCCCCCCCCCCCAGGAAGTGGTGCACTGGAGGGACTGTGGTTGTGACCCAGCTGCGACAGCCCTCCCAAAGCGATGTGGGGCTGGAAGTCCAATGTCACTGAGAACTGCACCCCGGCGTCCTGTGTGGCGTCGCGGACGTCCAACGAGTAGGGGGAGCGGGGCGAACCCTTTTAGGGGGTCGCTCTGCTCGGGGTTTAGGAGAGAGGGGAGCCATAAAAAGGCAAAGGGTGTTCAGAATCTGTGGCGCGCCGCCCACCACAGAGCCCAACGAGGGAATAGGTAACACCCCATAAGAAATATGGCTTTGCTGGAAGCATTACTCTATTAGCGCTACCCAGAAACTATAACCAAGTGTGGATCTGGACGAGAGTATCTGTCACCACCCAAGGTTAGCCCTTGCCGCCAAAGAAGTTGAAAAAGAAAGAAGAGAAATGAGAAGAGTGAAAAGAAGGAGACAAAGGTGAAAGAAGGGAGGGGATAGTAGAAGGAGTGGCGACTAGACCGAATCATCCTGGCCGGGCCTTACCAGGACTCCCGTCTATGAGAAGCAGGGGCCGAAGTGGTGTATTGCCTCGCCCGGGGGGCCCCGAAGGGTCCAAACCTACCCCGGGCTTGGCTCAACCACCAGGATGCCCTTTTCTCCAGACACGGGAAAGTCACGCAGAGTCAGACGTGGGCGGGCGAACCCGCATGGCTCGGGGTCCGTGGAGACGCCACTCTCCAAACACCTGCTTTCACAGGTGCCCCCTGCGGGGTGGCACAATAGAACTACTGCTATATTACCCAAGCATCAAGAGAATGCAGGGATTGGTGTTCCACGCCCTGCACGTGCTGGCGTCAGCAGTAGTAACTTTTCTATAGCAAAAGCCTAAAACAAATGGCATCTTGCACGTTCGTTCGTCAACGCTTTATTTTGGTTATTACTTCGAATCTTTTATACGGGGAAGGCGTGCGCGTGTGGCACATGAAACACCAATTCCTGCATTCTCCTTAATGCTTGGGTAATATAGCAATTGGTTCATTCGCCATCAAATGCAAAATTTTTGGTTGAAAATATCTGCTATTAAAGTTGCAATTTGGAAAATTCATGATGCATGTTTGCTGCAAATGACATTATTTACAGTGCATTAAGAAAGCTTTAATATGATGCTCTCTGCTTGGCTGTTTGCTTCCTGCCTGATTAACACCTCCAGGTGGCATGAAGAGCGCCGCATGCGCATTGGTAGCACCACGGCCAACCCCATCTGCACCAGAGGAGGCGATCATGAAGCCTTAGCCAGAAACCTGGGCCGGCCAAAATGCTTTTCAAACAAAGCCGTGCAGTATGGTAATATGCACATATATTCACGTTTCGGCCCCAGCCATGCATGACATGACCAGGTGGCAACAAATGCATAGACCATTGTCCGAAACCCTCGCTGTCAGCGATCTCATCTATGTTTCTGCCCACCTTTTTTGTTATATTAATAGTGCACAAACTCTGGAGGTTCTCGGTACGAGCATATAGCCTCAGGTAATGCTTTTATCGCCAAGGTTAATTTTTCTTTACATCGGCTCGTGCTGGTAGCATGCGAATGATAAAGGGGGACTGCGGTTACAATGGTTCTTGCATTTTGCGGCAACATTGGCATCGGTGTTCTTGGTGTTTCATGCTTATGCGTTTCTGTCGTTCCTGCACTGCAATCTGCAAAAAGCTTTAAAAAGCTCATCCTGAATACCTGCCCAGCCCTGCTATCGTCGGTGGTGCCAGCATCGACAAAAATGGCAGCACGAATGGAACATAAGAATTCCTGGTCTATAGAAGCAAAGTTCTCTGTGTAACTTTTCTGACATGGATATTGTTCTGGTTGATCTTGTTAAGCAAGGTAGTACACTGTAACGGCATGTTACCTTTGGAGTAACCCATGCAGGCATGATTTTGCATTTTGTTGCCTTTCTTTCTGTAATATGCGTGCAGGTATCCAGAAGGAAGGTACCGCAAGAGAAGAGCTGCAGGAGAAGCTAGGCACGCCAATTTTCCAAGTAGATGTTTTTTTCTGATATTCATCATTTTGGGTCAATAGAGTGATAAGGTATTCACTGTGTGCAATATCACACAGGTCTCGTGATGCCCCAGCAGCCCCAGCTCTGCTGCAGCCCAGACGGCCTCATAATGGTAGACGGTGAGACGGTGCTGGTAGAAAATAAATGCCCAGAAACCTGCCAGGACTGCCCGATTCTGGATCGTGCCGAAAGTCAGTGCAATGTTCCCTACCTTGTATACAGAGAAGGTGATCTGTCACTTGAGCCACCTCACCTGTACTACACCCAAGTGCAGGTTCAGCTGTATGCGCTGAACCTGCAGAAGCCAGTATTTCATGTCTATAGCCCAAAAGGCTCAGAGTCCATCCTGGTGAAAAGAGAGGATGCATTTCTTGCAGAGACCATCCCAAAACTACATTTTTACTTCACCTATTTTTTCCCAATTATTTGCAAATGAGGTTTTCAATGTTTATGAAACACAACATGTTGCATTTATTGCACAGATGAAAGTGTAACAGCAGAAAACATGTCAAAAGGAAAATTGAAATGCTACATATACTAGTCTAATTTTTATGTTCTGGAAAAGGTATTTCAGACCACTGTATTGCTTTCACAAATAAAGTTTTTTTGTACACAAAACTGCTTTCAGTCTACATTTCCGGTGACAGTGACTTCCACTGCGTTCAGAATTTACGTTAAACTCACTGGGTTCCAGACTGGAGTGTTTTTTTTTCTCTTTACCATTCATATTCGATTTGTCATCCATGCATGACTAGCCGTCGTAACCTTCACCAAGAAAAAATAGTGGTGGTTTTAACATTGGCACATTATAGGGACGTAAAAAAAGGAGCTTGATCAGACTGGTTAGACTTTATAAAACAAAAAAATCTAAGCACGTACCTACACATAGCGATGTTCCTTTAAATTGCAAGCAAATTCGTATTGAGCGTTTAAGCAGTGCAAGGTCTGTCTACCTTTAGGAGGTGGTGGTTAGTTTCAAGTGCCAAACATATCTTGAACAGGGATCCAGGTACAGATGAGTGATTGGGGCACAAGGTTACAAACCAATTTCAGTACTCGAATGGGGCAACACTCCCACTAACTAGATCACCACTGAGCAAGTGAATATTATTTTTTACTCGGATTCTCAAAAAAAAAGTGTTTTGCATATAATTCATACACTTCATGAAGTTTTAAAGTGAAAACACTAACTGTCCCATGGAGCAAGCCGTCATCATCAGCTTTGAAGCCACGCCAAACGGCACCTAAACGTGCGCTCCGCCGTCGACGGAAGTATATTGCAGACTAAATAAGGAAGTGAAATAATGACATGCATGCTTTCGCATTCACAACTCATAAGAAGTGCTTAGGTGTACCTCCAGCCTTTTTTTCTTTTCAAAATTTGGTTGAGAGTAAAAGAAAAAAATTTTCTTACATTTGAAAGCTGTGTGCCATCATAAACTATGAAACAAAATACACCTCGTATGCCCATAAAAGTGCATAAACTGCCACAATGATGAAATTAGTTATACTATGTATGGATAACTTTTTTTACTACGATTCTTGAGGTGAAAGCGAGTACACACTGTCTGACGATCCCTCACATGGTCCTTTCACTGCAATTAGCTTCTGTCAAATAGACTGATTTCGCCAAATGTTTGGCGCATGGGTGATTCTGCCATAACTTTAGTTCTCAGGAGGCAACCAGCAGTGCACGATACCGCTCATGCTATCTCATGCTCTGCACATGCAGAGCTTAGGCGAGGCTGTCTCAAATGCAGAAAAACTAAAGTTCCCACTACGCACCGCAGCAGCGTAGCCGAACTGGTTGGTGAGATCGGTCTCTTGGAGGCAACCTGGCTACTTTTACTTCACATAAAAACACAGACTGCAAGACGTTTCCACCTAAACTATGATCTGTGAGGCCTACTGTAAATGACTTAAATGGTTGTCCACGAGAGGTTAACGCATGTTTCGAGAAAATATCCTGCACCCTGCTTGCTTAAAGAAAATAATGCTGATTGTCATAATTTTGGCATGGAAAAGGAGAAATGTAGCTTAGGAATGGGGAACAATAATGGACAGACACGGTACAACTTCCAACTAGAGACAATGTTTATTTCTACTGAAGTTTGTCTGTTACTATAGAAACTTTGGTGCAAACAAATACTGCATCTAGTTGGGAAGTTGTACTGTGTCCGTCCTTTATTTTCCTTCCTTCCTGAGCTATGTGTACTTTACCAACATGCTCAATCTGTCTTGGAAGGAGACATCTTACTTTTTTATAATGGGTGCCTGCATGTTGACAAGAGCTGAGCAAACTTGAACAACCTGGTTCATCTGTGGGATAAGCGTGAGTGGAACTCTGTGCTTCAGAATGTGAAAAGTTTTGAGCCTCTGTATTACCCTTCCTACATGAATGCGAACTTGTGCGATGTGGTAAGTATTGTCCATGTCCTCCTGAGAAAACTGCTGACCAGCACTTGAGAATGGCGGCATGACGGGGACAGCACCCAGGTGAAGATATGAAGTGAGATTTCAAGTGGTCCCACTTGATTTAAAGTGGTTCCACCTGATGTCCAGTTGTGACCACTTGGATGCAAAAGGTCCTTGAAGTGGTCCCACTTGATGCCCAGTTGTGGCCACTTGGATGCAAGTGGTCCCACTTGATGTCCAGTTGTGACCATTTGGATGCAAGTGGTCCTTGCACTGGTCCCGCTTGAGGTCCAGTTGTGACCACTTGGATACAAGTGGTTCTTGAAGTGGTCCCACTTGGTAGACACATTGGTCATCCCTTGTACACTTGGAGCTACTCTAGTCGGTGAAAGGTTAAAACTGCTCAAAAAGTTCCACCTCTTGCACGAGATTTCTGAACTTCATGACAAGCATGCACGTGCACCTCCCCACCCTACGTCCGGTGAAGGAAACGAGCACATGCTGGAGGTGGGCATTCTGGCAGTCTTTAAAAGGAGCCCTGCAATTTTTTCCCGACTGCTTCCAAGTTTATGCTAAGCCCAACCTCAGTGAATGTGGCAACACAGAAAAGTCTGGAATTCATATTTTTGGGGGAGTTATAGCTACTAACAACAAGCAAGAAAGGCTCTCTGCATGACACAAGAGGTTTGTTTGGTATTGCCAATGGAAGGAGCGAAAAGACTCTTATCATCAGGTCAGCACCGGAGAACATGGCACACTGCACTTGACGGATCCTCCCCACTACTAATTCTGCCTTTCCGACAGTGATTAACCGAGGGCAAACTTGTCAAATGTTTGTGATTTACCAGACTTGCAAAATAGTACACCTTCTCATTTGGTAAAGTAAACCCTTGTAATGACTCAAAAAATTACAACAAATGAATGGTTTCAAAGTTCAGAATATATATTTACTTCAAGTTGGCGAGATAGTAAAACTTCTGTTTGTCAACTAAACAGATGATTCCGAAAATGACAACAAACTCATTGCTTGTTTGTTGAATGGTATATCTTTGTTTCACTTCTGCCAGGACAATTTTCAGCATAATTACTACCATATATACAATTTAAGGTTAACAAGGGGGACAACGTAACAATGAGGGGGCATCTCATATAGAACAAAATAAACCAACCATATCTACAAAAAAAAAGAATGCAAAGTAAAAAAAATAGCAACTTACAAAGATCTTTCAGAAAAGATTAGAATTTGGAGGTAGTTGTTGGTGATACAAATATTGTGTAGCATGTGAACCTTGAGTGTGCAGGACTGCCAAATTATTCCTAATATATCTCTGTTCAATCTATTTATTTTGGCACATTAAGCACTGTAGGAGGCAGTTGATTACATTTGTGCTGCTCCTGATCGCGTTGAAATCACGTTACTCTTCACACCTACTTTAAAAAACCCAGACTTTTTAGGTTTTTCGTGACCATTTTGATAAAATTTTCTGTTTCTTCGCTTGATGGATCACATGTCTGGCAATATTCAGCACGGCCATGCCGACGCACGACTGCTGCATCTCGTTCTGCACTGCCGTGCCACTTGCACTGGTCATTTTCCCTGATTTAGCCAACGAAATCCGGTAATTCTTTGACTTTACCAAGTGATCTGAAATTCCCTAAAAATTACAAGTTTTCAGGTTGGTGGACACCGTTTCACGCGCAGGTTGAAAATGCGGGCAGAAGTTGCTTACTACAGTTGAAGTTTACTTCCCATGAAACAAATAAATAAGGGATGTTCAATGGTACCTCTCTATGTGAAATAACCTGTTACCCCGACATAACAGGGTCAGGGTGTCTACCAACCTGGAAAAGCCGAGATTGTCAGGGAACATAGGATCATCAAGAAAAGTCAGGGAAATATCGGGGAAACCCCCAAAGAGCTAGCTAATGGGAGGAAAACTACCAGTGAAGGTGAAGTGGCGGTGTGCAATGAAACCAGATTGTCATGTATCGGCATGGCAGTGCCAAGTAGCGTTGCCTGAAATGCCACGAGGCAGTGCAAAGCCACTGCCTGATTAAATGAAAAGAGCCACTGCCTGATTAAATGAAAAGAGCCACAAGCACAAGAAGGTTAGCGGCTATTGGTTTGTCATGCAAATAGGCTGGTCAAACATCTTCTTTGACCGAAGAAATGGTCAGGGCATTTTATCAAAATAGTCAAGGATAACCTGAAAAAGTCAGGGGATCGGAAAGAGGTAATTTGGGGGACACCCTGAAGGTTTTTTAAAATGAACCATAGCGGTTGCACAATTCTGCAAAAATCTCTGTGTCATCGATCTGCAGCTACATGCATGAGCAAACGGCTTGGGGCAGTGGATGCAAGCTCTTCTGAGCAGTCTTGTGCGCCACTTTTAGGTGATCGACCTCTCCCATTGCTTCGACCTGGTACACATGGGAGATAACGAAAAGCTCCAAGCTCCCACCAAACTTGCAAACACGCATTATATTCGCCACCTTCGCATAGACGTCTCCTAGCTTTATACCAGTGGAGTCCCGTTTTGATAGAGGCTTGTACTGCTCACTGTGGATGGTGCATCCACCCACAGACACACGATGGTACTCCTCAATTTTGTCCACTTCTGTCAGGTGCTCCAGTACAAAGTCCGTCACGTCTTGAGAGGCTGGTTGAGGTTTCCCAAGTAGCCTGGTCTCTGTTTCCCTGTCAGGCATTTTTTTGGAGCACTGGTTCCTCACCTCTTCGGAGGCCATGGATCGCAACTGATGATAGTTATTCCTCAAGAGAATGCGGGACAGGATTTGGAACGGAATTCCATTCGAAGAGGACACCAGCTTAAGCAGGTGCCCCATGTTGTTCTCAAACTCGAAGCACGATAGTGACCAGAGTGGGCCATGCCGCAATACACTTTTCGGCAAGTGCAGCAACGTGTGAACATTGGATGTCATCTGTGTTTCTCCATAATGATATTGCATCAGCACGACAAACTTTGTGATCTTGGTAGTGCTTGTATCGACGTCTTCCACCGTGACATGGTTCTGCAGCAAGAGGTAAAGTCCAGAAACAAGGAGCGCAAAATGCTCCAGAAGCTCCTCTGGAAGGATATCCCTCAGGCACGGCAGGCAGTAATAAAGCAGCCATGCCTCCCATTCTGACGCCTTCAACTACTTCCTGAGCTTAATTGACCGTGGTGGACGATTGAAGCACAGGTGCGGCCTCTGACCTTGGAGCCACTGGTCCACCACAGCCAAAGTCCTAGGGGCCCCTATGTAATGGTCCTCGCCGACGTTCGAGAACCAGATTTCGGTGACTTGACGCACAACACCAAGGAGGACACAATGCATATAATCAAGCCAAAAACTCCAAACTATGTCGAATCCCGGAACATTGATGAGAGGCGATGGCCCCTTAACCCCGTTGACGGCGTTGCTTGTCGCTGCTGCACTTGTCATATCAGACAACATAGAAGCCTCTGTCCTGTCATCAACAGCTACTGTCACCGGGTACTTCACACTGCCTGCATAATGAAACATGAACATTAGTGCTTTGCCTAGCAACTGAGAATGATCCTTCAAAGAATAAACTTATTTGACTCTACCTTCGACGAAAACTCCAGGGTGTAAGCACCAAGCACAGCCGTAGTACCCGTTGAACTGCACCAAGTTCTGCATAGAGGCCCTCGCTGGAGCGTTTGCGACACTGGTTATGCAGTAGACCTAAAAAAGTAAGAGACACCAAAGAATATAGCTCGGTGCATTTTATAGTTGCATGGAAATTGTTTTCTAACAACTTCATAACAATGTAATACATTTTATAAGTAGGGTGTGCATTTTCCGGTTTTAACCGAAAAACACCGATAAACATCCGTCGGTGACGAAAATATAAAATCGGTTAAAACCGAAAAACACCGGTGGTTGGACATGTTCGCCCTGGTTAAAACCGAAAAACATCGGCCGTTGCTAGTTTGCGACCTAGCGAAACCCTTTCCCCGTAGAGGTTCGTCAAACGTGTTATCTCGTGGATCCTGCATTCTTCCAGTGTTTATACACGGCTTGCAGGTGGCGTCTGTCCGCCCTCCTTTCTGGGGGTCAAAAGCGTCTAGTGAACGCAGTGGAAGCTAAGCTCTCATACGCCTTTCCCCCATTGTGTCTCCGATAGCCCCCTTTTGGGGAAAAATTAACGCAGTGGAGGGTAGGCTCTCACGTGCCTTTTCCTCATTGTGTCTGGCCAAGTGATGTCGGTGCAAGCCATGTATTCAAAGGTTGCTGTGGTTCCTGGAAGACAATGCCAACGTCCGTGTCGTACAAGAGCGTGCGTTTTCATAATTGCGGGTTGCGAACCGCAAAGAACGTGCTGCCATGACGGCAGCACGTTCTTTGCGTGTAGATGCAAGCATGAAAGTATGCTTGCATCTACTATAATAACCAAGTGTGAGAAATAGTGGCTTCCTAGAGAAGAAGTGTATGAACTATGTGAATAAAATTCGAACTCTCTGTCTTTGATCAATCGGTTTTTTTTTACCGATAATCACCGGATTTAGCCTCGTCGTGAGACGTTCCACCGAAATACACCGGTGTTTTGAAAATAAATAAACACCGAAAAACATACGCCGATTTTTCTCAGAAATAAACACCGGAAAGTACACACCCTATTTATAAGTGCTATTAGAAACTAATTTAAAAAAAAAATGAAAGCCATTTACAACTCCCTGTAACGCCGAATTGGAGCGCAGCTCTTGAGGAGGAGGAGGAGGGAAGGATACTGAAGGGAGGGTATATTCCTCCTCCCTCCTCCTCCCTCGTGATCACGGCTGCTAGTCCTCCTCCCCTTCTTTTTTTGGCGTGAATGTTGTTCATCACGTGTCACGTGGCCTGGGGGGTCACGTGACCTTGGGTTGCATGCAACCCGCCGCAGTCGGCGGGTTGCACGAAACCAGGCGCAATCGTTGTGTTGCATGCAACCTAGGTTGCATGCACCCTGTTGCATTTTCTACGTAATTGCGTGTTGCATGCAACTCAGGTTGCATGCAGCCTGAGGGCTTACTGCTGGTCAGGTTGCATGCAGCCTGAGTTGCATGCAACGCGAGTTGCATGCAACACGCAATTACGCAGATGCAACAGGGGTGCATGCACGCTGTTGGATCTTGTAACCTGTTTCATGCTACCTGTTTCATGCTACCTGTTGCATGCTACCTGTTGCATGCAACAGGTAGCATGCAACAGGTTGCATCTCCCCTGAGTGGCTACATCTCAGGTTGCATGTGACCTGTTGCATGTAACGCGCAATTACGCCAACGGCGTAACCGCGCGTTACTTGCACGTTACATGCACGATGCACGCAACAGGTTGCACGCAACCTGTTGCATGCGACAGGTGGCATGCAACAGGTTGCATGCAACGGGTTGCATCTCCCCTGAGTGGTTGCATGTCAGGTTGTTAGCCACCTGTTGCATGCAACGCGCGGTTACGCCGACGGCGACGGCAACGCCGACGCCGCTCAGGCTGGAAACGGGCCCCTAAGAGCTGCGCTCTAAAAGAAGTAGCTGAACTGGTGAGGTAGGTACTGAGGTCTTCTTTGCATTTTTCCTCCAATTCTGTTAAAGATGTATTGATGTAGTTCCATATCAGATGTCTATTGTATTGAAGAAGTTAGGACTTCATTTTTTTCAACCAGAGGCTATACAAAAGAAATAAAGAGTAACTCCTGGCATAAATGTATAGCCGCAAGCCTTCGGGCGAAGGCTACTCAGAATGTAATGCAAAGAAATAGAATATAAGATAAGACTGTGTCATAAGACACAGTCTTATGACACACTCAGTCTTATGACACAGATAAGACTGAGTGGGCACGGCATGCAAGCCACAGCTATGATGGCTAATATTCCGCTTCTGTTTATCGTGCAGCTGCTGGTCCTATCGCATGACGCCAATGCTCCGCTATCTTCAGACATGCTCGGGGATGATTACTACAACACTGGTTAACACCTACCCCCGCCGCTGCTGTTTGAATCGACAGCCCCATGGTCATCGACGGCAAGCTACCTTCCTTCAAAAGCATCGTTCCAGGATCTTTCGACCAGTGGGCACGGCATGCAAGCCACAGCTATGATGGCTAATATTCCGCTTCTGTTTATCGTGCAGCTGCTGGTCCTATCGCATGACGCCAATGCTCCGCTATCTTCAGACATGCTCGGGGATGATTACTACAACACTGGTCAACACCTACCCCCGCCGCTGCTGTTTGAATCGACAGCCCCATGGTCATCGACGGCAAGCTACCTTCCTTCAAAAGCATCGTTCCAGGATCTTTCGACCAGTGGGCACGGCATGCAAGCCACAGCTATGATGGCTAATATTCCGCTTCTGTTTATCGTGCAGCTGCTGGTCCTATCGCATGACGCCAATGCTCCGCTATCTTCAGACATGCTCGGGGATGATTACTACAACACTGGTCAACACCTACCCCCGCCGCTGCTGTTTGAATCGACAGCCCCATGGTCATCGACGGCAAGCTACCTTCCTTCAAAAGCATCGTTCCAGGATCTTTCGACCAGTGGGCACGGCATGCAAGCCACAGCTATGATGGCTAATATTCCGCTTCTGTTTATCGTGCAGGTTAGCACGGAAAACCTTTCCTGCTCTATAAGAAGAAATAACCTTTGTCTTGTAGTTCTGCCGTGCCCACGGTATTGTCTTAAGCGCTTTCTAGACTTGTTATTGCTACTCTGTGGCGATGTTGAACGAAACCCTGGTCCCATGACTAAAGACGAGGCTCAGTCATTGGCGCAAATCGAGTCGATTGTCTCGCAATTATACGACGGCCAGGCAGGAATCGTGAGCCAATTAAGAGAAATCACCGAGGAACAAAAGCGCACGAATGACTCGATTTCCGCACTGACCGCTCGTGTCGTTATCATTGAAAGTGACCTCGCACTATGTAAATCCACTGTTAATACTACTAAAGAAATTGAGGCGAAAGTTGAGTCCGTTCTAACCGAAATCGCTCAACTTAAGCGGCAAACTGATGACGCTGAGAGCCGTTCGCGGCGATCTAACTTACTGTTCTTCGGCCTGAAGGACGCTGCGAGGGAAACATGGGCGGAGTCCGAAAGGCTGATTCTTGAAGTCTGTAACGAGAAACTTGGTATAAGGGTTGACCCAGAAACAATTGAGCGGGCCCATCGGATTGGGAGATTTAATCCTTCTAAAAACAGGCCCATTGTTGTGAAGTTTTCTTTTTTTAAGCAGAAGGAGGCTGTTATAAGGTCGTGTTACAAACTAAAAGATACAGGTGTTTCGGTCAGTGAAGACTATGCTAAAAATGTACAATTCGCGAGGAAGAAGCTCTTGGAATTTGCCCGTACTCAAGGTAGTCCTTTTAAACTCCGGTTCGACAAACTGGTTATTGGTGATAAGCAATTTCATTTTAATTATGCCACAAGCCGTGTTTACGAAGCTGCCACATAACTAACTAGACGTAGTGGGAACAGACCTGCTGCCTCGGAATTAGGGGAAGTTTTATCTGGTGAAGCACGTTGCTGCACTTCCTTTCCAAATAACTTTTCTGTTCTTTTCACTAACATAAGAAGCGTCATTCACAACCGAGACGATTTGTCATCAATTGTTGATGCGTCATCTAGTGATATTGTTGTTTTAACAGAAACTTGGCTTTCGAGCGGTGTTCGTGACAGCGAGATTTTTCATTGTTCCAAGGGGTATAGGTTTTTTAGGCATAATAGGAGTGATAGGCGGGGTGGCGGGGTTTTAATCGCAGTAAACGATAGTATGGAATGTTTTCATGTCGATATTGTCACCCCACTTGAACTTGTTTGTGTGCGTTTGCGATGTCTGCACAGATATATTACAGGGGTGGAACTCATGAAATGTACTTGGGAGCAGCCACGGGAGCAGCTGAAACAGTTGTTTTGGAGCAGCTTGGGAGCAGCTAAAACTACATTCTGGAGCAGGCTAGGAGCAGCTCAAATCAGGTTTTATTGCAGCCTTCAGGTTCTGTCTTAGACAATCACAGGAGCAATTTCAATTATGCTTTGCAGCGCAGATTAACATGAGTGGTTAGGGATCTAGGTGGAAGGCATAACAGTGTAAAAAATTCGAAAACTTAAAACTTTGTGAGTCTTAATGAGAACCAAAAAGCAAGTACCATGTTTCTGAAGATATATATATAGTGTCCTTAGTATTTTCTGAGTGTTTCTGAGTGGCTTTCAGCTGCTCAAAATGCAAACCAGCACTGCCTATCGCACAACCCACACGTGTTCGACATAGTAATTCTATATGTGTGAACCATGTGACGTGTTTAAGCAACGGACGAGTAGGTGCGCGGAGGAACAGTGCAACGAATTTCAAGTTTATCCTATTGTGCAACTCAATATCCAGACGGCAGACTACGATTAACGGAGTTATCGTATTTGAGGCGATAAGCAGGAGCAAGGTTAAAGTACGCCGAGCAGATCTATCGCTCGCGTGAGAGCTGCTGGTCGACAAGGTTTCGGATCGGACCGCGTTTCAGTTCTAGAAAATCACGATTTATCTTGCGGGAATGTGGTTCTAACTTCTAACGATGAAGTACTAAACGCATATTTTGCTCATTTGTTTTCAACTGGCTGACGTGCGGATTCCGGGCCTCAGAGCCTCAGACAATCTGACGCTTTGCTACTCGACCCCGCTTATGGTTGAAGAATAACGATCCACTCGAAGGTGGTGTAGCGCTTAAAATGCAACCCCAAAGTTTCTTTTTTTTTTTTGTGTGTGTGTGTGTGCGCGCTTCCGATTCGGGATACACAGGGAGAATAAACAGAACAAAGGATTGCAAGGCCGACCAAGCTAAACGCGCTCATTGTTGCCAATCGAGTCGATAGAAACCGAAACCAAGACAAAATACAATATTTTTTTGCGCACGTTTTGAGATTTGGAGCATAATGGCGCGAGGTACTGGCTTTGGCGCAGTTTACGCAACATGGCGCAGGATGGCGCAGACAAATGCCTCTGGCGCAAAATGGCGCAAATGGCGCAGCCGTTCCACCCCTGTATTATCATGTGTGTCTGCTACCGCCCCCCTAACGCCCCTGCAAATTTTACTTCTGATCTGTATGACGCGCTGAACGTTATCTCTTCTAGATTTCCTCGTGCCCCTTTGTTATTACTAGGCGATTTTAACCTTCCGCTAATTGACTGGTCCGGAGTGTTCCCGATTGCATCTGGGGGCTCTTCCGACTACACCGAGTTCTTGAACCTTTGTGCCGATTTTTCCTTTTCACAACTTGTCACCGAACCCACCCGAGTTACCAGTACAACGGCCAATATATTAGACCTTATTCTATCTATTGACCCAGACCTTGTCTCATCCATAACTTACTTACCGGGAATTAGCGATCACTCGATTTTGCACTTTTATTTGCAACTTCCAGCTTATTTTGAAAAGAAAACCACGAAACATTTTCTCGATTATGATAAAGCTAACTTCGATACCATTAATAGCGAACTAGCTGCTTTTCTCGATGAGTTCCTTTTTAATTTCTCACACCGCACAGTTGATACCAATTGGAATATGTTTAAAACCAAAGTAAGCTCTTTAATTACCTCTTTTATCCCATGTAGGCCTATCATTTCTAACCACTTATCGCCCTGGTTCAACAGATCTGTTAAGCGTCTTTCTAATAAAAAGAAACGTCTTTTCCGGACTGCCAAGCTTACTGGACTTTCTGAACGATGGGAAGCTTATAGCGCAGCAGCTTGTTCCTATAAGACCGCTATCGCGGAGGCCAAGCGAACATTTTTTTCTGTAACCCTCCCCTCTATGCTAACTAACAGTCAGAGCTGGCAGTAATGTAATTACTGTAATGAAATTACAGTAATTTAATTACTTGTTTCAGTAATTAGTAATGTAATTCATTACTTTTTGTAGCAGGTAATTTAGTAATGTAATGAATTACTCGAGCGACGGTAATTGTAATTAAATTACCTAATTACTTTTTCGCACCAGGCATATTTTTATGTCCACAATACACAAGAGCGCTTTTCTTTTTATTTTACTTTTTCTTTTTCCTCTACACCTTTCCAAAAAAACGCTCTTCGGCCGCCACTATGTTGCTGGTGCCAATGCGGCTGGTGCGACTCTCACGCCCGCTATCAGCTAGACATTTTCTGTCACTCTCTTGAACTGTGAAAACCCGCTCAGCGCGATTCTCTACCTATGTTTTGCGGTTTTGCATTCGACGTTTTCTGGCCCCTCTTGAAAGTTTCCGCTTACTTTTTTTGATGCATGCTGCGTACCCTCTCTGTGTTATCTTCCACTGTGAGAAATAGGGCTGGTAAGTGCCTGCCATTCGAGCTTTTCTGCTCGACATTCTCGGGAAACGGAGGAGGGGAAGGAGGTCGAACTAAGGCCCCTGGTGGAACGGCCTCGACGCGATTTTGCGAACATTGACAATTGTTCTCCCCCCACCCAGAGATAATCCGCGTAGGGTCCTCAGTCATCTCCAAAAATAGTTGTCCGGGTTGGGGTGGGAAACGGATCAGTCGCGTGCATTTCTCTGTCCATCGGTAAACATGCAACAGAGAGTTCTAGCTGTGTGCCATGAACTGTGTGAATAATGTAAATAAAGTTATCTGTAAAAGGAAGTTATCAATGGCTCCTTTATGTTTAAAAGTATACAAAAGTAATGCGAAAGTAATGACATTACTTTTAAAAGTAATTTGTAATGGTAATTAATTACTTTCTGGCGGTGGTAATTTGTAATGTAATTTAATTACATTTCAGCAATTTTCAGCAAAGTAATTAGTAATGTAATTTAATTACAAAATATGAGTAATTTGGCCAGCTCTGCTAACAGTCCTAAACAATTTTGGAATATGTATAGCGGGTCTAAAAATACAGTGCTTTCGCTGACATGTGATGATGGCGTGGTAGTTCCTAGTCAAAGTTGTGCTTCCGTTTTTAATGAATATTTTGTCAAAGAATTCGCTAGTGATGTTGTTCCTGTTTACCCTGGTACTTTTCCGAGATATGGTTTTTTTCAAATGGATCCACTTGCTTTTGACTATGACGGAATTATAAAACTTATTGATGATTTAAAACCATCTTCCTCCTGTGGCGTTGACAATATCACACCGAAATTTCTTAAGAGAACTAAAAATTACATTTCCATTTTTCTTTGCAAAATATTTCAACAATCTGTTAACCTTGGCGTTTTACCAGACGACTGGAAAATTGGGAAGGTGATTCCGCTTCACAAATCAGGCAGTAAACATAACCCTTCCAATTATCGACCCATTTCCCTTATCAGTACTCCCTGCAAAATTTTAGAGCACGTAATTTACTCACATCTTGCTAACTTTCTTGATTCAAATTCTTTTTTTACTGCATCACAACACGGTTTTCGCAAATCACTGTCCTGCGAAACCCAGCTTATCACTTTCACTAATGACCTACTTTCCATCCTCGACCGTGGTTCCCAGGTTGATTGCGTCTTTCTAGATTTCTGTAAGGCATTCGATAAAGTCTCTCACAAACTTTTACTTTTCAAGCTCAGTCACTTGCATGTTGATCCTAATATTTTGTCTTGGATTGAATGTTTTCTTACTAATCGTTCTCAGTTTGTGTATACTAATGATGCTAACTCTTCTCTAAGTCCAGTCACTTCCGGTGTCCCCCAAGGGTCCGTTCTGGGGCCCTTATTGTTTCTTATTTACATTAACGACTTACCTACGTGTGTATCCTCTTCTATTAGCTTATTTGCCGACGACTGTGTGATATATCGTGACGTTACTAATGAATCCGATTCACTCCTCCTCCAAAATGATTTGTGTGCTGTATCCCAATGGTGTGAATTGTGGCAGATGTCCCTTAACATTAACAAGTGCAAGTCTATGAGAGTTTCTCGTCGTCACACGGTTCTTCCACCTCTCTCAATTTGTAACACTCAACTTCAGTCTGTGACCTGTTACAAATACCTGGGTGTCCATATTATCTATAACATGTCATGGAAAACCCACATTGACCACATTATTGCTAACGCTAACTCTATGCTCGGTTTTCTAAAAAGAAATTTTACACTGGCCCCCGTTTCTTTGAAATTACTGCTTTATAACTCCCTGGTCCGGTCAAAATTAGAATACGCTGCTGCAATCTGGGATCCCGGTCACTCGACACTTATAACTAACCTGGAAGCCATGCAAAATCGCGGAGTTCGTTTCATACTTTCTAACTATCATCGTACAGCAAGCGTTTCCTCCATGAAACTCAGTCTATCCCTACCCTCCCTCTCTTTACGTCGCAAAATATTGCGCTTGTGCCTCTTTTACAAGATCTATCATTCTAACACGTCATTGAAAGATAAACTATTCCTTGAGCCCCCATTCATTTCTCCGCGTTTTGATCATCCATTCAAAGTTGGTGTCCCTCATTGTAACACATCAGCCTTTTTGAACGCGTTTATTCCAAAAACATCTCTTGAGTGGAACCACCTTCCCGCTTCGTTTGTTAATATACCTTCAATTGATTTATTTAAAAAAACCTTATCTGCTCACCTTTTGTCGTGATTGTCCTTTTGTTTATTTTTTGACCAGAGTGCTGTGTTTCGAGCTGTTGATGTTTATTCTCGGCTGTGTTTGCTCTTTTTGTACCCCCTTTTCTTTTTCATTTTTTGGTTGCCCCACCCCCTCTGTAATGCCTTTTGGCCCTGAGGGTATTGTAATAAATAAATAAATAAAGAGCATATATATAGAAACATACCTTTGAATGTATATCTTGGCCACCTGCATTCCAGGATATCCCATCCCTGGAGAGCTCCCTCATCTGGTCGGCGAACGCTTGAAGGAACAGCCTCATGTTTGGGTGCTTTGTACCGTACCACAGGAGAGAACAAATGACGTTGCGCCAGCGCAGGTGTGGTGGCAGCTCATTCAGGGTGAAGTGCACGGGCCAGATGGAGTAGTTTGACGACTTAAACATCGGACTCCCGTCTGCACTCATGGTCAGCGTCAGGTCCTGTTTTCTGCAGTTGAGCTTCTCTCGCTGTTGCTTGTAGAAAGATCCGTCGGTGATGTCCGAAACATCAGTGTTTTCTGGTGCCTTTGTGCGGCTCAATGACTCCAAGAGCTGCTCTCTCACAGTACTGTCCGCAAGGAGAGAGGTGAATTGCTTATCCAGCGGCAAGCTAACAAAAAAGTTCCCGTTCGCCATTAACTGGCGACCAATGTAATGCTTTCCACATATCGAACAAGTGCTCGATATGTTGTTGCGCTCTGGTAGCTTTCCTCCAGTTTTCGTCAGCAGTTGATCACAAGTAGGGCAGTAGAAGTGGAACTGCATCTCTTCCGGTGAAGCTCCAGAAAACTTCCTGAACAAATATTTGCTTTCTGGAAGAACATTCTTTCCCAACAGAATATTTCTGAACTTTAGGAGGTCCTCTATGGCCGTCCATTCCAAGTCATGCTTTATCGCTATGTCTATGGTAAGGACAAGGACGTCTCCTACAGACATGGAGCTTCCATCTCGAAGAGGGGTCACAAACTTCAGCAAGAACGGGGAGCTGGCAGAACTGGTGCCTGGATGAGTATCGGTTGAAGAGTGATGTTCGTCTTCATCGTAGTGCTCCGAACCGCTGTCTTCAGCAGCCGAGTGATCTCCTGGATCATCGTCTATAACTACGGGCGACGGACCACTCCCTTCAGATCTCGAGTGGTTGTTTGGTTCATCTCCGCAGCTGCTGTCCGATGCTCCACGAGTAGTCGAAGCAGTCGCAGGGCTTGGGCACCCCGAATTATGGCGTGGACAGGGAACACTTGGAGACACGAGCACCCTTTTTCTTATCTCATGTTCTGTTGATCTTGGTAACGGTTCATCCTATGCGTCGGGCTCAAGATATCGCTTACAAGTTCTGAATTTGCTCAGGCTCATCGTCGTACGTTCACAGCATGTTCCAGTAGAGAAACAACACAAAACCATCTCGGTCCAGTCCACAGAAGTCTAGATCGGCCCGGTTAGCTACAGGCAGTCAATCTTGCCCAGCAGCTCCAACTAAACTGAAAAACAACGTTAATTTTCCGAAGTTCAACCAAATCACGTTCGCCGTGAACCAAATGTGGCTTTGTTGGCTTTGTCTAGCTAGTTGTCCAGTTCTTTGGATTGGGATTGGATTTCGTTGGCTATTGCCTCTGTAACTGGTTAAGGGGGAAACTTATGTTTACTTCATTTACACATGCTTTATAATTGCCAAACATTTCAAGTAAAAATCTCTGTTGTCTTTGATCTAGCTGTAATAGTATGTTTCTTATGTAGATTATGTGGTCATAATTTTTCAAGCCTAATCATCGATCCGATTCCAATCCGATCCACAGCCACCACAGCGTCGGCATTCCGGATGCAGATTCCAGAACATTTTTGTGGTGGAGATTAGTTAATCGCGAATTCCTATTACATCATTGAAACGATGTTCGCGCTAGTTCTTTTTTAAAAGAATTTGATCAGAAAAGGTATGTGGTTCCGGTGCGGTGCATTAAGGACTTTCATCCGATGAACAAAAATGACTTCGATAAGAACGGAGTATACACGACGTTCTGGGAGGACAATGAAAACTCCGAGAACACTGGATCGTATCCTTCGCAAGTGCTGCTTCTGGCAAGTAAGTAATTGGAGACTTATTTACTTAATTATTACAAATAAATAATATATAAAATTAGGAGGGCGTGATCATATTCATAAAATACGCGCGGACGCGCGACATAAAGTGAAACGTGTCTGCGTGGTGGTCGCGGTCATTTAATTTAATTAGGCAGCCACTGATGGGAACTATCAAATATGTCAGTCACATGTACACTGCTCGCAACGACTAGCATGTGCACGTAATCCGCATTTTCTCACTGGACAGGTTAAGAACCGCTTTCGAAATCCGCGTGCTGTTCGTCAGAAGGTTTGAGCCCACTGCACGTGGAAAGACCAGCACCGCAGACTGTGCAAGAGCAAAACTATGTTAAATGGTGATTAAGTGTTTTAGTAGTATTTATATGGCTCAAGTTCTGGTGGTTTTGATGACAGCCTTTTATTTCAGTTGCCAGTGTACACACAATCGTTATGCGAGGAATTCACTGTCCAACACTAGGTAAATGCGTAATTTTGCGTCACACTCGCTTCGTCGCGTGGTAATAGTGTGACTCTTACCCCAAAATAGCAGGGAGAGAAAGAACAAGCAAAATGTGAAAATCATTTTTGCTGGCAACAGCATCGATAGACGACTAGATGACAACTTATTCATACTCGCACAGTGTATAGAGATAACAATTACTAGTCAAAAGACATTACGGGTAGCATTGGATATCAAAGTTCTTGCATTCATATATCTCAAAATTGCGACCTAATGAGTGCCAAACTCTGTTGTATAAATATTTGATGTACTACTTTAAGTAATTTTTTTTAGTTGTAACACAGATTCCGAAGAACTGCAAGCGAAGAGGGCATCCAGAAGGGTGCGCAAGGCCGTAATCCACCCTTCAGATCTTGAAACTGGAGAAGGAAGTGAGCATGAGGCAACTGCTTCTCAGAAGCAAACATCCAAACAGGTATGTTGCACTCATTTATACTTAGTGCAACTTCATAGTCTTTCAGGACTTTCGTAACTTTTTACAGGAGAAGAAAAGGCACAAAGTGCACCAGTTGGCATCTAAGAGCTCTGCCTATCAGAGCATCCTTCAAGAGCATCTGGAAAACTCTAGGAAAAAAAATGAAGCCGCCTGTGCCGTCCGGGTATGTGGTCCATAAATATGCATTTAACACAAGATTTTGATACTTTGTGTACACAATGGTCTAAATTTTTTACTGCTCAGGTCTCTACAAACGATGTCGTCCTGCAACTGAATCGGACAGCGACAGTGATGACTATGTCATTTCTGCGTCAGAGCTGAAGCGTGCCAGAAGCGACGCGAGGGACTGGCGCCACCGCTGTGAGGAAGCCATCAAAGAGAAGGCCCAACTCACCAACATCAAAGAATCTATGAATGGGACTATCGCTAGCAAGCTGACAGCCAGTAAGTATGTCTTCATTCATTCAGCTGTTTGCATAGAAGCCTGTGGTTCTATTCAGTGTATTTTTGGAGACTGCATGCCCATGTTGTTTCATACATACAGAGAATACTTAATCTCTTTTTGATGGCTTACTTTTTTGACGTTGGCATCATATGCATCTGATGAGCTGTCACATTGCTGAACTAATCTCTCCTTAAATATATAGGCGCAATTTTCAATGATTTGCTTGGTTGAAATTGGTGTATAATGCTTAATTGAAATATTTTTTTCCCTGATGTTTAAGGTTTTCATGTTGGTTTGCATTACGATAGAGGTTTCCAAACTAAGGCAGTGTTTTTCATTTGTTCAATTGAGGAGAAACTGGAGTCAAGAAGGCCTATTCAGTTGCCAGAAGTGCAGGCAGTTCGTCCAGGTAAGGAGCCCATGAGCTTATACTGACATGTTTTTATTAACTTAAACAGAACTGAACTGATAGAATACATTTTTTTATAAACTACTAGATGTGAGGTGTTGGCTAAAAAATCTCTTGCCAGTGGGAATTTCTGATATTTTCACCTACAGGTTTGAGCACAGAAAAACGCTCCTTAGTATGAAGGTAAAGAAAGTAACATCAAAATGGCCCCATCTTTCAAAAGTCAGTCTGCTTCCCGTTGTCAGCCTTTATTATTAGGGCACCAGTGTGTTCATATGGATCTCGCTAGCCGTTTTGAGTTATCCGAAATTAATGTTATGACCTGAGTATTTTGTAGCTTTAGTAAAGTTGTAAGAGTATTTGGTAATATGTATTAACTATGATGGATTGTAGCCTATAGGTCATACTTTTGTTTTTGTTTATAGATTCCCAGCAAGAAGATCCATGGATTCCAAGATTAAACAGTGGTAAATTTGGGCAATAATTTATAGTGCAGCAGTCTAATGTGACAGTCATGTTTTATATGCAGGGGTGGTCCAGCTGCGCCAATTGCGCCATTTTGATAAATTCTCCTATACCTGTGCCTTGCTCCGCCTAAAGACACAAATTGCGCCAAACTGCGCCAAAAAGGGCTAGTCGGTCCGTGAACGAGTCCTTTTTTGGAAGAATGGCATTTTCGGCTGGCAACCCGGTGGGAGTTTTATTTTCTAGGCTAGGTGGCGCAAGCTGCCGCCCGATATGAAGGGTAGAGCCGTTACCATAGCCATCACAATCCAATTCAGGTTTCCGGCCCAGTGGCATTATTGCGCATTATTGTTTTGTTGCGACCGTTTTGATATGCGGCGTTGTGGCTGTTCATTTCTGCATCGCCACTACTAAGTCCTCTTGAAGATGAGCCAAGGTGAGTACTTTTTTTTTTCTGCATGCGCGTTTTAAGTTACAGACCCCATAGTAGAAATTTGCTCGGACGCTCGTTCACCGGCAGACCAGCGGCATCAATACCGAACGTGGTACTCTTTTTGATCGCGTGGTCGTTGCATGATTTCCTTGTTGCAAATTGTTGCGTGTTCCTTTTCATGTCAAATGCCGTAAACGATTGGTCACCCCTTGGTTGTCGTACTGTCGCACTGCGTGCGAACTCAGAATAGAGCTTACAAACATGTTTAATAAATCGCTATAGTTTCGGATTCTCGGACGCCTTGAGTATATTTATCACAATCCCGAAAAACAGGTCGACTTACAATTGTGTAAATACATATTCACCGCGGTAACTTTAAAGTTTGTAGATCATGGCAAAAAAGTTTTGGCGTATTTTCTTGGTTTGCTTAAAATTGTAATTTTGTCCTTTTTTTCTAGAGCGAAGCACCAAATTTAAAGACTCAGTACTCAGTGAGGTGGACTCAAATAATGATTTAATTAGTCTCTGGTGCAAAAAGGGGACTCACAAAACTGATGCATTTTGTGTCCTCTGTAATTCATCAATTTCCTGCGCACAGCAGCATTGAAGAAACATGTTGAAGCTGCTGCAAGGCACAGAGATGAAGACGGAAACCTTCAGCCCCCCAAATTGGTGCAAGCCGCATTGGATTTCTCACAAAATGCTTCTGGCACATCACTCCAAGACCAAGTGTGGAAAGCAGAATCAATTTTCGCTATGTCCGTTGTTTCAAAGTCTATCCCTTTCTCGTGGGGAGACAGTGCTACGGGAATGTACGAGTGTATGTTCCCGGACAGCGAGGTTGCTAAGAAGTTTAGCTGCAGCAGGTCCAAGTTATCATGCATCGTGTCCGACGGACTCGGCCCTTGCTTCAAGTCCAGAGTTGTGAGTGAGCTGTGCCACCCAAATGTTTTCTTCTCTGTGATGATCGACGAAACCCCAAAGCCAGAGAAAAGAACGCAGCAACTGGATGTGCTTGTTAGGTACTTTTCTAACAGCCAGCAACAGGTTGTCGTTGAGCATGTGCAATCGTACAACCTCGGGCGTGCCACCGCGGAAGTAATTGTGGGCTGTGTAGAAGACGCGCTGACTGAGCTACCGAAGAGAGGGCTTGTTTGTTTTTTCAGTGACGGGCCTAACGTCATGAAAAGCGTGAGGAACAAGCTCCAGAAGGATATGCCATCAAGTTTGGTTGACATCAACAACTGCAACCTTCACAAAGTCCACAATGCTTTTCCAAAAGGTCTCGATGCGTTTGGCTCGGATGTTGAGGAGGTCGTCCGAAACTTCTACTACTACTTCAAAAGCGCTGTTCGTGCTGAAGCCCTCGGAGAATGTCAGGAGGCTCTAGGGATTGCTTCTCATGTGTTTCTGCGTCATGTCTCCAATCGCTGGCTCACACTTCAAGATTCACTGTGTCGTGTCCTAGAACAATTTGAAGCGCTGAAGTCATACTTTCACAAGGCAAGCCTGACAAAGCAGCGAGTGGACACTCAGAATCTTCACAGCAAGCTTGCTGCAGGATTTTCAAAGAAAGACCTTTATGCCAAGGTGTTGTTCTTGAAGAACTGTGCCGAGCTTTTTTCTCGGTTTCAGACACTGTTTCAGAAGCAAGAGCCCCTGCTACACATACTCCACGCGGAGTTGCTGTCTCTAGTCCAGCGAATCCTCAGCCGTTGTTTGAGGAGTGCAGCCTATGTGGACAAGAGTGCGGAGGAACTGAAGAAGCTCGATGTGCAGGACTCTACCCTGTGGAAAACCAAACCAGAAGTGGGTATGGACACTGAGCAGGCAATGCTGAAATGGGATCCAGGTGAAAAGAAGCGGTTACTTCTTGGGGCCCGTGCCTTCTACTTGGCTTGCTCGAAAGACCTCCTGCAGAAGCTGCCTCTTGACAATAAAGTCCTTCAGCACACAAGTCTCTTGGGATTGCAGCCCAGCGACGTGGAGTCAGAAGTCCGATCCTTGCGATACCTTGCTTCCCAGCTACCTCAAGTGCTTAAAAGCGACCACGTGTCATCACTGGTCGATGAGTGGCATCTGCTGAGATGTGACTCTGCTAACAGCCTTCAGTTGATGGAAGATGGACGGATCGACACTCATTGGGCTACAGTATTTCAACAAAAGTGCGCAGCTGGTCAGCAGAAGTACCCACTGTTGTCAAGGCTAGTAAATGCGCTGCTTTCTACCTCATGGCAACGCGGACTGTGAGCGAGGCTTCAGTGAGAATAAGCATCTCCTTGAAGGCGGAGCCTCATTGTGCAATGCGAGCATCAACGGATTGCGGCAAGTGAAGACCTACCTGCAGAGGTATGATGGAGATGCCACAAAGGTGCCCCTGTCACCAGACCTTCTGCGAAGCGTCAAAAGAGCAAGAGCCCGGTATGAGGAAAGAATTGGAAGCAGAGAGGCCGACATGAAGAGAAAAAAAGCCTGACAGCACACAAGTTGATGCTGACAACTCACATGACAAGCGCTTAAAGAAGCAGTTGGAGGAAAGGGTGATCTCGTGCCGTGCGTTGCTGAAGAGGGCGGAAGAGACCATTGGTGCAAGACTGAAGTGCCAAAGCTTAGAAAAAGTAGAAGGTGGCCAAACTATGTTAGCTGAAGCCAATGCTACTTTGTCACGCACTCTTTGCGAGCTGGACAAACTGAAAAAAAAAATGCAAAAAGCATTGAGTCAATTTTTTTTTTTCACCTGTGATATATAGCCTACAGTCAAAAGGCAAGAAGTATTAAGCAATATTTTAGTTTTCATCTGTGATATTTTGTTACATAATTAAGCTTTAGCTGCAAGAATGTTCTGTCATAAATAAAATGGTTTTCTTATGGTGAGTTCTTTTCTTTGTAAATTACTATATGAAATTCAGATGTTCGTGACACACACAGACATATATATATATATAGGGGGTGAGGTAAGATTGACAAGGGCAGCCGTAATATATATATAATAATAAAGACATGGCACAGAACTGCTCTATGTTCATGCTGCTCCAAAATGTTGTTTTCCTGATACCAAGGTGCTCCAAAACGAGCTTTTCCCTGCTCCAAAAGGGGAGTTTATGTGATACGAATTGCTCCAAAATTGGGTTTTTCTTGCTCCAAAAATTGCTCCAAAACCTAATATGGCTGGACCACCACTGTATATGTCATAATTGGCCTATCGCTCACACAGAATTTTGAGGCCTGTCCAGTACATGTATGCTATAATATGCCGAGCATTCTTGACTCAACTTGCAAAAGTATTGATAATAAAATGACTTACAATGGATAACCTATCCACAACTTTACCCAGTGTTACATTTAAAGTTCAATACTTGAGGGACACATGTTTCAGGCTGCATACCACATCGACACGTCCCGGAGACAAGTGTGCAGAGAGCACGAGCAACACCTCCTCCCAATCTTCCAGTAAGCTTGGCCAGAGGACCCCCAGAAGTGCCCAACACTGAGCTGCTAGATTCGCCCCCAAGGGATCCCCCAAGTATCCTCCCAAAAGATGACCAACCCAGGAGCTTCCAAAGAGCCACCTCGGGATCCCCATCAGCCACAGGTAAAGTAGCCAAGTTGACTAGGCACCAGTGTTGTTTTAGTGTTCTTTTCAATATTTTGGCTAACTTATGAAATCTTGGCCTCTCATCAGTGGATGACCCTCAGGCTGCGGGTCATGCTCCTTTTACTGACATCGGTGGTGGCAGGGTAAGCATATAACTAACATGTATTCAAGGTCGCTTCTAAATGATGTTTCTACTACTTCTGTAGTTCCACTTGAAAAGGGGCCTGACGGTTGGCAGCAAGCAAGCAAAGAAAGCCATGGGACAGACGAAGCCAGCGCTAGTAGCAAAGGACATATCACAAGCAATATGGGGTCGCCGGGGGCTGGCCGAACGAACCTATGGGGGTAAATTAGCCCCAAAAGACTATTACAAGTCTGGTGCCACTGCAAGGAAGGAGATGACCCCTGAAAAAGTGGCCCTGGTGATTGGTAAGTTTGCACATATTTTTTGTATGTGTGATCTATGCGTAATACACTTTGCTTTCTGCTGTCTTGCAGAGACAGTGATATACTGGGGATCCCGAACAGGAATATCTGTGACACACGCCCTCAAGAACATGTCTACTATTCTGTCGCAAAAAATTCAAAATGTGCGCAAGAGCATGAGGCGTTTGGACATGTGAATTGAGCAGAGGCGGGGATCTAAAACAGCTTTTTGTGAGTTAAGGCTCGTTCACACTCTTGCAACCGAGTACGACTGAGAGACAAGACCGGTTTCTAATCCTCTTGTGACTTCTTAGGACCAGGCGCGCTGCTGCGGAGCTGGTACTAAGAAGTTGCAAGAGGATTAAAACCGGTCTTGCCTCTCTCGGTCGTACTCAGTTGCAAGAGTGTGAACCAGCCTTTAGGAGTAGGAATGCAATTGTGCTGTAAGAGCTACAAAAAATGCAAACCTTTCAGTTCAGAGCACTGTTCGCCCATGCCTAGTTAGGGGGTCTCTACGGAAGATGCAATATGAACAAGGATACAGATAAATGGGAATATTGGAGGTTTACCCCTGCACATATCAGTTAAACCCAGAACACCTTTTTTTTAAATTCTGCCATATGCGAAAAAAATGTATTACGCCGCTTTTCTTTGGCATGTACAGTTGGAAACAAAAGTTTCCGGACCACAGGAGCTGTGGCAGATTTGCATTGCTGCGCCCTCCGATGACTCGGCACCTGGCGTCGAGACCGGCGCTTCGCGCATGTGCATCCTGCGATACTTGCAGGAATGCCGGTTTCCTCGTCTGCAACTCCCGCGCTCCGATTGTTGACAACCTGTCACATGATGCTGCTTCGGAAGCAGCAGTGGTAAGAGGTGCCCGTGAATCAGCGGAGAAAAAATTCGCAGATCTTACCAGCTTTTACGGTGGCGTGCCTTTTTCGCCAGCTCCTTTCACTCAACCCAACTAGTATCCATTGCCAGTGATAGCATGCCTTCCTGAATGCCGTCTGAATGTTATCGCTTATTATGATAAACTTTATTTTAGAGCGCAGCTCTTAGGGGCCCATTCCCGGCTTGAGCGGCGTCGGCGTCGCCGTTGGCGTCGCCGTCGGCGTAACCAAGGTCACCCCAAGGTCACGCGACCTTCAAGGTCATCCCAAGGTCACGTGACCCCTCCCCCAGGTCACGCGACACCCAAAGTCACGTGACCCCCCCGAGGTCACGTCACCACCCCCCCAGGGTCACGTGACCTCCCCGATGACGTCATCGTCACTGATGACGTCACCGGCATCCGCATCATCATCGTCATCATCACTGATGACGTCATCAGTGACGTCACTGATGACCTCACCGGCATCCGCATCGTCATCATCACTGATGACGTCACCGGCATCCGCATCGTCATCATCACGGATTACGTCATCGGTGACGTCATCCGTCATGATGACGATGACGATGCGGATGCCGGTGACGTCATCAGTGATGTCACTGATGACGTCATCAGTGATGATGACGATGACGATGTGGATGCCGGTGAGGTCATCAGTGACGTCACTGATGACGTCATCAGTGACGATGACGATGCGGACTCCGATGACGTCATCAGCGATGATGACGATGACAATGTGTCAGTGACGTTATGACATCACTGGCATCGTCACGTGACCCTCCAAGGTCACGTGACCCCCCCCCCCCCCCCCAGGTCACTTCACCCCCCAGTACCCTTCCCTCCTCCTCCTCAAGAGCTACGCTCTAATTCGGTGTTACAAGGAGTTGTAAACGGCTTTCACTTTTTACATTTAATGTTTCCTTACCTGAACTGATAAACAGTAAAGGATGTAGCAGCGGCGCCACGCGGCATTTTACCAACAATCGAGGCACGGGAGCCGCAAGCGAGGAAATCGGCATCCCTGCGAGTATGGAAGAATGCACAAAGCCAAGCACCGGTCTCAACGCCAGGTGCCGAGTCATCAGAGGGTGCAGCAATGTAAATCGGCCACAGCTCCTGTAGTGTGGAAACTTTTTTCCCAGACTGTGCCTATCCTGCAAGCATTATTCTATCCCAATTACCAGTTTGATGTCTCCTGATTTGATATGTTTATTTGAAGTGTTTCCATGTACATGCATTGTTTAGTGAACAGCTCTTGGTTTTAATATTGTGACAGTTAGTGTCTTTTGTTCATTTTCATGAATGAAGGTAGACATGATTTTGTTTTTATATCCTACTTTGGATAGTTTAATTATATTCACTCTGAGATTCTTGACACTACCATTGTTGAAGTTTTGTTTGTTAATAAGAGGAATTTCAGATGTACATACTTCTCTTGGATGTATTCTTTGTACGTGTACATTAAATTTACTTCATCTTCAGAAGTCACCGCAATGCCAAAAAAACCCTTTTTAAACCGTCTGGATAGGACATATATGTCAGAAGTTATTATTGGAGAGAAAGCAACTGAATTGAAGTAATATTTGCGGTTCGAGACTGATTTTAGTTTGCATCAATTTGTCAAATAGTCACTCTCAAAAGTAGCCACCATTTGAAGAATGTCGCACAGATAATACTCTCTAGAAAGACGTGTCATTCATGGGACTAGACACAACAAAGATTACATAAACAGCTGAGGAATCTTTCTCCTTCCAAACAAATGGGAGACTGCAAAAAGGGTTACTATTAGTTTGACATTTCCCTTCGAATAGTGGCTACAGATGAAATCAAACTAAAATGGTCCTCGCCCCGTATATATTGCTCTAATTAAATTATTTTTCATTTAAAGTATATTTCGTGATATCTGTGGCCTATACCGACTGTTTGAAACTTTTTTCATTCCAATGTTGCTTTTAAGTAAGGTAACTTAATTTCTTCCCAAGCAGGTAGATTTTCTTTATGAAGCATACGTCGTTTTGTACTAGAAAAAGAGGGGCCATGTAAAGTTAATCGAGAATGACTTCTTGACACGTGTGCTTAATGTAATTTGAAAAAAAAAAGTAAACTGATATAATTTTAATACTTCAAGGCTCATTTGGACTGTCAGGACACATTTCATTTTGTATTTGCTAATCAAAGGTGTCAAATAAAATATGGATTTACATATTTGACCATGATTATGAAGTCTTTTACGGAAAACGCAGCTGGTCTCATTTGAAGTGGGACCACTTAAAGTAGTCCCACTCCAAATAAGACCACTTCAAGTGGTCACACATCAAGTGGGACCACTTGAAGTGGTCCCACTTGATGTGGGACCACTTGAAGCGTCCCCCATGAAGTGGTCCCACTTGAAGCGTCCCCCATGAAGTGGTCCCACTGAAGCGGTCCCATTTGAAGCGGTCCCATTTGAAGTGGTTCCACTTGCCAAGTGGTGCCTGTTCGATAAACCACTTCAAGTGGGACCTCTTCGAAAGGTTCCACTTGCAACATTTTCACCTGGGCACCCTTTTCAGCCACGGTAGTTCGGATGCTTGGAAAGCCCTTGTCGCTTAAAACAACATCACCGGGCTGAACCAGGGACAGAAATCCAGAGTTAACAGTTATGTGGCAGTCACTTTGTCGGCCCCCATAGATCTCAGATATAAATCAAATCATGCCATTCGGAATTATGCCAATCAGCAATTTGATGATGTAACCACTTTTGTAGCTGGAGTACAGGGAGTGCTGTTGCTCAGGGTCAGATGGAGATTCAGTTCTAATTTCTGTACAATCAATAATGAATGTGCAAGCTAGGTAGTGCGTTTTAAAGGCTGGTGGTAGCAACTCCTTGATAATTTCACGGGCTGGCACAAATACCCATCGTTCAAGCCTCACACTAAGAGTGTCCAGTAGGGTCCTAAAAATCCAAGAAGCTGTGGTCTTGTGGACGAAAAAGAGAGCGGCCAGTGCGGTGTAACTGATCCCCAACTTAAGTTTCATTAAGAAGAGAATGAGTTTGTCCTCAGCCGGAATGTCACTACTTCTGTACCTGGTTGCGGGTGTAAGACACAGTAGGAGGCTGAAAACAGTCATTGTGACACCATATGGGTCCTGCAGTGCCTGCTCTGAATCTCTGAGAGACTGGAACCCAAGGAAACCGCACCGCCGTCGCCAATCTCTTTCTGTGCTTGGGGCCGTCCTTGGGGCCGTGCTTGGGGCCGTGCTTGGGGCCGTGCTTGGGACCGTGCTTGGGACCGTGCTTGGGACCGTGCTTGGGACCGTGCTTGGGACCGTGCTTGGGACCGTGCTTGGGGCCGTGCTTGGGGCCGTGCTTGGGGCCGTGCTTGGGGCCGTGCTTGGGGCCGTGCTTGAGGCCGTGCTTGGGATTTAATGGTTGGAAGGAAAATTAGAATAAAATATTCCCATTAAACACAGCTGCATAGGATAGAAACTGAGTTGTGACATCCTCCCATAGAGAATATTAAAGTTAAATGTATTATTCCTCTGTTAAAATTACCTCACCCACCTGCTCTGTGTGAGTGACCTGCGTTGATCCGTTGTGTCCATCTGTGGCAGACAGCAGGAGCCAAAGTGGCCCACCATCCAGTCCCTCGTCATCAGTCTGCGTCGCCTAAGAACAGTAACACGGAAATTAAATTAGCACTCAACATCCTGTGCCACAAACAAATCTATAAATACTGTACGCTCATGATGGTAGGCACTGAAAAGTAAGAAACAAAGGTCCAGAGTATTATACTCTATGCTGAGGCAGAACTTACATTTACAGTCCTAGAAGTGGGGCCTTTAAAACAATATTACTTGCAGTCACAGGGTGCCCCCACCCCCATAAATTGTCGTTAATTACCATTGCAGACGTGCACTTCGTAGGCATGGCTTAGGCTGCCGTGTGGACGAGCGTCGCAAAGGAACCCCAGTTGGAACTCTCGGCCTCTGATGTAGCCTCTGGCTCAGAAACCGTGTGAGGGTCAGGAGGCGTCCCCACTAGAGGTGGCATGGGTTGGCAGCGGCTGGATCGTTTCAGCATCCTGAAAGGTTGAACATGTCACATCTTGCACTATATGCTAGACCACATTACTATTACCTCTTTGCCCTCTCTACATTGGGCGCCTTTTTCTTGTAGACAGGCGGGAAGATGGTGGGGATGTACGAGGGTGTGCCTCAATGTCGTTCTTACAGCTGTCCACAAAATGGACACTGCAAATTCTCGTCGCCGGGGACGACAACCACTTGGAGCCATCCTCGTTGGAAAATAAAATAACCTGAGACCAAGCTCTGGCCTGACCAGCCGAAAATCAGGCCGACCTTTATTAGCTTCCAAGTCGACATCACATTTTTAAATATCTTAGGCGAAATATGTTTACCAGAGTAGCATAGCGTCACTGTATAAATGCTATGATACGAGCACGTAAATCGCAAACTCTCATGACGCCGGCATTGCCACAGTGCTTTACCACACTTGGCATATCCACATTTTTTATGCTGACCGTCATACTACCGTATTTTCCGGACTATAGTCCGCAAAAGAGAATTTGGGGTCAAAAATAAAAGTTTTTGCTCAGATAGTCCGCACGCGGCACATATTCCGCACTTAGTGTCTAATCCGAACGAGAAAATTATCATACACAGCACACCTTAAAAAATGCCTGCTGTATTAGCTCACAAAGAAGCTTGTATCATACACAAATCACTATTAATATATCCTTCGTGTCTTGCCACAGGGAACGATCCACCTTTAGATAGTCCGCACCGGGTAAAATTTCAACTTTTAAACATGAATAGTCCGCGGCCTATAGTCCGAAAAAAAAAAAGCGGTAATTCCGTCCCATTTCATTATCGGCGCATTAAGCGAAATCCATGCACTACTAATAAAGTACTTACTTCTGTCGGCGCACTACCGTGATCCAAGCTTGCCGTCATTGGGTCTCGTACACTTTGCCAGGGAAACTGTAGAGGTGCAGAGACTTGCTAGTCCGTTCCCCGAGATTGTTGCTACAACCAACTACGCAACAGTATCGTGTGTCAGGCTTACGTTTCTTTTTCTCCATTCCTCCTACGTAAATAACTCGTGAAGCGACGAAGATGGCAGCGAAACGCGTAGCAAAAAGCCGTCAGACGTGCCAAACCACGCGATCTGATAGTACCAAAGCGTCTCACTAGGGCCTGGGATAGCGCTGCAGTCAGCGGCGAAACTTGAGCACTCCTCGCGTATTAGCCCCGTGAACGAGCGCGAGCGGCGCTGCGGTCGCTGCGCCCTGATTGGATGAAGTGTATTGTGACGTAGGCAAAGGAACGCAGCGACCCGAGTCGTACCTGTCTACGGTTTGGTCCACGCTCGCACAGTCTCTGCTATGGTGGCATTCTGTTCAGTGCCACAATGCAAAGCCAGAAAAGAACCAGGTATCAGCTTTCACCTGTACCCGAAGTCGACGAGATTGAAGAAAGCGTGGCTGATTAAGAATGGGAAAGCCAGCGCCAAAGTATGCCCTTGTGTGCAGCAAGCACTTCCAAGAGGATTTCGTCTACCCCGTGTATAAGATACTAGGCAAGATCGATACCGACACGTCTCCGTACACAGCATGAGCGTATTTGTTTATTTTTCTTTTATAAACAGGTTACAAGTGCCAGAAATTATCGGCAGAGGCGATTCCATCGGCGAACCTCCTCATGCGTCCACACGACAGAATGCGATCGTAAGAGGGGTCGGCGAAACAGCGGCGTAAGTGTTTCGGACTTTACCTCCTAGTTATAAAAAAAATAGCATAAAAATATTAGATCCCTGTCTCACTGGCATTCCAGATAGCATTTACGTCTACCGCCTTTAGGCGAGCGGCGAAACAGCTCGCGATACCGACTCGCGCGCGCCGCTCAGCACGCACTCGCTCGCCGATTCTTCAGAACCCTTCGTTCCAAAATTATTTTCAAATGCCCAAAGGCCTACGTGCCTGTGTGACAGAGGAAGTCTACGCAAATGCAGCTGCATCATGAATGAACTGTGACCCAGTTAGTAGACATAAGCAAACTTTATTTTTGAAAAAATGTGCAACGACTGAGAACAATTTATGGTAACCAGAAAACAGTCTAATTTCCCCGAGTTCTGTGTAGGTGCATAGCTATTTCACTCCACATACTTAGTGAACATTTTGTACTTTTGCTTAACTGCATTGCCCTTTTTCCAGTCTTGTTTATTAAGCCAGTGCACATTCAAATTGTTCTTTTCACGTGAAAGACACAATGCTGCACATCCTCACCAGCTTCCACAGCCTTCCATCTCCATACAGTTGGACCCCCTGATAGCACAGGAAAACACGTACGTACGTAAACTGTCACCCATGGAGGGTGACAGTTTACGTACGAAAATCTTGTGTTTAGGCTTTGACACTCTTTTTTTCACTTAAAATCAATGTTTTATTGCCCATAAAGATCAAATCTTCGAAGAAAAAAAACTAATGTGCCTGACACGCTACCTGACAATGGCTTTGTTGTGCACCAGGCAAGGGCCAATATTAATGAGCTCCCAATATCACCAAAATATACCAGTGAAGCACTGTCTAAATCCAGCAAAAGTCAACTGTAAGCAGTGTAGACAGATATAATGAGTAGGTAGAAATACAATGAAGTAAACAAATAAAAAGTTAGGGTGCGAACGAGCTGGGGAAGGTTTAACATAATTTAAGACAACACCCCCAGACTGGGGAAAAGACGAAGGACAACACAACACCGTCTCAAATACAGCTGATTTTTATTCCACAGAAGTTTGTGTTTATATAGTGTTTCGCTGCCCCCACGAACCAAAAGTGAAAACACTCTTTACACAAATGCAGAACTCAAAGGACGTGGCACAAAGCTGAAAAAAGTTGGGTTGAATCTTGAAGTAATTAGGTACCGCAATATCCCGAGTCAACGCCCACCCCCCAACCCCCTGAAATTCTCTAAAATTGTGGGGTGGGCCATGACTCGGGTACCGAGCTCAAAAAGTTTCGGAAAAGTTTAAAAATGTGATTTTTTTTTGTCTGTGTATAGCGAAGGTAGACAGGAGATTAAATGAATTCAAATCTCGGGTTGGTATCTTACTTGCGACTCATTTTACTGTCGAGCAAAATCCACTGCTTCGCGGGTAGCTCGTTTCCGCCTCCTCCGAGCAAGCGCAATTCGAAGCCACGACCACTGCAGCCTTCGGTCCAACGTGAACGGAAAAAAAAAAGAAGAGAATCATCGAAAAAAGAAGAAAAAAAAAAAAATCGCAAGAAGCCACAGTGATTGAGCAAAGGTGACGAACGCCGAAAGGAAAGCGGGTCCCCGCTTCCTTTTCGACTTCGGAACCAAGCAAACCGGCAGCCTTTAACCGACGCCTAAAACAAACCCTGTACAAAAGCTAAAATAAGATGACAAAAGCGAAAACCATAAAAAGGCTCTCTCCACTGGCGCAACCGTTGCCGCGGGAAGTGCGCGCACGCACAAACTCAATGACCTTCGAGCGCGCAGCCAAGGACAATTGGGCGCCGACGCGGAGCGCAGCAATTGGTTGTTCTCAGAACGCAGCCACCGGTTACGCTCTGCGCCGGCGCCTAATTGGCTTGTGTGTGTGTGTGTGTGTGTGTGTGTGTGTGTGTGTGTGTGTGTGTGTGTGTGTGTGTGTTGGTTGTGTGTTGGTTGTGTGTTGGTTGTGGTTGGTTGTGGTTGGTTGTGGTTGGTTGTGGTTGGTTGGTTGTGGTTGGTTGGTTGTGGTTGGTTGGTTGTGGTTGGTTGGTTGTGGTTGGTTGGTTGTGGTTGGTTGGTTGTGGTTGGTTGGTTGTGGTTGGTTGGTTGTGGTTGGTTGGTTGTGGTTGGTTGGTTGTGGTTGGTTGGTTGGTTGGTTGGTTGGTTGGTTGGTTGGTTGGCATTGAGTGGACTGTGGTAATAGGTACGTTTATCTCTGAATCAGCTTGACAATAACTGGGCGATTTTTTTTCGCGCCGTTCTGCGATTCCCACTGTAGGCTGATGGAAACATCCAAGGGTAGGCTTAGGTAGGCGACCGCATTCCACTTCTTGATTCCGCCCTGCCGTAGTTTGCCGCTACGGGCGCCCTGGTCGGGGCTTGAATTAGATGCGCACGGTTCCTATAGCATTGCTTGAGTGATGTAAATCTGTTGGAATGCAACTGCAGATGTCACCACAATTTCTTCTTTTTTCGCTATCAGTGATTCGGATGCTACCTACGCCTGAACCATTGGTTGAAGTCTTGACTGCAACAAGTGCCAACGCCTCACCGATCCCCGACATGGCCGGGTCTCGACAACCACGTCCCAATTTGTGAAGGCAGGAAAAATATCATTGGAATGATTTATTTTCATTTGTATGAATGATTGAATTGAGATTTACACTCGGAATTTGTTTTCCTTTGTTTGCCGTGGTCAGTGCAGAGCTTGACAAGTTCCGACAGGAAACTGGGGTGCAAGCTGACACCACCAGTAGTCCCTCCTACCGTGATAACTAGCTGATCACAATCTCCAAAGTAGTGGATGAAAACGGGTTGCTCGTGCTCTCTGGAATTTGCTCATTTGAGTTGTTTTACAATATTACGGAACTATATACAGAAGCCCGCACTCTTCGGTCATCCCGTAGCTTCTGTTTAGGTGATGACGATGTTGAGCTGCTCACGTTCATGAAGCTTTGCCATAACATTACATTTTCCCCGTTTTGTATTTGGTATTCAAGGGACTACAGCGTCCAACATGTTTAAAGAATCCATTGTAGTTCTCGCAAGCATCCTAGAGCGTGCCGTTTTCTGGCCCGAAAAAGAAGCCGTGGTAAGCTGTCTCACCAGATATTTCTGGCAATACAAAGAAACCAGGATGATACTGGACTGTACAGAAATTGAAATTGAGAGGCCCAAAGACCTCGTGTCAAGGTTGCTGACGTACAGTCATTACAAAGAGACGTACACGGCCAAGGTCTTGGTGAGCGAAACGCTGGCAGGCTTAATTAGTTATGATAGCCCAGCGTATGGCGGAAAAGCATCCGACACATTCATAACAAAGGAGTCGCAGATACTTGACAAATGCACTCCACACACTGACAGTGTGTGGAGTGCATCCTTTGTCATGGTTGACAAAGCATTTCTTATCAGTGAGCTGTGCCGGGAAAAAAATGTAAAAGTGATAAGGCCTCCATTCCTAATGGAGAAGCAGCTCACTGCAGAGGAAGCCAGGACTAATCAGTTGATAGCCAGTGCTCGAGTACACGTAGAAAGGGCAATTCAAAGAATGAAGCTCTTCCGAATTCTACGACATCGGTTTGATCTAAATCTTCTTCCGTATGTTGACGAGATCTTCACTGTGATCACTGGCATAGTGAACCTATAGAAGCGATTATTTTGTTCCATAGTGAACATAGTGGCATAGTGAACCTATAGAAGCCATTATTTTGTTCCAGTAGAGCTGTTGTTGATGCACGAGTGCCACACAGGTTTAGATACACAGCTGTTGCGTGCTATGTGTGTGTTTATTTTCAATCATTGTAACTTCCATTTGTAACATTTTTGGCCGCTGTAGTTAGGCAAAAAGCATTTGCTGTTTTATGTTTTTTTTTTTTTTTTGACACTGTAAGATGGCATTGAGGGGAAATATGAAACACATTACAAATAACAAGCACAAAGATGAGTTCTGAAATGCTAGTGAGTAAAAATCTCTACTTTGTTCAAACTATACACATTGAACAAACTTGTTGCTCCAAAATGTCTTAAAGGGATGCTGAACCGATATCTGAAGTTGCCGAAATAAGCCCCGGACAAGCTTCCCGGGGCCGCACTATACCTAAAAATGCTATTCATGTAAAGGGATGGAGATTAGATTATTATATTTCTCGGAATGACGAGCGCCGATTGAGCCAAAAGCGCCAGAAGCCTCCGACGCGCGCGAGGCCCTCTGGGATTACTCGCAACGGAACTGACGTGATCATACCGCAACGGAACTGACGTGAACATTTCGAGCTGCCGACGCGCCACAGCGTGGAAGAAAGTTGCGCTTTGAACAATAGTAGACGGATGCCCGTCGCGTTGGAAGTTTGCCAACTAATCCAGCGGAGTTAGCTGCGCACTATCTGCCAGCCACCCCAGGGCCCCCAGTCCACTTCTGCACCTGAGGCCGGATTCTTAAAGCGAACTTACGCCGAAAAAAATACGTACGACAAATTTGAGAGAAAATCCGTATTCTCGAAACGAAATTGTCTTAACTTTTGCGCAGGTTACGACAGAATCCTACGACAGCTCCGAAGCTGTCTTACGCACTTTCTACGATCAAATTAACATGGCCGACAACGTCGCTCAGTTGCTCGGTTGCGACGACCAACGGGCATTTATTTTTCTACCTGCTCTTCTTGCGCGTCCCGACTTCAAGCAGCAAGAAAAAAATGAAGAAGTACTTCAAACCGACCAAGACGAACATCAACGCTAGATTCACAAACACCCGGAAAAGGCAACAAAGGCAACGATCCCACCGACCAAGCGAGCTCGGCAGTATATATAGGCCTAGCAGGCACTCCGACCCGTTCCGGCGCAGCATTGCTCAGACGGTTTTTGGCCAAGACCGTCTGCCCACGACCGGCTGGCTTGCTGAATGGAATATGCCCGCGCGACCCTTGTGGACCCTTCCTGTATGAATAGTTTGATAGCTGAACTAAATTTCAGAGGTCAACCTATTCCCCTTATCTCTATCACCTTGTTTTCCGAGGCAGCGGTGACGAACGCTGTCATCGAAAAGGGACTCCTCAATTCCATCTCCTTGTTTTGTGTGATATAGAGCTCAAATAAACGCCGTATGGATTACCTTCGCAACACGGTATGTACACTATGTCATTAGTATGCCATTTTTAACTGTTGAGCTATATCAGTTTGTGGGAGCTACGCGATGCTGGTCCAACCTTTCTTTGCCGAGTGTCACGTCAGTTTCGAGTTGCAATCATAGAAGATCGGTCCCGAAGCGCTTACCGAAACGCAGTCTGAATCCAGAACTTCGATCAAACGCACGCGTCCGCTTTGAGCGTGAACAAGTATTTGCGTGACTCTTGCTGACACTCGTAGTTCAAACATATCTTTTTTAACGTCGGCTCACTCCTGCATTTCCGAGGCCGCGAGAAATGCCGCGGCGGTTTGTTTCCATCTACGTCGCTTTGCAAACGACTGGCACGGGGCTTTCACCAACGATGACAGTTGTGTTGACTTCGTAGCGATCGAGTTTGTAGCAGTCAACGAAGCGTTTAAATCGTGTTAGCATTGATATACCACTGCACGGACACGAACCCCAGAAAAGCAGTGGTGGAAAGGCCGCCCGTGTTTATGAGAATCAGCTTGAACACCAAACATTTACACACAGACAGGACAGGACATACACAGAGCTGTCTATCAACAAGTGGCTAGCCTGTGTTTGTTATTAAAAATCCACGTGCTGCGAACTATGCCCAGCTCTCTAATTGGTTGTTCGTTTTGCCGAAGACGCCGTTGCCATAGCAACAGCACCGGAAGTCATCGTTTCTCCGTAAGAGGTCGTAACTTTCCTCCTCTCACTTAAGAACGCGTTTGTGAATACCGTTCTCGCCTCATCTTACGATGATCGTAACTTTACGAACTTCGTAGCTAAGTTGTCGTAGGCAAGAGGTTTTTTATAAATCTGGCCTCTGCGTCGTAGCGACGGCGGCGACTTCAACTGCACTTTGGCCATGATGACGTCTGACAGCAGTGGCAGCGGCAGCGGCGTGCCGTCGGACGAAGAACGAAGAACCGCCAAGGAAGAGGCCGAAAGTGGTGCCGTATGCCTGTGACCCATCGGCGTCGTCCGACGACAGCGATATAGCAGCCCCCGAAGGCGTACCGCGCGACGACGGACGGCGGCTACACAACACACTCTGGTAAGGCTGCGCGTTTTCAGAGTTGCACGAACATCGATCGTATGAAATAAGATACAGGCAAACTGGTGGCCTCGCAACTCGTGGAAAATAAAACATTGGACAAATTAGGGTGCCTTCATGTGCGCTTTGCTGAGGGTGGAGGCATCTGGCCATTTTGTCCCACAAGTTTATTTTTCTTTTTTGTTCAAAAGGGCGTGGCAGAATGTGCCCATGCAGGCGTTTCTGGCACTGACTGTGCTATGGCGACATTTTGTTTTCGTCGATTTCTTTGTATTTTACCCGTGAGCGCGTGCTGTCCGCATCGGGTACTACAAAGGCTGTATGCGTCGGACGTACAGTCGGCCGCAAAAGTGTACCCGCAATGCGGAGTTCTAAAGGTACGGCGGACGTACCCAATCAATTTTCTTAGCGTGATGTTTGAGATTCACATTCGGGGCACCACTTGAAATGTTAAAATTGAATGCTTATCATTGCTATGTGATGGCAATGATGGGATGTTCTGGGAACATCCTAAAGAGCATTCACAACATTCCTGGAACGTTGCAAATTTACAGATGAACATTCTTGGAACGTTCTGAAAATGACAGAACATTACCGGGACATTCAGCTAACAGTCAAATATCCTAACAAGGTTCTAAGAACATCCAAAGAACTTCTACAACATTCTTAAAATGTTGAGAATTTATGCAGGGCCATCCTTTTAATCTTCTCGGAGCGTGGCAAGGGTACCTATCGCTACATTCAGGAAACATTCTTTGCATGTCATAAAGCTCTTACACAGGGTGATATTTTTTTAATCTAAGCAAATTTTTAGAAGGTGCAAGCACGAGCTAGCAGCTTTCTCAGCACACCAGCCTGAGCACCAGCTTGAGCATGTAGCACATACTATTGAAATTTAACTTCTACTTGTCAACTTCTTCCATTCAAAATTCGCTGTATACATAACAGATTGCTCACTCTGAGCTTCAGAACAGATACATATGGCATCGCTTATTTAACTGGGAAACACCTTTTTCAAAGTTGTAAACCACAGATACTAAAAATCTGGTTTATTCAATACTGCCTCTCTACATATGCAGTAAGTGCCTAGTTCATGACCAAGTTCTGAGAACCCGTCCTTTCCTTCTACGTCTTACACCACATTCCTCGGTAGGCTCATATAAGATGAAACTGATCCCTTATGCTGACTTTCCAAAAACTAGCGAACCTGAGATATCCGTAAAGTTGGCTTCAGCTGAGAACTTTCCAAGTATGTTGCGCATACGAATGTCAGAAAGGTAACCTTCCTAAAATGTTGAGCAGCTTACTTTGAGGGGATGTTCGCATACGAATGTTCCTCGGACGTTCCGAAAGGAGTTTTAATGTTCCTTCAACATTCAGAATATCCAGTGAATGTTTGCAGAACATTGGGTGCTACTTGGGTACTGGTGAGGTGTTGCCAAACATATTAGAAGTCTGCTCAAGGCACCAGCTAGTTGTATTTGTAAAGAGAGCAATCTGGATGTGGATACCAGCTGGGAGCCAGTTCAGTAACTAAAAGTAATTTGAACAATACAATCAGAACCAAAGCCAGGAAGAGACAACCCTTTTCTATGCTCCACCAAATCATACACAGTACTAGAGATGTGCTAATTCCTTTACGTGCAATTTGAACCTATAGTCGGCGACAGGTCAAGGACGAAGTTGGAGCTCCTCCCACCTCTTTCCACTGTAGTAGAGCCAGGGGCGGATGCAGGAATTTCCTGAGGGGGGGGGGGGTCAGGTGTTGGTCAGCGTACCATATTTTTAGGAACCCCCTCCCCCTCTCCTTCACTTTACGCTCTAAAATTTACACAAGCAGAAATCAAGAGGGGGGTCAGGACATCCAGACCCCCCCTCTAAATCCGCCCCTGAGTAGAGCGAATGCGGGAGAAGACACGACCTCCTCTTCACCAGTAGCTCCGCTGAAGTGGAAAGGGGTGGGAGGAGCTTCCACTTCACTCTTGATCTGTCACTGACTATAGTGTATAGAGATGTGCAGAAATGTAATGTGTGTCCGATTTCTTCAAACAGGTGCTGCTGCAATTCACACTGTGCAAGTATGCCCACCACCACAGAGAGTGTCTGTTGCAAAGAGCAGGCCAAAGTCAAAGAAAAAGCTGGGAGCCTGCCCTGCATCACGAAGCACCAACTTTCGGTGGTGCTTCGTGATTGGTGACTCGGGCACGGTGTGTACATCCTAACGAAATTACAGCTTGTGACATCTCGTTTCTGCTTGTTCAACTGACGCTCTGTTATTTTATATTTGCAGCAAGTACAGATATACTGCCTACTCCCAGTTCGTATCGTGGATATACGGGAAGCTGGGAAGAGAGAACAGGGTCCCCCTGCCAAGCTGTGTTGTGACAAGAGTGTGACAAGAATTCCCTGCCCCGAAGCCCTCCGACTACAGAGGCTTTAGGTACTCATGTTAAGAAGGTTGCCACGTTCAGTGAAAGCTATCATGCATCTGCTTCCCCGAAAAGCATTCAGGAGCCCCAATCACTACAATCTGTGGAGGAATTGCTTGGTGCATGATGAGGTTGAAGATATGTTGAGACCTCAAAAACTGTGTGCATGCACTGTACAGTATAAACATATTTTCAGCCTCATCATTTGCCAAGTACTTGCCGTAGGTAGCAGTTAACCATAAGAGTACACGGATTGGCGCTCCAGGCTGCCTTGTGAAATAACAGACATACAGAAGTACCGTATCTCCACAACTGAAACAGACAGATTTTTGTGAATGAGCTGGTTGTAGTTTAACATTCTTAGACAAAACCTTGACACGAGGGAAAAACGAAAGACAAACACAGTCTCAGATGACTTTGTGTTTGTGTCGTCTTTCGTTTTTCTCTCGTCTCGGGGGGTTTTGTCTAATAGTGTTAAATTTTTGTGCTTGTTATATCAGACCCCCCAAAAAAACTAGAAAACGAGGCCGAGCGAGTGACTTTGGTCGCATGCCTGGAGGTCTTTGAGATGTGCATGCATGATTAAAGAAGACAGCGAGACCGCTTTGAAAGGGTTTCATCTCAAACGCTTGGTGGAAGCAAGGACTACTCTCTGCGATCTCTGGACAGCAACAAACAAGTCCCCTCGGACTGCAACAATGACTATAGTCCGTTGCAGGTTATAAATAGCAGGAAGGGTGGAAAAGTAAAACCACCGCTCCTCACCAGGATGTGTTGTTTCCTCCTCACCCCTCTCCAGCGCTGACTCCACTAATCTGGAGAGAGAGAGAGAGACTTCACCTGCTATTCTTCACCTGTAAGACTATAGTCCTTAATATTCTGTTAATTTGTGTAAGTGCATTCATAAAATGTGCTGTCTGAGGTATCAGTGTTAGGCTCCATCGTTTCAACTCCATGGTAGCATCGGGAACGCGTTCAGATTGTGCAAATACTGGATTAATGTAATACACTGTGTGGTTATGAAAAGGTGGGGGTGCTTCTAGAGGCATGTGTCGTGTCTAGGTGAACTGCTTCCAATAAAGAGGTCAATATTTTTCATGGAACAAAAAATTGTGTTCATTGCTGGTACGACTCTACACAGAGTCCCCTTTCGCAGGTCAGAACCCTTCTCAGGCCCATGTTTCTGTCAAGTCTGTTTGCATTAGAATTGCATACGGAAAAGCGATTCTCTGTCACCAAGTTCCGAAATGAAACTTCTACACACCATACTAACAATCACTTGCAACTGAAACACAGCTTGCAAGCCTAAACAGTACAATTATTAAATTGCCAACAGTAAATATAAAGTTACTATAATGAAAAAAAAAAGCCTTCTCTTATATAGATTCAGTGGTGGTCCAGCCAGTTCGGTTTAGAGCAGCGGTCGGCAACCGGTGGCCGACAGGCCGAATCTGGTCCGCGAGGCAGCTTCGTCTGGCCTCCCAGTACCATTATAGAAATCGTGCCCCACCCGTCCTGCCCTCCCAGATCTCCAGGATTGCACGAGAACTTTGTCCAGAGAGTATATACTGCACCTCCACTTGCTAAAGCTTGTGTAACTAGCAGGTTCATGTTATGATCAGAGTTCGAGAAGAATCTCCTCCCAATATTCTTTTCACAACCTTAAATTAGCAACTCTAATGCGTGTGGTTGCATTTTCCCAATATCCAGCACCCAAACCAAGGGTCACACTATGGCATGACTAAATAAAAACATTCGTTTTCAATTTATTCATGCCAGTCTGAATTCCTGTAAATTTTTGTAGTACAGTGAAACCCGTTTCAAGGGAACCCACAAACAGTGAATTATTGTCAATATCGAACTCGCAGAAGATTTAAATAAAAATGCATGTAACGAACAACGTATTGGCTATATCAAACTTTTTCCCCCCCAAAAGGTTTCCAAAAAAGCACAAACAATCGTCTTCTAGCCTGTCCCTTCCTCCTCAAAAAAGTAGGAAAGAAAGAAAATTGCAAAAGCTCAAGTTGCAAACATAATTGAGTGGAGAGAAGAGATTCAGAAGTGTGAGAAAGCTAAAAAATACACTGCACGCAAGCACAGGAAAAAAAAAATTTTCGTCCCAAATTGTTGCCCACGAAGGGAAGCGATTCAAAAGGAAAGATTAAGCTAAAAAAAAGTGAAAGCCGTTTACAACTCCCTGTAGCGCCGAATTAGAGCGCAGCTCTTGAGGAGGAGGAGGGAAGGGTACGGGGGGTGAAGTGACCTTGGGTGGGGGGTCACGTGACGATGCGGATGCCGATGATGTCATCAGTGATGATGACGATGACGATGCGGATGCCGGTGACGTCATCAGTGACGTCACTGATGACGTCATCGGGGGTCACGTGTCCCGGGGGGGGTCACGTGACTTTGGGTGGCACTTGACCTGGGGGGGGGGGGGGTCACGTGACCTTGGTTACGCCGACGCCGACAGCGACGCCGCTCAAGCCGACAACGGGCCCCTAAGAGCTGCGCTCTAAAAACAACTTTCCATCGCATTGTTACAAGGTGGAAGCGGAGATGGGAAAGGAAGCAAAGTGGCAATGCAGGCGAGTTGGTTCATCGTTACAAAATGGAATCAGCGCGCAAACAACGAAGACACAAGGAAGAGAAATTGACAGGACAAGCGCTGGGAAAGGAAGAGAAGGCTCTTGCCTTACAACGAACGCATCGTGGAAGTTCGTTGAAAATGTTTCTTGCTATATCGAACTGATCGTAACATTTCCTGCTGTTCGTTATTGACTATTTGTTTTACCCCCCTCCGGTTCAACCTGCTCAGCGTTGCACTTGCGACGACTCTACCCTTTGCTGAAAAAGAATGCCGACCCCCTGTTTTCTAGCATTTATGTGGACGATGAAAGATCTAGTTTCGGAGCACTATTGTATTGGGGATATTCAAATTTTGAAGCAGTGCCAACATACTTTTGTAGCACTTCGGTACAGTTCCCTATTAGTGATACTGGCGTGCAGTTGTCTGATCACTACTGCATGTGTGTATGCACCCAAGCTTAGAAGTTCTTACAACTGTGAAACAGTGCCAGGTTCTATCACAAACAGACATCTATGCTTTTTTACTCATCTGCAAGTTCTGAACAAGTTATTGTAGACGAAGGTTAGAGATGGCAAAGTTTAGATTCCAACCTATGTATTCTTTGACAGGTTGGGAGATAATGGAGGTTGTGGGACCCGTAAAACTAGCAAGAAGACAGATTGAGTGTTCCTTCTCATACTGTTCATGGTGATACACATAGTACATTAATTGCACATACTTTTTCACAAAACGGCACCAGAACTCTGACGGAATGTAACAAATACCAAAGAATCACTCGTGTCATACAGCGAAATCTCCAACTAGTGTCTGTATTTTTGGAAGAAAAAAAAGTGTTTGAGCGGTGCGAATGATGTTTTTGTTTAGAAGAGAGGAGGCGAAGCAAGAAGAAAAAATGATAATGTCACATGCCTCGTCTGCCTCATTAAATTGTAATTTTTTCTTTCAAAGTACGGCCATCCATTTGAGACATCGCTTTGAGTGGAGTTGTAGGATTTGTAGCGCCCCACCTAGTGTTCCTGCACTGTTTTGTGAAATCTAAATTTCAGTCCAGCACCCCTCCGAGTTGAGTTTGTTACTTCCAATCAATGCCAATGGACAAAAGTTACCAGGCTTGATGTAAGCCCAGTGTTATTTACTAACAATCATTGCACAGTGTTGGTATAGTGTTCATTTTCTATTATACAGACATCGTGCAGATCATGAATCAGTTTTTTATTTACAACATAAATCATAACGACAATATGCTTTTTGTCCACATTTAATTAAAACTAGCAGTTCCTTGCGGCTGAAACTGCGCTTGACTTTGGAGACGTTAGATTAAAATTTCCTTAACCCTTTGGAGTCCTGCGTCAGGTGACCCCCGACGAAAAAAATATTCAGGTTCTGGTCAAATGTCGGGGCTCCCCCGACAGGCCCATTTCTCCTTTGCGGTCAAATGTCGGGCGCGCCCCGACAATTTCAACTAGCGCCACCTGTCATTGGGAATGTAAACTAGACTTTCTTAGTTTCTTCGCCCTCCGAAAGGTGCCGCAAGTGACGCTACACATGCTCAGCGGGCGAGTTGTTCCCCCTTTATTTCCAGCTGTATTGGCTTTGTAAATCTCGTAATGTTACATAGTCTGTTAAAAGAGAAGTGCAAGAGACTGATGACTGCAGATGTGGTGGCTGGAAACGATGAGACTGTGCCATGGACCTTTTCTGAGAAGCGTTCTGCGCACGCGCGAGCGCCCGATGCCAAGCGGCGGAAGTCCCACTTTAGTGGGATACGATATCCCACTTTAGTGGGATATGTATCAATGAAACTTGCACTCACTTCGTGCAGGCACTGACCTCTTCAACTTATTTAGTCGGGCATAAAAAATTTGCACTTGCATTTCGGAAAAAATATGTCAGCGTCTTCAGTTGCTATCTGTTTTTCCTTTTGCGTTGGCAGAATCGAAGAAAGCACTCCTGGAAGAGATGTCGCAGAGGAAGCGGATGATTATTCCACGAATTTTTGAGGGGCCGTTGAAAGTAAATAGAACTGTTTTCTTTTAAGGGACCGGTCTAAAGTTTTGCTAAGTAGTACCCTCAGTACATAAATCCTAAATGTTCGGTCAACCCAGAAGGGGAATCCATATTTGTTCCTGTTTGCTAGTTTTTAGATAAAAAAAATATTGACACTCGAGTTAATAATAATTGCATTGATGATCGAGGGTTAGTCAGTGGGAAGTAATGGGCTTGACTATAGTCTATAGCTGGGGTCTTTAACATCTATCACACACAAGTGATCACACAAATGTATGCCGATACAATGCATATCCAGATGGAAACAAGCAAGGGTGGGAATCAAACCCAGCTTTTTTTGCATTGTGCAGCACGAGCGTCGGCTCCACCAGCTCCAAGGTCTTGAACACAGCATAGAGTCAAAAGGACTTTGACATTAACCAAGATTTCGTTCCATTGCAAAAGGAGTATGTAGTATGCAGAAACGCAGCTGAATCAGTGGTGCAAATGGGAAAACTAAGTGAACCTCACCAATCAGTAAGTTATATCTGAATGTCTGTTGTATAACCAGGTCTGTTGTAACAAATTTATACTGTTCATAGATAAGGCATTGAAAAATAGTATTGCTGTCCCATTATAGCTTAAGCAATCTATATTTACTCGCACTATACCTTGAAGATGTGACTTGCTAACCATTGTTACTTTTATTTGGTGTGGAATATCCGCCATTGTATATGCTCCCCTTTGATGGAAATTATACATTAGCACAGATATATGCGGAATATAAAGTAGCGAACCGGGACAAAATACCCCAGGTTAACTTTGACTTCCTTTCTGCCCTTTCTTCTTCTTAGCTAACTTGTTTCTGTTCCCACTCTGCATGTGTTTATTTGTTTTAGGCTTCCATGTCAACACCTGACCCCTCAGCCAAGACTGTGAAGCAACGCAGGGCTGCCGCGAAGAAGCAACAGCTCACGAGCTTCATCAGCAAAAGGAAGCTGGAGACCTCGAGTGACGACGAGGACCCTGATGTCGTACCCAAGGCAATGCTCGAGGAAGCCGAGGAGACGATGAAGTCTCTCCGCTTAAAGTTGAGCAGGGCAAGAGAGCCAAGCATGTGCCTCACCTGTGCTCAAACTAAGACGGAGCTCGAGCACGCCCAGGCAACAGTTCGGCGCCTGCAGGAGGTGGAGGACCTAAGGCAGACAAACACTCGTTTGACGCATGCTGTCTTCGATAACATTGGCAAGTAGCCTAATCACTTTTACTTGTAGTGTGTTTCACATTTATGCTTTCAGATTATGTTCTCCTCCCTATGCTAGTCTGCCATTCTCCTATTTGGTTGCAAGAGCATATTGATTGATGCAGGGATAGCCAGAGCCAAGTGCCAGGCCAGTGCACCAAGACAGGGCACCAGTGGTGGCTGTTGCTGGGCCAGTGTTGCCTGGCACCGTTAGAGTGCCCCGTAGAAGTGCATCTAGCATTGTAGATGCCTTAGATAAGAGCATGAAAATTGAATTTCGTTTATCGAAACATACTTCTCAAACTGTTTATCAGTGGTTTGAGGAGAAAGTTGTTTTTCAGGAATCACACCAAAGAAAAAGCTGTAACAGTCCTAACTTGGCTAAGAAAACTGTGTGGTCATATGTGCTACAAGTGTCTAGATTGATTTGTTTATAAAAGTTTGTAATATCCTCAATTTTGTAAATAATCGGACCTTTTACAAATTTGGCAGTCTCAAAAATTCTCCGCAGAAAATGGAGGTTCCTAAAAATGACACAACAATCACTATTTATTTCTATCCCTGCTGTCTCCACGCTTGCTCAACTGTGCAAAAGCTATTCCTACCCCTAAATAGCTTTCTGGGGCACAATGGTTACCACGCATAAGGACCCGCAGCATTATGTTATGTCAGTGAAGTTAGAGGCTCTTATGCTAACGACCAGAAATTAGGACCTACGCAGTGATTGAACTGCACCCAATGTGTCACTATAATTTTGTTTCCTTTTTCAGTGGAAGATATACTTATAGGTAGACTATGATAATTTGTATACTATCATATATCTCTCTCAACTAAGGGACTTCCTAACTCATTTAAATTCTGAGGAAACTGGTGAGGAAGTGTGCATTCTTTTGTGCACACATAAATCTATGTGAAATTTGCAGCTTTAACTCACGCTCTTGCCTGTTCCTTGGCACAACATAATACTAGTACAAAATGTTGCCTAAATAAATTTTATGGCAACATAGAGAAAGAGTGTATGAGGCAGGCAAGCTGGTTATGGTTAGACTTGGTACTAAATCCCAAGGCTGAGGACAAACAAGGAGAGACACATACTGCATGTCTCAAATGCAGCTAACTAAACGTCATTCAGACTCCATTTCTAAAAGCTGTTCTCTTGTGTTCTCGTGTTTTCGATCTCGGGTGTGGCAGCATGTTTGCATTCACATACCTCACACGGTGTGTACGAGACAAGCAATGTGCCATTTCATTGTTTTTTTCATTAATCCCCAGTTAAAAATTCCCATTGAGTCCAACTGGAATTTCAATTGGTACCAATTGGTATCAGTGGGATCCAATTGGTATGAAGACAACCAATTGGCCATTCCAAACAACCAATTGGCCATTCCAACTGGAATGCATTTTTCCAATTGGTCACTTCATTTGGAAATATATATTCCAATTGGTATTAATCAACCAATTGGCCATTCCAATTGGAATACGTTTTTCCAATTGGTCACTTTAATTGGAAATATATATTCCAGTTGGTATTAATTAACCAATCGGCAATTCCAATTGGAGTTAATTTTCCAATTGGTATTAAGCAACCAATTGGGAGAGTTATTCCAATTGGATTCTTGGATATTAGAGCTCTAGAATAATTTTGCAGTGAAAGATTGTGACCTTACTCTTCTGAATCATAAATAAACTCTAGGATAAAATATGGATTTTTTTTCAAGGGTGCGGGGAACGTCAACAAAGGAATCTGCTCACTGGCCAACTCATATTACTCATATTCATTTTTTGTTTTCCTTTCTCTGCATTTTCTCTCTCTCTTTTTATATATATATATATGTATAAATAAATACTTTACTAATAATCTTACGGCTTTTTAACAAAGCAATTATTATTATTATTTATTTTTTTTACTTCTAGTTTTGGTTTGAAAGTTGGAACGCCCCATCGCTAGTGACACCAATAGGTGTTTGTTTTTTCTGGGAACACGTGTGTGGGATGCCAGTAGGAGGATGTGAAAATGTGACATTTTCATCAAGTTTACCAACATTTAACAAGTCTTGTTTCAATCAATGTGTCCAAGAAAAGCCTGGGGAACCGCAACATGCTGGGGTTAACCAGCAACTCCGTCCCGTGGCAGCTGCGGTGAGCGGGGTTTTTGCTCTTTGTCCTTCAGACTCTTGAAGCAAGTTCTGAATATTTTCACGGTCAACCGTGTGTGCTAAAGTGTTCTTATAGCCAAGTTTGCGTGTTCTATCTGCTTTTATGTTTGGAACTGTTGCCGCACGTCCGCGTTACGGAAAAAGTTTGCCGTGCAGTACACACATCGCATTGTAAAACGCTTTCCATTGTAGCAAACAGTTTTCTAGTGTCTCACTATTTCCTCATTCAGTATTTGAGCCTTCAGTAGATTTGCTGTTTTTTTTAGGTTGCTCTTAACACCCTTTTTATTGCCATAAGTTGCTTGCAATATTTGTAAATTATTAAATGCTCCCATTGTGCAGAATGCAGCTAGCATGCGCTCTCATAAATATTCCTTTGAATTCGGACAGCTGTGAGAATAAAGCTAGCTCTGTTCTCATTGCAATCAACGGCATGTTAGCCTCACACATGCAAATAATGACAATTGTATCCTTTCCGAGATCCAGTGTGCACAGAACGAATAGTTCTTTGCAGTCAAAAGTGTTAATGGTCGCACTGCAAAGCCTTAACCTGCCTCTGTGGCACCAAGGCAAAGCGCCGGCCTACGGGTGTCCAGGTGGCGGGTCCGAATCCCGGCCGAGGTGCCCGCAATTTGACGGAGGCCTGTTGCGGAGAACAAGCTTTCGGTTGCACGTCAAAAGATGCCAAGGTGGTCCAAATTAATCCTCAAACCTCCGCTGGGGCGTGCCAGGTGCCCGTCGTTGGTTGGCATGTAAAACCCCCAAATTTGACTGACTGCAAAGCTTTGGATCCCCTCTCAGCTGATAACAACATATTAAATTTCTCACTTTGTATGTAAAAAGGGACTAATTTTGTTGTAGAAACTTAAGATTGCAGAAAACTAACGAATTGAATGGACAACATACAACTTTCTGCGGCCAGGTGTTAGACTTGAGCCGTTTATCCTTTTTAAAATTTTCGACAAGCCTTGGATCACTATCATAATTCAGAAGCCCATACTAACTGAAGCCTTATTATCTAGCTTTCATTGATTTTTCTGCTTTCATGTTTTACCCCTGTCATGATACCGACTGGCATTCCTGCCAGAAGGTAACGGCCTAACTTATTGCATATTGATAAACTAAATGAGGGCTTTCCTTCTAGTGTTTTTTTTTTTCTCTTTTGCTCAGACAAAGTAAAGTGCAGTTACTGAACAATTTGTTTAAAATGTCTCTTTTCGAATGCACAATTTCTTGATATAAACAAATTCACAAATGCAAGCTAGGCATTTTGAAACTCGTAAATAATGTGCCCTTAAATAGCTTGAGGTCCCATGTCACGATGCATAGATGCATATACTAGTACCATAGGGCATTGGTGATGTGACACAGCTTGGAACACTGGATCTCAGTCGTTCCTGGGTTACTAATTTTTGTCGCCTGTTTTCGTTCTAGGCTGCAAGCTGCTGCTATAGACACTGCTCAAGAGGAGGATGCAACCATGGACGACCAGTAGTTTGAACACTTTAGAAATTTCTTTTTGCTTTTACCGGAACTAGGTGACAATTCCTGCTAGACGCTATGACATCACTGTGGGAGGAACGTTAAACAAACGCTCAATGACGTCATAGTGTCTCTCAGGAATCGTCCTACTTTCGGTAGAAGGAAGAAAAATCATTTTTGGTCTGAACTGGGTATTAGTGTTTCCTCTTCTATTGTAATAAATGTGCTCCTTATAATTTTGCTTGTTTCTTATATTTTGCAAAGGTATCTGGCACCATTTAGTGTGACTGCAAAAAACTCATAAAAAAAAGACTAAAAAAGATGCATTTTCTAAAATAATGTGTTATTTCAGAACAGGCTTAAAATTTTTTGTATATAGTAAAACCCTATTTGTTAGGAACATATCCAGCTGGCATATCTGGACATACTTATGTGAGACATGCTCAATTTGAAATTTCATTTGGGAGTCATTTGGGGGCTGTGTAAATTGCTAATGCATCAGAAAACCAATTTCTCTTGCTAGCTATCTTTCCAATTGTTTATAGTTTGAATTAGAAATGTACGAACTGGCTGTTTTCTAATGGGAATTTCAGACCAATTGGAGAGATACCAATTGGTGTGCTTCCGTTTCGGAACCACACCAATTGGTATTTCTCCAATTGGGCGTTCCAAAACACAGTCGGTCACGATTCTAATTGGAAAAAAACTAATTGGTATATTTCCAATTGGGCGTTCCAAAACACAGTTGGTCATGGTGCCAATTGGAAAAAAGCCATTTGGTAATATTTAACCAATTGGCATTTGTTCCAACGGGGCGTTCCAAAACACAAATGGTTTTGGCAATTGGTACCAATTGGAAAATCCAATTGGACCCAATGGGAATTTTTAACTGGGACCATGTGCAACGTTCAGATCACAAGTGTACACGCTGTGCATAAGTGGAGCCTGTTGCTTTTCATCGATGATCGGAAGCTTGAAACTCTCATGACATACCCAGACTGTTAGGTCAATTTAGACCCCATACATCGTATAAGAAAAAGATTGGTGTCTTCGCTGCAAGGTGCAACCTGAAAACAGATAGAAAAATGTGCGACAGATTGCTCCGACGTGCACATCACTGCACTAAGATGAGATTGCAGCAACATATGGGATGATTTTCCTCTGGATCGTGATTAGCCCCGGGGGTTCATATGTCTGCCTGTAATCATTGCACCAGGTGAATCCCAGAGAAAAGCTCAACCACTTTTGTGCAGGTCTGGACAAAAGCCCACCAGTATTTTCACAGACTTGGAGAAAAGCTCACCTCGCATTCAATTATTATGTAAAGTGGTCGTTATTTCTAGCTGCAGTGATATTAGTCCGATTTAAATAAAATAACTAAGACAAATTTAAACAACAACAAAATAACTGTCTGTTATTAACTGTGCGTAGTTTTAAAGATATCGACGCCTCAAAGTTTTGTTTGGGGCGCGGCCAACGAAACCGGAGCTAGCCGTTCGAGGCCCTGGCAACACTGAAAATCAGCTGCTATTATGAAGGATCGTTCTCGTTCAACGAGTACGCAGGCTGAGCGGCCTGTTGCGCTAGCCGTCTAAAGATAGGAGGCAAGATGATTTTGTTTTAATTCTGTATACGTGGTAGTTATCCAGCATATATGTAGCAAGAGTTAGTGCGTATACCCAAAAGCTAGTGACCGGAAAACCCGTGAACTCTTACGGTGCCGTACTCGGCGGCGGCCGCCGCCGTGCGTGCGCTATGCCCTACTCGTCGCTTGTATACCCAAAAGCTAGCAACCGGAAAATGAGTGAACTCGTTCGGTGCCGTACTCGGTGGCTGTCGCCATGTGCGCGGCCTTCCGTACTCGTCGCTAGGCCTATATTGTCATCAAGGCTCCATGGATGGAGCGCCGTTGCTCTACGCCGCGCTGCCAGTTACGTACAGCCACTGGGGGTCCTCTCGCTTTCGCGCTGCGGGTCAGTCCCAAACATAAAGCTTTGAGGCTCTCCGGCCCGGGCCGCGGCGCCTGAACGCACGTGTGCTGGGCTGCAACCTGTCTGTTTTCTCATTCTTTTTTTCCTCGGGCACGTGAAAGCTGAAGTCCAAAGTACACTCGTCGAATAGCGTTCACCCACACCTTCTCCAATTTCCGGTCCGTTGGAAACTTGTGAAAAAGCACCTCCGTGTTGCGCAGCGGGTTGTTTGAGCAGCCCACAGTGCTACAAGTCGCACTCGGCATCTTTCGAGGAACAGCTGGGCAGTCTTGGGCACACCAAGTTGCTTGCTAAAACGAGTCTTGGAGTTCTCACAAGCAAATAAACAAAAGGCTATACCGAAGCTACATGGGCGCTACAAATAAAGCAACGGCTAAACACGCCAATCACAAGCCGAAGTAGCGGTGGTAGCGGCTCAAAGAAGCACACTTCGCACAACGCTCGGACCGGAGGAAAAAAGGAGAACAATACTGACGTCACGGCCCAATGTTGGGCCGTGACGTCAGTACGGCCCAACATTGGGCCGTACTGACATTTTTTATTGCATTGGAATACATGAGAATTTTCTTGTTTTCTTTTGTAACTTTTCACTGAGGCAAGTATTATTTTTTTTGTAATTTTACAAATTAAATTTACTACCACGCCAAACCTATGTGGTACATTAGTGGCTGCATGCGTTGCGTTTTCTGGGGCCAACACACTAACGCTGTCCAGCCATTAGTGTGTTGTAGCTTAAAGTGTAGTGGGCACTTTGTCCTGTTTCTCTCTCAATTTTGGACCGTTTTTTCGTTTGCAATAAACTGAGCTAAATCTCCACCTTACTGTGGCTTGTGCATCAGGTTTTTGCGATTTATTTAGGTCTTGGCCCAACATCTGGACCACTCTGTAGAGTGGGATGAACTATACAGCTTTTGTTCTCACCATACTCTAAACCAAGGCAGTTTACAAGTACTAACATAAGCAAAACAAAAGTTAACATCTATCTTGCTTCTTGCTAAGTTTTGACTCTCTTCACCTCAATTACCTCTCTATCCTTGAAATTGAGTGTAGCTTAAAATCTAAACTTTGTATTTTATTCCCCGTCTAGACTAGAACTTGTTCCAAACTTGTAGGTGCATCAAAAAAGCATAGAGGCTGTTAATTTCCCTACTGCTCTTGGCTATGCATATAATTTGCAAGGTGAAAACAAATGCATTTTATTTTATGAATAAAAAGGAAAAGCTTGTGTTTTTGCTTTTGTTTTATACCGAAGTAACTTTATGAGTGCGTATAATAGGGCATTTCACTGGGAGTTTACATGGTTGATTACTTCTGACTGGATTTCTCGTTTGTTGAAACAGCAACCAGGCTTCCTCTGGGCAACATGCCAGATTCACCAGAGCTTGGGGAGTCATCTGGCTCTATATTTACAAGGAACCAATCACCACTGCCGAGGTGATGCCTGCCAAGGTTACGCCTGCCGAGGTTGTTCCTGCTGAGCTGCCGCCGAACCGCACGGTTTATATGTGTTTGCATAAATATCGTAGAAAATCGAAACCTTATGTTACATTTAGCTTGATAATTGCCCAGTCAAATTTCAGCTTTCCACAGCAATGCTGTAAACTTTTGGCTACTTGTTTTCGACATCTTGTAGACCCTGAGATGGGGGAGAACAATAAAAAAAGACGAAAACAACAGTCTCAAAATATTGTTCCCCATCTCAGGGTCTACAAGATGTTGATTCCCTACCAGCTCTCCTGCACTCTAGCACTGCCTACAATTTTTTTTTTTTTTTTTGCTAGTCTATGTATTGAACTTACACTTTTGGGTTTCCATTCTAACTTCTTCAGCCCTCGATGATGGTGGAAGCACGATCAAATTGGCTCCTCACCGCGGAGCGGATTGCCACAACACAGATGAAGTGGGCCATTAGCTTCTGCCTAGATTCCACCCAGCGAAGAACTACGAATACCCGAAGAATAACAGCGACAGATCATGCCAATACTCGTGGTTCAAAAGGCTTTCCTGGCTTCAATACATCGAAGACCGCGATGTTGTCGTTTGCCAGAAATGCATCCAGGCACTTAGAGAGAAGGGAGACGGCTCTGCAGTCATAAAACCCAGCTTCATACAAACTCAATTTTCAAACTGGAGGAAGGCGCTCGAAAGATTCCGCGGCCACAAAAAGAGTCGCTACCACGTGGAATCCGTTACGTATCTCGAGACGAAAAAGAAAGGGTCGTTCGTAACTGGACTCCTCACCAAGCACGCAAGCAGGCAGCAAGAGGAAGCACGAGCTGCGCTGCGCGTGATCATCAGTTCGGTGCAATACTTTTGCATTACCGGTCAGGCTTTGCAAGGGCGCACAAAACAAGAAGGTAACTTGATTGAGCTGCTGGAAAAAAGATCAGACAATATACTGGTGCTAAAGAAGTGGCTGACTCAAAAAGACAACTGGCTAAGGGGGGAGATTTCATCGGGGCATACAATCCACCCGACACAAAGTCGGAAACACTTTTCAGTGTCGTGAAGGACATGATTGTACGTCTGGGCTTTAGCTTCGACAAACTGCGAGGGATGTGCTTCGATGGAGCTGCAAACATGTCGGGTCGCTTTTCTGGAGTGCAAAAAAAAGATTGCTGCTGTCCAGCCAAAGTCAGTATACATGTATTGCAGCAACTACTCTCTCGATCTGGCCCTACAAGAAGTCGGCCGTGGCAATGAATTGGTTGCCGATGCCCTAACAACTGTGAAAGACGTCTCAAAAATCATCCTGGATTCAGCAAAAAGGAAGAGTGTTTACACCAACAACGTTCTGGGTGGTTCGCGTGAAATCTGTGCAAAGATTCCTCCGAAATTCCGAAAGAGTTCGAGCAACACTCTGGGAAATCCTCCAAACTCCAGGTTCAGTTAGAGATGACTGCAAAGCGGCTATGAGAGGATGTGAGAAGATTCTGGGTAAGCTAGAAAAAGTCTTTGGATTAAACGTGGCGATTGCAGTTTTTGGGCCATGTGAAGAACTCGCAAGGACACTGCAAAGCATTCATTACAGCGCCACTGGGGCCAAAATAGCTGCGAGGATCCTCACACAGACCCTAACACAACTAAGATCGGATGTCGGTTTCGAAAGCATCTGGGGGGAGTCGAAGGACGCTGCGGAGAAGTTTGGCTTGAAACAACCGTCTGCCAAACAACCGAGGGCGGCAAAACCACCGGCACCCCAGCAAGACCTGCAATTCTTGATGCAAAGGCAAGATAAAGATTAGTATTTTGTGGCGACTGACTGCATTACAAGCGAAATCAACAGAAGATTTGACCAGGAGCTCTAAGTTGGACGGCGGCGAAAAAAACAGGCGAGAACATGTCACGAAAGGAGGAGGCTCTTAAGGACCCGCCCCTGGGGCGAACTGTGGCGAGATTCGTTCTCCTTTCTTACATTTTTTTACCCCCACTTTGGCTGAGACGTCACGCGAGTCTAGCGCCAATTGCCCCTCCAGCGTGCCGTTTTCCCTCCAGCGCGCCGCCGCTACAATTCAAGGGACAAAGCGGAAAAGGCCGTACACGTCGCAATCGCGGGTTTCGCCGGCCCAGTGAGTGAAAATGACAAATTTTACAGGAGGAACATTCCGTATAGTGCGAGGCAATACTAAATTTCAGGACGGGTGGACTCCACGCCCATAAATACGCGATTTGGACGCAGCTCGTCGCAGAGCTCAACTCCGACGGCCCTCCCGTAAAGGAGGGGCCACATTGATAAAAGTTTTCTAGAGCTCCAACGTGAATCTAATTGATTTGCAGTGAATAAAAACTTAAAAATTTGTGTTGTTTGCAGTGATCTGCGATAAAATAGTGAATGCCACATTCCCTCGGAGTGTCAAGTCGTCTGCTATGATCGGTGGCAAATATGGAGCCAACAACAAAAATGTCAAGGTTGGATCCGCAAGTGTTGGCAGCCCAGAGCGAGGCACTATTGAAATTTATGGCAGAACATCCCCAAATCGAGCTGGGAGCCGCTGATCTTGCGCCGACGGTCACACAAGTGTATAAAGATAAGTTCTGGGCTCAGCTCGTCGCCGAGCTCAACGCCATCGGACCTGCCATCAAAGACAGGAGTAGGTGCAACACAGGTGGAAAAAGATAAGCTCTGGGCTGAGTTTGTCTCCGAGCCCAATGCCATCAGACCTGCCATCAAAGACAGGAGAAGGTGGCAGCACTATTGGACTGATAGGGTGCACACAGCCAAAAAGAAAGCCGATGAATTCCTCAAGATCAGCAGGTGAGTGTTTCCGACTTTTGATATTGGATGCATGGCTTGCAAATATGACGTATTCCGCAGTGTTGGAGGTTACCCACTGCATATGACAAGTGTCACATTTACGGTCTGAAGACTGAGGTTAGCATTGCAAATAAACTGCCAAGGGAGATGAGTAAGCTACGTCTGTAAAATTAAATTCAATCTATACTTTCGACAAAGAAAAAAAATAAAAACTATCGCCAGAATAAAAAAATATTCTGGCAAAATCTGTCTCCCTCACGTGCAGTGGTTGAGAAAGTTAAAATACGAAATGTAGTCATAGACACTCCAAGGGTTATAAGTACCGAGTTCAATACATATTTTCAGTCTGTCTTTACCAGACCACCAAAAGCTGTAGATTACCTTGCACCTTCAGGTTGCACTTCTATTCCCATGTTTGACCTAACCGTGAGAGCCCAAGGTATCTTTGCTATGTTACTTAATTTAGACAATAAAAAAGCGTCTGGCCCAGATGACATTCCTGCTGCATTTATGAAGAGGTATGCTGAGTGGATGTCAATGTTTCTGTGTATAATATTTACGTCCTCTTTGAAAGAAAGGCTTGTTCCAGTCGACTGGCTTTGCGCGCGCGTAGTACCGGTCCATAAGGCAGGCAATAAGCTTTCCGTTTCGAACTATCGACCCATATCTTTAACTTGCATATCTTTTAAACTTCTTGAGCACATTGTAAAAAAGCATATTACTGATTACCTCGAGAGCAACAATTTTTTCACCGACTCCCAGCATGGTTTTCGGCATAATCGCTCTACCACTACCCAGCTCGTTTGCACCATGCATGACTTGGCAAGCATTCTTAATGAAAAAGGGCAAGCCGACGCCGTTTTTATCGACTTTTCGAAAGCCTTCGACACTGTTCCCCATGATGCACTGCTTTTTAAATTAAGAAAAGCTGGTATTAGCGAAGACTTGGTGCAGTGGATAAAGTGCTATTTGTACAACCGGAAGCAATATGTTGAAATCAATGGTTCCCGTTCTCCCTCCCTTGACGTTTTTTCCGGTGTCCCCCAGGGATCGGTCGTAGGCCCGTTATTATTTCTTGTCTACATAAATGACATTGCGAACGATATAAAAAATAAATCCAGATCAGGCTTTTTGCGGACGATTGTGTCCTGTATACGAAAGTGGAGAGTGTCGAGGACCAGATTATGCTCAACAACGCCCTGGATTCAGTGTCTGAATGGTGCAAGAAATGGCAGATGAAACTTAATCTACAAAAAACGGTAGCGATCACATTCACTAAGAAAAAAAGCCCTCTAAGTTTTGAGTACCTTTTTGATGGCTCCCCCGTTTCCAAGGTCGACTCCATGAAATATCTAGGAGTAACGCTCACTCCTGGCCTTAGCTGGAGCTTGCATGTACATAATATATGCTCAGCTACCTTCCAAAAACTTTGTTTCATTAGAAGAAAACTAAAGCTGGCACCAACATCCACCAGACTAACCGCCTATAAGACCCTAATAAGGCCAATGTTGGAGTATGCCACTGTAGTATGGGATCCTTATACAAAAGTTGATTCTTCTAAAATCGAACGTATACAAAACCAGAGTCTACGATTTGTGTATGGCAGGTACAAAAGGACGGATTCTATCACTGAGACGTTGTCGTTGTCAAACATAGAACCTTTGTGCGCCCGACGTAAGTTAGCTAGGCTAAAACTTTTGTACTGTATTGCGAACAGGCAAACCGGTATCGATCCTACCATGTATTTGCTCCCTCCCTTCAAGCACTCCAGTAGAATAAACAACTCGCACCACATTCGACCCTTTAGATCGTCATCCAAAGTGTTCAAGTTTTCTTTCTTTTCCAGAACTGTAGATGAATGGAATCTTTTACCCGACGGGATTGTTGCATGTACGACCGTAGAACAATTTGTTGATGCATGTTTTTCGCAATTCTAAGGTGCTTGCATGTTGTTTTTTTTTTGTTGTTTTTTATATTTCAGTAATGTTGTAGTCATGATTTTAAGATACAACGTGTCACTAGCGTTCTTACCTTATATTTTATGTGCTCTATTTTGCTATCAGTGGCCCCATTGTTGTGTTATCCATACACCCTTTGAACTTGTGTATGTTTTGTGACCTCCAGTGTACCACATTTGTTGGTTTACTTTGTTTAGTTATGTTTTTCTTTCTTGTTGTCCCACCCTGCTTGGGCCTGAAATGGCCTGCAGTATGAATAAATAAAAAAAAAAATCATATTGTGACGCTTTCCTTTAGAGGGACGGGCGGAGGCGCAGCACCTGGCAAGGCCGCGAGAATAAATGTCATTATCGGCCCCGACACCGTGGAGGGTTGCTGGGCACCGGCGGTGCCGGGGCCACAGGTAAGGAGCTCTTTTGCTTTTGCCCCAGACCTTCAGACATGTTTTGCAGAACAAATTATTGAATTGTCTGCAGATTTCGTGAAACCGAAACTTATATTGAGTTGCAGTTTCTCAATTTGGTAACTTCAGACAAATTTTTTTTATCTAGTAACCTTTTACCTGATGATTACCGATTACTTGATGGGAATGTACCAGTTGCAGCATGCTGCTAAAAGGTACTCGGTTGAACATGTGAGCATATCTGACAAAAGTTGCAGCATAAATACTGTACTTAAAGAGGCTGCATTTAAAGTTTTCTATAAACAGTAAGGCCTCGTTGCACATGCCGACATGATTAAGGTGTTCATCTGGATGCTTCTGTTGAGTTATGGCGTCCAAATGTACTTGCAGCACATGTGTTATACCCGTCTTCACCTCAAAATTTCATGATCTGTGCAACCACAGGGATTGTAATTGTTCATAGCACTTGTCAACAGTGATAAGTATGGTTGGTGCACACATTGTTAAATCACTACAATGTCTGTCATAACACAATGAACAGTAGCACTCAGAGAGTGTGTTCAGGTACAAGAAGCCTCTCTATAGAGTGGCAGTCGAATGAAGTCCTCGGAAGACAGCTGCAGCCACTTTACGTGAATTACACAAGTTTGCATGTGATCATAGATTTCCGTAGGGTTCTAGGGATGCCAAACATACTGCTTGACTTTCTTGTCACTCCTACTGTTCAATATTGCTTGATGATAGTGGGATTCACCTGAACCCCGTCACTTTCAGCTGCGGCAGGCAGCAGTGTATCTGTAGGGGAAGTCGCAGGAACCAGTGTCTCTTACAGCATGCGTTGATATTTGTGTTTTAGTCGACGTATATCCTGCCTATATGAACAAATACAAAGAAAATATAGAAACAGGACGAATGCGAGACTTTAGGCAGATGAGGAACATGGTGTCCGACACATGTGTCCACAAAACCCCTCCCTACGATAAAAGTAGTAGTTGGGGAGGGGTGGGGGGGGGTTATTATGTTATCATTGTTTGCAAACGGAAATTGCTCAGAGTGCAGCTTGTGTCTTTTCTGCATGCGCTATCAATATGGACCAGTTTGCTGCCTTCATAATGCATGGACTGCCCAAGAGATGTCATAGCACACTCGTCGCTGCCGGCTGCAGTTCCTGCCTTTTCTTATTGTCCTTCCCAGCTTGGTTCGCAATCGCCTTTGTGTTTAGCTCGGTGTCCCCGGGCAGAGCAGCATTCTGTTGACACAGTGGCTGAGGAACTTTCAGAGGCCAGCAGCGACTAGTGGAGCTGGCTGTGGTACTCGTATAAGACTTATACGAGTACCTTGAGCAGGTACTCGTATAAGACAAATTTTGTAACACCCTACGAAGCTTTTTGATGGGTTGATGACTGGTATTGGTGCACATGCCTTTGCCCTTGTTACCAAAGGCAAGAAAACTGCCACATCAGGCACTGCGTGCATTTGAAGCTTTTTATGACCAAGTAGTAGTTTGGTCACTACAATGATAGTTAAGAAAAAGGAAAAAAAGATAACATCTGTCACAATTCAGTGTTTCTGGTATGGGTGAGGACAGTGAAGAGTACAGAATGGCACCAATTTACAAAACTCGTAAAAAAAGGCACCCCCAGCCATCTTATGACGGGCTGAAGGATTAAGTAAGAGTTATTAGAAAAACCGTGTTGTCATATTGTCACAAATGACAATTGATGAGGCAATGATAACTGAAGAAACTAAATGTTTAATGGGGCGAACTTGTGCCCACGATAAAAAGAGAACAGAAGAAAAGAGCAGAGCGTCGCGGGCGTCGATGTCGGCGAAACCGCAGGATGAAGCGCTGGTGCGAGACTGACTTCGGCTTGCCACGCGAAGCCCTTTATGTACATGCGTGGGCTTCTGGAATAATCGGCGTAGAAGGTTCGAGGCATAGAACATTCGGACCTCGAACAAGCATCAGGATTCTGGAATTTTCCCAAACACTAAATTGCAGGAATAAACAAAAGACACGTCGCTCCCAGGAATCAAATCCTGGCTTTTCACGTGGGAGGCAGGCGCGATAACCATTAGGGCACCCGTGCGCTGCCTACTTGGCCAGCTGCGCGTGCGGCAATATATGCCATCATATGTTCCAAAATCATCAGGTGGTGCTTTGCATAAAGGCCAGAGTACAACAGGGCACACGTATGTACACATATAACAAAAAAGTGTATATACAACCCTCGGAGCATTAGACATTTGTACTTTCCACTCTACTTCCACACCAGACAAGGAACAAGATATATAAATATATACAAACATATATTCACAACTGCTTTGATGGAACGTAATTAAGTGATATTTCCTAGCGTTTATTTAGTCATCGTGATAGAAGTTGCTGTCTCCCCTTCCGAGGAGCATGGTGCACTCTCAGTGCCGTTATTTTAGTTCTTTTGAGATGCTAGCCCAGAGTATCATTCCTATCTTGTAATATGTAGACGGCTTGAAACAAAGCCAACTGAAGTATGTTTCTGCAATTGGAAAAAGTCAGCATAAGGCATTACTTGGCTTATGTATGGAAAAAAATACAGTGAACCCTGATTATTCTGTATGGGTAATCTGTCGTGGGAATGGTCATCTTTCGAAACTTTTGCCATTCCAGCAAACCTCGGCTATCCGGCAGCCGACACTGCTGCTGCTGGTCCTGATGACCTCGGCCACCCGGCAGGCACGCCTGCCTCTGCCGTGCAGGCCCCCCCTGCTGGCAGCTTTTATTTATTATTTTTAAATCTATTTTTTTGCACCAGGACGTGACCTTAATGTTTTTATTTCCTTCTAATGTACAAAATATTTCAATCACAAGTACATTTCTTTTTGCAGACTAATGTAAATATTTATGTCACAAGATGGTGATTGTTACAATAATGGAATGGTTATAAACTTTTCTTTTACAAGATGGAGTCATTTTATTCTGACCTCACAGTGCATGATGGTTACTTTCATAAGGTAACTCCGAGCCCTAAAATATGTACACAAGGTTGTAGCATCCCCCTTTATTACAGACGTTTGCAAGTCCGGATTCAAAGTGCTGCCATTTTGCTCGGCTGGGGTGCGTCTGGACGCATCCTAATCCGATTACAAAGCCTTGCTAAGGTGTCGTAATTGGATTATGGTCCTCCACTGGAGAGTCCTCCACTGCATAAAATTCTTTGCTACACAGAACTTGGCATTGCGGGGGCACCGAGAGAATCTTCAAACAGGCCTCGAAAGCAATGTCGGAAATTTCCTTGGTCTTTTGAAGTTAGTTGCTGTTTTTGACCCCATCATAAAGCAACACCTCGCATACGTTGAAAGTCATCCCAGGTCCACATCGTACCTATCACCTCTTGTAGAAAACGAATTCATCCACATGATGGCTGCAGCAGTTCGCGATTCCCTGCTACAAAGAATCCGCAAAGCCAAGTATTATGGGATTATGTTCGACACGACTCCTGACCAGGCACACCGTGAACAAATGTCACAGGTTGTGCAATACGTGGACATAGACTTGGATAAGAAATCAGTTAAGGTTGAGGAGTCCGTCCTCGGTTTTATCTGGGTAAGAAAGAAAGATGCCGAGAGCTTCGTTGAGGTGATCCTAAACATGCTAGAAGAGGAAAAATGGACCTACCAGGACTGTCGGTCACAGCACTACGACAACGCTGCCATGATGGCTAGAGAAAAAAAGTGGTGTCAGTCAAAGGATAGCGGAACGAAACTAACTGGCAATCTTTGTAAACTGCGCATCGTTGGGAGAAACTAAAAGACGCGGTGCCTGTTGTTGTCAAGTCAGAGTCGGATACCAGATGGAGTGCAAGGGTCGAAGCAGTGAAGCCAGTCTGTAGATACCTAGAAGAGATACTTGAAATTCTTCAAGGAATGGCAAATAACGACAAAGAAACGAGCGAAACGAGAAATGACGCCACGCTATTGCACAAGCAGATGTTAAGTTTTGATTTTGCTCAGCTTTTGGAACAAGATACTGGTTCGCATAGATTGTGTCCAAAAAAGGCTGCAAGATCCAAAAATGAACTTTCACGATGCTGCCTTAGACATGAAAGCACTCCGAGATCACTTTCATGACAAAAGGAAAACAGGTGAGTGAGTCACTCCATGAAGGGCTTGATCTCTGCGAGGCATAGAATGTCAATGTTGAAAGGCATTCACGACGAAAAAACAGATGCCTGGTGAAAAGTCTAAAGGTTAACGGCTAAGCAGGGATCGAAAGGGTCATGAAATTCACACTCGACCGTCTACATTTTGAAATCGACGTAAGGTTTACTCGCCTGCAGGACACCGATGCCAAGTTTGGCTTTCTCCTCGACATCAACAAGCTGTGCTACAGCGACGACAAAAACAAACTAGAAACAAAATGCTACACCTTTGGCGAGTTTTACAGTTCCGACGTTAACGCACAGGACCTCTTTGAAGAGATTTTAGATTGCCGACTGGTGCTTTCACGCCAGGTTGAACAGAAAGTGTCAAGACCTGAAGAACTTCTGAAATTTATTGTAGAGTATGGAGATGACAGCATATTCCCCAACCTTCGCGTCATCATTCAGATGTTAACCATAGCAGTTTTCATCGCTGGCTGTGAGAGGTCCTTCAGCAAGCTGAAATTGATACTTTCTTATTTGTGGGCCACAATGGGCCAGGACAGAATTTTTATCTTGCTCTCCTCAGTGTAGAAAAAGGAGAAACTGAAAAAAAAAAAAAAAAAACTTTGATGTCATTATAGAACAGTTTGCATCATCGAAAGCAAGAAAAGTGCTGCGCTAGTTTTGACGGAGTGCCCTAGTGTACAGTCCTTTTCATATTTGTGTTAATAATAACCAAATGATGTAAATAGAGCGTTTAAACATAAAGAATGCGTGTTTCTTGACAATTGTTCATGATCAACAACAGCACTGGCATCACAAAAGGCAATAATATGCGACAACGAGGAGACGACCAAGTTTGCCAAAACGAGTTTTTCATAAAAACATGTAGGCATAGAATACAGATTTGATGTATGCAATAAATTTGAGCAACACATTTCATTGTAATGCAGAGAAAAACTGCAGCGAAGAACTGTTTACATGGTCTCTTTTGTGTGGAAGTATGTAATTTATGAACTTCACATATTTTGTGTAAAGAGACAACAGAGGACCGGCAAGGTCCATTTCTTCTTTCACTTTTTTTCGAACCTAGTGGATTGTGTATCGTACGATGCATGGATGTACAAGACGGCTATAGTCCGCTTTAGTGAACAATCATTCGAGAAATCACATATTCGCTTGCCCGAAACAGTGAGATGGCCTTTTTTGCGCCGCCGCCGCCGCCGCCGCCACTTTCCCCCTCCCCCCCCCCCCCCCCCAAGTCATGAACATCCCAATGACCACCCCCCTCCTCTCCCCCCTTTCCCTTCCCTATTGAAAAACAATTCCTGGCTATGCTGCTGCGTCTACCGGAGACACAAACATATACAACTCGGGAATGTCCCTGGCCCGAACACTTACGAAAGAGTAAGGCTATATGCACAACGTCGTGCACCTTCACCAGAGATGGCAATCGCACAACGCGAAGGGGTCATGCCATTTATGTCACCCTTTTTGGACGGCGCGTGTATCACTGTGGAACGAGTTAACCAACCCAACCCCCCCTTAATTCACGAATCCTCTATTCTCAATGCCCGCCCCCCCTAAAAATTTAGACACCCCCTAATTTTAATTTCTGGGGAAACCCCTGGCCTCGACCGACCCATCTCCATACCCCAATGAAGATGCAATAATTGCAAAGACACAAGCGAGCTGGACAAGAATGGCAATAATCCCTGGAGAAGGGGAACAAGGGGACAAAAAACAAACACAAACTTCCAAACACAGCTATAGGTGACTGGTGCACGACTAAAAAAATCTGCCTAGTTTGGGTATCGAACCTGGGACCTCTCCATTTACAATGGAGCGCCGACTGTTGGTCGGCCATTACGGCACATACAAATGCAATGTGCACGGCGACCTGGGAAACGAACCTTCAATACCCGAAGCAAGCAAGTAAAAAAAAAAAATTGAGCCCTACAGACACTCTCGTTGCGCCAAAAGAAGCGTAATGAAAAATCTTTCGGAACATTGGGCACGTTAAGTTAGTGGGCTCCAGACTCCAGACATCTGCGCTCGAGCGCGCAAGTTCGGAGCGTAGCTTAACGACCGCACTTTATTTTCGTACTGAGGCGCCATCTGACGCCTAGTTTTAACGTTTCCGCTTCCAACTTTCCGGCGCACGCTGCTCCCGTCACGTCGAAGCTCATCGAGTTTTTGTTAGACGACAGTTTCGACAAAATAGGTGCGAGTAGACGACGGCAACAGCAAGAACTTTCATATGTGCTGCGCGCTGTTGGCACAGCGATTAGACGTACGCCGAATCTCTTCTGAATTCCCATAAGCCTTAAAGAATGACTGCTGTTTCCAGTGTGCAGCCTGCAGAGAGCCCGACGAAGGAAGGATCCGTGGAATTGAAGATTACGCCTCGAAACTCGTAGTTCGCTACTCTGAAACCCTATTTAAAGAACACTTCAGGACGAATCGCAGCACGTTGGAAGTAAATAATTTGGGTTCTCACGTCTGTGAAGGTTTGCTTGTCATTTTTGGGCAAACAGTACGCAAAAGTAAATTGGGCAATGACAATTCAACATATTTAGTGGTAATTAAAATATTGTTGTATACTGTGCATTCGTTTCTTGCGGAAACTATGATTGCCGTCACAACTACTTGTGTTTGGCAGAGTTTTACTGCAAAGGATTCGGTCATGCAAGTTGTCAATTAAACTGTCCTGGCAGCTTTCCATTAAATTGCTGCGAGTACCCATTTTTCAAGCTGATTATATGTGCCTCAGCAGACAGGAAAGAGACAGAGCTTCAGGTGGCTGCATAGATCCACCATACCTTAAGGTTTGTTTGCAGGTCCTTGTGAAGATCACACAGGAGCAAATGGTCACGCAGAGGACGTCACACATCTTAATTGCAACAAAAGTCCTCATGACACTGTGGCAACTGGGAAATCAAGAATCTTTCCGTAAGGTGGCAGAGAGGTTTGGTGTCAACAAAGGCATAATATTTTGTTTCAAAACAGATCATTGAAACGTGGGCGGATTTAGCAGCGGACTTGATCCGATGGCCGATGCAGCTGCAGGCGCAAGCAGTTGTTGGAGGGACCCCAAGAGCATAAGCGCAAGCGCGCTGGTGCGCAGCGACAGGGACGTGCTTCCACCTGATAACGTGTACGGAACACACAGCTAAAACTGGACCCAGGAGGTGGTTTTTAACATAGGCTATATACAGGGCGTTTTACAAGAAGTGGACAAATTCAATATTGTGAAAACTACTCGTCGTAACAAAAAAGGCTTGCGTCGTTTTGGTCCTGGGTTAGGGGATTATTTAGGAAAATTATTGAAGTCCAAGATAATTAGATTAATTATTTTCACATATTTATATTTTAAACAGTGAGTTTAAGCGCATGGTTTCAATTAGAATCTTGCTGAGCATCATCGAAAAACATTAAATCAACAAATTGCAGAACGATAGAAGGCATGCACAGCATTTTAAGGCTTTCTGAAAAACTGCACAAATTCGACGGGTCTTTAAGTTTCAATTTGCAATCGGAGCGCATCTCGGCCCCAACGGCACTGTGCCCTGGGGAGAAATAGTGCTACAAACCTCTGCTGCACTGTCCTCGCGTAACGCAGCAGAGACTGGTTGCACTATTTCACCACGGGGCGTGGTGCCGTCGGGGCCGAGATGCGCATCGTTTGCAAACCGAAACTTAAAAACCCATAGAATTTGTGCAGTTTTTCAGAAAGTCATGCCCCTAAAAAGAATATTATAAAAGTTAATTACACAAATAATTAACAATCCCGCTCTTTAATAATTTTCCCCGGCCAAGGACCAAAACGATACAAGCCCTTTTTTGTTGGGACGCATAGTTTTCGCTATATCAAATTTGTCCACCTTTCGTGAAACACCCTGTATATACAAGGTGTGACTTTAGAAAGAGTTTTATACATAAAGACAGGGGACGGGACAACACATTCAACTTTTAACACACAAATGATTTAGTGCCGGCGGCCAAAATTAAGATTATATTCACGGTCATTGTGCCCGGCAGACTTCGGGTTGCTGAAAGCAAACCACGAGCTTTCAATATCAACACAAGCTCACCGCTGAACCTTTGTCGTTTCCCGAAGCGGTGCCAACCCAGGTCCGCGTACGGGCAGTTCAGATCGATAATCAAGCCCTTCAATGCGAGACAAGGATATAATTTTCCTTGTGGCGCGACATATCACTAGTCTTGATAGCAACATTGCACTTTTGGTCAGCCGTGACGTCGAACACATCCCGCGAACGAGCACGCTTCTTGGCGCCCGTGTTGCCGCCAGAAAGCGATAGCACGAAACTGCGTTCGCACTCTGTTCCTGGTGCCCCTCGGCAACAATTCTTTTCTTTTTTATAACACATTTAGCAAATATACGGAACACTGGAATTCCCTAAACACAAACCGCACACTTCACAGAGCAGCACTGCTGGTTGTCTCGTCTCGAGCGCTGAACGAAACATGGAGGATTTTACCCAGCGTTGCCAGACTCTTTTGTTGTGATTGCGATACTCTGAAAACCTATCCAGTGACACTAGGACATGTTACTACACACTGACATCTGGTCTAACTTCAGAAACCCTTACATGTTTCTATCCTTGTGCTGGGATTGCTCTGTTATTTTTAATGTTTAATCATATCAAGCTTTGTCTTGTGTATTGCAGGACTGTGGCCATCTGGTTCTCTATGGAGAGACAGCGGAAACTCTTGAGAGGCATGAGTGGCTGCACGAAAATGCAGCATGCGAAGATGAAGACCGAATGAGGCCACGGCCGCTTGCCACAGCAGAGGCTTCCTACTCTGACACTGTCCGAGGCCCTGCTGTTTTTTCCATTCCTTGCAACAGAGACTTCGGTATGCCTACTATATCCACTCTGTCTCGTGCAATTTTCACTCATTGTAATTCACTTTATTTGCAGCTCCTCATAGAGTTTGACGCGCTTTTTAAGACAAAAAGTGTTGAAAGCATTGATAACAACTGCAGAGTACTCTGCAGCCTTGTGTTGCCGAGTGGAAAAGAGGCTGAGGTGGGGGCATTCTCGCAAGTGGCATCCGGCAAGTTTATGTTGACATGCTTTGCGCATTTTCAACGTCAGCAACGCTGCTGCAGCTCTCTTGAGGCTTAACCACTTCTGAAAATCAGCCAGTAAAATGCCAACATTTAGCTTATCTGGCATGTTTATCATAAAGCACTCAAAGCACATAATTTCTAGTCACAAGACATCATCAATGTTGCATATGTGAACCACCAGCCCATTCCTGCTGCGACAGGCTGTATGTACAGCATAAATTTGTGCAAGAGGGACTCTCTAAGTATCTAAAGGCTATTTATGGCTCAATTTAGGTCCCATTCCTATCCAAACTGGAACAGCTTTTTAAATTTATACCAGTGTGCTCACATGCGAGGGGTACCCAAAAGTAGAATAAATTTCGGGAGGGCGGGCCGTTCCTAGTGCCAGCTTCCGCCGCTAGCACCGCGTAGCGGCAGCTCTTCAGTCAGTTTGCCGACCAGCGTCGTCTGCTGAAGTTCTAGCAGCATGATGTAAATTTTTTCCGAAGCGCATCAAATTCATCCCTCGTCTTGTTTGCAACGCCCGGGCAAGCATCCGTCGAATTGTTTTCTTTTAGCGAAAACGGCAGCAGAAACTTTTGTAATGCTTAAAAAGACCTTACAAAAAATGTGCTATGAAGAAATCGCAGGTCTACGAGTGGCTTTCTCGCTTCAAGGCCGGTAAATTACTGATCGATGGCCTACCTCGTTCAGCGTGACCCTTGACCTCTTCAAATGATGAAAAACAGAGAAAATGTGGGCATTGTTCACTTCCACATTTTCTTCCCCTGCTAAAATCATTCACCAGGTGTTTTACCTGGGAGTTTTACAACGCTTGCGGAAATCAGTGAGAAAGAAACACCCCGATTTGTGAGAAAGGGGGAGTGTCAGTGCATTCATTTTTCAACAAAATTGGCATAACACTGTCTCCACACCCCATTCAACGGACCTTACCTCGTGTGACTTTTTTCTGTTTGCCCATATGAAGAAAGTTCAGAAAAAAGAATGGTATGCTTGCCATTCTGAAGTTTGCTGCCTCTCACTGCAAAGAACCCCTCAATGCCGCCCTGACAGAAGTGAGTGCTGCTGGAGTTTAATAAATGTTAAAATTTACATAAAGATAGCAGCACTAATAACCTGCCGTGCCTGTGTATCCAGCCTTGGGACCATTTTGAAGAAACCACAAATGGCCATAATTCAGGGCCGCTGGTCATGTCCGTCAAAGCATGGGTGTGGCTTTGCGATATAAGATACCACAGTTTAATTAATTAGACTGTGCTTACTGTGCTGTGGCCCTCCTATCCTGTGCATCCTGTTGATGCAAAAATTCAGTCTATTGATTTGCAGCTGGGAGAATCAAAACACTGCAGCATAAATATGTAGCCCTGCAATTGTTTGTTTGAAATAATACTGCTATCTGCTTTTGTTTCCCAGAATGAGATTCCGCTGAAGCCGTGCTTGGTGGAGCAAGATGGAGCAGTTTCCCTGTGGATTGACGGCCAGTTGTTGCTCCCAGTGTTGTCACTGCTCTCGGGTGTGGCGTGCCTTTTCCCACCTACTGGGTCTTTCACATCAAAATGCAAAGGCACGTAAAATGCTAACTTTTATTGAGCATGCATTTTTGGGACTGTGCTACAGATCAACACACTTTGACAAGACGCAAAGGTCCCTTTCTTTGACTACTGCGAGCACATCACTGTGCTGGCCTCTTTTTTTCATTCTAAAAATCGGTCACGGAACCTTTTGATCACACCTCGTATAAGCCAGTTTGTGGGTTCTTTATATTGCATTTAAAACTGTTCTTTGTGCAAAATTAATGATGTTGTTTTACAGTATGTGGCAACGTTAACTTAGGTGCTACAGAAATGCATGTTCAATGGGCTAATAATTAGACATTTCATTATGCCAGGACAACTTCTCTCCAGCTGCACATGGCATCCTTTGCACACAGCACTGAGCTTCAGTGCTTTAAAGAAGGGTTGTAGATGAAGACTAAAGGAAGATGCGATACCTACCATTTGTTCGGCCTCAGCGTCTTCTGTAACATATGTAAATATATACTGAAAGGCTAGAAGGTTGAATTCAGTAGAGGATATTATGCATGCCTTTGTTGTACATATTTCAGCTTTGTGTTCCATTATATAAATGCAAAAACAAAATAGAACAGGACCACGCCACAGTGACCACACCTATTTTGACAGTGAATCCCCAAAGCAAATGCCGACACAAAAACAGAAACATGACGTCAGCTAAAAACACTTAATTCACACAGTTCAAAGAACTCTACAGAAGAACAAACATAAAGTCAGAAACCTCCAATCACTCCTGTGGCATCTGAAGGACAAGCATGCACTAACAGGTGAGCTCCAATTGAGAATGGAAGCATTTGATGAAGTCCCACAAAAAAGGGCTTCGATAGAAAGCCACTAGGAAGATGACCGGCAGAAGGTACACAAAAAAAACAAAGCAGTTTGGTGCCGCCTTGCATTAGTGCTTGCCCCAAGACTGCCTATCTGAGTGCACTCTCACTGCTACCTTCAGTGGGCTGCCTCAGGAGTTGACTGAAGGTGGTTGGGGGTTGGCCGGGATACACCAAGGAAGCGCTAGAAGAGCTGCAGAGGTGACATGCAAGCTCGTCTGAGCATGACAAGCTCTGTGTCAAATACTCAAGAGGATGTCCATAAAAAAAGAGGCAAGTTTGGATGTCCCATCGGGGTGGTTCGTCGGGTACGTCGATTTGGGATAACGATGGAACCACACGAGTCTAACGAAGTGCGAATGGCAAGAGAGGCCTTGGTATTCGTGGTGGTGGGCCTAGCCATCACCTTTGGCTATTTTCTGGAAAATGAGGTGTCAGGGTTGTTCCTAAAGACCCTGCTACAAACAGCATCATTGCCGTTGAAAAATCAGGTGTCCGAATCAAGTCCACAGTGTGCGATAGACAGGCGGAACCCGTTGGAATGGCAAAGCTGCTGGGCTTCCGGGTTCATGAAACCAGTTACAAGAGCCCCAAGACAAATTTCTAGCACAGACACAACCCACAGAGGAGACACCTTTAGTATTTGATGCATTTCATGCCCACGAGCGTCTTTGCAACCTGCTAAAAGACAATAAGATGTTGAAGTCAGCAGCTTATATGGTAAACACTAACTCATGAATTTCGCATTTCCTAAGACTTAAGAGCCATTGCATCACAGGAAGGAGGCCAATTTTGAAACCTGAGGTCCAGGAACAAAGGCCCAGCCCTGAAAAAGAACCCAGAAAATTAAGCCTTTATTCAATTTGTTCCAGGTTGGGGTCACTCATCAGTCACCTGTATAGGAACAGTCTCAAAGGACAGGATAAAACAGAGAAGGACCAATGAACTGACAATGCATGTGTGTTTATTTTAAGCACTCGTTAATTGATGCCAAATAACATGTGTCCTTAGTCAAAATATGCAGATACCCTAGCATCTGGTAATACTATGTACGAAACAGCCATAAACAAAGTAAGCTGGAAAAAAAGAAGTGACGACTGAGAAGCACCTGTGACCCCACTCCGAGATGGAGAGTTGAACTGACTTTGAGAAAATTATGCATAAAAACAGTTAATTAGGCATCGACGCTAAACAAATAGCTCACTGATTGTGCAACATGCCATTTTAAAATTTCCGAACAGTTGAAAGCATGCTGGAATTCGAAATCCACACACTCTGCATTCTAGCAGCATTAGCAATTGCAAATTTTAAAAGAAAAACTCGAATTAAGTGTGGTCACCGTCCCCCCCCCTTTACAGAGACCCCCCAAGGTCAACGTTTTCTTGAAGAAAGCTGGTGTGTGTCGATTTTTCATTAAGAAATGATTAATTTTTGGTGAAATAACAAATAATTGATCAACAAACAAATCCGGACAATGTTTCGCCCATAAAGAGGGCATAATTGCTGATGCTGATCGTTCTGGCTGGCCAAGAAGAACCGAAGACGACCAATCAACTAGTAGCCGTAGCAGCTGACCCATTCCTGAGCGCATGAGGAACTCTGGACGAGCTGGAGCTGAGCATTTTCTGAGACACGATACAGCGTCGCCTCAAGGAAGCGGGGCTGAAGAACTGCGTGGCGGCACAAAAGCCGAATCTAACCGACACGCAACCCCCGCAGAGGCCCGAATTTATTTAAGCCTTACAAGAGTTGATTGTGGACAATTTTTCTCTATTCATCTTTTCAGATGAGCCCATAGTTCGCAATGGGTGGTGCCACCAGCGGCGTTTGGCGGCCCTTTAATTACATTGTTAAATGAAATAAATGATTATCAAGGGGTAGTCCGCCAGCGTTATGAGCAACCCAGAGTAACTGCGTTTTATTATGATAGCAACCTCTAAGCTCATATGTGTTTTCGGTTTGGAATTTACGTGCATCATCGCAGGATATATTTCTTTTACAGGTGAGGTCCTACGCCTGTAGTTTATGGTTCACAAAATACTCGCACAGGGAAATGTTAAGTTTCAAAATGGGCGTAATTTTTGAGGTAAGAAGAAAGCCTAACACACTGGTTGTGGGAATTTAATTTTTATGTTGCTTTCGCAACTCCTTTTTTTATAGATACTTGCCAGAATACACACAAAGTGCGCTATCCAGTGGCCGTTATGCAGTCTTCGTCTGGAGTGCCGTCAGCAACGAGACTTGGCCCCCTCATCCGGATCGATGGACATTTCAACGCCTCTGCCTTCTGAAATGTGATCGAGCAGACTCCGGTGCCCTACGTCCTAATAGGACCATTCCCGGAAGACGCCTATTTGCTTCAGCACGACAAGACAGCAAGGTGGATATGGTGCCCAATTCCATTGTCGTTAAATAAATGTCTCAAAGCAAAGCAAAGCTTCAGCACTAACACAGCCCCATACACACGGTGTGCTGGGTGAACGCAATGCTGGAAGCTTGTAGCATGTGTGAGCTGCAATGGCCACCGGAGGGGGCAGACATGGACCCAGTAGAAAATACAGGGGACTGACAAAAAAATGCCATTCATCACAAAATCTCGGCAGTGTCACGGTAGACGCGTTATGGGAATCAATAAGAGTGAAAAATGCTCCGTGGACATCCTGAGACGGTGGCTGGGCTGTGCAAATCAAAGCCAAGGTCAATTCATACGAGTCGCCAAAGTGGAGCAAAAAAGCGGACCAAAACCAATCATCAGCGCCAGTACATTTCGCGTGCCCAAACCCTAAGCTGATTACATATTAAAGACACATCTTGAATGTCTAATATTGTTTACTTTAAATCAAAGTATTTATTCATAATAACGTAGTTAAGTGTGAACTTTTTAGGCTATGTTTAATATATATTATGTTGTGCATACTCATTGCGACCTCTACAACGTCGCTGTTACGGGTATTTATGCCGTCGGCGGAAGTTCGCAGTCCCCATACGCCTCGTGCAGGGCTGCCAATTCCAGTGAAATTTCCCAGATTAAGGTAATATTTAGGTCTATGTGGGAATAAAAAAAATCTTGCTAGTTTGGGTGAAATTTTGGGCACCGTATATATCTTGAATTTTATAGGTCCATTGTGATTTTTTTCCGAGATAACATTGAATTTCAACGGCTTTGGCAACATTTGGGTTATTTCCTCCAGCTGTTCGGCGGTTTGTGGTGCGATTTTCTGGCTACACTAAGGAATACTAGGCTAGGTGCCATAAAATAAAAAGGGTACAGCACGAGCATCCATCCATCCATCCAACTTTTTTTTTGGCTAAATTAGATTTCATCGCCTCCTGAAAATTATGGAGGGAGGTACCAGCCAAGATTCTGAGAGCACCACTGTCTTGATTTGAAAGGAAAAAAAAGCTCCAATATAAGAAGAAATAGTACAATGTCTGGAGATATAGACTTACCATGACTAAAAATATTTTGTGAAGTGCCATCGTGTTTCGTGTGTTTGAGTTTGAGAACTCTCACTCGTGTTGCACCATTTGTTTTAACTATTATAAAAAGCGCCAATGAAGTGATTAAAGCAGCATAATGTTCTGATGATGTGCATAAAATCTAAGGTGAAGATGGGGTTTCATTCGTCAGTTTGAATTTCCCATTAACACTCTCCCTCGCCAGATTTTCTTTGGCCGATTTTGGCCTGATAAACTTATTTATTGCGAAATGTATGCGAAGCGTTAAAGGCTATGCGTAGAAGTCAGCTGGTTCTTGCGCAGGGGTTGCGGTGACAACAGAATGACGCTGAGCTCTGATTGGCTTTGGATGAAAGGAGAGTGGGTAGACCTCTATCCTAGATGCCACAAGATCTTCCCACTATTTTTTCAATCAGCCAATGAGAGCTCTGCATTCTGACATCATCACAACCCTTGTGCAAGAAGCAGACAAACTTGCACTCCACATATATTTCTCATAGTAAACACGAAAGTGATGCAGAAAACGGTTATTTAGTATTATAAAATTATTTGGGCACGCGAGAAAAATTTCGGCAGAAATAAGGAAATTTCAGGCGTCCGCTAGAGAAAATTTTGACTTTCCGTGTCAAACTTTCCGTGTTAAAGACTCACTTAGCGATTATTTAACGAATTCATGCTCTTAAGTTTTCCCATGTATCCAAGTGCAGAACGGCTTGCACTGGTTAAAGCCTATTGCGCTGCTCTGCAGCTTTCATTGTTGAACGCCTGCCGGGCGCGTTCAAGGCTCAGTCCTTCGGGACAATGAGCCTGCCGCATGTAAAGAGACGCTGCTCGGTAGTGCAACGCCCAAGTTATGACTGCGCTGCTGGCATCACACTCCATTGTTTTCCCATGGACTCTGCAAGGTGAAACTTGCAACAGCCGCGTCTGCTGCAACAATGTGTGATGTCCAGTGATGTCTGGTAAGCTCTTGACCTCTTCTATGGGCCCTCATGCATGCTCCTTCAGCAATAGCCACCCATTGATCGAGCTGTTTTGGGCCCAGTCTTCACTCCAAGCTACGCAAGACGAAACTAATCTAAGAGATATTAGTGTCAGATTTGCGTGGCCTCTGCTGAACGGCTGCGTGAGCACAAAAACCTAATAAGAAACATGACTGAACATTTCAGTTTTAACTAGCTTTCATATTATGGTGTGAATAACACTAAAACTTAATTTCTGCATGTAACGTGGACTGTGTCGTCCTAACATGCTTGCAACTATCAGGTGCTATGGGTGTCATGCTCGGAAATCTCGAAATGTAATCGTCTGTGTTGTGAACCTATCTAGCCTTACAGGCACAAAGGTGTGCTCCACGCTCATGGCGTTCACTGTACAGATGGGGGACCACGAGCAATGATGTCACTAGTTTATCGCTAACATTATTGTGCAATCTTGTCTTCATTAAATGTTCATTGAAGGCACTTCAATTTGTTCAGTTTAGCCTAAGGCATGTAAAGTAATACAGTGCATCACATTCAGGTGGAAGGCCTGGGTCCAGTTCTGCCGGAACACAAGCCTACAAAACAAAACACCACAACAGCAGCGGGTACAGGTGGTTCGCTCCAGGCACTTTGAAGCCCTCTGCGTTCCTTTATCGAAGAAGGCTGCATTGTGACACAATATCAGCAGATTTGGCCCCCGAAGGATAGCATGAAATCTTGCTTTATTATTACTGATAAGGTAAGCCTTTCAGAAGGTATTTTATATTCAGATACAAGGAACTGTTTCAGTGTACATAATGTGTGTGCTTAACATTGCACAGGTGCCACACACGTTGTCCAAAGCAGCAGCCCCAGCCAATTGACCAGCGACGGCAAGCCCACACCGGCCAACAATAGTCACCAAGCAATGGACGTGTTCTATAACCGTCCCAACCCGCCCACCCCCCCTTAGGGGGAACCGCGCAGTTTTCAAAGTTCACAAGCGATTTTATTTAAGCCACTCAGCTGTGCCAGTCCCACCGCCCTCCTGCCTTAAAGAGGCAAGGGCACGCACAGCCGGAGGCCCCCTAAAAAGGAACCCCGGTGACCCCACTGCCCGAGCGAGGCAGCAGGATGCCTAAAGTGGCGGACGAGGCCCAGAAAGGAGCAGCCGCCCCCGCCCCACCCCAAGACTCCCTCGTCGCGCACCACACGCGCCAGAACCGCCAGCCGCCACCTGGAAAGAATATCATCAGCCCAACCTCACCAGGGATGAGAATTCTAAGGCAGCTGGCGGCCGCCAGCCACAACAGTCTACTTGGACCCTACCGGACACTGCGGACAAGGGTCAAGCAGTTCCTGCCCCCCTGTCCAAGCACCCCGAACCTGATCCCGATCGGCCCGATTTTTGCGTCCGAGCCGACATGGTATCTCGCCCCACCGCCCCCCGAACACCACCGCCCGCTCAGGCCAACAGGGGGAGCACACGCCCCCCACCCCTTCTCCCGCGCCCCCGAGCACCCTTGAGGACAAGCGGCCCCTGAGCACACCCGAGGACAAGCGGCCAGAACCCCGGGGCCACGCCTCCCCCCTGCGCCCCTGAGGGACTCGGAGGTAGAACCCACCACCACCCTGGAAAAGCGGCCAGAACCCCCGGGCCACGCCTCCCCCCCGCGCCCCTGAGGGACTCGGAGGTAGAACCCACCGCCACCCTGGACAAGCGGCCAGAACCCCCGGGCCACGCCTCCCCCCCGCGCCCCTGAGGGACTCAGAGGTAGAACCCACCGCCACCCTGGACAAGCAGCCAGAACCCCACGCCACCGCCTCCCCCGTCGCGACCCCGAGCGCAAGCGTGCGCGGTAAGCCCCACCCTCCTTCCCCCGTAAGCGAGGTACAACGCGGGGCAGCATCAGCCCCAATAACAAGGCTCCAAAAACACCCGCCCCCAAAAAAGAAAGCCGCCGGGAAAAAGAACATCGGCAGAGAAAACCACAACAAAGGGGCCCCCGGAAAGAAAATCAACAAAACCAACAACGGCAGCAGCAACAATGACGAAGACGGCAACAACAACAACAAAGGACCACGCCCCCCTCTCCCAACCGTTTCGAAGCAGCCGTCACGACAAACAACCGCTACACCGGACTGGCGGACGACAGCGTGGGCGCCGAAAATGAAGAACCCAACGAGATCGGGACAACGGACACCGCTGCGGCCGAGCCGACCGACCATGACAGCCAGCGGGAGACGCAGGGCAGCCCACCAATGAACCCCGTCGACTTTCCCGAGCTGGGGGCGCGAGACGCAGGCGCGGGGACGGCACCGGCACAAGCATGGAAAAGAGGCGACACCGACAGAGGACAAGGAGACAGCCGACCGACTGCGGAGCGCTTCGGCCGTGCACTTCGGGCGCGAGGGTTGGCCTCTCCCCCAAAAACAGCCGACCAATCAGAAGCTGTGCAGGCGCCGACGACGGAGGGCTCTCGAGGCAGGGGAGGCGCAGCCGGAGGCTCCCAAACAGGGCCCCCCAGCACCCTCGCAAAGCGCCAAGACGCCGAAGATGGCGGACGAGGACCGGAGGGGAGCAGCCGCTCCCACCTCGCCCCAGGACTCTCCGGTCGCATTCCACATGCGACAGCACCGCAGGCTCCCACCTGCAAGAATCAACCCGAGCCCCATTTGGCGGGGATGCGGATCCTGAGTCAGCGGGCTGCCGCCCAACTAAGCAGCCTACAAGGCCCCCCCCCCCCCCCCCCCCCCCCCGGACCCCGCTGGCTCAGGAAGGGCAGTCCTCCACCCCCCACCCACGCCCCCCTGGCCTGGTCCCGTTCGGCCTGTGGAGGCTTTCCCCACCGACCCCCGAGCGCCCACCGACATCCACAACCCACCGGGAGCAACAGAGAGAAATCTCGGCCCCCTCCCCTCCCCCTGCGGCCCCCAGCGCCTCCGAGGACGAGAGATCGGAGCTCCCGGCACAACCCCCCCCCTCCCGCCCCTCCCGGAGCACCCGCGGACGAACCATACACCGTCCCGGCCAGGGCCCACGAACCGCCGACCGCACCCCCATGCACCGCAGCCCCAGGTGCAAGCACGCGTGGTAAGCCCCCCCGCCCCCCCACCGAGGGCGAAAAACAACTCGAACTACCGACACTGACACTGAACTACCGACACCGAACTACCGACACAGATGCACCGCTTTTTCGACCGCCAAGCTAAGCTTTCTGATGAATGCAATGGGCACGAAACATAAAACGGGCGGACAAGGATCTGACAAGCGACTGCGCTTTTTGTGATCAGCAGTAGGCGGAATGTTTCACTGATAGGATGTGTTGGCACGTAATCGGTGGCGAAATTGTCCCAGCTGAAGGGCGAGGCGACTCCAACGGTGTTTCCTGATGTGCCAAAATATTTCATGAGACAGCCCCCTTTAAAAAGAAGGAAATTATGCAAGCAAGGCGTGCCTCCTGCAAAAAAAAGAAGAGGATTGTTGCGAACGACGCTGGACCATCGAACCACCAAGACACCAACAAAACAACAGCACAAGATGAGCTTCCAGATGAAGCAAAAGTGGACTATCTGTGGGGAAATCTCGTCCTACAAGACACCTGCTGGAACAGGCTATGCTTTTCTGTGAAACCAGGCACTGTTTTCTTTGGCCTTTCCAAAAGAAGGGAGAATATGTACATCAGATGCTGCTGCTAAAGTTGATAAAATTCAAAAGCAAATGACCAGCCGAGGCCAGTGATCTGCTCTGTGTTTCCGAGAGGCAAATTTTACAAGGAGTGTGCTGTGATGTCACCAAATGAGGTGCAAGCAGTACTTGACACCACACATTCGCTTGTGATGTGGACACACTGTGGACATGAATGTACACTCTAAAAACTTTTATGCTGAACTTCACGTTAACTGCGAGTTTCAAGGCTGGAGATGCTGTCAATACAATGACGTTTTAAAGGGGAACTCTGCCGATTTTTCGAGCCGCCTTATCCAAAGGCATTATCTGAATGCAGATGGCTTCCTGATTCCGAAATGCTATCTCGTTCTCTCAGATTCACTCTAGTTAATTAAAAAAGTAATACTTTGCTGCCGAAACCGAAACCTCGTTCTCCCTAGTTTTTCCCCAGTTTTCCCCGCCACCGAAGCGTGACGTCACGGATGGGCAGCGTGGCACGCGGCCGGCAATAGAGTCGCTCGCGCCCGCCTTTCTCACGTCTAACAGCGAGAAAACCTGGGCGTTCGTGCAATTTGAAGTTGATAATAATCTATGTTTGCACAAAGTATGGCGTTGGCCTACGTGCTAAACTACGAGAAAGTAAAAAGGAAAAAAACGGGAGCAATTGGAATTTTGATAAAACAGTCTTTGCAACTTGATACGCTCAAGCCGCGGCTCGCTAGTTTCGTGAAATCGCTAGTAAATCCCTTCTCTTTATATTAAAAGATGGCTGGCGAAGAAAGGCCGAAGAGTCACGCAATACATTTTTGGACAAATTGCCAAATCACCACGGAAAATGCTCGGAATAAGAGTACAGGTGCCCCACACGCTCGTATAACCTGAAGGAACGTGCCATTTGTTTTAGATTTTCTTTAGAAAAGTTACTGTTGCAGGTGCCAGCACCCTTGTGGCATGAGTATGCTCCTAGGTGCTTAAGTAATTTAGCAAAAAATCTATAGACCATTTCTGAAAAGCGCTCCTAATCGATGCCATTTTCAGCGTTCGTGCATATGGCGCATACTTTGCTCGCCTTCCAAAGCGACGAACATGTGTGTGCTGGGCTGGGACCTAACCCATATAGACCGTGATTCTCATGAACAATGAAATGTATAGAATGGAATTAACTGCATTCATGTAGATCAGATGGCAGGTTAATAATCATGAAGATTGTGTTAAAATGACAATTAAAAGAGCTCCGCAACCACCAAGCCAAACATCAAGGTGCAATGGAATGCGTATAAAATACACAAAGAGACTGTTCATCTTCATGAACAGTCTCTTTATTTGCTTGAAGGTACAATAGTGCATAAGGTATAGAAAGACATCATAAAACTTTTAATTCAAAATAAATAAGTTAACAAAAGTTACTAAAAAAATGTGTACGCTTTTTTTATTTTTTACTTTTGGAGTAGAATGCAATGCGTTCAAACACCCATCCACGAAAGCACATGGGAAGAAGGTAATTTTATATGATTTTTTTTTTTTTTTTTTAAGTTTTGGTTTAGCACAGTTTTCCTCAGCTGTAAATTTGCATGCCTTCCCTCAAAAACATTTATATTTTCATAGTTTAAAAAAAAAAATTTCAGCCCTATATAAAATTTCTTCACAATAAAATACATTAATGACATTTTCATCACTTTTTCTGCAGAGAATATTGCATGCCAACCATTTGACAAACCAGGCAAAGACTATCGTGTATTAATGGAGCTCGACACCTGCTCCATAAACCTCTGTAATAGCAGACAGGTATAGCAATATGTTGAAAGTCATGTCCAAATTCAGACTTGAACTTTGTTTAGATGTTTCACTTCTTGTCTTCAACATATCGGCCGCGTGAGTGGAACTCCGAGAATAGCCCAATATAGATTAGACGTCCGAAACAGATATAGTGTTTTTAAAAATAAAAAAAATAAAAAAAATAACTGAACCCATTATGAATAACAAATGTGACTGCACAAAATATCGACTATAGTGCTAGATTGTCTACCATTTTTTTCGATATTATTAGCGCTCTTCTTTGGACGGATGTCGTAGTGGTCACAGCCGGCTTGAGTTGGCGCTTGCCGCTCTTGAAGCTGTTCCAGCCGCTGAAGGATACTCAACTCGCAGCACGCGGCTATAAAGTATTCCGGGCATAAGTGAAATGTTTCACGCGACACTGGTTCTCTCGGCACGCAGCTTGCACAAAAGCACCTTGATGTGATTGGCCTCCATTGCTTCCGTGGAACGCATTTTTTTCCTCCCACGAAAACAAAGATAAAAAAAAGACGAAAATAATCCCTGGAGAAGGGGAACAACACAATAATCCCTTCTTCAGTGATTATTTTCGTCATTCTTGTCCAGCTCGCTTGCACCCTTGCATTTTTAATTGCATTATAATCATAACCTTAAATTGCAAGCTTCACCCTTGTTGGTGTTAGACTGGTGGCAGCTGATAAAACCCGTTTGCTCTACTGATGTCCAACCCCTGGTTAGCTCAGTTAGTGGAGCGCTCCACCTGTAATGGAGAGGTCCCGGGTTCGATACCCGGACCAGGCGGATTTTTTCGGTCGCGCACCAGTCACCTAGCTGTGTTTGAAGATTTCTGTTTGTCCTTTGTCCCTCTTGTTCCTCTTCTCCAGGGATTATTTCCGTCGAGGCATAAACCACTCCACAGACCGGAGTGCACCGAACATGAAGCTGGCACAATCGTTTTGATAATTCCTCTTCATGTGCTTTGCATTCTCCTGCCCCGGCATTATTTAATGAATGCATTCTGTCTCTACGTTCTCGTGTAGACATAAACGTGACTGTTTGTATGTATTGCTGCATTTGTCGGCATGAACTAATCTCCACATACTTTTCTTCGCTGCAGCACTCATCCTGTACCAGCAGCATTGTCATCAGCTATGATTGGTTTAATGACAAACGTTACTGCACAATACTAGAAAATTGTAAATAATCTCACTGAAAAGACGCTCATGCAAGGCAAGAAGTTGTATGACGTATATATTCTGGTGTCTATAAAAAAAATTAGAGGATTTTTTTGCATTTATTTTTCAAAACTTACTAAATTTTGGCGATTTCTTTCGAACGGACGTTAAAAACGGTAAATATTGCTAAAACAAATTTATGGCAAAGAGTTTAAATAAAATTTGTAAACATACCTTTAACAAATGGCACTTAGCATTATGGAACCTCACTTAAAACACTGTTTAATGTAAATCATTTGGTGCACTCCATTTTCTTTGTATCAGGCTACTCTTCTGGCAAAATATTTCTGAAGCAATTAAGGCAAGTTCTTTCGTTCAACTGATGACGACCGCCAGTATAGTTCAGAGTGCTGCCGGCCAGCTTTGATCCAAACAGAAAAGAGGAACTGTGACAGCCTCTGGTCACCCACTAATTGACCTAATATTTCATGCCACCATCCTCCAAGGTAAATAAGTTCACTGATTCAGGACTGGCAGGATGAGCGAAAAACGTCTAAAGGATGTTTCGACGGATGCAGTCCTTGCTTTGAAAAAGCATTGCCAGAAATTTGTGTTTTCCAGTTTTAACAGATTTGGTGTTTTTGACAGCAGCAGATGTTTATCGAGGTTGTTTGGTTGAAAGCAGGAGTCTACAGCTTACATAACAAGGGTTACATGCTCTTCGTAAATACAAACCCCAAAAATTAACCCCCAAGGCAGTTTATCTCTAAGTGAGGGAAAACAATAATAATGGTTTTGAGCTTTCCCCGAGCAAGAAAAACTGGTTAAAAAGATAAAATCTTCAAATACAACCCTATTTTTGTTGAACAAAACGTCACTTTCCTAGCCTCGTTGTTCTACTTGAACGGAGAAATATTGATTGGAAAAAAAAACGCGTTCCAGCATTACCCAGAATTACAAACATATATGTGCATCGCTCCAACCAGCACTTACTTCACTAGTAAAGAAACAATGAAAGAAAACTCTAGATGAAGACCCCAATCCAACAACTGGAAGAGCCTGATAGTGTTAATCCAGTTCACTGACGAGGACTGGAAAGACAACTACCAAATGACTTGCGCATCCTACGAGGTGGTGTGACTTGTGGCACCATTCATGAGTCCTAAACTGGAATATGTGAGAGCACCCATGCCCTTTAAAAAGAAGGCGGCTCTCACTCTCTAAAGAATAGCAAGCTGATGCGAATACCAGGTCTTAGCCAATCAGTTCAATGTTCACAAGAGCACCATGAGAAATGTGTCTACATTTTCTTCTGTACTATTCTCAAGTATTACCTGTGGGGATATATACGACTGCCATCAATGGAAGAAGCAGGAAGCATTTCACGAGACTAACCCCTGAATTCAGGAACACCACTTAACTTTCCTCGTTCCTTACCTTACGTAAGAAAAAAAAAAATGGGTTCACTTAAGGAAAGGTGCCATTTCGCGTCAGAAACGTGCCTTGCCTTTCCTTTCAAGAGGAGAAGACGAAGAAAACTTTCGTCGTGTAGGTAAAGTCCGAGCGTGTCCGGTGTCGAGATTATAGTACATTTTTATGTCGGAACTCGGAAATAAGTATGTAGAAAAAGTAGAATATAAAACAATCGCTGTGCACAGTGTTTTGGAATTGTATGCAGCTGAGAATGCGAATCTTTAATTTAAACAAACGTATGTTTGGCTTCTTTTGACTACACATCGCGTCCTTGTTATTCCCGTCTGGCAACATTCAACAAGCACTTTGTTGGTCCATTGCGCTCGCACTGGTTCCTCGGTATCCTCGATTTTTCGCTTTTCAGTATTCTCACTTTTCAGTAAGAAGTTTTTTTCGGACAACGTGTGATATCGTGCCAAGTGACGTCGTGCGGTGACGCGCAGGACCAGCGACAAGCCGGCGGTGTGATATCGTGACAAGTGACGTCGTGCGGTGACGTGCAGGACGGGCAGGCGAGCGTGCGCCTTTCCTTCTCTTTCCTTCTCTTAAGCGTCGATAAGCATCGGCGCTGAACTATTTAAGCCGCGCTATCGCTTGAAATAAACCTTCTTGTTGTTGGAGCTGCTGTCTCTGCTTGGTCACTACATTGGCGACGAGGCACGGTCTGGCCCGTGCGGGCCGCTGGAAACAGGCGTGATGGCGTTGGGTGGCCGCATTTCGGAGTTTGACGTTCATGGAAATTCGACATGGGAAGAATACGTCGAGCGCATCGAACTGTACTGTGCCGTCAACAAGGTGTTGGAGGCCGTGGACAAGAGGGCGGTGCTGCTGAGTTGCTGCGGGCAGGAAGCGTACTCCCTGATATCGACGCTCGTCAATCCCCTACGACCGCCGAACGTGGAATACCAGGTCCTCATCGACACCGTACAGAACCACATTCAGCCAAAGCCGTCCGAGCTGTATTCGAGGTACGTGTTTTCGAAACGGGACCAGGAATTTGGCGAGTCTGTGGCCGACTACGTCACTGCGTTGCGAAGGTTAGCTGGAAACTGTGGGTTCGGCGGGGATAAGTTTCCGCTTACTGAAATGCTGCGCGACCGGCTGGTTTTCGGAATAGCCGACGGAGTCGCACAACAACGGCTCCTGGCAGAAAAGAAACTGACTTTCGAAGCAGCGTACGATCTCGCAGTCACGGCAGAGACTACAGCTAAGCAGCACCAAGCTATAAGCGAAAGACGACGAGAAGCGGAAGCTCAGGTAGAAATGACCGCGGAAGTAGGCTCGCGAGCTAAAATGCCGAACTCGGAAAACCACGAAAGCCAACGGGTCGCGGGGACCTGGGAGCAAGGTGAGCGGCGTTGCTTTCGGTGTTTAGGCAACCACGCAGCTGTGCGGTGCAGGTTCAAAAATGCAAAGTGCTTCAAGTGTTCAGGAAAAGGACACATAGAAAGAGCGTGCAAAGCAAATAAGACGCAAGCACAGGATCAGCTTGCTCAGACTACGGGTGACACAGGAACCGAGTACGACAGCCTATTCAGCATCGGCCAAGTAGCAAGCGCTGTACCGAAGTACGTAGTTGAGGTCGAGATTGGCGGAGAGAACGTGAAAATGGAAGTGGATTCTGGGGCTGCGCGATCTATTATCAGCCAGAGGGAGTTTAAAAAACTAGTGGTGTCAAAGCGGGGAAAACTGGAAGAGCCAGACACGCAGTTGGTCACCTGGACGAAAGAGGGTATCGAGATTTTGGGAAAAGCCGTGGTGCCAGTGAAGTTCAAGGGTCAAAATTCCGAGTTGCCGCTGCTGGTGGTCAAGAACGACGGGAACACTTTGCTTGGCCGCGATTGGTTCGGACCTTTGAAGATAGAAGTAATGGGTCTTCATTCCGTCAGCAGGAGCCGAGAGATTTTCGCTGCCCGATTTCCGCAGGTGTTCAGCGGGTCTCTGCCTGGCGCGTTTTTACCGCCCATTCACATCGAGCTGAAGGACGGCGCCCTGCCAAAGTTCCTGAAATGCCGGAACATTCCTTTTGCGCTGAAAGAAGATGTTCTGACCGAGCTCAATAGGCTTGTGCAGTTAGGAATATTGGAGCCAACCCAATACTCCGAATGGGCAACACCCATTGTTGTGGTGCGAAAAAAGGATGGCTCGCTTAGAATCTGCGGAGACTATAGAAGCACAGTTAACCAGGCAGTAAAGAGCAATGTGTATCCTCTACCCACCAGCAAGGAGCTTTTCGCTAAGCTAGGAAAGGGGCGGTTCTTCTCGAAGCTTGACCTGGCACAGGCGTACCAGCAGCTTGTGGTCGACGATACAACTGCCGAACTGCTCACGATAAACACCGTACAAGGGCTCTACAAAGTTCGCCGCCTACCGTACGGCGTATCTGTGGCACCAGGACTGTTTCAAAGGGCAATGGACACTATCCTTGCTGGGCTACCTAAAATAGCTGTGTACCTGGACGATATCCTGGTGGTTAGCGAAACGGCCAAGGAGCATGAACGCATGCTCACGGATGTATTCGAACGCCTAGATAAGGCTGGACTCAGAGTGAAAGCAAACAAATGCGAGTTGTTTCAGGAAAGCCTCGAGTTCCTGGGTCATCGCATCGATAAGTGTGGCATCTACCCTTCCGAGGTGAAAGTCGAGGCCATCCATAAAGCCCCGTCCCCAACTAACAAGAAGGAACTCCAGTCCTTCTTGGGTATGGTGAATTTTTACAACATTTTTTTGCGGGGCAGATCCGAAATAGCCGAGAAGCTGCACCGTTTACTTGATGACAATGCTACCTGGAAATGGGACGAAGAGCACCAACGGGCGTTTGAAGGCTTAAAAAAATTGTTAACATCGCAGTCCTTGCTTGTTCATTTTAACGAAAGTGCTCCGTTGATACTCTCCTGTGATGCGTCTCCGGTGGGTGTGGGTGCTGTACTCGCTCACTGTGACGAGACGGCAAAGGAGCAACCCATTGCCTATGCGTCAAGGACGTTAACAAAGGCTGAGCGGAATTATGCTCAAATAGACCGAGAAGCATTAGCCGTGGTGTTTGGAGTGCGTCACTTTCATCAGTACCTAGCCGGGCGAAAATTTGTTATTCTTACGGACCACAAACCGCTGCTAGGAATATTTCGGCGAGAGAAACAAATACCGGATGTTCTGTCACCACGCATGCTACGATGGAGCCTAATGCTGTCGGCCTACGAATACCAGCTTGACTACCGCAAAACTCAGGACCATGCGAACGCTGACTGCTTGAGCAGGCTTCCGGTTCCAGCATTTCGGTTGGAAGCAGAAACGCCGGGCGACGTATTGCTTTTCGAAGCCGCTGAGTACCCGCCAGTCACCGCCGCAGAAGTTGCTGGCTGCACGTCGCAAGACAGTCGGCTATCGGAAGTAAGGAAATGGATCATCGACGGCTGGCCAAAAGAAGGGGTACCGAAAGACTACGGTGCGTACGAGATAAGGCAGAACGAACTGTCCGTGCATCGTGACTGTGTGGTTTGGGGAAACCGCGTGGTAATCCCTGAGGTGCTGCAAAAACGTGTCCTCATCTTGATACATGCTAATCACCCGGGAGTGACGGCAATGAAAGCTATCGCGAGGTCCTACGTTTGGTGGCCGAAGATGGATGCGCAGATCGAAGAATTTGTGCGGCACTGCAAGGCGTGCCAGGAAAACCGGCAAAGTGAGCCGAAAGCGCCTACGCATTTCTGGACGAAACCGGAGCGAGCATGGAGCCGAGTGCATATCGATTTTGCGGGTCCTGTCGATGGTGCGGTTTTCCTAGTCGCAGTTGATGCTTTCTCAAACTGGGCGGAGGTGGAAATAATGACGTCAATGCACTCATCTGCAGTGATCGAGCGGCTGCGTAAGATGTTTGCAACATACGGACTGCCAGATTTGATTGTTTCAGATAATGGCACGGCGTTTACCAGCCGGGACATGCAGTCCTTTTTGAAGTTGAACGGCATTGAGTACATGTATACTGCTCCCTACCACCCCGCGAGTAATGGGAGAGCAGAACGCATGGTTCGGGAGCTAAAGTGTGCACTGAGAAAGCAGAGGCAAGGCTCCCTAGCGTGCAAGGTGTCTCGCTTCTTGTTCAAGCAACATTCCACGCCACACTCGGAGTCCGGCAAGACCCCAGCTGAGCTTATGCTGGGCAGGAACCTGCGCTCGGGCCTGTCAAAACTTCACCCCGATGCGATGGACGTGGAGTGCAAACGGCAGCCTCCAGAACAAAGCTTTCAGTGCGGTGACTCTGTCTACGCAAGGAATTTTCGCCAAGGTCCGAAGTGGTTGGCTGCTCGTGTGCTACGGCGTCGGGGTCACGTCATGTACGAGGTCCAGACATCCGACGGGAGTATCCATCGACGCCACCGGAACCACGTGCGAAGGGCCTGGGAACCAACAACTCCAACCGGCGGGACAACAGCTTCGTTTGCCCTTCCGGGAACGCCCGGTTCGGAGCCTGGCCCTCTGGAGGCCGGGGTTTCCCTTCCGGGCCCGTCAAGTCTGGGGGCGAGGTCACCTGCGGTCGAGACTCCCGTATTGAGGCGTTCTTCCCGCCAGCGTCGCCCGGTGCACCGATACGGCATAGATGACTAGGGGGGAGGGATGTGATATCGTGCCAAGTGACGTCGTGCGGTGACGCGCAGGACCAGCGACAAGCCGGCGGTGTGATATCGTGACAAGTGACGTCGTGCGGTGACGTGCAGGACGGGCAGGCGAGCGTGCGCCTTTCCTTCTCTTTCCTTCTCTTAAGCGTCGATAAGCATCGGCGCTGAACTATTTAAGCCGCGCTATCGCTTGAAATAAACCTTCTTGTTGTTGGAGCTGCTGTCTCTGCTTGGTCACTACACAACGAGAAAGCCCTGCTCGCGGAGCAAGTGCCGAAATACAAACTTATAAAAAGCAAGGGCACAAACAAGGCGACGGCCGACATGAAGGCGACATGAAGGCGGCAGTGTGGGCTGCCCTGACCGTGGAGTTCAACAGCACTCACGGGTTCTACAAGCAGAGCGAGGCACAGCTCAAAAAGTGTTGGGACAATCTCAAGACAAAATGGAAAAAAGAGAAGGCCGTTGAAAACCAGAACCGCATTGCAACAGGTGAGTTACCTTTCAAAACTACAATAAAGCAACAATACAGGCGAGCTAGTTACATTGACAGTGTGAGCTCTTGAGCGAGAAGCTATGTTAGAAGCTCTGTGCTTGTCCTTCACCCGTGTTTCCTTCCCTTCAAGGTTTACGGCATAAATCTGTGCGTGTTCGCTGCCAAATCCATAGTGACCGATTGGCAGTGGTACTGTGATCAGCTGTCCCTATTCGTACTCCAAGTGCAAATAGTGGTGGACTCTAATCCGCACACCGACTGCCAATAATTTTGGATTCTTATCCCACTCCGAGTGCGGGAGTGTGGGAGACGTTAGTATGTAGTGTGTTGGATTTTCTTTATCTGCACTCCGCATCTGGCACGATTATGTTGAAAGAAATTTTGATCACAGTGGTTTAGAAGTTCCCAACTTTGTGTTGTGAGTGAGGCGTACGTGTTAGCAGCCTCATCGAGTCTGAAAATATTAGGGGTTCCGGTTTCGGAATTATGATTTCAAACAAATGTTTTTGTTTTTATTAAAAAAACATTAATTAGCATTGGGTGGCGCATTTCAGATTAAACGGTATTCGCGCCTAGGGGATCAGATACAGGCAATCAATCTGTGTGTGGGGGGGAGGGGGACCCTTTTATTTAATTCTTTACCCCCAAAAGCCAGGGACATCCCCAACAGATAAGCCTCCCCCAGAAAAAAAAATCCTAGCAGTAATTTTTTTTGTAGGGTTCAATATTTTTATTGACGAAAGAAAAGAAAAAAAATAAAGACATTTACAAATCTCTGTAATGCGAAATTAGGGCACAGCACTCGAGGAGGAGGAAAGGAGGGTATGGAGGAGAGGGTATGCCCTTCCTCTTCTCTGTATCCTTTCCTCCATCATCCCCTCATCTCCACGATGCCACAAGCGGCTTTGTATAACCGCAGACAATTTACAACCATGTTTATTTCGGCAGCTCTTACTGCCCAAGAGAAACAAAGACAGTGCTAGAGCACCCATTCATTCGTGCCTTTTAGATAAAATTCTGGGCTTGGAAATAAATTGTACTTGCCATGGTTTTACATAATCAGCCTGTTTTCAAGCGGCAGATTATTGTGTACGAAGTAACCGAGGCGCAATAGGGACGAAACACACCCACAAATGCTAACCCTTGCATGTCCTCTTTTTAAAGTTAAATGTGCAGTGGCACAGTATTAGTTGCGGTATTTGCAATTTTTAGATTCCGCAGCATCACATGCAATGTCCCTGGGAGTGTGCATGATGCATCAGTCCTGAGGCTGTTCACACTGTACCTTATAGCCGCTTCACACTAGAGCGGCAAACAGCAAAGACTAACAGCAAGAAACGTGAACGAGCGACAAACGACACTGACAGACAACCTGTTTGTCACAGTATGCCGCCCCACCTGGCAGACACAATACAAAGGACACGGACAAGGGAGCTGTCTTCGCAGTGGGACTGAAGTCGGCAACCAAACACAGCGAAGTACATAGACGAACCAAGTCGGGCGATGCAGTTTTCTTGTTTTGCTAGATGGATGAATTACATGCCAAAAAACATGGCCTAAGAGGTAATTATTTGTCTGTTGACTAAAGGGTTTTCAATAAACACTTCCGGCCAATATTTTTTGCCGTCCTCTACTCCTGTCATGATCAACGGCACCAAAATGAATTTCAAGCCTTCTTTGTCCGCAATTTGACATGAAAACCCCAATCACGCAAAACTCGGCAGATTTCGACTCGACACTAGAAGAGTCTTTAATTCAAATGGTGGAAGATAGAGCACTGAAATGGGATGCGACACACCCATCGTACCACAAAAAGACCATGAAAGACCAGGCTTTTAAAGACACTGCAATCGCACTGAGCTTCTATGGCAAAAGTATGTACTCCTTGGTTGTATTTTCTGAGGAACAGCCACGAGCGATTAAAATCTCCGGAATTGAAATATCTACGCACCATCCAGCCTTCTTTCACACTCAGGCAAAAGGACTGTATTCGAGATTTTAGGAAGCTGTTTACTGCACCTGTGAGCGCTAGCCGAAGGGCAGCAGCCGCCCGCGCTTTCTCATCGCGATCGCAGTGCGAATAAATCGCTAGTGTGATCGCACTCGTGATTCAATTGTGACGCGATAGTGCGTGCGGCTGCCTAAAGAATCAGTGTAATTCCAAGCGCATCTGATGTGCCGATTTTGGGACCGAAAAAGCTATCGTGCCAGCACAGCGACTCGCCAGTGTAAATGCAGCTTAAACTCCACACAGCTCAATATGCGCACCTCTGGAGTGCACATAACCAAAATATGACCAGGAATCTAATTTACACAAAACCACATTTTTTCATCCAGTTCGACCGACAATTTACTTTGTCACAAAGCAAAATATGGTAACACAAATTTACAATATTTATACATTTTGATATCATGCCCTCATGGCAGGCAGTCACGAGTTTGTGCTGCTCTGACTTTCGTGCATTCTCGTCATGTTTCTTAAACTCTGAATGAATAATTCTGGCATTTTTGACCGCTACAACATCTTCGAGCACCGGTGCGACATATCAGAGACCAGTTCAACCTACCTCCGCTCTCCCCGAGCTTTTCTGTACAGACAGCAGTAGGAGCCATGTCTGCCAGGCCATGTCTGTCGTTGCGGTCGTCCCAGTCACGCAGGCCAGGCCACCGACAGTTTACGGCTCGCATCATGGGCCACAGCCTTCACCTTTGCGTCGTCTGCTGCCTCCTGCTGGCAGTAGATATCGCATCAAACACCGACCCGCCACAGACCTGGCTGTGAGGCGTGTGCGAGACAATCGGGCAGCAGTCTGCTGCAATGCATGCGGGGGATGGTTTCATCGTGGCTGTCTCTATATGTCGCTGAGTCAATACTGCAAGTTGGATACGAGCAGCGACCCATGGTTCTGCCTCGTTTGTTCGCTGCCTCCCTTCTCAGACAACTTCTTCGACGTGCCTGTTGCCTGGGACTTTCTCTCTCCCACTGCATCCGTCGTCCCCGATATGTTGTTGCCGTACAAGTTAGCCGGCATTAACAAAAGAGCCACGTTTTGATACAACAATTGCAGGAGCGTGAAGAACAAGATAGTAGACCTTCAGGCTCTCGCTGCCTCTCTTCCTGCATGTTCCACCATATTACTTTCTCCGACCTGGCTCGACTGCTGCGTTGCTGACAGCGAATTGTTACCCCTGGATGTGTAAAGTGTGCACCATAGGGACGGGGGAAGCCAAGGCGAAGCCTTCTCTCTCCCATTGTGCTTTCGCATCAATTGCCGAAGGGATCTAGAACACGCGGACTTCGAGGCGCTCTTTGTAGTTCTTTTTTTTTTGCCAAGAGGGGGGGGGCCTTCGTATTACACGAATACATCTGACTTTTTCAAAGGCTTGACTGGCTGCGGCGGCAGCCGGTTTTAGCCATTAAGTCAAGAGACGCAAGGTGGTCGTCTGCATTTTTATATCGCAGAAGGTTCACATGTGCAGACTTTTGGAAGGATGTAGTCGCCCTGTGCTTCAAGTTCGTCTGATTGCCCAGGTGGAAGATCTTTAGGGCCAGGTTGCACTCTTTCAGCCGTGAACACAGGTGCGCATTTAAGCTTGCGCAGATACTTTGGGACGCAGTTGTCGCGCCATCCGACCTCGACATTCCAGCAGTCTCACGTCATTTATGGCAACATGGAGACCCCCCTTTCAAGGGAGATTATGCAGCAGCTCGACAAGGTGGGCGTCCCTCTCATGTCTTGTAGAGGTTTTCGCCATTCCCATCCAACGCCCCCAAGGCCCCGTTGCCCAGTGCCCTATGACATACGGGGACGCATTGAGGCGATGTGGGAGGGTTTGGAGCCTGAGCTGAATGATGCAATCGACGGGTTTGTCTTTTTGGGTGACGTCACTGAGCTGTCACTTCAGGCGCAGGGTTTTACTGAGCTTGTGCATAATCCCCCAGCCACCATTTGATTTCGAAGTCTTCTGAGATATGTTCCTCAGAATGGCTGCAGATTCGCCTCTGGCTGGAGAGGAGCTGTCCCTGGTTGCCATGCCGGACATCATGGTGGAGGCGCTAATGTCACAGAAGCAGACCTCATCTCCATCTGGACTCCTTCCTCTGGTAACTCTTTGCAGTTCCACGACTGGTAGCAAGAAGGTCACGCAAGCTGGGGCCACCATGGAAAATGAATGTGTGCCGACTAGTGATGGCCCTCCCGACTCTCTTCCCCTCGTGCCAAGTGCAAAACCCCAAGCCATCAAGAAGGGCAAAAAGGTGCAAGTCATTCACAATGACTCGCGGGCCAATTATATGGTGTCCAAACAGGTCTTCGGCTATCTCGTTTCCACCAAAAGAGACCCTGCCTCTAGGTGTGTATCGGGATCTCCTCCTCCAAGGGAGCATTGCAGGCCATTTTCCATCAATGGTTCTGCGTTTTTCAGAACAATGGGGGTGGGGGCTGGCGTGCCTTCCTTGACTTCCTTTAGACTGTGTACAGGCACGAGTCTGACAAGAAGAGCTGGGAAGCGTCGCCAGGGCCGACGGACTTTTGGGTTTACGCCATATTTCTCGTTGTCCAGGTCGATCTGAGCGAACTGTCTGAAGGCGCGATTAGGCTTCTTGCCCGAATGTCGGCAGACTATGCCTGCCCCGCTGTACAGGTTGACGGCCGCCGGGTGAACCACGCCCCTTACCGTATTGGATCCGGTGCGCATCTCACAGCGCACGACAACACCTGGCAACACTCCTTTATAGAGAATTACACTGGACCTCCTGCCCCGTGAGGGCCAGGTAACAAAGCAATAACCAGAGCTTGTGTGCTGTGTTTATTGTCCGCCCACCACGTGATGAGAATCATGCCATGTTCTGGACTGGTCCCTAGAGTCGGTTGGCACGAATTGATAAGCGAACATTCTCATTTTTGATGATTTTAACTCCAATGTTGACTGGTGCTCGTACGAAGATCCTGTCCCCCGACACTTTTGATGACCTGCTTCTCGAGACCATTACTACTGTGGGTTTGGTCCAGACGTGCCGACATCCCACATACATGACCCGAGACAGCTCGCAAACACCAACTAGCTTGAGTTGGTGTTTGCCACCGATGTGACGAGCACTGAATCGGCCGATGTGTCGGAGGGCCTCCACGGCAGTGACCAGTCAGCTGTTGAAGAGCACAAAACAGTCACCTTGCCACGCACGGGCCATTAGGCTTGGACGCTGCTCAAGTTCAACCAACTGGACTACAGTCATATTGCACAACACGCTCACCTGGTGCCTTGCAGCATGTAATTGATTGGGAAAAGGAAACCTGAACAAAATGGGGAAACCAGAGCTGTAAATATAATTAAAACTTAATGAATACCTGTAAATAAAGACAATTCCAGAGTATTTTTCTTTCTTTTAAATGAAACATGCCTTGATCAGCTGCGTCTGGAAATCAGTAACTTGCAAGTTATTTCATTACAGTTGCTTTTCATGATGCTATGAAACGCGTCTTGTTGACGTGAAATTTGCAAGAATTGCATTGCTGCTCTTTCAGTCATTAAAAAAATGAGTGGCACATCACTGTACTCAATACGTTAGTACAGTTAACATAGGTTAACCAGGTTACTTATTTGAAACTGCAGTTAGACAGATATACTTAGACAACAAGTTACTGCTAGCTATGCGAGTTCTGCGAGAGGGCTGACACTTATGCTCCTGCATACTCATGCAGTGCATGCAGGTATCTGCTAGAACCTGAAAGCAAGAATACCAGCACAAATGACCAGTTAATTCCTTTAACGGTTTGCGGGCAAACAGTAATTTTACCAAGCTCCTTTCTTACATTTTCCACTCAGGACCACGTCGGTCATTATGGCCACCCTAACAAGATGTGACACTATTATCGTGGAAATTGTGAAACTGCTCATAGATTCGACGGAGCTGGAGGGCTTCTGGGTCTGCCACGGGCTTTCACTGAATCCGAACTTTCGCAATGTTGGCCCTATAACCGGACGGCCAGCGAAGAACCCAGCGTACGGCGAATGCGGCCACTGTTTAATCCGTCAGCTCCAAACTGCAAGGGAAACGTGACGAAGAACATGGTCAAATGACCCAAAGGACCAAGACCATGGATGATGTGCGGCACTTGCCACAAGCGAACCTTGAAACTGCGGGGACTGCCACTGGCCAGCCCGTCCTCCTTCGCACAGATCGACTCTCTGGGGCGCCCTCATGTCAAACTGGCAAAGGCGAAAATAATTTGGCTGATTTTCGCCAAATCACACTGACTGGGCACGCAACAAACGTGGCAGCTCGTTGATGGCCTGATCGACATGGGTCCACACGTGCAGGCGGACTGGTTTAACTACGTCTGGGAGCTGCTAGCGGCGGAAAGGGCGGCCATGCCGAAGCTGGGGAGACCTTGGAAGGTTGTCCAGGCCGACGAGGGTCTCATCCGCGGACATCAAAAGGAGAATGTTGGGCGCCTACTAAGAGGGGCTTTGGAATGAGGGCCGACAACTACGGCGGCAGAGTGAGTGGACCGTGGGTTTTCAGGATGATTGACGTCAAGGGCAAAGATCTGCTGCTCATCCATGTTTGCAAACAAGACGCGGTAACTCTCTGCCGAGAGATCTGACAACATGTGGCTCCAGGGACGGTCATCGTGATGGACAAGTGGGCTGCCTATAGACGGATCCCGAAGCTCCGAGAAAACAATGGCGCCTCACTCAACTTCACGCATATGACAGTGAACCACAGAAACAACTTCGTCAACCCGGTGACAGGGGCCACATGCAATCCATCGAGCAGGCGTGGGGGCCAACGAAGCTCCTGCTGCTGAGGAACATGCGCGGCTGGTGCGGCCGCAACGCTAGGACGGCATGAGGAAGAGCGACAGCAGATCGACTTATGCAAACATATTTGGACTGGTGCTAGTGGCAATTAATGAATGGGCCCACAAGATGCAAGGACCATTTCCTCCGGCTGCTGAATGTGACCGCGAGGCACTACAAGCATGCATAAAAATATGCATGCATGCGAATGGCAGAGCCGCTGCTGCACCCACTCAGCAGCGGTACCAATGCACCAAATGTCCGCACTCCTGCAGTGCCACTAAGGAAACTACACGGCTACACTTAGCGGTTCCGTCGAGTCGCAGAAGAGCCAGTGGCGCTAAAGTTCCTGTATAGGCTCCCTACGGGAGCCAGAGTTGCGTGTTCATCCCCGTAGCGCCGTCTTTCCTGCACGGCATAATGGAGCCTGCTCCTCATGTGACTGAATTCGGCGAGTGGCAGCACGGCGCGCTCAAAAAAGCAGGAGAATGTATGCCAGGGTGCGTGAAACGTGTACTTTCGTGCACGGCATTTGAGTCTGCTCCTCACATGATTGGATCTCAGTGAGTAGCGGTGTGGCGGTACGTGGAAAACAGTCATGCAACTATGGCTCCTGTAAACAGCCTATACAGGAACTCTATGTGGCGCCATCTCGCAGGGCCATTTTGCAGTAGCTAAACAAAAAAACTTGCATGTTTTAATTCGTCGCAAAAGGGTGGCGCTGTTATCGTATTTAGTTTGGTCTCGGTGGACGCCAGCGGTCCAGGTTCCAAGAGTGAGTTTTCCAACTGAGCGTGACATTACAAATGTTAGGTTAACAAAACAGATCTGGGCAACATTTTGCCCATGATATCATCTCCCTTCCCCCACCAGGCTGACCCATAAATTTGCCCCTGCTCTGCATTGCCGTGCATGTTCCGGTGGGATGTTGGTTCCTGTTGACCTGATGGACTCCTTTGTTCTCTATATTCATCATAGGTTACCGTCCTGAATCATGGACCAAGACTGCACTGCTAGGCCCAATCCTTTTTGGTGGATCGGGTCTTGCCATTTTCCCCTTTCTTGGCTTCCTGTCGTAATTAAATAAATTGTCACTTTTTTGTTTCTGATGGTGGTGCATACCTCTTGCCACACTTGACAAGAATAGTGTGGTGAATCCATGCCACGGATTACTGTGAAACATACGAGAAGGTAATTATTGAGAAGATTAAGCTCCGAAAAGTTTGATGGAAAGACGATAGATATACCCTGTTTAATATTTCTGGCCACCTTAAGCATGCTGTCCCCGAAGTATTTCAGCCTATCATTGCATCGGCTTTTGACAATTCACATTCGCAAGGAAAGGCTATCAGCAAGGTTTTCCAAGTGTGTGTTGTGTTTGCATTTAATTACTGAAACAAGGTTTATAGACATTACCAAGCGTATTTCGGCACAACTAAATGTTCAAACCTTAGGCTATTTTGTTGCCATGACTTTAAGTTTCTGCTAAGGTGAATATGTGTTCCTTACATTAATTAAAACAAGAAAACGAAAAAAACACTGATTACATTTGTCCTCGGAGTTTTTGCAGAAGACCCATCGCTATCACCATCACTATTTTGATTTTTCCAAGATGGCTGTTTTGTTTCGTGAACGTTCTGTGACTTCGGCAATTTACGTGACTTACGAACAGCACTGCCCAATTGGTAGGTTAATTTTGGTGGCTATTTATCGTGTAATATCGTGGGTATCTTGTGTTTGTACAGAAAGTAGTATTTCAGGTTCAAATTGTCCTTCGTACAGCGGTAGCTCGGTGGGTCATCTCCTCTGAACTGCTTGCCTTTTGTCCACGTTTCTTTCCCTCCCAAACCCATTTCAATCTGGGCAAGAGTGCACTACTCAAGATGTGCTGGCCACACAGAGGGAACAGATGGCTGACCAGCTGGACCTGTTGGCCACCCACAGGGCCTACGGGCCCTGTGAGTGGCCAGTTTTTTTTCTTTGTGGCGGGAGCGGACGTGTTTTAGAGCCGCGGTCGTCTTGCCAAGCTAAGTACGTATTTTTTTCTTGGTATTTTGGTATCTAAAAAGCACATGGTATAATAGAGGTAGATTTAATTAGCAGCAGGGTATGGGTTTTAGGTTAGCCTAGGCGGCCGGGCGGGCCATGAGAAGGTAGAGTAAGGCCGGTCTTTGTGTAGATTTTGGCGGGCTTTTTCTTCGTGATAGACGCGCGGGTTTTTGAGTAGCTAGGCGATGAGTAGAAAAGAGAAGATCAAGGGGGACCTGAACATGGTGGAGTGCGGAGAGTGCAAACGGTGGTGCTACTTAGAAGAAACGAACTTCGAGAGCAAAGCTGAAGCAGGAAAAAGCAGCTTCGCTTGCCAACTTTGTGAGAAGATTGACGAAGGCTTGAGAAGGCTAGAACGAGAGTGGAAGGATAAACTCGAAGAGATGAGGGAGGAACTGAAGGAAGAGCGGGAAAAGCGGGTCCTGCTCGAGGCACAGGTCACTGAGTTAAGAGGGGGGAGCCCGAGGTGAAATGGCAGGCTGAGCTTAACAAGAAAAGGGAGAAGCGGGCAGAACTTGAGAAGCAAATGGAGGAGCTCAGGCAGGGGGAAGCGTGGAAGGCAAGACTAGAAGAAAGAAAAAAGTAGTGCGAGGATAGAGTGGAGCGCATCATCGGCGTAATTAGAGAAGAGAAGGGGAAGAACAAGGAAGGACAAGCAATGATGGCAGAATTACAGGGCATTCTCAGAGTAGAGGTCGAGAAGAGGGTCGACCTACAAGCACAGTGGGAAGAGATGAAGAGGGAGTCGACAGCGACGGTAGTTCCTACGGTTCAAGGGCCCAGAAAGCAGGGAGCGAGCAGTGCGGGCACGAAGGAGGTCCCTAGGACATACAGTGAAGCCGCGCAGAAGGAACAGGAAACGGCTGGATTGGTAGAGCCGAACCTGCTACCGGTGGTAAATGGAGGGGGTAGCAGCGTAGTGCCAGGAGAAGGAGGGCAGCCGACGGCTGGTAGGAGAGTCCTAGTAGTGGGAGACTCCAACGTGGCAAGGATCGTAGAGGGAGTGCTGGGCAAGGTGAAGGAGGACAAGAGGGTGCGAGTAGAGGCCCAGCCAGGAAAGTACATGGTAGATGCCATTGCCAAAGCAGAGGAGGTATTGTGGGACAACATGGAGGGGGAAAACCTAGTGTTGATCCACGCAGGACTCAACGACGTGTTGAATGGGAGGAGCCAGAACCTGGGAAAACAAATAGAGGCAGGACTGGGTAAATTAACAGCGGTCAGTGAGAGGGTGCATGTGGAAATATGCACTATCCCACGTGTCCGGGGACAGTCTCTTGACATCGAGAGGCGGGTCATTGAGGCTAACCGGGTAATTAAGGGGATGAGCCGACGGCTTAAGTATGGCGTAAAAGAGATAAACTGGGAAGTTTATGCGGCTGGCTCCTGCCCTTTTACACGGGGTGGAATCCACTACAGCCCAGACACGGGTAGGAGAGTGGGAGAGAGGCTAGGTCGGCACGTTGCAGCTTTTTTGGGGACCCACAGAGCCCGGAGGGCACTGGTGTAGATGTACCAGTACCATTTGTACTGGTGCAAGAGTCGGGGCAAGCCCCTGGGTGCAAGTTCCACAGGAGCAGCAGGGAGAGCAGGAGGAAGCCCCGTCGAAGTAAGAGGAAAACTCAGCTTAAGATAGGGTTCATAAACATGCAGGGAGGGAGAAACAGAATAAAGTGGGAGGAGATTGGCAAACAATTAGAGGCTGAAAATTTTACAGTGTATGGGGTTGCAGAAACACACCTTAGAGATGAGGAGGAACCACCGTACATACCAGGCTACTCCTGGATGGGATGCAACCGGAGGGGAGGTGAACGCAAAGGCGGAGGTCTAGGTGTGTTAGTTAAAGGACAAGACTGGGAAAGAGAGAAGGAAAACTGCAGAGAACATTTATGGCTGAAAGGTGGGGTAACAGGTCTAAACACTCTTTTGGGGTTTGCATATCTGAAAACAGGAATTGACTCAAGGGAGGAAAATACAGAACACTTTATATGTATATCAAGGGATATCAGAGAAATTGGTCTTAGTCAGGAAATAATTATCATAGGAGTCATGAACGCCCACTTAGAAGATTTTGACGGATTCAGAGATACAACTGGAAAGCTGCTAGAAGATTTCTGTGAGGCCCTGGATTTAGTGTTAGTTAATGCACAAGTAAAATGCGACGGCAAAATAATGTGGGAACAAAACAACTCACACTCAACAATAGACTACTGCCTCATGTCCCACAAACTGTATGACAGGCTAGGAAGTATGGAAATAGATGAGGAAGGAACAAAAAGCTTAGGGAGTGACCATAAACAAATTATGATTAAATTTGGCACATCCAAACCAGAACAACATGCCCAGGAACGAGTGAATAAACCTAAACTAAGTGAAGCTCAAATACAAAAAGTATTGAAAAGCATTGAGAACATAGTATCGGAACAACCAGAAAGAGAGTGGACGTGTGAGGATCTAACAGGAATCTTTAAAAGAGAATTAGAGAAGCATCAAATTAAACAAAGAGGAAAGCAAAAACGAAGACACAAACCAAAAAGCTGGTGGGACAAGGAGGTCAAAGCAGCCATATTGCAACGCCAAGATGCATCGAGGGAGCATAGGTGGGCAAAAAAAAGGGAAGCCTTGCCAGCTGAAGTAGCTATAAAATGGGAGAACTTCCAAGAGCGGAAAAGGGAAGCATCAGCTTTAATACAGTCCAAAATTGGAAGTGCAGGAGTGCAATGAATGATGGAAGTAAATAAAAAAGACAAGAATGCGGCAAAAAGGTTTTGGGAGCACATTAAAGCGCAGGGGAGAAAGACAGAGGGTATCCAACACTCACTGACCACACAGGAGAAGAGAAGAATGGAGGGGGAAGAGGAACATGAATATATTAGGCAGACAATCGAAGAGGCTTTCTCCCAGCTTGAGCAGAGGGAGACAGTGAACAGCACTGTCAACAGCAGTGTTGAGGAGGAACAGAATTGTGTAGCGATGGAGACAACTACAAAAGAATGGGACAAGGCAGAAAGTAAGGTTTCAGCAGGTACAACGACAGGCCCAGACAACATACCCATGGAACTCATAAAGACACTAGGAAAAACAAGCAAATTGAAGTTACGGCATGTGATTAACCAAGTAATTATGGAAGGAGAGGTACCCAATGATTGAAAACTAAAATGAGACTAATATATAAAGGCAAAGGAAACAAAGACAGCATTAAGTCATATCGCCCGATAACGGTAACTTCAGTTCTATACAGATTAGCTATGCAGATAGTAAAGCGTAGAATGGAGCAATGGACAGAAGATATGCAAATACTGGGTGAGCTCCAAAATGGATTCCAAAGAGATAGAAGACTGGAAGACAACTTATTCGTCACCACTCAATGTATAGAAATAGCAATGAAGAACCAAACTCCATTATGGTTAGCTTATTTGGACATCAAGGGAGCGTACGATAATGTGAGCCAGGAAAAACTCTGAGGGCTGCTGAAGGAGTATAATTTAGATACAAATTTGGTTAGGTTTCTTCAGCAGGTGTACACAGACAATAAGATAGTGATAACATGGGAAGCAGAAACTACACAACCCGCAGCAATAAAAAAAGGACTCAGGCAGGGCTGTCCACTGTGACCTCTGCTCTTCATGATATACCTCAGTAAAATGGAAAAGAAATTAGAGCAGTGCAACTTAGGGTTTGATGAGTTATATGGAAGGAGGGAGAAATGTAGTACAGGTAATACCAGAACTGATGTACGCAGATGACATAGTACTCATGGCAGATAACCAGGATACATTACTGGAACTAGCTGGAATATGTGGAGAGGAAGGGGACACCTTGGGCATGAGTTTTAGTAGTGACAAGTCGGGAGTAATGGTGTTTAACGATGAAAAGAGGGAACCCCTGAGGATTCAAGACATTGTAATAGACCATGTAGGAAAATACAAATATCTGGGAGTCTGGCTCAATGACGGAAGGAAATATCTAGAGGAACACGAGGAGAATATATTTAGAAAAGGGAAAAGAAATTCATCTATTATGAAGCTCCAGGCACTATGGAACTATCACAGATATGAAGTGGTCAGAGGTATATGGAAAGGAGTGATGGTACCAGGACTGTCGTTTGGCAATGCAGTACTGTGCATGAAATCCGAGGTTCAATCAGGATTAGAAATCCGATAAAGAAGCGTAGGCAGATTGGCGCTGGGAGCACATGGAAAAACACCAAATGAGGGAGTACAGGGGGACATGGGATGGTCGTCTTTTGAGAGCAGGGAAGCAATCAGTAAGTTGAAATTTGAACAAAGATTGACCGAAATGGATGATACGCGGTGGGCACGGAAGGTATTCAAGTATTTATACATGAAAAGTTTAAACACATAATGGACAAACCGAACCCGAAAGCTTACATTTAAATACCTACACACTGGTGATGGGGCTGAACAGACTACTTCAGTGAAGAAGGGGGTGAAAGAGGCAGAGAGGAAAATGTGGAAAAGGAGAATGCAGGCGAAATCAGCTTTAACAGTGTACAGGTCACGAAAGCATAACATAAGAAAGGAAAAACTGTTTGACAATTCACTGGGAAGTGCTTTGCTGTTCGAGGCAAGAACGGGAGCTTTGAGGAGGGGGGTGAGGATGAAGATTTTAATGGTGCAGCGGCAACAGTGGCCATAATGCGCCAAACAAAGTGTGTATTAAAGATCAAATGAAACAGATGCTAGACTAGAGAAACTTTTTATAACTGGTGTAGATATCCAGTTTTGTTAATAAAATCAAAAACTCGTCTGAGTGGTACTAAGGCATTGTCTCCAAGTAAAAACTGAGAATGAACTAAAAACTGAGGATGGTTTCTAAAGAGTTCAGGAAAACATGATACGTGCAGTTGATGATAAAACCTACATTCCCATAGAATGTGTAAAACTGTAAGTAATTCCCCACAATGGGCACAAACTGCAACATCTTCGCCACTGAGAATGTATGTATGTGTCAAACGTGAATGGCCAATCCTCAAGCGGCAAAGCAGAACCTCAAGGTGGCGGTTTTTGTGGAATGAACTTTCCCAGGTGCCTATCATAGGTTTAATCACGTGGAGCTTGTTATTGGCTTCAGTGTCCCACTCTAACTGCCAAGATTTCTTTAGAAGTGGTTTAAAGTCCTGGTAGGGCAGGCCAAAAGATACTATTGAGTGTGTGGCAGATGCAGCTAGGGGATCTGCATTCTCATTTCCTGCGATTCCCAAGTGACTCGGTACCCAGCAAAATTTTATATTGCATCCAAGGCGAAGAGCTCTGTTTACTTTAAAACGAACATGCTGTGTAAGTATATTCTTTGTAGAAACTCTGGAAGAAATAGCAGATAAGACACTTTGCGAATCGACAAAAATGACCGCGTTCAATACATTGTTGTCTAGAATATGCTCAATGGCTAATAAAATACCATAGAGCTCTGCGGTGAAGATGCTTGTCATTGAGTCAAGCTGCACAGCTCTTCCGAAGTTACTGGAATAAACTGCACAACCAACGGAACTTGAAGATTTCGACCCATCGGTATAGTACTCTTTGCAACCTCTAGATATCCTTTCTTGCAAAGATAAAAACTCTTTCTGAAGAAACTGTGGAGCAACGGTCTTCTTACTGTATTTGGTGAAAGACCAGTCACAACATACCGGTAGCTCGTTCCAAGGGGCAATTCTCTCTATAGATTTTAGCAAGTTAATACCACTTGTGGAAGGAACAGGAAGGTTGAGAGAGCTACAGATACTGTGAACTCGAAAACCTAAGGGGCGCACAATAGTTGGCTTGTTTTCAAACAATTTACAGAACTGAGGGGTGTGTAAAATACTATAAGCAGGATTTTTGGGATCCGAGAGGACTTTGTAATAATAACACAGGCTCAAGTACTGTCGCCGTTTTTCAAGAGACATTTGATGTGTGTCCACATACATGCTTAATACGGGTGATGTGCGAAATGCCCCAGTGGCTACTCGGAGCCCAAGGTGATGAACCGGATCCAACATCCTTAGTGTGGAAGGTCGTGCCGAACCATAAACGATCGCTCCATAATCCAGGCGTGACCGAACTAAAGCATTGTACAACCGTAGGAGGCATCGCCTGTCAGACCCCCAAGATACATGTGACAGCACCTTAAGGATATTAGAGGATTGCAAGCACTTCTGCTTTATTTCCTTTAAATGAGACTTAAATGTAAGCTTTTTATCAAAGATCATGCCTAAAAATTTATGTTCGTGCTTCACCGATATTTCTGTGTTATTCAATTGTAAGATTGGATCCAAAAATAGACCTCGTCGCAGGGAGAAGGGCACACACACAGTTTTTTCTGGGGAAAATTTAAAACCATTTTCATTTGCCCACTTGCTCATCCTATTTATTGTGAGCTGCAATTGCCGTTCACAACTAGAGAGGTTGCAAGATGAATAAGATATTTGCACATCGTCCACGTAAAGAGAGGAAGAAACTGATGACGGTAAAACTTGAGCCAGACTGTTTATCTTAACTGCAAATAAGGTAGCACTAAAGACTCCACCTTGGGGAACACCATTTTCTTGTAAGTAGACACTGGATAAAGTCGAGCCTAATCGAACTTGAAATGTATGTTCACTTAAAAAGTTCTGTAAGCAACGGAGCATGCGGCCACGCACCCCACAGTTGTACAGATCTCGAAGGATACCATACCTCCATGTAGTGTCGTATGCCTTCTCTAAATCAAAAAACACGGACACACAATGCTGCCGGTGAATAAAGGCCTCACGTATGACGGTCTCAAGTCGGACCAGATGGCCCATGGTCGACCGTCCAGCCCAAAAGCCACTGGTTAGTATCGAAAAAGTTTTTCTCTTCCAAAAAAAACATAAGGCGGCGATTTATAAGCCTTTCACAAGTTTTCCCCAAGCAGCTTGCAAGTGCTATGGGGCGGTAGCTTGTAGCCAGAGAGGGATCTTTTCCAGGCCTCAGCAAAGGTATAACATGGGCACATCTCCAAGAATGCGGAAAAGCAGCAGCTTCCCAAAGGTAATTGAAAAAGGACAACAGGTGGTACAAGGATTCATGAGACAGGTGTTTGAGCATCTCGTAGTGAACTCTGTCTAGCCCAGGTGAAGACTGCTTTTTTAAGCTGAGAGCAACTTTGAGTTCACACAATGTGAATGGTTTGTTGTATGCAACAGAGTTAAAGCCTGACATAGTGATTTTCTGTTTTTCAGCGGTAGACCGGAACTTTACAAACTCCGTACTGTAATTGGAAGAACTACAAATGCGCTGAAAATGTTCTGCGAGGAAGTCTGCTTGCCCTGTTAGAGATGCTGAGGTTGAAATAAAAAGTGGAATCCTGAAAGCATGGTACTGCCCGCGAACTTTTTTGAGACGATCCCATACTTCTTTAGCCATGACAAAACTATTTAAGGATGAAACATACTTTGTCCATGAAGCCCTCTTGGCCCGTTTTCGCGTCCACCGAGCTTGTGCTCTTTTTTTTCCTAAACTCGATCAAGTTACGGAAAGTTGGATACCGCCGCAAAGTTCCCCACGCCTTGTTCTGGCTTTTCCAAGTGGAAGTACATTCCTCATTCCACCAGGGCTTGCACCTCCAAGGAAGATTTCCTGAAGTCTGGAATTGAAGCGGAAGCAGCATTTATAATGCATTCTGTAACGTAAAGCGTCGCATCCTCGGGAGTCATATGAAGAAACAAGGAGGGATCAAGTGCTGCTTCTAAATCAAAAATAGACCAGTCGGCCTTTTCCAACTTCCATCGCGGAAGTCGAGTTGGTATCGATGAAACTGGTAAAACACTCTCTAAAATTATTGGTAGATGGTCGCTTCCAAAAGGGTTGTCTAAAACATTCCATGAAAAGCATGGAAGTAGAGATGGTGATGATAGTGATAGGTCGATTATGTAAAAGTGTTGTGGGCAGCACTAAAAAATGTAGGTTTTTTCTTATTCAGCAAGCAGATTCAAGTTGATAATAAAAGTCGTTCAACAACTCCACCTCGAGAGTCTTGACGAGAGCTCCCCCACAAAAGATGGTGGGCGTTAAAATCACCAAGGATTAAAAAAGGTTTGGGGAGTTGGTTGATGAGTGCTTGGAGTTCATGAAGGTGCAGCGGAACATTAGGTGGTAAGTAGAGTGACACTAGAGTGATGAGGCGGTCAAGAAGGATGCGAACTGCAACTGCCTTAAGTGAAGTTTGTAAAGGAACTTTGGCACATGCCACTCCACTCTGAACCACCATTGCTACACCACCTGAAGGGCTTGAGGAATGGCGGTCCTTCCTAAAAACTTGATGATGACGCAAAACCTGCGTGTGCGAGTCAGTCGGGTAAATCTACTGTAGGCAAATAGCAACAGGGCGGAGCTCATCAAAAAATAAATTGATGTCATCTATGTTACGTAAAAGGCCGCGACAGTTCCACTGCATAATACCTATATGCTTAGCCAGTGCGAAGTGAATAAAAAAACCGGTAAAAAGTTAAATGAGATAAACTGCAACAAGGTACTGCGGTGGGCTAGTTGGTTCATACTTAGTGTTTGAACAGCGCAAAGACGACAGGAAGATAGAAGATAGAATCTACACAAAGGCTCCTAAAAGAAGAAAGGCGGCAATCGCACGCTCAATGGTCTCCAGGTGGCGAAGGTTACCACGCCTGGGTCAGCAAACTATAGCACGTGCTTTTTCTCCATTTTCTTTTCTTTTTTCTTTTCTTTTGTTTTCTTTCTTTTTTTGTTTTTTTGTTTTTTGTTTTCTGGTTGCACTTTCGGTTGAAGAAAAGGTGACGCCTGCTGGCACAGGCCATTCCCGTGCAAAAAGCTGCCGCGCGTGTGTCTGATGAAAAAAGTGCATTTTGGCACTCTCGAGTCTCGCGCACTTCATCCTCTTCTGAATAAATAGCATCAGTTGATAGTCAGCGCTCGTCCTGTCCTCTTCTCTTCTATCTTCCTGTCGTCTTTGCGCTGTTCAAACATTAAATGAGATGACTATGGGTTAAAATCTATCTTCTTGCGCGGTGCGTTTTTCTTCCTTACAGCCTCTTTCTGCTGGCCAGTGGAGTCACTGGTGGCAGAAAGGGAGGTGTCAGATCCCGCAAGGAGACTTTCCTCGCCGGGCTTGGGTCCACCCTCGTCCATAGGCTCATCAGGGGGAGCCGGGGGGAGACCCGCTGGGGTCGCCAGCCTTAACGGCTCACTGGCTCTCTGCTGGGTCAAGACACGGGGTTGTCCCCGGCCTTTGGGAGGCAGGGAGGCAGGGGCGGCGGAGGATGCCATCCCCCGCTTCAGGGTGGACGTTGAAGGAACAGCGTCCACCGTGTGGTTGGGGCGCAGTGCAGCTGCCACCGCTCCCGTGGGTTTTAGAGGGGACACTGACGGGAAACACATTCCTTCTGGAGGAGTCTGTGTTCCCGCCGACGCCATCACGGGTCGTGCGGGTTCCCTGCGCACGACCTCGGCATATCTTCCTTTTGATAGGAAGGAAAAACGTTTTTTTGCCTCATGGTACGAGATGTTTTCTGTTGTCTTCAGAGTCAATATCTCTTTTTCTTCTTTCCACTTCGGACAAGAGCGCGAGTATGCTGGATGACGACCATCACGGTTCACACATCTCGGTTCACTTTCGCAAGTGTCGGCAACATGTTCTTTACTGGAGCATTTCGCGCAAGTGTCACTTCCCCGGCAGCTCCGTGACCCATGGCCGAACCTTTGGCACTTAAAGCACCACTGAGGGTTCGGCACATAGGGGCGAACACGGCACTGGAGGTAGCCTGCTCTTATGGTCTCTGGAAGCGTGGTGGCGTCAAAGGTCAGTAGAACATGTCTTGTTTTTCGCTCCACACCCTCACGACGAAGGGAGATGCGTCGAGCAGCTACTACTCCTTGGTCAGAAAGGCCTTCGACAAGTTCCTCGTCAGATGAGTCCATTAGGTTGTCCTCTGAAATAACTCCTTGAACTGCATTAACTTTGCGGTGTGGAGTGACATTTACTTTATAGTCAGATACAGCATTGAGAGAAAGAAGGGCATCACTTTGCTTTTTGGTGTTGATCTCAACAAGAAGGTCACCGGACGCCATCTTTTTTGCAGAGTAATCCTTTCCAACGATTCCTTCCAGTACCTTGGCGACCAGGAAAGGGGACAGTTTAGAAAGGGGGTTTTCTTCTTCAGAATGCAAGACAAGAAATTTTGGAAATTTTTCAGGTACAATGGATGTTTTGGGAGTGACTGGAGTTTTGATGCGACCTCTTTTCAGAGGCCGATCAAGAAGGTTTTTGTTGCGCAGACCCATATGAGATGGGAGGAAAGTTCAGCGCCCAGGTGCACCGCCCACCACGGAGCCCAACAAGGGGGTAGGTAATGTGCCATCGCAAGAAAGGCTTGGCTGACACAATTACTCTACCAGTGCTGCCCGGGCACTATACCCTAGTGTGGTTGCAGGGACAGGACCTGTTTCCACTCAAGGTTGGCCTTGCCGCCTAAGAAGGTGAAAAAGGAAGGAAGAGAGTGTAGAAGAAAAGAGAAAAAGGTGGGAGGAAAAGTGAAAGAAGGAAGAAGAGGGTAGAAGAGGCGACTGACTGAATCATCCTGGTCGGGCCAAGCCAGGACACCCGTCTACGAGAAGCAGGGGCCGAAGCGGTGTATTGCCTCGCCCGGGGGGCCCCGAAGGGTCCAAACATACCCCGGGCTCAGCCCAACCACCAGGGTCCCCTTTTCACCGGACACGGGTATGCCACGCACAGCCAGACGTGGGTGGGCGAACCCACATGGCTCGGGGTCCGTAGCGACGCCACTCACCAAGCACCTACCAAAGTAGGTGCCCCCTGCGTGCGGGTATGGTGGCCCACGTGGCTGGGGTCCGTGGTGACGCTACTCACCAAGCACCTAGCACCTAAGGTGCAGGCGCCCCCTGCGGGGCTCGGGGTTCGTGGAGACGCCACTCTCCAAACACCCGCTTTCACAGGTGCCCCTGCGGGGGGAGCTTTGAGGACGAGGACGTATCGGGCTAAATTTTAGGAGACAGACACGTTATGTGCCGCCTGCCATAATGATAGCGAGACAGTGAAACACTTGGTTTTGAAGTGCACGGGGCTTCGCCCTGCCCTCCCTGAAGGGGTAACGGATTTGGCGGGGGCCCTGGGTTTTACTGGCGACGATGGAAGGACGGAACAGAAAAGGATTAAAACCTGGCGACGATGGAAGGACGGTAGAGAAAAGGATTACAGTGACAAAGAGACGATTAGAAGATTGGTGGAAATTATCTAGGGAAAATTAAATGATGAACAACTAACTAGCACAGCTGGGGACGGGCGGGACAGAGGAAAATTGAGACTCCCTCCCGCGTGGCTCCGGCCCAAAGTCTCAACCCTGTCTCCCAGTGGGTCCGGTGCTGGTGTAACGCCGACAAGGTTTGACCAGAGGAAAATTGGCGACTCCCTCGCCGGGGGGAAGAGGCAGGGGGTGATGTTTTTAGTTCTTTTTGCCCGATCCCCCGAAGGTCCATCCTGGTGATATCCCACACTACCTAGTGATAGGTAGGGGGAGAAAATTGGTCTTAAAAGGGCGGGAGGAATAACATTTTTGTCTTTTTAGACTTTGGCTAGGTGGCGCAAGCTACCGCCCGTTACGAAGGGTATAGCCATTAACATCCATCCATCCATCCAACCCAGCAACTACAGCTGGCAGCACTAAACCAGCTGATAGAGCTGCGCAGAGGCACTCAAAATGCACTACGTGAGCTGATGAGTAAGTATTCTGTTTAACACCATCAAGCGCTTTGCGCAAACCCTAGTCATGGCGCACCCCCCTCCCCCCCTCCTTCCCCTCCCTTTTTGTATGCCCCTATCTCTTAGGTATAGCGCCATGCTGTTCGTAAACATGCGAGTAGTGGGCCAACACAAGTGTTTTGTAAGAGAACCTTATTTCAAATAGTGTTGCGTTCAAATAAATAAAAAAGCTAAAAACTTCAAAAGAGGGCACAACAGTGTGCCCCTAATGATGGCACCCTGTGCGGTCGCCCAACCCTAGGGCGGCCCTCCTGAGAGGCATACTTATTAATGAAAGCACGGAACACCTGCATCTAAACCATACGCCCTGTTGCACAATACGACAGGAACATGCTGTTCGAGTACTTTTATTAAACACGCCCTTATTGAAAGAGTTTCAGTAGAGTTTTTGCTTCGTGAGTAGTATCCCCTTTCTTCTCCTTTGCTTGCAGGCTGTGGAGGGACTAACAGCTGCCACTACGCAGCAGTTGTCTTCTTTGACAACCCTAATACTGCACCTAATGGAAGTGCATAACCTACAAACTCCTCAATAAAGAGAGCTCTAGACATCATTTCCTTTGTCATTTATTTCATTGTGCTCTGAAAATGATCACATTTACCCTTACCAACAGTACACTACAAAACACATGTTGAAATACTAAGAATAAAACAAAACAAAAAAAAGATTGAAATGCGCCTAATCTACATAAAGGCCCGTTCAGACGTTTAACAGACGAGATCTGTTAAAACTTCTTAAAATTTCTTAGGATGAGGGAACACACTGGCGTTCTGGCGCTATCTAAGCGGTGACTCTAGAACTGCGTTTCACAAGAGCGAAGGTTTTGCGGGATTTCCGAGGTCAAATGTGAGTAATACCTATAAGAAAGGCTTGTTTATAACATTGACAAAAGTTTTTCGAGCCAAGAAAGGATAATGCGCGACAGAAATGGAAAACATGCCAGACCGCCACGTTTACACTTCAACCCAATAGATGGTGCCAGTGTGTCCTCTTGTTGTAAGAGGTTTCAAGCCACCAAGTTTTAAGAGGTCGCAAGAGTGTGAATGGGCCCTTAAGGGGAGACGTGGGTCTCGAAATAATAAAAAAAAAAAGTGAAATTTCACATTTTTTTTTACTTTTTATTTTGGCTAAATGTAGTCCAAAGGATCTGTTTACAAAGTTTCAATGTCTAATTCAACCTCTAAGTACTAAAAAAAATGATAATTACGATGCCTCTGCAGCGTTGAAATTGCGAGTTTCAAACTAAACTTTGTCAAACTTTGCACCCACATCGTTTCACTACCGATCGCCCAATTGCCACCATCTTGGTCTTGTTGGAAAGCTGGTCGTCTCCCCAACATCTCCACACCGTTCACTATCCTGGCAACCTTGGAGTATGTCCGCAAGCTGCTAGTTTACGAGGCTTGAATAGCAACTTTAATATCGTCTTTGATGGATCCTGGATGACCCTAGGATGCAGCTCCCTAATCGGTGAAAGCTGCATTATTGAACTGTACAGCGGCCTCATCATCGATCATGTGGTCTATTCAAACTACAGTCTTAGATGTGCCCTGGGATGTGAAAAGTCCTTTGCAAATTAGTGAACACTTTGCCTAAGAAAAAATTCATGACAGGCTTGGGTTTGTAAGGGTTTTATTCAATTAAAATAAATTCTGCAGCCAGAGTGCAGATAATTTTTTAATCACCGTCTTATAAAAACATTCAATGATAGCTGTCTTTAGACAAAACTGCCATCGGAGATCGCGTCCAGTCTCCAGCCTAGATGGAGGAACCCCAATGAGGAGTAGCTGTGCTCAGCTTTACAACCCTCATCTGGACCCAGACAGGAACGACGTCACTTCTGGATTCCGATAAGTTTATTTGAATCCTAGCGTAGCTTACAAAATGCAGATTAATACCTGCTATTTGACAAATCAAGAAAGTTCCATCCAAATTCTCTCGTGTAGGGACCGAGGTGACACATGCTTGGGCTGTTTGATGTTCTCCAGCAATTTACAAACAAAAAATTGTGCTGCGAGTGTGAAATCAACTTCTTTTATCTGCACACCATTCATCAGCATCATATCCTTTGCACTGCTAAAATGTACTTCCTTCATAGGACCGAAGCGCTCAAATTTCACCCCCTACTGCAGCACCAAGCAGGATGCTCCCGTCTGAGTGGTTTGCGTTTTTCTTCCCGCCTCGCCACCCACGGCAGACGACTACGCTAATCAAAACAGTCGCAATGGAAAAGAAACGCAAGCCCGGCACGCTGTACTGCTGCGTGGTTGGTTGCAGTAACAACCTTCGAGACTGCAAAACTAGCAGTACTAGTGGCCAGCCGTTGAAGTTTTACCACTTCCCTGAAAGGCCGTACGAGTGTGAACGACGCCAAGCCTGGATCACGGCAGTGCGCCAGACAAAAGTAAGCCTCTTATTTGTTGATGCATAAATTTCACTTACCGTAATATCCCGAGTCATCGCCCATCCTCGAGCCATCGCCCACCCCATTTTTTGGGCCAATATCGATTTCTGAAAAAACACCGAGTCATCGCCCACCCCTTCAAATACCCCAGCGCAGACTCTGCGATCCTCGAACACTCATCCTACCCGAATGACGCGGTCGCGGACCTTACAGTTGGAGGACGTCCGTGACAAAGTAAAACGAAGGAGGGGAAGACACTTCTTTTTGTTTACGCATTTCCTCCGTGAGCGACCCCAAAGTGGTCGTGTATCCGCGCGAAGAGAAAACGATGGAGATAACAAAATAAGAGTTTGTTAATGTAACCGCGGAGTGTTAGGTCAAAGTCTGTCTCCGCCAAAGTAAGGTCACCGCGAACCCGCTCCTTCTTCCCGCCCGTCGCGACCGCGGTTGTGCAATATTTTAGGCAAAGCCAACGCGTAAATAAAGCTTGGCTGGAACGCCCTACACAGACGTTTGCAGAGCGTCCCAACCGTGCATTGATAGCCCGCCGTGCACGGACGCGCGTATGTACGCACCAAACAAGAAAGTTGCGCAAGAGCTTGCAATTGACAAGGCGCCCGACTTGGCCCGACGCCAAAGTATTAGCCAACGCGACCGCCGGCTTTCCCGCTTTCCCAGCATTGCTCTTGGTCGCTTCTTTGGTCCGCTCGCTCGCTCGCTCGTTGCGCCTGGTGGGTTTTTTTATTTTCTTGTAGACTTTTCTTTCTTTTTTTTTACTAACTAGGAGAACATAGTGGTGACATTCTTTCACGGAACAAACGTTCGCGCTATATGCAGATCGGCGGTGTTTCTAGCGCGTATGCAAGCAACGGACTTCGCTATAGTAAAATATTCTTTCGTGAGCATTTTTTTCTATAAACAATGAAACTAAATCGAGTTTTGAGTTTGATGTATCTCTTGTGCATCAGCGTTAAATACGCAGAAAAAATAGGCGTTTTTTTCCGCTTTTTTTCAAGTGTTTGTGCTCACCCACCGAGACATGGCCCACCCCACGTTTTTAATCAATTTCAGACGGTAGGGGGGTGGGCGATGACTCGGGATATTACGGTAATGTAAACGAGGCGGAATCCGTGTCGGAACAAAACAGTGCGAATACCAAACAAGGCAAAGGAATTTGGCCATGCGTGCATGGTGGGATATCCCATCTATGGTGCGCTTATCCCTTCGATAAACTGTGGTGATCGACGGGACCCGCATTGCGACGTTGCACTCTTTGCATTAACATTTTAGCTTCAGTCGCTGACAAAGTGAGGACGGCAAGACGTCGCACTGGTTGCCCTTGGCTGCGCATGCACGGCAGAGGCTCACGCGACGCCGAAGAGACAACAAATTCAATGGCGAGTGCGCGCTGAAGGCGGACAACTGAAATTACTCCTTGTCATTCTCGTTTTATTTTGTCTCGGTTTTCCGCACATCGCGGAAAACCAATGTCTTTTTGTAGCGAGGACAGTTCGATTTGGATGCCGTCAGCGTGAACCAGAATGTGCAGTGCCCATTTCGTCAGTAATTGCAGGAACGACGCGGAGGCCCACCCATCCTTCCTTTAGTAACAAAAGAAAAGGCACCCAACGCGGAGAGGGCAAAGAGGTACTATTACCTGGTTTATGTCTATACTCCGTCTCACCTTGCGTCCAGGCAAAGCAAACGCTACAAGCTATCCCTGCCAATCCCGCTCTGTGGACGTAGTTTGTAATACGCTTCCTGCACGTCGCAGTGCCCCCTCTCCAAGTTCACGTGATTCACACACGGTCTTGGATTGGCTCCGATGGCTCGTAGCATCTGCCACGCTTGGACGTAAGGTGAAACGGAGTATAGAGCTCTGCATTTCTAGAGATCATTTTCTATGAAAATAAAGGGGTATTCTCGGGTAAGATGCATTCAAAGAAACAAGCGAGCCTGGTGGCTATTCGTCATTACAAAAACCCCAACCCCCAGACCAATTTCCTGCATTTACAGGAATCAAATTTTGTGATATGCACAATTCCCAGGATTTGAATTGAAGTGGAATATCCTCAAACACTCATAAAAAGACACAGAAAGCTATTTTGCATGTGAGCAACAACTGAAAGAATGTAGCATCATTCAAGCACACTTTACAAGGTGTTTGTTGCTGTACAAGATTATGGTTTAATGAAAATTGTTTCTACAATATTCTTCAGCTTTATCAATAAACAGGGAATCCTCGCTAGGACACATGGTACAGGTACTAATTGGTTCACTTTATAGGCTGCCCACCATTCCCAGCATGACGGCAGGGTCCGAGTACACCGCCAAGGACAACGAGAATGCAGCCAATTGGGACCCCCTCCAGATTGTAGGAACCCTTCCTGCGGCCGCTCCTCGGGGCATGTTTCCCTGCTTTCCCCTCGCCCCCTCGGCCATTCTTCCTGGCCCCCCCTCCCCGCTCTCCCGGGCCCCCGAAGAGTGAGCGTTATCACCTGGTGTGTTATCCCCGTTAGGGGGTCGCGGGGGTGGCACGTGAACAGGTTGTGGGGGTGCACGTGATTGGCCAGCGGCGAAAGTATAAAAAGGGGAGGTAGGAATTTGGGGGGCTCTCTCTAGACTCCGGACTGGTCAGTGGTGGGTGGACGGTCGGACGGACGACAGCGACGGAGGACGGGGACTCTTCAACTTCGTGAGTTAGTAAACTGTTTTGACCATGCACTGTGTTGGGTGACTTCTTGAGGAGCGAGCGAAGCACAACCTGATCGGGCGTCGATTAGTTGACGACTTACAAGATGTAGGTGGAAGTATCAGCCGAGACAGTGCCGGGAAAGCACACGTTTACAGTGGTGAGCAATCCTGTGCGGCTGTGTGACTGCATACCACATTATTCAGAAACCCAATTACAAGTAGAGGTAAAAGTCCTGTCCTGACATATGAGTTCCCACCATTTTTTACCTCTCAATATTTACAATTATCAGTGCAGATAATTTCTAGATTTCTCTGGGGCACCAAATTTACAAGCATTATTATAGATTCCATTTCACCTGCAATCACCCCTAAGAGAACAGTGCGATTCCACACCACTGACCGAAGGATCGCTGAGACTCCTGTTGTCAACAACGGATGGCCAGGACAAATCAACCCAGGTCACTCACGCGGAGCAACTGGGCGCGGTAATTTGAATGTCCCAGTTTTAAAAGTATGCATAACTTCCAATATTTTAGTTTCCACTTTGCATAGCTCAATCGATGGTACTCATGTATAGAAATGCTATTTATATTTTGTAATTTCTCTCCACGTTTCAAGTACAAAGTGAGACTGGCGACGGCCGTATGGCTTCCTTGGTTTCGAGTCGCTGAAGACATCTGAGCACGCTCTCCAGGACCTATGTGGGGTCACCCTGACTGTTTTCAGTTAGTTGTTGAGCCTCATACCAAAAACCAGGTACAGAAAGAGCAACAACATTTCAGGCAAGGACAAACTCACCCTCTTCATTATGAAGCTTAAACTGTGGATCAGCTTCATCGCACTAGCCGCCCTCTTTTCGGCCCACAAGACAACAGCTTTTCAAACGTTCAGACCCCTACTGGGCATCTTAAGTGTGAGGGTCAAACGCTAAGTGTTAATGCCATCTCGAGACATCATCAGAAAGTCTCCGCCACCAACCTTCAAAACATACTATCCAAGCTGCACATTCATCAATGATTGCACAGATTCTAACTGAAACTCCCTCCGACTGCAACAGCATTACGAGCACTCAAGTTACAAAAGTGGCTACACCATAAAATTACCAATTGGCGTAATTCCTAATGGCATGACTTCATTTGTATCTAAAATCAATGGGGGGAGGGGGGGGGGGCGACGCAGTGGCAGTCGCACTACAGAAAATTAATGTGTGGTATTGGCGTAGCAGTCTGGTGCGTTCTTTGTGGTGCGACATTTATTTAACATTTCATGCTTCTGCTTTGGTTAGCCATGTGGAGGCTAGTGTAAGAGTATCTTGCTGTTCCCAGAGCTGTAAAACGGCGTGGTGATAGCTTAGCTTAGCTGTCTGCGTGCGCTCTGCTGCATTGCATGTCGCTGCACAATTTGGCTACATGGACCTTGCCGATTCCGATGCTCGCGGTGAAGGTAAGGAACTTGACATTTGCTAGCAAACATTCTTACACCACAGTGCATAGAAAGTCTAAATGGCTGTTATTTCTTTGCAGATGCATTTACACTCTCCAGCATCAATGAGTATAGCACAAGGAGTTTGCCATTTCAAGACTTCTGCTGGAAGAGGAAACTGTACTAGAGGCTGGACACATTGTGGCGTGCAGTATCCTTCAAAGAGGTACCAACAGCTGCTCTTTTCCGGGTTTTGTGCTGCAAACGTCAGCGCTCAGCCGCGACACGCACAAACTCGAGATTGTGCTCGAAGAAAGGACGGTGTCGGCTGCATCTTGTTCGTGTAAAGCAGGGTACGCATACGGTGGAATTGAACTTTCTTATGGTCTTCAAACAATGGCCTTACCATTAATGTCTCAAAAACAAAGGCTATGTTTGTTCCTGCGCTCAGGCTATGTTTGTTCCTGCTATGTTTGTTCCAGCGCTCAAGCTATGTTTGTTCCTGCACTCAGGGCAGCTGCGCTGCCCTGCCCCGAACCGCGCTTTGTTTCTCGTCGGCGGCCCCAGCTACGGACGTCTCCCGCTACCCGGGGCATCGCGAGGCATCACGGGAAGACACCTCTTCAAGAGACGTGTGAGGACTGCCGCCATCTCAGTCGCCGGTGTTCGCCTATTTCGGCGCTCGTCTAGTCTTCGGGAGCTGCCCTGCGCCGAACCGCGCTTTGTTTCTCGTCGGCGGCCCCAGCCTATGGTCTCCTGCAACCCGGGGCATCGCGAGGCATCACGGGAAGACACCTCTTCAAGAGACGTGTGAGGACTGCCGCCATCTCAGTCGCCGGTGTTCGCCTATTTCGGCGCTCGTCTAGTCTTCGGGAGCTGCCCTGCGTTGAACCGCGCTTTGTTTCTCGTCGGCGGCCCCAGCCTATGGTCTCCTGCAACCCGGGGCATCGCGAGGCATCACGGGAACAGGGGTGGAAGCGGGCTAGAGCCTTTTGTAGCAGGGCTGGGAGCAGCAAAAGTCCCACTTTGGAGCAGTTTTGGAGCAGTAAAACGCTCGCTTTAGAGCAGCTCGGGAGCAGCAAAAGTAAGTTTTGTAGCCGTAGAAGTAGGTTTTCGAGCAGGTCACGGAGGTCAAACAAATGTCTAAAAGTGATTTGTTGTTTCTAAATGTGAAAATGTAGCAAAAATATATGCATGCACATCCCAGAATAATTTTCAAGCAACATACATGCACACCTTTCTATTTCTATTGCATTGAAATATGGAATATTGGCAATTTATGCAAAGGAAAGGCTTTGAGAACCATTCCGGCAGCAGGCAGAGTCATGATAGACTTTATATGGGAGGCCCCGGCAATAAAAGCCTAACTTGAGCCACGCCAGTACAAAACCGTCTACTTAATAAACCAATTGTAAACATGTATCCAGAAAACTAAACCACTGCAAGGTGTCAGATAAACTACCTTCGCTGACTACAGTTTTTGTTTAATAAAGAATACACATGTTCAATCACTACTTAAAAAGCCCTATATCAAGTTTAGTAACAAAATACAAGGCTACTGACATTTGACAAAAATTCAGATGCAAAATAAAATGTGTATTTTATATCTTTAGACTACCACAGTCACTCGTACATATGCAGCTTTAAGCATCGACTAGAAGAGCAACGCAACCTTATGTATTCCATAAAGTGCTGTGCATTGCGTGTCTCCATAAAAAAAATTAAGGTACCACAACATGTTTCAGAATAAAGCAGTCCTTGCTGACCTGTTTTCATTAAATACAAATGTTCTTAATCCCTGTTCATAAAATACAGTAATCCCTACACCCAAGTTAACATAAAAAGCTATATCTAATTACTTTGGATGGAAAAATATATTGTCTTAAAAATATCACAGCCACTAATACATATGCAGCATAAACACTGACTAGAAGAGCCCACAGGCTCCATGTTCAAAAAAAAAAAGGGTTGTGACTAAGCTGAATCTGTGTAATTTAGATACAACTGAAGTTCACCTTTTTTTTCACAGTTTGAAGAGCAGAGTCAATTTCTTTTATGCGCTCGAGTACTTTGGGCACTTTAGAGTTCACATCTCTTAGCAGGAGGTGTCCACTCCCCACCTTGTCCATGTCCTTAACTGCCTCACCCTTGTTTATGAGTTCTTGTGCACTTAGTCGAAGTGCTTTAACAGAAGACAGTTTGAACGAAACTGAAAATGAGATGTAGCTGATCAGGCGCTGATCCCTGCGGGGCAGGCTGCCTTCTTATGTGACAAAAAGCCCACCAACTTCTCCCTACCCTACCCAACCCCAACCCCAACCCCAACCCCCCCCCCCCCCCCCCCCCCCACCAGAAACTTATACGAGTAGAGTAGCTATAGCAAGTTAAGGTGCGTTCTTGACAGGAATCGGCAGCGCGGGTGTGTTGTACGGCATTTCTGATGTCACCCCCACTCCTCCACGCTAAAGGAAAGAAACAAAAAAGTGTGTAGCACTGCCAATTAACCAACTCGCTTAAGATCGCGGGTATTGTTTTCGCCAGTGGTTTGACGGCGGTGGACAACACACGACAGCGTGCACATTCGCGCACACAATGATGGTTTTGGTTTCGTTCCGACAAGACAAATTGAGCTCGAGCTCGCGATTCTTCACGGCTAAGCGTCCAAATATGGTAGGCTACCAAATAACAGGTAAAGCTAGTAAAGACCACTTCTGCTCATGTTAATGGCCAAGGTAGCCCACCGGTGCCGAGGCACCAACTCCCACGATCACGGCAAATCGGGACCACGGGCAACTGCATGCGCGCTCCAACCGCGCCAACCAACTATGCCCGAAACCAAACCGATGTGTTCGTATATAAAGTCTTTGTAGTAAAAAACGACATCGCACTCTCGATGAACTAAAATCGACGCTTCGCCCTGAGGTTAGACATGGTTCGGAGCCCCAGTCACCCGCAGTGACACCTAAGCAAAAGTACACACCTCATGGTGGCCCGTGGCCAACCGTTTTCCGCTAAATTTAGAGAAAACACAAAAAAAAAAAAAAGTTGAAATTGGCGTTTTGGAGCAGGCTGGCGCAGGGAAGTGAATTGGCGCAGGGTGGCGCAATTGGCGCAGCGCTTCCACCCCTGCGGGAAGACACCTCTTCGAGAGACATCGCTGCGCGCTGTCCCTGATTGTCATCAACACGAGCTATCCGCCGCTGCCACCGAAGCCCGGCGACTCAGCACAGCTTGGGTGCCGCCCCTGAAGCAAGAATCAACACCACAACAATCGGCGGACGAGGCGACACCGCATACCGCTACAAGGGCTCAAAAGGAGCAGCGTCCACTGCCACCGTGGGATTGGCAACCGTTTCCTTGCAAGTGCTGACAGTCAACGTTTACGCTCTTTTCTAGGTAAGCTGTCGAATCTCTTCAGATCTGAAGACTTTGAATTTTGTTCATACGGTCGCAGATCCCACAGTGTTCTTACTCTGTAAACCGAGATGGGCGTTGACCTATCAACGTACCGAACCAGAATTGGCCGGTTTTCAACCCGCCAAAAAGCAAAGACAATGAAGGGTCAACGCTTTCATCGGTTAGCGCTCTTCATTCAGACGTGTTGTCCCAGTGCAAAAATTCTGTTGCTATCTTTGTGTGTAGCTCAGCTACTAATATGCGCGGGAGATGTCGAAACAAACCCTGGCCCCGATAAGCTGGATCAGACACTGAAAGCTCTGAAGGATACCGAGGAATCCAACAAACAGTATCAGAAGGAAACAACGGCAAGACTAAATGAAATAAACACTGGCATTAATGACATCAGCAGCCGCGTGAATAAACTAGAAGAAACTATAAGCAAGGTTACAAAGCTAAGGGAGGACCTTGCTGCATTGAAAGCAGAAACACATGAAGTGAAAACAGAGGTCAACATGATATCGCAGAGGCAACGAGAATATGAAGACCTCGCAGATGACTTGAATAACAGAATGCGCCGTAATAATGTAATTATCAAAGGACTAGCGGAACAAGAACGTGAGAGCTGGTCAGACTCCGAGCGCATCGCGAAGACGTTCCTTTCTACCAACTTGCATGTCAGTGTTGGCAAAATCGAGCGCGCCCATTGACTTGGCGTGAAGAAAGCTGGTTTTAACAGGCCTATTGTGGTTAAGTTCCTGAATTTCAAAAACAAAGACGAAATTATTAGAAACGCGTACAAACTAAAGGACTCTGCGTTGCGTGGCGTTTGGATTGAGGAAGATTTTTCACCAAACATTCAACTAATTAGGAAGAAGCTACGCGATTTAGCAAAGCTACGGTTTGGGGTCAGCAAGTTCAGACTTTATTACGATTAACTACTGGTAAATAATACTTTTTATCGATATGACGCAGATAATGATATGGTGGTAGAAAGTATAAAAACCCCGTCGACAACGCGCACCTCACCAAACACCTGACAGGAAGCTAATAAAAACAACAAAGGCAAGATAGAATCTCGGGAACGGCTTTCATTTAGTCTCGCCAACTTCCGAAGCATTCTTCCGAAGCAAGATCATTTACTTTCCAGCATTGAAGCCTGTTCAGCTGATATAGTTATGGGCACAGAAACGTGGCTTAGCCAGGAAGTCTCCGATTGTGAACTAAGTACAGTATAGACCGCATATAACGTAGGTCGCGGGAGTCGCGAAAATCCGCACTATAAGCAGTACCGCGCTACAACCAAAACATCAATATTTTAGGCCAAAATACATGCCATGAGACAACTTACCTTTGTAAAAGAATTTATTTTATGTTAGATGAAAAATAAAGCTTAGTTTGAGGAAAGTCTTTATTTCACCAGACTAGTACACTTCTCTCTCAAGCGTGTCACACATTTTGAAAGAAATGAGCGACTTTTGCCTGGCGCAGCCTTTTAAGTTTTAACGGCGTCGCGGGTTGCAGACGGACGTTGCAAGCGTTCAGGATTGCTAACCCTAATCTCTTTTCTCCAATGATGAAAACGCGTGAAAATTTGCATCCTATATACGGTACGCGCCAGTAATACCTTCAACTTGAGCATAGGCATGAAGTGCTCCAAATAAGAAATCCGGGCGATATTCGAAAACACAAATGCTTAGAAAGCACCACTGTAGTCGAAGTAAACAAACATGACGACACGGGCGCTTCTGCAGTCTTGAGAGTGCCGCCACGACATCGCCGCACGAGTAGGTGGATCTTCCCTTCTAGTACGTGCTGGGTTATCATAGCGACACACAACGAAAATTCACAGTCAAGGATAGCGCTTTTACACGGAACGATGAGCTTCCACCACGCCATCTACGTCGACGATCACAACCGACGCCATGTTTGCGGATAGAAGAAGTTGGCACGCGGCCGGCATGCAACGCGCGCGAACACTTCTCCTCGACCTGCGATTGGTCTGTCGTTGCGGTTGTTTCCAACCTTTCCAACGCAGCGGAGGGACACACGCACGTGAACGACACGTGCGTCCGTCCGTCGCTATGGCAACTGAAGCCTCTCTCTTCGCTTCTCCCCGCTTCTTCGAGCAGCCTCTTTGTCCCGTGAGTGCCGCTTGCGGCTAGCGCCGTCAGCGCCGTTATCTAGTGTCGCACAGAGAAGCGTGCTCGCTGCGCTGGTCGTCGGTGTGGTCGGCGGGCTGTTCCAGAAACCGCACTATAACCGGCATTTCCCTTCGTGCGCCTGCATTAAGCGGTACATGGAGTTCTATGGGAGGCGAACCGGTGGTTTAAAAAAACCGCTTTATACCCGGTCCTGCACTATAAGCGGTTACGTTGTAAGTGGTCTATACTGTATATCTAGAACTTTTCGGCGGTACAGGAAAGATAGGAGCGCGTCACGAGGCGGGGGAGTTATCATCACTGTTAAAAAGGAACTAATCTCATCCCGCATTGATATTCCGAGCCCTCTTGAAATGTTGTGGGTGACGGTGTGGTTAAATTTCAGGTCTTGCTTGATTGGTGTGTGTTACCGTCCACCCAACCTGCTCATCTGATTTTGTGGAAAACTTAAACGCAAGTCTGGAACAGGTACAAGCAAGATTCCCTAGCTGCCCCATCATACTGACAGGAGATTTTAACTTACCTGGTATAAACTGGAATATGAAAGTAGTCAATGAACTCTGTGGAAACAAACAGCAATGTATAAAATTTCTAGATACTGTGGAAGCATTTTAGCTTCAAAAATTGTTAGCCAGCAAATCCGTAACGACAATATTCTAGATTTAGTTCTAACTACTCATCTCCACTCTATTGATGTTAATGTTTTAGAATATATCAGCGACCACAAGATGGTACATTGTGTTTTTACTACCCCAGTTCAGAGACGTGACATTCTGAAGAAACAGATATTTAATTATACAAGGGCCGACCTTCAAAAAATGTCAAATATGTTGTCTGAATTTTCTTTTGATTTTTTTAATTTGTTGAATTGCCGGTCAGTAAATGAGAGCTGGGTGTCTTTCCGAAATAAAATGATTGAGGTGAAAGAGATGTGTATCCCCAAAATTATTATTTTACCATGTGCTAGTAATCCCTGGTTCACGACAACTGTGTAATGGTGTATAAATAAGAAAAAGAGACTTTATTCAAAAGCCAAGCGTTCGGACACCCAGGACGACTGGGAGTCTTATCGTTCACATTCAAGGTCTTGCAAAAAAGAAATCAAGAGAGTCAAACTTAAATTCTTTAACAGCGACCTAACATTTTGAAAACCAACCCGAAGAAATTTTGGAGTGTAGTGAACCCTAAACCAAAGAATTTATGCCTTCCTATTTTTTCAGAAGAGGGTAGCGTTTTGAGCACATTAGAGACAGCAAAGGCATTTAACTCTTTCTTTAGTAGCGTCTTCACGGATGAAATGCCCTTGACTAATATGTTAATATCTTCAACGTCCGCTAAAATGGACACTTTTATCATCACCAGTGAGGGAGTTGCCAATGCAATAGATCGACTGCCAACAAATTCAAGCCCTGGTCCGGACGGAATAAGCACAAAATTGCTGAAATCAACTAAAGACATATCCAGCAAACTTTTAGGAGCACTCTTCCAAAAGTCACGTTTTACTGGAACCCTACCCGAAGATTGGAAACTGGCCCATGTCATCCCTATTTACAAATCCGGCAATCGCAACTCCCTCACAAATTACAGACTCATCTCTCTTACTTGCGTATCATGTAAATTACTGGAACACATAATTTACTCTCAGACTATGAAGTATCTCATGACTAACAACCCTTTCTTTTCTAACCAGCATGGCTTTCAAACAGGGACGTAGAGGTACTTTCAGGTGTTCCTGAAATCCTACACGGTGGAATTCCCGTGCTTCGTGCCGTCTAAGAAGGAAGAGATGTATGGATTCTGTCGCACATGCACGTATAATGTAAGCGTTTTGCATGGTGGCAAGGCTGACATTAAGCTGCACATCGCTTTGCGTAAACACCAAGGATAAGTGCCTGCCTCTACCCATCCGCCCACCCACCTAACGAGAAGCTAGTTTAAAGATAAAATGTCTTAGCCAATCAAAATTGTTTATACCAAAAAGCAACATCAACAGACATACTGATGATTGCTTTGCTTAGCATTGAATTTGTTTAAACCAGAAAGGGCCACAGTATGAGGCACATTTAAAAGCACATTCACCGTATCAAAATCAGCAAAGCTCAAAAGATATCACAGCTTTAGCGTTCACCTGCATTTCCACGAGATTAATAACCAATAGGACTCGATATTAATACATGCTTGCAAACACCCCAATAAAGAGGCCAGACTTATTTTTACTTCCCCTTCGTTTTGATCCTGGTAATGTAGTAGAAACATTGGTTGTTTGAAAAACAGGTGTGGAACAAGCATCAGAAGGAGCTGGTCACAGCTGCAGCAGGATGGCAGCTAACCATCGCTGGTGATGGAAGGGCAGATTCGCCAGGTCACTTCGTCAAATATGGCACCTATACGACGTTCGACGTGGAGGCCAACAAGGTTCTCTATGTCGAAAATGTCCAAGTCTGTACAGAAAATCTATATGTGCTCCACTTTCTACAATGTTTAAAGTTCATAATGCAAAAGTTGCCCTTAAACCAATGTATTTATGTGAAACAAATTCTATAGGGTTTTGTCTTAAAACCTGTCACCCGATTAAAGTAATGTGTTATAATATGGCCAGATGGCACCACATGTACATATTGATCCAGAACAGTAATCCAAATGGCAATCAACATATCATACGAATAAATAAACACAGACCGCCTCCCACGTTGTTCACCGAACGCTACCGGCCGGTTGTTTCTCAATCGGACTCGTCTCAGGGCCGCCCGGCCGACCCATCGAAAATACTACATTGTTGTTGTTTTGTATAATTTGTTGTCACCATTGACAAAGCCAAAATAGGACAGCAGCAAATACACTGTGTAGCAAACGTTTCTGGTTCATTATACAATAAAAAAACGTGTAGGACATGTCCACCCCTGCCTATAGAGTAACTAGCCCAGTAACGCAAATGTCCTCAATGTATGAACGGAATTTGCATCTTTATCTTTGCTTTGTTTGTAGAGCGGAACATTCTCCCCATTTCATTTCAGTCGAATGAAACAGGTGGCAGCTACCACATGGAGCTGGAAGGCCTTAAAGGGGTACTCTGGCAATTTTTTTAGCTACCCAAGGTGATGGTGTTATGTGAATGCCGTTGATCTGCCCTTTCTAAAATGGTATTTGATGTTCTGCAGCTCATTTTGGTTCATTTTAAGAAAAATCAAATGAAGGCGATAATGGAAGCAGGTTTTTGACTTCTGGTTGGTAGGTTTCGTTATCTCGGGCTGCCAATGCATGACGTCGGTGGAAGGCAGGTTGGGCGCATTCAGCTGTGCACTGGTTAGCACTTGCAGGAGTGCCAGCACCAATACAAACTTAAGCTGGACCACTAACTTCGATGACAGTAGCAGTGACTCTGATCAAGCAATAGAAGATTTTTATTTTGATCTCAGCGAGTCACCATTCGCGTTTGACCCGCTGGAGTTGCCTGCTAACGGCAATGCAGACGCAGGCTTTGCCCGGCAGTCTGTGGACAGGCATGACGACTGGTGAGAACCTGTTTCATAATTCCATTTAATTTCAGTTAGCTTTGTCCTCATCCTGTATGCGTTGTCATAGATGTTGCTGCAGTGAATGCCGATTTACACAAGAAGGGGCCAAACTGCAAGATGAAGATCTTTGCTGCGCGGAGGTGGCCGCACTGAACCCACTGTGCAGCACAGCTGTGTCACACGGCACGAGTTGTTTCCGCTATTGTGGCTCCGTAGGGATTTGTTAGAGGTTTACGCCCGCCACATGCGGTATTACACACCAATGTACCTGGAGCACAGCGACGGCAACAGGTATGGGCAGCCTTTTCTGTCAACTTGTGCAGATTTGCCTGCGTAATTTACGAGCGCACACTCGACTTTTGGATGGGACCCCGAGCCACATGAGGCCCCGTTTCAAATCTAAGAGTACACGCTTGTAACCTTCACTGTGCGAAGGGGGTCTACGCTTGAGCACATCTTTCTTTTATTTCACATGAAGTGCGAGCGAAGCAGAAACTACAAGAGCGAGTATGTTGCTTTGAAAGTCGCTTGCACTGAGCGAACCCACGCACCGGCGATCCTGCATACACGCTAGTGGCGTCGTGTGTGCGCGATGTGGCAGGCAACAAAAGAGCATCAGGGACAATAAATGATACTCGTGGATGAGCAAGTTGAACAAGAAATCTTAAAGGAGTGGATACGCAATTGTTATCTTTTTTCAGAATACTCCGGCACACGGCATACCGGCTCTTTATGTGGTGGGTGTGGGGCTTCCCGGGTCAAAGAAATTGCCAGAAGCTGCCAGCCTGCGTGCATAGGCGAATCTGGGAAGCCTTCCTACTATCACAGAGCTATGTCATGTTTGCATGGACATAGGTAAGCAGTGGTGGAACTGACAAATTGGACCAGCTCCTGTAGCACGGAACAACGCGTTTTGGAGCAGAGTTTCCCACTATTGGAAAAGACAATTTTGAGCTTTTATGTCAAAACCTTTTATACAATCTCTTTAAAAGTTAGCCTCCGAAAAAAATCTTTAGTTGGAATGTTGAGAGACTATTTAAGGTATAGGGACCTGGGCACTAGATATTTATATATTTATTGAACAATCATATGGCAGTCATTTTCCAGATGCCTCATTAACCTATTAACAGTACCGATGGCGTCTTCGGTTTGCCTTTGATGTAAAACTAGTTTGTAGGGTTTGTATCACGGTGAGGTAATTGTCGTGAGTTCGACATCAAACGGACACTTTTCTACTGAATGTGTCTCTCGCTGTTCTCGCTCGTATTCAACCTGCTACTGTTCATAGACCAACTAAACGAAGCACATAGCTACTCTAACTGATCACAAAAAGTAGCGCTACCTATTCATGTGATCGATGTGAGCACGTGGACATATGCTGACGCTAGACACTCACCCCGGAAAACTCGAGCTCAGGTCTAGTGGAGAAAATTTGGAAGTGTGCTAGGCAACACTGGCACGGCCCTTGTCACTTTTGAGGGACGCAAGACCCCCCGTACGTCCAGTACCAGAGCATGCTCCAGCGCTGCCTCCCTACCGGCCCATCGGACAGGTTTGCACTAAATGTCTGGTGGCGCGGCATCGGGCCGACGTCTGCCCCACGCCGCACATAAAAATATGCTTCAAGTGTGCAGTACCCAACTTCCCGGCCGACCATGTGTGCACACCGAAGTGCACCCAGTGCCACAGCGACCATCTCACCAATGACACAAGCTGCCCGCAGCGGTTTGCCAAACCCCGGGCAACCCAACGCGTCAGCCGCGCAACTAGGAGGGCGCAGCACGGAGGACACAGCAACACAGGCCGTAACTGCAGTAACACCAAGCGACAACGGAACCAGATGCGCTCCCAGTCCTGCCCAGCCTATCGCCCAAATTCCAGTCCTGGCCAGCAGCCTCGGGGAAGCCTGCCCGGGCCCCAACATACATCAGCCGGAGCACCTGCCAAACAAGAAGCCACCAGTGGCCAGGCTCCTAATCTGAACGCCCAGAAGTAGCACTACACTGACACGCAGCAGGTGAGCTGGGCGATGCAGCTCACCAGGTCTCAGACCTTGCCCCCACCCACCAACCCATTACGCCCCCCCCCCCCCCTTCCGCAGCAATCACAACCATCCCCCTAGCTGATGTGTGGCAGGAGAGGGTAGAAAATCTTCTCCTCCAAATCATGGAGCGCCTCACCTGCATAGAGGAACGCATTACTGCGCAGAACAGCGAGACACTACTCCTGCTACCCCCATCACTATGAGTATCCCTTCCGTAGAAACCATCTGCCACACCCAAGCACTGGACTTTGGTGTTGCAGATGAACCATGGTGTTGGCCTGGACGTTGTGAGCACGCACAAGTGAGCATGAGCTTTCATGTCAACATTCTCTATGCCAGAAGGGCACATGTCACTTGTGTGTTCAATAATAATAAAGTGCAATTACGTTTTGGCACAGTATTGCCCGAATTCCTCACCTTTTGGCCAAATGTAGCATGGCCAGGCAGTATCGCAACGGAAATGTATCGCGATAGTATCCTAGAGATACTTGTGCCGCAAGACTGACCTACGGGACGTCCTATTTGAAGCTCAATAAAACACAAATGGGAAAGCTCAACATTATACTGAAAAAGGCATAAAAGAATGCCTTGGGATTGATGGAACAAACAGCCATGGACAAGCTTCTCAGACTGGGAGTTTACAACCTCATGGAGGAGCTACATGAGGAGCAAATAATCAACATCTTGTAAACCCTGAGATGGGGAACGATACCAACTTGCAGAGCATAGAAGGTGTGTAAAGAATTTGGCGCAGAATTCTGAAGTGGTTAATCATGTTAGTTCTTGTAATTTTTGTTCCCCTCTTTGGGATGAAACTTCCGTTCTGTGTAACGAAAAAGAATTATTTAGAAGGCTAATTAAGGAGACTTTGTGCATTCGCGAGAGGGGGAATTGCGTGAGCCAGCCGTCCTTGGTTATCAGTGATCGGATGAAAGAGTGTTTGCTTGTATGAGGGGAGCTTTGTAAACCTTGAGAAGGGGGGGGGGGGGGGGGGGGGGGGGGGACCGGGAAGCGTTTGCTTGGAGTAGGAAATGGGGATTAGGCTTTAGCGGTTTGGAAGTCACCATGTGAGGTGACCGTGGGGTTGTTGTTGTTAGGGTGGTCGGCTCCCTTCCCGAAAGTTGTTGGAGCCGGGGAGTGGCTCAGGCTGTCTGGGGTGAACGCGTTGCCCGTCTTGTTTTTTGCTTTTGAGTTATTTTTGCCCTTTCTCTTTTCCTTTTGTGTGAAAGTCCATTTATTGGTATGCTCATATCAATAAAATTCAGCTGCGTTTGAGATTTTGTTGTGTTCGTCCGTTTTTTTATCGTTCCCCATCTCGGGGTTTACAAGATGTCGATTAATTACCAGCCCACCTGCACTCTCTCACTGCTTACAATTCTACTACTTGAAGCAGGTTTCGTCTTCCCTTCTCCTTCTTTTGTGTCAAACCTTCCACCACCTTCTCAACTTTTTAACGCTGTGCAAGATCGGTCAGCGACTGAGTGACCTTCAGACGGATGTGAGCTACTTTGGGCTCTGCCTAAGGGAGAAGTTTGTGGATCCCAGCCTTTTCGGCTATCTCACTCAGCGGAATCTCCCTTGGCGGCACCAGAAGAGGATCCTAAAGGCCTTTCGGAATGTGGCAGGTCAGCAACTTCGCGAGCTCTTTGAGCTCGCTGATGTGTTGTGGAAAGGTGTGTAGGGTGAGGGGTTCCGCAGTTCTGTGGAGTTCGACGGTTGGAACTCTCTTCGGCTCGCAAGCTTTCGTTCCTCGTGGGCTGCCAAGAAAAGAGAGGTCTTGAAGAAACAAGACTCGACGAAGAAAAGGTCAGCTTTATCAGCTTCTGTGGAACGTTTTTTCAATCCTGAAAGTGTTGTAATGTCTCAGAGTTCTCAAGCAATTTTAAATGAAGGTCCAAAGTTTTGCCTGGACGTGAAACCGTCACGGTTTGATTTGTGCTCAAACGTGCATGCTATTAGTACCAAAATTCCTACCCCAGAGGATAGAACGACTTTTGTAAATCAATCCTTGAGCAAGCTGAGCGTTCTGGTAGATTCGTCCTTCCCGGTTGAGCAAAGAAATTTCAGGAGAGTGTCGGTTTTGAAAAGGGAGTTGAAAGATAATTCTTTAACCCTGCTCCAGACTGACAAGAGTGGCTTGTTTGCAGTGCTCTCGCATGGTATTTTTAATGAGAAAGCTTTGGTGGCTGTTTCCGCGTTATTTGTAAATGATGATGAAAATGTTGCTAAAACGGGATGTGTGTAAAATTTTGGCAGAGGAGGAGATCACGGCTACGCAAAACAGAGTGAGGGGCGCTTCACGCTCTTCTTTTGGATTAAAGTTCTTAGTAAAAGATCATAAAGTAGATTTCCCCTTCCGTGCAGTAATTAACGAAAATGGTTCTTGGCAAAAGTCGCTGGCGGTTTTCCTTCAGGGATGTTTGGGCCATGTCAATCTGGAGGGCAGTATTGCCCTTAGGAACTCGGAAGAACTAATCGAGGGCATTTCTCCCCTGCATCGCAGCTCGTACACGTTGATGTCCCCGGACATCAAAGATTTGTATTATTCTTTAGATAGCGTGTTGTTGCTAGAAAGGGTAAGGGAGCTCTTAGAAAAAAATTTAGCCTCTTTTCAGGCCAAAGCGGGTATTTCTGTAGATGCGGTACTGGAGCTCCTGACGTGCTATCTGAAGGCAACTGTGCTTAACTTTAATGGTGACAGTTATATACAGCAAAAAGGTGTGGTGCTTCGGTTCAGCGGTGGCTCCCGTGTTGAGTGAGTTTTATCTTAACACACTTGACAAGGAAATAACAGATTTTGTTGGCTCTTTGGGTGGAGAAAGGTTTTTGGTTCGAAGGTTTGTTGATGATATCTTGGTTTGTGCTCCGAATCAGCTTTCTGCTACTCAGATCCATGATTTTATTTTGACCGCTGCACCAGAATTAAAATTCACCTCTGAATCAGCGAAATATGGGAGGTTACAGTTTTTGGACTTGCAACTATTTAATAAAAGGGGGCTTTGCTGGTCTTATGGTAGGGAAACCGTAAAGAAGGCTCTTTCTAGATGGAGTGCTCATTCTAAACTGGTTAAAGGGGGGGTGGTGAGATCATTAATTGGCAGTGCACTGAAGAAATCTTGTTTTCATTGTGTTGATAACGCTTTCGACGTTCAAATCAAACATTTACTGTCGGCGGGTTATAGTTTAGATTTTATCGTTTCTAGTGCACGTAGACTGCTTGTACGCGCGTCGGTGACCGCTGAGAGGGTTCAAGGTAGAACCTTTGCTGTGATTCCTTATTTTCATGGTTTTTCTCAGCCTAAAAGCCTTGAGTGTGAAATTTAACGTTAATGTGGTTTTTAGGACGGACTTCCGTTTAGACAAGCTTACCCCGTTTGCCTTCAGACATGAGGAATGTTGCGGGAAAAAACACTGTCTCCTGTGTCGCAGAGGTGGTCTACAAGACCCCCTTTGACTGTGGATTGTGTTATGTTGGTCAGACGGGGCGTTGTTTGAATGACCGACTTCCGGAGCATAAAAGGTGTGTAAAGAATTTGGCGCAGAATTCTGAATTGGTTAATCATGTTAGTTCCTGTAATTTTTGTTCCCCTCCTTGGGATGAAACTTCCGTTCTGTGTAACAAAAAAAGAATTGTTTAGAAGGCAAATAAGGAGACTTTGTGCATTCGCGAGCGGGGGAATTGTGTGAGCCAGCCGTCCTTGGTTTTTGCTTGTATGAGGGGAGCTTTGTAAACCTTGAGAAGGGGGGGGGGACCGGGAAGCGTTTGCTTAGAGTAGGAAATGGGGATTAGGCTTTAGCGGTTTGGAGGTCACCATGTGTGGTGACCATGGGGTTGTTGTTGTTCGGGTGGTCGGCTCCCTTCCCGAAAGTTGTTGGAGCCGGGGAGTGGCTCAGGCTGTCTGGGGTGAACGCGTTGCCCGTCTTGTTTTTTGCTTTTGAGTTATTTTTGCCCTTTCTCTTTTCCTTTTGTGTGAAAGTCTATCTATTGGTATGCTCATATCAATAAAATGCAGCTGCGTTTAAGATTTTGTTGTGCTCGTCCGTTTTTTTTATCGTTCCCCAACTCAGGGTTTACAAGATGTCGATTAATTACCAGCTCGCCTGCACTCTCTCACTGCTTGCAAATAATCTCGCAGTTGAAGAGACTGGACACCACTGGCAACAGAAGGTAGCTTCTAGATACGCTTGGGATGGCAGTTTCTGGGGGCACCCAAGAGACCGAGGGAGCAGAGGACATAAAATACCAGATGCGAGAAAAGCTTACAATAGGATGAATCCCATGAAACATTCACCCAACGCGAAACGAGGGACAGCGGAAGGTGTGGACTGCAGCACTCGCTCGGTCTCGGGACACCAGAGAGGGGACACGTGGACACCTCTGGTCCTCCGAACGGGGTGGCCACGATTGCCGTGACAAAAGCATACGGAGAAGTGATAAGGGTGGCATCGGTGCAGCAAGTAGAAGAAGCGGCCATTGCCCTCGCCGTCAACTGCAGATCCGGAGCCAGTGATAATCGACTTGCAGAAAGCCTACAAGAATTATGTCCAGGGTATCTTAGGATGGCCAGCATGGGGATACATGCTGGCCGTCCAAGAAAAGCCAAATCATGGGGATACATGTCATTTGGGCCCCTGGATAATGTCACAGAATTCGACTATTTTTACCTTTTGTTGGAGTTTTCGCGAAAGAGCGCATCCAGTCGTCACACGCCCTGGGCCTTGCCCCGCGGGTGGAGCGGGAGAGCTGGGGCCATCGGCTTGTACTGTTTCGCGGCCCCCGCTAATTGAAAACCGTGGGAGAGGTCCCCTTTCGAGGAGGGTGCGGCAGAATGTTCTGTCCCCAACTCAGGCGGTTTCTTCCTTTTTTTTTGTTGTTGTTGTTGTCGTTATTTTAACAAGAAATGTTCCCGGAAAGTGAGGACCTCGGCTTGGTTTCGAGCCAAGTCAAGTCAGTGTATGCGGAGGCTGGACCAAGGGGTGGACACGACGTGAAAGTTGGGAGCGACAGCGGGTGCGGCAGAAGGCGGAATGCGGGAAGACCTCGCGGCGGCTCTGCAGGCCCCCAAGTGTGCGTGCTCGTGGATAAGTGTGGTGCCGAGGAGCATCTCACGGAGCATCCAAGCGCGTACAGACTTCCCAGTTTCGACCAGCGTCGCACAGGCCCGCGTCACCCACACCATTCTCCGGACCCAGGTTCGCTTCACTCACTTTCGTAGAATTGTATAACATTGAGTGTGATTATTGTTATACCTTTTTCTTTTTTTGTTTGTTCTTGTTTAGTGTTCAGTGTGGACAACGCCTGTAAACCGTTGCTGTGTCGGTCATTTCTTTTATATGTAGGTAGCCCCTGTGCGCTAAAGAAGGCTGTGCGAGTTTTTTTTTCTTCTTGAATTTCATTATGTGTAAAAGCGCCGCGCGTGAGAAAGGCAGGAGTTGGCTTGTGTTTGTTATTTTGTTTGCGTTTGGTGTTGCAGTTTTGAACGTGAGTCCAGTAAATCGTTCATTTATTTTAACGCAACGTCTCCGTCTCGTTCCTCAACCCTCACAGTAAGTCCGTCCACCAGGGCAGGGACCTATCGTCCGGTCAGCGGTCCTATCAAAATTATAAATTTGTTTGCATAGGATATCTTTTTTCACCGAACCTGTGACAGATACATGGGGCACACAGAAAACAGGGCAGCTAATGCTGCAGCCATAACAGCTCTTGCCCAGGACTCATCCCCATGCCCTGAGTGAGGGTCCACCACCAGACATGCCTTATAACACATACTTACTGACTCAACGTAAAGCGAGGTGGGAATTTTTACCACCACACAAGGGCTTAAACAAAAAAGAAAAACATCTTTGGAGAAGACTACAAACGGACACGATGATCACACCAGTAGAACGCAATTGCGCACCGAGATGTCTTTTTTGCAACGCACCATGGGCCGATATGCACCACCTATACTCCGCGACAACTTTTCTAGGCATTTCCAGGGAGAGGAGGAAAGCCCGCGCACGGCTTTATTCAGCGTTCAAAATGGGAGAGGGAACGCATGCCTGTACCTTCCACTGCATTGCCAAGAAAAGATGTTGCGGAGTATAGTATGGGTATACAGGCAGATACCCGGCCTTACACCAATTGAAGGACCTTCAACGGAGAAGTGGGAAGCAGGACTGCAAAGCGAGGATGCCGAAAAGCAACACATGCATGTAGGAAGAGCTGTCACAGTCAACACTGCAATTGGAGCATTGGACTAAGGGCACCCACTTATATTATCTAACAGTTTACTTCCATATCCCTCCACCCCTTCTATGCCATCTGTAATGAAACAAAGTTTTCAACAACAACAACCGCCTCTACAGGGCGAGAACCTAAAACGAAAGCAAGATATATTGAAAACAGACACCGAAACATAAGCACTTCCATTTACATTTGCAACAAACTTCTCCCTCCACACCTGCCACTGGGAAAAAATTTATTTCTGCGTGTATTTGTATCTGTATTGTGGGATACTTTATCGCCGCTTTTGTACAAGTAGCTCGGGGATGTCACGTTACATGAAGAACAAATGTATCTTGGTACCTGTATTTTGGGCTTAAAACATGTGCATCTCAGTTGTATTCCTATTCCGAATTTCTTTTTTTATTATCTCTGACCAATCCCTCAAATGTAGCAGGATACAGCAGGGTACGCACTTTTGCACACTCTAGCAGGGCAATAACATCATTGGATGCAGTCTGGGCAAACCACAGCAAGGGATAAACAGAGCTTGTAGTTGCACCAAGTACCGTGAGTTGCTCTACCAAGTATATTGTTTTTCCGCAACCTTTAACACCTTGCTTTCCTTGAGTATGTATTAAATAGACAATGTTATCATACTCTCGGTGCCTGAGCATCACACAGTCAGTCAGGTCGCCGTAAGACAGTCAAACCGACCACAAACCTTAGAATACTTCCAAAACACTGAAAGAGCCTGGATAACTGTGCAATAGAAGAGAGAGTTCCCTTAATGTCGAGATAACTCGTCCCAGCAAAACAAGAGGTGGCATCCCACCAAGCAAGAACCAAGACAGCTACCCCGAGACAACCGTCCCAGGGCATCCGAACAACCCCTCCCAAAAATGTCAGATGCGCAGTGATTGAGCAGCACCAGCATCAATTTTATGTTCCGGGTTAAAGTTCCTTTTTAATATTCTGCTTCATCCGTCCACTGCTCAGCATGGACCCACCACAGCGTACGTGTGGTGTGCCACCCTTAGCTAGAATTGCCACTAATGAAAAAAAATTGCAGCATCGTACTCACTACTGACACACCGCTCATCCTTGGAGTCGTCGCAGAAATGAGAAGCACGAAGATCTAGAAGGAGTCCGACACATCTGCGGCGAAGCTGGAAGTAAAGGCACAAAACTTGTAACGGGCGATGCGACATCGAGCGCACAAATCCCAAAATGCCTTGACCCACGAACGGGCTCATTTGCTCGGCTACAATGTGCATGCAGTACGGAGCACATCCTAGCAGCGATTTTCAGCGATTTTTCGGGGGCACCAGTCTTTTTCGATTGGCGCCTGTAAGGTGGCTGGCTAGCCCGCCTCGGACCCGGTCCTATGGTAGCATCTCCGTGGGGCACTCCTGCCACGAGATGGCTCCTATATGCAGTCTCACTAAAACCGTGCGGTACAGCCAAAGCTACGGGAGAGAGAGTGTACCTAAACCTGTTCAAGAGGGAAAGGAGGAACGAGGGAATCCCAGCCCTTCTCTCCCGCTCCTCCTTCCCCTCCTCTTGAACAGGTTAACATACGCTCTCTCCTCTGTAGCTTTGGCCCTACTGCACGGTTTTAGTGAGACGGAGTATATACGCACCCCGCGGGGCTAGGAAAAAAGCTCCCGGCCCGTCGGATAAAAGACGGCGCACCAGGGGATGCCCTCTCTCCCCCCTGGACGTCGGCGTAAGATTTGGGCAAGTGCAACAGCTAGCAAAAGCATGGCGTTTCGATAAGTGACACCGAAAGGTGCGACGAGTGTTGGCCACGTGGCGCAGGCCTAGCTCTTTGTGAACCGCATAGTGCGGGACATAGACCCTTCTAAAAAGTGCCCGCCATCTAGCAGCTGCTGTGTCAATTATCAGAGTCCACCATCGTTTGAGCGAATACTCAGAGCGTCTGTTAGACACGAGTACTCCGCCGGCATTCAGCGTAAACTCAGCTCTGTTCGTGTCAAGAAAGAGAACCATGCCAGCATTCAGGAACGATTCAGATCCAATCGCGTGCTTCCTGCCAAACAAATGGTGGCCACCAAGGTTGCTAGACGGGGTTTCGCCAAGGGTATATCTGTTCGGACGTGTGCTCAGGCCGGCTCGTAAGCTCTGTGTCCTGCAAGAGGCATAATTCCCTTTCCCTTACAGCCGCGAGTTCGGGACACAAAGAAAGCAGAGCGAAGGCATCACAAAGCCGGCACATACCCACTTTTGACATAATTCTGCTTTCTTTGCGTCCTAAAATTGCGAGCTAAACCAATGTGGAGCCTTCCTTCTATTCGTGGGCATATGTCGGCTTCGCACGCCATGCATCGGATTGCCGTACTGCGTCAGGAAGGTGATCCAAGGCACTGCATATTTCCAAAACAGTCTATTCTGGGGTGCTCGCCGGTGGCGTTGGCTTTTGCTGAAACGTGCCTGAAGTGCGCTGTCACAGGTCATTCTGGAGGCGAAGAGAACCAACTCCTTCGTTACTGGCGAGGAGATCGAACTATAGGGGGCACTCCTTCCAGTTTGTTATCCCCAAAGCTCGGTGTTTACCCAACACAGGGCCCGTGGACATGATTGTTTACGTGATATAAAAAGTGTTAAAAATAAATAGTGTGACGTTGGGGGGACGTGAACAGTCGCATCCCTCCAGAAAGCGGTCGTCAGAGGACACAAGCTTGACCCACTTCGGCCTTTGTGCTGAACAAATGCTAGTCATATGTATGGTGCATGCTGCATTGTTCACACAGGCTGGAGTTACTACAAAAGAGCCCCCCTCTCGGGCGACTGGAGAACACGAGCCCCAGCCAAACGCTACTGCAGCCGAGCACTGTGTTACTATTTTTACTGTCCCTATGAATTTACGTCTAAAGTTAGCCGCTCGGGTTGCGGAGGTTGTTTCTTTTTTCCAATAAAGCCCGTTGATAAAGGCGTTTTTTTTACAAGCACCGCCAACCATTGGTGTGGAAACGCGCGCGACACGCGCCACGAGCGGACGCTTTGCCGCCATTTGCTTCCAAAAGCCGCTCGACACCACGACCAACTCTCGACACACGGGTCTCGTGCAGTGGCACATTTGACGCTACTTGCAAGACAAAGGCAAACACATTGATACCGAGCGTCGACGTCATCCGGTGAAGCTGGTCAAAGCACCGTTCGCAGAAAAACGCGCGCACACACGTGCTCTTGGCAGGAACACTACAAACGCAATCTCTGGGTGGCACAACTGCAGCAACGTTACACGTTGCGTTAAATGTTTGTCCAAGTATTTACGGCGGATGCGGTCTGCTGTTGCCGTCCTGACGTCGGGAAACAAGAAAAAGTTCATACTTAGCGTGCAACGCTGTCAAAGCTACTGGCGCGTGCGCGTGGCTTCCTCTATGGTTTTGTTTGTGCGAAACGCGTGCAAATGATCAACGAGATCAAGCCCCACGCTCGCGCCAGTGGCTTTGACAGCGTTGCACGCTAAGTATGAAATTGACACTCGAGAAATGACATCGGGGGAATCGTGTTACAACCTTAGAAAAAGCATAGCAAACGTTACCCTCTCACCGTTGCTGCAGGCCGCCTGGCATTCGTCGTTGGCGGGACACGGGGAAACGCCGCACCACGCGAAGGAACAGAACATAATCAACGTTCAAACAGCGCCGAAAAGACAGTCACATGATACGGCCAATACGGCTCTGATCGGGTTGGTTGTTGACTGGCGTCGCCTCGGCAGTATACACCAACTCATGTTTGGATGGATGGATGGATGAATACGGCTGAGCCCTTTGGATCGGGCGGTAGCTTACGCCACCTAGCCATTTTGTTTTACCATTTAAGCTTAGAATATTTAAATGTGAAATCTATATTCACTCCGCAGAGCAAAGAAAGTGAGGCTATGAAACCCCCTTGCCATCAGTGAATAAGAAAATACCTAGTTTTCTCTCGATTTCTGCCACCATTCACTTAATCTTTGCTTGGTAATCTCTACAGTCTTGAAATCCACTCTCCCTTCGCTGTCTCTAAAACCCAATGACTTTATTAAATCTATGTTGTCTTCGGTAGGCATAGGGTGAAGCCCTTTACAGTAGAGTATCAAGTGCTCAGCCGTCTCGTCCTCCTCTCCACAAGCAGTGCACACTGTATCAATTTCCTGGTACTTCACTCTGTATGTTCTGGTTCGCAGAACACCCGTTCTTGCCTCAAACAGCAATGAGCTTCCCCTAGAATTGTCATAAATGCTTTCTTTGGCAATAACTCTTTTGTTTAATCTATAGCTTTCCAGAGCAGTCTTTGTCTGCATTCCCTCTAGCCACCGATCTCTTTCTGTGGCCTTAACTTTCTTCTTAACTGAGACTTGCTCTTCCGTATCTTCGCTATAGCCCAAAAACTTTCCTCTTAATTTCCTAGTGCGCTGTCTCCACTTTGTGTCTACACTCCTCATGTATAAATAGCTGAAAACCTTTCGTGCCCATTGCTCCCCATCCATTAGCCTCAACCTATCCTCAAATTCTACCTTGCTCACCGCTTCCCTGCTCTCAAATGATGCCCATCCCAAGTCTCCTTGTACTCCCTGGTTTGGCGTTTTGCAATGCGCCCCCAAAGCCAGTCTACCTACTCCGCGCTGTTTTATTTCTAGTTTCGCATGCACTTCGGATTTCATGCATAGCACTGCGTTTCCAAAAGTCAAGCCAGGCACCATGACCCCTTTCCAAATCTCTCTCACCACCTCATACCTGTTGTAATTCCAAAGTGCTCTATTTTTCATTACAGCTGCATTTCTGTTGCCCTTACCTATTATATACTTTTCATGGTCTCTGAGATATTCTGCACCATCACATATCCATACTCCTAGATACTTGTATTTACTAGCTCTCTCAACTGTAATATTCTGTATCTTCAGCCTCTCAACTTCATCCTCGTTAAAAATCATGACTGCCGATTTTTCGCTACTGAATTCTAAACCTAATTCCTCTCCTTCCCTACCACAGATGCTCATTAATTCCTGCAACTCTGTCCTGTTGTTAGCCATTAGTACAATATCATCCGCATACATCAATCCCGGTAAGGATTGCTGAATTTTTTGGCCTAGCTTACTGTAAGAAAGGTTGAACCCAAGCCCACTCTTCTCTAGTCTATCCTCCAATCCTCTCAGATACAACATAAACAGCAAAGGCGATAACGGGCACCCCTGCCTAAGGCCTCGTCTTATCTCTATTTTCCCTGTCGCCTTTCCTTCCCATGTTATAATCACCTTGTTATCTTTGTAAATGTTCCTTAATAGTGCTGTTAGTCCTTCATCTAGGTTTAAGTTCTCCATTATGTCCCACAGGTTTCTTTGGTTCACATTGTCATAGGCACCCTTGATATCCAGAAATGCCAGCCAGAGCTGTCTGTTTTCTTTTTGCGCTATTTCTATACACTGTGTTAGAGAAAATAAGTTGTCCTCCCACCTTCTTTGTTTTCGAAACCCGTTCTGTAACTCGCCCAGTATGCCCTCGCAATCTACCCATTCCTCCAGTCTGTTCTTTATAATCTGCATTACCAACCTGTAAATAACCGGTGTCACGGTTATAGGACGATAATTCCTAATATCAGACTTATCTCCCTTTCCCTTATATATCATACTCATCCTACTAAGCCTCCATTCATCTGGAATATTTCCTTTTGTTATCATGGTACTCACTACCTCCCTTAGTTTTGCCTTAGATTTAGGACCCAAATTCTTCACCAGCTTGATAGGGATACCATCTGTGCCTGTCGACGTGCCACTAGGGACTCTTCGTTCCGCCTTTTCCCATTCTCTTTGTCCAAAATCCGCGATGTCACAAACTGGACTGCTACTTCCTTTGGTTCTCCTATCTTCCACATGTACCCGTTCCCGAAATTTCTCCTCCATCACTGCTCCTATATATTGTATCGCATCATCTCCCTCTAATTGATCTCCCTGATGCGAGAGTATGAACCTCTGTCTAGCTTGCGTTGTTTCACCGAGTGAGTTCAAGTGCTCCCAAAACTTCTTGGCAGCATTTCTATCTTTCTTACTTACATTACTCATCCATTCCTCACCCTTTCTCTGAATTTTCGCATTGATCAAACTGGATGCCTCTCGGCGACATGTTACAAAATTGTCCCATTTTCTTTTTACTTCCGTTTCGGACTCCCCACTACGCTTGGAATACCTGTGTTCTCTAGAGGCTTCCTGACGTTTTTGTATCGCTTGCTTCACTTCTTTGTCCCACCAACTTTTTGGTCTATGTCCTTGCTTCCCCTTTCGTTTACTCTTAACTTTGTCTAGTTCTAGAGAAAAAAGCCTAGTTAGGCTCTCATAAGTCCAATCTGTATGCCGTTGCCCTGAAACTGCTGCCTCTATTCTTTCAACAACTATTTCCAACTCTTTGTCGCTGCAGAAAGTTTGCTTTGAATTATGTTGTCTAGTTTCAGCATTTACTTCTCTGGCAAAATTCAGCTTAATACGTTTGTGATCACTACCAAGACTTTTGGAACCTTCTTCATCTATTTTCATTACTTGTAACTTACCATATATTTTGTGTGACATGAGTACGTAATCTATGGTTGAATGCAGATTGCCAGTTTCCCAAGTTATGTGCCCGTCACACTTCTGACTGGTATTACATAATACTAAGTCATGTTTTTCCACCAGTTCTAGTAATACGCTTCCAGTTGAGTCCGTATACCCATCCAGACCCTCAATATGGGCATTCATGTCTCCCATAATAATTATTTCGGAGCCTTCCCCTAGTTCACTAATGTCTCTTGATATGCAATCAATCATTTTTCTGTTTTCCTCTTTAGCACCTGTCCCTGTCCATAAGTAAACCACTCCAAGGACTGTTGATTCCCCAGCGACTTTTCCTTTTAGCCACAAATGTTCGGCGCACTCCTTTCTGATCCTTTGAAAGTTCATATTCTTCTTAATAAATGCTCCAATTCCACCTCCCTTCCTCGTTCCCTCCATTCTGTTGCATTCTTCCCACACATAGTCAGGGTTGCAAGGTGGCTGCTCCATGTCTCTGAGATGTGTTTCCACAAACCCATACACCATTAAATCCTCCTTTCTTAGTTGCTCCTCTACCTCTTCCCATTTTAACCTATTTCTACCACCCTGCATGTTAATATATCCAATGTCTGATTGTGCTGATTTTTTATACCTGTTCTTACGTTTTCTCCTCTTTTTAACCCTGGGTGCCTCTCCTGACTTTGTTGGGTTTTCAGTTACTTCAGTACCCCCAGGGCCCTCGGTCCCCCCAAAAAAGCAGTCACCGTGCGGCCCATCCTATCCCCCACCCTGTAACCCGTGGCCTCACTGTAGTGAATGCCATCTGCAAAAGGGCGGGAGCCAGCCTCGTACACTTCTCTGTTTACTTCCATTACGTCGTACCGAAGCTGTCGACTCATACCCTTAATTACTCCGTTGGCTTCGACAACCCTCCTCTCCGTTAACCCGGACTGCCCCCGAACTTCTGGAATGGTGCACACAACCACATGCACATTCTCAGACACGTCCCTCAGCTTACGTATTCCCACGTTTAGCTGCTTTCCGAGGTTCTGGCTCCTACCCTTCAGCACATCATTAAGCCCCGCATGAACTATTACTAGGTTTACAAACAAACCGGAGCGCCCCTAGCGGACGCCACCGGCGCCGCGCATGCGCGATGGGGGTGTGGGCAAGAAGATCGCCGTCGCCCATAAACAAACCATTGAAATGCGATGTTGTCAGCGTCGGTGTGAGTCCCCCTGCTCTTTTTCGCGTTCGAATTGTTGATTCTACGTCTTCCTGGCGATGTCTGACTACTTGAGCGGCGTCAGCGAAATTACCGAGGCTCGCTACAGCGCTAAACTTCGCGTGAATAATGTGACATGTGGCGATTCATTCCGCGTGGACGCCGCAGTATGTACGCTAAAACCTGATTCGCATGGTGAGATTTCGCTCGCAATTTTCAGTCGCGACGCCGCTCGGGCTACAAAAGCGTGAACCGCAGCTGAGATGGTCGACGTCGATACTAAAACTCGCAAGCAGAATCGGACCAAGTCTATTAGGCATAGCAAGTCAGTGATGGTCACTGGTAACAATGATCAACATCTCCTTGTATTTACTGTTTACATCGAGCCTGCTTACCAACCTTCAAACTTAAGTCTTTTGAGACCTGCACTTACTTATAGCAAGTACCGGGCCAACATTTGGTCAACGGGCCGGCGTCGTCTAAGAGAGCAGACGACAAGCAGAAACGTTTAAAAGAGCAGACGACAGTTCGAACGATCAGGCGGCCGTTTGAACTTGAAGACGCATTGAACGTAGTCCGCAGGTGGTCCGCACAACTTGACGGTTTTCTGGCGTTCATGTTGGAACAAAACAAATAAATCTGATAACCACAAGTATCCGTGAATTCAACCCAAAGTGCTTCCCGTCCAAGCAATCGTTGTCCGACGGCGTCTGCTTTTCCCTTTTCTTCTCGGACGAAGCGAGCAGGTGAAAACTGACCTTCAAACCATTCTCGACTCTTTTGGTACGGCCTCAGTCCCGGCGTTTTGACGAGAAGGCTGGTTATTGTCTGGTTCGCTTCAAAACAACGCAGGAATACACGTCTGGCATGGGGACTTCTGCCCACAGCCCCTGACCGGAAGTGCGACCCACGCGCCACCACCGCGCCGTGACGTCACAGAGATGAGTTGGTGTATAGATTAAAACTAGATTCGCGGCTGGGATTTAAGTGCATTGGTGTACTTAAAAAATTAAAACATTACAAAAAAAAAAAAACACTTTTAACGTAGTTTTTATGATTTATGCATTTGATTCACTTTATAAAAATATCAACATTTGCTACGAAACTGCGCACTGCGCCTCGATCAAGATCAAGATCAAGACGATCAAGACCACAGTGATCAAGACGATCAAGATGTGTGGACCTGTGGATGCTCCATCAGCGCTGGCTCCCTGTTTAAAAGTGAGTGCTACAGTGGTGAGTGCGCAGTGTTCCCAGTGTCTCCTGGCTGTTTTTGCCGAGCACCGTGCTCTTACGCTCTTATGGCGCATTCACACTGGAAGCGGATCCGCGTTCGCGAAGCGGTCGCGGATGCGGTTCGTGAGCGACCCCGTTCAGACTCGCCGAGAGCCGGTTGGCGGTTTCTTGGCGATCACGCGTGATCCTTCGAGACTTGCGTTTGGCAACCCTGTTTTACAATCCAAAATCCACTTTAATTCAAGATCCAAAGCCAAAGTTTTGCTATTTTGGCACTCGGAATATTTTTCTCTGGGATGATCGCGCGCATCACGAGTTCAGGCAGCGAAAAAGAAAGCATGGACCCGCCAAACTCGCCTGTGATTCCGTCGACTTCGCCCACAAGCAAAGCCCAGCTAAGCGCGCCTTGCTGACTCAGAACAGGATGCCCCCGACCTTTCCTTCGAAGTGGACCCTTCCCGCATGAATAGCTGACCTTGTCGACCTTGTTTTCGGGATAGAGGGCCAGTTTTCTCCCCTCGTTGTTGTTTGCTGTTATCATTTTCGAAGTTGTGAGCGGTGGGGTGGACCGTGGTGCGGGGGAATGTGTTCCGTGCTAGCCGGTCGTGGCTTCGTTGATGGCGGACTCTCCTCTCGTCACTCGCTCGTCGATCGAGTCTACTGTTTGTTTGACATTAAGCTCAAATAAACGCCGTATGGATTATCTCTGCATCGTCTGGTACGTACACTTTATTCCTTGAGTGGGTTCCTTTTATTTATTTTATTAGTAGTAAACGTTACAGGTCGAGCTAGCGCAGTTACCCTGCCCCCTCCGCGGTAGTGCGTTGGCTACGCAATCGAGCTCACGACGTCTCTATCGGCCTTCGTGGTGGTCATGCACGGTGTCGAAAGCTTTCAATAGTTCACGCGACTATCTTAGTGGGTAGAAAGGCTGTTATTTCGGTCGATCAGGGGCGGGCTCCGACGTTCTACAGGCAGAGATTAGCAAGGCAGCGAGCTTGGGTTGTGGCACCGGGAATAATAAACAAACTCTTACCCAAACCAAATCACCGGTGCGAAGCCCGTTAAAATTACGAGGCAATTCTTTTCGCGGCGGATTCGAGTGACGGACGTGAACATCAAGTTTCTCCGTTGATTTGTCGAAAGCTAAGACTACAGCACTAGGACTACACCGCCTTGGACGCCTCACCACCGACAGGTGCCATCTTGTTTCGAAACTCACTGACGTCACGTCAGCGTCGCGTTGTGATTGGTTACCGCTTTGCGGTTCGTGAAAGCGGTTGGGAGAAATCGGTCTCGAAGCGGTTGGCAAAAACGCGCTCCAACCGCTCGATCCTAGCCGCTTGGCGGTTGAGAACGCGCGGATCCGCTTCGCGAACGCGGATCCGCTTCCAGTGTGAACGCGCCATTACTGCCTCCCTGCCTGCGTTGGCGTTGCCGCTGATTCATGGATACGAAGGCATCGGCGCTGATCAACGTTACCAGAACACTCAGTTGGGAAACTCCCATAGAGACAGCCCTAAAAATATGGACCCAATCTATCTCCGAGCACCGAGCTAATGATGAACACAACGCCACCATTTCTCCCGCAGCGGCCACTCGAGGAACTGCACATGACTTCTATTTTTGGCTTTGACAGGGATTAACCCCCGTCTCCCCGGCGGACGCGCCGCGCTGAGCTACTGAAGTTAAAATGCACCTAGGTCGGGACGCGCTACCTGAAAGGCCGGCTGAGGCATGGTTTTATAAAAACAATATTAATTGTTCCGCAAAACCTTGCGAACTAAAGATGATAAAAACATCACGCGCCCATCATTTGGTACTAAACTCCAATAAATTTCATACAAAAAGAGTCTTTTCCGTTTGTTTTTACGCAAAAAACAAGCTTTTAAAAAGCTCGAGGTGACCATAGTACAGACAAACGAAAAAGAGTGGCGCTGTTGTCGCATTTAGCTCGGTCTCGGTGGACGCCAGCGGCCCAGGTTTCGACGGCGAGTTTCCCAACTGAGTGTTTTAGTAACGTTGGCGCTGATAAAGGACGAGGATGGCTCAGTTGGCTCAGTCTGTAGCTACTACTACCCCCCAAAGTTTAAATAAAGGCGCGCGCGAGGAGGCGCAGGTGCGAGGAAGCAGAGTACCGCAATGGTGCCATTCTGGAGCCAAGCACTGCGGGAAGCCACGATCGGTTTTTGCAGGGGCACGAAGGCGCAGACGCGAGGAGGCGGCGTGCTGAGGCGTGCTGCGGCGATGGGCGGAAGGAAAATAGTGGGGCGTGCGGCGACGAGCCGCGCATGCGCCGTAATCGTTGTCCCGTCGTTTCCTGTCTCCTTCCCGCAAAAAGCGCACCCGCGTACGCACCCGCGGGTCCCGCGGGTCGCGTGTGAAATGAAGTCGTCAAGTCGCTGTTGCTGGGACGCAGATAGCGTCGTGAGGCCGCCGTGTGCCCAACTTTTTGAGGACCTTTTCCCTCGAGCGATCGCAAGCAGCAAAAGAACGCAGGCCTGCTTATTTTCCTCTTGTGTTTAATCGAAGAGCAAGTGCCGCTGCTCAGCCTGACTTTTTTTTTTTTCCAGCAGACAGTTTACTAGATATTATGTAGACGGAAAGGTACTTTACCTTCTTGCGTTCCAATTATATGCGAATCTGAGGAATGTCGAGCACCTGCACTTTCATGCTAAAATAGTGTACAACTTTTCTTTTTCTTTTTTATCCGAAGTTTTTGCCATTTCACGAATTCGAGACGCCCGATTTGAGAGCTCTTGGAGACCGGAATTTTCGCAAGCTTTCAAGTTGGGCTAAATTTTTAATTCGCTTGAATCGCAAACATACAGGGGCTCGCGAATAATAAATGTTAGACGGTGCTCCGAACTCTGGGAGATGCCGCAAGGTGCAAACTGCTAATATAAAAAAAGTCCACCGACGTTCCACTTTCATTGCGGATAAGGCTTTGAAAACGCTGTCCAATTCGTGGCAGGGACCAGAACGATGCCGAGATTGACTGTTTTCCTATTGACCAGTTTATTCCGCCCCGAGAATAGGGTGATATTAGAGCTCTGTCTACTTTCAGTGCGTGACACCAACCTACCATCTCGCTTTCTCTTCTATTTTGAACATTTTGCTGAACCTATTAAACTGTTTTACTACCACCGACATGGCAGAAATCTTTTGGGGTATTGTAAAAGGGCAGACAATGATTAAAAATGATCTCCTTTCCATACGAAAAAGCCAGACGAGGGAGCGTCTCACACCCTGTCTCGTCGTCGGAATCCGGTACAAGCCTTTGCCACTGTCTGCGCGTATTGTGCACTTGGTAACACTACAGCCTGTCATTTTCACGGGGCTCTTTCTACGCGCATGCAAAATTTAATGCGGCAAACGACGTGGCGGCTGACAAAAACGCCGTCCCCACGCTTTCAAACGAGAGCTCGGCGACTCGCCAAGATGGCCGGATGTGCCGGTCGCGTATCGGTATCGCGTATCACTCCGCGAGAGCCGCAGACGCGGGGAACGCGATCGCCGTCCGTGTCGTCTGCTTCACATTCCCTGAAAACGAATGTCCCAGAACATCGCTCGCGTTATAAAAAAAACGGGATTCTACTGTACCCAGTTGACACACATAATGTTCAATGACTTTGGACGCTTTCGGTTTGTTCGATTTCGGTCTAGGATCTATATTTTGCGAACGCAAAGCGGAAAATATGTTCCCCCCGAAACTCGGCGCTCTGGAAGGCCGCTTTCCCGCACGAAGGTCGGCTCCAGTTCTGCGCACGTGACCACTCCTCCGCCAATCCGGAGATGGCGGCGAAAGGAAAAGGAACGCGCTACTCTGGCTCTGCAAGCAGAGCCTATACAGTTACTCTAGTCCAAGCATGGTCGAAATAAACTTTCCGCGTGTGAAAACATTAACGTGGGTGGAGGAAATAAAAACTGAGGTCGAAAACAATCGCTTGCAATACATTGAAGCTTATAAAGAGGCCTGTTTTCTTTTGTTTTCGCTTTCCATTGTCATGTTCAGAACTCATAAACAGTAAACGCAAGGCGAAAAAAAAAAAAAAAAGAGGAGGAAAGAAGGCGGGAGGCGCGAATTTCAGTAAGGATCCCGTTACGTTTTGTTCTATCTTTCAACAATGATGGTGGGTTTCGAGGTATTTGCATGTTTGTGTGTGAGCCGTGCGAGTTGGACCGAGAGTACTCCGACGAGAACGTCGACGTGCTTCGCGTCGCCCTCAGCAGTGACGGAGATGCCTACGCCTGGCTTGCCAGCTACAGCGAAGCAACAAATACATCGTGGATTGTGGACTGGGAAGTCACTAATCCAAAAAGATATTGCGTCACGCAGAAAAAGTTAATCCACAGGCACCGCTCATATCCAGATGTCTGCAATATTTTTTATTAGGCACAGGACCACGACTAGCAGAGTTCGCTTCTATGATTTTGCAGCATGCTGAGCCAATAAAGAAATACGAAAGAAAAAAAATTAATATAATTAATTTAAAGGTAAAGTGTAAAGAATAGTTAAATCGTAAAATTTTGCAAAACGTGCTTAATCAGGCAATTTTCAAAGCATCTGTTTAGCATGATCGTGTTAGTAACGTCATTGTAAACTTTTGACCCTTTTGATATCTATAAAACCAAACAAAAACAACAACAAAAACATTACAATTCTAACGTAGAGTCAATTTAAAAATAAATTAGTACCTTTATTTGTAAGAAACAGTGGCCAACACTTGCGACTGATTTTGTTATATCAGTTCGCCGCCACTTGTCGTCAGAGGTGGAGTTCTCATTGTGTAATTACTGAAGAACCCAGAGGCTTGCGCATGGTAGGCTGATGAAACACATTTTATTTCACCAGCTCACCTGCGCGTCGTCAATTTTTGTTCCTCGGTTCCGGATTTCCAAGATGTTGAAATTTCAACAGCTTGCCTGTATCTTGTTGATGTCAAGCTCTCGCCGCCTTCTTCCCTGATGATGCTCTTCTAAAACGGGCATCGTACTGAACTCATTGCGTTGTCAGTCACCATCTCCGTCAAGAAGTGCAAGAGAAAAAAATTTCGTGGCTCCAGAACAAAACAATATGGTAGGTGCCACAGTGAGTGACAGCGCAAAAAGCGAAAGCCGGGTTGACTTTACCCAAACTGTGTGTATTACAAAAAAACAAAACTACGCAACCGCGCGTTTAGGTGGATTTGGATTTGACTTTTTTCACCTGGATGGATGGATGGATGGATGGTAATGGCTATACCCTTTGTAACGGGCGGCAGCTTGCGCCACCTAGCCTAACATTTCGTCATCCCTTCTACTATTTTTCTTAATTTGTATGAATTTTGTTATAACAGACCCCCCTCTCTTTTAAATTAAATTTATTTCCTATTTTTATTTGTATTTTTTTTTATCCTTCTCTAGATCTCTTCCACCAATCTTCCAATCTCCTCTTAGTTACCGCAATTCTTTCCCTATTCATTCGTCCATCCATGTCCGGAAAACCCAGCGCCCCCTCCAAATCCATAGTCATCCCCTCCAAGAGGGAGGGACGAAGCCCCGTGCACCTTAAAATTACATGTTCTATAGTTTCTCTTTCGCGGTTGCATACGTCACACAGAGTGTCTACTTCCTGAAATTTAGCCCTATACGTTTTCGTTCGCAGCACCCCTGTTCTAGCCTCAAACAACAAAGAGCTCCCCACTGAATTATCATGCAGCTGTTCCTTCTTTATTTCTTGTTTTTTGCCCTGTATATTGCTGAAGCTGATTTCCCCTGCATTCTCTCTTCCCACAATTTCCTCTCTGTTTCTTTTACTCCCTTTTTTACTGATATGCTCTGATCGGCTCCATCTCGTTGAATGTATTTAAATCTCAGCTTGCGGGTTTGGTTTGTCCACTTAGTGTTTGGACTTTTCATATATAGATACTTGTACACTTTCGCTGCCCATCGTGCATCCTCAATTTCAGCTAGTCTTCGTTCAAATTTTACTTTACTGATCGCTTCTCTACTCTCGAAAGATGCCCAACCCATATCCCCCTGTACTCCCTCATTTGGTGTATTCCAATGTGCCCCCAATGCCAACCTACCCACACTCCTTTGCTGCATCTCTAAACCTGCCTGAATTTCTGACCTCATACACAATACCGCATTCCCAAATGACAGTCCTGGCACCATGACTCCCTTCCATACACCCCTAACAACTTCATATCTATTATAGTTCCATAGTGCCCTGTGTTTCATGATAGCCGAATCTTGTTTCCCCTTCTTCATTACAATATCTTCATGGTCTTTTAGATACCGTTTTCCTTCACTTAACCGTACTCCAAGATATTTGTACTTTTCTACGTGTTCTATTAATGTGTCCTGTATCTCCCAGGGGCTTCCCCTTCTCGTCGTTGAAAACTATTATACCAGACTTGTCCTAGTATCCAGATAGGTATATGTTGCCAGCAGAAGACTGAAAAATGGGGAAAAACACAATAATATTAATATTGTGCAATGAGGCATGGACTTGGTCCAGTTAATTGAGCATTTCTAAAAGGGGAAAGAAACACGAAAAAACAGCCCAAAAGACGGAAGGTAAGTGGCAGTACACACATATTGCGCTGCGTACTTCTCAACTTGCCTTCAATCTTCTGCATTTTTTTTTTGCACTTCTTTCATTTGATTTAAACGCATCTCCAAGTCTAGAATACTAAATTTATTTAAAAAAAAAGTACAACTTGATCAAATACAGTAACTATTTTAATATTCATACATAGGTGATACAACAGTTATACTGCTGGCTCTCTAGAACGGGCTATACTCTGTTTTGGGTGGTAGCTCGCGTCACCTAGCCTAGAAATTTTGTCTTAATTTTACTCTGAATAAATTTTTTTGAAGGGGTAACCTTTGCATATATGTCATTTTTACCGCATGTTCGTGGGGCTTGGCCGACATTAGATAAGAGGATGATAAAAATAACTGTTCCGCTAAGCTTTGCTTCTCCCCTCCTCCTCCTCCTCCTTCCCCCCCCCTTTCCGCCCTGCTTGTTCTTCAAATTCGACGTCAAAATTGAGCGTTCGACAAAAGTTTGTGTGTCGCGAACTTTTGTCGAACCGGATTTTTAGGTCGAACTTTCGGGGTTCGACTGGTTTGAACCGGTTCGACGAACCTTCGTAGTTCTAACCAGATTTGACCGGTTCAACTTTGTGGACAGTGCGGCCAGACCTTGATACAAGCATGTCTAGGTTTGGAGTATTCTCTTTTTATGCAAAAGGGTATTTTAATTTTATCAACAGTTGGTGTAAAAGAAACTAATTCTAATCACCAAGAAAGTTAATAACTTAATTTTTTGTACTGTATTAACTGAAATAACCAATCGGTGCTGCCCTTAATTCGTCCCTTAGCCATCACCATCCAATCTGAAGCCAACTGGCCAGCCTGTCGCGCATGCTCATATCAGTGTCGAACCTAAGTCAAACCTTTGTCAAACTTTTCACAAGTTTGAAAAAGTTGAACCTGGTCAAACTTGAACCTCGACCGGTTCACAACATCCCTAGTTGGAACTATGCCAAAAGGCCGCCAGCAGTGTTGCCTGTTATGTATGCAAGTCGACGTCACTCTTCCACACAACAATCAATCAATCTATCAATCAATCAATCTTTATTTGCACAAAAAAGTGAAACACGGAAAGCGTGCATGGCTGGCAGAAAGGTTATGAAATCTGTACGCTGAAGCGCCTCCAAGCCAACTCCCCATTGTGGGCCAAACTTCAGGTGTTCTTTCTGTGTCATTTCAAATTCAACTAAGAAAAGCTCCAAAAACTATTGATGCATATATATCTGTCAGTTGGCATTTAGGAAATATTTCATTTCTTACACATTAAATCTAAGAATTTCGCCCCTTTAGCCAACAAGTCAATTGTAACAGACATTTCTTTATTTACCGGCCCAGTGCCATCTGGTGGCTTAAATGGCAGTTTAATTTTTACCAAACTAATGGCAGCGATGAACCTGTAGTCTGCAGTATTTCATCGGGCACAGTCACTTTCGCAAGTCAACGGCAAATGAGAATGTGCGTTTCACCGTTCAGTTCTTTCTCAATATCTTTCAGTGTCGATGGCGAAGAAGATGCGACCAGCCAGAACGAAGCGCCAACCCACATAGACGCCTTGATAAAGTTCTATACATCAAGGGGCTTCGAAGCCGATTGTGTGCTATAACTATGGTTCCATGTTTTCGATTTTTATTTTTTCAAAATTCGGCATACTTTTCTCGGTATTTATTTTAAAATTCAGTTTTTTTATTTTTTTTTCGGTGTATATTTACGCCCACAAAAGTTTACCGTTTTTCTTCGGTGAATATGAAAGAAACATTAACGACACCGGATCAAATGATTCTTGTAGCTCTGATATTTAAAGAATAATGGCACGGATACGGGATTCGGACATTTCGGTGTAGGACGTTTCGGTGCGGAAATTTCGGTGCACGGATATTTCGGTGTACGGACTTTTCGGTGTACGGTCGCTTCGGTGCACGGAAATTTCGGTGTAAATTTGAAGTTCGGGAAGTTGAACTTACTTGCAGTTATTTGGACATTTTATTTTTTTTTATTTTTTTTTTTTTTATTACGTAGGGGGTTGCCTTTAGGCATAAATGTCTTATATGTATGCTACAAGACCTGTGGTATGGATGAATTGAAGCAATGTCTTGTGATAGTTGTTGTCATGCAGCCACTTATGGTAGCTGGTGGGTGCACTGTGTTGGAGACCTGCAGCTGTAAGTAGGCGAGTGCGCTCAGTCTGTAGGCCAGGACAAGTCCATATAAGGTGACGCACATCCGCTTCCGTCGCGTCTAGGGGACACTTGGGGCATGTCGCCCGTCGTGTGCCGGGTGGAGAGCTCCATGTGCAGGTTACAGCCGGTGTAAGGGCCACCCCAGCCCGCAGTCTCCGAAGCACAACTTCCTCCACCCTGGTGAGATGGCGGGGGAGGGAGCAGACACACGGGGGGATAAGAGCGTGTGTGTCCTGCCGGAGAGAGTGTTTAGGGGCGTGGAGGAGGGAAAGGGGTTCGGACGGGAGGGGGAGGGGAGGGAGATCGGGATCAGATGGAAAGTGTGCCTGTTGATCAGCTGCAAGGTTGTATTGGTTCGTGGCATGACCTTGAATCCAATACACCTTAATGCAGGTCGAAGTATTGCGGTGAAGGGTGTGTATCCTTTGACACAGTTCCATTGCTTTGGAAACCTTTTTGAGCTCTCGAATTGCCGCTAAGGAGTCTGTAAAAATGTGAAGATGGCGGATTGTCGGCAGCTTGGTGGTCACTGCTTGTATGGCGTCGTGAATGGCCTGTAGTTCCATGACAAGTGGGTCGGCTTCCTGAGATGTATATCGCTGATGCCCCTGGATGCATGTATGTGTGGAGCTGAGGAATGAGACTCGGCCACCGTCTGGGAAGGTCGCTGCATCCGTGTAAACTTGACAGTGGTCGTCATGTTGGGTTTCGGGGCAGGGACGTTGGGAGGGTGTGCCCCCCTGATCGCGACGTCGTAACTTGGTCGGTTTGTTGGTGGTAATGTAGGTGAATTTCCATGGAGGTATCGTCTCCGACTGCACGTTCAGCGGGGGGCCACGTTGAAAATGCGCATGTAGCGCAGCAACCGCTGGTACAAACTGTTTTTTAATTTCCCTTGCCTGTTCTCGCTGAGAGATGAGTTCCGTGATTGTGTTGAGACTCGCGTGTTCTTGTAGGGTTGGAATAGGAGTAATCCGAGGTAGCGCCGTGAACACGGAAACAATTGAAGTGTAATTTCTTTAAGACTTGGGAAGTAGTAACGACTAACGTAACTATGTTACCTGAAATAGTAACACAAGTACGTTACCCGTTACTGTGTCGAAAACGTAACGAGTAGGTTACTACGTTACTGAAAAAAGTAACACGCTCCTGGTAACGCCGTTACTTGTAACCTGTTACCGCCAAGACTGCAGAACGGACAAACCTTTACTAGTTGTAATGCCTTGTGGTCATGAGGGTATGAAAAACATACAGTGACCATAGTGTCTTGAGCGGAACGCCCATGTACATATGCTGTAACCGACATATTTTTTGCGGGCTCGGTATTTTGTGATTTAGGTCAAAGCTGAAGTTTTGGAATAATTCGCGGGTTCTAATTTTCGCAATGCGGTGGGATCTTAATATAAATTTCAATGTGCTTAAATTTATATAGGAATTGTTCGTGGAACCTATTTTCTGCAAATTTTAGGCGATTCACGAAATTTGCATAAATTAGGTTCTTGTGAACATTAAGTCATTTACAGTACTACTCCTCACTCTGCAGAATATCCAGGGACTGTATCACTGGTTTTAAAATTTGAAACATTAATAGAAATGCAGTAAATTATTCAAGAACTGAACACACTCAATGAAGGAAATGGGGAAAAAGTGTAATGCCAGCCCATACAATAATATAATATATCAAATCTGATTTACAGCCGTGTACTCTTCGAAAAAGGCCAAGTCTTCGACGACGATCCTTAAAAGGTTCAGGGTATCTAAAAGCGTGTTGATACCGCTTCCTAGTCCTCGAATTTGCTCCAATGTTTGGTAGAGGGAATTCCATCATTTCGGATACGGCACAACAAGGAACCGTCTGAGGTGGTTCTTCACTATTTCTGAGGCGATGCTGGAGTGCTGCTGCTGGTTCCACAACGCTTTGCATTTTACAATGACACTCGTGTAGATGCGTTTGAATTGTACGTCTTCGAAAGCACAAAAGGCGTACCTCACTCACTTCAAGACAGGTGTCCGATTCCAAACACATTTGCAGAGTCAGGCTCAGGTTCACCATCTTTACGTCGTCATCTTCACTGACCTCAGGTCGTCCAAATATCCTGCAAAAATGGACTTATTATGTGAAATCCAGTCCTAATTTCCGCAGTCGCACCATTAGACAGATCCCGCACTGAATGCTTTCCCGAAGTTAGTCACATTGTTTGTGACCGTTGGGCAGACTTTGTTGATAATGTGGTAGTTCGTGAAAGCAGCGTGTAGTGCCGCTGTGAGCACGTCGTGCGTGTGATGACCGGTCAGGCGCATGCATGCCAACACTGCAGGTCATCGCTGGCAGCTATTGTCCATCCAGTGGGCAGTTAGCCAAGAAAACTCCTAAAATAAATATTCCTTATCAAATAAACAACATGCTTATCATATCAAGCCAGTCAACATAAGTGACGATAAACAGCAGTAGGGCATACCATCAGAACAAAGCTCAACAGTCTGCAGTGCAGCAGATAGCGCTGACGTCTCGCAAGATAGATTGCAGTCTTGCCTTCATATTTATGTACATAACACCAAAACACCAACCTTGTGTGCCACTGCCTTGCGGGAAAGTATTTTGATGCCTGGCCGCAATGTGTTCATAAGTCTCACAAAGTCCTCATGCTCCACGATTGAGAAACTTGGGGACGAGCCCTCTGCATACCTGCCGGGATCCGGACATTTCGGTGTAGGACGTTTCGGTGCGGACATTTCGGTGCATGGAAATTTCGGTGCACGGATATTTCGGTGTACGGACTTTTCGGTGTACGGTCGCTTCGGTGCACGGAAATTTCGGTGTAAATTTGAAGTTCGGGAAGTTGAACTTACTTGCAGTTATTCGGACATTTTATGTTCACGCATAAAATATAACGGTTGTATTCATTAAGACATAAAGCTTGTCCCAATTCAAACACGGTTGATTCTGCTCGTTATTAAGACATACATACCTTAAACAAGTTAAATTACTTTCCTCTTTCACACTACGAGGATATTTTCCTAGCTAGCAGGTGTATAGCTAAACACAAACTTATTCGCTTGTCTGACTTTATTCCTGATGGAATGCTCTTTCTGGAAAGTAGCTCGAGATTATAGGCCTTCTGAATACTATAGAAACAGGTAAAGATACACATCATAGGTTAGTCGTGGGTTTCATTATCAAGCAAAAGTCCGAAGCCAAATGCATTCAGAAGCAAAATAGTACACAAAATGTAATGTGGACCACTTTTATTTACAAAAGGCACATGGCCCGGGACCTAGAACGACACGTTGCGGGCAACTCCCCTAAGGAAGCGTCGCACATCACTAGCGTCGTATTCTCTAGCAAGTGTCTTTAACCGTTCTGCAGCCTTTGCGTATTTCGAGGCCTGCTTGAAGCGCTGGCCCATCTCGAGTCTTCCAAGCCGGTGAAGTTGCAGGGCGTCTTCTCGTTGTAGCACCTCCAAGAATCTCCAGAGAGTTGGGTGCGAGCACTGAACATGAGCTTGGAAGCTCCGGTGCCAGGCTTCCACTGAGTTCGTGGTCTTGGAGCCGCCCTGGAGAACGGTGTCGTGGTGGTTCCATAGCTTAATTGGAAACTGCGCATCTCTTCTGTCCCGTGCCGTTGGCCGCCCAATAAACACATCCTCGAAGTAGTCGACCACCGGGAGAAGTTCTGCGCGGATGCTGGACGCAAGCTCGGTGAATGCCCCCTCCACGTCGTCCTGGGGCACAATTGCAAGAGCTGGGATCATGCGAGCTTCCAGGTTTATGTCGGGGTCAAAAGCATACAGCTCCTGTAGTCCTTCCGACTGAAGTCTGCGGTAGACACATTGCGACAGGTGAAAAAAACACCCGCGCACGTCGGCGCTTGGGAAGACCGCCCTGAAAGCGTTGATAGCCGCCAGTTCGTAATCCACTGTGACGGTCCTTGGCTCGCAATCTCCCCCACACTCGGCGTTAAGGGTGTTCAGGGCTCGCGTGTACGTCCCACAGTCTTTCCGCGTTAGCAAAATGTATGCCGCAGGCAGGATGGAGCCGCCCACTTCGCAGTGTAGACTGTAAACCTGGTAAAACAACTCAGGCGCAACCTTGAACGTCCCGTCGGCGAACCACTTCTTAGATGTTCGGAGAACATCCACCATCTGCGGGCTGCAGAAGATAAGGAAACGGTCCTGGTCTTGCACACCGGAGTCATGCAACAGGAATCTGGACCCGTCAATCTTCGACGCGTACTGCGCAGGGATGACGACGTCTTCTAAGCGTGAAGGGAGAGGCATCGGCCGTTGCTCCATTGCCCGCGCCCTCCTGCATGCAAAAAAGTTGGAAATATTATTGCTGTCACGTTTCAACTATAGGGCGGTTACTCATTATTATTTTACTATATTTTCAATTTTAAAAATGTTTAGGCTAGCCCGATGATAAACTGGACATCTCCATAGCATATGAGGTGGCATATATTTTGCTAAGGTAGCAAAGATGTTAATTCGTAACATTCGTGTATAACACTTACCTTAATGTTCTCTTAACAGTGTCCTGAGGCGGTAAGTAACTGCAAGCTTCCGGTGTCATCTCGGCCACCAGGCGTCCGACGATGGCTTGATTGGGTTCCTCAGTCGTCCGTGCTCTTTCCTTCATTGATGAGTACGCCAACTTGGCCTCTTGGTCCAGTCGGCTGGGAGCATGGCTGTGTTCGTTGATCAGCTTGACAACTTCTTCGTCAATAGTGTGAGCCCTTGCTTTACACTCCAGTTTCCGGCTACATTGCCAGTATGTCTGCGAGGAATAGGCGTTTTTATAAATTATAACTTAGCTAAAGACAGGAAGAGTCGGCGTAACAATCTTCGTACTATTAAAAAAAGATCGCATTTGAATCGCAAACTCAGTGAAAGGCTCACCTTTTCTTTAAAGCAACGTTCCTTGTCATACTCGAAGCCTTCGTGCAGAAGTTTCAGCCCACCGCGGTTACTTCGCAAGTACACAGCCATTTCAGGGAAGTGACGAGTTAGTTTGCACCAACACTGGTTGGCATACGACGAGGCGACACACAAGTGAGTCACCAATAGGGGCGTGTCCTCTAAAACCGGAAGTTCTCCCCCCTCCCTCCGCTTCACATCTGCGGCGTTATGTCCTCTCCTGGACCTTCCTTCCTTTATGATAGAATGCGAAAAATTAACTGGAAAGGGCAGAAATAACTGGTGACATAAGACCAAATGCAGGGGTGCCCCCCTTTCCGCACCTCACCCGCTGAAGGCGAAACAAAAGAAAACGAATTCCTGCCTTGTTTGTCCGTATTGTCAATTTCTCCATAATTCTTCTAGGAGAGAAAAAAGGTTTGTTGAATGGAACGGCTTTACAAAAGGCAATTCCAGTGATAAGCCTATATCCGGACAAGCTATCTTGGGTTGATTGTTGGACACCGCAGGAGCATAACATAGCAGCCGAACAAAGGGTAGACTTACCTCCTCCCTCCCCTGCCCCTACTCTTCCCGCTCTAAAATAGTTATCTTAAAAAAAAAAAAGAAATCGGCATACCCTTATTTGTGTTTTTCGGTTTAGACCAAACACTACTTATAGCATATAACAGGGGTGGCCAAACCGCGGCTCGCGAGCCGCATGCGGCTCTTTGCTGGTCCAAGTGCGGCTCGCGGATCCCTCGTAAGGGGACCCCCCCTCTGCCCCCCCCCCTTTCGCCACTTTCCGCGTTTCCCCAGGAAAAAAAAAGATTTCAAAATAAAGCACACTGCTGCTTGCAGTTTGGCAGCCCTGTACTCCCATACGTACAGTCCTACATCCTTGTGCCCCCATACGCACAGGCAAACTCTAAACAAAAGTCAAGTTTGCACCCCCCCCCCTCCCCCCTTCCGCGGCTCTTGGAAGTTCCGCGGTTTTGTTTGCGGCTCTTAGGCCAGGCCAGCCTGGCCACCCCTGGCATATAACTAGGATTCCATGCTTTCGGAGTTTAGCTTTCGTCAAATTTGGAGGTTTTTTTGTGTTTTCTTTTCTCAAAAATCTGGCATTTACCGGCGTTTATTTTCGGTAAATACTGAATTCTCAGAAATTACGAGTTTATCGAATTTTATTTCTGGTCAATTTCCAGATCTCCGAAAATGGTGAACAAAATAAAAAGAAGCTATTCACACTTCGACGGATGAAGATTCACTTTTATTGCACGAACTTTACAGCTGGTGCAATCACGGTTTTTAGGAACTCTATCTCAGAGCTTGCTGTAATAGGTGCCGTCATATTTCGTCAGCTATTGTCGCTGATGGCACGCATATTGACGAGATGAGCCTCTTTTGGCAATTATACAAGTTTTGGAAGGGCACTGGTGAGCGCTCTTGGTAGCGTTTTATATTAGAACTAATATTTTTTGTGCTTTGACTTCGATATTGGAGTTTTTCAGATAAACCCGAATCAACGAAAATTTTAGCCGGCGAGTGCTTTTCAGAGTTTTTCGGATATATCCGAAAACACGGAGTCCTACCTATAACTACTCCTGGCGGCGGCCCCGTTCTTCGAAGCATTGTGTTGAGCTTCGTCCATGGCTTTGTCCTGAAGCCCGTATAAAGTTTCATCTTTCCGCTAAAGGCGAATCAGACCAACAAAGTCACCTCCTTGTTCGTTTTAACCAACACCGGTTGGTATACGACGAGGCGACACGCAAATATCAGATGCTTATCATATAACATCGAGTTCTCAAAGTGTAAGGTTAAGGTAAGGCAAGTTTCTGGCATTGTTGACCCTTTTCGTCACAAGTTCCCCGATCCCGGCTTCCCGAAAGAGGCGCACGGTTATCAACCTTTGTCGGAGGCGATAAGACTAGCGTTTATCCCCGTTTCTAAAAAAAGATGGCTGTCTTCAGAACACAAAAAGTTAGAGAAGCAGAAAGGTCCATTGTTCTGTCAACTACAAAGAATGAACCAAAAGGAGGGAAAAGTTTCTTATGAATGCGGAAGCGTTCTCTGTAGCGTTCGAGGAAACAAAGCTGAACAGAGGAAGAATTACTTTTTCGTATCAACTTGGGGGCGAAAGATAAATACTACAAGGGCGAGAAAACCAAATCTTGGGTGTCCCTTTTGTGTTCAACGACCATGCACCGAAATATCCATACACCGAAATGTCCATGCACCGAAAAGTCCCTACACCGAAATGTCTTGCACCGAAAAGGCCGCACACCGAGAAGTCCGCACCGAAAGTTCCTACACCGAAATGTCCTACACCGAAATGTCCTAGACCCCACGGATACATTGATAAAAAAAACATGGACGCTTTATTTAACAAATGTGTGTAACTGTAAAAAAAAACAGAAGTACAAACAAGTAAGTGCCCAAAAAACATGGAACTTCACCTTCTGTACATCAGGATTACGTTCAGGACTACGTGATCTTATTATATAGTAAACACATGTGTACTTTCCCAGGGTCTCCTCATTTATCCAAGCTCATTCTTTCCTGTTAATGACCCTGGGCTCCGGGAATGCTCTCTCAACCTTAACACTGGACACTGGCAGGCTGAGGAGATGAAGCGCTGCCTGAGCCTAAATCAGCCAATCAGCCAAATGTGACTACCAAGAGAGACACGGTGCGACGTTGTGAAGAACGACATATTTCGTGTGTTCACTGAACTCTGGCTGCAGATCTTGCATAAAGTGAAAAACCACATTTAAACTTTTTTTTTTAGGACCAGGAACTTGACACACTAAGCCCGAATGCAGAAAGCACACAGATGTCCTGCCAAGGACAACCCAAGACCTCTTTTGCTGCATGTTGAACCTTGGTAGAGGGCAGTCATGAAGAGGTCACACATTGTCGAACCTTGCAACGTCCTCTCTCCCTTCCCCCCCTCCCCCACCCCCACCCCGCCCATCTCGACGCGGCCCTAAAAAACTGAACATTTGCGGTTAAAACAGAGTTTTAGAAAATGGATTCGGGGTATTTTATCGGTTGAAACCGAAAGCGCTGAACCTAAAAACTGGCCTTTTTCGGTTAAAACCGAATTTCCGAAAATGGGTTCGGCATACTTTATCGGTTTTTATCGGTTTAAACCGAAAACTCCGAACCCTAGCTATAACAGATTGACTGGGCCGGAAATAGAAATGAACGCTTACGTGGCTCTTGCATCCAATTCCTGCTTCGCATCGTGCTAACATCTCAAATGTATAGGGCTCGAATTATCTGCTTACAAGCACCTTTAACTTCTTCCTTCATCAGTAAACTGAAGGCCGTCATTAGTATAGACGATTGCAAGTTTAGCGTCCCGACTGCTGCCCCATGGGTATCAAGACGCGTAGCGTGCGCGTGAGCGTGGCCTTGACAGGCTTGCAATAGCATGTGCCTGCCCGCACGTGCAGAGACATGGCGGCGGCCAGATGTCCTGCTTGCAATCGTCTATAGCACACACGCCATTTTTCAAATGATGACAGTCATCGAAGTGGCCAGACTCAATTTCAAAAAGGGTCTATTGGTCATAAATTTTTGTTTTCTTGTTAGGACAGGAAAAGAAATACAGAGAAAAGAATGGTGGGTGATCAGTTAGTATACACGTTTGCAAGTCCGGTCTCAGGGCGCCGCCATCTTCCTCAGTGGGGTGCACTCATGGAGAATAGAAGGGTAGGAGAGGGCATGACGTCGGCCGCATAGCCTCCACAAGCCATGCTCCCTTGACGCCTCGCCTCTTTCTCAATTTCCTCCTTACTCTCCCCACTCACCATGCCAACGTGGCCACATCACGTGACTGTAGCTAGCCTTCGTCTTACTATAGGCTACTGGAATACACCACAGTCTAGCCTTTGATCTGATAAAACCTACCGGACGGAGCGCGCGCAAACCTGCAAGGAGTCCTTCTACAATCAACCATCCATCTCACACGTGACATGTCACGCCCACCTATCGCCAGAGAGAGCTGCGGTCACGCTGGGCACAGAATCGTTTAAACTTTTTATGACTAGGCTTCACCAATATTGCAACGTGCCCCCTCCTAGTACTTCTAACCTCCTTGGGTGCGCTCTCGGGAGCGGCCATAATCCGATTACGACGCCTTAGCAAGGCTTCGTAATCGGATTATGACTGGTCCAAGCGCACCCCAGACAGGCAAGATGGCAGCGCCCTGAAGCCGGACTTGCAAACGTGTATAAACCCAAGTTAAAAAGGATGCAACATACTGAAAGAGGCTTTATCTTCCCAGGCTTGATATTTCATAAATTTTGCAAATTGTGGGTAGTTGAACATTTTGCTATTAGGAGCGGTATGCTATGTATTCGCTACCATGGGGTAATATATTGCCGCGACCCATTTTTTCTAATATTTTTCAAGTCATGAAATTTGCGAAAAGTACATCCTCGTTAGAATTAGGTCGTTTACAATACTTAACAGAGCACGATTTCATTGCCTCAAAATATTCTCATATTGCAACTACCCTATCAGCACCCTATGCATGCAGTATTTTGAGTTCATTGTAACATTCCCAGGGGTGTGACATCTGCACCAATTGCGCCATTTTGATACAAGCCCAATTTTCTGCACCTAGTTGCGCCAGAAACGTTAGATCGGTCGAAATTGCGCCACACTGCGCCAAAGTAACTCAAAAACCAAAAAAAATGTTTGCGGCGACGCTAAATTTAGCGGGAAACAAAAGCTTGGTTGGCAACATTCAATCTCGTCGTAGTAAAGTACACGGCACGGCTACAGGGTGGCGCAAGCAACCGCCGGATGCGAAGGTTTCAGCTGCAGTACCCTTCTATACATATGATACGTGTATTTTCCCGATTTTCCTACTACTTTTCGCTGTGATTTGTAGCTGCATGCTGCCGGTGCACTGTCACGCGGTCTCGCTGTCTGGCCGCGGAGGTACGACGCACAGGCTATCAAGATGAGCAAACCTAAGTATCTGTTTCGTTTTGAGAGTAAACCTTTTCTTAAAAGTGCTATTGAGTGTCTCCATTGTACAATTGTTCATTCGTGTCCGTTATCTCGTCAAAATGAACGTCGCCATCGCCGTGAGTACTTTCGGTTATCGCACACGTGCTTCCAGTGCGTGGGCAATCGAATGAATCGGTCACACACCCGTATTTAGCGTGCATGTGCTGCTCATAGTTTTTCTACCTCAGTTCACTATTTACCTTGTGACTCACTTTTGTAAGGAGTTTTTTTCTATCTGCACGTGCTTTCTACGAGTGTGCATCGATGTCTGGTTGCAGTAAACCGTGTTTCCCTCTTCGTGCTCTCGAATCACCACCTTAAAAAGTTTTGCACTACAATTGCGCTTTGGCACCAGTTCGTATAAGCTTGAGGTACCGGGTGCCCACCTAACTTTGCAGCAAACCTGTGTTTCCTGTCCTCATCTATGGCACGAAACTCGCGTTTGCCTTTTCCGTTTTCTTTTCTTTTATATTTTATCTCGGTGCGTATCGGCGCTGATGACTTATTAGAACCAGGGTGGACAACAATAACGATTAAAAAAGAAACATCTCATTTATGCGATTGATATACGATTTGTTATGATTTAAATTGCTGATAAGCTGCTCTAACATTTTTTGCTCCTAATCTGCTCCGAACTGTAGACTTTTGTACTTCGAAGTTGCTCCAAAATGCATAAGGTGCTGCTCCAAAACAAGAATTTTGTGCTCCTAAGCTGCTCCAAAATCCAGATTTTTCTGCTCCAAAAATTGCTCCAAAACCTGTTTCACCTGTCTCACCCCTGCATTCCAAAAGATTGTTTTTTTAACAAGGCATACCGCATATGAAACCATTTGCAGGTATCATATAAAGCCTTAATAAAAAAATCTAGAATAGGTAAACATGTTCAACTTTCTTGCTATCAAAATACACTTATACAGAGATACAGAAAGGAATTCCGTGGCATTACTTTGGTTGATAAGAACTCCTTTTCCCCTTTAACAATACAGGAAACAAATTGCCAGTTCCTGTGACTAGCGTTTTACCTAATGAAATGTTTCTTCTACATTGACCTCATAGTATTCCGTCTATTTGTGACTTTTTGTTAGGACAGCCTGCCAATTGCTATGAAAGATATTGTAAATTTTAATGTTTGTGGTATTGCGATTGTCATATTTGTTGTTTTTGTATAAGCATTACCACTTCCACTCCCAAATTTCTTCCCCCCTATTGTAATGCCTTATGGCACTGTAGGTATCTGAATAAATATATAATACAAAAGAGTGATCAAAAAGTTCCAGGACAATTTTTTTTAAATTTATTGAAAACCTTATTGGACACTGTCCATTTCAAAGTACTCCCCTTGGGAAACTAAACATTTTTTTCGCCGCTGTTTCCACTTCTGGAAGGATGAAAACTCATCTTCTGGAATGCTGTTCAGCTCCTCCAGTGATTTTTCTTTAATTTTGTCAGTTGAGTCAAATCTCTGCCCTTTCAAAGGTCTCAGAGTTTAGGAAATAGGTGGAAGTCCACAGAGGCCACGTCTGGTGAGTACAGTGAGTGGGGGACAACGATCATGACATTTTTTGTGCAAAAATCGCGAATGAGCAATGCAAAATGATCAGGCGTGTTGTCACAGTGTAGCACCCACTCCCCACTTTGCCACAGCCTAGCTCTTTCTCTCCTCGCAGCCTCGCACAAATGTCTCAGGGTCTGAAAATAACCAAAACGATTAATTGTCTCGCCTCGTGCATGGAAGTTGTAGTAGACAACACTTTTCTAGTTAAAGGAAACAGTGAGCATGACATTTACATTTGATTTCACTTGTTGAGCTTTTTTTGGTGTTGGAGAGGATTTTGTCTTTCAATGCAATAATTGAACTTTTGTTTCCACATCCTACCCATGAACCCATGTGTTGTCCCCAGTAATGACACGTTTAAAAAAGTTTTCATCATCATTTGCCATTTCAAGAACTTTCCAACAAACCTGAACTCTGTTCTTTTTGCTCCTAAATCAACAGTGTCACAACTAACTTTGCATCCACTCGGCACATCTGCAGTTGTTCAGTTAGAATTTCTCAACATGGGCCAAATGAGATGTTGCATTCCTCTGCCATTTCACAGATGGTTAGTGGACAATTTGATCGCATGGAAATGGATCACTCTGGCAACATGATCGTCAGCAGGCAAAGTTGATGGCCATCCTGAACGAGGATTGTCTTCCGACAATGTCCAGCCTTCTTTGAAGCACTTGTACTACTCATGACTTTGTGATTGACTCGGGCATTCATCCCCTAAAGCCTCTTGCAACATCTGAAAAGTTTCTGTAAACTTTTTACCCAACTTCACACAAAACTTGAAACAAAAGCATTACTCTTCTTTTTGATACAGTTGACAAAAGATCACAAAAACGCCAAACACAGCAAACTTGTTTCACAAAAACGTCTGTTACTTGACAACAAAGAAGTTTACAGAAAATCTACAACAGCTCAGCACAGGAAGAGACACAACATCTAATGCTGCCAACTGTACTGTTCTCCGGTGCTCCGTCGACGTGCAGTTAAATATGTCCTGTATGTAACTTTTTGGTCACTCCTCATAACTAAATGGACAATTCTATGTTCTTTGAGCCATTCACCAGACTTTTTCGCTGACAGAAACAATAAACAACCTTTCCGTCATTTCTTAGAAAACTTTATAGTTCATACTACAAGAAAAAAAAATAAACTGAAGAAAACTTAGTGATCAGTTTCATCCTGCCTTGATGCCTTTTCTTTCGAGTCCCCGAGGCGCGAGTACAGTTCAATTTGTACCCATTTGCGCCCGTAAGTGTGAAGTCACCGCTCCAAACAAACTGTTAGTAGGGGCGAACTATGAATGGATAGATGGGACTGAATTTAGCTCCGAAAGAGTGATTGACCATAAATGAGACGTGGAATTTACATGTCTAAAAAGAATAGACATAGGGAGCCTAGATTTCACACCTACCACGACAGAAGTTTGCCGAGTATCAGCTGTTTCTGCAATATTTGCGAGGACAACTTCTGGTACTCGAGACGTCTCGAGATGCCTTCTGCAGACAAACGCATGACAAACACAAACGGAATGAATGAAGTATGCCTTCTGTAACAGTTTGAATTGTTTGCACAATGACACAATTTTGATTTTGTAATTATTTGGGACATGGCTGGCCTAAGAAAACTCGCCAGATTTATAAAAACTAATCGTATTTGCGTAGAAACAATACTGTCTGATGAAAGTCATCACACGCATGGAGATTTGCTAAAACTATAGCGAGACAGAGCATCTGTTTAGAACATATCACAGCAGCGTCGGGCCCTCTTTTTTATATTGCAGCTGATGTGGGTTGTAATGAAGGAACAATTATTTTAACTCTAACATGAGCGGTTTCAGACCTCAAACTTCGTTTTGCTGGTTTGCATTATGGGTGTGTGTTTTGCACCTGCTTCTAATCCCCATGCTGAGAAAAAATTCTACTTTATTTTTCAGTTTGAAGTAAGACCCCAATAGCCAAGGAGCTGAATAATAACATTGTGTAATTATTGTTGAGTACACGACCGAGAAGGAATTCACTTCTCTTTACATCTAGAAGATTTGTGTTTTGAGTGTAGAAGATGAGGAGGCCCAAATGACCTTGCCTAGTCAGTCTCACACATTCTAGGTTGAATGTTCGAGACGCGGAGTGTAGTAAATAAGGGATCGAGCGTGAGCTTTGCTGACTCACTCAGATTCTCCGTACGACGAAGCATATTCACTCTCGCTCCAGCCAGTTGCTATCATCATCATCATCATCATAATGCCTTTATTTGTGCCAATTAACCACCAACAAAGGTCTACAATGTGGCACAGTGAAAAAAAACAAATTGCGCAACTGTAAAACATGCTCAACTGATTAAACTATGCCAAAGCTGCGACGTACGCTGCTAATGTTTCGACAGATTCCTTTTTTTTTGTTTCTGGCACAAGCTCGCCGATTAAACCTTTATTTTCATTTTACACTCATCGAACCTTTTCCATCTGCAACATTTCTAGTGAAGGTCCGGGGTAAAGCGTTCCTTCTCGGTCATGCACATGGCAATATGTTACGGACAGTTTGTTTGAACATACAAATGTGCACTGAATAACTGTGCTGTCAGAAATCCTTGAAATGTGTGCTGGCCTGCACTTTGGCCTGGATACATCGTACGTGGTTTGGTTTCCCAGTGTTTTTATCTTCTCAAATATTGTGGAAGCCGAGCTCTACGGAAAGGCGTTTGCCCTCGCGCGTGGTATGGGGAATGGAAATAAACACACAACTTCTTATTGTGTGTTGTTCATATTCGTTCAAATGTGGTATATTTCTGAACAACAATAAAAGCATTTACTTTTCCTCGCGTTCGAAATGGACGAATTAAACAACCAACTCGTGCGGTTCTCCCTCGAGCTGCTGGCACTTGACAGCTCATCAACATGAGACCATGAAACAAAACTGAACACTGTGTCCATTTCTGTGCTCCGGAATAAATCACAATCATTCTTGTTAGATGACAATAGGCACTTGGTGCCTGTTATCATCAAACAAAAATCGACTGTTTTTATAGCCTTAAAAAAAACAAGAAACCTTTTTGTTTAGTTTTGGCAGAACATTTTCATTTGTGAGAAAGTGGATTGGCATACGATGGCACAATTGGCACAGCACTTCCCCTCTTGCATGTATCAATTTCCGCAAATAATTGGCCAAAGTCCAAAAATTCTTGCATAACCCTCTTAACTGAACTCTCAGAAAACATTTTTTAAGCACCGAATTAGGACACATATCACAAAATTATTATTACCCACCATAAAATATCTAACACAATATTTATCCTGCAAGATTAACTGACTTGAGGGCGATTCTGAACATTATTCTATTGCAAGATCGACATCATGAAATAGAAGCATGTTTTTGAATAGCTCCTAGCTCAAAGTGTGTCTTGCAACATAATGTTCCAGCTTTTTTGCATGTTCAGTGTTTTTTTAAGTATCGTCCCTATTTGCATCTCTTGCAGGAGTTAACGTGACAACTACCAAATCCCCGGATGGAACCTGCTGGGCAGTCCTTGTAGTCATGGGGATCATGAAACGAGCGCGGGGATTGGATGCCGCCAGGGAGATCGCCTTTCTGGACTCAACTGCATCATGCGACGAGTCCCAGAGCTCAGGGATGGTGGTGCTGGCAGCAACCCCAGCCAGTGCCATACCCCCGGCTGTACTGCTGCATAGTTCTCAAAGCACTGAGAGGTAGGCAGCTGCTTTCGGACTCGTAAAGTGGAAGTATCCATCTTGCTTCGGTGGTGCTCATGTAAGTGAGCTATGTGCAGATGCATCAAGGGAGGACACTGCCCAGAAGGGTCAACTTTTAAACCCTCAGCTTAAAATGAAAACATTCTTTTTTTTTTTGTATTTGCTACTTGATAAATAGTGCCCTAAAAAAATAATTCAGCTCTATACATTGATTGTGAAGTAAATTACGATACTTCTTATAGTCAATCTGTCGTTGCAAAAATAATAGTGTACACCATTTCTTTTTTGCCGGATACAATGCAAAACGTCTGGAAAGACAAACTGTGAAAAGGACTTTGTAAGATGTAATTTATTTTTACAATAGCATTTTATGGCAAAATCAAACAAGTTTTATGCCTTCTGTATCTTTAACAAAGTCTTAGTATCTTTTTTTTTACAAATATCAGTAATGTAAAAAGAAACAATTCCAGAGGCACATGCCTCATTCAATACACAAACTCGGCTCTGTTACATCATGGCGCGGTAGTGGTGCGTCGGGCGTACTTCCGGTCTGGGGCTGTGGGTGGAAGGCACCATGTGGGATGTGCATTCCTGCGTTGTTTTTGTAGAAACCAGACAGAAACCCGCCTTGTTGTCAAAACGCCACGACTAGGACTGTGCCAAAAGAGTCGGGAAAGGTTTGAAGGTCAGTTTTCACGTGTTTTCTGCCTGCTCGGTTCGTCCGAGAACGTGGATAGGAGCCATGAAAAAGTAAAACCAGATGTCGTCGGACCACGAATGCTTGTGCGGGAAGCACTTTGGGTTCAATCCATGAATACTTGTGGTCGTCAGATTTATTTGTTTTGTTCCAACATGAACGCAGAAAAACTGCAAAGTTGTACGGACCACCTGCAGACTACGTTCAGTATGTCTTCAAGTTCGAACGGCCGCCTGATTGTTCGGACTGTTGCCTGATTGTTCGAACTGCCGTCTGCTCTCTAACTTTTCTGCATGTTGTCTTCTGCTCGTTCAAACAAAGCGGCCCGTAGACCAAACGTCCGGTACAATTGTGTGCAGCTCAGCCAGGAGCGCAGAAAATGGTGCCTTAACTGCCAGGCACTATACTCGGCGACAGCTTTTTTTGGCAATGCAGTGGAAGGTACAGGCATGCGTTCCCTCTCCCATTTTGAGCACTTAATAAAGCTGTGCACGGGTCTCCCCCTCTCCACTGCATTGCCAAGAAAAGTTGTCGCCGAATGTTGTCCCCATCTTGCACTCTGCAATGGCTGCTACAATAGGTAACATCATGAAAGCATATTTACCCACATTTAAAACTATCCTCAATTATTTTCTGCACTGGGTCTTCTGTGCTTTGCTTTGTTCAAAATTTCACAGTAGTATACATCTTTATTTTAAAGATATTTTTTCATTATTTTTGTCAAGTACTTCATTAAATTTTTTATCTTACTATGAATTTTAAAGGTTTAGTAAGACAAAAACTATGGTATTTGGAACTGAATTGCAAACCAGTTTGTTCTCGAGTTCTATATTTTATATAAGAGATAACCAGAGACGGCAAAACTGTTAAGCAAATATTAATCCACATTTCTTTTGGGCAATTTTTTGTGGTTTTTAAAATTTATATTTATTAAAACCTGTGAATATTTAGCCATTTAAACTATTCACTTTATACTAGAATACAGCTGAGGCATTCAGTGGAACTAAAGTAAGAGATTTTCCAAAACAAAACTTTTGATGCAAATGTCATACTAAGGATCAACAGCTCTTGAGTGAACACGTCAAAATCCTTCTATTTCTTACTAAAGACAAAAACACCCAATCCATTGGGCAACGTTTGATCATCATTAATTGTCGTTGACCCATACCAAAGTCTGGACATCTTACTCCTGCATGAATGCACCAGTCAAACAGGAGTCAATGAATCTTTTGTCATCTGGGAAGACAGCAATGCCTTTTGGTAACATGCTGCAGAAAAAAAAAAAACGGGGATAACAATTAAAAACGAGCATGCTGGTGAATAGATACGAATACTTGAAAGGATAAAACATAGAGGACGGGGACGGAAACAGGATTTCTTTCAAGAAGTCCCGTTTCCGCCCCGTCCTCGATGATTTAATATTTCGAGTATTCGTATTGAAACCGGGGGAAGCAAATTTACATGCACGACAGGAGTGGTGCCTTAATCGAGATGAAACAATGCAATAAAAAGATACTGTAGTCTAATTTAATCTTGCTTCACTAGTTTATGCCGAGGTGATATCTAAACTAACGCTATAGAGAAAGTCTGCTTGCATAAACTCCTCCCTCTGCCGCTTTTGTGTAGAGCGCATGTGTATGCAGAGACAAGCCCTCTTCTCTTAGCAGACGAGCCTGGTGAGATGAGATAAGTTTTTATTTTTCCGTCTAGAAGGGGAACTTCAATTTCAATGACTCAAGTTAAAAAAAATGAATAAATAACTGAGGCTATTAGATACGTGCAAAATATGTACAAACATAAATATAAATATTATTATTTTGTCACACAGGGTAGGGGATTCAACAGACTTGTATTGCTGCTTTGGTTTTAAATTTAATTTATATTTTAAACTTTGAAGCATTTGCAGGCAGGCTTCTACATCTCTCCTGAAATTGTTTTAAATAAAATACAAATACTATGCAAGTTTGATTGAGATTTATACCGTATATAATATCTAGTCAGTAACCATGCAATGCTTGAAGGGTCCTTTTTGGATCTATTTTCTAGAAGCTGCTCTGCATAGTAACGAGATTTGTCCGCTTGATTGGTATAAACCAGTGGGTTTATATCCATTTTTCACACCTTATAATAGCACACAACTTTCTCTTCATAGAGAGATCAGCAGGGTCCCCAGACACTTCACCCACAAGTCATGGGATCTCCATTAAGAAATCTGCTAAGTGCTGTTCCAAAAAGTGTTGGTCCATAGGCATAATAATTGGGCATGACAGAGAGTCTCCGAGTGGAAGCACATGGACACAGCAGCTGAAGTGGAAGGTTATTGTATAGCCATTGCATTGCTTAAGGTGATGCGAAATATTCATTTTCAAATGAATAAACACAAGTGTTAATAAGAGAATCATTTTGTTTTGAACAAGCATGAAACACCTGCATGTTTATTATATTCTGCAGGCACCCAAAGCATTCATGACTGATAATTCTGCAGTGGAAAAAGCTACTCTGCAAACCACCTGGCCCGTGGCAACCCAACTTCTGTGCCATGTTCATGCTGCTCAAGCAGAATGGCGCTGGCTCCAGGCATCGCGCAACAACGTCAGCTAAGATGAAAGGCGGGAACTAATGTCTAAATTACAAAAGGTAGATGCAAATTTACTGTGTGTTCTTATCATGTTCTGATGCAATCCCTGCTATCACTTGTTACGGCTGCATGAACTTTTGTATAATGGAAAGCCTTCTTGGCAATACGTTGGCTGCAGTTGTTGAAGATGCAGTTTTTTCCCTTTTTTGGAATAAATTTAATAAAAAGAGAATGATTTGGCTGCAAAGAGTGCCTCACACAAATAGGTCAGTTAGTTTATGTCCCTTTATAACTATGGGGAAAAAAAGTTTCTGGTGAAAGGTGTAGCTCATTCATCCATAAAATGAACATACTTCCAAAACTACTGAGATAAAAATGTGTAAACAAAAACAAAATAATGCTACAGGTTTTTTTTCTTTTTCCAGTAGATGTTGCTAATATTTTTATGAAATATAAGAAAGGTTAATAATAAAAATGAATGGGCCCCTGCAACACTTTCTGCAATGGTCTATTGATGGCCATAACTGCATCTATGGGCTCTAAGTATCCTGAGAAACCAAACATTACATTTATGTTTGGCCGACTAAAAACTAAAAATGTTTTCATTGTCCTTTAAAACTGCCGCATGAACCTTTGAGCGAACTTACTATTTCTACACAAAAACAAATTAAACATATATTTTTATTGCTAAAACATGGATTTGAGAGCAAGTTCATATCACATGGTACACTCCAAAATGTATCTGGGGCCAGATGCTCACATAAAGAATGACACAAGGATAATGTGCACATAGACATGTCCGAAAAAACTAACTCAGTGCTACCGCTGCGTCCATTCACATTTTTTCTGTGATTCTGTGTATACACCAACTTATGTGTACAAACAAACCGGAGTGCTCCAAGCGGCATGCCATCAAGACGGTGCATGCGTGACGGGGTGTGGGCAAGAAGTGGCACGTCCCACATCAACAAACCATTTGAATGCAATGTTGTAGGCGTCGGTGCAAGTCCTTGGTGTCTTTTTCGCATTGAGAGAAATTAATGAGGCTCATTACTACGCAAAGCTTTGCACAAATAATGTGACGTGCGGCGATTCACTCCTCGTGATTGCTGCAGAATGGACGCTAAAGCCTGATTCCCATGATGAGATTCTACTCGCTATTTCCAGTCACAACGTCGCTCAGACCGCAAAAGCGTGTACAGTAGTTGCAATGCTGACCAAGTGAATTAGGCGTAACAAGTCAGTAATGGACACTGGCAACAATGAGCTGGTTTTGCCTCTACTCAGTGTTTGAATGCATTTGAATGCAAACGCCGGCATTTGGCAGTCAAACACATTTGAAGAGTGAGTAGAGACGAAGGCAGCTAGTTTACCGTCTACCCACTAATCATTCCAGTCAGAGCTCGGTGTTCCGATGTCCTTGCGCGCTCTCCCCTCCCCCTCGCTGTTTCTCGTTGCATAGCTTTGCACTTGCTGCATGAGCACTCAAGTCTTTCTAGAAACAAACTGATTTAGTGGTTTTTAATGATTTGCAGCAGGTTTCTATTAAGGCTGCGGTCCCACGGCGGCCATGACATATGACGCTTTCCGCACGTTTTCGAAATGCGATTGTGGCGTGTTCAAGCTTTCTAAAATTATGTGTTATATATCATCTTGTCTTGTACAACATTATCCTTCCTCTGATGTAGGATTTGTTTTCCTAGTGCAAAACGCTAATTCAGTGGGCACCCGCGAACATTGGCCTTTTCGGCAAAACATGGTTTCGTAGTACAGTGGTACAGGGTGCACAATTGGAGCAATTTATTTCAAATTTTAGAATGTTATAGAAGATTGAAGAGTGCGTTCATTGTCATTAGAGGCCCTTTTTTCGTTTTTCATTTTATTTTGACAGATATTTACTTTAAAAAATGTACCTCGCGGAAGCACATTCAGTCGCGGATTTTTGGCCGCCTACTCAGTCATTTTATTTGAAACCTTTTACATGTGTTTGCAACTATGGTAGAAAGAGCTACGCTAAATTTCATTGTAATATGGCCTAAACGTTTTTCGAAATGCTCACGTGAAAAGTGACAAAAACAGTTTTTTTTGGCAAACTTCATTTGGTAGTACAGTGGTACAGCGCTTAGGGATTGGCACATTTGAATAAAATTGTAGACCTGCAAAGAAAAACATATTCTGCTTTGTCATTAGAGGCCCTTTTTTTAAATTTCACCTTTGAGTTTCCATACAAAAAGTTTGAATATAGGCGAAATCACGAATTTGTTGATAGTCAAAACTGAGTATTTTGACCCTTTTTGGCAGACATTTAGGCCGATATTTTTAGAATTAAATGGAGATTACTGTTCCAGGTCCTGATTATTAGCCCACATTTTCACTAATCGAGCCTATTTATTAAAACAAATCATAAAACATACAGAAAACACAAATTGGATGTCTGGTTGCGCCCTCTATGTGGCGGTGGCTGAAATGTGACTACGCGAGGTTCAGGAAACTGCCGAGGATGGCGCTGATTCCAGCTGTGGTTGCCAGCTTCGGAAACTGGTTGTACACTTGGCTTCTTCCGTTTCTTGCAAAATAACGTGCTGGAAAACTTGGTCGAAACTCGTGAGGTCCTTTATAACACGGTACTTTCTGCTAATATAGCTTTTAGGAAGAATTTCAGTCGCTTTCATATTGTCAAACGATTTTTTTTTTTATGCGAGGCTCCACCGGTTCAGTTTGCTGAATAAATTGTTCGCGCAATCGATATCGAAGTTTCAAATTACCGAAATGCCAAAATCGCCAGTTCCGCGTAGATACGCAGCGTGACGCACGTGCTTCTGGTGCGTGTACGTGTTTGCTGCGTGGTTCTTCGGTTGCTGCGAGTTTTCGCGTATTTATTGTGCACTGCTTACCTCCGTCTGCGCACGCCTCTCATCCTTGTAACTACCCCTGCTCTGTTTGCCTAGAGTGAAGTTTGTGTCTGTCTTTTCGTTCGCTGTCTAAGCTCGTGTCGGTGTCCTTCCTACTGGCTGCTGTTCGTGTTTGCGTACCGTGTGTGTCGCTTTGATTACTAGGTCCCCTGCTTTATGGGGTGGAGCAAGCGATGGGCGTCGCGCCAGGGGTGGGTCGTGATTGGGGAAACAGCTTAGCAGCCGGCGCCGACTTCGGCGCGTTTCTTCTGCGCACGCGCGTACTGTCATTGATATCGCTACTTCGCGCCGTGACGATGCGCTGATCTACAGGCCGGTCGGCGCTCGCGTGATATTGTTGAAAATTCTCGAGCGTGTATTTACGTTTCGAAAGCCATAATAGAATTAAAGTGGACATTTGGCCGGCAGCCGGCATACCGTGGCTCTGAAAACAGATTGCTAGGAGTGCCCTCTCATTCGCTGGTTCCACGCTGGGTGCGCGCAGTCCGTGCTTCTGGCCTCCCCGGCCGCCCAAATGCGTTTTTCTGATGCTTGTTTTGTTTTCAGTAAACAGACAATAGATTCCTGCTGATATTCTCCTTTATAATCTTCACTCTTGAAAACTCTTTAGTGTTGGAAGGAACTCCGTCAAATTTGACGATAATGCATGTGTAAGTACAACTGGAACCTCATAGTTGCAAGAATACTTTTCCTGGATTGTCTGCATTAGAGTGCCTCCATGTGCGCTTCGTGCACATGAAGGCTCCCTAGTCTGCACCTTTCTGATAATATGATCGGTCTCCATAAATTGCACTTGCCCGCTTCGGGAGCACGGCCAGCGGTGGTTCTCTGTCGGTCATCGAACCTCACACACGTGAAGCGTTGTCAAAGCTGTGATATACCGGGCGTTTTATTATTATGTTTTGTTTTGTTTGTTTTTTTGCTGAAAGAAATTATACTTTTGGTATTCCCGGGGATAACATTATCGGCTGCGGCGGACGTAAAGGAACGAGCGTAAATTGACAGTTAGTGGCCTAATAAGCTAAAATTTGCCATTTGCGAACGCTGGAGAGGGGGCGACCTCCACTCCCCCGTTCGCTCCGTTGAAGTGGAACAGGGTGGGAGGAGCTCCCACTTCGTTCTTGCCCTGTCACCGACTACAGTTGCGAATTCCACTTGTCATTTTGGAGCGATGACGAGATAGAGCTGGGTCATGTATTGCGTTCTCTGAGATGAAGAACGCAATGCGCGCGGAGTTGCTCCACGTATGCACCAGTCACCTGTAAAAACGACCTGTCCTCCGAGGAGGTCGAGCGAGACGCCGGCTGACATGGGGGTCGGTCACCTCACCGTCACCACCGTCTACCGTGCCTTCAAAAACACGGGGCGCAATGTGTTTCTGCAGTATAACAAAAAAATTGAACAAACAAGGTGCAAACTTTTATTTTTTTCCTAAGTGTGGTTTGCAGGGCTGAACCGAATACAAAAACGATACGCCGTGCTGGGATGACGTCGACTACAATGGTACACGATCATAACAAGAGCACAAATCCTGCCACATTATTTTGCTACAGTGATAAGAGCATATATATCTTTGTCCGCGATGCAGCAACAGAGACATTATTTCCAAATTAGAGTTCGAAGTTAGCCTTCGATGCTAGCACTGACCAACTCACTTCACTCACAGGGTGAAAACGTGAAACTTTGTATCATTCGGACAGAGATTGAAAAATAACACGCACCGCTTCAACTTGGACTCCCCAAAATAATTAACTTTAGTGGATCGCACGCAAAAGCTTCGCGTACGCAATAAAATTGCCGGTCAGAAGTACGGTTCCGCAAACAAAATCAACATATGAGTCATCAAATTATGAAGAAAAACCAGGTGCTTATGTCACAGTGGAAAGCCGTGAAACTCCCTATAAAATTATTTTGGGCAGTGTTTCCGACGGTGCTCGCTCGATCGTAAAATGCCGCTTTGTTGCTACTTTGGCGAATCAAACAAGGAAGCCACGTTCACCTACAATGCCCTGTCCACAAGAAGGAAATCGAAATTTTCGCTTTGTTTTTTTTTTTTTTAATATTTTTCTCTTCTGCACGATATAGGGTATGAATTATTATCCTTCCCTGTACTCTCGCTGCGACGAACAGTCCGATAGACGAGTCACCCTATGACAAAGATGGGGGTCCCGAAAATCTCCTAAAATCGTGTTTGTTCTCAGAGACACATCCGTGTGTAAGAAAAACCGCGGCCCTCTCCACGAAGTGCGGACATATTTGATAAATAGCGTTGACTTGAGGTTGAACTTTTCATTTGCTTTGTAAACACAAGCGTGACGTCACGTGCGCATCCCACGCGACCCAACTGAAGTCTGAACTGGTGTACTATGTGTGGACAATAGGGCATTATTTTGACTTCCCGACCGCGACGACCAATTGGCGAGGGAGGACAGATGGGGGTCCTGAAAGCTCCTAGAATCGTGGTTTGTTCGCAGGGACACACACATCCGTGTGTAACAAAAAACGCGGCCCTCTCCACGAAGCTTACACTGGCATTGTTGTGTAACTACTGAAGAGGCCTCCCGCAAGGGAGGCGAAACGTCTAGTGAAATTGTTTTTTCCTGTTCTGTGAAGTCGGTGCTTTTATTTTAATTATGTTACCAGTCGGCCTGTGTGACCAGTGCTCATTTGAAGAATTGCCTTTTTCTTTCCTGAACCCTAACAAAAACACCCTCATAACATTTTTTTTTACTGTTCGGCTACGTTGGCATAGCCTATAATCGACATACTTTTTGCGAAAGCCTACTTTTATTTTATAATTATCTGTAACCATTTCTAATTGAAAAAGTGACAAGAATAATAATTATATTATGATTTCATATCAAAATTCGACGAACCGGGGGATGTGAAATTCGGTGAAACAGCTTTTCAAAAAAATATCCAGTGCCCGAAACTTGCTTATATTAAAATGTCTAACATGTGTATGTGTTCTAATACAGAAGATGAGTGCAATGTGGAAACTGAATGGCCTCACAGACAATTGTCAACGAGTTGGAATTTTTGATGAATTACCCTTTGTCGAGTCATCCTACTACCGATTGGCCTATTCAATCAATTGCCCGTCGACAAATGTTGTTGGTTTATTTGCCATCTGGTGTAAAGGGAGAGTGTGGGGCTCGTCAAGCCGACATCTGCCAGCATTTTCATCACGCCTCCAGCGCCTGTACCGACTGACGCCGACGAGTTGGTCTAGAAATAAATACCCACGGACTATACTATAGCCGCTAAATATCTCTACGCGAGCATGATTTGTTTTCAAAGGGGCACCCGCCTGTCGGTGCTTCTTTGAATTATACATGCGTCACGGTCAAAACGTTCCGCAGCTAATGAGTGAAGGGCGACCAACCTATTTTGTCCAATTGTCCGTGTATGGGAGATGAGAATGCCACTGCGTCAAAGACAAGACGTGTGCGAGCGTTGCTAAAAATAGAGACCACTATCGATGTTTTAGTATACATGGTTTCATTCTTAGTCAGAGTGCAAACAGAGGTTAAATGTCATGAAAACACATACACAAAGACAAAAAGCACTTCATCACGGCGCATTGTATGAGTTGTTATATTAGTGGGTGGAATCACCCAAACAAAGATAGTGAACGCCGTGGCGTTTAGGTGTTCAGCTGTTGGTGATGCTTGATCGGTGCAATGTGTCAGTCGAGCTCCAACTGAGGGTGATATGAGGCGGGGCAGCTCTGTGGTTTTACTTGTCGTTTATTCTGGTGTCTTTCGTTTTTGCGCGAAATATTGCGGATCACAACAGCTAGGCATCTTCGTCCAATGAAGCTCTGTTTTACTGATTGGCGTTTCATCGAATAGTGGACATTTCATCGAACACCGCTTCATTGAACGCCAACTCATCAAGTAGCTTGATCGAATTATGTTTCCGCTATCAAATTATTGCAGATATAATAACTACGCTCGTCATATTTTTTAAATAACGGTAGCCTTTAGCGAAAATTTTGTTGCATAGTTAGTTTCGGCCGTCAGCAAATAGTGAAAAATATCTATCTACCTATCTCTCTCTCTCTCTCTCCCTATACATATATATATACAAAGGCAAAAATGCGTACTGTCAGAGTTACTAATTCGAAGTTTACTACGACGTTTCGAGCGGGGACCACTCCTCATCACCTAATGAAGAACGGTCCCCACTCGAAACGTCGGAATAAACTTCGAATTAATAACTCCGACAGTACGCATTTTTGACTTTATATATATATATATATATATATATATATATATATATATATATATATATATATATATATATATATATATATATATATATATACACAATTTACTAATACAATGTCTGGACATTTACACTTACCAAGTAACCATTTTCAGCTGTGATTTGAGACTGTGTTGCGGTTATCCCGCTCTTATTTATTTATTTTTTGTTTCTCTTGTTTCTGGCCTTTTTAGTATAGGCTTCCACCAGCTCGCTTGCGCGTGAACTCTAATTTCAAGTGAAACAAGTTTGTAAATTAGGGTGACACTATATAGGTTTGAAATCCTATACCAATATTATTGCCATTTGGTGAGCCACGTACAAATTTTGAAGTATATCTTTTCATCTAAATAATCAATTAGTAAATCGAATAGCAATTCGGACGAATTTACTACGACGGGAAGAACGAATTTGCAAATCTCATGGCAATTAGGAAATTTCAGCCATCCTTGGTTTCCGATTGGTCGCACTCAGTAGCGGCTCCCTCCGCACAGAGTAGCCTCGAGTCAGAATTCGCGGAGTCTCTACTGACCGGCCAAAAAAGTGCGGCGCTTCAACTGCTCCCACCCAGACGACTTGATGTATTTGTATATATGACATCGGCCGCGATCGGCGATTGAGGTTCCGTTAGCCGACGCAAGCGTCAGCGGACGTCTCATATTTCCATACTCTCATTTAACTACAGAAACAAAAACAACAAAAAAAATCATCCAGTTCATGTTCACTATGTTCACCACTGACAAGATAGTCGGTAGTCGACGAGTTTCCGTGCAAAGCCGATCAAAACGAGGCACCAGATCAACTTTTACGGCTGCCATCAGGAAAGATCTGGCTTGTCGCGTTCCCTCAACGTCACTCCGAATATTGTTTGTGCCCCGCGCACCATCCTCTTGTAGCAATATTTTTATTGTCCCCATGTGATTTCTTTTTTATGTTCTTACTGGTGTTTGATCATAATTCGGTCATTGAAATAGTTTTTGCTGCCGACCCTACCATTATTTTGACCCTCTGGCAGCAAAGGAATATTATGCCGGCATTACACACGAAATAAGAATGTAGACACTCCGTCCCATATCTCAAATTACATCACAATGTGTTTACACAACTGTAGTGCAGAGGTATGATGAGCAGGGTCTGAGAAAATATTAGTTTCAGTATTTTCAAAAGAGCGACGAAGCAAAATAAAGAAAGGACCGCCAATCGGCAGTGCGTGCAAGCAGAGGCAGTAGTGACAGTAAGCGCGAGGTGTGTCTTTCGTACGGCCGGCATCAACTCACGCACTGTCTGAAGATGTACTCTGTTTTACTCGTAGGATTGCAACGCTGCGGAATGTAGGCGTGTGATTTCAGAAAGCGCGTCCTACCATTTCTGCGCGAGAGTGCTCCTGCAACCCAAGCATTGTATACAGTTACGTCCTCGCGCCCGTGCCTTGGCCAGGCCCGTACACAACTTATGCAGTATCGAAAAGGCATAGTTCAAAATTGACGGTCCCACTTTTCCATACCGCTTCAAAACCCCATCTCGCTCAAATCACTTGGCAGCCGGACAATTTTGGCAGGGGGCCTCAAGTTGGGGATTATCCGGTACATTGTCCTCCCAACAATGAACGTGGGCGCGACGCGCCAGAGGGTGAACACGTGAAAGGAGGGGCGTAAGAGTGGAGAAGGAAACTCAAGGTCGCAAGCAACGGGAAAAAGGGTTTCGAAATTGGCGCGCAGGTTTTGCAGCATTTGCTCATACTAGAGTAACTGTATATGCTCCGCTTGCGGAGCAGAGTACCGCAATGGTGCCATTCTGGAGCCAAGCACTGCGGGAAGCCACGGTCGGTTTTTGCAGGGGACGCGAAGGTGCAGACGCGAGGCGGCGTGCTGTGGCGTGCTGTGGCGTGCTGCGGCACGCCTCGTAAGGAAAATAGTGCGGCGTGCGGCGACGAGCCGCGCAGGCGCCGTCATCGTTGTCCCGTTGTTTCCTGTTTCCCTCTCGATTGCAAAAATTGCACCCGCGGATCCTGCAGGTCGCGTGTGAAGTGAAGTCGTCCATACATTGCGGTAAATGACGCAGCGGCTGACGAAAACGCCGTCCCCTCGCTTTCGCGCAGGAGCTCGCCGACTCGCCAAAATGGCCGGATGCGCCGGTCGCGTATCGCGTACCACTCCGCGAGAGCCGCAGACGCGAGAAACGCGATCGTCGTCCGTGTCGTCTGCTTCCCATACCTTGGAAACGGATGTCCTAAAACATCGCTCGCGTTATAAAAAAAAAACAGGATTGTATTGTACCCAGTTGACGCACATAATCTTCAATGACTTAGGAAGCTTTCGGTTCGTTCGATTTTAGTCTAGGATCTATATTTGGCGGAAAATATGTTCCCCCGAAACTCGGCGCTCTGGAAGGCCGCTTTCCCGCACGAAGGTCGGATCCAGTTCTGCCCACGTGACCACTCCTCCGCCAATACGGAGATGGCGGCGAAAGGAAAAGGAACGCGATACTCTGGCTCTGCAAGCAGAGCCTATACAGTTACTCTAGCTCATACGGACAGCCAACGCCGCCCTGGTGGTTCAACTAATGTTTTGTTCAAGGTGGCCGCCGTGCTACCGCAGCCTTAAGAACCATATCTTTCTTCGCTAATTAAAAATTATATTAACAGATTTAGTTAGTTATTTGACTTATCGTGCTGATTAGCCCCCAATAATATGTCCACCTGGACGTATGACTCACCTGCACACACCGCTTTGTTGATCGCTATAGACCATTCCATTTAGCGCTCTCTGGGTGGCACCATTTTGTTCGACAGCAGCGCCCTCTCCATACATCCGGGAAATTCAGCGGGTTCGGCGGGGTAAAACGAGAGAGAGGGCACGCGCCCGACTCCGCTAGCAGACGACAAACTGGGAGGTTGCCATTCTCCATCTTTGGGCTGTAGCGGCGGGCTGTACGGAACATAGAACTCTCGCTCGTGGCTGCCGTTGTGAAGTGATTCGCCTTCTTAGAATAGCTGTGGCTACTCCAAAATCAGCCTATAGCTCTCTGTTGTTCTAGTTCGGTAAATGATCAACTAACATATTTTTTTTCCGTTACTTAAATAGCAGTTGAGTCAGCCGGCAGTACTACCCTCTACTACTGCGTATATTGTAGCAGGAAAGCACGTTTTTATTTATTATTTCAGACTTCCACTCATGGTCGCTAAAGGCCTACACCAGTACGAACTTTGTATAGTAAATAAGGTGCAGCAACCGGATTTACTTTTCGCCGGAGAGACCAGCCAGTCTGACACAGTTTTCCCTATTTCTTTTTTATTTGCACGCAGGTAACAGCGCAATTGAACCCTGTTAGTCTTGTTTTATCTAGCATAGTATTGCACGATAACTGGCATACCAAAATATGCGCATCTGCACTTGAAATTTCCAAAATTACGCGATTTTAAACAGAGTTTGCATGCCAGCCGGATGCCAGGTACTGCCCACTCCGGAGAGCAGACGACATGCGTGGTGAGAGGGAGAGGGCATTTTTTCTCTCCATTACCCTCTCGCTATGACCCTAATGGAACGGTCTATAGCCTTCACAGCTTTTTAAAAACAAATAAGTAAAGCCCAAAAAATACACTTTGCATAGATAGGTCCAACCTTCATAAGGTCAGTGCAGGTACATGCATAACTGAGAAGCCAGGATTCTAAAGCAGGTTAAATTACGACTTCCATACTATTCTAAGAAATGACCTGTCCCTGGAAAGAAAGAGATAAGCTAACATTGCTGACTGGAGAGAACAACCATTTATGCTTTGTTGCCGCCCCCCCCCCCCCCTAAAATGATAACTACCGTAGAATACCGTGCATCCGCCCATTCCACACTAAGCGCTCATACCCAAATTTGTAAGATCTGAGAAAATATGCACAGTACATTGATATGTAAAATTGATGACTGGACAAGCGCTCATCTCCCATTTTTTCGCGATTATCTCTAAATTTTGAGTGGGTGCTTGCCCGGTATTTTACGGTAGGTAAATCACAAAAAGCAAAAATAGCTCGATATTTTTTTTGTGGTTACACATTTAAGGTTATTTTACTCTTTACTTTTACTTGATTCACTCTTAATTTGAGGTTGGCTGTCTTTCAGAGTATCATGGTAGTATAGAATAACTATAAACAAAATTTTCAGTACTTCTGTTTTCAATAGAATTTTATATGAATATCACCTGATATTCTAGTTTGCACTATTAATTAATGTTACAGAAAAGCAAATAGTAGGGTATAGTGCATAAAAGTGCATTTCATAATGTTCTTTGCAGATCATGTATGCATCATCTCCCGATGAACTGGATGCTGCGACAGAGGAGCTTCGACAGAAGTCCCACCAGAGATATGTCGCACGAGTGGAGGCTTTTCTGGAGAGGAAGGAGGAATGGGTGCTCCTTTTTCGATCCAGCACCACAACAAGAGGCCACAACACAAATAACTTTGCAGAAGCGTCAATTCCTATTCTAAAGGATGTGGTACTCTGCCGTCGCAAGGCGTTCAATGCAGCGGGGGACGCAAAACAGCACAAGCCGATGACCCCAGCTCTCCCGCTCAACCCGCGAGACAAGGAGCGACCGACAACTGGATGCACTCCCTCACGAAAACTCCAAAATTGAGGAAAATAGTCGAATTTTGTGACATGGTTCATCCAGTGGCAAGTGGTGAAACTGCAACTGTCTTTTTTTAACCACCGGACTGCAGAAACTGTAATTCGGGCACTTCGGTATGCTGCAGCCTTTCGGCATAGCCACCGAGGGATTGATCACAAACAATGTAAACACTACTCGAGCAGCCAGAAAACGACAGTGTGCTCCGCGAACGAAGCGCAACCAGAAACCCGTTCAGCAGACGATGCTCGGGAATGACTGCGCTGGAGTAGTAGGGTCATTCTCTTGCTTCATTTACCACATGATAGATGGTGCTTGGCTCTAAGCATTATCATATTTGTCAATTTTCGTCACATCTCTAATTATGCTACAAAATGTGGGTCTGAACATTATTTAAGAAAACTTTTTGGGAAACATTCGCCGGCTATTTATTGTTTATGATTGTGGTGCTGGTGAGATAGGCTCTTACCCAATAGGCGACGTGGATTTGGCTGACATGCAGTGGTTCCGCGGATGCATCGCTGTGAAAAGGCAAAGAGCTTTCGAAGGAAAGAAGGTCTAAGAGTCTGGTTTTCTTTTAAAAGTTCTATAGCGAAGAATTTTTTTTGACAAGAAAAAAACAGTTTGAGGATTTTTTCACTACAAAAATTTATGATACACTGAGACACACTCTTTCTCCACCCAAAGATAGTGCTAGCGGTCTGAACCGGATGCCAAAATTTTAGAGCTAAGTGTTACCTTATGCAAAAGTTATCTGTGATATTCTCAAAAAGACAGTAGGGAAAAAAAGCTTGAGGTACACCTAAGCACTCCTTACGAGTTGTGAATGCAAAAGCATGCAAGCCGCTCGTCCGCTCCCTTTGTCGTCTGCTGCATACTTTTCATCGCCGGTCAGCACGCGTGCTAATACCTGCGTCTGCTTTCAGACAAAAGAAGAAGGCAAAATCCCGAGCCGAAAGGGGTCAATCTGCATTCAGGAAAGGATTCTTCCCCTTCGAGAAAAATGGCCGTCCGGGAAAGTGGCGTTGTGCTCGTTCTTCATGGACTGCAGCAGCTGGGCGTCATCCAGCACGTCCAGCACGGTTCGAGCCAGGGCCTTGCCGGCAACGAGCGTCGCCTGGTGGGCGGCCTCTGTGGCTGCGGCTTCTGCGAAGGCGGGCGTGTGGTTTATGGCGGCCGTGCCGATGTCGAAGGACGGGTGGATCAGCGGCACCTCGTGCGACACGTTGCCGGCGTCCGTCGAAGCGCCCATGGGCTCGTTGCGGCTGGAAGTGGCATCCTCGAACACGAATCCTGCGGACATTCATAACCCGCATGTGACCGACTATACACCAACAAGGTGTTTCCAAATGAGCCTGCTTTGCCCGCTCCGGGTGTGGGCACTGCGCGTGCGCAGAAACCGAATTCGGGACAAGTGAAGCATTTGCGCATGCGCAGCACCAACAGTAGCACCACCGCAGTGGGGCGACGTCAGTGAGTTGAGTTGGTCTATACTCCTTTCACACCAAGCCCGAGCGCAGACGAACCGATGGAGGCAATCAAAAAACGCCAAACGTGCATCGTCACAGCGCTTGTTGTCTGTATGGGTGTATCCTGTCTCCGATGGATCGGTGGAAGGATATTAATAGCTATACCCCTTGTAACGGGCAGTAGCTTGCGCCACCTAGCCTATACCTAGCCGACTAAAGCGATTACGCGCAGCTTCGTCGAATCGGAACATAGGCTGCGGGCCGCAGCCTACGTTCCAGTTACAAGTTACCAAAGAAGTAACAAAATTACAGTAACGCGTTACTAGTAACGCGTTACTACCCAAGACTGCCTGCGGCTTGGCTGCACTCAGACATAACGGGAAAGTGTAATCAAAAGTAATGCGCTTTTCGCAAACTCCTCGAATTAGTCTTGCTTCTAACAGTAATTGCCGTCGATACTGTAACTGCCTCGTGACCCATAAGACCAATAGTATGAAAAGTTAATTAAGAAGTTTTAATAATTAGACAGCTTGCCTGGACGGTTATTCCTTCATGAAGTGTCCGTTGAGCCCAGGGTATCGGAACAAAACAAAAAACAAAAACGAAAAACGAAAAAAACAATATTTTTGGGCGGAACGGAAACGTAATCGAAACATTATTTATTATTTTGTTCCGGAGTGAAACCGAAAAATGTTCTTATCGGTTTTCGGTTCAATGGGAAATATCAGGTATTTCAGTAATTTGTTTCACGCAGCGAAGAGACTGCCGTTGGTTTGTGCCATAATTAAAGAGAAGACAAGCAAGCCATCGCCCCCGCGTCTAAACTCCGGGCGAACAAGCATAGCAAAAACAAAGACAAAAATACAAAGACAAACAAAAAAACATGACGCAAGGCGCCATTGCTTCCCACCAATGAGAGCGCGGTGGCGCGACGCCTCCACACGCTCTCAACGCTCTCTTTGGCTCTTGCGCCCTTTCCCTCCACGCTTTCTTCGGACGACACAGGCACACAACAGACTACGGCAAGCGCGGGAAGTTTGCGACACGGCGTTGTAGAAGTCCATCTTTTGTTTTTCTACGGGTACGGCAGTCTGAGACTCTGTTGCAAAAGTGTACTTCTTCATCCCTATGGGGCGCGAGAGAACTAATCGCGCCCGAAAATTTTTCAACTATGACAGCGTCTCAAACAAATCGACGTGTCAGATTGAAGACTGCCAGCACGTTGTTTCTGGAGACCACGGCGGAAACTTGGAGCGCCATTTGCAGCGGCGCCACAAAGAGGTATACGGCAAGTTGCTTGCTGAAAAAGCCACAAAGCGTGTTGTACTAGGCCGGGATGAAGACTCTCCTGCCGCAAAGCTCAGGCAAGTGGACATAACAAGCATGCTTCAGCCGACTTCATCGAAGTGCGTTTGGCTTGAAATAACGGAGGACAGCATAATGAAAAGTTGCGTCGAGCTCGTGACGAGAAACGGACGGCCGTTCCGACTCGTCGATGACTCCGGCTTTCGACAGATTATTGATCCGGTCCTCAAAGCACTCGGCGCCAGACGGGCTATAACAGCGGCGACTGTTAAGGACAGAGTCCAGGAAGAAGCCAAGAGCAAGCGAGAGGAGATTTCTTCGTCGCTTAGAGGAAGGATGTTTTCTCTCAAAATTGACTGCGCGTCCCGACTTGACCGGGCTTTGCTCGGAATCAATGTACAGTACGCGGAAAATGGAAGGCTAGTTCTTCAGCCATTGGCCATGAAGGAGCTTTTTGACAGACACACTGGGGAACACCTGAGGCTTCAAGTTAAAAGCACACTGTCTCGCTACGACCTCAGCATCAGCCAAGTCTACAGTGTAACAACCGACAACGGAGCTAACATGCTGAAGGCTGTTCGTCTTCTCGGTGAAGCTGATGATGAAAGTGATGACTGCAGTTCAGACGAAGAGGCCGACAGCGGCGAGCACGCATTTGGAACCTACGGCTTAATCTCTCTGCTGGACAACCCAGAGGTTACTCACCTTCCAGGTCTTGACGACGCAGACTTGATGTTAGGCGTCAGGTGTGCCGCGCACACACTTCAGCTGGCCGTTACTGATGCCCTCAAAGAGTCTGGTTCCTGCACCATCGTCGCAGAGTGTCGCGCGCTCGTGAAGAAACTCCGCGTACAGAGTGCTATGGGCTTGATAAGGAAGCTAGGGCTAAAAAAGCCTGTCATCGATTGCCCAACACGATGGATGTCGACGTTGAATATGTTGGTCAGGTTGACTGAATTGAAGAGCTTCGTCGAGGACTTTCTATCGGAGGAAGAACGCTCCCGCTGGATCGAATGCATGTGGGCAGAAGTTGAAATGCTCACGGTGGCCCTTGAGCCGGCACAAGTGGCCACGAAGAAGCTTCAGAGAGAGCAGCTGACAATTGGAGACTTCTATGATGCATGGTTGACCTGTGTCTTAAGCACCTCCAAGATACTGTCGCCACTGGCAAAGGCCCTGGTTAAGTTCATGAAGAAGAGAGAGCGAGATCTCTGCGACACAAATATTTTTTGCGGTGCACTGTACATGGAGCCACGCTATCGCCTTCTTCTTACCACCGAGCAAAAATGCCAAGCAAGGCTGCACCTGAGCAAGACCTGGAAACGAATTACAGGCCTTCAACCGAAGCAGGACATCAAATACATCCAAGCAAGCGTGGCAGCAGCTCCAGCGGAGCCACAAGATGCCCTCGAAGCGTTGCTAAAGGAAAAGGAAGCTGAGGCTGGCGCTCACCCTGAAGCAGGTGGGCTAGGCCCAGTGGACATCGCATGTTTGTTGGAAATGCTGGACAAAGAAGCACGCCTTCCAAGAACCACAAATGTACTGGCATTTTGGGAAGAGCGGAAGGAACGCCAACCGGAACTGTATTCTTTAGCGAAAGTTGCCCTAGGTGTGCCAGCCACACAGGTCAGCGTGGAGCGGGCATTCTCGGCGCTGAAATTTATTTTATCGGACCAGAGGTCTTGCCTTTCACTGAGCACACTTGATGACGTGCTGTTTCTGAGATCATGCTCGGTGCCTTGATCATGATCTCATTCTCAAGGCAATGAACATGATCTCAGAAGCAATGTCGTTTCCGCGGATTCCTCTAGAGCGCCTGAATTATATATTTTTGTGTAAAAATAAACGTTACGTTCCTTTTACTTTTTGTTGTCATTTTTTTTTTCATAAAAAGAAACCGTTACGAACCGTTACGGAGCATTATTTTTTCGTTCGGGAGCGGAAACGGAACGGAACTTTTTTGTATGGAACGAAAATGAAAACGGAACGAAAAACATTTCGTTCCAACGCCCTGTCTGTCTATGCTAGATCGCAAACTCAACGATGAAGTTAACTCAATCGGTCGCTGATTGGCTGCCCTTTTGGTCACGTGATGTGACGTTGCGATTGAGTTTTTCCCTACGGATTCCGATGGAGTTCGAGCTATGCTGGTGAAATAATGAAGTTCGCGGTGACGTCAAAATGTCGTCACGATTGAGTTTGGCGATGGAGATAACTTTGTAGTAGTCGGGCAGCAAAAGTTGCCAAAGTCAATGAAGATGGCGACGTTCAAGCTCGCGGACGGGGCGGACCAAAGCGGACTATCGCTACGTTTTTATGTGTTCGCCGTTCAAGGTTCGTCAGGAACGTAATCGGGGAATACTGCCCGACACTCGCTGGTGCTGACATTTGCCGTGGAAGCTTTGGCGGCGTCGCGAGGGGCCCCATATGGTGACCGCCGAGCAGCAAGTGCTCTCTTTGAGCGTTGCTGGCGGCACATTTTGCTCTCTGATTTTGCTGCGACGAAGACGTCACCGTGTGTCGGTATGCTGCGAATCGCATTCTTTGGATGCTACAGAGGCGATAATCGATAACCCGGGGCTGAAGGTGGGTGGGCTTCGCGCGCCAAGTGAAGACGGAAAGACGACGACCAAGAAGTTCAGCGATACGAATTCAGTGGTGTTGTCGGTAAGTGCTCTATACACATTTTCTCAATGCGCTTGCACGAGAGCTCTCGGTAGAAAATGGGTGCCTCGTTCACCGTGATGAGTGTCGTGTGAGATAGTCGCACGGATTCAAGCTTACTCGTGATTCCATGTGTATCATCCAAATGTCTCGGGCCTCAACATCTGGAAATTGTTCTGCTGCAGCACGTTGTGTACGTTTTCATTTTACGATTGCAGGTTCAAACTGGTACAGTATCTTGTTCTTTTGCTTGTGTTGTCTGAAACGTTTCTGCTGCTTTTCTGCCACACCGGGTAGGGCGCCTCGTCAAGCTGCAAGCCATGCAGCTTGACGTTTGACATTATATGTCCCATCTCCCACCTTTGTATATAAAGGAAAATAAAGAGATTATTAACTCAATTGACACCTCTTTGCTCTGAAGGCATAATTTTGGGTATTGTGCGAGACAAGTGGAATATCTCCATTTTTTTTTCAACTTTTTTATTATTACATTTTCAGCCTTTATGGGATGCTATGCAACTACTATCTCCAAGTAGAGGCTGCATTAGCATATAGAATTTCTATCTAGTCTTGATGTGCTTTTGGACAACTGAAAAGGTTATGAAACATTCATGTCAGATACCGCCTCATTGTTGTGTGCAGGTGACAGCGACAAAACCCTGAAGCCATGCTTGCACACCAATTCCTCGCAACCCCAATGGATGCTCTGCTGTTCTGAGTCCAAGCTTAACAAAAAGCATTGCTTAGGATTCTGTCGTAGAGCAGTGAATAGGATGCTGAAAAGCAGGTTCCGGTGGTTGTAAAGGTGCTAGGCACAGTAACATCATTTGACTTTCTGCACAATGCGGGCTTGTATAGCTCTATTTTGGGGCCTCTCCCTTGAGCCCCAAGAGTCCGACCCCGAGGACGGTGTAAGCTTTGACAGCAGAGGACGCGCTGTGCAGTGCTGAAAATCTGAGAGGTGGCCACCTCTGCAAGTATGTGCTGCCTACCAGGGTCTCCCTGCTCAAACTTGAAGCCTGGCAGCTGTTGAGGCTACTACGAGCTTTGTCTCTCGTCACATCTGCGAAATATACTTGTGTGTATCCGCTTGCAATGTTTTGTCATACTTTGTAACTTGCCAAATCAAGTAGACACAGTAAGTCCCTTTGGCTGCAGAGTGGTCTACCTAAAAGACAGTTCAAGCAGAGTTTTGGTATGGCACCTAAAAATGGAAGTTTGTAATAAGTTGATGTTTCTGAAAAAGCTTTTTAACACAATGCTTTTGGCAGGGTAACCTTGCAAAAATGCAAACCGCATAAGCGAAATGTCGAGGCATTAGAATAGAGAATAAAAGAGGGCCTCCTCATGGGTGGCATCTTGTTTCCCATTGACTGCATAAGCATTCTGGCTCTAACAGTATATTGTTCCAAGCATAGAGGAAGAAAAGGTGAAGAATTAACTGTGGTTGCTGGTATCTGGACAATTGAACTTGCACCGCTGTGTCACCGTTAATTGTGAAATTTCTGGTGCCCTGTATATGAAATATACATCGACATCTGAAGTCGAGATATGAGTCCCGGCACATAAACAATTGCACCGAGATTTCCTGACCCAAAATTTGTATTCGATGTATGACAATTTTGTCGAGTGACCAAGGTAGTGCTGCAAACCTTTTTTCCATGCTATACTGAAATCATGACAGACGCAAAATGGTGCCTAGGGAGCATGTTTTATTGTGCATGGAAATTCTGCACCCCCATGAGGGGCAGCATGAGTGTGGTCAGTGAAGATGACTGCTGGCTATCTGCAGCTGCTTGTCCCTCCACAGCCTGCAAACAAAGTACACGAAAAGGGTGAATGTTTATAAAAACAAGCATTTTTAAAGACTATGTTACAGAAATTGCATAGGACAAGAGAATCCCAGGGGTGTGGTGAGCAGTAGTGTATGGCATACCACTGCTTTTATCTTTTTAGAACTCTTATGCAGTGCTGGAATTATCAAGAATGCGAGACCCCTGAAAGACATTTTGTTTATGCGGGCACCTTCCTAACCAAGGAACTGCTCAGACCAGCAAGCTCATGCTGCGGGTCTTCCAGTACAACACGCAACCTATGAAGCAAGCAGCCTTGAGCAATGTGCACCTAGCATGATCCAATCACTTTGCAGCAGACAGGCCTGCTCTGTCCATCACATGAAAAATGGAAAGTGAAAAGTTGGAAATCACTCACTTCGAAACACAACACAAAGTCCGAAAATAAAAAGGAGCGAAAACAGAAGAGTCCTGCATTCACTTTCCTTTATGCTATAACTGTCTGTCATAACTGATTCCCAATGACAAGTTAACTGTTGTTCCCGTCAATGTTTTTGGTGCTGTGGAAGTCCAGCTCTTCCGCATTGCATTGAGCAAACAACAAAGACTGTGAGCCCAAGCTGCTCTGGGTGTAACTCAATAAAGCAAGGACGAAGAAACTTGGCCTGGAATAATTCATTAGTGCCATATGACACAGGTTTTCTTTCGACGGTTCTCCAAACAATGCTTGCCAGCCAATTTTAGACCTTGACTGCACTTCTCTACATCTAGGGCACTCGTGCTGTAATGTTGGGTGCCCAGCAGCATGTGCAATGCAACCAGCTGCTCCCGCTGAGTGGGCGAGAGGTCCTAAACAGTGCAGCTGGGGGCAGTTCAAGCCCCTCACCATCCAGGGTGGCAGTGTACAGCTGCAGCTGAAAAAGATTAGCACAAGTGACCGATGACCGGAGTAGCAAAATTGCGACAGGCAGCGCTATTGTTCCCGAGCGCGCCGATAGCAAGTGCCAGTCATGTTCCATGTCTCAACGTTGGTGGCTGCCAGAAAATTGAGGGATAAGATAGCTTTCAGAATGCAAGCTTTAGGATGGGCTGCTTTGTGCCGGCCACCACCGTGTCGCGATTTTGCTGCTCCGGTCGTTGGTCGCTTGTGCTTATCTTTTTCCACTGCAGCTCTACCTGATGACTGGTGCACAGCTGACACGACAGTTTCAGTAGCATGCATACATGGTTTGCAGGTAATGTCATGTCAGTATAAAAGACAAGACCTTTGAGTACTTCCAAGGGCACCGTGTTGGTGACCACCACTTGGTACATGTCAGATGTGGTTAATGGCAGAGGCTGCTCATATTGCCATGCACGTCTCCGAGCAAGCTTGCCCGTGGCCGAATGTTTATTGTGCTTAGCTTGCACACAAAGGGCTGAGGTATGATGCCTGGCCGCACATGCACCTTTTTGTTATTTCTGTAAATGTTGCATTCTGGTTTAATTCAAGAATCCCATTGCTTGTTCAAACTCAGAATGTTCTACGCGCCGAACTTTCTATACCGATTGTTCCAGAAGTCCACGCATATACATGAGGGGCTCTGCGTGGCGATACAGAGAGAGTCTCGCTCTTGCGCTCAATCGTGCTACTGCGCCGACCTTCGATGCCTGTGATGCTACCTCTTTGTATTTTTGTTTTCAGCACAAGTTTGCCAAATTAAACGTTTAGTTTCTGTTCATTCGTCACCTGACCATATGTCATTCGCGAAATTTTGGTGGATGTGCGGGACATTAACAAAAAGGTGCACGCGCGGCCAGAAATCGAACCTTGGCCCTTTGTGTGGGAACCAAGTATGAGAACCATTCGGCCACAAATGCGCTTGCTCGGAGACGTGCGGGGAAATATGTGCTAGTGCAGGCACTTGGGCTAAGCCTAGGCAGAAGTTTAAACCGTCAAGTGATGATGACAAAGTTTGTCCGTGTTTGTCCAGTTCAGTACGCAGAAAATATTGCTCTGTGTGGTGGCGAGAACCATCTGCTACTTACTCTCAACTGTGACAGATTGTGATATCTAGCCAAAGGTGGAGGACGTGAATACCCGAGTGCAAAAAATGAAGAGAAGTATACAAAACTGCACGCCGATGATTTTGCTGAGTTCGACAGGCAATGCCCAGCCAGGTGCGTCCTGCTTCCACAGCCCTTTGGAGCAAATATTTTTAGAAGTGGACCTTTTATATAAATAGCAGACATTGGTTTTGGAATTGGTGAGCCAGTTTTGTCTTAGTGTCATTCCCTTGTCCATTTCAGGGCAGTGGGTAGATGTGGTGCTGCCGGGAATGTTCGGTGGAAGCAGGTTGCTGTTGGGAAACGGGACCGGAGGCACAGTCTTTTTCCTGACACAGTCTCATTAATTGGATCTGTGTCTTGTCCCACACAAAACTCAAGTAACCATGTGTGGATTGTCTCTGCACCATGTGTACACTTAAGTTTTTGTAAGTCTTGCTGAGGTGTCACCTTGCTAGAAACATCACGGTTGGACCTACAGTCACCTTGGGAGCTACCGACCAGGCACAATATGTTAATGACAGCATCTTCTACATAGTCATGCACAGTGCAGGTCATGTTCACATTTTTGTGCAATTGCTGAGATGGGTACAAAAGCTGTCACTTTGGGCCACTGGAGCCAGCACAGTTCACCATGATCACAGTGTAGCAAAGCTGCAACCCCACAACATCAATGGCCACCAGCATGAGGCTACCGACGGCACTCATGCATAATACATGTCCTGACACAGGCGCAAACCACGTATTATGGAGATGAATCCAGACTGTTTTAGAGCGCAGCTCTTAGGGGCCCGTTTCCGGCTTGAGCGGCGTCGCCGTCGGCGTCGCCGTCGCCGTCGGCGTCGGCGTCGGCGTAACCGCGCGGTGCATCATGGGAAATGTCCCATAATGCACCGCGCGAGCCCCCCACCAAGGTCACGTGACCTCGTGGGGGGGTCACGTGACCCCCCGAAGTCACGTGACTCCCCTGAGGTCACGTGGCCCCCTCCTCGAGGTCACGTGACCCCCGCCGATGTCGCGTGACCCCCCGATGACGTCATCGTCACTGATGACGTCACCGGCATCCACATCGTCATCGTCATCATCACTGATGACGTCACCGGCATCCACATCGTCATCGTCATCATCACTGATGACGTCACCGGCATCCACATCGTCATCACTGATGACGTCACCGGCATCCGCATCGTCATCGTCACTGATGACGTCACCGGCATCCACATCGTCATCGTCATCATCACTGATGACGTCACCGGCATCCACATCGTCATCGTCACTGATGACGTCACCGGCATCCGCATCGTCATCGTCATCATCACTGATGACGTCACCGGCATCCACATCGTCATCATCACTGATGACGTCACCGGCATCCACATCGTCATCATCACTGATGACGTCACCGACATCCGCATTGTCATCGTCATCATCACTGATGACGTCATCAGTGACGTCACTGATGTCGTCACCGGCATCCGCATCGTCATCATCACTGATGACGTCATCAGCGACGTCACTGATGACGTCACCGACATTCGCATCGTCATCGTCATCATCACTGGTGAAGTCATCAGTGACGTCACTAATGACATCATCGGTACCCGCATCGTCATCGTCACTGATGACGTCATCAGTGACGTCAGTGATGACATCATCGGCATTGGGGGTCACGTGACCCCCAAGGTAACGTGACCCCCCCTGGTTAGTTTAACCCCCCCCCCCCAGTGCCCTTCCCTCCTCCTCCTCAAGAGCTGCGCTCTAATTCGGCGTTACAGGGAGTTGTAAGCGGCTTTCATTTTTTTATACCTACCATTTGGTGGTGGTGGAGCTGCCATCTGTGCTGGGTCCTCACTAGCACCTTTGGCCACAGCAGATGAGTCCTGCATCATCCAATCAAACACAAGTTAACGCACAACAAATTGGCAGCCTTTCTGGTTCCGCGTTGATGTAATGCCCAATTGCCTACACTTTAGAATTCAGGTATCGGAGTGCCTCATGCACAGCTCTAGAGAAATTAACTCGTCAGATTGAGCGCTACGATCCGAGCTTTCAAAGAAACATCACGAGGCAGCACACTCGTGCAAAGTCAATAAGACCAAAAACAACACAGTGTCTGTTTACTACAAGTAGCAAGTTTTAGGAGACCGTTACCGTGTTCTGCGGTGGCCACGGTACGGCTGGTAAGGCTTTAAGCGCGCTAAAAAGCATGCTTCAAAGTTACAGCGCGAGCTCCCAGTAGCAATTTCGCTGCGCACGGCAACGGTACGCTAAAACCGCCCATTGAGATGCCATGCACTTACTTACCAACACTGCAGCCGAGATGCCGAGTGGCGACGGACGAGGCGCGTCCGCCCTCGAAATCATGCGCCTTCTTCCGTGTCTTAGCGAGGAACCTTTCTCATATGGGCCAAGATTCTGTCCTACTCCTCGAGTTCAGCGAGGACACTTGGTTCACGTCCCCCACCAGACTGCCCAGTGGTAATCGCGACGTGAAAAAGCCCGACTTGACAGCAAAAATTCCAAAAGTGAGGCAAATCTTCGTACAGGCACACGAGCACTTGTCGTGCGACATCCAACGTCGGCCATGACGATTCATCACGATCGCGATGCAGCTCACGCATTGCGATCATCTAAATTGTTTCACTTACGTAAAAAGACATGATTCATGCGACCTAGACTTGACACCGGTAATTATATTTAGATTGTACCGCATTATACATTTTCAGAAGTTAAAAATGTTGCTTTTACAAGACCATTCGATGCGGCGTTGCGCATTTCCCTCTAGGGACATATTTTGGGGACAAATCCCGATGAAGTTTCAACTCAATCGCCACTCTCCGTCGACGTCATCAACGCGCCGCGATGAAGTTCCCTGCCAGTTGAGTTCGCCGCCGATTGAGATTAGGCTCCTCCCACCGGCGACGTCACGATGAAGTTTCTTCATCGCTTTTTCCAGCATAGACAGACTGGTTGAGCCTGATAAATACTCGGTGAAGAGAGCACCCGCGTAACTCATCCTATTTTTAAACATCTGTTAAAATTACAGTAGAGTAGATTGTTGGGCTAGTTGGCGAGAATCAGACACCAGCGCACTGTGGTGTCTGATTCTAGTCTTTTACAGTGCAGCTCTTAGGGGCCTGTTTCCGGCTTGAGTAGTGTCGCCGTCAGCGTAACCGCGAGGTCACGTGACCCCCTGAAGTCACGTGACCTCCCTAAGGTCACGTGAACCCCTTGACGTCACGTGACTTCTAAGGTCACGTGACCCCCTGACGCCACGTGACCACCTGAGGTCACGTGGCCCCTGAAGTCACGTGACCCCCTGAGGTCACATGACCCCCTGATGTCACGTGACCCCCCTCCCCCGACGTCACGTGACCCCCTGGCGTCACACGACCCGCCCTGAGGTCACGTGACCTCAAGGAGTCACCTATCCCTCAGTACGCTTCCATCCTCCTCCTCAAGAGCTGCGCTCTAACCGGCGTTACAGGGAATTGTAAACGGCTTTCATTTCTTTTTTGTCCTTGTTTTTGAGCGCTAAAATGTATTCCAAATGTTAAAATTAACGTCCAACACCCTGCTTTTGAAGATTGAGTAGCTTAATGAATTCGTGGGAATCGTCTTTTTTCTGAGGCGAAATTGGGTAGCGTGCGAACATCATCGCAGCTAGTATACTGCATTTTGTTAGTCCAACAGAACTGAACAAGCAACAGTGACATGGGATAAAAAATATAAAAAAAAAACATTTATACATTGTATTTGCTGCTAGAGCAAGGATTTGGCCTTATACACAAAGAATGACAGCATCTAGTGACTGGATGTATACAGGAAACAAAATATATAAAACGGGTGTATTTACAGCTCACAAAGACAATCTACTTTTATTTGTGAAAACAAGGTTCTGGAATTTCATTTAGATGTAGGTTTTTAATTTTTGACAAGTTTTGTTTTTCAATTTTATTTAAGACAGACGGAAGATTATAGCTTAACATTTGAAACCCATAGATTGTGCGATTTAATGAAATTTTCCAGCGCTCCCTTTTCCTAACGTCATGAGGTTAAAAAATAAAAGCTAAATTAAAAAAAAAAAAAAAAAAAAAAAGAAATAGTGGAAGGGTGGATGGATCGAAGGGTGGACCTATATCGTGTGAGGAGAGTATACTCATATGAATTAGGGGTGTCGCGAACCGGCCGAGGTTCGAGTTTGACCAGGTTCGACTTTTTCGAACCTTTAGTGGAAATATCGACGAACCTTTTATTGAGGTTCGACTCATGTGCGCATGCGCGACAGGCTGGCCAGTTGGCTTTGGATTGGATGGTGATGGCTAGGGGATGAATTAAGGGCATCACTGATTGGTTATTTCAGTTAATACAATACAAAACAAATTATGTTATTAACTTCTTTACTGATTAGATTCGGTTTCTTTTAATTGCAACTGTTCAAAGTCGAACTGGTCGAATCTGGTGAAAAGTTCGAAGGTTCGTCGAACCCCGAAAGTTTGACCTAAAAATTCGGTTCAACAAAAGTTCGCGACACCCCTAATATGAATCAAGAATAGATGTTAGATCCAGCTCTTTGAATAGAGGAGGAGTGTGTGTGTCAGGACACATTTCGTATTGTGCGAACAGATTTTTTTTTAATATGTAATTTATTTAGGTTGGACAGGGTTGTAGTGCTCCTGACCAAGCTACAGTAACTTAAAATTGGTTCCAAAAGAGTTTTATATATAAGCAATTTTAAACGACAAGGCAGTATATTTTTAAACTGGTACAATTTTTCCCTGCACTTTTGAAAGTTTTTTTAGCTATATTGATAGTGCGATCATTCCAAGACGTGGTTGTTAAAATAAACTCCAAGCGTTTTCACATTTTGAACGAGTTCAATTTTAGAGAGGTCAAGAACAATATTAAAACTTTAACATTTCTATTCTTAGGTCTGAAAAGGACCGCCTTATACTTTTGCTCATATTAAATTCTAACGAGTTTACTACACTCCATTCATATAGCTTCTGTAATGTGGTTTTGGTTTCATACACCAGCTCCTGTAGCTCAGTGCCTGAAAAAAATAAGTTAGTATCATCAGCATAAATGATGAAAGAGGGGGTCCTACTGATGTTAACGATATCATTTATATACAAAAATAAAAGAGGATCTAAGATTCCACCTTGTGGTACTCCAGGATTTGATAGGTTGAACGGTAGAATTCTGACCATTTATTACAACACATTGCCGCCAAAAATTGAGATATGATTTTATAATATCGAGTGTTACGCCACGGACTCCATAATATTCGAGCTTTTTTATGAGGGTAATATGATCGATACAATCAAACGCTTTAGAATAATCAATAAAAACACCTAGCTATTTTTTTTCCTTCGAAAGACTTTAAAATTAGCTTTTTCTGTTGCAACAATGCCAATTCTGTTGATCGGCCTTTGCGAAAACCGAACTGAGAGTCCGTAATTATTGCGAATTTTGTACAGGAACTTGTTGATCTATTATGAATGATTTTTTTCAAGGCATTTAGAAAACACAGGTAATATATTTTTTTTTTAGTTAGAGGCACAATAAAATTATAAAACAAGCAAAGAATGACCTCCTTCAGGACGACCTTGGTAGGGATGCCGCGAACCACCCTAGGTTCGAATTCGAAAGGTTCGATATTTTCGAACCGAACTGATGTTCGATATCGAAAAGTTCGATATTTTCGACCGTAGGGAGGTTCGAATTCGAAAAATTCACAACTTTCCAAAATCGTGGGGTTTCGAATTCGAAAAGTTCGAAGCTTTCACGGTTTCTAAAAGTTCGGGTTCGATTATTTCGAATATCTGTTTACTTTAGGTTCGATAAATTCGAATATTTCGAACTTCTCTAATTTGAAATTCGAGAGAATCGAATGTTTCGAATTCCTTTAGATCTAAAATTCGACCGTTTCGAATTTTTTAAGACATAAAGGTCGATAAATCGAAGATTTCGATTCGTTCTACATAAAGTTCGAAAAGTTCGAAGGTTTCGATTCACTTTTAATGCTAAATTCGAAAAAAAAAAAAAAAAAACAACTCGAAGGTTTCCGATTTTTTTTAAGTCCAAGTGCGCAAAGTTCGAAGTCCGGTTTTCATGTTCCGCCACAGTTTCAGTTTCAAATAACGTTTTCACGCCTCACTGGTTTTCACGAAATCAGGTTTAGAAAAATTCGGGTGTGATATTTAGACTGCGCGAAGTTGGTCAGGCAATTAAATGAGACGACGAGTGCCCCGGATGGTGCTGGAATATTTGTCAGTGCAGTGACGTGTAACAATTGATCAGTAATTGTGACCGCCAGCCCGGTGTGGTCATTAACGTGCATTACGAAGTAGTGATCCTACGAACGCACTGTTCAACGATACTCATCCAGTTCGGAATGGCCAGGGGCAGACAGGTGGTTGAGGTTCAGAAAAACCTTGAAGTGATCTGGCAAACTGCCCCTACCCCCTTGCACGCTGGTAGTAATCCGATCGAACGCCGCCCGAGTGACGCTGGCATAGTAAGTTTAGTTTGTACATGATGCAAAATCCTGAGTCTGGGAATGAAATTTGAAAGAAAAAGTGTAAGAAGACAGAAGAAAGGGGACAGGACAACGTCTCAAACTCAACTCAGCTGAAAACTCAGCTCAGGACAATGTCTCAAACTGAACTCAGCTGAGTATGAGACGTTGTCCTGTCCCTTTTTTTTCTTTCTTCTTACACTATTTCTTGCGAATTTCATTCCCAGTCTCGGGATTTTGCATCATGATCAACATACACCAGCTCGCCTGCACCTTGACCATTTTTTTGTTTGTAATTGCCTTGGAGGTTTATTTTCCGGGGCGGTAGGAACGCCGAGCAAAATGCAACGGAAGCTGACGCAACTTGAGGTCGAGGAGCGTTCTACCATACCAGTGGCGTCGGAAGAGGAAAAACGGGGGGGGGGGGGGGGGGGGGGGGGGGGGAGGGAAGGGAGGGAGAGCGCTCCAGCCTCTCCTCTACCCCCCTTCCAGATATTTCGGACTGTTAAAGAAAACAATACGGAGAAAGAGGGCATGGTCGAGCTTATTTTAATCTGAAATTATTTATGCATATGTATAGCTACTGTCGCTCTTCACTGCATAAAAGATCGCGTTGATGGTCATTGTTAAGGCCGGTTCTCACATGCAGCGAAGCGCTGACGTAACGCTGCTCACGTGCCGTCAGGTACTTATCGTATGCCATGAGCAACAGTTTTGACGGTGCGATACAAAGCTGGTGAACGCTCCCGTCTAGGGTGACCACCTTCCTGTAGGCGAAATGCGGGACACCCTGACCCCGTGGGAGGGGGGGTAGTAATAAGACGAAAACGGTATTTTCACGACTCAAGAAAAAAAAGTATTAAAAAATTCAGCATTACGCACATCCCGATATCCTGTGCTGCCCGAAAGCATATTATACACTTGAAAATTGTGTGGCGGCAATTAAGCTACAATAATTTTCACTCACACTGATATATTTTTTTGTAATTGTAATGGCCAATATTTTATAGGTGTCTAAGTTGAAAACAAAAATCGACTGCAGCAGACCCCAATGTAAGGAAGAGAAATTAGAAACAGAAAGTCTTTTTCGGCTTATTGTTTTTTGTCGATACTTACTCTTATACTAACATGCTCTTGCACAAAGTTAGAAATTTATATTGTTTTTTTTTTTCGATCTTTGTGGGTTGCAGTTGTTTTGCTTTGTGTGGCCGTCTCCACTAAAAATGCTTTCAACAACAACCGTTTCACATGACACAGTATGATTTGCAAATAATTACAATAGTTTATTTTTCAAATTTTGGAGAGCAATATTCGCTCGCAATATTTTGTCATCAAGGGGAGAGACAACGGCACAGGCGCGTCCCTCTCCTGCAAGAACGACGGTCGCTTCCCGCAGTGCTTGTATAGAAAATAGCATACCATCGAGAGTCACACGTTTATCAGTGACCTTCGCGCTACCCCGTGGCCTGTTCTTCGGAAGCGCCATAATTTGCGCAGTGAATGCTACGACAACGTGAAATGCGGGACATACTAAAAATTTCGGTATCTCTTGGGGACGCGGGACACGAGCCCTCAACGCGGGACAGTCCCGCGAGTCGCGGGACGGGTGGTCACCCTACTCCCGTCGGCATGTGCTTAGCACGAGGTCAGCGCTATGCTTGTTGCGCTCCGCTGCATCTGTGAACAGGCCTTTAGAAACTCGTTGTCAAAAAGTCAAATTTGGGGGTTTTACGTGTCAAACCAACGACGGGCATCTGGCACGCCCCAGCGGAGGACGGAGGATTAATTTGGACCACCGGGGGATCTTTTGACGTGCAACCGAAAGCTCGGTTACACGGCGCCTTCTCCGCAATAAGCCTCCGTCAGATTGCGGGCACGCCACCTCGGCCGGGATTCGAACCCTCCACAAGAAACTCGTTGTCAGGAGGCACTACTCGTCTCATGCTCGGTGGCTCGAAAGTTCAAAGCTGTCTTTTCGACCTAAATAACTGTGCCATTGGTAAAAATTAATCAATAAATAAACAACAATAAATGCAAAAATAAAAAGCTGGAGAGAAAAAAAAAGCTATCAAGAACCTGCCGGAAGTGTGTTCTTCCATATTCAGAGGCTCAGAACTATGAAACAAGTTTCTAATACCGAAATGTGTACAGGCCAAAAGAAAACACGTCCCAAAAGCGTAAAATGAGAAAAAAGAAAATTTTTTTTATGACGCGCTGAACTTGAACAATTTTAGAAATCTTCCCCCTTGAGTTAATTTATTCCTCGACGTGAAAAAACAATACATTCTTTTGTATTCTGCAGATGGTAATGATATGTACTGTCTCTGGTGTTAATTTAAATGCGATACCCAAACATTGTAGGCGAAAAAAATTATCAAGTCTAGCGCATAATTGTCCGTAGGTACGTGTTTGGATATTTATTCGAAACTTGTTTTGGAGCAACAATAATCATATCTTAAGACGACACTCACCTAGGCTATATATAGATCATTCTTAAAAAGTTTAACATCTCTACCATGAATAGCTTCGGCTATGACGCGCTTCAAATATGGCACAAACGACAATTGTCGCAAACCCGTCGTCCTTCCTCGCTCCTTCGGGAATCTATTTTTCTAAAACCAAGCATGCCAGATGATTGAAATAAACGGCATTGTCTTTCGCAAGGAATGCGGCACCCCATGTAAAATTGCGAAAAAAAAAATTACGAATGTACCTCACTGCTTGAATCCAAAAGAAACCGCCCGCCGGTCTTTCGAAGTTCGACGAGCTTCGACCTTTTACCCTAAAATATCGAAGTTCGTCGAACTTTTGACTTTTCAGGAATCGAGAGTTCGACAATTTTCGAATTTTTTAGATTAATAAGGTCGAAAATTATCGCAATTCTTTGCGTAGGAAGTTCGAAAGTTCGAAGAGCTTCGAACTTTTTAGTGCAAGAAGTTCGAAAGGTCGAAAATCATCGATTTTTTTGTCTATCAAATCGAAAGTTCGACAAGCATCGAATTTTGCAGCGTAATAAGTTCGAAAATTCGAAAATTGTCGAACTTCTTAGTTCAATAAGTTCGAAAATTCGACTTCCGTCGAATTTCTCGATATGGAAAGTTCGAAAATTCGAAATCTTTCGAACCGCTCGATTCGATCATCGAAACTTCGATTCGAAAAAAGTTCGCGGCATCCCTAGTCCTTGGTCGCAGTCGCCGTGAACTAGAGGAGGGGTAGTGAGCTTAGCGAGCGCTCACGGCTGCCGCGCTCCTGTCGACGGCTCGAGAGGGCGCCACTAAAGCATGTTCTGGATAGGCTGTATCATGAAGCAGGCAGCCAGGGCGGCTCGCACTGCGTTTGCTGCGCGATTAAACAGTAATTCGGCATGACATTTTATTGGCCACAAACGACAGCAAACACGGGGTAAATATCAGTTCAGAAGGGAGCCACTTCGCGCTGCCATACCGCTAAACGGCCAAACCGCAAGCCACTCCTGCTCGCCGAAGGCCTTCGGAACGCTCGGAACCGGTCGGATCCTCCGGTCCTATGACCGCAGCGCCGCCGCGTTCATCCGGGACCTTTCTACGCTCGTCGCTGGTCGGTGCCTGATCCCACTACCCCTTTCTGGTACGCGCCGCCTTTTCCACTGCTTTGTGGCGGGTATGTCGACGGCCGGGTCATTTCTTGCTTTCGTACTTTCTAAACTTTCATTTGTTTCTTTTCTGATCTAAAAAAACTGAACAAAAACTAATTTTATAAATAATTGAAACGGTTCGCGCCACTTATATTTTGTATTTCGACTAAAAGGAAGCTCTTAGCGGCTCTGACCAGTAGTAGGCCCAGGACCAAAGACGTCACATATCGCGCGCGGAGGTGGAAGAGGTTTCCGCGTCGTCCGGTTCGAATACGACGCACTGATATTTAGTTACTCTCTCCGTGCCCGCTGGCTTGCCCGAGCCCCGAGAGACGTGGAAACCGCAAAAAAGGTAAACCTTAAATATGATTGCAGGGCCCCTGTAAGAAGATCCCCCCATTTTTTTTTTTTTTTCATATAAATAAGAATTTATTTTTACCCTGCTCGATTTGAGAGAAAATCACCCAGGTACATAGTGATTAGAAGTTATAGTGTCACGACTGACAGGAAAAGAAGCGGCGAAAATCCCCTTTCAAAATGAAAGTTTAATTGGCAAACTTGTGCCAAACAAAGTAAATAACGAGCGTCGAGACAGCAGAAAAGCTGGCGGCGATTCGGCGCGCAGCTCCCTATGCAGTGCGAGTCAGCATTCGAAAGTTCGGCCCAGAAGGTTCGGGCATTGGGCGTTCGGGGTGAGAATGAACAGGCACTTTGGAGAACAAGAAAGCTGGACAAAATGATAAAAGGTACGTCCCGAGTACGAATAGACAAGGACCTTTTAGAAGTCCGTGGCCGAGCGTTGCTTTGCTCGGCCCCGCGCGTGGCAATACATTAGTTCCACAAAAATAATCTTTAATTGGTAAAAATAAGCACGTCTACTTTTTTGAAAAAAAGAAAAAAGACGGTATCATTGAAAAGAACTAAATCATTCGAATTTTGAATATATTGAGCGCGTACTTTTTTTTTCTGGGTCCCGGACCGGCATTCAACTTCGAAGTGCCCTCGCAGTTTATTCGTTTCTTATCATGGTCATTTTCAGTCTAATAACTTCCGCACACGACCACGCGCTCAAGGTATGTCCAAAAGTTACTCATTTAGTTATTTTTGATAATGACCAGCAAGTCTACAATTAGAACTACACATTCATTTTTATTAATTAAAACATTAATTATGCACAACTACTTATATAAAGTAGTTATCCGAAACGCGATGTAGCTCACTGAATTGGCTCCTATCTGGAGACTGATGCGGCACCAATTGCATTTTTGCGCAATTCTAGTTTTCGCGGGACAAATTTGGCCGATATTCGATTAAAGACCCGGTACAGAATAGTTTTGATTGCCTCAGTTTGAGTGGTGCAATAAGATGGGCAAATAATACCCCATACTGGTTTTCTCCTCAAGAACCGTGATAAAAAAATGAAGTCCGGCTCCTCGCGGAGCATGACTAATTAAGATTTATGTAGGTGCATTTCAGAGTAGACGAATGCTATCTTATCAACACGTAGACGTTTCAGACGCCAAAAGCATCGCTTCTTCTTCTGACGACCAAATCTTGTAAGAACTACTTCGCGCGGCGTATGAACAATGCGCAAAACTTGTTTTTTTCTTGAGGTGAAAAATAGTATAGTTACAAGGGCACCCTTAACCGCAGTTAAGTCGACTTTACTGCATTTAGGCTAAACCAGAGCTACCATATTCTAGAGCAGATATTGCGGAAGTGAAGGGTGCGCGTGCAAAGCTATGATGGGCACTCAAAATGCACAAGCGCGCGTGCTCACGTAACTTTGACTGCATAGCCTCAGAAAGGTGTCCGCAAATGGGTAACGGTTGCTTCGCGTGACTCCAGCTAAGTGTGACCGTGTAACGAGGGTATTAATGAACGTTCACAATTAAAATGCAATGCTACCTCAGTGTTGAATCAGCTTTTAAAATAACACGGAATCAGAGCTGACCGGAACGTTATACTTAGTGCTGGTATCGGAGCTTCAAAGGTCACCATTGTGAAACGGCGCGTGGAAAACACTAAGAGGTAAAGATGCGAAAATTATTAACAAAAAAAGAAACAAACAAACGACATCGAGTGAAGCGTCTAAAGAACACCTCGTAGATAAGGAAAAAAACAAACAAAAAAAACTAAGTGCTTTCGAGCGTTATTAAAGTAGGCCCGTGGAAGCCGGTGATTGTACACACGTCATCGTTGGGCTAGGAGTCGTCTTCTCACCGTTTCAACACACCTAGCAGAACGCCGACGCGGTAGTTGTGTCCAATCAGCGTCCTCCTTTGTTTTGTCCTCCGATGTTTCACTTCCCCAATGTCCCTGCGCACATGTCATTTGTCAGATCTAACCATAATCTGAGGCTCCTCATTCACTGGTACTATTTTATTGTTCGCCGTGACGGGTTGTCTTTATGTTCTGCAGAAAAGTCAGTGAACTCGCAAACTGTTTAGGAGCAAGTGTCTTAGCGAGGCAGGTGTGGACACGTTGCATACCGAGCTCCTCGGCGTGGTTTCTGTAGACCTGGACCATGAACTCGTTGGTGACCAGGTGCTTGACCATGGGCGACGGAACGGTGGTGCTCACGGAGCAGCCGGAGCCTTCGGCCGCGGCCCTAAAGCACGCCTCGACCCTGGGCTTGAGCTCCAGCACGTCCTCGGTGGTGGGCGCCCGGACAGAGTAGTCCAGCACCGTCCTCTCGGGGATGACGTTGGGCGACACGCCGCCCTCCGTGATCACACCTTCAGCGGCCGAAAAGAACGCGTGCGAACGAGGGAGGCACAAAAACCATATAAACAAAATGTGTATTTTTTTTTTTTTTACCGCAAAATTAAACTATACTCGGGTCACCAAACGCTCAGCATCCATCCTTATGTACCGATAGCGGTCCGAAGCAGATGTCAGCTTCAAAGCTTGTTATAATTGAAAACGAGCGTGCTGGTTAATAGATACAAAACTTGAAAGTATAAACAGAGAGGACGAGGACAGGAACAGGACAAAGAAGTCCTGTTCCCGTCCTCGTCCTCTCTGTTTTATACTTTCAAGTTTTGTAGCTTGTTATGTTCGAAAGTTATGTGATTTTCTGAAATTTTCGATGGGAAAATGGGGCACGTTCCCCATAGTTCACGCCATTCCTCTGCACGTACAGTGTGCTCAACTGCGAAATATAGCACGGGAGTTTTGGCCGAAACTGATATCAGGGGCCCTAAACTCGTCAAACACAAAGTTGGAGCCGAAAGTTCGCGGAGCGCGCCGATTGGACGTCGGCGACAAAAGTGCTAAGTCATTGTCGCGATCGTCCAACCTGTGCGCTCCGTCAACTTCGGCCCCAACTGTGTGTTTGACGAGTTTAGAGCCCCAGAGCTGTCTAGCGATTAAATCAATGATGCGGCACAGAATAAGGCCTCTCTTCTTGCGATTGTCGCCACTCCCCGATACAATTATCGCATGCCCCCTCGTTTTTTTCTTTATCACCCACGCTTTAAATTGTTACTTGTTTGTTTTGTTGTTTTTGTCACTCTGTTTAATCACACCTGCGGATTTACCATGCGACGAGGCTACCATATCTCAGTGACCTTGCAATTTCTCTGATAAAGGCCACCTTCTTCAAACATAAAAAAAACAAAATCGCAAAGAGCGACTTTATTTGTTTTTTATCGCCGAGTCACGCGTCGGTGATTGTTTAGGAGCTGGGAGTGTAACCCCAGGAAACAACAGCGGCACAAGCTGCCAGAGTGAGCCGGTAGATGACGCATGCAGTCTCTCCGGCCACCGCTCGTTGAGTACACTGTATCTCGAGAACGCCTTGTATACAGGGCGTTCTCGAGAAAAGAGACCCATGTTTTTCGGCCCGGGTAAATAAACTATGCATCGCATAAATTTCGAACTTTCGTGACAATGTGACGCTAGCGGTGTGGATAGAACCCAAACGTTTGAGAACTTCACGTTACCGGGATCAGACGATAATTGAGAAAGACAAAATTTCTTTATGAACCCGACGTTCGCATATGCCTAATATCGTGAAAGCAAGAAAGGACATTATGGGCGCCTGTAGCATCTATTTTAGTAAAAAAGAGTTGTGAACAAGCAAAAAAAATTTATCTTTCTTGCTGACAAGTTGATTAATCTTGTACCCGATCATTCAAATACTGAAATTAATTGCTATGAAGCAGAATAGAAGTGTCGCTGACACATGCCGTCCCACGTCTTTTGATGAAGAATGCCTCCAACAGTTCTAGGTAGCACGTTTGTGTCGTTCGATGACCGGCTGTTTATCCAGCGCAAGGGCATTTGTTTTGGGTCATGCGTCGCTCCTGTGCATTGTAACATTTTTCTGTCCGCTGTTGATCGTGAATTGAATAGTGACACCGACAATGTTCTTAAAGGCCGCCGTACAGTTCGCGCTTTCCACTTTTTCTGCGTTTCCTCTTCTCCTGCCCTCCTTTCCTTCCTTCACCGCTCCCCCCCCCCCCCCCCCCCCCTTGTTTACCGCCCTTCCCCGAGGGGACAACACGGAGAATGGATTAGGAGACGCCTTTGTTAATCCGGCCTAACCCGCCGAAAAGGGGGTCTGCTGCTTGACCAAAAATTATTGCGCTGCTCGAAAAAAAAAAAAGAAAAGAAAAACGCCGCGGGCAGCGACCGAATGCGCTTTGCCGGATGCGCAACGCTCCGTCCGCCTTGAACAAGCTTGTATGCATTGGACTAACATTTTTCCCAGCGCGGCAGGTTTAGTGTAGCTCCTATCATATGGACCTGCAAGACTTCCGTGTCCGCCACAAGCTAGCCAATAATTCAAGAACATAACGACGAAAGCGTATTCAAACAGTGTAAAATAAAATGTATATAATATTTATAAGAACACCGTTGTCTTCACTGCTTGGCTTTCAAATTTTTAGCGTTGCCAATAATCGTAATCAAACTATTTTTATGATTGAAGACCCCTCGTCGTGCATCGACCCCAAGATTACGCTTACGTGAAACATGATTCTGCGCAGGAGCGGCTCGAGTCACCGTAAACTTTTTTTTTTTTCAACGTGGATTTTTCTTTTTAATTTAGCTGAAATACCACTGGCAGAACACGAATCGCATACTTGGAAGGTATATACCGTCTGAAAACTCATATAGCTGGTTGAGTGAATGCAATGCTATCGCATTCGTTGAAGCTTGATTTGTTGATTCGAACTTCAAAAAATCACACGCATCCATTCTCCCTATTCCTGTTTACACAGTCATAGTCGTTCCCTCACGATGCAATACGAGTACAAGTAACTGCAGTTTATGCATTGTTGACGTTGCACAGCTGTGATCGCACGGTTTTTAGAAGCGCTATAGAACGAGCACAAGCGTCGAATTCCAGTACACTGATTGATTTCTGTCTCACCGCCGTGACGCCACACGAGAAAAGCGATTTCGTTCTGTCTGTGAAATATGGAACACAGAAATGAAGCCATAATCCCGGTGATAAAACAAAGCGAAATGGATCTCTGTAGCCAATACCCAACCGTTTGCGAGGTGACTAGGCGAAATCATAAATTACCTCCGTACCTTTACCCTCTGCACACCGCCAACTCCTTAGAGCTATTGCCAACACGATTGCGTTTGCAAGCCGGTTGTTTGACTCGGCTGGGATTCGTCCCTTTCATAGCTCTCTATGAAACCAGAAAGGTAGATACTTTTCTACATTGAGTGGGTATGCCCGGGGCCTCCAGTTATTTACGGCCAAAATCACACTGGAGGCGCTTCAGCAATGTTCACTCTGGTCGACTCACGTGCACTGTAAAAATGCCAGTCGTCTACTCTTTCCGAAAAGATACTTGACGAGCAAATCTTAGACGAAAACAATTAAATACAATTTAGTGGGCGGAAAGACATTTTTCAAATTTATTGTCACTGTCCAGAGCAGGAAGAAAATTACGTTCTGCACCTAATGCAGTGTCTCTCAATCAAGCACAAGCGTTTAGTGACTTTGTGATTACGGTGCTAGTCCAGGGCAAGAATAGGGACGAAATCGACGTTCACAGGCAGACTGGCTAAATAAGTGCCTGTGACAACTTGTGACGCTTTCCAGCCTGATTTCCATCCATATTTTTGCCGGGAACATTCTAAATGCGCGGGTCGTCCAGATTTTCGTAACTCGTGCGAGTTGCAACAATAAAAAATGCTCTAGCTAGTGCTGCACGTCTTGGTCGTTTCGGTTCTTTGTTGGTCTATACCAAAATGTAATCGACAAAAAAAAAAAAAGCTGCTTGAAGCTCTGTACTTTTTTCACCCATTACGTCCAAGCTGATTACATTTTTTGTGTGATTATATTTTTATTACGTTACTAGAGCCTCGCGCACCAACTCCCGAGTGTGCGATGCACAATTAAAATGAGATACCCAGACACCCGTTGCGGATGCCCTGAGGTCGCTGACGCAAATTTTGAGGAATGTATTTGGAAAAGTATTTGAAGGAGACCAAATACATTTGGTTGTACTTGTATCTTGTATTTAAATGTTTTTTTTGGAAATGTAATTAGATTTGTAATTAAATACATTTTTGACGAAGTATTTTGTATTTGTATTTCGATACATATTTGCATGTATTTTGCCCATTCCTGCATCCGAGGAAGAAGCTTTTCATCACGTGTAACACTTCTGTCGTGTGCACCAGCGGAACGACTGCTCATTATTGTTCACTTTGAGGGGCATGAGGCTGTTGCGGCGTAAACAGAAAGATCTGGGTTTTGGCACTAAAAAAACAGTGTCGTCTTACACCCTTTTGTCCTATATATTACACCCCAAAACTTCATTTCGACGTACAGCGCGCTATAGTCGAACAGACGGCCCCAACTTTTACAAGGGGCTTGATAACGGTGCGAACAGCAAAAGTACGTATCATAGACTACAAAAATAAAACACTGAGGTTTTGCAGTAGGTCTCAGAAAACTCCGAATTTATTTTTCGATAATGAGTAACACGTACATTAGATATTTTAATAAGTTACACCACTCGGCTATCAATCCGCTCGCGAAAGTTGGGACCGTCGGTTTGACGTCGGTGCTCTGTACATCGAACTGAAGTTTTGGGGTGTATTATATGGGACAAGGGGTGTAAGAATATAATATTTTTTATAAGTGTGACCAAGAATTACTGCCTTGAAGGATTCAAGAGCAATATCAAGGTGATTTCATTACTTTTGGAAAGTAATTGTAATGTGATGTCGTTACATGTGTTCTGGGGTAAGTTGTAATTCAGTTTAATTACATTTTCACAGTTTTTAGCAAAATAATATGTAATGTGATTTAATTACATTTTGAATGTAATTTTGTCATCTCTGGTGCGCGAGCGCTGCATTGGCGGTTCCCACGGCTTCGGCCTCGCGCTCAAAGCATTCGTCTTGTTCCAAGTAAGTGTAAAACAAGGCGTAGTTCTGCTTTTCACCACATGAGGCCTGCCGATCGAAACTCTAGGCGAATACTTTGGAGTGAAATAAATTGAATCGAATCGAATTGGAGTTGGTCTAGCGAAGTTGGTTCAAGGACCCGACACCAGTAGGAACATGACGACATCGACTGACCGTGGACCCGCGCAGTTGGCTTCATCTGCTGCCGCAGCACAGACACGTTGACGTAGGCGCTCACGGCAGCGTCCAGGGCGTTCACTCCGTCCCACGGGACCTGTCCGGCGTGCGCCGCCCGTCCCTTGTAGACCACATGGAGCTGCAGCGGACCAGACAATAGTTGCACGCAGTGTAAGTAGGGTTTCGCGTATGCGGTAATTACCGAGAAACCTCAAAAAGTAACCCCCAAGCCGGTTCAATCAAAATGACAAAAAAAAAAAAAAGAAAAGGAAGACGTTTACAATTTTCTGTAATGTCGGATTAGAGCGCGGCTCTTGAGGAGGAGGAGGGGAGGTGGGGACGGGAGGGTATGCCCCTCCTCCCCCTCCCCTTCCGTTCTTCTCCCATTTAACAGGAAATTTAGCGAAAATTGTTTCGCTAAATTTAGCGCGAAATTTAGCAAAAATTTCACGGCTAAATTTCGCGGGTTAAGTTTCCCCGCTAAATTTAGCGGGGAATTTGACGTCACGTGACCTCAACACAAAATCAGTTTCCAGGCTAAATTTAGCGGGGAAACTGCGACGTTGCATAATGCACAGCGAGAGTACGCCGACGCCGACCAATCCGGAAACGGGCGCTTAAAAGCTGCGCTCTAAAAAAAAAAAAAAGAAAGAAAGAAAAGAAAGCCCGAATTAGAGCTGCATTTCAATAGCAAAGAACCGAAGAAAATTTCTATCAACAGCTTTGTTGTGTGTTTATCTGCGAACGCATGTCCCCCACTGTAATGTCCGCTGGGCCACTTGTTTCTTCGAAACCAGACCCCTTACCTCGTATCCTTTTTCTATCGGTACTGGCACGTTTTCCAGGTATTCGGGCCACGCGGAAGTGTTGGGAAACGCCGTGCCCGTTAATTTCTTCAACATAAACACCGATTTTAGATGCTGCCGATCCCGAACATTAGCGCCGGAAGTCACCTTATTTCTGAGAAAAAAAATACCCCCAAATAAGAAGAAAATTAAACCGCGAAAATACGGAACCCTAAATATTAGAGAATCTTACAGAACCGTTTTTGCACGTTCGATACGGTATACGATGGGCCCTCCCGTACGAACTGCGCATGTGCGAGTAATTCTGTGGTAGCGCATGCGTAATTCGTACCGGAGGGCCCATCGTACCGTATCGGATGTGCAAAAACGGTTCTCTAAAACTCTATTATAAGCCATCCTGTCGGAAGCTGTGTGTAACTTGTCCAATGAGCGGCGTCGCGGATTTGCGATACTGTTCGAGTGTGCACCAGATGTGAACAGATGCATGCTGTTTGTTGTTTCTTCTGCGCTCATTGAGACGAGCGTATAGGCATCTTTCTTGCGATGTTGACATACCCCCATCTTATATTCTTTTTTTTTTTTTTTTCAAAAATGATATATTTGTGGGCAGCGTTCTGAGGCAATGAATGGCAATCAGTCCGTGCGACCGCGAGTTTTGAGTGTTCATCGCAGGCGCCGTCTCGCCTTCTCTGAGATGCCATAACAAGTTTACAATAAACCTTTTTGCGCAAAGTATGTACCCGGCAGTCAGAAGAACTCACTTTTGTAGTCAATCACGTGATCATCAAGTACTTAGCGCAACTCTGTTTGCCAAGCCTATCGATCGCCAGTTTTTCTTTTTACAGTTGTCTTGCCTTAAAACTCAATAACTCCCACAAACGAAATTGCTAGTATGACAGAAAGTCTCCATTAAGGGCAAGAACCTAAGCGGTAAAGATTGCTGCTTATGGAAGCGTGCGACAATACCGTGTCGCCACGGTGCGTCTCCTAGAAGAAGCTTTTAAAGACATTGTGTGTACGAGTCAACCTTAGTTTTTAATCAATGTTAGCTCATCAGAGCACAGCGTTATAGAAAACGTTCTGAGCCACAGTCGGAGCTAACGTTTATGTTTACATAGAACCTGGAAAAAAGAACATAGGTCCATCTTGTGCCCTGGCAAAAACAGGGGTGATCATATCAATCCCAGTACGTCAACTGGATCCGCCAGCGAGCGAAGAGCAATCTCATAATAAGAGGAGCGAAAAATGCTTATTATGCAGGTTAGATCAATTACTGGCACTGGCGAATGTCGTCGTGTAGTGATTACCATACCGCCGATGAACATAAAACGTGCATATTTGGGCAGAGAATGCGCAATCGCCAATGAGTCATTTACTTTTGACGCAAAAGAAAGCTGACTTTTTTCCCCCACATTTTTGCATATTTCCAGTGAAAGGTAGAACGGTTCGGCTCGGCCGTCTCGTGCCCAGCGCCCACCTTGGAGACGGCGATGGAGCGAAAGCGCAGCCCGTTGCGGCTCCCCGTGTGAGCCATGAGTGCAGCGTCCACGTCCCTCAGAGCCCCGGCCTCGATCAGGGGCTGCTTGCCGCTCCCGGTCTCTTCGGCAGGCGTCCCGAGCACCACCACCTGCGCGCAACCGGCCGGGGGTTCCGAGGGAGCGCCGTTGAGCGCTTCTACCTATTCGTGGTATTCTTTCGAAGACGGCTAATAAATAAATGAAAGGTCACTGGAAATAGAGAACTGATTGCTTCAGGAAGACGTCATTTACCACGGCAGACGTTGAGTAGAGAGCGTAATATAGAATTAGCCAGCTAATTACCTAGAAACCCCTAAACACTTTTCCTATTAAATGTTCCTTTCGGCTAGTAAATTCCATTCGGAGATCTGTTGTCCGTTGTTTGAAAACAACTTGTTAAGACTTAAACAACTATACTCGTCGTCATATATATAAGAAAGGAGTTTTGCTCATTATTTATGTACTGCGCAAAGTAGTTTTTGCAATATATGGCTGTGACAGAGAGTAACGGTTCCTTTGGCGCCTGAAACGTGTACGTCTAGATAAATAACAGAAAGTTAACTGAAGGTACACCTGCATATATCTTAGGTCAACAAACGTAGGTGCGAATTAGTATAGCGTTTTGCGGGGATCCGGACTTTTTTACTTTGGTTCTTGAAGTAAATACAAGCATAGATTCTTTTTTTTTTTTTCACCATTCTCTGTCGAAGTTAGGCTGTCAAGAATCCGTCATACCGAAACAATACTCCTTTTTATCTCAAGAAAAACGAAGTTTTACGCATTGGCCGACAGACAGACAGATATATAGAGATATATTTTACGACGGTGCCACTGCCTTTTTGTTGGATCCCCACTCTAGAGTTATTCAATAACATATACATTCATCATATATTCTCAAAAGTCACGTCTTTACTGAATAAAGGAGCTATGCAACGAACTTTTTGTATGTAGGTAAATTACCCTTAGAATTAATCTTTGATATTAATTATTAACGAAATACTTTTTTTATTTCACTCCACCCAATGGCAGCCGCAAAAAAAGAAAAGGTAAAAATCAGCGTTGTTCACGCCTCAACTCTCAGCCAGAACGAACGGCCCCGTAATTTGATGCAAGGCGCAATTTCGTAGCGGCTGAGCCAATTATTTGAGTACGCCATTGTTTGGGCACGCACTCTGAGCATCAAGTGAACACGTGGCCCGCGTCCGCATTCGGCGTGAACTCGGCCGAGCTCGCGACGAGAACGAGCGCCGCGTCAGTGCTTGGCAACGGGTATCTCGCGGACCCCAATCACACGCTTCGAAATGCCTGAGGCAGTTTAGAAAAGAATATATTCGCTGGAGTCGGCGAAGCGTAGCGGCTCCCGCTAAGTTCCACACATTGTTAGGGTTTGCCTTTCCCGGCTTTTCAGCAACACTATCTTGAAGACAAGGCCACTATCGATGACGTCATGCGGAGGCCTCGTCTTCTAGGACTGTGTGGTACTGGTTGCAGCGACTTGACCCTAGCGACTATTTGCATGTTGGCCGATGAATTACTAGAGCCTTTTCAAAAGTGTGCGTCATTGCTTGCATGCCGCCCATTGTTTGGGCACATCATAGTGGACATAAGGGCTGTGCCAGCTTTCGGCGTGATCTCGGTCCAGCTCGTATAGAAGACGAATGCTGCGTCAGCTTTCGGCGATAGCTCGGGTCCAATCACGCGCTTCGGGCCCAAGCGATGGCGACCACCAGTGTTGCTTCGTGGCTTTTGAAGAGGTATATTTTCACGATTCCAAGGCAAGAGCTCACGCGGGTGCTCGTGTCCAATTTATAAACTACATTTTACCATCGTCAGCAAGGTCCGCGGGGTAATCGCTGTGGCTACGTCAACAATGCGATTCCCGCAATTACGCCATCCAGCAATGCAAAGGAAAGACAGAATACAAAAATTGTCGTTTTTTTTTTTTTTTTTTTTCTTTTAAATTTACACTGCGACAAAGCAGCTTTCGGGCCCGTGGCGTCGCTGCAAGTACATTTGGGCCACGCTGGTGAAGTGAAGTAAAAAAAAAAAATTCTATCTTGGTATTGTAGTGCAGCCTCTGTAATCTGGTAGGTTTGTTTGCAATAAGAACATTTATGGCAAATTGCTCGTGTTGCACACGTGAAACGTTCTAGCATCACAAACGTTGAGCGATGAGGTTCCAGACGCCAGACGCCTACGTTCACGAAGGTTTTCATCGGATAGTATAAAGCGTATCATGTTTTCACTTGATATTTGTTGCTAGAATGAAGCGATACTACCAGTATTCGGGCTGGTAAACCTGGCGATCTTCCAGTGCCTTCCATACTCCGGACCTTCTCTTCCTCAGTGCGCAAAGGTGGTAGAGCTCCTCCTCGCCCACGCATTTGGTCACATGACCATCTCGTTAGCCAATCAGTGTCGAGCCTCGCGGCCACGCTTTTATCCAGGCTTCTCTTTTACCTGAGTTTCACGAAATGCGGAACACCTAACCAAAGAACGTTTCGCGTTAAAGTAGATTCAGGGAGCCTTCTACATGTTAGCGAACCTTGATTCAACAGACCCTTTTCGAAGCAAGTAACAGTGGCGGTCGCCATGTCTTGGGCACGAAACCTGTGGTAAGATCCGAGTCTTCGCCGAACTGTGACGGAGCACTCGTTTTGGATAAAACTTGAGCTGAATTGATGCCGAACGTTGATGCAGCCCTTGTATCAAATCAGGGCTGGGCAGTATCGCGATACAAATGCATCGCGATAGTATCTTAGAGATAAACTATCGAGTATCTGTATCTCTGTACTGAGATCCATTTGACAAATGTATTTGTATCTCAGTAGTGAAATTCATGTACAACGTATCACTTGTATCGCCATATTTTGCCAGACTTAGGTATGTCGTTACATCTCTTGCCGTTTATTACGATGACTGTAGAAGATAAAAAACATGTTTAGTGCTAGGTGCTTTAGAATTTATAATATCAACCCGCCCTATAACAGGATTCATTACAGTCACCAGCATTAAAAAAAGCTGGTTTATAGAAGGTTACTTGCAAGAATTACAGAATAAGCTCCTTTCACAAAGCTCTCCACTTTTCCCAATAGGCAACCTGCAATGCTGTTTGGTTTGGCTCCATCTAGAGACTGAAGCAAGAAATATTGGGTACCCCTGGGAGTGGCGGCTGCATTGTTCAAACGTGAGCTTTTACTCTGGTGGCGCCGCTTAGCCTAGTGTCTGAAGCAAGAAATACTGCGTATCCCAGGAAGCCGTGATCGCGTAACATGCCAGTACAGCGGAAGCTACGGCCCTGGCGGGCCAATTGGAACGTGACTGCGTATCACCGGAGCGCGCCTCAACTCCGGAGAAGTATCAGACTTTTCGCTGCGTCATGCTCCAATATGTGTGCATTGCGCTCGTATACGTCACGCATTTCGAAGCCTTCGGCACGCAATCTGGGGCTCATCGTTCACCCTTTGCCAAGTTACAACGAGACAGGATATAACAGCGGGCTCTCACTCTGCCGGCGCCGCCTGGCTGTTGCCGGCTGGCTATTAAGTAGAGCGAACGTTGCAAAGGACTTTAGTGTAGAAAAGATACGGCTCCGTTGTCTAATCTCCTCACGTTATGGGTGACTCAGAAGCATATAGGACGACAGCTAGAGATGTGCCCTCACGGAAAAATAGGGTTTATTTCATGCAGTCTTTACCGCTCAGTAACTATGTGGTTCACCGGGGATGACATGTTATTTTTAGTGGCATTAATAATAAATAAACAGTCATTAGCTAGGGGAAGTGCATAAAATTACACAAAAAGAGGAGCACAAGCATACACTACCATTTGCATTCACCACGAGGTACACCCTCCCTACGTAGCACCGTTCCGGAACAAATGTATTTCTATTAGTTTTTGTATCTGTATTCCGGAATATTTTTTCGCCGTTTTTGCAGAAATATCGCAGGTATATCCCGTTGTATACGAGACAAAATATCTCAGTGTATGTATTTTGGGCCTTAAAATACATGTATTTCAGTATTTATATTTCCGAGTATTTTTTTGGAGTACCACTGACCAGCCCTGTATCAACTATATGCTCAGAGTACGCGCCCAAACAATGGCGAATATGGCTAATTAACGCAGCAGACTCGATGGCGCGCACTTGTGAAAATGAAATTATTTTTCGCGTGTATCACGCAAGTTGTGCACTGCGCAAAGAGCATCCAAGGCCCAACCTTTCCATGTTTAGTCGGTCCCAGCGAGTCCAGGGCAGCTTTGACGCCAACGGCTGCCGCGACCGACACTTCGGCGATCAGGTTGTGCCCACAAGCGTGGCCCATGTTAGGCAGAGCGTCGTACTCGCACAACAGCGCCACCACGGGACCTGGGCCTGTGATACGCGAAAAAGTAAATTGCGCTAATGGATCCTGGAAGTAGACTGCGCGACACAGTGTGAGCACAGTTTCCGTGCTTTGTAGCGGTTAACTGATCAAGGTTAGTGTTGAACACCAAACCTTACTACACGAGTTGGTGCAGCAAAAGATAGTCAGTTGTTTGGACTGTTCGAAATATGGCGACGCATTATCGAATTCACCACCTCGATAGCTTTGATCGTAACCTTTCAGTCATGTGAAAACAAAAACTCGCAGGGTCTCTTATGTTATCCCTAAGACGACTTGAAGGCAAAAGCCCAAGCGCCGATGCATTAAAGACAGACGCATGATTTACTCCCTGAGTCATCCCTCTTAATGTGCTGAGTCATCCTTCTTAATGTGCTGAGTCATCCTTCTCAATGTGCTGTGTCATCCTTCTCAATGTGCTGTGTCATCCTTCTCAATGTGCTGAATTATCGTCTTAATTCGCTTAGTCATCCACTGAGTGATCACGTAAACGTTTGGTACCTTTCGTGTCGCCGACGTGTTTTCGCTCAAAAACTTTGAAGGTCGACTGAACGATGAGACATACAAGGCTTCGCCTTAATAAAAAAACATTGACGATTCAGCGTTCGGGCTAATTAACCGTGTTGCGCTTTGTGCCGGGGAAACCTGCGCTAATTCTCCTCCTTGCTAAACCTTAAACACTAGGAACACTGCAGGCAAATCTCATCAAAGCGTTCGGCGTATGCGTGACGCCGCCATAACCTTAAATAACATGAGGCAGGTGGCAATGCACAAAAGTCGCTCGAGCCATCTCGGCCTCTGTCAATACCGCTTAGAAGTCAGGGCCTACGCGTGACGTCATCGTTAATATATCTGCGACCCGCTTCAAGCGGCAAACATGCTGAAGCTCGGCGAGCTAGTTGCCCTACAGCTGCAGACGCTCGCGTCTCGGCGTCGCCGCGTGCTACCGTCGCATTCGTTGTTAGATGCAGCAAAACGCTCTGATGGCGATGCTGACGCATGGTATACGCTTCGCTGCGTGGACCCGTAGTGTTGAGCGTCTGCACACACACACGCACCCAGTCGTTTTTTGTTTTTTTTTATGTCTTCTAAAGTGCACGCAGTCCGGTGTGACCCAGCTCGAGCGCGTAGCCTTGGTTAATAACTTAATATAGGGTGTTTTACTAGGCCGTGTTTCCCCGTCCGCTAACCTTCCGCTACGAAGAAACCGCCACTGCGCCGGCGTGCCGATGGCCTTGGCTGTAGAGTTCCTGGTAGCGGAGGGGCTTAGCTGCCTTGTCATGTACCGGGTCCGACAGCGCGTCACGCGCTGGTCCAACCAGTGCAACAAATTATGTCTTCACCATGAGACGGACAGATAAGCAGACACCCTAGCATAGGGATGATGTTTGGGGAGTGGGGTGTTTGGGGGGGGGGGGGGGGGGGGGCGGGCGCAAGCTTTGTTTTTTACTTGGTATTAGCTTTGCACGCTCAGCCCATCAGCGAGGTTATCGCTCGTGTAGAAAGACTAGGGAGTTTTCGTAGACCGCGCTGCCCCCTCCGCTAACTTGTTCCGCAACGAAGAAGTTGCTACTGCGCCTGCGCGCCGTTAGCCTTGACTGTGGAGTTCCCGCTATCGTAGCGGGTTGCGGAGGGCCTTGCGGGACGGCGAAAACGACCTACGAAAACTCCCTACTAACGTTCCCTCCATGCATTGCGGCAACGGCGGCGTAGACAAACTGGCTGGTGATATCGGTCTATTGGTACTAGCAAAAACGCCGAAACCGCCTATGTTTATCTTACCACCCCATTCGGCCCGGAAAGCGGTGGGCAGGATGTAGTGTCTGGAAACATGAAATCCCTGGGACTCCAAGTAGTGGGCGAGGTAGTCGTGGGCCTTGACCTCTTCGAAGCCCAGCTCGGGGTTCTCCCAAAGAAATCGGCCGAGCTGCTGCAAGGACTGCGCTCTGGCGTCGATAGCATCTTCGGCGAGCTGGTAATTCACCATCTGTAACGTAAGACGGAGGTTTCTATTTTGATAAGCGCACGTGGGTAAATTTTATCGTATTTAAAGTCAGGTTTGCCAAGAGGTGACTAATAGTCGTAGCCAATAGATTACCTAGAATAGAAATGCGAACTTAAAATGGAAAAGTACAATAATTACGACACTTATTAAAGACGCCATCATCAAACCGTTTGAAGTTAATTCACACGAAGTGTCTATAATTGAACGCTGAAACAAATACGAGGCAAGAGCCTTTCATCCTTGGCGCAACCAAAGATGAATGGTTTTTGTTGCAAGCATTCCTATTTGGTTGGGTTAATGATGAAGGCTTACGAGGAAAAAAAATATTGAGGCCCAAGACAGGCGTATGACAAAAAAGACAAGAAAACCCACAGCTCTTAAAGGGCAGGCGAACCTTCAAAAGGCCTGCGAACCTTCAAAAGGCCCCCCACATTTTGTTCCTTGTATTGCCCTACACCTTGCGTTTTTTCGTTCTCAGAAGTCGTTCTTTGCTTTTTAAAATGTAATGCATAACATAAGGCTCTTCTTAATTTATGTTCAAAGGCCAAGGTAACGGACATATCAATAACATTGATTTTGAAAGAAGTGGAATTAACACAATAATATTATCCTCCATATTAGGTCAAAATCTCGATATCCATCTTCTATTTTTTTTTACTGGTTCCTGGCAACAATGCACAGAACAAAAAAAAAAAGACATACTAATGACGTTTATATTGCTTCTCCAAAATCCTCAACTCCAGGAGATTTTCGACCTAGCCCCGTAGAGCAGCAGCCAATATTATCTCATGTGACACCATGCTTAGGGCCGAAATACATGTATTTCATATCAAGTTTAGTGTCAAATTTAGTCTTCTAAACCGCTCGCGGTGAAAAATACGAACAGCATTTTTTTTTATCGGCAGCCTGCCAGCCGTTTTCAGGCAACGAGCCTGATAACAGCTGGGCTGCTATCAGGATCTTTAGCGTTAGTCGACGCGTCGTTAAATGTCCGTAACTGGCGAAGGTTTAAACTTGCTACGAGCTCAAGTGGGTTAATTCGATCGCCGAGTATTGACCATGTCTCCTTGCTAGCCATAGAAGCCAGAGGTTGTGCATCCTTCGTTAAGAGCTTGACGGTATGTTCAATGACATGCACTATCGAAAACTAAAGCGGTGACATGCTCTGACAACTAAATCACGCGAAATTTTTGCTGTTTATAGAACCTACAACAGGAATCCATTCTCGTAACAATCCTTACACTTTTTAAGAAAAATAAATGATAATAATGAGTGTAGGAGCGAAGTTTGCTTTCCATTTCAAATCAATCGCGAAATGAGAAATCACGTTCTCGCTGCAGGATTTCACGGGATCCGAAAGTTCTCTCAACCGTGTAAGGGTGAGGGGGGGTTAGCAGTTTATATTAGCGGTGTGTTAGCCCCCGTACACACACCATCCAACTTCTCGTTCGCCACTGGTTATATGTAGCCATGATCAGAACTTGTGACGCCATGGCAAGCCAAATCCTGGTTGTGACGTCACGGTTGGAACCAAGGTAGGTAATAGGTCGCTAGTGAAATACGTGCGAGTGTAGTAGAAGCCAAGAAAGGAAAGGTGCGGCTACGGGCAAAGGCTCCGGGCTTGGAAAGTCTCTGTCGAGCATTTGCACTCGTGCACTGAAAGCATCGTTCGATGCAGCATGCCCGTGTCTGTACTTCTAACCTTGCTCGCCCATAAATTGCAAAAAAAAAAAAAACAAAAAACAAGACAAAAAGCTATAAATTGTGGCGTATACACTCCGTGCGGGAACTATAGGGGGCGCTTTGAAAAACGCGCGCAGCGCCGCTAGCGGAGGAGCTGGCGTTCGACTGTGAGGCGCGTTCAGCAGCCTGCGGCGCCTTTTCGCATGCCAAGCTGTGGCGGCGGAAGCGCGCGCGGACGAAACTTTTGCTTTTTGAGCCGATAAGTTGAGGGTGACGTTGCATGAGTGCTGGGGCAGAAGGGCATTTAGCTGTTCTCCACTTCTTATATATTGAGTTTGAGTCGTTATTAGGGGTAATTTCTCTAGTTGCGGCCGAAAAAGGAGTTGGAGCAATTTTCCGAAAAACAAGACGGCCGCCACCATAATTGCTCTGAGTGAGAAATTTATTTCGCTCGTCGCTGTAAACCTAGGACTGCTGGAACGATGATATTTGGAGGCGAGTGAGATGTTCACTTAGTTTGTGCACGAAGAGTGCCAAGTTTCTTTAAGACAGCAGGTGTGAAAGTTATGTTTCTCACGAATGAAGAAATAAAGCTGTACGGGATATCCAATATTGGACCCAAAATGCTGTGTTACAGCGGGCTGTGCAAAGTGCAGATTTGGGTAGACAGGTGCTTGGACTTGACAGTAACATGACACAGCACTTATTATACAAAAAGAAAAAGGTGGCATAGAAAAACCAGGTGAAAATTTGGTTTGGGCGGCGTAACTCAATGGGAACCGGTTTTGACCATGAAAAGGCTGTCAAGATAATACCACTGATTGTGGGAGGTGGAGACTTTACAGGTAGGAAGGGACTGGTGGACTGTACTTCCAATTGAAACAACTTTACGGAAGGTGGTTCCAAAGCCGAGAAAACAAAGATGTCGGCCAACACACGGTTTGGCCGCCAAGGGCTTTTGCGGTCAGCTGTTGTGTAATAACCTGTTGTGCGAGGTGCTGATTTTCGGCGCACAGGTACTTTGACATGACCGTCACTTGGCACAACACTTATTATAACAAAAAGAGTTGGCATAGCGAAACCAGGTGGAAATTTAGTTTGGGCGGCGTAACTAAATGGGAACCAGTTTTGACCGTCAAAGGCTGTCAAGATAATATCACTCATCGTGGGAGGTGCACACTTTACAGGTAAAAATAGACCAGTGGACGGTACTTCCAGTTCGAACCACTTTGCGATAGGTGGCTCTAAAGCCGAGAAAAAAAATTGTTGTCTACAGAACTCAGGGTGTCAGCGTTTTCACATCCAAAAGGAGGCTGATCCAGAAAGAAAGCACACCACATAAACTTCCATACTCAAACGTCGGTTCCCCAGTGATTCCGAGTTTCATTGTTGTTTTCTTTAGGTTTATATTTGTCACTTTTTTTACCGTTCGAATCTTTCTTCATGAAGTACAGATTGCGCGCCATACTTGTCCGGAAATATCAATGACACGTACGATGGGGACGAAACTTCTTTGGAGGGCATTCCTCCAACAAAATTGGCACTTCATACCCGCGAGTGTGGGATGGCATTTCAGTTCGTCCCATCGGCGCTTACACATGTAGGCGTTACTGGTACGAAAACAAACGCAGAGCGCAAAGCGGCAGTGTAGAATATGTCAGCCGTGATGACACAGTGGCAGACATGATCGGGAGACCAAATTTCTCGTGTCGTACGGCACGGCTCCATCGTTGTCGCTGTCCCAGAAAACATCGGCGAGGTGAAAAACTGTGAAACTTTGTCTCCACGAGGTACGGCGCATAACTATTGAAGCACTTAATGACGCAGCACAGGCAGCACTTCATGCCGTGAACCCAGCGCAACCGCACCACTCCGACTTCAATGCGTACCGAAGTACGCGGCGTGGTTTCGGTTTCGGTTTCTCCGGGGTTCTCACTGCCTACCTTCGCTACCGGCCGCGCAGCGGCGCGCCAGTCGCGTTGCACGGAGTGTATAGTTACGGATATTGTTAAAATTTGCCCATTTCGTTACGGCACTCATTGTCCATGATCGCGAACCCGAATGTTCGCTGAAGGATTAAATGTTGACGAGCGCAGTGTGCGTGACGGAGTTGTCTCCAATACGTGAGCTGGATTAATTCGGCTGATGTGCTTCAGCGTTGCGGATGCATCAGAGGGAAAAGGCAAAAGGTTTCGAAGGAGAGAAGGGAAAAAATAACCCACTCAATTTTTATTATAGCCAAAATGAGTGATTTGGTTTCCTACTATGTTGGGATAGTTTTCTTTTGACCGACAAAACGATTTGCAGTGTAAAATTCAAGTCCAAAACAATTTCCCGCTTTATTAACTGCAGCGAGTGCACTATGCTCGACGCCGTTTCTTATTTCGTTGAAATCTGCAAAAGCGTCGAAAACAAGGTTGCGTTGTCAACTGCTCAACACTACGACAGAACACCATAACAATCGGTAGAATTGCGGAACATGCGATACTTTATTTTAATGGTGCCCTCTAAAATCAGACAAAGATAACCAGAATCGGAAGTGATCTTGGGCCCCTGTCATGGCGATCGAAAATCGTCTGAATACCCCGTACATTTTGTTTCACCCCACGATGAACAATGATCAAGGCTACGGGACGCCAGGTTCATTCACGTGCCATTTAGAAACCACATAATATATATTGGCCCAACTTGCGTATCGGTACGCACGTCTTGAAGCACGATATGCATGTTGGAGTGACGTGCCGCGTGGTTTCTAGTATACCTGTGATTTGACCTAGTAGCCTGCGGCTCTGGCTGTTGGAAAGAAGACAAAATTGTCAGCCCCTAGCGGATAAGCTGTAAACTAAAACTATGGGTCAACAACAAGATGCCCTTTTTTTCGTCTGTGCTTCTGAAGCAGCGCTGAGCTGACTTAGTCAAACGCAGCGTCATCGTTTGACTGGGGCACCAAGAGACCCTTTCCGAAAGTCAGTCTACCCACCTTGTGCAGAGCCAGACCCGACGCTCTAATGGCGAAACTACACTGTTTCTCCACACCAGAAAAATCAAACGTTTTCAAAAGCGTAGAGCAGAAAAAGGGAAAGATGTTGGTCGTTTCACGTCACCTTCGATGCACGAAATCGAGGGTGCCTGATTTAGCCGCGCATGATCTCCTATCACCGCCATTAGAGCGGCAATATTTTAGCTTTTTGGACTGCCACAAGAGGACTTTGATTTTTGAAAAGGGTCCATTGAGCACAAACCCCAACTGACGCAGAGCTCTCGCACAATCTCTACCTCACGCTTGGTCGAGAAAATATGATGTCAAGGATCGTGTTTCCAGGCCTTGAGTCGCGCAAACAACGAGCTGTGTGGAAAACAAGCTGGACAAAGCGCCCCTATAGCTCAATCCCCTCTCCAATCGTCCATTCTAAAATTAGGGAAATATCGTGTCCTGCGATAAACAGCGTGATGTTGACGACTACACCAAGCTTATTCGGTGATGACGAACGACTTTAAAGCAGCAAATTCTTGTATAGTTAGCATCTGTACGTGGTCCGTACAGCCTCAAACAGAGTGTACCTTTACTGAGGACTAATATATAGCTAGGCTTCAATAACTTGGAGACCCATGGTGCGGGCTTGGACTGTCCCACTAAGGGCCGTGTCCGTGTTAGGAAGATGATCACTGCGAAAAACGTGCTTGGTATTTTAGGGGGTTTGTCCGAATTACAGAGATGCCAGATTCAAAGGTTTCAGTTTATACACAGTTGGTATTAAGTTGTAGCTGCCTTCAAGTAACCTCACCTTTGATCTGTTGATTGGAAAGATCGCTATTTAGTGCCGAATTTTGGCCGAACTTTGAAACTCTGTGTACGCTAAATGCAATTGGCTCTGTTGGCCGCAAGCATAATTTGGGACGCTTGGCCGCACATTTCAATTCTTGCGAGGTGTCTAAATAAGCTTGGTAAATGCGAACTCAGCCACGACCATGCGAAACTGATCAAGCAGCGCCAAGAGCGCATCGTTACGGCGCTTGTATTTCTGCATTGAGCCGGGGATAAGAACCGCATTCACTGTTCCTGATTGGTTTAGCCGGTTAATACCGAAGGCACTAAGGTGACGAGCGCCATCACGATACGCTTCCGCTGGTTGATTGGCTCCATCGGATTTTAGTGTCGGCTGCAGTTCCACTTCATAAATAGGAGACTCATAACGCCGCGGTAAAGATGCGGTGTTGTGTTGACTGCAGTTACTCTCATTCACGAGGCTACATTATAGCTGTTGGCATTGACTCACCTTGCCGGAGGAGATTGCGGCCTTTCTTTGGTACCTTTTGGTTGAAATGTCTGAGAACGGGACCCTAGCTATTGTTATATAATCTACTAAAATGTTCGCGCTTCCGACCGCAGCACGCACACCAGGGTTTCCTGTGAGATGAGAGATAATTCGACCGACTTTCCAAAAAAGTAACTTACGAAAGAACGACGAACTTTATCCGCTGGGCTGAGACAGCGCTTTGAAGACCGATAATCTGAAAAGCACGATACGGACGCCACTCTTGGTCGTCAGCAGGAAGTGCCGTAAAGGTGACCACAGTCGATCTTTGTTTTTATCTCTAAAATTGCGAGATCACGCGGGGCACCTTTTATCTCTGATAGCGATGGACTCGTGTTTTCACTCAAAAAGGCGCACCGCTTAAAGGAAGCAACATACAATAATAGGTCAGCCGGACTAGAGTCACAAGAGGGCCCTGAAAGGGCGTTTTGGTTTTGCACCCTGCCCATAGGAAGTATTCACTGGCGACTATACATGTCTGCGCGGCTGCTGAGTGCGTGGTGACGGCGAGCTGCTGCAGTTCTCTTGCGAATTGCATTCCGCACCACAAATATGGCCGGGGTAGCAGGCTATTATTGTCAGCTCGTTCTGAGCGTGCCACTTAAACATCGCCCTCAAAGATGACGTCCAGTGAATACCCCCTGCTGGGCGGTGATGAAGCTTGACTGGCACTCCCCACGATCTTGGTGTTCAAGTTGCGCGGGCGCATGGGCGGATTGAGTGTATACCTCGCTAGAGGAATCAAATAGTAGTGCCAGCCAATTGATTTCAGTTGCTTTCCTGGTGTAGCGGCGTTACGAGAAACTTATCTTAGCCTGGCTGCATCCGTGGATAAGAAAGTGCACTTAGGAGTTCGGAACTGTGCAGTTTTTAGCTATCTACATTTTCGCCTTTTTTTCTTTTAGGGCCGAAGCTCCTAGCCATGTCCGTATATCCGTCCGCCGTCCGGCGTGCCCCTGCTCGTAAGTTCAGCAGCGAGAGCAAAAAAAAAAAAAAAAAAAGAGATGAAAAAAAAAAAAAAAGATAGGGGGCTGTAATGGCGAATTCCACTGGTCGTTTTGGAGCGCGCCGGGATCGATTTTTCTTAAGCGAGCCTATTTCACTGAGCGATCGGGATCGAAACCGATGTGTTTCACAGGTCGTTTTGGATTAGCTCCCGCTCCAGATCTCGATCTGGATCCGAGAAAAGTCGCTCCGACGATTTCGGGGGATTCAACCGGACGCCAGCCGGGCCAGCCCTCGGCGCACACACGGGACTTCCTTTCTCGTGGGGCATCTCGCCTGATCTCACCCATCTCGTTTCAGAAGAAGAAGCACGTCGCGGGCTGGGCTTTTATATTGCCTCGACATCAGAAGAATTCGTAATGGCCGCTTGCTTACCCCTTGGCTCAACAGCCAGTAGACCGATCTCACAGCTAGTTTGAGTACGCCACTGCTGCCGATATGCATCGTGAAAGCTGTAGTCTTTCTGCACGCGCGACAACCCTGCTGGAGGTTTGCGCGAGCAGACCACAAGGCAGCATTGGCTGTCGCGTGAACTGGCGTCTGCCTCCTACGAACTACAGTTATGGCGACGTCACGCATGCGTGGAACGTTTGGTGGGATCGGTCTATTCATTTTCCAGGAAGGAGAAGGCATTTGCCGGCGTTACGGGCATTCCGGCTATTTTTGCTAGAAGCGCCTAAGCCATTCCTGCCACTTTTGCGTCGAACACGTGCTAGCGCCGCGATTGCAAAAACGTATTCGAAACGACTGCGGCGGCCGCGGATCGTTTCGAAGACGTGCTATTCCCGGGCAGTTGAATGACGGGAAGGCATCCGCCGATTTCGGAGCAGTGGTCATGTTCCGTTCGGATCGTGTGCTCCAGTCCGGATCTGGTCAACTGATCCCGGCGCACTCCAAAACGCCCAGTGGAATTCGCCATGAGATGCCATCCTATCTGTCTTCTTAAATATATGAAAAACAAGAAAACCACACATTCTTCTACTGACATGAATGAAAACGGCACCATCAGCACTACCTATGACCAAAATCAGTATCAAGAAAAAGAAGAAAAAAAAGAGTAGGGGGTTCTGAGTTGCCATCCCACCTGTCGTCTTAAACAGAATGTAAAAAAGCCAACAGCCCGTGCCGAAGGGTGGGGAAAATAAAGAAAATTGCTGCTCGTCTCCTCTTGGAGGGGATGAAGACTATTATCAGCTGGGTTCCGGGTCACGCCGGAATCCAGGGTAACAAAAAGGCACATCAGCTTGCTCGCGTCGCCGTTATCTCCCTCCGCGAGCAATCCGCTATGCCCTCACACCAGCTGGACCACGGCTACTCCATCGCTTGTAATCAAGCGCAGGAGTCCGCGGTCGAAAACAACTACGACCCCGGTGAAGAAAAGCTTCGCATCAAAGAGCAATACAAGCATCGCCTGTGGAAAAGCTTGCCCTCGGATCCGGATTCCCTTCCAGGGGGATTAGGACGAAGAGGACGAGTAATCCTCACTCGCTTACAAGCCAACGCCAATCCCACTCCGGCCCGGATTAACCGGTGGGGTAAAGGGTGATCAGGCACATGCGTAAAATGCAACGGAACAGCAAAGGCAGACACTGTCCACCTTCTATGGAACTGTCCATACTACAAGGACTTGAGGACAAAGCACAAGCCCACAAACATCACATCGCTGGAGGAATGGGTGCGACCACCTCTAAGATCACCAGACAACGTGAACATTCTGAAGAGTCTCTTGGACTTTATCTTTGAGGCGAAACTCGATGTTCACATGTAGTGTATATAGTATGTAGTATAGTGCCAAAAGTATCCAGGTCGCCGTCACCACCGACACCGCCCTTATTCCTCATCCCTTAGTTTATGGCCATTAAACGTTTTCAATCAATCAATCAATCTTAAAAAAAAGAAAAAGAAGAAAACCACACATTCTCCTACTAACATGAATGAAAACGGCACCATCAGCACTACCTATGACCAAAATCAGTATCATCAGCACCACCAGAGCTTCGCCCCAATCAACATCATTCACCACGTGGAGATGCGGTAATTTTTTTCTTTAGTTTAAAGCACCATATAGAATTTACTAATTTTAATACCACTGTTAGTTTGTTAAAGTGCCAGCTGAACGTTTTACAGACACACACACAGAGGAACGAAAAAGGCAGACACACCGCTGGTGTGTCTGGTCAGACCAGCGGTGTGTGTGCCTTTTTCGCTCCTCTCTGTGTGTGTGTCTGTAAAACGTTCAGCTGGCACTTTAACAATCATGAACCAACTAGCTCAGCTTCAAGCCGTCACAAGTTTTAATACCACTTAATAAAAAAAGTACTTTCCTATACTTTTGGTTTTGTTTTAAGATCCTGTTATGTAAATCCACCCGTCCAAAGTAGATAAAGTAATAACCTTTTCTAATGCCTGTAAGGCATTTTTAGCAATTACTCATTATTTCTATTGGTCACTGAGAAAGCAATGCGCGAACAAAGAAAGTGCTATATATCTATGTTTAATTTTACATATAGCGAAACGTGCTCAATACTTTTACAACCCGCTGTAATAATATCGTCACTGAGAAAGTTTTTTTTTTTACCCAATAACTTAATTTATGTCACCTTTTTATACAAACATGGAATAGTTCTGATTATATTGCAATTAATGCAAAGGTGCAAGCGAGCTGAACAAGAGTGACAATATTAATCCACAAGGAAGGGGATCAAGAATGATAATATATAGTCCCTAAAGAAAGGGAGATTTGTGTTTGTTCTTTGTCCCTTTGTTTCCACTCTACAGGGATTATTATTGGCAACAGTTTTGTGGAACGTCGAGGCTCTATCGCGGTGTGCTTAAATAAATCAAGCTCGCCGACCAGTCAAAAAAAAAAAAAAAAAAGGAACGTACCTTTGAAGCACCCGAAAACGTGAAATCAAAGGTTTTACCATGATATATGTGATACTCTATACAAGCCTGACATGATGGGTGTAACAGCTTCAAAAAAACGAGGACGAAGAAAGGAACAGACACGTCAGGGCGACAGCTGTACTGGCCACTAACATGTTTTATTTGGACAGGAAAAAAGAACACATATGTCAGTACCAGATAACATAGCGTGTAATCAAACAATACGCCCTTCACAAGGCACGTGTCATTAAAATCGGTTCACTCGACGTAACCCGTGCGCGTCATGGTCTGGCGCAAAAAAGACAGCTCCTTATCACATGAGGCAACCGACGGCTCACTCACATATCTTTCTCCGAGGCAAGAAATATAAAAAGCCTCAATAATTTCGCGAGTGGCCCTCTCTCTATGCCTCCCTTCAACCGTCACCTCGTCAAAGGCCGGCTGACACGTGCAGTCTCTGCAATGCAAAGGGAGGGGTCTCCCCACCGTGGCCCTCAGCGAGTAAGCATGCTCTCGGAGCCTATCGTTAAGGCACCTCCCTGTCTGGCCTATGTAGAGTTTACCACGTGACAGGGGTATCTTGTACACCACACTCGAGACACACGACACAAAGGGTTTTCTGTGTCTTTTGGTACACTTCGCCTTCAACCAATTATCGGCTCTGCCGCCCACCCTTGCACAATCTGGCTCATTTTTTAGGGGGCCGAGAACACTACTGGGACTCCATACCGGCCTCCAACTTCTTTAAGGTTGTGGGAGACACGGTGGATGGGGGGAACACCACCTTTCGCTTTTTTCTGTACGTCGACCCTCACCCTCTCTTTCCCTTTTGCCTTCTTCAGAAGGGCACTTGCCACCTTCTTTAAAAGTGCTGACGAGTACCCCGACGCCCTCAGTCTCTTAACCTGCGCCAAGAAACGGGAGCATGCTTACTCGCTGAGGGCCACGGTGGGGGGTTTGATTACACGCTGTGTTATCTGTAGGGTTCGGAATAAACACCGATAAAAGTACGCCAAACCCATTTTCGGAAATTCGGTTTTAACCGGAAAAAGCTCAGTTTGTAGGTTCGGCGTTTTCAGTTTAAACCGATAAAAACCGATAAAAGTACGTCTAATCCGTTTTCTAGTATTCGGGTTTAACCGAAAAAGGTCAGTTTTTTAGGGCCGCGTCGAGATGGGTGGGGGAAAGAGAGGGAAAGAGGGCTTTGCGAGGTTCGACGTTGTGTGACGTCTTCGTAATTGCCCTCTTCCAGGGTTCAACATGCAACAAAAGAGGTCGTGGATTGGTCTTCGCGAGACATCTGTGTCCTTTCTGTGATCGGGCTTAGTGTGTCAAGTTCCCGGTTCCCCAAAAAATTTCGGATGTGGGCCAGTATAAGGTTTTTCGCTTCATGGCACCTCAGAGGACATCGAGGAAAGCCGTCACGCTCTCTCAAACTTCCATAAATACGATGGATTTTTTTTTTTTGCCATTCCGCTGGTGTTTGTACGGTAATCACCTCAGACGGTCACGTCGTCAGAATGAGAAGGAAAAATAAGCGCACTGAAGATTATGCCCGCGAATTCCGCGATTTTAAGATATGTCCTGACGGAAGTTGTAATGAAGACCACGTATATATATGTGTCGTTATTCTTTGAGTGATCACAAATATCACAGCTACAAGGATCATCTGATACGGTGTCCGATGGTGTTTCTTTTATATTCACAAGAAAAAAAAAAAAGGTAAACTGTTTTGGGAATAAATATGCACCGAAAAAAAAAAGAAAATTGAATTTTAAAGTAAACACCGAAAAAAGTACTCCGAATTTAAAAAAAATAACAACCGAAAACGCAGAACCCTTGTTATCTGGTACTGACATACGTTTCTCTTTTCCTTTCCAAATAAAACATTTCAGTTGCGAGTACAGCTATTGTCCTGTCGCGTCTGCTCCTTTCTTCGTCCTCGTTTTTTGAAGCTGTTACACCCACCGTGTCAAACGTTTACCAACTCGCCCAGTTCAGCACCTTGTTACAATCTATACAAGCCACATGTTTATATCGCTCGCTCAGGTCATGGAACACACTCAGTCCGAAACGTCGCTCTTTGAGTTGGCCAGTCGCGTTTTACCCAAAATGTCTATTTATTTATTTATTTATTTTATTTACTTTACCCTCAGGGCACAAGGCAAGACAAGGAATTCCCGCCAAGTGATGGACGGACAAAATAACTTAATCACGCTTGACCGAGCCTGCTCTGGTGCTTCCAAGTTTGCACCAGGCGAAGAGGATCCTCAAACCCATGAATGGCTACAACCCCAACAAAGTCCTCTTCCGTCATCGGATCGCGGTTGTACCAAAACTTGTCGCTGTGGCGTGGCTGTAACCCCATCTTATTGGCCAGGATAGCAAGGAAGACGTCATCGAAGCGGAACTGTGGCGTGAAACGAGCGACGCGGTACAGGTCGATCAGCATGCGCCTTGACAGCACGTACGCTCCCGCATTCACGTACGGAGGAAACTGAGAGTATGGGTACTCGGACAGAGAGAGGTACCACTTCCCGTAGTGTTGCCGGACAGGTCTGTTGGACTGCAAAACACAGCCCGTCCAAAGCCATTCACTGGAGCCGTCCTTGTCTTTAACGAACTCGATTAGGTTCTTCGCAGACACGTAGTAATCGTCGTCGACGAAGAGAAACCACTGAACATTGGGACATTGCTCCAGGATCCAACGGAAGGACAACATTGTCTTAATGGTGGTGTTGTAATAAGTGTCTTCAAATTCTGCTTGCACCAAGTCTCCGTTGACTGCCTGCTCGGAGTTCAAGGCGTCCTGGACGCTGGGGTCCTTGCTGTCCACTCCGACCACGAAGACGCGTCGGAGGACCACGCCCGGGAAGCGGTCCTCCTGTCCCCAGGTCTGGCGGATGGCGTCCCGTCGGGAACGATGAGCCAGGGCCGACTTGACGACCAGGACCAGGGGCATGCTTGGTGCTGTCCTCTGCGAGGTGTCGCACTTGAGCTCGTTGCGAATCTTGAAGACGTAGCGCTCGTACGGGTTCAGGACGACGTAGGCCGGCTCTTTGCCTTCTTCGAATAAACGTAATATCTCACGAGCATTGATCTCCGGTGAATAAGAGAAACTGGTGTAGGGTATTTCCTGTAGCCTCGCGAAGACACCGTTTCTGTACAGGATGAAGAGGAATAGAGCCATGGTCGAGGTTGCTAGGGTACCCTTGACAAACCATGTCGATAAAAGCCATCGCCCGTGTTTTCTGCGGCCAGCGCTTAATATTTTTCGCAGAATCCTCTAGAAGAAAAAAAAAATTACTCAGTTAAGATAGTTGTACACTTGAAATCTTATACCTTTTTGTTGATTGCTGATATAATAACGAGGGAGGTCTTATTCACATGGGGTGTCTCAAGCGGATCTTCTGCAGTAAAACGAGCTTGAAAAAGGCCGTTTGCACATAGCAAGCTCGGACTTCCATGAACCTGCACTGAGCAGGTCAGTCTCACTGTGTAAAATCTCAAGGCGTAGTTATCTTTCTGTAAAAAAATGAGAAAACGCTACAAGTTTATAGCGTCGGTAACGCAGTCAGGCTTAACGTAAGCTACACTTTAAAAAAATTCCGTGCGTCTACTTTCCCGCACAACACTCGGAGAGCTAATCAGCGGAACTTACAGAAGCAACTCAGCTAATGACAATGCCGAAACATATGTTTAGACCAAGAAACGGTGTCTGAGTTGTGACATTAAGCAATGCAAAACGTCACGCTTGCATTTCTCAATTAATGCCACAGGAAGACTCATTTGCTCAATGCACATTCGGTTAATGTTTCAACTTGATATGTACAGGCAACGGTCTTTCCGGCTCGCTTTACAGCGGAAGGTCTGCTTGAGACACCCTATATTTTGCCTTTATTAATTTTCATAAAAACCAGTCAGTATAAAGTGATGCGCAGTAAACCAATGCGTGAGTCATAAATAAACGTAGTATTTCTATTATTGTACTTCTATTAAATTATATAAAATAATTATAAGCAAAACAAAACGAGACACACCTAAAGAGTCATTTATATTTTAATTTGAAACTTATGAAGAGTGTAAAGAAAAATGTGCATCGCCAAGGGGCAGGGCCTCGCTGAGCCCGCACTCTGTATGATGTCTTTTTCGAGCGATATACTGCGATGTACATTCACCGTACATCTCATTTTTCCTTTATGAAATTACCCTTTACCAGCACCCGAACACATCGGGGAGGTGAGCTAACGTTCCCTAACCTCTTCATTTGGCTATTCCGACATTTGAGCTGCACAGTGGACGGTCAACTCTCACCGCTGTGGCCGACGACAGCGCCAGTGACAGAGACCAGCGTCGTATCAATGCACCACCAATCAGAACTCGCCAACGTAATTCCCCCCCCCCCTCTCCCCCCCGACTTTACCGGTTCAGCCGACGCAGATGTTCACGTCTGGCTTCAAAATCGCGCCCGGGTGAACCAATGTACTCGTTGGGATGACACCATCAAGCTGACCAACGTCGTATTTTTTCTACAATGTGAAAGGGGGAGTACTGCGATGGCACGACAGTCATTAGGACGAGATCAACTCATCCAAGGCCGCCTTTGTACAAGTCTATGGCACGCTAGAACGAAGAAGACAAGCCAGATACAAGCTTTCCAGGCGGTTTTAGGGCCTCTAAAAATTAACGACTTCACACATCGAGGACATTCTTTGCCTCTGCGGTCGTGGGCCGGTGCGCTAAAAGAATTCCAGTATCGCCGCGCCGTGGCGCGAATTCGCCCTAATTCGGCGTTCCCTCGTCCCGTCTTGCTGCCAGTTGCAATTTCAAGCAGCGCGTTTTGATATTATTGGGACTTCCCGCCTGTTGAAAAACGGTTATTATTTTAGGAGGTGAACCTCCGCAAAGGTAGGTTGCCTGTGCGCCAGGTCTCCGGGGTCGAGGAAATAATCCAGGCACAATAACATTTGTCGACAGTGAAGTCCGCCTCAAGATAAATGCTCTTTTTATTTGTGGTTTCGTTCGCTCTCGACAGGCGGAGCTATTCAGACAAAGAGGAGGATGCTATATTGTTTAATTTGTCCTTTCGCGCACAGCTGTGCAGTCGCACACACTCCTTGAACTCAGTCAGGTGTTCTTAATGTCGGAGTTGCCGGCTGGTAAAAGCATGCCACGGCTGTTTTAATATGTGCGAATTAATTCAATGTCGAAGTATGCACGGCCACACTGCATGCAACGCTACGTCAACCTGTAAAGAAACCGCAGCGCACGGCCGCAGCTTATCTGTTCCCAAACATTCTAAACGGTTAAACAAACACACACACACACGCACACGAACACACACACACACACACGCACACACACACACAAACACACACACACACACACACACACACACACACACAGTCAGTCACTCACTCACTCACTCACTCACTCACTCACTCTGCGATACCTTGTGTTTGAGCAAATGTACCGCTCCCGGCAGAGCTGTAGAGTCGCAATTCACGTCCGTCCGTCAGGAACCAACTCATACTTTTAAAAGTGAAAGGAGTAACTCGCAAACCGACTTACGTTCGCGCCAATAATGTCGCCTTTTTTTAACTGTATGTGACCCCATATTGATGGTTTTCCACAGAGTTGCGGGTAATGACAAATAAATTTTCTTGTGTGATTTGTTGTTTCGTTTGCTGTTTAGGCACAGTTATACTTGATATATCTAGACCCCCTGCGCCAGGCAAGGATCGTAAATAGCAGTGTTGCGGAATGGGCACCCCCATTCCATTCCAATTCCATTCCGGGGAATTAGAGTTTTCGATAATTCCATTTCTTTCAATTCCTAGGAATGGAGCCACTGAGCCCATTCCCACTCCTGGAATGGCTGAATCGTTCCATTCCATTCCTTTAATTCCTAAACGTAAAAATTGGCACTTGACAGCTACATTTAGTTGCCGGCATAAGCAGCATAATGCTGACATTATCAAATGCAGAGACAATTTAAAAAAAAAGCTAAATCCCTTAAAAAAGCACTGATTTTTACTAAGCGAACCGCTGGTGGCAGAAAGTGTTTATTTACAATGTACTGCAAACATCGAGAAAGCCCCTTGATATGTCGATGCTTGTTTAAGACATCGGTCTCGCGACCAGTGTTGCGGAGTTGCCACTCCGGAGTTGGAATGATTCCCGAATCATTCCGCATTTTCACGACCCCGGAATGGAATGGGAATGGAATGGCGGCAACGTTCAGGGGAATGGAATGGGAATGGAATTAAGTGCCTTTTGCCCGGAATGGAATGGGAATGGAATGGGCACGGTTATTCTTTTTTTTTTTTTTTAGTGCTTACGGTTAGCTATACCGAGCCAGTCAGCGAGTCAGTTGCTCAGAAATAAAATGAGCGGGAAACTGCTAGCCCGCGTGGAGCCCTAACAGACTTATATGCCAAAAAATGCAATACAAAAAACAAGCGTCGAAGCAAAGAGCAAAGGGGGAAAGGGGGGAGGGGGCTAACGTGGCGCCTTTCGCGGACGCGCAGGCGTCGAATCGGGCATCGATGGCGTTACACGAGAGGGAAACAAGAAACCAAGCACCAAGAAAGAGAAAAGGGAGCGGCAAAGAAAGAAACCGCCATGCACACTCCTCATCGTCCTTCTTGCCATGCTTTTTTTGTTGTTGCTGCGACGGTTTGTAGAATGCACGCGCGCGCACAGACTGAGATCTGGGAGCGGAAGCGATAACTCGCAGAGCTCTGATAACTCGTTGACTCGGGCAACGTAGAAAGATGATCAGGTATTGTTTTCTTATAGTTCGAGGCGCGTTGTTTAGCAGGCAGCCGACCATGCTGCCTTCCACGTTCATTCGTGCGCACTTCTTTGAAGTGCGAAATGTGGGTTTGCTTTGGCATTAAAACAAAGCAAGATTCACTTCCCTCTTCTCCTCTTGCGCTTGGCTCCGAGGCTTGTTTTTTATACTGCATTTGTAGTGTAAGTCCCCCTATTACTTGGGCTTTGTTCCGATGCTTGTTTTCTGTGTTATATGTTTTAGTGGGTTGGGGTTACAAGCAAGCTAGCGGATTCCCGCCCATTTCCTTTGACTTTAGTCTCTGCATACTTCGTTTCACCTTGCGATGGACCGCTGCGGACGCTACGAGTCACCCTAGGCAATCCAGCACCGTGAGCGGGACTGCAGGGTCACGCGACACTCAGAAAGCACGGGATTGGTTTCGATGGCTCTCGTGCTGTCTGTTGAGGTCCATCGTAAGGTGAAGTTGACTATCGTCACCGCTCTTGGTGTGACCGAACTGACTAGACTTGCAGAAAGATCGTCCCGCGCCAGACGAGGCGCGACCGTTGCTGTGAGGGCAACTGAGAAGGAGAGCTGGGTGCTAGCTGCCACTGAGGTTTTGGCTTCCGCGCGTCTCGGCTGTCCGGTCTGCATTCGTGCTCCTTGTCCTGGACCCTTTTTGAGGCGGTGAGAAGTCAGTTGGACGGTGTTGTTGAGGAAACACGGGGAATGTCAATTCGAACGGTGCGGTATCACCCCATTAATTGTATCTTGGTGTGAAGAGCTTTGTCAACGTTGACTCCCGACCCGTCGCCACAACGCGAACAACCGACATCGAGGTAGAAGAATAAATCGGTTGGTGCCGTCTGCTGCCTGAACCCGCCGCTCGATCAGCGCGAAGAGGAACATTACAATTCGGTCGAGAAGACAAGATAAATACAGATCGAGTCATGGCATCGCAGAACACATTTTTCTACATAAGTCGCGAAGAAAATTAACAAGCTGCACGCTGAAAGTTGTGCAACGAAACTATACATGGTGCAGTCGGCGTATATCATCGAACTTTATTCGCCATCTGAAGAGGAAACACGAGAATGAGTATGCGAAGGGTGGAAAAGGGCAGGCGGACCAGCCAAAAATTGAATTGAATATGATAAGAAATATCGAGATTCGTAAAGCAAGCGTGAACTTATGCGTTTTAAAACAGGTTGCGTGACATGGTCTATACAGTCCCTCGTGCTGCGCCGCAGAGGTTGCATTTTGCCAGAGGATGTGTTCTTGCCCACTGTGCATGGAGTCACTTCCAGCAGTGTACAAGCAGTGTTGCTGTATTTGAAGAATACAGTAATATAGCTTATTCCTGCTCCACGCACGAACTGGATATTTTTATGGTCTTATCAAACAAACACGCTGGCCGCGTATGTCTTAAAAGTCCAATGCAAAAAATGTTAAAAGAAAAGAAAAGAAAATGAGTGGATTTCAGTTTTGCTGTTTCTTGCGAGCCACGTGGTCGCGAGACCGATGTCTTAAACAAGCATCGACATATCAAGGGGCTTTCTTGATGTTTGCAGTACATTGTAAATAAACACTTTCTGCCACCAGCGGTTCGCTTAGTAAAAATCAGTGCTTTTATAAGGGATTTAGCTTTTTTTTAAATTGTCTCTGCATTTGATAATGTCAGCATTATGCTGCTTATGCCGGCAACTAAATGTAGCTGTCAAGTGCCAATTTTTACGTTTAGGAATTAAAGGAATGGAATGGAACGATTCAGCCATTCCAGGAGTGGGACTGGGCTCAGTGGCTCCATTCCTAGGAATTGAAAGAAATGGAATTATCGAAAACTCTAATTCCCCGGAATGGAATTGGAATGGAATGGGGGTGCCCATTCCGCAACACTGCTCGCGACCACGTGGCTCGCAAGAAACAGCAAAACTGAAATCCACTCATTTTCTTTTCTTTTTTTTTTAACATTTTTTGCATTGGACTTTTAAGACATACGCGGCCAGCGTGTTTGTTTGATAAGACCATAAAAATATCCAGTTCGTGCGTGGAACAGGAATAAGCTATATTACTGTATTCTTCAAATACAGCAACACTGCTTGTACACTGCTGGAAGTGACTCCATGCACAGTGGGCAAGAACACATCCTCTGGCAAAATGCAACCTCTGCGGCGCAGCACGAGGGACTGTATAGACCATGTCACGCAACCTGTTTTAAAACGCATAAGTTCACGCTTGCTTTACGAATCTCGATATTTCTTATCATATTCAATTCAATTTTTGGCTGGTCCGCCTGCCCTTTTCCACCCTTCGCATACTCATTCTCGTGTTTCCTCTTCAGATGGCGAATAAAGTTCGATGATATACGCCGACTGCACCATGTATAGTTTCGTTGCACAACTTTCAGCGTGCAGCTTGTTAATTTTCTTCGCGACTTATGTAGAAAAATGTGTTCTGCGATGCCATGACTCGATCTGTATTTATCTTGTCTTCTCGACCGAATTGTAATGTTCCTCTTCGCGCTGATCGAGCGGCGGGTTCAGGCAGCAGACGGCACCAACCGATTTATTCTTCTACCTCGATGTCGGTTGTTCGCGTTGTGGCGACGGGTCGGGAGTCAACGTTGACAAAGCTCTTCACACCAAGATACAATTAATGGGGTGATACCGCACCGTTCGAATTGACATTCCCCGTGTTTCCTCAACAACACCGTCCAACTGACTTCTCACCGCCTCAAAAAGGGTCCAGGACAAGGAGCACGAATGCAGACCGGACAGCCGAGACGCGCGGAAGCCAAAACCTCAGTGGCAGCTAGCACCCAGCTCTCCTTCTCAGTTGCCCTCACAGCAACGGTCGCGCCTCGTCTGGCGCGGGACGATCTTTCTGCAAGTCTAGTCAGTTCGGTCACACCAAGAGCGGTGACGATAGTCAACTTCACCTTACGATGGACCTCAACAGACAGCACGAGAGCCATCGAAACCAATCCCGTGCTTTCTGAGTGTCGCGTGACCCTGCAGTCCCGCTCACGGTGCTGGATTGCCTAGGGTGACTCGTAGCGTCCGCAGCGGTCCATCGCAAGGTGAAACGAAGTATGCAGAGACTAAAGTCAAAGGAAATGGGCGGGAATCCGCTAGCTTGCTTGTAACCCCAACCCACTAAAACATATAACACAGAAAACAAGCATCGGAACAAAGCCCAAGTAATAGGGGGACTTACACTACAAATGCAGTATAAAAAACAAGCCTCGGAGCCAAGCGCAAGAGGAGAAGAGGGAAGTGAATCTTGCTTTGTTTTAATGCCAAAGCAAACCCACATTTCGCACTTCAAAGAAGTGCGCACGAATGAACGTGGAAGGCAGCATGGTCGGCTGCCTGCTAAACAACGCGCCTCGAACTATAAGAAAACAATACCTGATCATCTTTCTACGTTGCCCGAGTCAACGAGTTATCAGAGCTCTGCGAGTTATCGCTTCCGCTCCCAGATCTCAGTCTGTGCGCGCGCGTGCATTCTACAAACCGTCGCAGCAACAACAAAAAAAGCATGGCAAGAAGGACGATGAGGAGTGTGCATGGCGGTTTCTTTCTTTGCCGCTCCCTTTTCTCTTTCTTGGTGCTTGGTTTCTTGTTTCCCTCTCGTGTAACGCCATCGATGCCCGATTCGACGCCTGCGCGTCCGCGAAAGGCGCCACGTTAGCCCCCTCCCCCCTTTCCCCCTTTGCTCTTTGCTTCGACGCTTGTTTTTTGTATTGCATTTTTTGGCATATAAGTCTGTTAGGGCTCCACGCGGGCTAGCAGTTTCCCGCTCATTTTATTTCTGAGCAACTGACTCGCTGACTGGCTCGGTATAGCTAACCGTAAGCACTAAAAAAAAAAAAAAAGAATAACCGTGCCCATTCCATTCCCATTCCATTCCGGGCAAAAGGCACTTAATTCCATTCCCATTCCATTCCCCTGAACGTTGCCGCCATTCCATTCCCATTCCATTCCGGGGTCGTGAAAATGCGGAATGATTCGGGAATCATTCCAACTCCGGAGTGGCAACTCCGCAACACTGGTAAATAGTACTTCTCTCTCTCTCTCTTTCTCTCTCTGCGAAAAATATGAATTTTAAAATTCAACCATAAATTTCCAATTATTTACCCTTGCGACGTTTCTTGTCCTCGTCTTCTTTAGGTTTCGTTCCATTTATACATCTAACATTGCCAACGCGTTCTAATTAATCGACCCAGAAATGTTCTCGTGCCTATTTTGTAGAGTTCCCTGAGTTCTTTGTGCGGAATAATGCCCCTAAATAAAGAAGGTAGCGACATCTTCTCCCTCCTCCTCTGACGCGGACACCTTTTATCTTTATGTTTTGCTTTTTTACACCCGCGCGTCGACCGTAGCGCTGGCTGGTTTGGCCCAAGTTAGCAGACGACCTTTCTATACTTGAGTCAGAGCGCACTCAAGAACTGGTAAAATTTTGAAATTTAAGGATTTTAAGGCAGAGTTTTTGACTACACGGCAGGAGTTGCGTTTCTCATATTTTTATGCTGAGTTGCTAAATTCATCAGAAAAAAACCCTTAAAGTTCGTTGCTCAGTTACAAGGCTACACTGAGTTATGACACTTTCAATTTGTATAAAAAATACCTTTTTCAAAAAAGATATAAAAGTATGTGTACACTAATTCGAAGAAAAACGTAAATAGGCGACTGCGGGTGTCCTTTATCTATTTAATAATAAAATCCGAACGCGACTTGGTCGCATTCGAAATCTATAAACCTAGATCTCATAGAGGCATGTCTCTAAAAATATAAAACCTGCGCTTTTTGTTTTTTTATTACGAGTTACGTTCGCGGAGGTAGATATCACAATAGACCCTTTCCGAAATTCAGTCTGGCCACTTTGATCACTATCATCATCTGTGGAACGGCATCTGTGCCATACGAATGGCGGCCTTCTAGTGACTGATAAAGGAAGACGTTGAAGATGCTCCTAAGCGGATATTGCGAAGCCTGTACGTTCGGGGGTCAGTACGAAGCGAAGTAGGGCTGGAACACAAGAGCTACGTAAGCGTTTATTTCTAATTGCTCAGATTCAGTCAATCTGTCGTGGCACACAATCGGCTTTAAAGCACTTTGGTGTATAGAATTTTCTCGAGGCATCTCAGTGGGTTGGAGCTTTGTTCTGAATGCACGTTCTTGGTCACCATCGACCTGAAAGTGATCGAGGAAGAACTCACACTGAACAATTCCTCGCGTGCCGTCGACTTGCGAAAGTGACGGTGCCGATACAAGTTCATTTCCGCCATTGATAGCTAGGGCAAAACCTAAACTGCTTTATGAACCACCAGATGGCACTGAATTTCTGAAAGGGTCTATTTGCCCTAAGATATTGAAGAATGGGCCATTCATTTGCAATTAGAACGAATTGCATCACTCCCGCACAGACGCGACATTTGTACCGCGAACATGAGCCGAAGTACAGCCAGCACCGGAATTATTGTTGGGGCCGTGGGACAGCAGCTTGATAGGCATTCTCAGCGTTCCTGCGTATCGCACGAGATTTGCTTGGTTTCGAAAGCGACGAATACTCTCGTGCTGGGCTGCGGTTTGAGAAACATTGCTATTCGCTGCGTTGTACATTCGTACGTGTTTTTCCTCGACCGAAAACTTACTGCACTTGTCTTTTTACAGGGATGGTTGAACACGAAACGCCTCTAGCGGAATGAAACGTTGCACGTGTGTCGATGGTACGCATGCTGCTTGCAGCAACTGCAAGCCTGGACGACACCAATATATCATAGGCAGCTCGCTGTTAGGACCCTGATCAAATGAGGGATCGCCTTCATTTCTATTCCAGACTTGTTATAAACGGTCTGAAGAGTTTATTTGTATAAGGGCGTAGGCTGCTATGATAATGTTGTGTGTTTGTTTATGTAGCCGAAAGTTAGTCAGCCTCATTGGGTGTCTCCGATGGAGATGAGAAACTTACCAGTGTAGTACAGCCGCTAGTCTGGGTTTTTTAACGTGCATGACGCAGTAGTCATACACGACCACATGCCGGTACGATGCTCATCCAGATTGAAACGGGCAGAGGTGGGGACTGAACACAGAATCACTGGGATGTGCAGCGGGAGCATTCGCTCCACGTGCTCCTAGCTGGTGTGCGCCAGCCCACTCGGCCACCGACCCCAGGCGTAGGCTCGATTCCGACCAGTTTAGAACATGATCGAGGGCCCGATCAAGATCACATCGAGACATTCCGTGATGTCACAGCCAGGAAAGAACTAAACAAACCGTATCTTTAACAAGCGGCACAGCGGCCTGTTTGTCTGTGACCCTTGGGCCACTGTGAAGCAGACGTTGAGAGGCCAAGAGCTCCCTGGACGGCAGACCCGATGTGTACTTTACCTTGAAAGCGTGGACTGCGGCATGTAGACTTGAGACAGACCAACTACCTTGACGATTGGCGTCAATGACTCGGCAGTCCACGCTTAGTCGGGCGCGACCATGCTGGTGCCTTGTAAGTTCAAAACCAGGGATATTGTGGACGATGGTCTTGTCGGCAGGCGACGCCATGCTCCAACCCCAGAGCGAGTTTGCAAGAAATAGCGTCTCAGCTAAGACTGTGAAAGAAAGCCTAACGAGCCGGAGGTGCACGAGCGCTTGAGACTCGACTTCACGTGATACTCCGCTCGCGCGCTAGAATTGGCAGTGTTTTCTTTCAATCTCTGTTAAAAAAAAAAGAAAACTGTGTGTGTGTGTACGTTTGCCTATACATGCCTAGAACTTAAGGCTCATTCACACTGCCTCATTTTCTTACGTTAAGTTAGGTTACGTATAAGTTACCGAAACATTCCTGTCTCGAATGTCGCGTGTTATACTTTCTCCTTGAACTGGTAGCCTCGCTTTATATGAAGCACAGAGGTCCCGGTGACCTCAGCGTAATATTTTGTAACGTAACTTAACGTAAGAAAATGGGGTGGTGTGAACCAGCCTTTAGCGTGCCTCAACGGGCGACACTGCTCCCAGCTGTAGACGAGACATTTAGCCAGTGCAATACAAACCGCTAGCCGGGGAACGTGCACACGACCGCACGCCGGTACCATGCTCATCCAGATCGGCAGGGGTGGGGATTGTCTCTGCTAAGATACAGTAAACTAAGTAAGGGCAGTGAGATTAGGCACCGACGCGCGCCATGCACTTGTGTGTAGCGGCGAGCATGGACGAGCATGCGAGCATGTACACGGCATGTACACGGCCAGCATGTACACGGCGGCGCTGCGGTTGCATGAACTGGAGGATCCGAGCGTTCGGAGTGCCTTCGGCGAGCAGGTTTGACATGGCAGTTTGGCATCGCAAACTGCCTCCCGTTCATATCTTTTCCCCATATGTTCTGTCGCCTATGTCAAATGAAGTGCCCCGCAGGGTGAGCCTACACGTTCGAAGTTAGGTGCTTTGTGGATGGCGTCACCACGGACCCCAGCCACGTGGGCTCCCACAGCCACATGCAGAGAGCACCTGCTTTAGAAGGTGCTTGGTGAGTGGCGTCAGTACGAACCCCGAGCCATGTAGGTTCGCCCACTTACACCTGGCTGAGCATGGCTTTGCGTTTAATTTGCCAGGCACAGTGCAAGCATCGGTCAAGGCAGCATGTTTGTGTTTGTGCGTCGGCGTCTTTCGCTCATAAAGTGAAACTAAAAATAGAAATAAACATTCGTTGCGCTGTAGAAGTTCTCCTTCTCAAATGGAAATAAGTCCGGATCACAGGGACGAAAAACTTTACCGAACTATTGCGTGTACACTAACACTTTTATCCCAATTCGGACGGTCCGCATAAGTCGGGCTCTAGGATTTACTATGGAGGTTTCCGAAGGTGTGGAAGCTTTAAGATTGTGGATAGATTCTCCCAGCCGAGTGAATCACGAAAAATAAACAAGACCTAACTATTATTTTGCGTCACTGTGGCGCTTATTTGGGCCGTATACACTCCGTGCGGTAACTATAGGGGGCGCTTTGAAACACGCGCGCAGCGCCGCTAGCGGAGGAGCTGGCGTTCGACCGTGAGGCGCGTTCAGCAGCCTGCGGCGCCTTTTCGCATGCCAAGCTGTGGCGGCGGAAGCGCGCACGGACGAAACTTTTGCTTTTTGAGCCGATACGTTGAGGGTGACGTTGCATGGGTGCTGGGGCAGACCTAAGAAGGGCATTTAGCTGTTCTCCTTTTCTTATATATTGAGTTTTAGTCGTTATTAGGTGTAATTTCTCTAGTTGCGGCCAAAAAAGGAGTTGGAGCAATTTTCTGAAAAGCAAGACGGCCGCCACCATAATTGCTTTGAGTGGGAAGTTCATTTCGCTCGTCGCTGTAAACGTAGGACTGCTGGAACGACGATATTGGAGGCGAGTTAGATGTACACTAAGTTTCTGCACGAAGTGTGCCAAGTTTCATCTAGACGGCAGGTGTGAAAGTTGTTTCTAACGAATAAAGAAATAAAGCTGTACGGTATATCTAATATTGGACCCAAAATGTTGTTATAGCGGGCTGTGCAAAGTGCAGATTTGGGCACACAGATGCTTGGACTTGACAGTAACATGACACAGCACTTATTATACGAAAAAAAAAAAAAGTGGCATAGGGAAACCAGGTGAAAATTTGGTTTGGGCGGCGTACCTCAATGGGAACCGGTTTTGACCATGAAAAGGCTGTCAAGAGAATACCACTGGTCGCGGGCGGTGGAGACTTTAGAGGTAGGAAGCGACTATAGTCGGTTACAAGTCAAGAAGGTAGGAGAAGCTCCTCCCACAAGCGTGATGCGCCCGTTTCAAATTTCTCCGCAGTCAAAAGAAGAGTTCGCTGGAAACGCTCCTTGTTCCGCTTCAATGGATTCCAACTTATCTCCGATCCCACTTTTTAAGAAAGCGACCTTTGTATTCATCGGGGAGGAAACCGAGCCCCTGAAAGCAGCCTTTGTATCCATCGGGGGGGAAGCTAATCCCCGAAAGCCGTATTTGTTTCCGTCGGTGGGGGAAACTCTAATCTCCCTCTCGTGGGTTCCACAATGCTAAGTCGAAGTCGAAAGATAAAGCAAATATGTACAGAAAGGCAAGACCCTCCTCGCGCGTTGGTCGCGGCGGAGGTGGCGGAGGGATATAGGATTCCCTTTGAGGGGCATTTGCCGCTATACACTCCGTGCGGGAACTATTAGCCCCGAGAGCGAACACAAGCGTCGCTGCGGTCGCCGCGCCCGGATTGGGTGAGGTGTACCGTGACGTCAGGGGGAGTACTCCGCTCCGCGACCTCGCATCGGCTCGCTTCCCAGCACCGGTTTCCTGGTTTGGCGTTGTGCGCCGCAAGCTCTTCGAGGAGCTGAAATTCGTTTACCTGGTGTACAGGACGTTGAGTTAGGTCGATATTGACGTGCTTCCGTACATTTTATAAGCCTGCTTGTCCCTTTTAACTTTAAAATTGCGTTAAAAATCACGAAAGCTATCGGCGGAGGCTATTCTGCCGATGAACCTCCCCGTCCGTCCACACGACACAAGGCAATCTTGCGAGGGGTCGGTGAAGCGGTGGCGCGAGTGTTTCAGACGCTGGAATTCTGTTCCTTGCACGTTCATGATTTAAGACGATATTACATCCCTCTCTCAAGGCATTTGACGTGGCATTTATATCATGGGCCTTTGGGTGGTCGGTAAATTAGCTCACGACCCTGACTCTGCGCTACCACTCTGCATGCGCTGGTTCGCAGATGTTTTAAAGGCCCTGCGTCTGATGATCTTGAAAGTGCTCGTGGAACGGGGTTGTTTTGAATAAATGTAGCTTCTTCGTGAATTAATCATATAGTTTACACATGCATGCAGGCATATTTCTTAGAAGCTGCACAATTATTGGAAATTAGTTTGTATGGTAGCAGCAAAAACGGCCAAATCGCCCCCAGTTGTCTGTATATGTATTGAACTGCCAAACTATGCACGGCAATAGTGCCGTAATATGGAATGTTTATACTTTTTCCTGCCATTCTTTATTCCAGCCTTGGGTATTCCGAAAATACACCGTTTAGTCTGAATTGTCATTTCCAATTAAAAGGGACACTGCTGCAGGTCCCCAAAAGCTTCCTCAGCCTCCAAACTGCCTACAGCTGAACACTCTGACAACAGAGGAAAACAGGAGTAAAAGCAAGCATTCGAACGTCTGTCCAGTAGTAGATGCAGCACTAGTAGCAAAAAATGTGGAACCTGTGAAGGGCGACAGTGTGCGTGAGAAAAGCTTCTGGTATTTTAGCTTCAGGACAATTCGATTTAAGTAAAGCCTCAATTTTAGGGCTCAAGGGGCTAATAACGAGCTAGACACCTTCGCTTACGTTTGTGATGCATTACTTGAGGGTTGATATAAACAAGTTCACAGATACCACCCGTGTAGTCCATTGAAATACTATCCGAATCCAGCAAAGGTCAAATGCGAGCAATGTATATAATAAATGTTCCTTGTTTTTTTACTTTGCCCCTGCACTTGGGCTGTCTTACTTGTAATTCTCTCTTCATGGCCCAGGCTGTATTTAACATGTTGCTCGAGCAGCATGCAGCTTTTCTGCTTCGGCGATCTTGTTTAAAAACAGAGATACAAAAAAAATATATACATAACCTGCCAATTCATTCAGACCATCAGCAGCATTTATTGTGCAAAATGTAAATCTATAGTGATGCTCCTGCAATTGTGGCCACATTTCTTTATTTTCATATACCAGCTGTGATTCATGCGTTGCCGGCCCTGTCAACCATGCTTAAAATGTTGGTTGACGTTTCGCCTGTAGCTACAGGCCATACCTCAATAAAGGCACATATAAAAATTTACACTTTCTACGAAAAACACGCCAAAAAAATTAAAAAGAAACGAGCGCGCCGTCAGCTAGCGTCGTCACAGCCTCCACAGGGCGAGCGGGCCGAGTCGGGGAAAAATTCTCTCCTCGCCGTGACGTCACCCCGGTTCGCCGTAAGGGGGCGCCACGCGAACTTCTCGGGGCTAATAGGGGGCGCTTTGAAAAACGCGCGCAGCGCCACTAGCGGGGGAGCTGGCGTTCAACAGTGAGGCGCGTTCAGCAGCCTGCGGCGGCTTTTCGCATGCCAAGCTGTGGCGGCGGAAGCGCGCACGGACGGAACTTTTGCTTTTTGAGCCGATACGTTGAGGGTGACGTTGCATGAGTGCTGGGGAAGAAGGGCATTTAAGTGTTCTCCACTTCTTATATATTGAGTTTGAGCCGTTATTAGGGGTAATTTCTCCTGTTGCGGCCGAAAAAGGAGCTGGAGCGATTTTCCGAAAAGCAAGACGGCCGCCACCATAATTGCTCTGAGTGGGAAATTTATTTAGCTCGTCGCTGTAAACGTAGGACTGCTGGAACGATGATATTGGAGGCGAGTGAGATGTTCACTAAGTTTGTGCACGAAGTGTGCCAAGTTTCATTAAGACAGCAGGTGTGAAAGTTATGTTTCTAACGAATAAAGAAATAAAGCTGTACGGGATATCCAACATTGGACCCAAAATGTTGTGTTATAACCGGGCTGTGCGAAGTGCAGATTTGGGCACACAGGTGCTTGGACTTGACAGTAACATGACACAGCACTTATTATACCAAAAAGAGGTGGCAGACCAAGTGGAAATTTGGTTTCAGCGGCGTAACTCAATGGTAACCGGCTTCGACCATGAAAGGGCTGTCAAGAGAATACCACCCGTCGTGGGAGGTGGAGACTTTACCGGTAGGAAGGAACTAGTGGACTGTACTCCCAATTAAATAACTTTACGAAAGGTGGTTCTAAAGCCGAGAAAACAAAGTTGTCGGCCAACACACGGTTTGGCCGCCAAGGGCTTTTGCGGTCAGCTGTTGTGTAATAACCTGTTATGCGAGGTGCTGATTTTCGGCGCACAGGTACTTTGACATGACCGTAGCTTGGCACAACACTTATTATAACAAAAAGAGTTGGCATAGCGAAACCTGGTGGAAATTTAGTTTGGGAGGCGTAACTAAATGCGAACTGGCTTTGACCGTCAAAGGCTGTCAGATAATATCACTCGTCGTGGGAGGTGCACACTTTACAGGTAGGAAAGCCGAGAGAAAAAAAAATTGTTGTCTACAGATCTCGGAATGTCAGCGTTTCCACAGCCAAAAGGAGGCTGATCAAGAAAGAAAGCACACCACATAAACTTTCATACTCAAACGACGATTCTCCAGTGATTTCGAGTTTCATTGTTGTTTTCTTTAGATTTATATTTGTCAATTTTTTTACCATTCGAATCTTTCTTCATGAAGTACAGATTGCGTGCCATACTTGTCCAGAAATACCATCGACACGTACGATGGGGACGAAACTTCTTTGGAGGGCATTCCTCCAACGAAATCGGCACTGCATACGCGCGATGGCATTTCAGTTCGTCTCATCGGCGCTGACACATGTAGGCGTTACTGGTACGAAAACAAACGCAGATCGCAAAGCGGCAGTGTAGAATATGTCAGCCGTGCCGACACAGTGGCAGACGTGATCGGGAGACCAAATTTCTCGCGTCGCACGGCACGGCTCCATCGTTGTCGCTGTCCCACAAAACATCGGCGAGGTGAAAAACTGTGAAACTTTGTCCCCACGAGATACGACGCATAACTATTGAAGCACTTAATGACGGAGCAAAGGCAGCACTTCATGCTGTGAACCCAGCGGAACCGCACCGCTCCGACTGCAATGCGTACCAACGTACGCGGCGTGGTTTCGGTTTCGTTTTCTCTGGGGTTCTCACTGCCTACCTTCGGTACCGGCCGCGCGGCGGCGCGCCAGTCGCGTCGCACGGAGTGTATAGTGAACTGTACTTCCAATTGAAACAACTTTACGAAAGGTGGTTCCAAAGCCGAAAAAAAAAAAGTTGTCGGCCAACACACGGTTTGGCCGCCAAGGACTTTTGCGGTCAGCTGTTGTGTAATAACCTGTTGTGCGAGGTGCTGATTTTCGGCCCACAGGTACTTTGACATGACCGTCACTTGGCACAACACTTATTATAACAAAAATAGTTGGCATAGCGAAACCAGGTGGAAATTTAGTTTGGGCGGCGTAACTAAATGGAAACTGGCTTTGACCGTCAAAGGCTGCCAGAAAATACCACTCATCGTGGGAGGTGCACACTTTACAGGTAGGAAGGGACCAGTGGACGGTACTTCCAGTTCGAACCACTTTGCGATAGGTGGCTGTAAAGCCGAGAAAAAAAATTGTTGTCTGCAGAACTCGGGGTGTCAGTGTTTCCACATCCAAAAGGAGGCTGATCAAGAAAGAAAGCACACCACATAAACTTCCATACTCAAACACCGATTCTCCAGTGATTCCGAGTTTCATGGTTGTTTTCTTTAGATTTATATTTGTCACTTTTTTTACTGTTCGAATCTTTCTTCATGAAGTACAGATTGCGTGCCATATTTGTCCGGAATTATCATCGACTCGTACGATGGGGACGAAACTTCTTTGGAGGGCATTCCTCCAACGAAATTGGCACTGCATACCCGCGAGTGTGAAATGGCATTTCAGTTCGTCCCATCGGCGCTGACACATGTAGGCGTTACTGGTACGAAAACAAACGCAGAGCGCAAAGCGGCAGTGTAGAATATGTCAGCCGTGTCGACTCCAGCCGGCTCCATTGCTGTCGCTGTCCCACAAAACATCGGCGAGGTGAAAAACTGTGAAACTTTGTCTCCACGAGATACGACGCATAACTATTGAAGCACTTAATGACGCAGCACAGGCTGCGTCGTTAAGCTGTGAACCCAGCGCAACAGCACCACTCCGACTTCAACGCGTACCAACGTACGCGGCGTGGTTTCGGTTTCGTTTTCTCTGGGGCGCTCACTGCCTACCTTCGGTACCGGCCGCGCGGCGGCGCGCCAGTCGGGTCGCACGGAGTGTAATAGCGAGTTCGTTTCACGGCACTCGTGCCCACGCGTGCCCACTCGCAGCGTGGAACGGGTTCGTTTCGGCCGGCACTCCACGAGTGGTTGCACTCTCCGAGTTCGTTTCAGCGCTGACACCCCACGGGTGCATGCACTCGCTGCACCGAGAAAATCGGGAGTGCGCCAAAATGCAATCCCGTCATGCCTCGCTCCGGCGGGGCCGGCGAGGACCGGGAGCAGACGACGAGGGTTCGTCTGCTACGATGTGTCGCGGAACCGAACGAAAAAAAAAGTAGATTTTCTGATAGAAATCGCGTCCCGCGGGCAACGAAATCAAACGCGAGGTTGAATTGTGAGTGTCTGCTATTTCACGAAGGAAGCAATTGACAACCCGTGATTTATTTGCAGGTTTTAAATCGCTCTGCTGCCGTACAAACGCTGAAATATACCAGTGTGTAAAGAAATGCTCAGAACAAACGCAACAGCGGCCCCCGAGATGTCTATCACCATCCGTGTGCGGGTGAAAAATTTAACATTTGTCGACAAAACTCCCCCAGCAGAAACCTCTGACTGCCCAATAAGCATCAGAGAAAGCTAAAGATGGAGACTTTACACGAGGATTGGGCAACATCATCATGTTTAACATTTACCTACGTCAGCTAACTTGCCCCGTCGTCTTTTGTTCGAGAAAGCTCTCGTTCTCGACGCCCTCACCAAGGCTAATATCTAATCCACCTATAATGACAATCCAAATCGAAAGTCCCAGTTTTGCTGGATATTCCAACAGGCTAGTTTTAAGCCGTACCCTTTCAGTGGTTCACGCGTAATACCATGCTCAAACGGACCAAGCTTCTGCTCGGACAGAATTATCAGTTTTCTTCAGTGTAAACGGTTATAAGAATTGAAAGATCGCAACCAGCTGCTTTATAGACAGCTGGTTGCGGAAATTTACGCAGTCTGTAATTATCTCTACGGCAGCCTTGCTGCTTGAAGTCATCGCAACTATAAACTACAGGTTGCAGCGACCAACGTTTGTAGATAAACTTTGGTAGCGACTGCATTCTCGCATTCCCACGCATCACTCCGCACAGAAAGGCACTAGTTTCGGTTTGAAGTCGGTACCTTTTCTATAACATAGATGGCGGCAACATCAGTCTTCTGCACTCGGTGCATTTGGCGAGTTCGTTTGAGTCCAGTTTTCCGTGCAACACTCTATGAGTGCGATGCATTCTGGGAGAGAACTCGAACGGTGCCAGTGCGTGTGAAACGAACTCGCTATAAGTCATTTGTATTTTCTTTCTATTTCACCTTTTTATTTTATTTGGGCCAAATGAAGTGAAGAACAAGTAAGCCAATTGTATTTTCTTTCCATTTCACCGATTTTTTAGTAGTAATAAAAGCTGGAATAGTCCAAAACAATTGTTGATAACTTACAAAAAAAGGCTTATCGATAATTTGTTTATATTGAAAACCAGTTTTTATTTTATTTCAATTGACCCCGGAGGTTTTATGCATTCACACTCTCACTTGTTGAATGCGCCACCTTCAAGCACCTCTGATGTAAATCCCAGCGCGATACGTTGAGAAAACGATTTCTGAGGACCGCCCAAAGTGGGATCGAAGCGTTACTGTATACGTGCTAGATGGCAAGGCCTGCACATCACTCCACCCTACCTGGATCCCGTCCCGCCCCAGGCGACAAACATTATGCAGCTCGACAACAATACGCCGCCCAGCGGCGTATTGACCTGGCGACGGCGCGGACACGAGCTTGGCAGCGTTACGTAGATCCACGAGTGAAGACGTGTGGGGAGAAGAGGCCCAGGCTTTCTTTTATTTTTTTTATGTGGTCTTGGTATAGTGAGTATTCACTGGCGGTCATAGCTGTTTGCGCGACCGCTGAGCTGACGGCCAGCTTCCACAGTTCTTTTGCGATGTGCATTCCACACCATCAAGATTGCCTATCTTAGCAGTCTATTAAAGGAGCTGTGCAACGATTTTAACGTTGAAAGAATTGTCATTTTCTGCTTTTGATATTGTTCACTGTGCCACAAATGGCAGAAAACACACCTCCTTTCATCGAAATGTTGCGATTCCGCCGCGTAATAGCGAGGCAAAACTTAGAATATTTCCCGACCTGCAGCCACGAGCGGCGGCCATGAGAAACAAGCGGCGTGACGTCGCTTGGGTAGTTGTAAAAAAGATAGCAAGTTGTGTGAATACCTGCTCGATAAAAGGTAACTTTTCTATAAATCTTGTCGTTCCAACATATATATAAATGCGTCAAAAGCCTGGTATCATCGACAAAACTTTTATTGTACGGAGTTTTAGTGGCGCCATCTATCCTAGGTCCACAAAACCGCGAATAGCCGCCAGAAGCCGGAGGGGGAGGGGGACAGCGCCGGTAAGGTGTTCTAGTACACCCTAGCGCCGGACGGGCAAGGCCGGGTATGGCCGGACCCGGATGAGACTTTCCTCCTTTCACCGTATATTTCGCGGGGCGCCCGCCAGCACGTGGTCACGCGGTCGCGAGCGGATGAGTTCTCGCTGCTCGCTGATGGCTCTAAAGAGAGAACTCTTCCGGAACCCTGCGCCTTCTCAAGTGACGTCACTGCGCACGTGACCCGGAAGACGATGTACGAGTTGAGAGGCGGCAAAAACCTGGATCTTTTTCATTTTTTTAAACAAAAACTAGGGTATCCAGGCAAAATCTGTTATCCGTAGTTCACTACAGAAGTTTCAGGCATCAACTTCCACAATTATTTAAGCAAAGCCCTGAAATTGTTGCATAGCTCCTTTAATGTGAGCTCGTTCTGAACATCTGCTCTAAACACCGCTTTCCACTTCCGGTAAGCTAGCCGCGTTCCGCTGATGAATGGCGTGAACCACTGTCCCCATTTGCTTGTATGCCAACAATTAGTCCCTGGCGTCGTTTTTGGTGTTCGTGAAATGGCCCAAGAACGATTGAGTGGCTCCCTAAAGACGGCAGTCCTCGGTAAGTACGACCGGAGGCGTATAGTCGGGCTTCATAGCCTATAAACTCCTTGATCTTTTTTTTATGTTGAAGTGGTTTTTGTTGCATCTAGCAGGGCCATTTTTGGTCGCGGACGGGTCAACTTCTCGATTGCCGGATCGGTCTAAATCTCAATAAAAACCGGTACGTAAACAAAAAAAAAAAAAAAAAAAAAAAAAAACTTACCGGTTTTCACGAGATACAGGCCTCCAAATTTTGCCATTTGTCGTTCCAGCAGGCATGTTTGGCAATTTTTAGAAAAATAAATAAAATTTCAATAAATACGATTACTTTATATTACAAGCAAGCTGTGCTATATTTTGTTTTTAGAACGTATTAGAATTATTCTAATTTTATTCTTTTAGTTATTCACTTTCAAACATGCCCCCTCCATCAGTGCGCGTTAATGCAACTGTCCACCTCTTCATGCCTTACGGTTTTTCCTGCCCCCCAAAGTTTTTTGCTGGTCAAAACAAGCTGTAGATTCGTTTATACCAGACACTCGACAATGGCATATAAAAACATCAGTTGATTTAAAAATGTCGACCAGCCACCCTTTAGTCGGTCTTATCTGAAATCACCCCTTGTATGTTTCTTGCATGTGGTGCTGTGACGCTTGCTTTTTTTTTTCGTATTTTAACAAAGACTGGTAAGTCAAAGGTGATCTATTCCCTTTGACTTACCAATTGCGTGTTTCACTCCAATTCATGGAGTGAAACACGCAATTGATTAGGCTCGATAGTCCGTCTTGCTCCTTCGGTGTATTGACGAGTTGCATCAGCCCTATTTACCGTGTGCTTCCGACCGAACTTCAAGAGAATTAATCAGGTACGTCCGACGCACACGCAGACACTGGGCGAGTTACTTCCGCTGCAGTTGATGCCTCCTCTATCATGTCATAGTGTAGGTGGGCTTGAAGGAGTGACACTTCTACAGCGCTTCAAAAAGTCAGATTTTCACGCAATAATAAGTTCGTGGCATTCGTATCCTCTCCTAAAACACTGCAACGGGAGAACCCACACTAAGGGTGATCACACTGCCCAGCAGCGAACGAGTATCAACGCGCACGCTTTACGCGTACTCTACGTTGGGCCACTCATGACACTTCTTAGGCAGTTTTCTTTTTCAATTTACTTCGGTTGTCATGCATCGTTGGTTCGAAGTCTTCGGCGGTAAAGTATTTAGAGCAAACCATCGCGTAAATCGAAGGCTCCTTCGCAGATCTCAAATCCGAGATCCACTCCTTCAGCGCGCCGGCCGCTGGATATCGGTGAAAACTAACCCCAAACTCGGTGCAATAGGTATTGCACTGAGGCTATGAATAGTATCGGACCACTTTCCGTTGAAATTGCTTTCATAGTGATACCGTACGAGGAAATAAACGCAATATGTCGCACGTTCTTGGCCGCGACTGCAGATAGCCTATGGGGCAGCCATCTTCCTATCCATTTATTGCTGATGATGATAGCGCGACAGTAGCGCCACCTTCAGTTCGATCCCGAGGCGAATACGTTATCATACCAAAAAAAAGGAACCGCTGCACTTCCTGTTAGCTTCGAACATGACGTCTCCCAAGAGGTTTGATCCTTTGTGGCGATGGCGTTGGATATCTAGTGCATGGGTGTGTGGGAAGTTTACGGTGGAAGAAATTTCGTAATTAAATCCAAAGAAAACAATTTGGGCGCAGTGTAAAGACAGCTACAAAGGAGAAAGGAATGGCTGGCACGGTGTAACGAGAACGCTGTGCAAACGTCGACTCTACAGATGTCAGGTGAAGTTCAAATGAAGATGAGTTAGATATACAATTAGTTTAATTATAAAGTAAACTCTGATGCGTTTACCTTTTAGAGCACATAATGTGTGTGAATATATGAACTGTTCCTTTTCCAAGCGAAACAAAACTTATGCACCCATACTGCTCATATCCCATAATACGAAAGACCCACTGATATATTTTATAAATTTTTCTCAATGAAGTTCAATTTTTTTGTTTGGTCATGGTTTTCTAGCAGAATTAACCTGTCAGCTATGGCACATAAATGGCAATAGTTTTGTTTACCTGCCTTGAATATTATTCTAATTGGCGATATTTTAATTAAATAGGTGGGCGAGCACAGCACTAACAATATTTTGTGCTTTATGAATATAATACGCTAACAAGATATGGGGAAGTGTTTTAGAGCACTTAAAATTGTAATGTCCACTGATAAATCCACTTAATATTTAAAAAAAATATTCAAACGGGTATTTTATGTGGTCTTATTTTAATATATGGGTCCTATGGGACATGCGTTTTTTGTGTTATTTTATAAATAGGGAAGCAGGGATTCATTGTGAAGACATACTTGAATTTAGTTGTATGTGTAGTTGGTCACTGTTGCCTTGTCATGCAAACACTGTTACAGGCCTGGTTAACTTACCGGAAATAATTTTATATGGGAAAGTATTCGACCGTTATAATGCGCAAGAGTTGAGTTTCAAGGTTTGTTAATTTCGCTCCTAGCATTAATTTAGAAAGTTTCGGTGCACAAAATGGGGGCGTGTGTGAATCACGCCGCTGACATTACTTTTACGTTTTTTTTTAGAGTTCATTTACACATGTTACATCATATTTTGATTTACAAACGAGCCAGGTGTCAGTTTTCAGATAAATTAGGGGATGTCCGTTGTCAGGGTGGCCGAGTGGTCTAAGGCGCCAGACTCAAGGATTATTCCTTGTCCCAGCAGGGGTTTGAGATTTCTGGTCCACAATTGTGGGCGTGGGTTCGAACCCCACTCCTGACACTATTTTTTTAAAGTTTTATTTAATTTTTTTTTTATGTTGTTACTGTAATGCAAAGAGAAACAAAGTGGCGTCGTGCCACTTTGTTTGTGCATTTGGGATTCAATATTTCACTGGGACTCCAGAGTACTGTGAAAAAAACAAAAACCTTTAATGAATTGCGCATGGGGTACGCTTCCTGCCAGTTGAATTGACAGACTCTGTGTCGTATGATTTCATTGTGCTACTTGGCTAACGCTGTATCTGGAAGAGCCGCATGCGTGGCAGTGCGCGGCATGCCGATATAAATGTAGAGCCTGCGTGTCGGTAGTTTTATCAGAGAACCATACAAATACAAGAAGTGTATCGGGGTCTGAGAGATGTCCCGGATTGGTGGCCAGTCGCCGACGGGCTGGTAGCATTAAGATATTTTTATTCATTCAGAGTTGGCCGTAGCACGGCCTGTGTGTTGAAAACATGCCTGCCTTTACGAGTCTCTTTACGCACTAAAACATTCTGGCAACAAATCTTTAAAAAGTTGGTGCTTGTGCAACAAAACAACGCCGAAATAAACGCAGGAAAGAGGATATAGACCGAAAGAGGACAAGGTGAGCCGTTCCTGTTCCCGTCCATCTTTACGCTTGTGTTTAATTTAGCGTTTCTTTCTTCTTTCCTTTTTTTTTTTTGTACAAGAAGAGTGTAGCATCTTCTCACAATGGTCAACTCATATAAGATTTATATTTCATTAAAAAAACACGTCGATATACCGTTAAGACAGTGGTGGTGCAGTCGAGTTGGTGTGAATTTACCATTCTTTTAAGCCGCCTGAGACGTGGATGGAGAGCGAGAAGAATCCAACGTGGAAGAGAGAGGAACAAAATGATAGAAGGTAACGTTTCAAACTCTACTTTAGGGTTCATCTGGTCATGGTCGTGGCAATCCTATTTCTTGAAAAGTGTTCGCGCGACTGTGCTTTATCATTGGGGTCTCCTTTTGCTCACTGGTGATATAGAGGCAAATCCTGCCCACTGACGAAGGAACAGGAGGCTAAGCTTGACCTTGTGACTAATGTGGTGCAACGACTTGAGATCAATGCAAGTGTTCTTGATTCCATCAATAAGCTTTTACAGAATCATATTACCCTAACGGATAACTTAGAATCATTAACAAAAAGAGTCTAAGAGCTGGAAACTAGTAGGGTACGTTGTTGGGCTAGTTAATTCATCTTAGAAAAATATATAAAATAGCGCAACAGAAAGACAAGGACAAGAAGTATACAGGACAAGCGCTAACTTTCAACTAGTTTTATTCAGGAAAATTGACCACATATATACACACGACAGGCAAAGCAGCACCACGTAAAAGTTGATTAATTTTTCACCCGATCACTCAAAAACTGAAATTCATTACAATGAAGAACAATAGAAGTGTCGCTGACACACGCCGTCCCACTTTTTTTTTGATAAAGAAAGCTTCCAATAGCTCTTGAGCGACCGTCTCTCGGCTTCTTCCTAGTATCCGTATCTGCTGAAGTCGCGGAACACAGCCACACGTGTTGCAATGTATTGGCAAATGCGAGCCATATTTATTATTTACTGATAATGCGTGCTCCCGCGTGCTCGGTAACTGATGCACCGCCCCGTCTGGCCGATGTGTACCTTACCGCAACTCAGTGGGATTTCGTAGACCACACCCACTGTGCAGTCCACGTAAGGGGTGACGTGTTTCTTATCACATGGCATTTTCGCCTTCTCATCAGAAATGCGGAAGCACAACCCAGTCAACTTCTTTGTGGCAGTGAACACACCAGGAACATCGTACTTGCTTGCAACTTTGTTCAGATTGTGGGCAACCTTGTAGATGTACGGAATAACTTCTGTTCTTGTTGTTCTCTGCCTCGTTGGGACCTTTCTTTTCAACCCCTTCATTTATTTATTTTTTTTTTTTGTAGGGCGGTCTCCGCCACAGTAACCAAGACCAAACACGGGAAGCGCCGAAACGCATCCCCCCTTATGGTCGCCATTTTGGTTCATAAAATCGACAGTTTCTCCTTGATTTCTCTCTCCATTCTTGGCGAGCCAATCCGAATTTCCGGTGACAGGTTGCTTTATCGAGCCATTTCTTCAATACCAAGGTTTTGTTATCCCCATACTGGCGAAGCAAGCGCCCGTCTTCGCACAGCGCCACTTCTTGTGGTGTCAGTGCTTGGCGGCACTGAAAAATAATTTTCCTGTCGTGAAATACGCAAGAATAATACCGTTAGAAGATGTATCTGTATGCGTCGGGATTAACACGCTCCCCCATTATTTGCTACAATGTCGATTCGTTCAAATGACCGTTGTTCGCTAAAACGTCGTTCGCTCATGTGATATGGACCAGACCTGAAATGAGTCGATATTCGCTTTTTTCTATATCAGACAGAAAAAAAAAAAAAAAAAAAAAGAAAAAATAAGAAAAGAAAGAAAGAAAACAAGATAATAAGAAAGAGAGTTTTGGGGCGATTCACACGGAGGTTGAAACAGTCTTTCTAGGTATACAGCGGTATAACTTTATTGTTTGCAAATAAATAAGTGCATGTGTGCTGTAGTCTAGAACTTGTGACAGCGCACTTTCAATCAATTTACTGTAACTTTTTTTTTTTGGAGAGTAAACTGTAGTTGTGGAAGGAAATCTCGAAAAAGAAGACTTGGGCTGGAACAAAACTAAGTTACAAATACAGCCGCACGCTAACAAATATATCCAGTTACATTTACACCTGCTCAAAAAAAAAAAAAAAAAGTATAAAAATTTCAAATGGCTTTACGTTTTTCGGTCTTCCGAGAAACACGTTTTAGACTGAGTGAACCATGTGGTCGGTTTGCCTTGCTGCATACCCGACCCGGAGGAATAACACGGAGCCAACGGTTTCAACAACAAGAAACTACATTTAATTGGACATGGACAAAACGATTAACATTGCTACCGGCGCTGCCGGAGTCCAGGCAGTGACTCTCCGTGCGCCGCCTCTGATCTGCCTTATCAAGGCGGCGCATCCGATGTGCGCGTGGCTGGCGTGACGTCGCCGCCACGCGGGAAAAGTTCGGCTTGAGCCTCGCAGTCGGGCAACTTGGCTTGGGAGCCGCCAGGGTGCCCACAACCACGACGCCTGGTCCACTGCGTTCGTTGTTGTTTCTGTCTTCATATAGCTTTGGACCTCTGCCAGCGGCACGTCTCAAGGTACTCAGCATGCCAAAGTGGAAAGAAATACGTATCGTTCGTTAGATACTTCCCGCCCTGAAAAGCTGCCATCGTCGGCCGGCTAGCTCAGTCGGTAGAGCACGAGACTCTCAATCTTGGGGTCGTGGGTTCGAGCCCCACGTTGGGCGGAGAGTTCTTTTTATTTTGCCGCCTTCAACATAAAGTTTATCGGCGGCTTTGTAACGACACGCATCTCACTTCCAACGTCATTGTGAGCCGTGTTCGGTTGTACTACTCTATACTTATGATCAAAACAAAAACATCTAAAAAGGTTGTTTTGTTTTTTTTTTTCTACGAGGAGCACGAGGTGGTAAAGCCTGTTTCAGCAGCTGTTTGTATCTCGAGTGGCATCCATCGCAGAATTGATCCTGGCTCCGTTGGCTTGATGTGTGGAACTTTCTAAAATGGAAAAAGCAGAGCTTAGGAATTATCAGAGCGTGGACGTTACTCAGGAATTATCAGAGCACGGAGGTTACTCAGGAATTATCAGAGCATGGAGGTTACACAGGAATTAACAGAGCATGAAGGCTACTCAAACCTCTCATGTCATATATAAGGAAATTCCTGAGCTCCCAGCACTTGCATACAGCTCGGCGAGGTAACTTTATTTCCAAGAAACTGAAACCCTTTAGGAGTTCTAAGCGCCAGTTCTTGGTATCAAGGCCTGATTGTAACTTCACTAGAAGTTATGTTAATGAAATTGCATCCGATCGCCTGTAAGATCAGTTTTGGACCGAACCTTCCTTGTCCGTATGACCACAAACAGAACCCCCGCATTATTATCAGGCGACTACTCACGACTCCGGGAACTTACTCGACTGGCTCATGCTTCATGCACGTGATGGACACGTATTTTTTACGCACTCGGGCGCAGTATTGCGGACCTCACCGAACCCTCGCTGTCGCTCGCTCTGCCACAGAGGCGGATATGCAAAAACTCTAACTAATGAAAAAAAAAAAAAAAAAAAAAAACCGCAAGAATTAATGTTTTTGTTTGAAAGCTTTCGAATGTGTTCTTTATTCTTTTAATACTGGGCCCTTAACCCGACTTTTTTCTTTCATATCGATTATTTCTTTCAGCGAGTTTATCTATCGTTCTTGGCACTTACGTTTCGAGAAAGGGGCGTACGGCAACGTGATAAGGTTTTATCTCACTACTAACATTTCCTTGGAGGACGTACACGTGGAACACCGAATGGCGATGAGAGCCACAAAAGGTTCTGCTACGAAGTAATTTAGTTACAGGTTACTCGGGCCAACGTGTAATTCAGTTGCATTTTGAAAAATCTTTCTACAAATTTCACCTATTCAAGTTACTTACAAAATAACTCAGTTAAAGGGGCGGTGCAACAATATTAAATTGGAATGTATTTTCACTTTACACGAGCCTAATGGCACTAGTGGAAATCAAGGATACTCGCATGCAACGCCATTGACTAGGAAACTCCTTTGTTGCGCTGTAATTTGGAGGACAAAACCGAGTGTTTTCATTCAATCTCTCCTTTGCAAAATGTGATGACGTAGCTGGGCGGTAGCAGTACCGCCCAGTGACGATCTTTGAATGCGGCTTATAGATTGGACCCGAGCATGGCGTGGACACTCGATTTGAGCTCGTGATAATTGATAGCTCGAAACGCATTCGGGTAGTGTCCTGTGTCCAATCGCTGCAATGACGACAACAGCCAAACCATAACAATGTCTGGAACTCAGCGCGTGTCCTGTGCCTTGCCAACCCCAGCGCATGGCTATGATCAACATTGGCGGCATAGAGTCGGCTCCAGATCACGTGGCCGCTTGTTCTGGTTGCGAGTTGAGGGGGTGAACTCTGCTCGTTTTTCTTTACTTTTTTTAGTGACTTCGATTGCGTGTGGTGAAAAACGAACGGGTATTTCACAAGTCATTAACGTCAGGGATCCGTTCTAAGCGGTATTTGCGCAAAATACAAAAATCGTTACATCGCCCCTTTAAATGTCCTAATTACTCTCGCTAATCCGATCACAATCTTAATTTACTTTCTCTCTCTTTCAATCTCTAACTACTCTCAAAATATATGATGTCGAGATGTGCTGCTGCTGACCACCAACCGCTTGTTGGCCGACGAAGAAAAGATGCGATCAGTTCGGTGATCTCCTCACAAGAGTGTGCTGAGAAGTGGCAACACATAGCATCGATGTTGAGACGAAATCATTCTTAATCTGTGTATTGGTCAGCATAATTTTGATCAGTATAACTAAAATGGGGAAGTCATCACAGGTACTGAAATATCATCGTGTAATTTAGAATGTATTTGGTTACCCTAAATTGTGCTACACTAACTTCGAATATTTTAATATTTTTTCAGCCCTGCAGATGGCCTTGAGTGCATCTAGCACACTCCTTGTGACAGTTCACAATAATGGCAATTGTGTGAAGTATATAGGTGTCACTTGCCCCGGCGCAGACATGCGCACGCTACCTTTCATCCCACGAATGTCCAATCTCACGATTAAATCATTCTAGCTTACTGCAAAATATATAAAAATAAAAGAAAAAAGGCTTGCATGTCTATTCCCCTTTTAAAGCACTCTGGAATCTATAGTCGGTGGCAGGTTAATTAAAAGTTCGGGGGAAGCTCCTCCCACCTCTTTCCCCTTTAGCAGAGCGAACGCTGGAGAGGATGTCGCCTCGTCTCCAGTAATCCCTCTGCCAAAGTGGAAAGAGGTGGATAAAGTTTCCCCTAAACCCTTAACCCGCCACCTAATATAGTAATTACAGTAAGGGTGCAGCATTTATCAGCCTTATGAAGCTTCTCAAAAAGGTATTTCCCTTTAGACGCAAGACACCCATCAACGTTTGGATTTTGTGGAATCGAAATGAATGCATCTTGACTTCGATATTCCCGAAATATATAAAACCATTTTGTTTACTTCATGCGTACAGTTAATTGCACACAAGTCAGAGTTTTTTTTTTAAATGTAATTTGTTTACGATGCCGTGCTCATCGCATTATTTCTCGAAAACGTATTTGAGTCAATGGCGATGTTCTACAATTTGATTTTCTAAGTGAGAACTGAAAAAAAAAAAATTGTCTGTCTATAATTGCACTATTGAACGGTACAACCAACGAAAAATAAATAAATGGGGTCTAATATGACCACAAAAGGAAATTTTGATTTAAAAGCGAATCAACAAAGAAAAACGGGGAGGCAGCGAAACTACTAAATCGGGTACGAGCTTGTGTTTTTTCAGCGGGCATTTATCGAGTGTAACGTAGCGTTCGTCAAATACTTCCCCCCCTGGAGAGTTCCCATCGTCGCCCGGCAAGCTGATTTCAATTTCGAACGCGGTGGCATGCGCACGTGGGATGGAACGCTCCGCTGTGAGCTCGATGACGGCGGCTCCGAGCCGTGGTGATGCCGTACGCGGCGATGTTCCAAATCACTACGCAGTGATACTGCCTACCCTGCCGACAGGAGAAGCCATGAAATGCAGCCTTATGCTGCATGCTGATACCCGGGGGCGGCCGTACCGTGCTGAAGACTTCGTATGGCCTCTGAACCAGGTGGGAGTTCGGGAAGACGTAGCAGGACTTGGCGCGTTTCAAATGGGGCACGTCTGGCTGCTGAAGCTGCACACCACCTCCGCAAAAGAGAAGCTTCCGCGAGAGGGGACCATGCTGGTGAAGGGGCGACCATACCTAGTCATTGATCCAGAAAACGAGAGCTGAAGGTAAAGGTCCACTGGGTGGCTTTCGACGTATCTGCAGACGCCCTTCGACGAGACTTCGAGCCATACGGGGAGGTCAAGGGTGTTACCCGCGAGAAGTGGAGAATCGAGGGCCTGGCAGACGTGGATTCCACTACCGTCGTCGTACGCATGATGCTCCGTCAAGACCTAACACCGGAGTCCCTGCCGCATCAGCTCCGCCTTTGCGGAGGCGCGTTGCTGGTTGTTGTCCCCGGACACGCACTGGTGAGCCTCCGCTGTCGACGCACAGGACACATATGGCGCGACTGTAGAGTGCCGCGGTGCGAGGAGTGGCGAGCCTTCGGGCATGAGGCCTCGGATTGCGTACGGTCGTACGCTCGAGCTGCTGCCAGCAAGACCACCGACAGCCAGGACAGAAACCTCGTAATGGATGAGGAAGAGGCCGAGGCGGCGGCGACTCCAGCCGAGAGGATTTCTTCGCAAGACCCTCAAGCGTCCGGTGAGCAGTAACGCGCACTGATAGCGATGCCGGAAGGTCAGGTCTCCGCCGTAGCACTGACGGCAGAAATCACTGTTGCTGAAAATGAGCCAAACGCGAAGAACACCAATGAGACGACACCGGCGCAAAGGACCCGACTGACGCACTGGACGCTAGAGATGGTACAGCAATGGAGTTCGCGACTGAGGCGATCAAGCGGCAGCTCAGCGACACGGAGCAAAGAACCGACCAGACGCTCCAGCAGACTAAGGGTCCCTGGTTCGTAGTGACGAGCAAGAGGGGACGACGCGCTCGCCGCAGTCGTTCTTCGTCTCTTCCCAGGTAGAGCGAGAGCGGAACACTTCCGGTTAAAGCATGGCTGGACGAAGATGACATATTTGTTCCCTGTACAGTGAACTGTATCTTATGCAAAAGTCCCGAGTCGATAGAGCATGTGTTTTTTAGACTGTTGGGACGCGGTGCTCTACTGGGATGTACTGCAGCGAACTCTTAAAAAGGAACTTCCTTTAAGCGCACACAGGATACGTTTTCTGCCTCTTGCCCCGACCGACTCTGTGTCGTATGATTTACTTATGGTTATAGACTTACACAGTATCTGGAAGAGCCCCATGGGAGTGCGGCATGCTGACGGAGTTGCTCGACCAGTATGTCACTATTTTACTCAGAGCAGTAGTCAGATTAGAGCAGTGTATAAGGTTTTGGGAGATGAGCCTGATTGGTTACCAGTCCTAGACGGACTGGTCATATTAAGATCATGTTAATCAGTCTGCGTCAATCGTAAGTCAGCTTGGCCCTTTCTATAAGTGCTTCTGAAGGTATATTGTGTAAATAAATAATGTCTGGCAAAAAAAAAAAAAAAAAAAGTCGCTTGGCTACTTTAGTCGGTAGAGCATGAGACTCTTAATTTCGGGGTTCGAGCCCCACGATGGGCGGATATTTTTGTTTTGCCTCTTTCAAAATGATAAAATTGTATCGGCAGCTTTCAAATGGGACAGATGTCGCTTCCATCGTCATTGGGAGGCTTCTTCAGTTGTACTACGTACTCAACACTTATGATCAAAACTAAAACATCTAAAAAACTCTTTTTCTTTTTTTTCTTTTTTTTCTTTGTTTTTTTGCGAGGAGCACGGAATGTTAAAGTTTGCTCGGGAGACGTTTGCATCTAGTGTGGCATCCATCACAGAATTTATCCTGGCTCCATTGGCTTGATGTGTGGAGCTTTCCAAAATGAAATAGCAAAGCTTAGGAATTATCAGAGCATGGAAATTACTCAAATAACAGACGCACGTATCAAATATAAGGAAATTGCTGAGCTCCCAGCACTTGCACACAGTTCGGAGAGGTAACTTTATTTCCGAGAAACTGAAACTCTTCAGGAGTTCTTAAGCTCCAGTTTTTAGTATCAAGACCTGATTGTAACTTTTTTAGAATTTATGTCAATGAAATTGTATCCGATCGCCTATATGCTCTGTTTTGAACCGACCCTTCCTTGTCCGTATGACCACGAAACAGAACCACCACATTATTAACAGCGACTATCCACGTCTCCGGGACCTTACTTGACTGGCTCATGATTCATGCGCCTGATGGACAAGTATTTTTACGCACTCGGGCGCCGTAGTGCGGACCTCATCGAACCCTCGATACCGTTTGCTCTGCCAGGGAAGCGGATATTCAAAACCCCTAACTAAAAAGAAAAAAAAAACAAAAAAAAACACAAACATCATTACAAGACTCAATTTTGTTTGTTTGAACACTTTCAGATCTGTTCTTTATTCCTTCAATACTAAGCCATTAACCCGACTTTTTTTTTTTCTTTTTACTTGTATCGATTATATATATCAGCGAGTTTATCTATCGTTCTTGGCACTTACGTTTCGAGAAAGCAGCTTACGGCTATGGGATAAGGTTCTATCGCACTACTGACATTTCTTGGAGGACATACACATGGAACAACGTATGGCGATGAGAGCCACAAAAGTTGCTGCTACGAAGTAATTTAGTTACAGTTACAGTTACTCGGATTAACGTGCATTTTAGTTCATTTTGAAAAAAATCTTTCGGCAAGTTTCGCATATTGAACTTACTTACAAAATAACTTAGTTAAAGCTTCTAATTATTCTCGCTAATCCCCCCACAATCTTAATTTACTCTCAATCTCTAAATACTTCCCAAATATATGATGTCGAGATGTCCTGCGGCTGACCTCATACCGTTTGTTTGCCGACAAAGAAAAGATGCGATCAATTCGGTGATCTGCTCAAAACAGTGTGCGGAGAAATGTCAACACGTAGCATCAATGTTGAGACGAAATCATTCTTAACCTCTGCGTTTGTCACCATAATTTGATCAGTATAACTACAATGGGGGAGTTATCACGCTTACTAAAATATCATCGTGTACTAGAGAATGTACTTGGTTACCTAAACTTTGCTACACTAACTTCGATTATTTTAATCTTTTTTTAGCCTTGCAGATGGCCTTAAGCGCATCTAGCACGCACATTGTGACAGTTCAACATCATGGCGATTGTGTAATGCATATGAGAGTGGATTACGCCAATGAAGACAGGCGCACGCTAGCCTTCATCTCAAGAATGGCCAATTTTACGATTCAATCATCATACTTAGCTTACTGCACAATATAAAAAAAAAGGCGAGCATGTATATTTCCCTTTTTGAATCACTCTGGAATCTATAGTAGGTGACTAATTCATTGAAGGTTCGAGGGAAGCCCCACCTTTTTCCACTTCATCAGAGCGAATGCTGGAGAGGAGGTCCCCTCTTTTCCAGTGATCCCTCTGCCAAAGTGGAAAGCGGCGGGATAAGTTTCCCCTGAACCGTCAGCTTGCCACATACTATAGTAATTAATCAATCAATCAATCAATCAATCAATCAATCAAATCTTTATTCAACATTGCACAGATGTTGGGGGCGCAGACAAAATGCCTATAAAAGGCTTGACTAAGGGTCTGCGCCCCAGTAAGGGTGCAGCATTTATCAGCCAAAAAGAAAGCTTCACAAAAAGGTATTTTTCTTCGGACTCAAGACCGCCATCAAAGTTTGAAATCTGTGGAAGTGAATTGAATGCATCGTGACTTCAATATATCCGCAAATATTAAAATATTTTTTTTACTTCATGCGTACAGTTAATTGCACACAATTTTAAGTTTTTTTAAATATGTAATTTGCCTACGATGCCGTGCTCATCGCATTATTTCTCGAAAACGTATTTAAATCAATGACGATGTTCCACATTTTCACTTTCCAAGTTGTTAAGTAACGAAGGATTTTGTTAGAAATAAGTAAGATTTGTTTTAGAAAAGTCTATCTTTCTACAGCTGCGTCGGCATTTTTTTTTTATCTGCCTTTGTTTGTGGGTGCATTTTTGGGCGTCTTCCGCCCCCAGGCGCGGGGGCCTTCGAGCAGCCGCCGGGCTCGGTGGAGAAGAGTCGGACCCCGGTCGTTAAGAAACGTCTCGGGTTTCAGTTTGGGGCGCCGGAACACCCCTGTCTTGGGCTTCTGTCCGCACTTGTGGCTTTTAAGCGGGTGTGCTTGTGTCTGGGCGTAATTCGCCGCTTAGTGTAGAAAACTTCGCTTTTAGTCGACGCAATAGCTTAACTTGGTGGCGCCAGTCAGAGGGCGAAGAAAGCATATAGTGACTCTACAAAGAATTTGGGTTTGACTGTTGAGGTGTCGGAGGGGGGGTCACGTTGACAGCTCGCTCATCATTGGGTAAGAGTGTACCAAGTGACAACGGGCAAATTTGAAGTGATTGGTCCGTCTCTGGAGGGAAAGGAGGCCCCTACGAGTCTAGAAAAGGGCTGCAGAGAGGATTCTCAGAGACTCGGCTTTTGAGATCAGGCAGATTCGGCTCTTGAGACTGGGGGACTAAAGTATGGGTTTTAATTTTGGGAGTTTTGTCATGTAAATTACTGTTGACTTGTTGTTTTGTTTTGAAATAAACGTGGCCACACTGGCCACCGTAAACCAACCAACGTCGTAATATGTCCAGCGGGATCGAACAACTTTTAGTTGTTCGATCTTATTTCTTATTCGACTTCCCGGGGGGCTTGCATCGGGCGAACATGATCATTGGTCGTCACCATCCTGACCGGCCCCCTCTCCCCACGGAAAGTTGACTTAAGTGAAAGCTAAAATAAATAAAAATAGAATTTTTCTTTCTATACCTTCTACCGTTTGGTTCTACCAAACGGTAGAACCAATGAAAAATAAATAAAGAGTCTACTATGACCAAAAACGGAAATTTTGATTTAAAAGAAAATCAACAAAGAAAAATGGGGAGGCAGCGAAACTACTCAATCGGCTACGGGCTTGTGTTTTGTCAGTGGGTTTTTATCGAGTATAACGTTGACTTCGTTAAATACTTCCCGCCCTCAAAATTTGCCACCGTCGCCCGGCTAGCTCAGTCGGTAGAGCACGAGACTCTTAATCTCGGGGTCGTGGGTTCGAGCCCCACGTTGGGTGTTCTTTTTTTGTTTTCTGGCTCTTTCGACATTGCGGAACAAAAAATGGCGCAAAAAAGACAAGGCGCTAACTTTCAACTAGTTTTATTCAGGAAAAGTAAACATATATATACACGCGACAGGCAAAGGAGCACCACGCAAAAGTTGATTAGTTCTTTTCTCGATCACTCAAAAGCTGAAATTCATTACAATGACGTACAATAGAAGTGTCGCTGACACGTGCCATCCCACTTTTTTGATAAAAAAAGCTTCCAATAGCTCTCGAGCGACCGTCTCTCGGCTTCTCCCTAGTATCCGTATCTGCTGAAGTCGCGGAACGTAGCCATACGTGTTGCAATGTATTGGCAAATGCGAGGCCGAGGACAAAAAGACCAGAAGTTATTCTGTACATTCACAAGGTTGCCCACAATCCGAAGAAAGTTGCAAGCAAGTACGACGTTCCCGTTGTGTTCTCTGCCCCAAAGAAGTTGGCTGGGTTGTGCTCCCGCATTTCAGATGAGAAGGCAAAAGCGCCATGTGTTAAGAAACACGTCACCCCTTACGTGGACTGCACAGTGGGTGTGGTCTACGAAATCCCACTGAGTTGTGGAAAGGTATACATTGGCCAGACGGGGCGGTGCATCAATGACCGAGCACGGGAGCACGCATTATCGGTAAAAAACAAATATGGCTCGCATTTGCCAATACATTGCAACACGTGTGGCTGTGTTCCGCGACTTCAGGACATACGGATACTAGGAAGAAGCCGAGAGACGGTCGCTCGAGAGCTATTGGAAGCTTTCTTTATCAAAAAAAGTGGGACGGCATGTGTCAGCGACACTTCTATTGTTCTTCATTGTAATGAACTTCAGTTTTTCAGTGATCGGGTGAAAATTTAATCAACTTTTACGTGGTGCTGCTTTGCCTGTCGTGTGTATATATATGTTTACTTTTCCTGAATAAAACTAGTTGAAAGTTAGCTCCTGTCCTGTATACTTCTTGTCCTTGTCTTTCTGTAGCGCTATTTTATATGTTTTACTAAGATGAATTAACTAGCCCAACAACGTACCCTACTAGTTTCCAGCTCTTGGACTCTTTTTGTTAATGATTCTAAGTTATCCTTTTGGGTGATATGATTCTGTAAAAGCTTATTGGTGGAATCAAGAACACTTGCATTGATCTCAGGCCGTTTCACCACATTAGTCACAAGATCAAGCTTAGCCTCCTGTTCCTTCGTCAGTGGACCAGGATTTGCCTCTATATCACCAGTGAGCAAAAGGAGACCCCAATGATAAAGCACAGTCGCGCGAACACGTTTCAAGAAATAGGATTGCCACGACCATGACCAGATGAACCCAAAGTAGAGTTTGAAATGTTACCTTCTATCATTTTGTTCTTCTCTCTTCCACGTTGGATTCTTCTCGCTCTCCATCCACGTCTCAGGCGGCTTAAAAGAATGGTAAATTCACACCAACTCGACTGCACCACCACTGTTTTAACGATATATCTACGTGTTTTTTTAATGAAATATAAAACTTATATGAGTTGGCCATTGTGAGAAGATGCTACACTCTTCTTGTACAAAAAAAAAAAAAAGGAAAGAAGAAAGAAACGCTAAATTAAACACAAGCGTAAAGATGGGCGGGAACAGGAACGGCTCCCCTTGTCCTCTTTCGGTCTATGTCCTCTTTCCTGCGTTTATTTCGGCGTTGGTTTGTTGCACAAGCACCAACTTTTTAAAGATTTGTTGCCAGAATGTTTTAGTGCGTAAAGAGACTCGTAAAGGCAAGCATGTTTTCAACACACAGGCCGTGCTACGGCCAACTCTGAATGAATAAAAATATCTTAATGCTACCAGCCCGTCGGCGACTGGCCACCAATCCGGTACATCTCTCAGACCCCGATACACTTCTTGTATTTGTATGGTTCTCTGATAAAACTACCGACACGCAGGCTCTACATTTATATCGGCATGCCGCGCACTGCCATGCATGCGGCTCTTCCAGATACTGCGTTAACGAAGTAGCACAATGAAATCATGCGACACAGAGTCTGTCAATTCAACTGGCAGGAAGCGTACCCCGTGCTCAATTCATTAAAGGTTTTTGTTTTTTTCACAGTACTCTGGAGTCCCAGTGAAATATTGAATCCCAAATGCACAAACAAAGTGGCACGACGCCACTTTGTTTCTCTTTGCATTACAGTAACAACATAAAAAAAATAAATAAAACTTAAAAAAAAATAATGTCAGGAGTGGGGTTCGAACCCACGCCCACAATTGTGGACCAGAAATCTCAAACCGTTGCTGAGACCAGGAATAATCCTTGAGTCTGGCGCCTTAGACCACTCGGCCACCCTGACAACGGACATCCCCTAATTTGTCTGAAAACTGACACCTGGCTTGTTTATAAATCAAAATATGAAGTAACATGTGTAAATGAACTCTAAAAAAAAAACGTAAAAGTGATGTCAGCGGCGTAATTCACACACGCCCCCATTTGTGCACCGAAACTTTCTAAATTAATGCTAGGAGCGCAATTAACAAACCTTGAAACTCAACTCTTGCGCATTATAACGGTCGAATACTTTCCCATATAAAATTATTTCCGGTAAGGTAACCTGGTCTGTGACAGTGTTTGCATGACAAGGCAACAGTGACCAACTACACATACAACTAAATTCAAGTGTGTCTTCAAAATGAATCCCTGCTTCCCTACTTAAAAAAGAACACAAAAAACGCATGTCCCATAGGACCCATATATTAAAATAAGATCACAAAAACTACCCATATGTATAAATTTTAAATATTAAGTGGATTTATCAGCGGACATTACAATTTTAAGTGGTCTAAAACACTTCCCCATATCTTATAGGTGTATTTGTTTATTTTATCATATTTATTTGTTTCCTTCCAACATGAACGCCAGAAAACCATCAAGTTGTGCGGACCACCTGCGGACTACGTTCAGTGCGTCTTCAAATTCAAACGGCCGCATGATCGTTCGAACTAGCGTCTGCTCTTTCAAACGTTTCTGCTTGTCGTCTGCTCTCTTAGACGACGCCGGTCCGTAGAACAAATGTTTACCCGGTACTTGCTATAAGAAGCAAGTGCAGGCCTCAAAAGACTTAAGTGTGAAAGTTGGTAAGCAGGCTCGGTGTAAACAGTAGATACAAAAAAATGTTGATCATTGTTACTATAGTGTCCTAAGGACACGAAGGAGGGGTCGACTAGTCCATTCGAACATTGAACGATAAAGCGTTTTTAATGCGAGTCATAGGTTGCCAGATCACGTTATGGTATGTACAGTGTTGCCAACATAAAGGCAGAACACAACATCATCCCCCCTTGAAAAACGAAACAACTAAGCGAAAAATGGCTAATTCATATGAAAGTCTTGCAGACGGGAGGGACGCCGTCGTTCTCTTGTCGACGGTCCTCTGCGAAATCCGTTCGTCCACGTCGTTCCTTGAGCCTGTGTAGGCGCCGCAGAATCTTCCAGTCGATGTCTAACAACAGGACATTCATCTTGTGACACTTGTACCGGTGACGTCAAAACTTCCCGACGTTGTTCTTCAACGGAATCTGGTCCAATCGTAATTTGTATTGGCGTCGCCGAAGCTGTTAGGCGATGTTCCTCAACCGAGTCTGCGCCTCCAGAAACTTGCCATGGTGTTGCCAAAGCTTCGCTATTTTCCCCAACGGAGTATTCGCCTTGATTGTCCGAGACGGTTCTCCTGGCTGACTGTTCTTGATCTCCAGGAACGGGTAGCAAGTGTAGTAACCGTTTACTTCTTTCCGTGACGCACTCCTCAGGCACAGCCACCAGCTTGGAGGCATTCCAGCTGCGTCCGTCTTCTAAGCGGAAAGTGCCTGGACCCAACTGTTTCTGTATTTTCAGAGGTCGGGAATATGATAGCTCACCCTTACCACCACTTGTGGGTTTACGGACCCGTACGTAATCTCCCTCCTTGAATTTTGGAGTTTTGGCACTTCTTTTCGCGTCTGTATACTCCTTCGTCGAGCGCTGCTTGCTTTGGACACGAGCTCGTAACTTTTCCATTGCCGTGGCTAGCTCCTGCAGGAAGTTCTTTGACGGAAGGCCCATGATGTCAAGTCGGGTCCTTGGTTGGCGACCGTGGAGGAGCTGAGCAGGAGACACTCCTGTGGTCGAGTGTGGGGTAGACCGATATACGCCCAAGTAGTCCACGACGGCTTCTTTAAGCGGTCGTCCTTCCAAAACTGAAACTTGAATAAAGTTCTTCAGGCTCCTGTTGAATCGTTCGACCAACCCATTGGCCTGTGGGTAGTATACCGACGAGATACAGTGGTTGATTCCTCTTTGGTTCAGGAAGTCTTCAAAAAGCTTTGACTTGAACTATGGCCCGTTGTCTGTTACGTGTTCTTCCGGATAGCCCTCCCGACTGAACACGCCTCGCAAGAAATTTATCACCGCTTGTGACGTAACTGTATTTGCAAAACAAACTTCCGGCCACTTGGAATGATAGTCCACAAGGGTGACGACAAACTTAGGACCTGCGGTGGTCAGGTTCAGCGGACCCACGATGTCCATAGCCAGCTTCTGCCAGGGCTTTTCCGGGAGAGTAACTGGACGTAGTGGTGCCACGACCGGTTTGGCCGACTTGTCCGCTGATTGGCACACATGACAGCTTCGCACGGCACACTTTACCTGTCTGTCCATCCGGGGCCACCAGAACTTGTCTCGAAGTCTTTGTTTGGTTTTCACGATGCCAGGGTGTGCCTCGTGTGCAAAAGAAACCAAGTCCAAGGTCAGAGAATCCGGCACAACAACTTTGTCTTCCCTGAAGACTATGCCATCCACCATGGACAATTCTTCCCTAAGCTGGAAGAACGGCATCAGCTCCTGATTGAGCATCCTCTTTGCTGGCCATCCCTTCTCGAGGTACTTGGTCACTAGCTGTAGGGTAGGATCCTTGGCCGTTGCGACTTGCACTTGATCCTTGGTGATGCAAGATGACACCAAAGACACATTTTCTTCCTCCATCGTCAAACGTGAAAACAGCGCAAAAAATTTGAACAAAGGACAAGTGAAAGAAGTGCACGGACAAAGCGCTGACTGTCAACTAAAGTTTAATTTTCAGGCGAACCAGAAAAATAAACACAGAGCATAGGAAAGAACCAATAAAGACACAAAAAAATTTACAACCCAACCGACAAGATTTCCACCACGTCATCACCCTCACACATGCCTGCCATTCTCCCTGATAAAAAGGACCTCGATCATCATCCCCCAAGTGCACCGACGGTGCGCTCACACATTGCCCTTCCCCTTTAGATAAAATGAAAAATGCCTCATCAATCTCCCTGGCGGTCTTACTTTTATTGCGCGCCAAGATCGTCAAGTCATGAAAAACAGGTACGCAGCCGCACCTACTGCAATGTACCGCTAAGTGGCCAGCGGGGGAGGAACGGACTGAAAGGGAATGTTCCCTCGCCCTCTCGTTCACGCACCTCCCCGTTTGACCAATGTACACCCTACCACATGTGAAGGGGATCTGATACACAACCCCCACTGCGCATGGTACAAAAGGAGTGCGGTGGTTTACATCACATTGCAAATCATTGTTCCTCCCTCGGTTGACAGCGGTGCACAGGCGTGACAACTTCTGGGGTGCTGAAAACACCACTGGCACGTTAAACTTATGCGCCACTCGCTTGACCTGATGAGAGAGGGCGTGGAGATAAGGCACCACCACCAGTCTTGTTGTCGGTTTTTCTCTCCTCTTAGGACTGGGTCGGCCCCTGAACACCTTTATGAGGGACTCTGCCACGCCCACAATTAACGTAAGAGGGTATCCCGCCGATCTCAGCCTAGATACCTGAAGCAAAAGACTGTTCTCACACCTATGATGGCATGGCTTCAGCAGAGAAGCCCTCATACACCCCGTAGTAACCGCCCTCTTCACAAGCTTAGAGTGCGCTGAACCGAATGGAAGAACACCCGTCTTTTGAACGTGGCTCATAGGACCAACATATATGCGACGGCTGCTTAATTAGCGTCAGGTCCAAAAACTGTAGTGCTCCTGCTGATGGTGTCTCGAACTTAAAGGATAAACTGGGGGAGCACTTCGTAAAGCAGGCCGAGAAATCCAAACTCGCGCCTTGAGGGCTCAGGCTCTGGTTGTCATTGTACAGCACTAGGTAGTCATCCCCATACCGAAACACTCTCAAAACCCGACAGCCCAAAGAGATTGCAATAGACCTGTCACACCTCGCCAGATATATATCACTGGGGACCGTTGCCAAACTCGATCCGATACAGATCCCACTCTTTTGCAAGTAAATTCCACTTTCAAATGTGACATATGTGGAGCTCAAGTAAAAACTCAATAATTCCAAAAAGGAATCCACCGCAACACCCGTCGAGTTCATGAAGGCAACCGAACCACTTGCCTCCATGCACTCTCCCACAGCTAGCATCAATTCATCATGAGGGATCGAATAAAACATGTCCTCAACATCGTAGGACACGAACTCACAGCCTCCCGGATTGTCTTTTTTTAGGAAATCCACAAGGGCATCAGAATTGCGAATGAGAAAAGGGTACATTGCAGTAGGTGCGGCTGCGTACCTGTTTTTCATGACTTGACGATCTTGGCGCGCAATAAAAGTAAGACCGCCAGGGAGATTGACGAGGCATTTTTCATTTTATCTAAAGGGGAAGGGCAATGTGTGAGCGCACCGTCGGTGCACTTGGGGGATGATGAGGTCCTTTTTATCAGGGAGAATGGCAGGCACGTGTGAGGGTGATGACGTGGTGGAAATCTTGTCGGTTGGGTTGTAAATTTTTTTGTGTCTTTATTGGTTCTTTCCTATGCTCTGTGTTTATTTTTCTGGTTCGCCTGAAAATTAAACTTTAGTTGACAGTCAGCGCTTTGTCCGTGCACTTCTTTCACTTCTCCTTTGTTCAAACTTTTTGCGCTGTTTTCACGTTTGACGATGTTAAACCAACCAGCCCAACTTACCGCCTTGTTGTTCTTCCTCCATCTCTGGCTCTGCTGCTGCCACCAAAGGTAGTCGGGACAGCGCATCTGCGATAGCATTGTCGCTGCCTCTTTAATAAACGATGTCGAAATTGCAGTAAAGGAGTCTCGCTGACCACCTTACAATTCGTAGTGGCCTCCTGCCGGAACCTCTAGACGATAACAGAGTCACCAGCGCCTGTTGATCCGTTCTAAATAGGAACCTTCGGCCCTAGAGGTAGATGTGCCAATGTTCACAAGCAAACAAACACGCCAACGCCTCCTTTTCCCCAGCAGAGTACCTGCGCTCGGTAGAAGTCAGTGACCTGGATGCAAAGGCCACAGTGTGTAGCTCTTGCCCAGCTTGTTGCTGAAGGACGGCTCCAAGGCCAGTGTTTTATGCGTCGGTGGTCACAACTACTGGAAGGTTAGGGCCGAACATCTTGATGACGGGACATGATGACAGAGCCTCTTTGATCTTCTCAAAACTTCTCTATGATGCGTCATCCCAAGTAAATGCCTGGCTTTGACGCAGAAGTTTCCTGAGAGGCTCGACCACATCAGAATAGTGTGGGACAAAACAAGAGTAGTAGCCTGCGAGTCCCAGAAACGACCGCAACGCCGAGACATTCTTCGGTACTGGTGCTTGAACGATGGCACCCATCTTCGAATGCGGAGGAGCGAGGCCCTCCTTGCCCACCACGTGTCTGAGGAAAGAAAGCTGGTCCACGTCGAACACGCCGTTGTCATTCAGTTGGAGTCCAGCCTCGGAAATGCGCCTCAGGACACGTCTCAGGTTTTCTTGGTGCTCGCTGGTCGTCCTCCCCCACACAATGACATCGTCGATGTAACAGAGAACCCCACTGCATCCTTTCAGGATGAGCGACATCATCTTTTGGAAGGCAGCCGGCGCTGATGCAAGTCCGAAACAGACGCGCTTGAACCTAAACAGACCATCGTGGGTGACGAAAATTGTTTTGTTAACTCGCGGCTGTCGGGCGTCAGTTCAACCTGGTGGTACGCAGATGCCAAGTCGAGCTTTGAAAACCTGGTAGCACCCACCATCTGGTGCAGCAGCTTCTCAGTATGGGGAAGTGGGAACCCATCCACGATGATGACTTTGTTTGGTTCCCTCAGGTCGACGCACAACCGGATCGTGCCGTCCTTCTTCCGAACCACGACAATGGGCGAGGTCCATTCCGCTGCATCCACCCGCTCGATGATGTCAAGACGTTCCAACCGTTGCAACTCTTCAGACACCTGTTCGCGCAACGTAATGGGCAATCTGCGTAGCTTCGCAGCGACTGGCTTCACCGATGCACGCACCTTGACTTGATGAATGAAGCCCTTGGCCAGGGGTGCTATGTTGCGCTTTTTGGACTCCCAGGAGACTAGGGAGAAGGAAGTGACGTCAACGACACAGCAAACGCAGATTGGATGTTGACTGAAGAAAACAAAATCAACACCCAATCTGCGTTTGCTGTGTCGTTGACGGCAAACTCCAGCAAACTCCTTCAGCTCTCGCTGAGTCTGTTCGATATGCCTGCCGGGGTCGATCGCGCGGTTTAGTGTCAGACTCGTTCCCTCGAAGAGCAGGCGCTCGCGTATCTGCTCCGACGCTGTCCCCTCCAAGAGCTGATCGCGTATAGTCTTGTCAGCTACCTCTCCAAAGTTGCAGTCCGACGACAACTCACGAAGGGCGGCGGCGTAGGCTTCGAAGGCTTCACCCGGCATTTGACGGCGCTGACGAAAACGATGTCTTTCCATCAGTTCGTTCGTCGCAGTCGAGAAGTGGTTGTCCAACACGGCCAGTGCTTCGTCGAATACGTTCTTTTCGTCATGCCCTTCAGTGACTCCTTCCTTTCCTTTTTTTTTGATGACCGATCCCTTACAAAAATATGTATGGACACTTCTAGGACGTTCTATAGAGCACCGTCCATAGGCAGAACAAAAGGCGTCTATAGGAAGACCACGACCTCTGTTGCCTCCGTGAAGTCGTCCTATGGCTGCCCTATAGAATATTGGCCAACGGACGTTCTATGGACGTCCTATTCTATGGATGATGTGTGGTCATCCTATACCCTCTCTATGGTAAGACGCCATATAGGGTCCATAGGGACTCTATAGGGTGTCTACACAGGGTCTTTACGGTGTCTATAGGGTGCCTGCAGAAAACCCATAAGAAGTCTACAAGGAGTCCCTAGGGAGTCCACAGGGAAGCCATACAAGGTCTACACGGGGTCCTCATGGGGTCTGCAGAAAAGCCATACAAGGTCTACAGGGAGTCCCTACAGGGTCCGCAGAGAAGGCACGCAGTCTGCATGGGGTCTGCGACGGGGTCTGCGACGGGGTCCGCACCGACCAACGTTTCTAGAGCAAGTCAGTTGGGAAACGCTAAAGAGCTTGCTCTGAAAAAGCGGAACAGATCTATACTCGAAAACCCAACTAATTGCGATCGCATCGCCACCATTCCACCCGCAGCGGCCACTCGGATAACTGCACGACTGCGTGTGCTGGTTTGGGACTATCGATATTCGACAGCATGTGACTGTTCTGCTTTGGCTTGAATCGGCCACTTTGGCGCCGAAACATGTACGGTAGAAGAGGGGTTTCAGGGATGCCAACCCCCGTCTCCCAGGTGGACGCGCCGCGAATTGCAACCAAAGTTAGGACGCACCCAAGTCGAAACGTGCTACCTGAAGTCGCCGGTGAGGCATGGCTGTAAAAAGAAATATTAATTGTGCCGCAAAACCCTGTAAGCTAAAAGTGTATGCAAACATCACGCCCTTGTCATTTTGTACTATCTCCAATAAAGGTTTCTACAAAAAGAGCTTTTTCCCATTTGTTTTTACGCAAAAACGTGCTCTGTAAAAGTCATTTTAAAGAGTGTAGGGTCCTTAGGGGTCTGCAAAGAAGCCATAAAAGGTCTATAGGGAGTATGTACGGGGTTCACAGGGAAGCCATACAGGGTCTACACGGGCTCCTTATGGAGTCTGCAGAGAAGCCATACAGGGTCTGCACGGAGTCCCTAAGGGGTCCATAGAGAAGCCACTTTAAGCGATGGTGGTACCGCGGTGTGAGAATCGCACTCCCTAGCTCCTGGATGATTGGCCTCATAATAAAATGGCTTGCCTACACTTTCCTGACGTGAAAAAAAAACATAAAGTAAGGTTTTGATACTGCGCCGTGTACAGCATAACTAGACTTTTTTACGCGTCGCGCGCAGACCCAGCCTAGTATACCGCTGTTTTACGACGATCATCCAGATGACCGCAATTTTGATAGGCACCAGTGCGCCCCCTATGGGTTGTGAAAGTTGCGAATATCTACGGGGGCCGCAGCGACCCACATATATCTACCTCCCACTGAGAAAGTAAAAACATTATTCCGGCACATACTAAACACTTCCATCTCCACAATGAATATACCCTGAGGTTGGATATGCCTCCAGACATCAATGTAACATATTGATACCCGGAACTTAAATGTAACATATTGACACCCGGAACTTAATTGACAACTCTTTAACTCGGACACCTCGCTACACCTAAAGAAAACGCCTACCCTGCATCATTTCATTAATGTACCAATATATAGCTCACACCATAGAGAGGCAATAGGATGTCAATAGACTCACCAGGACCATAGAACGGAAATAGGAAGGAATGAAAAACTTTTTCTTTCGCGAAGATCTCTATAGCGTTGTTGTGTCCATTCTGTGGCAAACCAGTGGTACATAGACGGTCTAAGAACTGTCTACAGGAATCCATAGGATGGACAAAGGGGTAATAGAACGGCAAAAGAATGGACATAGGACGTCCATACATATTTTTGTAGGGGATGCCGGAGGAGCCGGTGCTACACTATTGTAGATCCGCTGTCCTTCCAGGCCCAGCGCATTGAGCAGAATAGCCTTCCTGCGTTTTGGCGCGAAGTCGTCGCCGCCGACGGCTTCCAAGTAGTTCAGGAAAGCTAACTTCCACTGCCGCCGTGGCACGCAGGCTGGTCCCGGCGTAGCGAGGAACGGGGGTGGTGACGGACTGTAATTGAGCATGGCGTCCGCTCACCGGCAGCAGGCAGTAGCAGGCCCGATCCACCCGCTCGGCCTGCCCGAGCGTGTGCGTATGGTGCCGACACTACTACACATAGACCAGCGTCTCCAGATCCATGCCGGCGAAAAGTTTAACAGCTTCGCAGAATTTGACCAAGCGTTCAGTGACTTTCAAGCGACAACGAACACTCTTTTCGTCACAAAAACAAGTAAGAGTGCTGGCGTAGTGAACGTGCTTCGTTCGCCTGGCCTGACCCCGCTTGGTCTGAACCTAAAGTTCGCCAACGTGACATACGCGTGCAAGCACGGTAGTACCACAAGAACCGTGGTGACAGGAATTCGTCCGCACCAAAGGTAAGCGCTCGATGTCATAACACGCGTGCTCTCCTTGCTCCCTTCGCGTTCTGTCACCGACTATAGAGAGTCGAGATATAAAATATAGTCACAACAAGGTTATTTAGGCTGGCCTGTTCTAAACGCCCTGTAAGATAGCAACCACGAAGTACCTTTCTCGCCGTCACATGAGAGGGAAAATGTACGCACCAGAATATTATAGGTTATACAATTAATTCCCATTTTTGCTTGATTTGCAATTTTATTCAACTGAACTGTGCACTCATTCTTCTATATAGCAGGTCTTGTGCTGCAGTAGCCCGCGAAGGTGCATGAAAACGCAGTGGTGCTGTCTGCAGTGTACACTGCGGCTGTAAATGCAGTGCATGTTGGCAGTGACCAACCTTAATTAATAAACCCTGTAGATGTTGTAATGTGTCCCTGCATCGCCTCATGTTTTATTTACCAAAAACAAAAAAAAATTAGCTTTTTAATTGTTTTTTTGTGTTATTGAAGTACAAAACACGTAAAATAATTATGCAAAAATACATCGTAGGAAACGGGCCCTGCACACTTGCGGTGCTTTTAACTCGAAACGAATACCGAACAAGCGTTATCAGATCAAACTCAAAATCCCCCTCCTTCGGTGCTCTGGGGCGCGGAGATTTTACAGACTGCGGGGTCATGTCAAGCGCGCCGCAGCGTACTTGTTGGCTGCAGCGCTAGCAAAGGCACGGGCGCGTGGTTTCCAAAAGCGGTTTCTGCGCGCGTCACTCGTGCAAAGCAAGCAAACTGTACAGTTTGTTTCGCGCACGTGGCTTATTTGCCATTTTATACGTAAAAAAATTCAAATCGGACGTTTAGTGATTTATACAGCGTAAGGTCGGTCTGCCAGGCTGGGGCGACATTGGTTTACACTGTAGATGAGCAATTCAGCCAGTGTAGTACAACCGCTAGCCTGGGGTCTTTAACGTGCACCACGCAGTGTAATAGACGACCGCACGCCGGTACGATGCTCATTTAGATCGAAACGGGCAGGGGTGGGCTCGAGCCGAGGATCCCTGTGTTCTGCAGCGCGAGCTTTCGCTCCACGCGCGTCTAGCTGGGTGTGCGATTTAGCCTACTTAGCCACCGATCCCTCCCTCCCTCTCCCTCCCCCCCCCCCCCCCCCCCCCCATTTTATGTCTTGTTTAGTTTGGCATGGGTGTCCTCAGCGTGAATAGCAACCCCGATGGAGTGACTCGGCTCAGAGTCACGGGGTCTGTGTATGGAAATTTAGACGAGCATGTTGACGTAAAAACGTGTTAAAAAAAATATCACAAAAAGTTCTAAACGGGCGCGCTGGAAGTAGTGGCATGTGTATGCGAGTAGAAACTGAGGAAGATGAGGATATCATAGCGCGCGGAGACGCAAGAAAGTCGAGCTCTGACTTGATTGATTCGTGGGCAGGCGCAAAGCTCGCTGCCTTTGTCTCTACTCACTGCTCGAATACGTTCGAACACGAAAGCCGGACGCCAGCGTTCGGCGTTCGAACGGGTTTGAAGAGTGAGTAGAGAAACAGGCAGCTAGCTTTGCGTCTACCCCCAATTATTTCATTCAGAGCTGGGTTCTCGCCTCCTCCTTGAAGTTCTCTTAGTTTGCACTCGTATACTCCTGGGTCGCTAAACTCGTGGAACACAAATATTCTTTGCGTTATGACGTAGCGGGGGGAGCGGCCGAAGGAACCCGGCGAAGTTTTCTCTTCTCACAAACCCGCAGGTCCGTTTATCTTGGTGTAGTTTTTCATAGAAGGGGTTAAAAGCACGAGAAACCGCGCGGAGACGACCATGGTTCATACGTGTGACGTCACGACAAAGATTATCAGCTGCTGCGACCAACATGTTCAGTGGTTTCTAGAAAGCACGGCGGAGGCCTGGGATTCTAAAATCCACACCGTCGAAGTTGACAGTCTGATATTGTTCTTCGCCGATAAAGTAGAATCTACCGAAAAACGTCCCTGCCGTAATTCCTTTCATTGATCAAAATGTAATCCGACGTGGCTAGGCCAGAGCCAGTCGAGTCCGCTTTCGGGCAGATCTTCGTGCAGTTGTTTCGCCATCAGGAGAATAGAATCATTTTAATCTTCAAAGTAGTGACGATTGGCCATGTAGGCTACCAAAATAATCGGTGGGATCGGTGTAGAGGCAGTAGCAACTTTCACGCGCCGCCAAGACGGCGTTTCGTTTTAGTTTATCGTATGTTGTGCTGATGCGCATTCATTAGTTTTATTTTAGCGCTTGCACGTGTCTTACCTGGTTTCGTCTACTGCGAGCGGAGGTGTATATCCCCCACGGCGAGTACAGCCCGCGGGTCTTGCCTCTCACCCACGGTGTAAGATAATTCGCGACTCCAGCAAAACGAACGCCACCAAGCGGGAAAACCGGGAACCAGCCGGTCCAGGTCGCTCCGCGCCCCTCCGCGTCTCTCCAGTGGTGGCTTTCGCGGAGACCTGTAGTCGGCGCGGTGGCGAGCAATGTAATTTGACGAAAGTCCGATTATTTCTTAAGTTTGCCTGAGTGATCATTAGTGTGGTGAAGCCTCAGTAGATTGTTTCCTTTGAAAGCCCGTTTACTCCACAACACACGGTCACGTGCTTTCGATTTAATGGGGAGGAATCTCGGAAAAAACGTTTTGATTTCTTGTCTGTCTTGAATCACATTCAAAGTGACGACTACCTGGTAACTGATAAGTGGTCTCTTTATAAGGATGTAGAACAGTGGACTAAGCACGACAGACGGGGCTTTTCACTGGAGGGAACATCAATGTTGCAGTCAAGTGAATGGGAAGGTTCGATAGTTGCTTTTCTTGAGTTTGGTTGTGTTCGCTTAGCTTCAAGTTTGAGCCACCCACGCCGGTGGGTGCGTTGGCTATTCATCTTGGCTGCTTTCCGCCGAAAAAGCCTCTGGACCACACTGAAGGAGTTGGGCTGATTTCGCAATCACTTGATTCAGGAAAACCTGCTCGCTGCAAATGATGGATGAGGGAAATCATCTGCTCTCAAAAGGTGGGGGACGAGTCTCGAAACGTTAGATGTTGTCACGGCATTTTGACCTATCGCGCCTCCAATATTTATATTACGAGGACGTCGAAGCCAGCAGCAAAATACGTCTACATTGGTCAGGCTGACCGGCCACAAAAAATGCTCATTTTCTCCGTTCAGGATTCGAAGCAAAGTTCAATGCAGAGAGGTTCTGCGTGAATGTTCGATGAAGACTCCCTTCAGTTTGTCTCCGTGCTGCCGGCTATAGAACCATTTGGCTAAGTTTAAGTAATACCTCTGTGTCTGTAAAACATACTTTTATTCAGCAGCTCACCTAATAGCTAGTCAACTAAGCTCATATTTTAACCTGAAGGATATACTAATATCGCCTTAGTGGGACATAGTACGTAATATAATACACAACCCACTCGTCTAAATGACTTCTCGATTGCTACTAAAACCTGAATTGAAATACGAGTATCAGCTGCTTAGTGGGGCGCCAGCGGGTTAACATTGTCCTTGGCTCAAGAAGCGCTTGCTTATTTTTTGTAATTTTCCTGCAGCCTGTGTTGTTGACCGAGCAGACGACTGGAGCTGTTTCTTAAACGCGGATACGCAGAAAAGCTCGATTTCGCGGACAGATAAGTCTCATGGTCGAGGCATGCGAGTTAGCTGAAAAGTTACTCACTGTGGAACAATTCTGTAGTCATCGCCGCTTTCCTTAGATGATCAAAACTGATTAGTACATTACCGCCTCTCCGGAGCCCAACTGACTACTAAATTACCGCCCCTCTGGAGCCCATAGTTTCGCTTTTGAACGAAAACTCCGAAACGAAAGTTTGACATGAAAAGAACAAAAACCACCGGCAAAACAAAACTATGCTTTGAAAGTTTATCTGCATCAGCTACACTTAACCGTCTCAGTTCAAATACCTATAAAATTGGGCATTAAACAGAAGAAAATCTGCTAAATTGAACGCGCCGCCTATTCAGGCGGCCCGGCCGAGCCGACGCGACCTGGACTCAGCCGCCATGTTTGTTTGGTGGTGGCGCCCCCTATAGGTCGCTGGAGTCGCGAATACTCTTCAGGTGAGGACAGCGCGCTCCTCGCGCAGTGCAGATAAAGTTCGCTTTTCACTCTCTCTCTTTCTCTCGCTCACTGTGGTTTCAAGCGGCGCCGGCAGATGACTCGTCGACCCGTGGGCACAGCAAAGACGGCCGCCTCATGCTCCACACGCGCAGAGCTCCAGCGAGGTTGTCGCTCGTGCAGAAAGACCACAGTGTACCGGGGTGTCATGGCAACGAGATGATTTTTTTTTTGCTCTCACACAGTTTCGCCGTTTGGCCACCGGCGGCACTGTCAGCCGCGGGCACGCAGAGCCGTTTATCGAGAGAGTTTGGCCATACATTGGTTTGAATAGGCGAGCATCTCTGGGCCAACCACAGGCCGCGAAACAGCCCCTAGCGGTGGTCGTGAACTCTAAATTTGTGACACGACTAATTCAAGCCGTTTTAGCGTCGCTAGAGTTAAAAGGTGTAACTCTCAGTGACTGAAAACTTTGTGCGTGCGAGGTTTTCGTCACGCCAATATCCAAGTGTAGAATAAACGAACGTACGCTCCAAACCAGGGCCAACTTGCTAGAAACAGCGTCTCAGCTGAGACGGTGAAAGAAAGCACTGCCAAAGCCAGCGCACGAGCCGAGCGGGACTCCGCGCTTCCAGACGCTCGCGCGCCCCACCCTTTGCACTGTTTTCTTTCCGCCAGTCACTGGACGCTGTTCTAACAAGCCAACATCAGCAGTGCAGACAAAGGCAAGGGCACGATCGCGTGGCTTTGGAAAGTGCCTCCTATGCACGAGTTCTCGTACAAACAAAAGCGTTTTGCTGAGCTAGGTTCACGCGCCTGTACCTTTGTCCTCACTGCCGACATTTGTGAGATGGAGCAGAGAGGCCGAGATTGAACGCCTCGATTTCACGCTTTGAATGTCGTTTGCAATATAGTGACGTCGCGGTCTCCTGATTGGTCGACGCTGTGTCACAAATTTAGTTTACGCTCTAAGCGCGGGGGGAATAATCGGCGCTGGCGGCGGGCTTTGCTCCGCCTATTGACCAAACTCTCCCAATACACGGCTCTGCGGGCACGTAGAGTGCCTTCATACACACGCGCGCTTTTGCTTGAGTGGTGACATCTCAGCCATTTTTCCGCCCAATGATTTCTAATGGATATTGAAGTGCGCGCAATCCGGTGTCACTCAGCTCGAGCGCGTAGCTTTGGCTAATGCATAGACGCCATTTTACCGCCCAAGCCACGAACCGAGCGCCACGCGCTGGCACATTCAGGGCAACAATGGATGTCTTCACCCTGAGACAGACAGACATGTAGGCACGATACGGGCACGGTGGCCGCGGAATAATGCAGCTTTTCGGATGCCCGTCGAACGAACACTATCTGATTCCTCGCGCCGCGCGTTCAGCCCCGCCGTGACCTCACCTAAAGAGTGTATCTTACATCAAATATTTTACTAGGGGAAATACATTCCACTCCTCTCAAATACAATAGCCTCGGCGCGGACAGGTTTTCTGGGCTTGGCGAGAGCCATCTCTCGTCGGGGAGGTCTCGGCTATTGATGATATTGATGTGCTACATACCAAATTCATTGTTGTAGAAATGCGCGATACACGTGCCGCGCGCCACTTCTAAGAATCATGGCGTCTATACTTCGTTTCAGCTTCGGTCCAGACGCAGCCAAAGCTACAAGCGCGAGCTCCGGGCTTTCAGCATCCCTGCCAAGCACCCGCGCTCGTGCAGTGCAAGCACTGTTCTGGGCCACATGCTCGCGCTTGTAGCATCGGCTGCGTCTGGACCGAAGCTGAAACGAAGTATAAACTCTAGCTCTAGCTCAGTGGTGCGCTAAATACTTTGCTACGCTGTGCCGCCATGATTTTCCCAAGGATCGCACGTTTAACGTGCCTCGTGCATCGACGCACCTTGGGCTACTTTTGAAACATGAAGGGGCTTTAGGTGGAATCGGAGACGACACCGCCGCGGCCGCCGCGAACATCCACGTGCACTTGCGCGTGGACTGACCCGGACCTCTTCTTCGTCAGGGCTGGATTCGGCGCTGTAGGCGTTCTTTCTAATGCAAATGAGCAGAGTGGAATGTATTCCCCCTAGTAAAGTGTTTGCTTACATCGTGCTCTCACCGAAGGCATCCAGACACACAAATCTACGCGGGCACTCGGGGCCCCAGAGTGCTGCTGCAAACGGCTCGTGCGTAACTTCGTAAACTGGGCCGTGGCTCGAGCTCGAACGACTTCGTCAAAAACCTCGTGTCAGGTTCCAGTGGTTCGTGACATTGGCTGAAGAGGCACCGGACGCAACTGGTGTTACACGCCGGCGTGGACCCAGCATCGTGGGAATCTCCACAAAACGGCTTCCCAGGGCCCCCAAAATGTGTCTGGCGCGCCTTTCGTTTACTTCGAGGCTCTTGATCGCTCTCTGTGGTGAGAGAACGTTTGCTCGTGAGCCAGGTTTTGATAATTTACGCCGAAGCCAAGAACGTTGATATCTTCTTTGGAACATAGACATATCGGTGTTTAGACTCTCAACCCCAGGGCCCCCCTCGGCAACAGTAATGACCTCTCGTTCTATTAATCGAGAGTGCGTGCGGTCCTGTACTCAATGGAATTCGGACTAAACCCCCATTGAACAGGACGGGTTATGGCCCACTGTCGTAACCCCTGACCGAGTGTGTGAGCCTCGAGTTTGAACGGGCTTGCCAGCCCCCTACGGTTCTCCTCCCGCGGTTCGCCGTGTTACCTGCCGTACGCGGCAGCCCTTGTTCGCCGGCTGTTTAGCCACCGTCCTCACCGTGCGCATTAGGACACTTGACCCTGTGTCTCGCAATCGCAAGCCCGTGAGGACAGTTATTCCCAGACGTTTGATTGTATCGTGTACTCTGAGAAATTTCAAGTAAAATTTTTGTGTTTTTTATCGAGCACTAAGCTTCTTGGTCGTCCCTCCCCCGAGTCCTCGCCAGCAACAGCCAGCCCTCCAGAAACCAGCATCGTTCCACGGTCCCCCGGTCCCCGATGGTAGACACCCCAGGATCGCTAGGTTGGACATTTGAGAAAAGGTACATGGAAGTGACGTAATGCAAAGGAGGAGCGTATCCTAGCAACACTCACGTGGCGGCTCTGCCCACTTTGACGCCGCTACGTCATCGCAAACTTGACACCTGTCACCCGTTTGAGCGACGTCCGGAGCCAACCACCGACGAGCGGAAGTAGCTACGCATTCCCTGAGGCGTCCCTACGCGCGGGATACGGGGTAGGATTTACTACGACGCGGGGAGCAGTTCCTGCGTTTAGCGAAGGAACGGCAACCAATCCTGTGCGTCGCTGGCCGTCGCATCTGTTCTAGTACAGGTAAAAGTATTGAAAAACAATCAAAACCTTTTGGGCGTTGTTAAAACAAACCGCTTTTTTGTACCCTTTTGCAATACATTTAAGAATTAATTGAAGAGAAAGTTGTTCCAATATTATGCGGGATGTGCGCTACGCGCCTCCTTCAAACCAATATGTCGAACCACGAGGAGCCGGGTGTGCCGAGGGCAGCGGAGGGGTCGGCGGAACCAACGGGGAGCGCGCGAGTGACGCTGCTTTAGTCAGAAACAATTTTTTTATCTTTCGAGAACTTGCTATTGCTGTGCTCAAATAAGAATGTTTGGCGCAACATCTGTCATAATTCTTTCAAAGTGGTCCAGTGTTTATATGGTGGTATGCTAGTCAGAGAATATATATATTTTTTTTCCTTTCGAAATTTAACTATTGTGCTCAAATAAGACCAGAGTGTTCAACAAGATATCTGTGATATATACTTAAGATTGCCCAATTGCTTACATGGTTCCAGTCGATGCTCAGTTTTACTTCCAAGAATGAAATATTACATTCCATGTTATCACAATTTTATTCACGAAGTCACAGGTTTTTCTTTAAGAAATAAAGCAATTTTCAAAACAAACTACATGTGCACTGTCTTGAGATAACACAATCACCTAACTTTGATGAAGTACCATAAAAGAGATAATAAAATGGAGCAGAAGGCAAGACGCTTTGAAGCATTTGTAAAATGAAACAATGCCCATGACAACAATATCCCTGGTTCAATCAGCAACTAAGAAAGCAATCTCTGCAAAAGCAAGCATTTCTTTCTAGAGGTAGTCTAAATTACTTCTGAGTTCTTTGCAGGGGCAATCCAGATGATTTGTTGGTCTGGCAACTAAACCTCCGAACCTTTTCTGTCACTGTCGACTGCGTCTCGTGCCTTCTGCTCATAAGAATAAAAAAAAAAAGGCTGTATCGATTTCACCGCGATGCACTGGACACGTATCCGGAGGCAGCACGCTGGCTGTGCGACGAACTTCACAACGTGTAGGAACTGAAGAGAGTATGTAGCTTGTGGACGGCCATGACTGTGGAGCAGGAAGCGAAGTGTGCACTTTACGGCTTCCACGCGTAGGGCTTCACTGAGGGCAAGGATGTGACGGGGTCCTTGGTGGTCAGGACCTCAGTCGTGGTGGCGAGAGGTTCCCTGTCGCTGGCGGCGTCCGTGCTGGGCACCACCGCAGCGAGGGCGCTGAGGGGCTTCCCGACGGTGTCCCTGGTGGTCGGGACTACTGTCGTGGCGGCGGACCCCTTGCGTGTGGCGCTCCGCACGGGCACGTCTGCGGCGGGTTCCGAACCGGGCGACAAGGCGCTGCCTCAGAGCCTTCCCCCTGTCCGAGAGGCCGACCGGAAGGCCGACCGGAGGGCCGGCAGGAGCCAGCCTCTCGGGAGCCGACGCTGACCTCTCCGAGCTCGGCTCAGAACCGTCCGAGCTCGGCTCAGACTCCAACTCTGACTCTTTAGGGTCGCAGTCTGACTCCGGTTCTGGCTCGCTCGATGCAAGGCAGATGTTGTGGAGCACTGCACATGCCGAAATAATGGCGGTGGCTGTTGAAGGGTGGTAATACAGAGCCCGGTGCCTTTGCAGACACCGGAATCTGTTTTTCAACAGCCCGATGCAGCGCTCCACAACAGATTTGATCGAGGAATGCGCCTTATTAAACCGGCCGCAAGCGGTGGAGGTCGCGTGGTTCCAGGGGACAGGGGTGATGAGCCAAGGCTCCAAGGGGTAGCCGCTGTCACCTGCACATGTAAAAGATGGAACATATTACATTCTTTACTTTTTAAAATAAAAAGCAAGAAAACAGCTGTGTGCAACTATGTCAATTATAATGTAACTTAAGTGTGACTTAAAAGTGTGTTAATATTTCTGCACTACAGTATCAGTTTACATTATGATTAATTAGCACCAGCTTGCCTGCAAACTCCCTGTTATTTCATGTAACTATGTGTTTTCCTGGTGGGTTGGATGGGATGTGTGCACGATTCCTTAAGGGTGCTGTGTTGTATGCAAGTGCATTATTAGACCCTTGCATCCGACAGATAAAAGCTCTGTTGCTTTTGGGAGTGTGGCCGTGACCTTAGGCACGGGCAGAGCAGAACACGCTGGCCTTGTCTTTGGCAAGCAATTGGATAAGGCGCCAGTTCGACGAACCTTTTTCCTAATCCTCGGTGGAGTTGGAGATGGGGAAAAGAGAGGGGGTGGTTAGATTGGAAAGGAGTCAGGTCCTGTTGGGACACGGAGGGTCTAATAGGAGGAGCTATATAAGCAGACCGAAGAAAAAGGGTCAGGGAAAAGAATACAGTGTGTGGGACAGAGTCGACCCGAGGACAGATTTGGCGAGCCCCAAGTGGCCAAGGAGGAATTGATGCCATTCCGTACAAACTGACGACCGTCAAAGCGACCAGGCGAGCCCCCAGGTATCAGTGAAAGAGCTCCAACTTCATGCAAAAACCAACCAGCAAGAGGGTACAGGCAGACAGTAACAGTGAGTGGGCCGAACCGGACAGCGACTCGCACTGCGGTCGCATGCCTTGCATAGTCTATCACTGTCGTGAGATTGGTGTAGTGTGGCTTTCGTAGCCTGCAGAGTGTGAGAGTTATGTGGGCATAAACAGAGATTAATGGCCAAACTTTGGGTGTTGTCTCACTTCATGGAGTTCCAGCAACTGTGTCTGTGTGCCTCACAACAAGCACAGTATGTGTGGTACTGTGGCTTTCAAGCAGTGGGAGCCACCGTGTGCGTAAGGAATGAATTTAGTATGCTCACCAAGCAGGAACCGGCCGTCGCGTGGCACCTGCCCTTGCTCGAGTTGGTTTCGGAGCCAGGAAAATTGCCACACGAAGGAGTCGTGCACCGACCCGGGATACCGTGGGTCGATGCACATTATCCGGCAGTCGGCGTCACACACCTGAAAGTGAGAGAGATATAGACATGTAATTACCTGAATCCACAAGTAGTAGATTGTACTTATGGCTCACAAAGAAGTCGCAATTTCAGAACCTTTTAAGTTATTTTGTCTGACACATGCATGTCAACACACCTTCCTGGAAGCAAGGTACAACTAACTACCTTGAAACAAAAATAATGTATTTTTTTCTTTTTTTTTACGGAAGCTTGCACGTTTTAACAGACAAGTATTATTTTTGGGAGAAGAGTCTCACGGCTCACATGCTACAAGGAGCACACGCTCGCGCAGTCGTGAGACCCCACAGCCCGCAGTCATAAAACGGCATACTTAAACCGTATCGGCAATACGTTTTTTTTTTTTTTTTCTACAGATTTGGGGCGCGTTTTGACAACGTAACATGAGTGTACTTACCAACATCACGTTGAGGGCGTAGAAGTACAGGGTGTCACAAAAGAAAATTTACACGGTCTTTTTTACCGCAAAAATAAACTAGGCATCGCCGAATGCTCATTCTCCGCCCAAAGGTAGCGCTAGAGGTCACAACCAGATGCCAAAGTTTCAGCCCGATCCGATAACTTAATCAAAAGTTATAAGAGATTTTCTGAAAATTTCAATGGGAAAATGGCGGCCGACGGAGTTTTCAAACACATGGGGCTCTATGGCGCCAGAAACCGAAAACAGGCAAAAATGGGCTCCATTTTCCCATTGAACTTTTCAGCAAACCACTTATAACTTTTGATTAAGTTATCGGATCGGGCTGAAACTTTGGCATCTGGTTGTGACCTCTAGCTCTACCTTTGGGCGGAGAATGAGCGTTCGGCGGTGCCTAGTTTATTTTTGCGGTCAAAAAGACCGTGTAAATTTTCTTTTGTGACACCCTGTACTTGCGGCACCAGTACGCCGCCTTCGTGACGGTGGGGTCGTTCTTGGACGGGCTGACGATGGAGACCATGGTCCCGTCCACGCAACCGATGACGCCGGGTATCCTGCCGAGCAACCTGAAGCCCTTCTCCGCGTCGAACCTCTCGCTCGGCGTCTCGGGGAAGTGGATCCAGCCACGCTGGACCCCGAGACGACGCACGATAGCGACGGACACGGCGCGGACCGCAACGCTGACTGTCTTTTGGTCCCGCGCTACGTGTTCGTCGCTCGCCACCATGCCTTGGAAGCTCCCCGTGCCGTAGAAGCGCAGTGCACACAACACTTGAAGCTCCACAGTCATGACGTGGTACGCACTCTCCTCACCTCCGGTTCCTCGCGAAGTTCGTCGCACAACCACCGCACCACGATCTTGGGCAGGCGGTATTGCTTCCGAAAGATCTCCTCCGGGAGCTCGAATGCATCGCGGTGTTCCCGATACAGCCTTTCTGGCGAAAAAAAAGCTCTATTAAAGAAAAAGACGAATTGACGAGACGGCTACGCCTCGCCGCCGAACACATGCTGCCAATGACACCTAGTTCCGAGCAAGTACCTTTTGAAACGTACTCGGTACAAAACGAAACGTCATTTTGTTGTCACGTCCGGTAGCCGACTCCGCCCAGTTTTGCCGACTCCGCCCACATTTTTCTAGGGAAATTACGTCACTTTTGTTTCCAACCAATCAGACGTGATGACGTCACTTCCGTGTACTAAAAAAAGGTACATGTACAATGTCGAACCTAGCTATCCAGGGGTTTCCATCGAGGTCCGGGACAACAACCCCGCAACTACTGTCGGTTTGCCAAGATTAGTCAAACTAGGATTAATTCTGCTTTCGTCCTCAGAAATATAATGTCACGTTGCCAAAATTGACGGTGGTGTTTTAAGAACGCAATGAATCTAAAGGCCGGTTCAGACACTTGCGTTTGGATGCGTTTGACAGCGTTGCGTCGAGAACCGAAAGCGAGTCACCGGCACATCTGTGCTTCGTATGAAGCGTGGAATCAAATTCAAGGAATCATCTTGGCACGCGATATAAACAGCAGGGATGTCCTGGTTTCTCGCAGCCGCAACGCAGTCAGACGCAGTCAAACGCAACTGTCTGAACCAGGCTTAAGCCTCCCTCATACACGATCAAACTTGTCACCGTGCACTCGAACACGCTCCATCGAATTTGCCATTCAATACTGATACTCCTGACCCTGCTGTCAAGGATAGAAACCACATCGGGTATCACAGGACAGCATATTTGAGGGCGATGTTTAGAGCGTATGCTTAAAACGAGCTCATATTAAAAGAATGCTAGGACGTAATCATGATGGCGTGGAATGCAAGTTGCAAAAGAACTGTGGAAACTGGCCGTCAGTACGCGCGCAGCAGTCGCGCACACAGCTGTGGCCGCCAGTGCATGCTCCTTGTAAACGATTGCAAGCAGGGGTGCTATTCTGGTCACAAACGGTCACGTTCGTGTTTCTCGATAACTCCTCCCCCCCACGAACCGCGCGCTCCTATTGGCCACAGCCCGCGTGATAATTCCACGCGGTTCCCATGGGAACGTTCGCGAAACACGAAAGCAACCGTTTGCCGTAACTCTCGCTCTTCGAGTTTGGGCCGTGACGACAAAGTGACACGTATGACCACGTCCGACCTACGTAGCACATAGCGGAAGTCGCGTCACTAGATTAACTGCGGTATTACTCGACACACCCTACTCTCTGTTTCACTATGAGTGCGAGCTAGTGCGGGTGTAGGAGCTACAAGAACGTGCTCCGGGCTTTCAACGTCCCTGTCGAGCAAGCGCGCTTGCGCAGTGCAAGCCAACGCTCGTGCAAGACCGTTCGCGCTCGTGCTTTTAACCTCTCTTTCTATTGCACGAAGGGGAACAAGCTTTGGGCAAGATTCTAGAGCGTAGAAAATGGCGGCGATGCTTGTTGCTCAACGATGGCTCGACCAACGCGTGCAATGACGGGTTTTCCGCGAGCACCCGGTTGCGCCGGCTTCGCTCCTTCCCTCCCCAAATCCGGCGGGCCCTAGAATATACACACAAATTCCGACACCATCCCCCCTGCACCCCAAGTCATGAACATCCCAGCCACCTCAACCCCCCTCCATCCTCACCCTCTTAGAAGTTCCTGGCTACGCGACTACTATCAACAGCACTCAATAGATAGTCAACATTATCAAGATAAACAAAATTTATTTTATTTTATGCACCATATAGGCAGTGTTTTTGTCTTTATATGCATGCAGCCAAAGCACACACTGTAGAAAACACTTGTGTGAAGCCTGCGTTCACAATGCGGTCCCCGTCAAACTTTCAAGGCGTTAACGAATTCCACAAGTTAAATTTTCAACGAAACGAATTCGTTTTGCAAAACGCTGGCAAACTTACGTTGCGTTTTACATCATTCACCTTTGTCGTCCGACGAATCAGTAGTCAGCACTACACAAACCTCAATGAGCTTGTCGTTTGTTTTCTTGCCGTTGGGGCGATCGCTGGCGGTCGTGGCGGCGGCACAATTCTTTCTCAGACCGTTGGCTGCTGCCTCCGTGCTCGCGGAAACGTGGTTCCCTTTGTGTCAAGGTGAGGTTTTGAATCTTAATGCACGGCAACGCTAAATAAAGGTCTATTACCGTCTTCATATTCTCAGCAACGCTACCGTACGAGCCACAACAACACCACCACTTTCAAGCTTCATATCACCGGCACAAAAAGAGGCCAAGTCTTGCATCTCGCCAAGCGTTACATCGGAGACGTTAAACGCCAGCTCACTGTGCTCTTCGACCCGGTCCTGCCGCCGAATGGGCTCATCCAACAGCACGAAAGTATTCGTGTGCGCGTTGATCAAGTGACCGATCGCATGTCAAACCCCAGCCGCGGTCGATCCGAGAGCACCGCGGCCATGTTCTTTCGAGTTTAACTCGCCAAGGGTACGGTTGTCGAGTTAAAACAATGCAAATAGTCCCGTGCATTCTTGTTCTTACGTCATTTTGTCGTCGCAACCCGAACTCGAAAAATGACTGTTAGCGGCAAACAGAGGCTTTCGAGTTTCACGAACGTTTCCATGGCAAATGACGTTGAATCGTCACGCGCAATGAAGCCAATGGGAAAGCGAGGTACCTATGTAGGGACGTGTGAAAACGTAAAAGCCGTTTTTTTTTTTTGCACGAGCTATTCTGCAAATGAAAATAAATAAAAAAGACTGCCCGAGATTATGCCGTCGCGTGCATTTCTTCAGCGCCGAAAGAGTAGACCGGCATAATCACTGCAGTGAGCAAAGAAGCAAAGCATTATTAAAACTGCCCGAAGAAACTTTCCTGCATCATCCAGAGAATGCTCACAACCGTTGCACTCTGCGTCGATCTCATGACTTGTCATATACTACCAGAGAGTCGTCGTCAGCTCTGTATCCATTTGAAGTCTCCTTTACAGGCGAACAGGAAATTTCATTTGCAGCTTATGTTCACGGCGTCTTCACAAAGGATGATCGGTGTCGCAGCGCATGTTCACGTAATATTTTTTTTCTCGTAATGCCATCCGTAGCGTGCAGAAGCAGGGAAAGCAACGACGCAAACGAGACATAAACACCACAAGGTCGTTACCGCGGTTTTCGCCATGTTTGTTTTGAAAGACCGTAGCGAAAGACTTCGAAAAAACAAGCTGAGATATCTTAGCTAAATTTACTTTACGTCATAATTATTGAAATAATATTTCTTATTTTATAAAAAGATAATATTATTTTTCTCTGTTTCCTTCCATTTTCCGGAAGGTAGCCTTTTCTCCGTTATTCGCTCGTTTTAACTCCCGGAGGAAAGAAAGAAAATAACAAAACGAACAGGGGGAAATGCGGGGATTTCTGCGCCCCAACTGCGTGGACACGTCATCGGGACGTACGGGGATCGTCAGATTCTAGCTGACTGCGTGCGTGAACCCGAACGTTGGGGCGGAGCCTCAAACAAGAATCATTCTAGTTTGAGGCTCGGCCCCTTCTTTTTCGATACGTCACAACTCGAAAGGTGCCCGTTTGCCACCAGAATAGCACCCCAGGGCTTAGGGCCGCGACACGTCTCTGCTCGTGCGGACAAGTGCGTGAAATTACAAGCTTGCCGAAGCTTTGTGCATGCGCACGCTGCACGTGCTTGCTCGCATGGGCTAGCTACCAGTGAAACGCTATAGACGCTTTACAGCAGCTGTGCATGGGCGCCGCCATAACTGACCTTCAGTCTTTGTTCCCTCTTATTCCGTTCGCTTCACTTCATCATTACCACAGCAGGACAGGTTACTGCCATTTCAGATGCTACTGTGTTCTTGTGCGCAGCATAGGCCCTTGTGAAGACCCGTCAACGCCCGCTTCAGTGGCTCGGCATCTCGGTAAGACAAGAGAAGGGCGGCTATGGCGGCTCAATCTGGCGCGTGTGTAAAGCGTCTATAAAAGGGCGTTACTGAACGACCCTACAAGCAGAGTGTCGAACCGAAATTTTTATCGGTTTGGTTCCGATTCGGGTTCACGGCTTTCGGTTCGGTTCCGGTTCAGTTCCGGGGAGCAAAAAATAACGGTTCGAACCGGTTTGAACCGCTAAATTGGGAATATATTTTTCGCGTTGTACTAGCAATATACATTATTTACGCCGTGAAACGATTAACTACCGGGTGAAACAAGGAGACGGTAGGCTCTTTAAATCGACTGGAAAATTCGGTTTCTTAACCTATCGCGCTACGACTTTGTGCAGCGTTGCCCACAGATGGTGCATTTTTTTCGTAAAATTTGCAAAGAGCGAACTTACCTGAGGAAAAAGTAAAGAAAGAAAAAGGCTTAGCTCCTATGGAAACGCAGCGACGCCTCCGGTCTGCAAACAAAACGGCGCCGCTTCGCACGGGAGACAAGAGATGGCGCAACGAACGCCGCAACGAACGAGCATCCGGCGCCGAGAGCAGGCCTTTTTAGCAGACGATCTTTTCGACTCAAAAGCGGAGCGCGTTCCGTAGGCGGCGACAGTCGCAGAAACAAAAAAGACAGGCGCGGTAACAGCAAGGAACTGCAGTTCCTTGTCTGCAAAAGGGCCGACTCTCGGCTTCGTCTGCTCGTTCGCTGGCGGCAGTTGGCGTCGCGACCGCTTGCGCCATCTCTTGTCTCCCGTGCGAAGCGGCGCCGTTTTGTTTGCAGACCGGAGGCGTCGCTGCGTTTCCATAGGAGCTAAGCCTTTTTCTTTCTTTACTTTTTCCTCAGGTAAGTTCGCTCTTTTCAAATTTTACAAAAAAAATGCACCATCCGTGGGCAACGCTGCACAAAGTCGTAGCGCGATGGGTTAAGAAACCGAATTTTCCGGTTGATTTAAAGAGCCTACCGTCTCCTTGTTTCACCCGGTATATAGTTTCTTCGATCGTCCGTGCAATTTACTTTTGTTTTTAGGTACCAAAATATTAAATTCAGTTATTTAATTTTGACGCAAGAGTAGAAAAAAATCTGAATTAGCATACACAACGTGTTCATACGACTCCACATCCCTTCGTTTACCAGTCACATATATTTTACCCGAATCAAAATGTTTAAGTACAAGAGTAAAGAGTTGAACTGGTTGGTACATACCTGTAAATAGATCAGCTACAATTTTAAAACTATACTGTATTTTATTATGCTTTCTTTGTGTTTAAGTGAAATTCTAAAGCTCGAGCTGATCTATTTACACGGTATAAAATGTTGTCGCAAAGTGTGGTAGGTCGCCTAAAATACCCGTGATTGGTACAACTTTGTGTCGAACTTTGTGTCGCAGTGTTAAAAATGATATCGTGATTGCGTTCTTGAACTAAGGAATTACATCACATAAAATTATGAAATAAACACTTCATGCTCATGCTAATTATGAAATAAGGTTCACGAAATACACTTCACAATATATATGTATATGATGACGACACAACAGAGCTAAAAGCAATGAAATTTTCAGAATGTAACAATCCTTTCAGTCTATATTTTTATAGAAACACAGAGCGGCAGTCCAAATGCCTGTTGTTCGAACCAAACATTGTTTACACTCAGCACCGCATGCATGCCACTAATCATGCAGCAAGAAGTAATCGCAATTGTTCACTCTAATCTATACGCACCTTCGCACTCAGATCGAATCTGGCCCAAAATAGCGCTTGCTCAAGTGAACATTTTCTTATGCAGAATAAGCTGGCATAGCCCGGTTGTTGAGGTTTGTTTTTGACAAGATGCCGGTCAATTTAATTTGCAAATGAGCATCACCTCTGCTAACTGATGATTTTAACGTTAAGGAGCTTATGTCGCTGAAAAGCCGATGTCGGTGGCGTGACTGGAAAATCATGATTGGTCGATAGGTTCATGACGTCAGAGCTACATACCCTCGCGCAATAATTTCAAGCAACCCACTATGTTCACGTGAAACGTGACATCACGCGTGGAATGAGAGTGATTAAAACATGACATGTAATGCGAATTAAAGGTCACCGTATGTCTCAAATGATTTCACTTTTAAAAGTAATTATTGAGCCTTAAAGAAAAAAATTAAGAATTTTAGGAGGGATTCGAACCCACGACCCTTTAGTTGCGAGTCAGACGCTTTTCACTAGGAACGGCGCGAGCGTCTGGCACGACGAAAACGTGCTTTTTGGTGAGAGCGTTTTTGCAAGCAAAGTAGTTTCCGGAGTCACGCTTTTTGGTCTGCACCAAAGATGCTGGGAAGAGGAACCTTTACAACACAGTATGTTTTTAAAACTCCCCCCCCCCCCCCCCCCCACACACACACGCACTTCTTTATACAGCGGAGCTGTTAAGGGTAAGTTTCCCCAGTGTCGTGTCCGTCAGCAAACAAATGATGACACTAAACTCTGGAAAGCTACCGCCATCTATAAATGACGACGGCAACCAGAGAACCGGCTTGCCGGTTGTCTGGTTGCCGCTGTCGCGCATAGATGGCGGCAACCTCTCCAGCCTTTTCACTCTGGCTTGCCGACTTGCGGCCGGCCATTACTTCATTCCCACCATGGTACAGCATCGCTGGTCTTCCTTTTACACCAGAGTGGAAAGGCTGAATGTATACCTGAGGAATTGCCTCCTCCGTTGGTGTGTGTTCATTCGACAATTTTATTTGACACTTGTTAACCGCAACCGTTCATTGCTTTTATTTTGCACCCCGTGAAGTTTAGATGGGTCACAAAACGACTTCGGGTTGGATTGTTCATGACTTTTCCGAGGCGTACTGTTCCTCTGGCCCAAGTATACTCGCACAGGCCGCCACTAATTCAGACGCTTTTCTGTCGCGGTGAAATTGCGAGGATTAAATGAGACTATTTCTTTTAGTCTTGCCTTCCCAAAGATTGATGTCGTAATTGTGGGATCAAAACCACCCGCCTGACGACAGTCGAGCGCGGCTCATGGATTGGACAGGAGGACTGCGTGAGCACCGTACATCGGCTCGTAACAATCAATGTCTTGGCAGACACTTGGGTAGAGGCTCGTGTCCAACCACTGCGGTAATAAGAATAGCCGAACTCTAACAATGCCTGGAGCTTAGCACGCGTTTTCTTCCTTTAAAACTCCAGCTCGGGGGTATTATTAACGTTGACGGCATAAGATAGGCACCAGGCCACGTGGCCGCTTCTGGCTCCGAGTTGAGGGGATGAACGATGCTCATATTTCTCGAATTCTTTGGCGACTGCCATTGCCTAGAAAAAATACCAAAGCCAAGTTCAAGCAGTTACTAACGTTAGGGAGTGATCCTGAGCAGTATTTAGTGATGTATAGAAATATTTTTAAAGCTCCTTTAAGCAAAGTACAGAGGGAGTCGAAACTTGAGCAATAACTTGAGAACGACGCTCGCGTGAGACTTACAGCGACTGCCAACGTTTGGCTGCCTCTCTGAGGTCACTAAAATATCCTCTTTATTTTTTTTGTATTCCTTCCGTACACACGTGTACGGTATGTAACGTCATATCAATAAGTCGCATTAGGTAATTTCAGTGCTTCTATTCTCAGGGACATATTTCGGATGCAGTTCAGCAAAAACGAAAAGATATTTGGGTGCCTCAATAATAAAAAATGGGTCTTGCAACATTTTTTTTTTGTACATTCAATAAATAGTGTTAAGAAATAACCCCTAACGTTGATAGCTTGAGGAAACATCCATTTGTTTTTCCCTAATAGCAGATGTACAAAAAATAAAGGAAAGAGACAGCTGTCGATATCTCCTCAACTTGCAATTTAAACAAGCGGCCACGTGATCTGATACCGCCAGTGTTCATCACAGTCATGCTCTAGGCAGCTAGGGTTTGGAAAGCAAAAGCTTGGGCTGAGCTTCAGATATTGTTAAAGTAGGGCTATTATCATATTTATTTGACATGAGCCGTTACCCGAATGTTTGGCGGTGCTGATTGTCATGAATTCGAGCACTCGACTATGGGTTATGAAAATCGCTTACGTCACGGTGTCACGTGATTCTCAGTGCAAAATCATGATGTCATGTCCCGTCATGCTGTCAACAATGTTAATACACCTAGTGACTTCCTTAAATGAAATCGAGTTGACGCAGTGAGTCACGTGACGTCACGAGGTCACGTGACAACATGTATTGACACCATGACGTCACGTGACAACTTGACACATGGTTAATTATAGTGCCATGAAAACCCACAAGTTACCATACTTTTCAATTTTGTATATGACGTAGAAGGGCTAGTTGGTGATCCATGTTTGTGTGTTTTCACACAGAAAACACACATACATATGTGTGTTTTCTGAGAAAAAACTTCAGTTGCAAGTAGCCCTCTGTGTTGTTCGTTTCTTTTACTCGTCCGTTGTTTTTAGCGCTTTTACCCTCACAAAACTGTATATGACGATTTGATCCATAGATATAAATACAGCCGCCAATTTGTTATTCCCATATGTTCATTTTGTGATACTAATAAAAAAAAAAGAAATATTACCTTGAACCCTTTTGAACCGGTTACCGTTATATTTTTTTTTTCGGTTCGGTTCCGGTTTAGTTCCAAGATGGCGGCGAAAATTTTGGTTCGGTTCAGTTCCGGTTCGGCTAAAAATAACGGTTCTGTTCCGGTTTTCGGTTCGGTTCGGTTCCGGTTCGACACCCTGCCTACAAGCAACAAGCCCTACCACGGGCATCTAGCTTCAAAGTTTGTTATGGCCGCTCGTGAGATCATGGAACCGAATCGTTTTAATTCCAGAACCTCTAGAGTCATTATTTCGAAAATTGCAAGCTCTGCTCTTCCTAGTCGAAGCTCAGTTAGAACGCCTCTGAGCAGGGGCGTCGAAACAGGTGGACTGGAGGGGGGGGGGGGGGGGGGGGGGAAGGGGTGATTGATTTACCCCTACTGGCGTCAAAAGAGGAGGCAAGGGGCATAAATAGGAAAGGGGAGGAGGCGATCGCCCCAGCCCTGACCATAAACTCTTATACAGTGACCAGACATTTCAGAAAGGTATAATAAAGAGTTCGGGTGAAGAGATATTGCCCTTCTTTATTACCATCCCCCCCTTTTTCTCTCTCGCGAACATTTCGCACGGCACTTCCTGACCCCTATGTTGTGTTTTTTTGTTTTGTTTTCACACGTCGTACCCCTCTTTATTTTCCTTCTCGTGGTTTCTTCTCGTCATACCCCCGTCGCCTCCTCATATCTCAAACACTACCCACGTCACTGCACGCACCGCTTCTGAGTGACCCCGGTAGCGTTGTTGACAGTGGCGGGAGATTAGATCTAAAGCCATGTACACCGATCACGGCTCCACAATATCCCAAAGTTCAATCTTCGCCTCGGTTCCGAAGCGAAGATATTGGCCTCAAATAACTCCTTCCCAAATTTGTGAAAAGTCACTTTGTCGTCCCCGATAACTTCCACAAACGACGAACGAAAAAGGTCAGAGTATTCACAGCCCACCTAGGGGCAATCTAGACAGCACAGACTCAAACGCCGCGTGGGGATATAGGGACACGCGGGCGCGACGTCATCGATGCAGTCATTCAATTGGGTGGCCTCACGGTGTTGCTCGCGCTCGCTCCATGAAGCTCGCGACGAATTTGTGTTTCACAATCTCGCTGGAATTGGGACCCCGAGGGAGTTTAGATGATTGACATGTCATCCCGCGTGACGTCATCGTCGCGAGAGTCCAATCAGCACGCTCTGCAAACTTCGGCCCCAACTTTATGTTTGACGAGTTTAGCAGCCTTTTTAAGGCATGCTATAAATAGGTGTTCATTCATCTAGGTGTTGCAACTTTTCACTGTACAGTGTTCAGGAACTCAAGGTTCAACTGCTCTATTCAGTTCCTGGCTCGAGCAGTCTTCTTTTTCAGCAGCCGTTATAGGTATTCTCCCTTCGCAGAAGAGAAGTTTGGTAAAAAATGTTTACGTACGTAGATATTTGCAAGTGTTCAAAAAATTTTGCATCATAGACGCGATAAGAAATGTGCACAGTGATTTTCACAGTTACCCCAGCATATTATGTACTATTATCAATGTGCAAGCAAGTTTGTTTTCATCTCAACTGGTGACTGGATTCCACTGGCTGGTGTCTTTGATTTCACGTTGGAATTCGGAGTCGGTTTATCCGCATAGGGTATATTCACTGGACGCCAAATGTGAGTGTGCTGTTTAATGCGCATGCTCAGAACCAGCTCACGTGTACACGTTCCTATGATAGCCAATAATGATGGCGTGGAATGCACGTTGCAAAAGAACTGTGGATGCTTATCGTCAGCACACACTTAGCAATAACAAACTCAGCTATGGCAGCCACTGAATACTCCCTATAAGCAGGTTTTTGTTCTATCGGTTAAAAATCTTTCATGGCGATCTGGCGGTCACCAATGTCAATGATGAAGAACTTGAGATCCCGGCTGATGACCTTGAGTGGGTCTTGGTGTGTTGCTTCAAGTGGGTTTTTTTTGCCTGACTATTCGCACGAAAACGCAAGTACAATTGTCAAGGTCAATAGTGGTACAGGCAGGGTGATGGCAGGGTGATTATTAGCTTCCCGTGGAGAAGGTTGAAGCTGTCTGATGTTTTCCCTGAGAGGTTGAGCGTTTGTGAAATCATAAGTTAAAGAAGGAAATAAATTAGGGGATGAAGTATGAAAAACTTGACCTGGCGTACGTAGTTTAGTGCCAGAAACAAGCTCATTTACAGATACTCCCATGCCAACTTTTATGTCGTGGAACAAATTGCTAGAAAAACAGGGCATCGGTTTAAGGAATAGACTTGTAAGAACGTCGTGATTTTTTTTCATTGTCTATAGAATCGTTTAACCATTTCATTCGCAGCTGTATGGTATGCTTTCGTGCGGATTATGCCAAGGAGTCGCACAAGATCGGTGAAGAGGTAGAACTGCCGACTGCGATTCGTAGTGGCCTCAGATTGTACGCCGAAATCTGCAACCCATTTTCTGGCGAAAGGTTCTACCACAGTGCTCGCGCGATGATGTCTGAAATGGGAATTGCCTGAGGGTATTGTGTGAAGCGGTCTTAACATTTTAAATTATATGTGAAAAATCTGGAATGGAGTGTGGTAGCCGTGCCACAGAGAAGAGGTCGGCAAGCGCTCATCTCGGGACACGCGGATGTTTCTCGAGACACCAACGGAACAGCTCAGCGGCGGCATCGGGCGAGGCGAACTGCAGTCTCATTCCGCTTCTAAATACGTGTAAATATATTTGTGTGTGAAACCTTACTTCTGGTTCCCACAGGAGTAAAGGGCCAACCAACTGTAGATCAACCAGATAATAAGTCTGGTGATCGGCGGTAACGTGGTAACTGGTGTTACGGTGTGACGACGAATCTTTCAACTTTGACAGGAGGTGCATGCATGTCCAAGTGCGGATATCCGTGTTCATATTGGGCCAGACGAAACTTTCTTGGTGTATGTTTGTGCCGGGCTGTGACAGTCCGCGCAGGGCATTGAAAATCTTCTAGCTGGTGGATGATATAGTCACGAATGACAAGTGATGAAGCGGCGAATAACCGAATAAACTAAACGTTTAATGCGGCGAACTTGTGCCCAAAACAATATAGAAGGTTAGGGTCGCAGACGTCGATGTCGGCGAAATAGCAGGATCGAGCGCTGGGCGAGGCTGACTGCAGTTTGCCACGCAGAGCCTCTTATGTACACGCGTTGGCTTCTGAAAAAATCGGCGTAGAAGGTTTGGCGCGTAGAACATTCGGACCTCGGACAAGCAACAGGGCTTTCGAATTTACCAGAACATTAAACTGAAAGAATAAATAAAAGACGCGTATCTCCCAGGAATCGAACCCTGGGCCTCCGCACGAAAGTCAAGCGCGGTAACGTGGCAATATGACCATAAGGTTCCTGTTGAAAGATCGCAAGCAAGTGAAATGTTTGTCTTTGGCGCAAACGTTTCCTTCGTCCACATATGTGTGCCTTGTGTGTCAACCGGAGAAGATGTGTCCTCTTGCTAATGTCTTCCGAGAGCAGAAAAAAAAATCAGTACAATGCTGGGTAGATTTAATGTGACGATATTACGCGATAATTGCATCGAAGACAACATTGTGCATTACTTTCATATATCAGATATCGGTGTCGAATTCACCGCCCATATGTGCCGTGCATGTAATACATCGTAGAACACAAAAAAGTGGCGGTAACCGACCGTAACAAATCATTACACACGCATAATGCACGACCAGCACATTCTGTGCTGTGTGGTAAGATCTTATCAGGTATGTAAAAACAATCAAGACAAGTTTAAACCTTTTTATTGAAACTCCAATAAATATATAAGTAACAATGATAGGTTCGTACAATCCCAAGTTTAACGAAAATTAACCCCAATAAGCAGAACCTTTGATAAGCAATGCACCGAGAAACTGAGGGAAAGGAGGGGACGAGAGCACTTGGATATCAGAACGCCGAGCCTTAATTAGAGTGATTAGAGGGTAGACCGAAAGTCAGCTGACTGGTCTCCACTGCGCTCCTCGAACGCGTTCGAATGCGAAAACCAAACACCAGACGCCGGTGATCCCCGTTCTAAGGCGTTCGACGAGTGCAGTGGAGACAGATTCAGCTAACTTTAGGTCTATACCCACTAAACATGCGAACCAGAGCTCGGCGTTCTCGTCGCCTCCTCTCACTTAGTTTCGCGGCGCATAAGCTCCGGAAAACAGCCTCAAAATTTCAGAAACACTCATTTTTAAAAACAAGTAAACATAATTATGATGTAATTACGGCTGTTTTACCTATTTATCGCCCGTTGTACGTGGTGCCAGAATAGCGGTTAACAACGGCTAATTACTGGTTGATTGCACTAGTTGAACGTGTTTTGCGCTTGTATGAGTAATGATCGACGGGATAGGCAGTTCCTCGGCAGTAATATTTTAGTTTTTACACGAGAGAGCGGAGGCTCTCCTGACATTGAGAGAAAGGCGACTGAGGAATGTAATAACCCCCGATTGTTTTGTGGGTTTATTATTCTTTCATTTTTTTTTTGTAATTATTGTTTCAACCCCTGCAATGTGACTATAGTTGGCAAGTTAAAGCGATCGAACATACCCGTGCATATTTGGAATATACACCGCGAACAAAATGAGAGGTGCAGTGCCTCGAAAATAGCTGCGACTTAAAGGAGGGAGCAGTTTAATACAGATTAAAGCAACATAAGCCCCACACAAAATTACTGTCAGTGCGCAGGCGAGCTGGTGGAAGTTTACCATAAGATCTTAACCCGAGACATGGGCAGGAGGAGAATTGTTTTTACACAGGAAGAGAAAGCCTCAGGAACAGAAGCTGTCCCTGTTACTTTCTCTTCCCCTTTAGAAAAATCCTCTTTCTGCCTGACTCCTGGGTTAAAATCATCGAGATAAGCTCAATAATGTAGAATGATAAGAAGGAGGTATACCAAACATAATACAACTGAAAATGCACTCACAAAAGACGGATTTAAAGAAACCTTAGGAACGCTTCTCTGTCGTTGATGGTAACTATAGCTGATGATACCTGGTTCCATTCTGAAGTGGCGAGGGGGGGATTACTTAATTAAAAGCACTGGTCTTACCGAAAATTCGCTTTATAGGGCAGAATTCATTTAGGCGGGAATATAATATTTCTGGGGGGTGATAGCCAAGAGTCCTTGAAGTCTTATCAGCAGTAATACATTTTGTGTCCGAGGCAGAGTCGGGAGAGTTTGCTTTGGTGGTGCAAAGGGGTTAGTCCGAGTTTATTTTAAAGGGCAACTCCGCTCAATTCCGAAAAATTTAGGCTTCCATGTGATTCACAGTCACAAAGCACTACTAAACAACTCTACGTCTTCGGATTCGCGAAATGTGGAATATTATTTGTGTAATCCTAATTTAAACATCAGCAGATACCGAAACCGAAACTTCGGTTGCGTCAGGCAACATTGGACTCGGGTCGTCAGAGTCATGGGACGTCACGTCGAACCACAAGGTATTGTGACGTTCGGGAGGGAGCGAGAAACCGGACACGCGACGCGGGCAGGTCTTTTTTTTTTTTTTTTTTTTTTATTGGGCGCGGGCAGGTCGCTTTGCATGGCGTGGATGGTGATGGCCCGGGGGAGAGGGGGAAGGTGAGAAGACGAAAGAGGAGAAGGGGAGCGGAGAAACAGACCGATAAGCGCGCAGGGCAGCACAAACTAGCGCATCCGTGTTACGGTGATCATGTGAACGCCCGGTCAGCCAACACCGGGAGGAGAAACTCATGACGTCATCGTTCAATTTCGCTCTGAGAAGTAAAAACAACCAAAACGTGAGAATGACGTATCATGCCTCTGACGTAGTGGCTCAACGTTGGCCGCTCCAACTCCGTGGCATTGACTGCGCTGATGATTGCGCCTCGCGCCGCACACTAGAGTTGGCAGATTTCGGCGACTTGGCTCGCTTGAAGGTTTGCTGGCCAGTTTATTAAATAGATAAACGGAATTAGATCGTAATATTTGACATGGGGTCTTCCTATATGATACTGAAGAGGGCTACATAGTTTTCTAAATATCAAAAATGAAGCGGAGTTGCCCTTTAAGGGAGAAACACTGGAGAAATGACTGTATGATAAGATGAAACGAGTGGGTGGGTTTTCCACTGCTTCGAATGTGTTGACAAGCTATGATTGAGGGGGGTTCCAAGTTGCTGCAGCATTCTCTAGATTATGCTTAATGTAAGTTGTGTCAGGCTGTTTTTGAACATGTGGACGGGCATCTCGCAGGGTTCGTCTGATGAATCCGAGAGTCTTGAATGCTTCTGCAGAAATGGTTTTAAAATGGGTTTTCTAAGAAAGGCTTGAAGTTCATATGATAACAATATATTGGAACATGAATACGAGATCAATCACTTTATTTTCTGTAGTATGCTGATATGGTATCGAGGAGTGTTGCTTAGTGAATTTAATTATTTGCAGTTGGATTTATTTAGTGACATTAACCATTTCACACACCAGTGGCAGTCTTAAGTAGTTTACACGTTACTAGTAACGCGTTACTGTAACTTCGTTACTTTTTTGGTAACGTGTAACTGTAGCAAGTTTCTTTTTAAAAATGAACCTTGTAACCGTACACTCTAAAAAATGTCTGTAAGTCTACTTTCACGCACAACACCTCGGAGAGCCAGTCACCGCAACTTACGGGGGCAGCTCAGCGAATGACGATGCCGAAACATATGTTTAGACCAAGAAACGCAGTCTGAGTTGTGACATTAAGCAATGCAAAACGTCACGCTTGCATTGCTTAATGTCACAACTCAGGCTGCGTTTTTTGGTCTAAACATATGTTTTGGCATCGGCATTCGCTGAGCTGCCTCCGTAAGTTGCGGTGAGTGGCTCTCCGAGGTGGTGTGCGTGAAAGTAGACGCACATACTTTTTTTAGAGTGTAGTTCTATTACTTTTTTCTGATGTAACGATGAAAGTAACGACGAAAGTAACGACGGTACTTTTGTTTTTACTTCCCAGCTTTTTATAAATAATATATAATAGAACGAGTACAACTTAGATATTCCTTGCACTTTCAAAATTGTCTGTTTCGACATTTCGAGTGTCAAGTTGGTTTTGCACAAACTTTTCAATACGTTCTTTCTCGCGAGTCACGACCCCAATATAACCACGTGTAGATTTGATAAAAAAAAAAATGAATCTAGTTAACTTTACGCACGCGGTTGTACTTTGGAACTGAACACTTACATCTTAGTGCTTTGAAGCACTATGTTGCGGTTTTCCACGTGTAGATTTATTTATTTTATTTTTATTTATTTATTCATTCTGCCAGCCGTGAGGCCAAGGCAGGAGTGGTACATATTTTCAAAAACATACCAAGGACACACAAAGGCTTCAATAATTCAGTCACATCCCTTGGTGACATGGGAAGAAAGAAACATTTCAATTTCCTTCACAAAAGTTGACACACTTTGAGAGTTGACTATACATTCAGGCAGCTTATTCCAGAAATCAATACATCGAACAAAAAAGGAGTGCTTAAAATGATCCGTAGAGTATTGATAGGATTGGATATTTAAGCTATGTTTTATTCTGTGGTACACTGGAGGAGACATCACGACGTATTTTCGGGTATCCAACATCGAATGACCATGAAATATCTGAAAAAAAAGTTTCATTCTATTCGCTTCTAATCTGGTCTTTATGCTAGGCAGGCCTGCTTGCTCCTTGAGTTTTGTGACCGACTCAGTCGACCGGTAGCAATTAAAGATAAATCTAGCAGCCTTATTTTGAATTCTTTCCAATTTATAAATATTTTGATTTGTGAATGGCTCCCAAACCGGACTAGCGTATTCCAGAGTTGGCAAAATTAGACACTTAAAGGCGATTAATTTGACATCGGAACTAGCGAACTCCAACTTTGTTTTAAGCATCCATAGTTTTTGAAAGGCTTTCTTACATACATAGTCAATATGGGAGTTCCAGCTTAAGTCACTTCTTAAGTGCACTCCGAGGTATATTCGTTAACTTTAACAAGCGGAAGACCATTAATACTGTAGTTAAATTGTAAGTGTTGTTTTTTGCGCGTTACATTCATGGAGACCGTCTTACTTATATTCAGTTCCATCTGCCAGTCAGCACACCATTTCATTATCTTACGCAAGTGCTTGTCCAAATTTAGTTGGTCTTTATTGGAACTGATATTGGAGTAAATCACAGTGTCATCCGCAAAGTGCTTTAAAGTTACCGCGGAGTCAAAGTCCTTTCCCATGTCGCTGATAAATAATATAAAAAGAAGCGGTCCAAGTACCGATCCCTGCGGGACGCCGGATATTACTTGTAATGATTCTGTTCTCTCCTTTTTATAATACACATACTGTTCCCGTCCTGATAAATATGAGTTCAACCAATCGACTATCTGATCATTCTTAAGAACGTGACTAAGCTTGTACAACAATTTCGGGTGCGATACGCGGTCAAAAGCTTTAGCGAAATCTAAAAATATAATATCTGTCTGCCCCCCTTTATCTGCGGTTATGCTCAAATCATGAAAAATTTCGATTAGCTGCGTAGTTGTAGAACACCCCCGTCTGAATCCATATTGATTAGAGCCCAGAAGTTTGTCACTCTCAATAAAAGTGATCAAATGTTTCGATAAGATATGTTCTAAAGTTTTACAGGACGTGCTCGTTAGGGAAATCGGTCGATAATTACTCAAGATAGTTTTATCACCCTTCTTATGGACCGGAATTATCTTGCCACATTTCCAATCTCGGGGAATTGTTCCTTTGTCAAGTGTTAGGTTAAAAATTATTACCAGGTAATGGGAGTACCATTCTGCATATCTTTTTAGAAATATATTAGGTATTTCGTCAGGCCCGGATGATTTTTTAGCGTCAAGGTTTAATAACAAATTGAACAGACCTTGCTGGTTCACTGTAACGTCAGTTATAGCAGGAATGCCACAAGGCACGTAGAAATTGGGAAGGATGCCATCGTCTCTTGTGAAAACTGACTGAAAGTAATGGTTGAATGAAGAAGCAACTTGCCACTTGTCTGTTATAATAGAACCGTTCTTGACAATACCTGGAACAGTTTCCTTAACCGGAGATAAATGTCGCCAAAACTTTTCTGGGGAATTTTTTAGAAAGTTTGTGAGTGAATTTTCCATATAAAAACATTTAGCATTGCGAACCTCCGATTTAAAAGTATCCGAAAGGCCCTGTACTTCCTCTCGCTTTTGAGGTGTCTCGCATTTTTTTAGATTCCGCCTTTTTCTTTTTAGCCTACGCTTCATGCGAATAATATTTTTTGTTATCCACGGGTTTTGCTTGGAGATTTTTTTAACTCGGAGGGGAATAAAATTGTTGATGGCAGTGTGAACCATAGTTTTAAATCTTGCCCAGATCTCGTCTACAGATGTCGCGTTTAATGCGGAGAATTGCCTAAAGCTATCATAATGTAGATTAAAAAAGTCACATATACTTTCATCATCTGCCTTAGAGAAATCCGGAAAGGAAACAGTTTCAGGCAGTACTTTTTCACGCTTTCCTAAGGGACACGTCACGAGGACCATGTCGTGGTCGGAGATACCGTCCAAAACTTCGCACGAGTATCGCGACTGCGACAATCGTTTACTTAAAAAGACCAAGTCAAGCAAAGAACTAACAGAACCTTGCGTTCTAGTACTTTGTTAAACAATTTGTGTCAAATCATGAAAAAATACTAAATTGATCAAAGCTTGCGACGTGGAAACTTCCCCATGTGTTGCACACATGTTCAACCAATCAATGTTGGGCAGATTAAAATCCCCAGCCAGAACAATTCTGCTATTTTTACTTCGGACATGTTCACATAGATAATCATTTATACTCGTAAAATAGGTTTCGTTCGTCAGAGGAGGACGGTAAACAGCTCCGATCATGATTGGACACTTATTTATTACGATCTTGCAAAACAATGATTCAATACCATCTAAATTAGGCATCACCTCACTCTCTAGCTCCTCCTTGATAACAACTGCGACACCACCGCCACGAGACTCCCGATCTTTACGAAAGCAAACATAATTCGGTGGTACAAAATCCGTATCTTCAACTTGAGTGCTCAACCACGTTTCTGTTTTTATAACCGCGTCAGGTTCATGTTCCAAAAGTATGGCTTCCAACTCGGCTCTCTTGTTTAATACGCTTTGCGCGTTTAGATTGATTACGGTGAGTAAATCAGGAACACGACTGATTTTCAGGGCCCTCTCTGTGACTCAGTTCCCCTTCAAGAATATCGCCGCTCCCATATGGACGGCGAGCACCGGATGTCAAATCCCAGTAAAACAAGCTACCGTCTACGGCTATCTTGTCATAATCTAACCGGACTTTAGCGCCTCGGTTTCTTTCATCTCTTGCGGAGTCCCAAAGGCATTTTCTTAAACTTTGAACTTGCCTAGAAAAATCCTCACTTACAGAAATATTTGTGCCCTTAAGCCTATTACAGTTGCGTAAAATTTCCATTTTTTCTCGGTAGTTGTAAAAACGTACTATTGTAGGCCGTGGGCTTCGCCGCTTTTTACCAAGACGGTGGATGCGTTCGATACTTTCGGGATTTACGTTAACTCTTTGAAAAACATTAGCCTGGACGGCCTGCGTTAGTTCCAAAGCCGTTTCGTTTTCTGCTTCGTTTAATCCAAATATGATGAGGTTGTTGCGTCTGGAGCGGTTTTCGAGGTCATCTATCTTACGCACTAGTAGTTGGACAGTTTTTGTCAGGTCTCGGACCACTGCTTTCAGTTCAGTTGCCTTGTGAATTGCCGATTCCAACCTTATCATTCTAACATCTAGGCTTTTAAAATTTTCGGTATTTTCATTCACTGATTTCTGTAGAGATCGCTGATCTCGTTTTATATCGTTTAACGTTCTCGTCTGATCCTTTTGGCCATCAAGTATCATCGACACCTTTTCCTCCAGCGTGTAGGTTGGCCCAGGATTGAGCTCAACATCACCGCATAGAAGAAGAAGTTGCCTTATCACGTCTAGACACTCTGCTACCACAGAAAGCACTTTATGGGGGCACGGCACGACAACTAGGCACAAGTAGTTGCTCCGCATGCTACTGGTCCTATTGCTTACCTGTAAACAGGCGAAGACGAGCGGGTTAGACATGCTGCCGCAAAGCGTACCGTGCCCACCACTAGCACAGTGAAGTCCGTTCCTGTCTTTTAAGACACCCAGGGGCGTGGCAGTTCTTGAAGATGATTGGTGCAGCCTTGTAACGTGGTCGAAAGACGTGTCATCGGCGATCGATGTCTCGCCGTGGCGGATGTAGCATGACGATGACGGGGCAAAAGACACTATGCCCGTGTCGGACTCGGAAAAAATGATCGGCGAAGGAATCACCGAAGGCTCGTGGCTTTTCCCCGCGCCAAAAAGCAGGACCTGTAAACAGGCGAAGACGAGCGGGTTAGACATGCTGCCGCAAAGCGTACCGTGCCCACCACTAGCACAGTGAAGTCCGTTCCAGTCTTTTAAGACACCCAGGGGCGTGGCAGTTCTTGAAGATGATTGGTGCAGCCTTGTAACGTGGTCGAAAGACGTGTCATCGGCGATCGATGTCTCGCCGTGGCGGATGTAGCATGACGATGACGGGGCAAAAGACACTATGCCCGTGTCGGACTCGGAAAAAATGATCGGCGAAGGAATCACCGAAGGCTCGTGGCTTTTCCCCGCGCCAAAAAGCAGGACCTGTAAACAGGCGAAGACGAGCGGGTTAGACATGCTGCCGCAAAGCGTACCGTGCCCACCACTAGCACAGTGAAGTCCGTTCCAGTCCTTTAAGACACCCAGGGGCGTGGCAGTTCTTGAAGATGATTGGTGCAGCCTCGTAACGTGGTCGAAAGACGTGTCATCGGCGATCGATGTCTCGCCGTGGCGGATGTAGCATGACGATGACGGGGCAAAAGACACTATGCCCGTGTCGGACTCGGAAAAAATGATCGGCGAAGGAATCACCGAAGGCTCGTGGCTTTTCCCCGCGCCAAAAAGCAGGACCTGTAAACAGGCGAAGACGAGCGGGTTAGACATGCTGCCGCAAAGCGTACCGTGCCCACCACTAGCACAGTGAAGTCCGTTCCAGTCTTTTAAGACACCCAGGGGCGTGGCAGTTCTTGAAGATGATTGGTGCAGCCTTGTAACGTGGTCGAAAGACGTGTCATCGGCGATCGATGTCTCGCCGTGGCGGATGTAGCATGACGATGACGGGGCAAAAGACACTATGCCCGTGTCGGACTCGGAAAAAATGATCGGCGAAGGAATCACCGAAGGCTCGTGGCTTTTCCCCGCGCCAAAAAGCAGGACCTGTAAACAGGCGAAGACGAGCGGGTTAGACATGCTGCCGCAAAGCGTACCGTGCCCACCACTAGCACAGTGAAGTCCGTTCCAGTCCTTTAAGACACCCAGGGGCGTGGCAGTTCTTGAAGATGATTGGTGCAGCCTCGTAACGTGGTCGAAAGACGTGTCATCGGCGATCGATGTCTCGCCGTGGCGGATGTAGCATGACGATGACGGGGCAAAAGACACTATGCCCGTGTCGGACTCGGAAAAAATGATCGGCGAAGGAATCACCGAAGGCTCGTGGCTTTTCCCCGCGCCAAAAAGCAGGACCTGTAAACAGGCGAAGACGAGCGGGTTAGACATGCTGCCGCAAAGCGTACCGTGCCCACCACTAGCACAGTGAAGTCCGTTCCAGTCTTTTAAGACACCCAGGGGCGTGGCAGTTCTTGAAGATGATTGGTGCAGCCTTGTAACGTGGTCGAAAGACGTGTCATCGGCGATCGATGTCTCGCCGTGGCGGATGTAGCATGACGATGACGGGGCAAAAGACACTATGCCCGTGTCGGACTCGGAAAAAATGATCGGCGAAGGAATCACCGAAGGCTCGTGGCTTTTCCCCGCGCCAAAAAGCAGGACCTGTAAACAGGCGAAGACGAGCGGGTTAGACATGCTGCCGCAAAGCGTACCGTGCCCACCACTGATAAAAATGATAAAAAAAATCTAGTTATCTCTACGCACTCGCCTGTACTTTGGGACTAAACACTTACATCTTAGTGTCTTTAAACACGATCTATGTTGCGTTTTTCTTTTTTTTTTTGCTTTGCGCAGACGCCTTTTAATTGGGTGAATCAACCATAAAACAACAATACACGCGGAGGGCACTGCGCATGTTTCATATTTTGATAAGCACCACTACTCCGCACTGAGCACGGGTCGTATTTTGATTTGCGCCACTACTCTGGCGTGGAAACTTTCAAATACTAATTTCGACAAACAACTGCTGCTAAGTTACAATAATAAGTAAAAAGCGTACTTTCAATTTTACGTTATAAAACTTGGTAAGAAGCGTTTCTCTAGTTTTTTCTGATTTTTTTTTTTGTGTTTTAGGCTCCTTGTACTGACGTCACATCGCATACTCTTGAACACCAAGTAAAAGGAGAGAGAGAAGCTTCTTTCGTAAGAATTTTGAGTGACAGGTTAATCCGCTATAATCTTCTGGGAGGGGAATAGCGACGCCTGTGCAAATCCGGTTTGCACACAGGAGGATCCTGATAAGAGGGGAGCTCCTTCTTTCCCTTTTCTCTGGAGGGCATCGGAAATGACGTCATGTGCAAGCCACGTATAGAAAAGTAACTGAAAACTAACGTCATTACTTTTTCAAAGTAACTGTAACTGTAACGAGTTACTTTTTTGTTGCGGGAACTGTAACGACAACTTCGCTACTTTTTTCGAAACTAACTGTAACTGTAACGAATTACTTTTTAAAAGTAACTTACCCAAGACTGGCCAGTGGACAATTTTCACTACATCATTTTGAAGTTGACAGTTGTCGTTTACTGATGAAATCTTGATATATATAGCAATATTTTGCAAAAGAAACGTTTTTTAGAGAAAATGGAACACGGAAGATCGTTAATGAAGATGAATAAAATGAGGGCTCCAAGAACAGATACTTGCGGAACACCTGACGTAAAGCTTGTTAGTTTTGATTCCTGATTGTCAGTTAATGTGTATTGAACGCGAGATGTGAGATGGTTTATACAGGAAAGTACTAATGGATCTAAGTGCAGATACGACAGCTTGGAGAGAAGACATTGATGAGTAACACAGTCAAAGGCTCTTGAGAATTTCAGAAATATGGCATCAGTTTGTACATGACGTTCACGGTTAGTATGTAACTCGCCAACAAACTCGCACAGCTTGGTCTCGTAAGATAAACCCTTGCGGAAGCCATGCTGATGTCTGAATAGAAAGCTGCATGTAGACAGGTAAGTCATGGTGTGTGAATACAAAATATGCCCTAGAAGTTTAGACGACCCTAGTGAAAAAGCCATATGTATGAGAAATTTCTTGTATCAAATAACACATATGAATCATATAAGATATATAAGAACATATAAGGACCATATAAGAACTATATAAGGTATATAACTTCATATAAGAACCACATAAAATTTATAAGAAACTTCTCACAAGTTTCTTATCTATCTATCTATCTATATATATATATACAGTTCATTATACAGTTCATCTGGCTTTAAACTGCAGTACCACTTTTCTTATATTACGTAAACTCGCGGATAAGCTAGTTAGACGTGAACTACATAAATCAGCTTTGCAAATGTACCTGAGCGCAGGAATCGCCCCAAAGGGCATGCCTCTTTCTCTACCTCCCGCAATTACAAACCTAGAAAAAAGTGACAAATTAGAATGGCAAAGCGTGCTACTAGAGGCTTCACTCAGACTGATAAAAATTGCATTTAATGATAGTGATAAACAAGTAAAAGAATTGACCACCTCAATCTCCGCCACTTTACGCTCAAACACCACATTATCGCAACGAGAAGCTGACGCATCAACTGATTTAAAGAGGAAGAAACGCACGGAACTTGAAACTAGTAAGCTACGTCAACTTAGACTAGACAAAGTTCCAAACTTTGGTTTAGCTCATCATTCGATGGCAAGTCAAAATAGTGCCAATACTCCGCCATCCACCTATATGAAAGCTACCCCTCAGGGCGACGTCCTTGATACCGAGAAGCGAGACGACACAGCCATAGCAAACCTGTCGGACGTCTACATAACCGCTGACGAAGAAAGGCTACAACCAAAGGGTTTGAATTTCTGCCCGGCAACCGGTTATTTCGACGAATTTCAAATCCTTCGAGACCTGGACAACTTTGCCAGATGTCTACTGCTACGCGAATGCTTTCTCGATAAACCATCCGAACCCCAGAAACCGCATTCGCGACCCTCAAGTGATTGGACGCCTCGCACTCAGCGCGACAATTGTCTGGACTTCCATATAGCCGCCATACAACGAGATAAGTTGCGGGAATATCGCAGTCACGGGAGAAAGAGGAAATACTTTACGAAATCTGAGAAGGAATCCCTAAAATCACTAGCGGCTAGGAGTGATATTATAATAAAACCCGCAGATAAAGGTGGGCAATTGTCATTCTAAAAAAAAAAAAAGAAAAGGGATGACTACATTCGAGAAGGCCACCGCCAACTAACCGATCGAAAGTTCTACGAGCCACTTACGGGCGATCCTACGGCAGAACACACGCGGGTCGCAATATTGGCACTAAAGGATCTTCTAGTACAAGAGAAAGTAACTACAAATGAATACAATACAATACAACCAACTCATCCTTCCTGTGGCCACCCCGCAGGGGGCACATGTGAAAGCAGGTGTTAGGAGAGTGGCGTCTCCACGTACCCCGAGCCCCGGGGGGGGGGGCGCCTGCACCTTAGGTGCTAGGTGCTTGGTGAGTAGCGTCACCACGGACCCCAGCCACGTGGGCCACCAACCCACATGCAGGGGGCACCTACTTTAGTAGGTGCGTGGTGAGTGGCGTCATTACGAACCCCGAGCCATGTGGGTTCGCCCACCCACGTCTGGCTGTACGTGGCTTAACCCGTGTCCGGGGAAAAGGGGACCCTGGTGGTTGAGCTGAGCCCGGGGTATGTTTGGACCCTTCGGGGCCCCCCGGGCGAGGCAATACACCGCTTCGGCCGATGCTTTTCGCAGTCGGGTGTCCTCGCTTGGCCCGACCAGGATGATTCAGTCAGTCGCCTCTTCTACCGTCTTCTTCCTTCTTTCACTTTTCCTCCCACTTCTTTCTCTTTTTTTCTACACTTTCTTCCTTCCTTTTTCTCTTTCTTAGGTGGCAAGGGCCAACCTTGAGTGGAAACAGGACCTGTCCCTGCAACCACAATAGGTTATAGTGCCTGGCCAGCACTGGTATAGTGTAATTGTGTCAGCCAAGCCTTTCTTGCTATGGCACATTACCTACCCCCTTGTTGGGCTCCATGGTGGGCGGTGCACCGGGGCACTGAACTTTCCTTCCCATCTTTATGGGTCTGCAAAACAAAACCTTCCTCGATCGGGCTTCGAAAAGAGTCCGCACCGAAGCACGTAAACTTGATGTTCCAGTAGTAGTTACTCCGCAGTATCTAAAGTTTTTGGTGATGCACTCAGAAACTGAGAAACCACTAAGTAAACTGTCCCCTTTTCTTGTCGCGAAAACTCTAGAGGGCATTGTGGGAAAGACTTTTCAGGCTAAGAAGATGACATCAGGTAACCTCCTCGTAGAGGTTCACACAAAGATCCAGAGTGATATGCTCTACTAGCATTGAACACAGTCTCCGATTACAGTCACCGTAACCCCCCACCGCACACTAAATACAGTACAAGGCGTAATTTCTGAAGATGACTTGTTAGAAACTCCAGAAACGGAAATTGTAGAGGGCCTCTCCAGCCAGGGTGTGATCGCCGCACGGCGCCTCACACTTCGACGTGACGGCGTGGAACACAAAACAAAACACATCGTACAGACCTTTGCAATGACCACCCTTCCACAAGCTGTCAAGGCAGGTTACCTGCATTGCCGCGTTCGGCCATACGTACCGAACCCGCTGCGCTGCTTCAAGTGCTAGCGGTTCGGCCACGGCTCGTGGAGCTGCCGCGGATCTGACACATGTGCGAGGTGCTCTAGCAAAGAGCATCTCGCAGTTCACTGTGAGAACGATCCAAAGTGCACTAATTGCGAAGGGAAGCAGGCTGCATACTCTCGGTCTTGTTCCCTCTAGAAGCAAGAAAAAGAAATACTTACATTGAAGGTCCAAGAAAACATTCTATGCCACGAGGCAAAGAAGCGTGTCTTGTTTGCCTCACGTGGCTCATATGCAGAGGCTGTGCACAGGGGACCTGCACGGCCGAGGGTGTCGACGGGGACGCAGACATCTTCGGATGACCCGCGTGTCCCGTCGGGGTCCCCCTCCACCTCGGGAGTGGTGCGGCAAACACCGCCTACGAACTCTAGGAAAGATGTGGGCGTGCCCACACCCAGTAAGGAGCAGGGCTTGGCGAAACTTGCTCCTCCCACTGCCCTGCCCCCCAAAGGACAGGGTATGGCACTCCGCCCTTCTGGTATCCAGAGGATCCCTGGCCTGCCAACCAAGCCAGCGGCATCCAAGGGTCAGCCATTGGCGACAACCACCGACGAGCCAATGGATCAAAGTGGGCTCAAGTCCGACGAGGACAGGTCCATGTCGGGGTCGGAGTGTTCCCTTCCTGGCACTGGTGCATCCACCAGTGAGCAGAAGGGTGCCCACTAAAAAGAAAAACACTCCTCGTATGAGGATTGATTTTAAGACCTGAAAATATATTCCTTGTCTGCACTTAAGCTTTCCTTCATTTTTACGTTTTTAGCTTTTTAGATTTCGCTCTTTCAAATTATGGCCTGCATTATGCAGTGGAACTGCAGAGGTCTTTTCTGTAATTTAGATGATGTGAAGCTCTTGTTGCATAGACATAAACCCTTTGCATTTTGCCTGCAAGAAACTTAAGGCCCGTTCACACGATGCATTTTTCTCGCGCATCTAGTGTCGCGAAACGTACTTTCGCGAAATGGTTGCGCCATCTGAACAAGTCCGAAAAGGACGCGCGCATCTAAAAAAAGTTGCGCGCACGCCTCGCTTCTGGAGCGAGCTTTTGCTGAAACTTTGCCGAGTCCTGTCAATCACTCTGAGGGCGCCGCCAATGGCCGCTCAGAAACGCTCTCACGTGGCCTTTGAGGGGCGAGCGAGCTGTTTGAGAAGACCACTTCACTGCCGGTGTTGTAGCCGAGCCAAATCCGAAAAAAACCGAAACCACGAACAATGAATACTGCCGGCGCTTCCGCAAGCACGTCAAGCACCACTGAAGGAAAAGTGAGTAGCATATCAGAAACAAATCCAGCGATGAACGAGGACGTAATTGGTGATGATGATAATTCGCGTCTATTTTAGTCATAATTAAGAAATAAAACCTTGAGACAAGGAAACAAAAAGGGACGTACACAGAGCCGTCTCAAAACCAGGACAGCGTACAGCTCTCATTTACTTCCACAACAGTCTTCTTCTTTGTCAACCTCCATCCAAATTATACATATTCAACAGTAGATAAAGTAAATGGCAGCAAATGACAATTCAACAACTAGTAAATGACAATTTAAGAGTAAATTAAGTAAATGGAAGTAAATGACAGCTGTATGCTGTGCTGGTCTTAAGACGGTGGTGTGTATGTCCCTTTTTGTTTCCTTGTCTTAAGGTTTTATTTCTTAATTATGATTGTCCATTAGCTCGCCTGCGTTTTGACTCTTAGAATGTGGCGGGAGATGGAGAACACGACGCTGAATGGCTAATGGTGATGATGATGATGTTGGCTTTCAACTGAAGCGCCACTTTATGGTCAACACACGAACTATTTTCGCGAGTCTAAACGTCATCGTTGTTGCACGTGAAGCGGTACGTGTGAACGAGCACATTTCGCGAAACTTGAGAGTCGCGAAACTGTTGCGCGCCTAAAAGATGCATCGTGTGAACAGACCTTTACCTCAAACCTCCCAACAGCAACTTTCTTAGATGATATCAAGTCTACAGGAAGAACCGCGTGACTACCTCTGGCGCTTCCGGTGGGGTTGCTATTGTTGTAGACAGTGGCACTCCTGCCTGTGTGGTCAACCTAGACACGTCTCTGGAGGCCGTTGCGGTGAGGTAATTGCTACAGCGACGCCTTATTACAATTTGCTCCATTTACATCCCCTTTCATTTGCCCTGGAACTCGCCCAACTTGAAACTTTAGTCGATCAGCTACCTGAACCTTTTATTTTAACGGGCGATTTTAATGCACACAACGCCCTCGGGGGCAGTGTCCGAACTGACACTCGAGGTTCTGTTGTGGCGTGGTTTTTATCTCTCAGAGAAGTATGTGTACTAAATACAGGAGAGCCAACATATTTTAGTTCTGCTAATCACGCCTTTTCTTGCATTGACCTCACTATTTGTTCCGCCGCACTTTTTACAGATTTTATTTGGAATGTATTGGATAACCCTTAGGGAAGCGACCATTTTCCGGTGTATCTTACTCCCTTAGAAGTCCTGCCCAGGCTGCCTTGTCGTTCCCCCCGTTGGAAGATCCCTTCAGCAGATTGGGACCTTTTTCAGTCATATATCCCTTCCTCCCCGGATCTTTCGCAAGCAGCCTCCGTGGACGAAAAAAAAATGCTCTCATAGTAACCGTAATTGTTGAGGGAGCCCGTTTGTCCATCCCACAGACACCCGGCAAGCTGCCGAGACGTCCAAAACCATGGTGGGATAATGAGTGTAAAGAATCCCGAAACCACCAAAACTGTTCTTGGGCAAGATTTTGGAGGTATCCCACTTCCAGAAACCTCTTGGCATTTAAGCAATTACGTGCAAAAACTCGCTATATTAGGAAACGGGCAAAAAAGAGATCCTTTTACTCGTATGCATCTTCTATTAATAGATTCATGCCAGCGAAGATTGTCTGGGACAGAGTAGGTAGAATGGATGGTGACTACCATCTTTTCTCAATCTCCTTGCTGTTAGACGAGAAGGGAGAAGCATTTTCGTCATTATATGAACAAGCCAACGCACTGGGTAGGCACTTTGCTCAAGTCTCTTGTTCTGAAAATTACACTGCAGAGTTTCTGCAGTGTAATTTGAACCCGCGACTTCCAAGCCGCGACGTCAGGTGCCGGCGCTCTAACCTCTCGGCCACAGGAAAAGGCGCGAGCCGCCAACGCTGGCGGAGGTATATAAATATACTGCCGCCGCTTTTATCTCGCGTGGTTTTTTCTTTCTTTTGGATCACATTTACCCTTCCTGGCCGTAACTTTACCTGCCGCTCCTACAGTATAAAGAGGCGGTCAATTGGACTCCAGTTAAAAGTTCCTGCATTCAGTTTCTGCGAGCAAAATTAGGTTTTTGTGCTTGAAGCGATACGGATTTCTCCGCCATTAGGCAGGGACGCTAGGTACTTCCTTGTCCCCGTGTAGCTGGTCACGTGACAGAAAAATCCCTCTTGGCCGCAGCCGCGTCCGCGGCCGCAAGAGGAGCAAACCGGCCCTGGGCTTGATGCAATTCACCCTAGCGTGCTTTCTCATCTACCTGAAACATTTCTAGTCATTCTCCTCCAGTTTTTTAATATCATCTGGGCGAAAGGAAAGTTTCCTAGCACCTGGAAACAGGCTATTGTCATCCCCATCTTAAAACAAGGAAAGGACAAAAGTAAAGCCACGAGCTACAGGCCAATTGCCCTTAGTAGCTGTTTGGGGAAAACTTTTGAGCGGCTGGTTAAGAACAAGCTAATCTACATACTAGAAAACAAGAAACTACTAAGCAATTTCCAGTGTGGTTTCCGCCCTTCCAGGTCTACTGTTGACCACCTGGTACGTCTTGGGACGACGGTCCGCGAGGCTTTCGTAAATAAGCAATTTTGTCTGTCTGTATTTTTCGACCTTGAAAAAGCTTACGACACCGCCTGGCGGTACGGCATACTCCAGGACCTTATCTCGATGGACAGAAAAGGGAGAATGTTCAACTGCCTTGCTGACTTCCTGCCCCGCAGGGGGCACTTGTGAAAGCAGGTGTTTGGAGAGTGGCGTCTCCACGGACCCCGAGCCCCGCAGGGGGCGCCTGCACCTTAGGTGCTAGGTGCTTGGTGAGTAGCGTCACCACGGACCCCAGCCACGTGGGCCACCATACCCGCACGCAGGGGGCACCTACTTTTGTAGGTGCTTGGTGAGTGGCGTCACTACGAACCCCGAGCCATGTGGTCGCGCCCACCCACGTCTGGCTGTGCGTGGCGTACCCGTGTCCGGGGAAAAGGGGACCCTGGCGGTTCAGCTGAGCCCGGGGTATGTTTGGACCCTTCGGGGCCCCCCGGGCGAGGCAATACACCGCTTCGACCCCTGCTTCTCGTAGACGGGTGTGCTGGCTTGGCCCGACCAGGATGATTCAGTCAGTCGCCTCCTCTACCCTCTTCTTCCTTCTTTCACTTTTCCTTACACCTCTTTCTCTTTTATTCTGCACTCTCTTCCTTCCTTTTTTCACCTTCTTAAGCGGCAAGGGCTAACCTTGAGTGGAAACAGGTCCTGTCCCTGCATCCACACTCGGTTATAGTGCCCGGGCAGCACTGGTAGAGTAATTGTGTCAGCCAAGCCTTTCTTGTTATGGCACATTACCTACCCCCTCGTTGGGCTCCGTGGTGGGCGGTGCACTCAGGCACTGAAATTCCTTCCCATCTTTATGGGTTCCAAAACTAAACCAACTGATCGGGCCCTGAAAAGGACCCGCGCCGAAGTCATTGAAATTTCCACTGAGACCCCTGATCTTTTCAAATTTCCAAAGTTTCTTGTTCTGCACTCTGAGGACGAAAAGCCACTGGCTAAACTTTCTCCTTTTTTAGTTTCCAAAGTGCTTGATGGTTACCCAGGTCACGATGGTTACCCAGGTCACGTGACCCCCCCCCCCCGGGGTCACGTGACCTGGGTAACCATCGTGACCCTCGTGAGAGTAACCCTAGTAACCCTTGTGAGGGCAACTCTCGTGACCCTCGTGAGGGTAACTCGTGACCCTCGTGAGGGTAACTCTCGTGACCCTCGTGAGGGTAACTCTCGTGACCCTCGTGAGGGTAACTCTCATAACCCTCGTGACTCTCGTGAGGGTAACCCTCGTGAAGGTAACCCTTTTGAGGGTAACTAACCCTCGTAACCCTCGTGAGGGTTACGAGGGTAAGTAACCCTCGTGGAGGGTAACCCTCGTGAAGGTAACCCTTTTGAGGGTAACTAACCCTCGTAACCCTCGTGAGGGTTACGAGGGTAAGTAACCCTCGTGAGGGTAACCCTCGTGAAGGTAACCCTTTTGAGGGTAACTAACCCTCGTAACCCTCGTGAGGGTTACGAGGGTAAGTAACCTTCGTGGCCCTCGTGATCCTCGTAACCCTCGTAACCCTCACGAGGGTTACGAGAGTTGCGGTTACGCCGACGCCGACGGCGACGCCGACGCCGACGCCGCTCAAGCCGGGAACAGGCCCCTAAGAGCTGCGCTCTAAAAGCGTTTTGCCTTTCTCTCCAAAGGCTCTTATGCCCAGGCCGTACAGAGGGGACCGGTACGGCCAATGGTTTCGACTGGAACATAGACGTCTACGGACGATCTGCGCCTCCCGTCGAGGTCTCCTGCGTCCTCGGGAGCGGTGCCAGTGACAACGCTTTCGAATCGTAAGGTAGATGCTGCCTCCTCAGCATCCACCTCAGGGCAGGGGCTGACCCTCCCTGCTCCACCTGGCCCTTTGGCCCCTAAGGGCCGAGGCCTACCCCCTCGCACCTCTGCTCCCCAGAGGAAGCCCGGGGAGCCGCCGAAGCAGTCGACCTCCAAAGGTCAACTGCTGGCGGCAACAGACGAGCCTATTGACGTAAGTGGGCACAGGTCCGAGGAGGATGCTCCCCTCTCAGGATCGGAGTCGCCTCTTTCTGTCGCCAGTGACCCCACTTGGAAACAGAAAGATCCTCCTAAAAAGCAGAATACCCCACGTGTAAAAATACATTTTAAACCTTAACGGATCTCCCTTTTAAATCACTTTTATGTATTTTTTCGTCTCTAAATGGCAAAGAACTATAGTATCATGCAGTGAAATTGCCGTGGTCTTTTCCCTAATATTGATGACATAAATGTTTTTCTTGATGAGGTTCGACCTGTCGCTATATTCCTACAGGAGACTCATCTCAAGGACACACAAACAGATGTTCGACGTAGTCATCACATTTTTAGAAAGGACCGTGCATCCCGTACCAACTCCTCTGGTGGAGTAGCTGTGGTTGTGCAGAGCGGTATTGCCTGCGCTTCTGTTCCTCTCACAACCTCTATAGAAGCAGTGGCAGTTCGTATTCTTCTTGACCGCCTTATTACGCTTGTTTCACTCTACTTGCCACCAAATATTCCACTGCATTTACATGACCTGCATGGACTTGTAGCGCATTTCCGCAACCTTTTTTAATCTTGGGGGATTTTAACGCCCACCACCCCATGGGGGGTAGTGCTCGCCAAGACTCCCGTGGTGGTGTCATTGAAGGATTTTTATTGTCATCCGGCCTGTGCCTTTTAAATGGACATGATCCTACATTTTTTAGTGCAGCTCATAATACTCTCACTTCCATCGATTTGTCTCTTGCATCCCCAACTTTACTTCACTGTTTTTCTTGGAAGGTTTTAGATAACCCTTTTGGAAGCGACCATTTTCCTGTTTTTTTTTAGAAAGTACTGTAGCACCTCCTTCACTTTCAGCACGTATTCCCAGGTGGAAATTAGACAAAGCTGACTGGGCTCTTTTTGCACTGGAAGCAGTGCTTGACCCAACTGAACTTTTAGCTATGACTCCGGAAAATGCCACCTTGTACGTTACTGAACGTATCATAAATGCTGCTCCTGGTCATTCCACAAACATCTGAAAATCTTCCTAAGCGCTGCAAGCCTTGGTGGACCAAAGACTGCTCTGTTACGCTTAAACGTCAGAACAGGGCCTGGGGCACTTTCTGCCGCTACCCAATGGTCCGGAACAAGATAGAGTTTAAAAAATGTAAAGCAAAGGCTCGTTGGACAAAGAAACGAGCTAAGCTCATGGATGAAATATGTTTCCAAGGTGAACAGTTTTGTTACTACTAAGGAGGTGTGGGACCGAATGAGGAAAATTCGGGGTAACTACCTCTCTTTTAGGACGCCTCTTTTTCCCTCGGCTTCGCCAGCCTTGAAAGGCCAGGCTAATGTTCTTGCGGAACATTTTTGTGAAGTGTCTAGCTCATCTAATTATTCGGCAAATTTTAAGAAGTTCAAAGCTGTAGCAGAAAAGCAGCCAATTGCTATGTCAGGATCAAACACTCTTGTATACAACCAGCCTTTCACAATGTGCGAACTCGAGGTGGGCCCTTGGGTCAAAAAAGCAGTCAGCACCTGGTCCTGACAAAATCAACTATGAAATGTTTCGGCACTTGTCTCCTGAATCTCTAGGCCATTTTGTTAGCCTTTTTTAATCGTTTGTGGATGGCTTCTGCCTTTCCTCAGTGCTGGAAGCGGGCACATATAATTCCTCTCCTAAAACCCGGTAAAGACTCTACTCTACCAGCAAGTTATCGTCCCATTGCAATGACCAGTTGCCTTGGAAAAACTTATGAAAAACTAATAAATAGACGATTAGTACACTTTTTAGAGACTGAGGGAATTTTAGATCCCAATCCGTGTGGGTTTAGACTGGGGCGATCAACATTGGATCATCTTGTTCGCCTGGAAACTTTCATACTTGAAGCGTTTGTTCATCGACAGCACTGTGTTTCGGTATTTTTTGACCTAGAGAAAGCATATGATACTACTTGGCGTTACGGGATTTTAAAGGACTTATACACACATGGCGTCCGGGGCCTCATGTTGGGCTGCATAAGGGAGTTTTTGACTAACCGAACTTTTCAGGTTAGGTTTGGTTCCACACTTTCGGATGTTTTTCCTCAGGAAAATGGCGTCCCTCAAGGGGCTGTATTGAGCGTCACTTTGTTTGTGGTGAAGATAAACAGCCTTGCTGCAGTGATACCTCCATCAGTTTCATATTCATTATATGTAGATGATGTGCAGATTTCCTTTTCGTCCTGCAATCTCTCAAGTTGCGAGCGCCAGCTTCACAACTCTCAATAAACAAAATGAGCAATAGACCCTTTCTGAAATTCAGTCTGGCCACTTTTATCACTATCATCATCTGTGGAACGGCATCTGTGCCATACCAATGGCGGCGTTCTAGTGACTGATAAAGGAAGACGTTGAAGGTGTTCCTAAGCGGATCTTGCGAGGACCGTGCATTCGAGGGTCAGTACGACGCGACGTAGCAATGGAACACAAGAGCTACTTAAGCGTTTATTTTAATAACTCAGATTCAGTCAATCTGTGGGCGGCACACAATCGGTTTAAAGCACTTTGGTGTATAGAATTTTCTTGAGGCATCTGAGTGGGTTGGAGCTTTGTTCTGAATGCAGGTTCTTGATCACCTTCGAACTGAATGTGATCGAGAAAAAACTCGCACTGAACAATTCCTCGCGTGCCGCTGACTTGCGAAAGTGACGGTGTCGATACAAGTTCATTTCCGCCATTGATATGGCAAAACCTAAACTGCTTTACAAACCACCAGATGGCACTGTATTTCGGAAAGGGTCTATTGGGCCGATGAAAATGGTTTTAAGTTTTCATCTGAAAAAACGATGTGTGTGCCTTTTTCACTATGTCGTGGTCTGTTGCTTGATCCTTGTTTGCAGCTTAATAGCGCTGCAATACCTGTAAAATACGAGCACAAATTTTTAGGGGTTATTTTCGACAAGAAACTTACCTTTCTGGCTCACGTGAAGGAACTGAAGCAGAAATGCTTGCCGTCGTCTAACATTCTCAAAGTACTTTCGCACACATCCTGGGGATCTGACAAACTGTGCCTCTTACGACTTTAAAACTCCTTGGTGCGGTCCCGCCTGAACTATGGTGCGATTGTCTATGGGTCGGCACGTCCGTCTGCTCTAAAAATGTTGGGCCCCGTCCATCATCTGGGGCTCAGGCTCGCCACGGGAGCATTTCGAATATCACCTGGGCTTAACTTGTATGCTGATACACATCAAATGTCCTTGGAAAGACGAAGGCAGTATTTGAGTCTTTGCTACGCTTACAAGATATACAGCTATCCTCAACATCCCACTTTTGATGCACTTCAACCTTCTACGTCCTTCCGACTCTTTGAAAACAAGCCGAGCATTGTTCGGCCCCTGAGTTTCAGAGTGCAGAGCATGGCAACATCTCTCCATCTCCCTTTTAGTGAGGCTGCTGTGCTGAGGGGCAATGAGAGAGTTGCGCCTTGGGACCTTCTGCCAATTTTTTGTGACTGGTCACTGTCTAAGTACAGAAAAAGAGCTATTTCTCCACTCGTTCTTCAGCAGGAGTTTGCCGATTTAGAAGAGAAATACAAGGACTACTCGCATTTTTACACTGATGGATCGAAAACATAAACTTTTGTGGGGTGTGCAGTTTATTCCATTACCTTCAGCAAAGTTTGACAACTCCACACTGTTGCAAATATTTTTACTGCCGAATTGTACGGTATTTTAATGGCTATGCAGTACTTATTACAGAACAATATCATGAAAGCAATTCTGTTTGTCGACTCCCAAAGCGTTCTTCTAGCCGTCTCGTCCTTAGGAGACAGCAAGAACCTTCTCGTGCAATGTTTTCGGGTACGGCTTAACCGAGCACTTCAACAAGGACACCAGATTAAATTCTGCTGGGTCCCGGGCCACGTGGGCATTTCCGGCAATGAAAAAGTCGACTTGCTTGCTGCCTCTGCAAAAGAATACCCAAAACTGCCTCTTGGCCTGCCACACCAAGGCCTGAAACCGATCATACAGAAATCGATTATGAAGTTGTAGTAATTAAAGCTCGTCGCCAAAATGTAATGGTCGCTTGGGGCCATTACGGGTGGGTGGTAAGAGACAGGGAAAGCTAGGATAAAGACAGCGCCCCGAAAGGCCTGTAGAGATGCTGGAAAGGCTTACATTGCCGTGGCGCGTGGGACGCGAGATGGTCGGTGGCCGGGGACCAAGCGGGCACACCGGTAAAGGAAGACACGACACGCCAGCTCGGAGTTTCGATCAAGACTGCTTGTATTTACAATATCTACATCAATCAGCGCGTGCCGCTGTCAAGCACGCGGCGCGCGGCACCATCTCAAATGCAGCTGAAAACGCCATCTAGATTATTTACAGCACACTACATCTTCTCCTCCCTCAATAGAAAAATAAATGTTGGATAATTTATTAGGGAAGAGAAGAAAACAGCTGACTCCTTAAAGAAAATACAGAGTTCACGCACACACAAAAATCCTACCAATCACGATAAGGGAAAAAAATAAACAGAAGCTAATCTAGTAACGAAAGGAAATAATGTTAATGGTGCAGTCGTTATCTGGGACACTGCTCTTTGTCGAGAAACATTAAGTTACGTGCGTGTACAAAAAAACACTAAACTTATAAAACAAAATTCTGCATACGGGAGTAACACTAAATGTCAAATGTTCTACCCGTAGTGGGACTGAGTGAACAAAAATCTAACACATAGTCTCTCAATCGTGCCGGCAGACGTCTCTGTCGCCTTGGGCGATGATTGTTGGATGGAGATGCCTGGTGAGTCGTAGGGGTGGATGGCTCCGATCCATCACGATCACTTGATGTTGGTGACGATTCTAGTGTCACGTCAAGAGTATCTCCAGAGCCCTCTGTTAAAGTATGGTCCACCGGAGGCTCGGAAAGTGTGGCGACCTCTGGTCCCACGGAGTTCAGGGACTCCGCCGAGACCGTTGCGGAGCTCGATGATGGCAGCTCGCTCCAATACCCGAGTCCCAGTTGAGATGAACTTGATGCGGTGCTCAATATGGCACCACTTGAAGGAACGGAAGGTTCAGAACCCTCCTGGACAGCGACCCTGGGGGCCTCTTGGAAGACTGCAGCCGGGGCAGCCAGCGGGACTGGTGGCTGGCTGCTGGCTTGATTGCCTGGTACGGCGGCGCGGAAAGCCGCTTGGAAACCGGAATCAGGAATGGCACCGGGGACTGGGGTGGCGGGAAGGCCACCGAAGACCACCGCACCTTGCACGGCACAGGGTGCCGCGGGAGCAGGAACGTGAAGGGCACCGGGTACTTCCGGTACATGGGCAGCGCCAGGCACCACAGCTACATGGCCAGGACCGGGTGCCGTAGAAGCATGGGCGGCAACAGGGTCCGCCGGGACAGGACCGGCAGCAGGGGCCGCAAGAACCGGAACGGCAACTGGGGCCGCAAAAACAGAAACGGCAGCAGGGGCCGCAAAAACAGGAACGACAACAGGGGCCGCACTAGTTGAAGTGGGGAATATGTCATCGTCCATAAGCCACAACGGCTGACGTTGGCGCGGTTTCAATGTGGTACGTGTCATTTTGGCTGCGTTCCATGTGGTTCCGTCATCTAATCTATATGTGGCTGGCCCTACTTGTTCATGTATGCGTTGCGGTGGATCATACTTGTTTCGCATCTTTCCTCTAATGTTGGGTTTGAAAACCTTTACTGATTGACCAGGAGCAAAAGCAGGGTGCTTAACTGCTCGCCTGGCATCTGAATACTTTTTCATCTTTGTTTGATACTCTTTGACTCTGTCAGGAAGTTTTTTCTGAATGACATGTGAAGGGACGGTGGACTCTGGGGTCCCTCGCCCTTGGAGGTGCAGTCGCGTTCGGTGAGTGCGACCATGTAGAAGAAATGCTGGTGTTTCTCCTGTCGCTGCATGGCGAGTACTTCGGTAAACACTGAGATATTCCGTAATGGCTTCAGAAAGCGGACGATGTTGGACGAGTGCCAACTGAATGACAGACTTAAGAACTCGATTAAATCGCTCTACCTGCCCGTTAGCTTGGGGATGGTAGAAGGATGACTTTGCATGCTTGATGCCATGCGTCTTTAAGAAATCGCTGAACTCCTTTGAAATAAATTGTGGACCATTGTCTGTCGTGATCTCTTGCGGCAAACCCTCGCGGGCAAAGACAGACTTCAAAAACTTTATGACTGTGGCAGTCGTGACGTTGTGGGCTGGTGCCACTTCAGGCCACTTGCTGTGGTAATCTACCAACGTGATAAAAAATCGTTCCTGAGCAGGAGCTCGTTCAAACGGTCCAACAATGTCCATACCAAGTTTTACCCATGGACGAGTGGGAAATTCAACTGGTTGAAGAGGTGCGGGGGATGCCTTTGCAGGCTTATCTGTGGACTGACATACTGTACAGTTTTGAACTTTGGTCCTGACATGCTGATTTAGATACGGCCACCAGTAAAGTTCCTTGATGATACTGGTGGTGCGCGAGATACCTTGATGGGTTTCATGTGCTACATCAATGACCTGATCACGGAGTGTGGACGGGACCACTATCTTCTCTCCCTGGAACAACAATGCATCTGTGACTGATAGCTGGTCTCTCACAACGAAATATGGTTTGAACTCTGAAGGTAACTTGTCTTCTGAAGGCCATGTGTTGGAAAAAAATGTCATGACAATTGGCAATACAGGATCTTTTGCAGTTTCTTCCTTGAATTCTTTTTCTGTGAGGCATGCACAGACGATTGAAACCACTTCCTCCTCAAAAGCCATGCCTTCTTCGGTATCTGAGACCGGAAGGCGAGACAGAGCGTCGGCAACTACATTGTCGCTTCCTTTGCGATACTTCATGGTGAAATTGTAGTTGAAAAGTCTAGCCGTCCAGCGACTGATGCGCCGTGGACGGACACCTGTCCCTTGAGTGGACATTAATGTGACCAGAGCTTGATGATCGGTGTGAATTTCGAAATGTCTACCCCAATGATGAACGTGCCATCTCTCGCAAGCCCAGAGGATTGCGAGAGCTTCTTTCTCTCCTGCTGAGTACTTCCGCTCTGCTTCGGAGAGAGAGCGGGAAGCGAAAGCAACAGTCTTTAGTTGCCTCCCATGCTGCTGCTGGAGAACAGCACCTAGTCCGTAATTGGACGCGTCTGTGGAGACGACAACTGGAAGATTTGGATCGAACATTGCAAGAATGGGAGCCTGCTGAAGGCAGGACTTGACACTTTGAAAACTGGCCTCTACGTCGGTCGACCAGACAAAAGATGCGCCCTTGCGCAGAAGCCTTCGGAGGGGTTCTACCAGAGTAGCACAATGGGGGACAAACTTACTGTAATATTCTACTAAACCTAGGAAGGCCTTCAACTGCGAAGGTTCCGATGGAACTGGAAAATTTAGGACCGCGTCAATCTTCGACGGAAGGGGTGCTAGACCCTCCGCAGACAGACGATGACCAAGGAATGACAGTTCAGAAACATTGAAAACGGCTTTTCTATTTAGCTTCATGCCGGCCTCTCTAATACATTTGAGGACTTGTCTGAGATTTCTATCATGTTCCTTCTGGGAGGAGCCATAGACAATGACGTCGTCCAGATAAAACTGGACTCCTGGACAATGTTTTAATATCTTAGACATGATCTGTTGGAAGGCCGCTGGTGCAGACGCCAGACCGAAACAAACTCGTTTGAAACGAAAAAGCCCTTCATGGGTAATGAATGCCGTTAAGTCACGACTCTTGGGGTCGAGATGGACCTGGTGATAAGCAGACGCAAGGTCTAACTTAGAAAAATGGGAAGCTCCACTGAGGGAGTTCAGAAGCTCATCAATGTGCGGAAGTGGAAAAGAATCAATAACGACAGCCTGGTTTGGCGCTCGCAGATCGACACACATACGGATTCCACCGTCTTTCTTCTTAACTACTACAATGGGGGACACCCATTCTGATGCGTTTACGCGCTCGATAACGCCTTGGCGCTCGAGCTTCTGAATTTCTGCAGTAACAGCATCACGCAAAGTGATCGGTAACCGGCGAAGTTTAGCCTGTATCGGCGGGACATGGTGTCGGACAGTGATTGTGTGAGTATGGTTTTTAACTAACCCTAACTCGGGTGAAAAGAGATCTTCAAATTCTTCGAAACCAGAAGGTAATTTCGATGCATCGCTCACCGAGGAAGGTTGCAAAGATGGTCCTGACGTCGACGGATCCCTTGAAGGCTGGTCTTCGAAGACGCCTCTACTTGAGTAGTACTCAGACGACGTGGATGGCTGAGAGCCGTGAACAGTGGACGATGATAGAGGGTGCTTGCAGGGAGCACTTGAAGTACTCGGCGGAGGACTGGGCTCCGCCGCACCTGGGGACTGCGGAACTTCGGCCGACCTTACATGGCCTGGGATGGCTGCGCAAGAGTCCGCAGAATTGACATGGAAACATTTGAGTGGAGCACCCGACAAAATGAGACGAAGTTTATGCACGGCATCTGTCCCAAGCAGGGATCGGCCATTGCGAACAACGTAGAAAAGTAGCTCGGCGGATCGCTCTTTGAAGCCGACTTTGGTCTGGAAACATCCCACGACTGGAATGGACCCTCGGAGGTAGTGAACAAGAGTGCGCGGTGGTTTCCTTAGCCGGATTTGCTGCTGGGAGTTAATTTTATTAAACATGCTTTCGGAAAGTATTGAAACTTCGGAGCCAGTATCAATGAGTAATGGTAATGTAGATCCATTCACCTGAACATCAGCGGTGAAATTCCGTGGGCGACTGTCGGCGCGTCCTTTTGGAAGGACTTCCGGTGACCCGACGGTGCAAATTTTCGGCTGCTGCTCCTCTTCGTCAGAAAATGCCACGCTTTCATGGCTGGTTGTCTGGTTACGGCCAACTCCAAGCCGCTGGTACCGGCGACCGGCGGCCCGACCACGTCTCGGCGGAAAGGCCAGCTGACGACGATCGCTGGCAGCGTACGATGGAGGAGAACTCCGGCAAACATTTGAAAAATGACCTAGTTTGCCACAAGAAAAACAAGACAATCCTGAAGCAGGACATTCCTCACGTGGATGGGGTCGGCGACCGCAGAAATGACATAACTCTGCCCCGTGCCTAAGAGCGCGCGCGCCCGGCGGAGCATCACGCGGTACTCGGCTCACGAAAGTGCGGGTGTGTGCGCGCGACTCGCGCGACTGGTGTTGCGGCGAGAAGGAAACATTTGCGGGGGAGCAGGAAATGGCATGCCGCCGCTCTCCATTTTGATCTTGGATGTTCAAATTCGAATTCGATCGTCGGCCATCTTGTTCGCGCTGAATAAAAACCCCTTGTACGACCTGACCGGCGTGCGGCGTTCCAGTACGCGATAAACTGGAGGAAAATTGGCGGTACCGATCGCAATCTCGAGACGCCTGTTCGAACTGCTGTGCTAGAAGCACAATACGTTCGAGGCTGGGTAGTCCAGCTTCCGCAGACTCTCGGATTACCCGATCTTGTACCTCCGATGAATTTAAACCGGCCAAAAAGACTTCCGCGATGCGGTTTTCAAGGGACTCTCCGAAATCACAAAAATAACCAAGTTGCCTGAGTGCGCTAAGGTAGTCGAGGACGCTCTCTCCCGGTGATTGGACGCGGTTGAGAAATTGCTTGCGTTCGACGACAACGTTAGCTTTGGCAGCAAAATGCTCATCAAGTGCCGCAACAAGCTCATCAAATTCAGAAACGGCCGCGCTGCTGGCGGGGACTGTTGAAGGAAATGTCGAAACTATTCGTTGGCCTTCCAAGCCAAGCAACGCCCACAGTAGTGCGCGCTTGCGCTTAGGAGAGCTTTCATCTGCCTCTATGGCCACAAGATAATTGAAAAACGACGTTTTCCAACTTAGCCAAGGCTGCGCAGGGGCACCTGGCGTGGGAAGAAATGGTGGTAGCGTCGGTAAGGAAGCCGTCGCCATCCTCTTACCGTTGCGAGATAGTTTGAAAGATTGACAAAAATAATAGAAATTTCACCCCAAATGAGAACGGGAACAAATTTTCTGAGTTACGAAAAAGAGATGGACGCTTCCGTGCTGTGCGCACTACATGCGTAAAAGGAAAAGAACCATTCGAACGCGTTACGCGTAACCACTACTGATTTTTGAAATGGAACGTTGACGGACGAAATGGAACGAGTGTCGCGATACGTCGACATTATTTTATGTACTACATTTCGCACGGAAAAGATGTGGTGGATGCAAATATTCCAAAAGGACCTAACATTCTGAACGCTACAATATTAACTAACACACAAAAAGAAAACCATACATGCCGGTGTTGCCACCACTCATCTCCGGCACGGAGTCTGATCAAATGTTCACGAGAGGCGAAAATGGAAAAATGAAAGAAAAGACCTCGTCGCCAAAATGTAATGGTCGCGTGGGGCCATTACGGGTGGGTGGTAAGAGACAGGGAAAGCTAGGATAAAGACAGCGCCCCGAAAGGCCTGTAGAGATGCTGGAAAGGCTTACATTGCCGTGGCGCGTGGGACGCGAGATGGTTGGTGGCCGGGGACCAAGCGGGCACACCGGTAAAGGAAGACACGACACGCCAGCTCGGAGTTTCGATCAAGACTGCTTGTATTTACAATATCTACATCAATCAGCGCGTGCCGCTGTCAAGCACGCGGCGCGCGGCACCATCTCAAATGCAGCTGAAAACGCCATCTAGATTATTTACAGCACACTACAGAAGTCATGGCAGTTGGATTGGGATTTGGAAAAAGAGAACAAGCTTCACAATATCAAGCCCCAACTGGGGGTATGGGAGAGTTCCTTCCATGAAGTCCGTCAGGTTGAGGTTCTCCTTTGCCGTTTAAGAATTGGTCATACCCGTTTGACTCATTTGCTCTGTGGTGAGGATGTTAAACTTTGCGACAAGTGTGGCAAAGATATGACTTTTTTGCACATCCTGTGGTATTGCAAAGCTTTAAACCAAGAGCGCCGAAAATGTTTTCCAGAACTTTTTCGGGATCACCTCCCCTTTCATCCATAATTCCTGCTTGGCGATCAACCATTGGTACCATTCGATCGAGTTTTGAATTTCCTTCATAACACTGGCCTTTTACACCAGCTGTAACTTGCAGTTCTTTTAGATCACACCTCTAAGCCCCTTATGAAAACCTTTGTTTGCCGCAATATGGCCTAAGTTGCTCTTGTGCCATAAAACCCCAAATCATCATTGCTGACTTTCTGCAGGATCGTAGCTTTCAGGTACCCCTGGGAGCTACAATCTCTGACCCTTTCCCCCCAGGATAATGGCGTGCCGCAGGGCTGTGTCTTAAGCGTCACTTTGTTTATTATAAAGATAAATTCTCTATCTCAAGTAATTTTACCCACGATCTATCGTTCTCTTTACGTCGACGATGTCCAGGTTTGTTTTTCTTCATGCAACTTAGCTATCTGTGAGCGTCAAGTTCAACTTATTGTAAACGGGATGAGTAGGTGGGCTGACCAGAATGGCTTTCGGTTTTCTACCGAGAAGACTGTGGCTGTTTGTTTCTCTCGGAAACGAGGAATGTCTCCCGAGCCATCATTGTATATTAAAGGTACACCCATTCCTGTTAAATCGGAGCATAAGTTTTTAATCCTAGTATTCGATAGTAAATTAACTTTTGGCCCACATAAAAAGGAACTAAGACTAAGATGTCATCGAAAGTCAAATCTTCTTAAGGTCCTTGCACACCGTTCTTGGGGTTCCGACCGTGTCTGCCTTTTGCGAATCTACAGGGCCTGTGTTCGCTCAGTTTGGGATTATGGAAGTATTGTTTACGGTTCTGGCAAACCCTCTACACTTAAAATGTTAGACCCAATCCATCACCAGGGGATCCGACTGGCAACCGGAGCCTTTCGAACGTCCCCCGTGCGGAGCGTGTATGCCGAGTCAAATGAGTGGTCGCTTGATAAACGGAGGTTTTATCTTAGCACGCAGTACTTTTTAAGACACCGTACTCTTCCACAGCACCCAAATTTTTCTTTGATTGGAAGCATAAAATATGAGCAGACCTTTCAAAACAAGCCATTCGTAACGCGTCCCTTTGCACTTCGTGTGAAGGATGCTGCAGCGACTTACAGTTTTGACATATCCTGTTCTGTCATGGAAACTGAACAAAGACTTGCTCCATGGGATGACCTAGCTATAACATGCGATCTCTCTGACAAAATACAACAAGAAAGTGGCCGCCGCTAGTGTTATAAAACAATATTTTTTGAGATTGCTAGTCGTTACGAGACGGACAAAAGTTTTTTTACTGATGGAACGAAAGGTGCTGGCTATGCTGGCTGCGCTGCGGTTGGGCAGTCCTACCAACGTGTTAGACGAATTAATGCCAATGCATCTGTGTTCACTGCTGAGCTTCATGGACTCTTATTGATGGTAGATGAAATAATAAAAAAAATACAGATTATCTGTGATATTTACACACTCGCTCAGTTCCCTCCTTGCCCTTAACTCTGCAACATCCCGGAAGCCTCCCCTTCTTTCTCTGCATCGTGTTAAATTAACAAATGATATAAAGCAAAACATCACTATTCACTTTTGCTGGGTTCCTAGCCATATAGGAATACACGGCAATGAGGAAGCCGACCGAGCCGCAGGTGCCTGTGTAAACAGGTCCATTGAAATTCACACCTTCCCAGTGACAGACTATAGAACTACACTACGAAATAAAATCAAAGATTCCTGGCAAGTAGAGTGAAACTCTGATCCTCACAATAAGCTACATAGAGTTAAACCTGTTTTAAGTGAATGGCGCAGCGCCAGACATCGAGAAAGGTTTTATGAGGTCATCTTTTGTCGACTGAGGATTGGCCACACACACTTGACTCACAGTTACCTTTTAAGAAACGACGACCCAGCGATGTGCTACTACTGCTCAGAAACCCTAAGTGTACTTCACATCCTTTTAGTATGCCCACAATTTAATAACGAACGCCGCTCCTACTTTCCTATCTTTTTCAGAAAACAAATAGCTTTCCACTTGCCACTTTTGCTTGGAGACGAGCCTGTTACTCCGTACAGACAAGTTTTTAACTTTTTAGAAAAGTTTAATATTTTACATCGACTTTAAACTACAGTTTTTTTTAAAGTGATATTTGATATTTTGATCCACTGCAATAATAAACATTTAGTCTCGTGATATTTACTTACCCTGTGTTTGGCGCACTATGGCCTATTTTGCTGCTGCGCCAGAAAACTCCAAATTCATTCATTCATTCCTTCCTGTGGCCGCTTCTACAAGCTCCCAAAAATTCATAAAGCCGGCAACCCAGGTCGACCAATCGTGTCAGGATCACGTGCAATAACTGAACCGATATCGGGATACTTAGACAGTTTAATCAAGCACATACCCTTAACTTTGGACTTTTATATCGAAGATCCTACCCACTTGACAGAAATTTCTGATTTGCGTGTACCGGAGAGGTCGTATCTCGTCAACCTTGGCGTATCATTTCTCTACATCAATATCCCGTATGACAACGGAATAGCCTCTCTAATTGAAATATACGAGCAACACAGACAAATAGACACCCCTAATAGTCACATAATGGCCCCCCCACGCACCTGGTCTTAGAACTGAACTCATTCGAATTCAACAAAGAATAGTATAGGGAAGTTAACGGCACTGCGATGGGTACTAAGATTGCACCTTATTATGCCAACATATTTATGGGTAAACTGGAGACCAAATTCTTCTCTGACTGTTCTTTACAACCACTAATCTACGAGAGGTTTATAGCTGACGTTTTTCTTATTTGGCCGCACACAGAAGAGAAGCTGCTAGAGTTTATAAATCAGTACAACACTGTACATCCAACCATTTGCTTCATTCCCACGTATTCTCAGACCAGTATCAACTTCATACCACTGTAATATTAAGAAAAGGCAAGCTTAGAACTAATCTTTATCGTAAGCCAACAGATCGGCAAAAATATCTTCACTACAAAGGCGACTATCCACGTCTTTGTAAGAATAGTATACCCTACAGCCAGGCCCACCGCTTCAAACGTGTATGCTCATGGCAAGAGGACTTCCAATTGAGCTCTCATCATCTAAAGAACGCACTGGAAAAACAAAAATGTCATCCGCGAGTCATTAACGACGCAATTCAAAAAGCTGCCCAACTAAACCACGCTGACCTCATGGAGGACCGTCCCCCTCAGTGCAACGCGCAGTGCACGAATTTACGTCTAACCTATAGTATGAATTTACCCAACGTAAATAATATTTTAAGGCGACATTATAATATTTAAGAACAAAGCGAACGCCTCAAACGTGCATTCCCATGAGCTCCCGGGGTAATTTACAGATGATAACGGAACCTTAGAGGCAGCCTAGTTAATTCCCGACTGAATCCATCCCAACCAAACAACAGATGCCGACTGTGCATGAAAGCAGAATGCCTCGTCTACAAACAAATGCGAGAAACTAACAAGGCCAATAGCCCACCTTCAAAGTTCTCAATAAAAATCCGAGGGCAGCTTACATGTGACTCCTGAAATGTAATCTATCTGCTACAGTGTGAGGTGTGCAAAAAACAATATATAGGACAGACCGAGACAGCGTTTAGCCTACGTTTTAACAATCATAGATCGCACGCAAAATCCCTGCCCAGTCTGCCAATTTCAAAACATCTCAGCCTCCAGGACCACACATTCGATAAATTATCTGTTACCCTTTTAGAGTCTGGAGTCAAATCAAATCGGGAACGCGAACAACTTGAGTCATATCTTATATACCGATTGAACACAATAAAAAAAAATAGAAACCCGAGAACACTTGCATCGTTTGAGGCGCTATCGAATAAATAGTATGATAACGACCATACATAGTGAACCATTTGGACCTAGAATTTCATGGTACTGAGTTTGGAGCTAGAACTGGACAGTGCGGTTTCGTTACTTTATTGTGTTGTTTAGTTAATTCCCGTACATCCTGTATTTCCGTACCTCCTACTACATTTGATGTGTCACCTGTGTATTTGGCGACCTCCGTGGGCGGCTTCCCCCGACTTAGATTTCGTCCCTTACTTTGTATTCTCCGTACGCAGTTTCTTTTTATGCGAAGTGTGTCATTCGGTTCGTCACATACTCTCCTCCTCGCCTTTTTTGTTGTTGTTATTTATGTATTTTTTTACCTCCGTGTGCGGTTGCCCCCGACTTCCTTTCTTTTGTTCATCCCTCCTTTTGTGTGAGATTCTGGGTCGTGTATCCTTATTTGTTCTCCTTACGCAGTATCTTTGTATGCGCACTCTCTCCCCTCTAAAAACTGTATAAATAAAACCACATTTTTCTTGTAACCCTATTCTGGACGAAGACCTGGTCGAAGTATCGAATAAAATCCTCCTAGTTTTTCTACCGTCACCCTGCATCTCTCTCTCTCTCTCTCTCTCTCTCTCTATATATATATATATATATATATATATATATATATATATAAATAATGCGACTTATAGAGGGGTGCGACTTAAGGCCCGTTCACACTGTTGCAACCGAGAACGACCGAGAGAGACGAGACTTGTTGAAACCTCTTAAAATTTCTTAGGACGAGAGAACACACTGGCACGCTGGCGCCACCTATGCGGTGACCCTGGAACTGCATTTCACAAGAGCGAAGGTTTTGCGGTATTCCCGAGGTTAAATGCGCGTAATACCTATAAGAAAGGTTCGTTTATAATGTTGACAAAAGTTGTTCGAGCCAAGAAAGAAAGGATAATAAGGAAAGGATAAGGCTATGAAAGAAGGGATAATAAAGAAAGGATGAGGCCAAGAAAGAAAGGAGAGAAATAGAAAATATGCCGGATTGCCAAGTTTGCACTGCTACCCAAAAGACGGCGCCAGTGTGTCCTCTCGTTGTAAGAGGTTTCAAGGAACCCAATTTTAAAAAGTCGCAAGAGTGTGAATGGGCCTTTATACACAGATTTTGTTTGTTAAAACGGCCGTTTGTAGCAGGGCACGCCTTATACAACGGTGCGACTTATAGACCGGAAAATTGGGTCATATGTTATGAACCACGAAATGCTTTTTAAAGCTACTCCCCACTCCCAAAATGTTTTTCCGTCCGTCCGTCCGTCTGTCTGTGCATTTCCCCGCTAAATTTAACGGGACAATTTATGTCACGGGACCCGACGGCACGGGACATACACACCAATTCAATTTCCACTCAGTTTCCCCGTTAAATTTAGCTGGAGAATTCACGTATTGTGGCCAAAACGTCGATTTAGTTACCCCGCTATATTTAGCGGGAAATTGACGTTACGTTGCCTATACACAATTTCGGTTACACGACAAATTTAGCGGGTAACTTACATACGTCACGTGATGCACCAATTCCTTCCCCAATTCCCTTAATGCATTCCATGCATCAGAACAGTGGTTCTCAAATGGGGGTCCGCGAAGCCCTGCCTCCTTAGTCAAACCCAGCGATAAAAGTTGTCTTCTCTCAGATTGAGAAGAAATGTTTCAATTTTCGGGTGCGTTTTCTCGTGTGTAGGTAAACAAGAGAAGTTTCCTTCACACTAGCCCTTTGTTATATCCATTTATTAAATCGCTATCATAATTAACCTATATCTTTCCCTTCTCTCCACGAAAGGGGTCCTCCTTCATCTCCGCCGATCCACAAAGGGTCCGCGAAACATCAATGGTTGAGAACCACTGCATTAGTGGTAAAGTCTGAGGGTAAAAGTCGCTGCCAATTTTGTTTTTAGATCATTATGTGAGTATGCGCACGCATGCGAAAGCCGTTCGTTAGGACCGCCATTAGGTACGACACACTACAAATCAAATGTAAACAGGCAACTAAAATGCGTCAAATTGCATGTGCAGCTGGGGTTTAAAAGAAAACAAATAAAAAGACACGTTTGTTATGTAACCAGGCAGGGGCGGCAACGGTGTTTCTGTGCCGATCTGATGTCAAAAAAAAAAAAATAAAGGGGTGGGCGATCCTTTCGACGTGTTCCGAGTGGATAGCCGTTGTAAGATCCCTGCACAATACACTTTTCATCGGACGGTCAACGTTCGAGCTCAACATGACAGTGAACCGTGACCTTTTCCTATTTCTCAAATCGTACTCTTCTGGTGCTGCGGTAAGCCAACTTGTTGATATTAACGCCGTGCTTTTTTTTTTCCTTCGAGCTCATCTTTTTAAATACCTTGGAAATAAGCGGTTCGTGCTTTCATAACATCCGTACCCAACCCTTTCGCCCCCTTTTATTTATATATAAATTGATCCTTTTATTTAGTTATAAATTGATTCTTTATTTAAGCTGGGCCGTAAAACAGAAGAGTCTGTGTTGGTGCGTATTTACGTGAGTAGTAAAGAGTGAGAGGTCAACGTAAAAGTATATTTTAAGTTCAAATCTGATGAAGTAGAGAAGTTACTTTCCTGATCGTCGAACGTTTGTGGCGTTCGACAGTCGAGCAAGCTCCGGTCACTAAGTCACGAGTTGACTTGCCGGTGCCGAGAGCGACGCTTCCGGACGGGCGATGTCGAACTACGACGAAACTCCTAGATTTAAGCCAGAACCACATAGGGCGTATTTGCGACGTATTTGCGGGCGTTTTGGCGGGCGTAATCCCGACGTAGAGCGGGCGTCGGGACGAGCGCTTCTTCGGTCGGCGTAAATACGCGCGTATTCGGCGATCCGACCGAGACAGATCTCGGCACTTCGGCGTATTTCGGCGTGGCGCACCCGGAAGCGTACAGCGCGGTGCCGGCCAATCAGCTCCCGAGTTGACAGCCAGAAGTTGCTCGAAGTTCGGCTTGCCTGGATATGTGGCCGGCTGGGTGGCTTGACTCAGCCGCCGAAATGAGAGCTCGCTAGGCGTGTTCGACAGTTTATTGGAGAACTGTACGAAATCGCTATATCTCTTTGGAACGAGCGATAAACGACTCAGACAGAAGAAAGTACTATCTATGTTGCGGGCTATGTGAAAAAAAATTATAAAAGAAAGAGTTTTGAGCAGAGATCGCGACTGTCCTCCTGCCGGGAGTTGTTGGCAACTTGGTGATCGCAAGGAACATTTATGAAACAGGCGTTAGCGAATTAGGCTTTCGTGGCTGATTAACATTTAGTTATTCGTGCCCTTTTGCGGAATACAATAATATAGCACCCGATCTACATTTGGTCTCCTTTCATGAAAGGCGCGAGTCGGGCTGCTGAACGCCGAGAAGACCGAACGCCGAGAAGACGTCGACGAAAAGCGCCGTGTGTGGTTTGGCGAGCTCCCCTTCTTCATTTTGTGAAAAAAGCGCCCGCCAAATCCCGTGACCACGCTCGCTGAAACGCGCGTAAATTCGTCAAGAATACGCCCTACGTGGGTCGGCCTTTATGTTGGTCAGACCGCCCCAAATTTGCGTATTTACGCCGACCTTGAAGTGTCAAGAAGGAGCTTGCCCTGACGCCAGCTATACGTCAAGAATACGCCCACTTAACGCGCATAAATAGGTAGAGATTGCGTCCCATGGTGGTTCGGCCTTATAGCTCAACGATCTTGCTGAAACAGAATCGAAATAAATTTAACAAACGCCTTTTAGTTCAGTTGTACAGATAGGTTGTACAAGTTCTGCATGCACTAATTCTTGTTCAAGTTGTACATGTACACATAGGAATTCCACACTTATCATTTTGTTTATGGTTACTTGCATAAATTTTTATAACGTATAGTATAGCCAGTAATCCAGAAAATATGAATATATACGACGCTTTACTTTACAGCATATATATATACCAATAGCCTCTTTCGTCGAGTACACAAATGTGATGAGTTAGCATCACGACATTCCTTAACAAAGAAACACCCTACGCTACAGCACGTCCTTTCAAAAGCAAAATAGACAAAGTTGTTCTCGTTTTTTCCTTCAAGGGGATACTTCGAAAGATATCAAGCGTAGGACACAGAACGCTTGGGCACAGGGTCGGTTCAACCGCGGCCAAAGTCATCGCAGTGTCCGCCACCTTTGCTCTACTCCTAATCAGCCTCTACGCAATCGGTGCCTTCGCAAAGCTACTGGAAGAGCCCTACACGAATTTCTTATACTACCCAGAGGTGGACGCTGGCGAAATTCTACGTCTATTCAAAGCGGGTAAAGAGCCGACCTACGGCGTCCTCAATCCATACGAGCGCTACGTCTTCACCATTCGCAACGAGGGCAGGTGCTACACCCTGCAAGAGAAAAGATCAAACATGACTCTGCTCTTGGTCGTCAAGTCGGCCCTGAATCATCGTTCCCGACGGGACGCCATCCGCCAGACCTGGGGACAGGAGTACCGCTTCCCTGGCGTGGCTCTCCGACGCGTGTTCATGGTCGGAGTGGACAGCAAGGACCCCAGCGTACAGGACGCCTTGAACTCCGAGCAGGCAATCAACGGTGATTTGGTGCAAGCAGAATTTGAAGACACATACTTCAACAACACCATTAAGACGATGTTGTCCTTCCGTTGGATCCTGGAGCAATGTCCCAACGTTCATTGGTTTCTCTTCGTCGACGACGATTACTACGTGTCTGCGAAGAACCTAATCGAGTTCGTTAAAGACAAGGACGGTTCCAGTGAACGGCTTTGGACGGGATTTGTGGTCGAGTCCCTCAGACCTCAAAGGCACCTATGGGGAAAGTGGTACTTGCCCCTGTCCGAGTACCCGTACTCTCACTTTCCTTCTTACGTGAACGCGGGGGCGTACGTGCTGTCAAGGTGCTCGCTGATTGATCTGTATCGCGTTGCGCGATTCACACCGCAATTCCGCTTCGATGACGTCTTTCTGGCAATCTTGGCAAAGAAGATTGGTTTGGAGCCGCGTTACAGCAACAAGTTTCGCTACTTCATCGAGCCCAGAACAGAGGAGGACTTCGCTGGACTTGTAGCCGCTCATGGGTTTCATGACCCAGTTCGACTGGTCAAAACATTGGAGTGGCAGAGAAGACTCGGCCAAGCTTGAAGAAGGAAGACCGTGCGTTTATACGTGACGGGAGGTTATGTCTTGTATTTCACTTGGTAGATAGCCGCATACGACTGATATTGTTTTTAGCTCTGTGTGCCTCATGAACTGAGGTAATGAACAAATAAATATTTTTAGCAGCATAAAATGCTGTGTAACTTAACCCTCTAAAGCTAAAAATGTGTAAATGTTTCCGTCCGTCCACCCGATTATGTATCTCCCCGCTAAATCTAGCAGAAATATTGACGCCACGGAGCCTGACGTTAAGTCATGTGACATAACGTAACATTAGGTCACATGACGTGCGGTGTCGAACATAGCGTTGCGTGACGTGTGGTCACTGGCGTAAGTTCCTCCACTAATTTAGCAAGGAAATTGTCGTCACGTGACCTGCCATGCATATAGGGCTTTGGAGATCATCAAGGTCGCTGGCAATTTTTTATTGTAACATCTCCGGTGATATAATTGAAATAAAACATTCCATGCATATGAAAGGAATTGAACCTATTTTTTTTTCTCCAGCTTTAGATAGTAAAGTAATGAATTGTGGATGTTATTTTTTATGTTTTGTATTGTTGTTTATGGGACTGGATCCGCTGAAAAAGGTCACAGATGGCTCTTGCACTGGTATTTGCGCGTTTCTTGATCTGGTACACTCTAAACAGCTAGAAAAACAAATTAGTGACTAATATTAAAGATTTTGAGTCATTTGGTGTTTACAAACTATATCGGCTTCAAATGGTTGATTGATTAGTGAGTTTTTACGCAACCGCCACATGACCATCCTGCGCCAAACATAACTATTAACCCGAAACGTTCTTCGGCTACGTCTTCGGCAGCTCAAAAGTGAAGCCTGGTTAAAAGCGTGGCCGCGAGGCTCGACACCACTTGGTTGACGGGTGGAAGAGGAGAATCGAGGTGCTGGACGCTGATTGGTTAATGGGGAGGTTATGGGACCAGAGGGGTTGGCGAGGAAGAGCTCAATCACCTGTGCGCACTGAGGGAGAGGAGCTCGATAGTATTCAAGGTTCTGGAAGATCGCCAGTTTTATCAGGCCGATTGACGGTAGTATTACTTAATTCTAGGAACAACTATCAAGTGTACATAGTGTACGCGTTAAACTATCTGGTGAAGAGGGCCGTAAACGTATGTATCTGGCGGTTGGATACTCAGAGCATCGCTAAACGTTTGCGACACTAGAACGCCTCACGCATGCGACACTAATTCCTAACAGTCTGCCGTACATTTTTTTTAACACAGCAAAGAACTGGAAATTGTTATAAAATGCATAAGCCAGTTGAGTGGAAGACAAAATGCTAAGGAAGGTACATTGATATCTAGAGAACTTGCGCAATAAAAAGTATTATGGTGGAGAAGCTAGAATTTACGCAAAGGACTTGTTTTCTCATGGAACGTGACAACACGGTAAGGCGGAATTAGCGGCTTTTCATCAAGCAGAAGTGCACGGTGAAATAAATTACTGTACCGCAAGAATGCTGAAAAGGAAGAGTGTCTTTGTTGAGCAAGGCCAAAGCAGGGACCAAGAACATACCAGACCGTCAAAATAGGACCATAGTGACTGCATAGTGGTAGATCTGCCCATTCTGCAAGCACCCATTCAAGCATAGTTTTAATGTTAAAGATTTAGATAGAGTTCATGATTTTAAATCCATTCAAGTATACTTATAAAGTTCAAGTTGTCCTATTTACAAGTATTTACAAGCTTCCATGAGTGATATATGGATGGCCAGGCCTCAAGGTATACAGCGCAAGACCTTATGAGACCAGGTTTTACGGGAAGAGCTTTCCCATGCTCCTAAAACCGGCTGGATAGGTGTAGCTTATTAGAGAGAATGGGAGGCCCCAAAGCTTGGGGAACCCAAAGAAATAGGGGCTCACCACTGCGCATGCGCAGAGCCCAAACTCAGTTTGAGGTTTTGGGTTGGCGCTCGCCCAAAACGGGAAATTCGAGAAATAGCGTGGGGCCCCCAATAGACTACCTCCATAAATCCCTGCATACAACACGGCGCGCGTTGCACTCTGGGAACTAGTTGGCCAGGGAGTAGAGTGGCATGGTTTCGGTTTCGATCGACACGTCGGCAAGAGATTATACACAGATCGTATCTCATGTTTTCTGGTCCCGAGGCAGTGGCGCAGGCAGAGGGGGGGGGGGGGGGGGGCCCCCCCCCCCCGAAATGCCAAATGCCAAACCTGGGGGGCGGGGGGGGGGGGGGGGGGTGCTGCTGGCTCTCCTGCACAGGCAGTCTGTTTTGCGCGGGGCATGGAGCAAAGGGGGAGCGTGGACTATCTCCAACTTATATGTTTTTGGGAAGAGTGTTTGTGGGGTGGAAACTGCTCAAATAAATAAAACAGGCAATATTCATTCATTCATATATATTTAATGGGATGCGGAACTTGATCTCAGATATATAGAGAACGGATATTTTGAAACACTTGTGGGGTGAAGGATGGCAATTATAAGGCCAAGTATAACAAACTATCCTCACTAAAATACACAGTTCAATCAAACCAAAGCGAACATAATAAAATCAGAATTACGTGCTTTCGACTAAGATTATTAATAAAGAGTTTATTTCCGTCGTATGTTGATGGTGGCGATCAAGGAAAAAGCTGTGTGGCACAGCTTGACAAGTCCTTGACTAATGAACGAAAAAAAAAAACATTTACAAATCTTGATTACCCCAATTTAACAAAGCGTGTTTCAAACATAATATATTTTATTATCGGCTATAACGGGAAAGTGACCTATTTGCAGACAGAAGTTATGAGATTCCAAAAGTTAAGTTCATACTCTGATTCATTTATGGAAAAACTTAGTCAAATTTCTCAAAGAGACAATGTACTGAATTCCAATCTTTTATCTTCAAATACGTTAAGTATTTCTGGGGTAGTATGTTTAGGCATTTGCGTGCTATAGTTCGTTCTTGCAGTGACCACCTCCCCACAATCCGCACGACGGGTAGAACACGCGTGAATATTTTGAGAGAGCTGTCCAAGGTTTATCAAAACGTTTGAACTCCTAATTTGTTCTAGTTTTAGATTAGTCACACGTCTATAGCTAAGTAGAGCATGTATATTGATAACGCGAAACTTTTTAAATAAACTAGCTGCGTGGAAGCCAAATGGAACCACTTCTATAGCCCTTAACGCTTCTTGTTTTTGCAATAAGTGCATTTTTTTACATTCGTTGAGTTTGTTGTACTTTACGCTGAATTACAATACTTTATGCGGGATTAAATAAACGACTTGTTTATTATTAATTTCACCTTTGCTGGTAACACGTACCGGTGGCGGTTTATCACACCTACTACTCATGACAGCTTAGAGACAAAGGTTCTTGACATGACTATCCCATGACATATTCTCAGTAAAAATGACACTTAAGAGGTTGAAAGAGTTTACAATCTCTATTTTAAACAACTTCAAAACGATATCTCTTGTAATTGTGACTAGCTTATGTTTTGGGCGAAAAAGTACTGCTTTTGTTTTTTCTATGTTGATTTGTAGTGAATTAATACGACTCCAAGTTGCCAATGCAGATAACGCCTGATTTGCCATGTCAAATAGCACATCGACATTTTCAGCTGAACAAAAGCTAACTAGTGTCGTCGGCATAGCTGATAAATGTTGCACCAGAGTTAATATTTACGATATCATTAACTTAAATATTGAAAAGACAACGACCTAATATACATCCCTGTGGAACAAAAGTAAGAATACGTTTCTTGTTTGACGAATATCCATCAATGTACCAAAACTAATTGCATTCGATGCTGTAAGTAAGACTTCAATCAGTTCAAACCATGCCCTCGAATCCCATGTATATCCAATTTTGCTAGTAAGATTTCATAATTGAATCAATCAAAAACCTTTGAGAAGTCTATGAGTGCTCTAAAAACAATTGTTTTTCTTCAAAATTTTCAAGATGAATTCTTTCTGGACGAGCAGTGCAGCCTCGGTAGATTTATGCTTTATAAAACCAAACTCATACCAAGTTATGCTTAGTTCAAAAAGTAGTTATACGTGTATCAAGTACCTTTTCAAGTGCTTTAGAAAATATTGGCAATATAGAAATCTGTCTGTAATTACCCATAACATTTACACTCCCCTTTTTGTGTAGTACTGACACTTTTGCTATTTGCATTCGTTTAGAAAAAAACACCAGTCATCAAAGAAAGATTAAATAAATGCGTTAGCACTGACGCTAGTAAATGAACAACATAATTACCAGGCCTTATTTGTAAACCATCCACGTCACAAGCTCCGCTTTTCTTAAGTTGTAAAATCACATTAATGACCTCAGGTTCTACAACCGGATCTAAAAAAAATCGAGCTGCTGTTTCTATCATCAAAAACGCAATACTTTGCAGTAACAATCCCGCTTGCAATATTCACAAAATGCAGGTTAGAAGCGTTCACCAAAGAAAATTCGGTTAGTTCAACAGCGTTACGCACTATTTTATTTATTGAATTAGATGAACGGTTTCGACTTAAAATAGAATTTTAACTCCTTCCACGCGAAGTCCGTACACCCCTCTGCTGCCTTGAACACCCCTACGTAGTACCGTTCTTTAGCACGCTCTAAATTACCACAAAAAAAAGTAACTGCAACTAGTTATTTCAGAAAGCAATTTACAAGCTTTCTTGATCATTTAATTTATACCAAGCGCCTACATATTAAGATGCAGCCGCCTGCGTTCACGGCAAAAGAATATCCAGGATGTCCACCTCTTGAACTTCGATGTCGCGGTGAACATTCAAAAGCGCTAAACCGAGAAGTCGCTCATTCGAAGTGCACGCTCTCAGGTATGTTTTCAACCGTCGTAGTGAAGAAAATGAGATCTCGGTTTCCGCCGTTGTTACGGACAGAGTCGCTAGGATCTTGAGGAGATGATGAACGTTTGGGAATAGGGCCTCCGGACAGAAGGCGACCGCCTGTAGCGCACACGTGACGGGCGTTTCACGTTTCTCCGTCCTGCATCTTGCTGCCTATATGAGCAGCTCACATTGGATTTCTGGAAATGAAACCGGGCCCGAATGGAGCTCCAAAAACTCTTCAGCGCCGAGACCTGCTCCGCTTTCCAAGATATTTGCAGGCAGAAGCGACGAAAGTAATTGCAACGTACGCCGGTGCTTTTTAAATCTCCCATCTAACTTTGTGATCAGGTAATACATGAAAGGAAGAAACACGAAACGCTTAAAATGCTCTTCCGTGCTTCCAGCGGGAATGTTAGAGCGGTGACGTTGACGACTAGTTACTCGCGGCATTTAAATTTCGACGTCAGCTGTCTCGGCCATTTTAATGGCGGCTTGGAATACTACCAAGTGTTTGTGCATAAACGCTTGGTCTAATTTTGCAATTTTTTTGTGTTGCTGTTTAATTTTTTGTGACGTTATAGCTAGCTTTTTGTTTTGTCTGGCCGGCACGCGTTGGTAATGCAGTGGTACTTCAAAAAGCGGAGGGCGTTATGTGCTGTAAGAAAGCTTTTAAAGTTGGTGCGCCGCAACTACGGTAGAACAGTGAGCCACCATGCCCGTATTTCTGTAAATGAAGCCTACTCCGTTTTGAAAAATGACAATGAAGCTTTACCCGTTTTATCTTAAAAGCGCCTCCCTAATCTTTGCGCGAGCGTCCGTACCGCCGAGTTCATCCTGATTCGTCATTTCTTTTTTTTTTGTGGTTGGGGGGGGGGGGGGGGGGGGGGGAGGGGGGGGGAGGGGGGTAATAATGCCGGTGAACCCCTTCCGAAATAAAATCCTGGCTACGCCACTGCCCGAGAGCGTCATTTCTGGTCTCTAAACTAACCTAAATGGCCAGACCTCGAAGCTTTACCACAAGCCCGAGACCTATAGCTTGTCTTAATGTATGCTTGTTGTATATTTGTACTTGAGCCTTTGTGTTAGCATTTCGAGGTATGTGGACGAGCCTGTGCTGGGAATCTCGACGCTGCAAAGCTCGGGGATGTGGCTTATGTACGAATCAACAAGCTGTAGCAAGCAATAAGTATGCATACATCGAGCTAGCGCCTTTACATTAGTGTTGTTGATCAGGAAGTTTGTTTTGTTTCGTGCGTCCATAGAGGAAATATAACTTTTTGCAATTACTGTTTTTCTTAATATCCCTGAGTACGCGAGGTAAAACCCGGAGTCGCCATTGAAAAGCTCTTTTTGAACACACTTCTAATCTCTTATGTATACTGCCCCGCAGCACTGCACGAAGTGAAGTCCCCACCCACTTGCATTCCACTAATATTCAACATCGCGTCTGCGCATAAAGTTATCCAGCAATCATATAGGCACATTCGCACATACAAACCGTTTTAAGAAAGCATAAGCCGAGCATTTGTGTGAAGAATGTCGCACCGTTCGCCGGAAGTGCGCCGGACGCGCATGAACCCCTGTGCGGTGCGCGAAACGAACGAAATTATTCAAAGCGCACTAATATTCAACGTCGCGTATGCGTATAAAGTATCCTGCAATCATATAGGCATATTCGCACATACAAACCGTTTTAAGAAAGCACAAGTCGAGCACTTGTGTCAAGAATGTTGCACCGTTCACCGGAAGTGCGCCGGACGGGCGCACTTCCGGCGAACGAAATTATTTTTTTCGCGCCCCTATGCGGAGCGCGAAACGAACGAAATTATTTAAAGCGCACTAATATTCAACATCGCGTATGCGCATAAAATTATCCTCCAATCATATACACTTTAAAAAAAAGTCTGTGCGTCTACGTTCACGCACAACACTCGGAGAGCCAATCAGCGCAACTTACGGGGGCAACTCAGCGAATGACGATGCCGAAACATTTGTTTAGACGAAAAAACGCAGTCTAAGTTGTAAGAGCGAGTGTTTTTTTTTTGTTTTTTTTTTTGCAGGGGACAATTTTGGTGATGGTCGCCCCAAACGCCCGCAGGCTCACGGGCGTCTTCTTGCCGCCAAGCATACGTTTCCTTCCCCTCTAATTGGAATCGTCCACCTCCCAGATGCACTCGTGGGGGGGGGGGGGGGGGGGGGGTCTCAACTTCAGACCCATTTTCTCTCCCTTCCTTTTTTTTTTTTTTTTTTTTACAACCCAATTACCGTCCTTGCCTCCAGTCTCCCACTTCTCCCTTCTCGGGTCCCGTCACTTGAGAAAGTGCATCTTACCGAAACGTCTGTGTCGTTCTGCTTGTTTGTGTGTGCGTTTTCTAATTAAAAGACCGCCGTTAGCCGGGACCACGGGCACTTGGTATCAGTTGACTTATAGATATTCAAGTCGCGGGCTTTTCGGGTGGTCTCTTCTATTCGGGTGGTAAGAGAGAGCAGCACGTTCGATCTGGTTAGGAAGTGACAGAGAAAAGGTAACAGCCGTTTGGAATTCCCCGCGCAGTGGTCGTTCGTACCTCGATCAGTGCTTATTTTGACGGAGGAATGTTGCCGCAACATTGCTCTCCAAGTTTTCAAGGGAAGCTTCGTGTTTCATGAAAGAGTGTGGGCACGCAGTAGAAAACGATTTGACCGACGAGTGGATTGGAGTGGCATAAGAAGACATCTACGAAGCTGATTGCAACGTATGACATATTATTATTGACTTCACATGTGCACGATTCATACTGCTTCAGTCCAAGTTCGCCCCGTAAAAAAAAAAAAAAAAAAGAGATCCGAATTTTGAATTGTCCGATTGTAAACTGGATCTGGACACGTGCCGTTGTGTTCATGTATACCTTATGGTGGTCGCTCTTATTTTAAAGTTCGTCATCGACCAGCTATCTGTTATGCTAAAAATTTGAAAAACTAAAGTCCCCTGTAATTTTTCCAACCAAGAGACTCTAAATTCTTTATCTTATAGTGGATTTACTTGGATACTGCCTTAAATTATGATCTGAGCTATACATGGTAAAAGTTGAAACAGGAAGAACCAAATATATTAATATTGATTATTACAAAAATCTTAGTTTCTCAAATTCAGATTCACTACCGTGAACAACAGAATGTCTTATTAGAAATCTATGCTAATTTAAAGGCATTAAAAGAACGTCCATTTTGGATGTTTTCTATGTTTCTTTGTAAAGTAAGGACGAAGTAACGGCGTTAGTTTAGCGAAGTAACTGCAATTGTAACAAGTTACTCTTTCAATTTTTGTAACTGTAACTGTAACAGGGTTGCTATTTTTACCTGAGTAACTGTAACTGTAACACTGTTACATTTTAGCAGTAACGTGCCCATGACTGACGAAGACCCTAGCTATCGCTGTGAAATGTAGTAACGGCCATAAAGAGGACAGTGACTGCTGCAGTTACTATCTTTTTACTAACTTTTCTTTAAGAGGGTCTCTTTAACCTTTATCAGCTTACTGGCACCCTCGTGTGTTTGTTTCTGAGTATATTAAATTTCTACACAAAATATTTGCAGTACCGTTGATGGTATCCTTTCAACGAAGAAAAAGATAAGGTAGCGCATTACTACAGGGTTTTGAAATATGTCCCCCAGATGGCGCCACATAAACATAACGAAACCAACGGCGGACGACCGGGGCAGAACTCGCGGGAAGTTTGAACGGAAACCTTTCCCGAAACCTGAAGGCGTTGGTCTTAAAGGGCAACTCCACTGCATTTTTACAGTTTTTGGGTTATGATCTATTTAGTCGAAGTCGGTGACCCTGAATCCCGAGATATAATTTGTTTTTCGGTAGTGTGTACAGTTTTGTAGATATCGCGAATACAAGTATCGTTACGGCGGCACAGCGAAACCGAAACTACCGGCTGAAGCAGCCTGGCACATTGATACTAGTGGCGCGTCGTCGGCATGACCTAGTTTTGGTCCCGACTCCCGCGCTCCCGTGCCGACACACCGACAATGTCGGCTCAGTCGCACGTGGAATTTCAAAACAGAAAGTAAGTTGCACATTTTCTTTTTTACCGCTTCACTTTGTTAATATGCACCAAATGTAGTAAGTTTTAGTGTGCATTTATAAATTTGACGTCCAAAGAGCGAATCCGACTGTTATAAATATGACGCGGCCAGTGCCGGCGCAGCGTGGCTGTATTTGTTTCTTGCTCGCGGACCGAGAGAAAAAGGAATAATGGGAGATATAGGGACATATGTATCCACAAGCGGTCTAAGTTGCTAAGGTAAGGTGCGCCTTTATGTGCACGCTACTTAGATCAGCCGCGACCTGCTGCGTCCGGCCGCTCGTGCTGGAGCAGCCGGCGGACGGTACGCGAACAGCGACGGCACCGCATCGTTCTTCGAAGACGCGTGTTTCGTGGAGAAACACGCAACAGTCAGCAGCCGCAGATGACGCAAAGTGCTGGGAGCAGTGCTTCGCGTTGGAGCTCGAAGTCGACGGTCTTCCGAAGTCTATCCTGCGAACGGCACCGACCCACACCTTGTGCCTCTTCCGTTCTCTTGGGAACTTGTGAAACCGCAGCTCCGGGTTGCGCACCGGATTGTTGGTGCAACCCACAGCACTACAAGTCATGCTCGACATTGCCCAACGCGAGTCCGGCGAGTCTCTCCGGCTCCACGACACGCGCGTGAGCGAGCAGCACCGCTTCGCTCTCTTCCACGCTGTCGCGGAAGCAATGCTGGAGTTAAATGAACTGCCTGGACGCTAATAAAAATAGGAGAACACATGATAACGTGGGTAAGCACCTCTTGCCGTCAGCAGAATCGCAAAATGCCACGGGAAACGAAGCGTCCGCGGGGTCCGTACGAGAGCGGAGGACTAAACCTACGTCATTGCCCAGTGTTGCTTCACTAGCTCACCCGGTGCCAGCGTTGCTCACCCGCTTTCGGGCAGCTAACCGAGCCGGGAGAACATTTTTTTTATATTGGTTTTAATCGGTAATGCGGCGTCGGTTTGACGTGATATTTTGGGTATGACCGTATTTTGCCCCCCTAAAGCGATATCAGTCATTTTGATAGGGTCGACTTTCTGAATGGAGTTGCCCTTTAGGCCAATGGACTGTTGGGTTGATAAATCTGACGGCTCTAAATTGCCTTTCTAACTTCCGCTAAAATTATTCGTCGTGTAATCACGTCGTTACGTCGTCGCTACGTCGCGTAATCACATCGTTTGCAAAGTACGTTCGGTGGGACGGGCGCGAATGGCACATGGAGATACATAGCTAAAAATCATGTCGCTATCAATTACGCGTAAAAAGGGACTTGTGTTTTATCTTTGGCATTGTAGGACAAATAATATATATAAGTATTTGGAATTATGGACTATGCACAATGACTCTTTTTACCTGGAAGCTGTTCACTTAAATCAACGTTTAGAAATTAAGAAAAGCGCTAAACCTAAATGAAAGCAAAATTACACGCAATTTAATTTCCCGGCATCATTGCGATGGGTGAACTCGATCACGCTGGGCGAAAAAGTGCCCGTGCATCGATTCTAGTTTTCATATCGATAATTCAGGGCACAGTAAACGTCGACACTACAAAATATGTCAAGCTTTCATATCGGTTGAAGACCAAATCTGGCATTGTTGACGCTCAATAATAAACTGCCAAGTTCAACTTGACGCGTTGAAATATTTCTTTTCCTGGACTCATTATTGGAAAAAACAAATTGTCCGCATTACTAACAAACTCAGGTTTTGTTGACTTTTCAGTAATGGATACTAATATTTTATATTCTAGATGAAGTTTCATTCTGTTACAATAGCGAATACCTGTTCTTGCCAGTAATATTGTACATTAATACTGTATAATGTCTTGGCATCATTGCCTGATGTTCTGTTGTGCCTTTCCTACCACGACAGTGTTGAGGCCAGGTTGTATTATTATATAAATGCAATAACAAACCGCGCAGGGTGCATTCCGTTCCTTCAGCCAGTGTCGCCAATACAATGAATGTCCGTCCGCTGTATGCGAGCACTCTGTACAGAATTGCAAGCACGGTGTCCCGGCTGGTATCCCATGCGTGCAATCTCATGCGGAATGCGTGTGAAAGCACCTTTGACAGGTTTGTCAAACAGCGCGTGCCCGTTCACACGGGAGTAAACATGGCGGCAGCAAAAAGTCCTGCTTGCAGTCTTGTTGACCTTGGTCACTCTTTATTTGTTCAATTGGTGACATTCTCTCCAGCTGTCCTCTCGTGTGAAGTTACAGTGCAAGCTTGTTTCATTAGCGCTTTTTATTACTGGCTTCTTCATAGATGCGACCATTCGGCATTGAATCAATATGTGACAACTATAATTGGACAGAAGACGAAGAGAGAGAAGAATTTGGTGCACGTCATTTTTCCCTCTCGATTTGCGCTTCGATCGGTTTGATGTAAAGGCAGTCATTATATGTCCGCTTCTTGAAGCTCGAACGCAGTGTCATCTTGTAATCCCTTTCTGCATTTTGTGTGTTTTGGAGGAAAAAAAATGATTAGTTTGCTGGCGGCCCACCAGCGAAGTAATAATGAACGGGACCTCCTGTGTCCCAAAAGAAGAACCTCGCCCTACTGACCTTGGAGGAATCCATCCTTGGGACCGTCGGAGGGCCGCTGAGACGAACGGTGACCTGAGAGCTCAACGGGAAACTCGGCGTGCTAGACTTACGCCCGGCCACGAGAACTCTCAAGAGGACCCGCCCCGTCGGTCCCCCAACGGAGACGGCCGCGTTGTGTTAGCCTTCGGGCCGGTCAAACGGTTTGTCCAGTTGCCAGTCCAGGGTCACGCAACCAGACCATAAAAAAAAAAAAAATGTAATTCAGTCGGCTTGTGTTTTTTCCGCGACCACACAAAAATTACTCCTCGCCACAACGCTAACAATGACCAGACCTTAGAGAGATCGTCAGAGATCGCTACCACTTACACCAGCTCCTTCTCATATCATTTCTCCAAGAGAAAACAGTAGGCTTAATGATAAGCAAAGTTCTTAACAGTGTTCAACGGCTCATGGTTCAACCTTACTTCCAATGCAGTCCAGAGGCCTGAACGTCCGACACAACAGCGCCTTCGTGTTAGGTGTCAGTGATTCTCACATTTTTGAACAGGGAAAAGAAAGCGGAACGGTAAGATGGAGGAGGGGTGATGCATGGTACCTTCAGTGTTGCAGGTTTTGTAGCATTTTAACTACTCCGAGGGCAATCTCACGATTGTGTGCGCACATGTCTGCATTTGGAGCAGTGACGAAGCCAGGGGCGGGACTTCTGGGGCCTCAGCTCCCCCTTCCCGAAATCCAGCCGACCCTATGACATACACATGCATTTTAACTCACCCCCCCCCCTAAAAAATAAAAAAATAAAAAAGAACGAAAAAAAACAAAAAAACAAATCGTGTTTACGCCGTTGATTTGCAGTGTTAGTTTACGGGCAATCTAACCATGTCTTCTCCCGTTCTTTATTGTGCCTTTCCTTTATGCTTTCTTAAGCTCTTTTTACAAAATCAACCAGTCGAGGCATAACGCCTTAGCTAATTTATTTGTGTTGTACCTTTGATCCTCTTCTTATTTCAGTCCTCCCAAGAAAAAAAAGCTATGTTTGAAATACTGCTGCAAGTGTTTGGTGAAACGTGCTAAAAGTGGGAGCGCTACCAAGGTGCGCGTAGAGAAACTGCGGAGCCTTGTTTTGGTCGGGCAATCGTATGATTGGTGAGATGAAGCTTGATTACCGCACAAAGCGAGCAGCGGTGGTGCTCGCCTGTGCGGCCTCCCTTTTCGCCAGCACGGTAGAATACTGTCGTGAACAAGGCAAGTTTCCTAACTGATGAGCCCTTAATCCCGCCCGCCCACAGTGTCACCTTTCCCCGGTGACGAGGCTGAATCCCTTTTGCGTCTGTATGCTGCAAGAGAGACTGGCTTATTGACCTTATTTTCATTTGCTGCCATCTTCATAAGCAATAACTTTACTCGCCGCCCCTTAAATACACAAAAGTGGTTCATTTCGCTTGTATTTTCAGCTACAGTCATGTTTCTGCGAGTGGGATTTCTTTTTGATGATCGAAGCGAGGACGAAAATTTGGCACGTAATTTGGCTCGACCGATCGGAGAATAAAACGGTTCCCGAAAACTCCCTATTCTTAAGCTAGTTAACTACCATAAAATACCGAGCATGCACCCATCCCACAATAAGCACCCACCACTACCTTTGAAATATTTAAAAAGATAAGCATAGGACATATTAAACGCCCACCCTTAAATTCCGTGTCCATCTAGAAAACCGAAATGGGCCCCCGCGGAAGCCGCTTCTCCGAACACCGCCGTGCATAGTAAGGAAGTTTTGCACGTATGTGCAGACGCGAAGAGGAGAAGTTCACCGCTTCGCATCTGCACGCACGTGCAGATGCGTTACGTTGCATTACGACCAAGAAATTCAAGGGCACGCCCTCAGCAGTCTATGCTTACAGCGTTATGGCATTCTCGCGGAGTGTTGCTTGCTCACTTTTCTGAAACGAAGTGAAACTGAATGCTGAGTCGTACATCGAAGTTCCGTCGAAGCTTCGGGCAGAGATTCGCAGGAAACGTTCAGGCCTATTGACTAGAAATATTGCTCCATCACGACAACGCCAGGCCTCATGCCGCTTGATTAATCCAAGAGACAATTGACATACTTGGGTAGTAACTTCTCGAACATCCACCCTATAGCCCCTAGCTTGGCCCCAAGGGACTATCAATTGTTTGGTCCGCTAAAAACTCACCTTGGTGGCAAATGTATCGCAATAGATGAAGGTGTGGAATGTGCGGTACGCTGAGACATCAGCCAAAATAATTTTACGTAGGAGGTCTTGGGGCACTGGTAAAGAAATGGGATAAATGTGTCAATGCCCGGGAGATATGTCAGGAAATAAAATAGGATCTTAATTTGGCCTCCCACATTATATTCAAAAATAGCCTTTTGTGACTTACTGACTTTTCCTCATATATTGTGGGTATGTGCAGACTCATGTTGCACTTTTGGGTAGACTGGCAAGGGCCTGTGGTTATACATACATCTTTCTCTTGCATATGCAGGAAACACCTGGATAGTCCCTGCGCTCTGTTTGTGTGCATTTACTCGTCGCTCGTCCATCTTCGCGCTGTTTTCCTTAGTCCCAGGGTGCCTAAGGAAGAGCTGCCGACGTGTCTTTATATATAATAAACGGTTTTAAGCTTGCTCAGGGAAACACTACAGAGCCAAGGGTTAATAGCAAGATATTTACGAAATAAATAATTGATCAGAGTATTTCACAGCTTATATCAATGCAGTGATGTCGTTAGATGGATTTCGTGTATTCATAGAATCTGTTAGGCTTGTCTGAAGACTTCAGTCCTATTGGTTCTTTATGGGCATTTATGTTGTGAAAAAGTATGTACCACTTATATAATGCTTATGTGTTTCAGCCAAGGCCATCTGGCGCTCCGGAAAACTGCCAGACCAGTCTGCTCCATGAGCTACCGACAGCTTTGTCCGCAGGTGCATTCCATGGGAACATCTTTAGGTGGCTGTTGCTTTGCTGCATGTTGTCTCACTTATTCTAAAGCTTCTGTGCTTGGTATCTGCACTTTTTAACTCAAAAGGGTAGACTGCGTAAAAATGATCAAAAAAGAAATTGTGAACAGCCAATCGTTGTGCTGCACTTAACATGAACAGGGGTGCTCTATGCCTGCTGTATGCAGGAGCTCTGTTCAGAGCTTTGTTCCCCGTGCTTCGAGCCAGATTTCTTTAGCTTTGTCAAGAATGCTGATGTTGCATTACAGATTATTGTTGCACAGAAGTAAGTGAAAAGTCTTGAGCAGTAAAACACAAGTTATTTTCAGACTATGTCTCGACAAAAACAAACAATATGTTACGTTTACCGTCTTTTCAGAAATTGCAACCGCAAAGAAGTGCATCGGCATATTCTTTCAGCAGGGCACGGAAACCCCAAATGTTCTTCGTGTGCTTAGGAAGCCCTGGAAGTTGGGAACCCTAGACATTTTTTCAGCTCCGTAAATGTAAAATGTGTTAGAACACTGAGGATGTTTTAAGGCACATGGAGTCGCCTAACGCAGTTTGCATTTCTGGTGTTTGTGAAGCAGAAAACTTTATTGGGTTCACCAATTCCAAAGTTTATCCCACGGCCAAATATATTTCTTGGTGCTCTTCCGAAAAGAACATGAACGGCGATTCCTTGGATTTTGACGGAATAGACAATTTTGTTTAAAACAGGTTTTTAGCTTTCTTCGTGCAGGCCGTTATATCTAGGAAGATCGTCATTCAAGTGACACGTCATTTTCTCAAAAGTACTCGTTACTTAAAAAAACAAAACGAAGAACGTAAAGCTTTATATTGATGCCCTTTCCACATATGTTCAGAAAACAATGGCACCTTATTTTAAAGGAGAATACCTATTAATAAAGCTGGCAAGCAATTCATCGTTTTTTTACGAAATATTTTTGTCAGTGTAGGTGGCGCACGACTTCGAATCGAATATAGTTGGTACGTATCAGTTTAAACGCCACGTGACCATCGAAAAGAGAGTGTGTACGGTTGAAACCGACCAATACCGGCTGTATTCGGGCGGAAAGTGAACGAATTTTGAGCCGCGAATTGTGTTCTGGGTAATTAGACTCTTATAGGTCATGTTCAAACAAAAACCTTGGCGAGCATAAATACCTCTCAGTGTCCCATTAAGTTTATCACCCGGAGCTTTTTCTTTGCTTTTTGTATCTTGCTTTTCCTTTGTGATGCAAAAGTTAGCTCTTTATAAGCAAAATATATCCGCTACGAGAAACGCCAGGTGTCGCTTCTTTCGCAATATTCAACCGTTAATGACTCCCCGTCTGTTTTGGAACCAGCTCCAGATAAAGCAAGGATAATATCCGCGTTTATATGGATGCGACTTAAAGGGGCCCAGCAAGGACTTTTTTTACCGGTTTTTAATTTGCACCGAACCTGAGCGCACTGAACTTAGTGACTTAACGAAACTTTTCTTTTCTCGAATGTCGCTTTATTTTAAAGGTTATAGGCAAATTAAAATGACAAAAACGAGCAAAAAATAACCTCCTTCATTACGTCCTTTGTTGCTTGAGTGGGCGCCCTATTGGAAAAACCAGTATGAAAATCTAACTGGTCAAACTGGTCAATGTGGTAGTCAGACTGGTTTAACTGGCAATCAAGCTGGTTTAAGCTGGCCAAGCTAGAATTTGAGCTGGTCAGTCTGGTTTAAGTAAACCAGCATGATCTAACTAGAATCTGGTATTAGATTCAATCTGGTGTAGCTGAGAGCCAGTCTGGTCTGGTCAAACTGGTCAAACTGGTTTTTCATGAAGCCAATGTGGTCCAAGCTGGGATAGAAGCTGGTCAAGCTGGGATATAAGTTGATCAAGCTGGGAGACAAGCTGGTGAAGCTAGTCAAACTCATAACCGTGGTGGTCAAGCTGGTTTTGCTGGGAGCGCGCACGTGAAAGTCGGCTAGAGATGGTCCAACTGGCATTGCTGCGAGCGCGCGCGCCAAGGTCGGCTTAGGCTGGGACGAGGTCATGTCCTGATCTTTGTCCTCCCGTTTTTGGTAGACGACTTGGCGCTTCAGGCGCGCTGCGAGCTTCCTTTCTGTGCGAGAAGAGAGAGAGAGAGAGAGTTATAGGAACAGAAAATTTGAGACACGTTTGGCTAGCTTGGGCAGAATTTCGAAGTGACGGCTGTGTGCGCGTTGTTTGGAGAGTACTTGAAAGACGGTGCAAGCGAAGCGGGTTTTGAGAAGACAGCGTTTGTTCAGTGCGGGAAGAAGTCGGACGTCCCGACTGAGGAGTCGCTTCGTGTCTTCGAACATGTGTGTTTGTGAATGCCAGTGGTGCCAACGAGTATCGCCAATGCTATCCAAGCCACACGAATTTCCTCGCCTCTGCCGACTACGCAAGAGGCCGCTTCGCCCCCATTACTGGCGGGACCCACGTTCGCTTCTCTCATCCGTGTATTATATTATATTGCTATTGCCTGTTTTTGGTGTGTGTCTAGTATTTTTCGTGACGAGAGATAGGCAATCTGGTTTTAATAACAGTGTTTGTTTTGCACCGAGAACCACTGTCTGTTCGTCGGTTAGTACTGTGTCAGCGCCGAGTGTGTGTACCATGTGAGTTTATGTGAGCAGGCCGCAAGTACTAAAATAATAAATTTGGATGCCGAGTTGGCTTTTCTGAAGAGCTTGGCTTGTTTATCCCATGTAATAATTTGAACATATTGAACTGGTGGGGAACTCTCACCAGCATGACCAGTTTATCCAGCATGACCAGCATGCCAAACTGGGTATGCTGGGGCTATAACCCAGCTTGAAGCTGGAACCATATCAACCAGAATGACCAGCATACCAAACTGGCCATGCTGGGGCAATAACCCATCTTGAAGCTGGGACCAGCTTAAGCTGGGACCAGCTTAAGCTGTTTTTTTCAATAGAGCGTGAACTAGAGGATGGGTAGTGAGCTCAGCGAGGGCTCACGGCTGTCGCACTCCGTGTCGACGGCTGTAGAGGGCGCCACTAAAGCATGTTCTGGATGGGCTGTATGAAGGGGGCAGCCGGGGCGGCTCGCATTGCATTTGCTGCGCGATTAAACACTAATTCGGCATGACACTTTATTGGCCACAAACGACAGCAAACACGGCGTAAAGGTCAGTTCAGAACGTGAGCCACTTCGCGCTGCCATACCGCCAAAGGGCCGAACCGCAAGCCAAAGCTGCTTGCCGAAGGCCTTCGGAACGCTCGGAACCGGCCGGATCCTCGACTGCAGCGCCGTCGCGTACATCCAGCACCTCTCTGCGCTCGCCACTCGTCGGGGCCTGATCTTACTACCCTTTTCTAGTATGCGTCGCCTTTTTCACCGCTTGGTGGCGGATATGTCGACGGGCCATTTCTTGTTTCCGTACTTTATGAACTGCATTTGTTTCTTTTCTGATTTTTCTGATCTAAAATACTGAACAAAAACTACTTTTATAAATAACTGAAACGGCTCGCGCCACTTATATTTTGTATCTCGACTAAAAAGAAGCTTTTAGCGGCTCTGACCAGTAGAAAGGCCAGGACCTAGAACGTCACGATGTCATCACAATTTGCGCGCTTTCGGTACCGTGGGTCGCCTACGTAAGTAAAGGAGGTTTTCGCGTCGTCCGGTTAAAATATGACGCACTGATATTTAGTTACCATCTCCGTGCCCGCTGGCCTGCCCGGACCCCAAGAGACGTGGAAACCGAAAAAAAGGTAGACGCTTATAATTGCAGGACGTCCCTTTAAGCGCGTCGAGTTCAATCGTCTTTGGAATGAAGCCGACGCGTGAACGTTCATATCAATGCGCATCCCGTCCTACGCGAACGTGGTGTCACGCCTGTCGCATCTCAAAGTTAAAGCTGCGTAAACGGCACCAGCCGCAACACGTGACCACGTTTCCCATTGCTTCGCGCGCGGAGGCACTTTCACGAGCGTGAAGGTAGAGCCGGCTGTCTTCGATATGCTGCAAACGCAAGAAGTTACGAGACGCAAGAAACACCAACAACCAAGAAACATCCAAATGAAAGCTACGGCCCCACAGGAGAGATCGAGCGGCCACGGCCGCTCAATTACTTCTGTGGGGCCGTGGCTTTGTGCTTCGGGCCGGGCTACTTAGGAACAGAGGTGACGTGAGCTGAGGGTGCACGCTCTGGAAAGCGAGATCGCTTCCAACCGCTCAAAGATCGCCGCCGCTCTTCGCCTCGTCAGACCGCGCCAACGACAACAGGCCCCGTGGCCGAGAGGCTCCTGCGCCGGCAGGAACGGCACCTCGAGGTAGGAGTATAGGCCTCCTGCTTTGCCCAGGAGGCGCTGCAGAAAAACCGGCTGGCAGCGCCCCCTACGATTTGTTTATCGGTATTGGGTAGTACAAACTTGCTCATTCCAATTGGTCCCGCGTTAAAACGTTAGCCGGCGGTATGAATTCCTTCCGTGCAATTGTCTTACGGCAAGCAATCGAGCCAATTTCTAACTTGGAAAGCTGCTTTCGTTCCTCAACACTTCGCAAAGAGAATAAACTCAGCGATGCAAGCTACGTCTACGCTGTACAAGAAGCCGCAAATTTGGTGTCGGCGTTCTGTCACTCGCAAAAACAGCGAGCTTCTTATGATATCGAGCTTGAGGTGAGCATTACGAGATACGTTAACGGATCTTTTTTAAGTAAAAACTCCCAAGCTGCAGCGCCTTCGTACAGCCAACGCTATCAGCTGATGACCAACCTTGAAAATGCGCGAAAGCAGACGCAAGCGATCGAGCGTCGACCGGCGGTCTGTCGGCCGATCACATCGTTGATATTTCTTTATTTAACTCTTGAGAAGAGTTTGATCACACCAAAGGGACAGTGGCCCGTACTCGTAGGTCTGTGGCACCATACAAGACTTTATATAAACACACACACTTGCACACGTAAATAAATGAATAAGAATGGAGGAAGGAAGGGGAGGCCAGCGTGGCATCAAACACAATAATAATAATAATATTTATTTGCACAGAAGTTTTACACCGAGTGGCTTGCTCGGCTAGGACCGAAAGATGAAAGCCCGTACGCCTGTGCGTCTGCTAGCCAACCACCCGGGGCAGGAGAAAAACGAAGGACTGTATGCTGCCTTTCGAGCTGTTGCAGCTTTTCTTACGCATCTGCGATGTAAGCTTCACGCAACGTAAGATCAGCAGTAGGGGCTCCGCCTCCAGCACATGCTTGTTGATTTATGTGGTGCGTTGGTGCGCGCGCATGCTCGATGTATACTTCGTTTCCGACGCTACAAGCGCGAGCATGTGGCCCTGAACAGTGCTTGACAGGGTCACTGACAGGGTCACCGATGCTACAGCTCGCACTTGTAGCATCGGCTGCTGAAACGAAGTATAGACCTTTTTCGCATAACCTCAAACCAGCCAGTAACTGACGTACCCTCGATCTGGTGCATTTTTGGATTACCCGCTGACACAGGGTATGCAACCGCCAAGGGTATGGACGAAAAGGCTTAAAAACGGACGTCGTGCATGAGTTAGTTCCGAGTGCTCCTTTTTACCGTGCTGCAATTTCTGAAAATCTACGGTTGTCTGGCTACCACTGCGTGGTCGATGGATAAATATTTTAAAAAAAGCATAAGAACAATAGCAGCAAGTGTGCCATGAGCACAAGAAGCTGCAGGGCGAGTGTGGCTGTAATGTTATCGAGCTTCGCATTTTCCCCAAGAATCCTTATTTATGAAGTCAGTGGATTGCGAGCTTGAATCGCGAGAGATTCGTATCAGAATCAACGTCACGTTTAAGCTCACGACCACTTCGTCTACGACAAAAGGACCGATTTTATTTCCCGGTGGATGGTCCAATTAGGTTATCACTGCAAGCCCCATGGTATGTGAAAGGTATGAAAAAGTTTACATGCCACCACTCAAGATGGAGCTATCAAATGTCGAGAGCTTACCTGCATAGACTACATTAAACTGCTCATATATACTTCGCTGTGGAAACTCAATCAAAACACCCCACCGTCTTCGTCCTGGTTCTCTCGAGGAGGCAAGGTGATGGCCTGGGAGTAGCCAGCTAGATTCAACCGGACAAGCTCCAACCAAGTTATTGCAGCCCACCATAGCCAAGTCTAGCCACCCGAAGGAAAAATCCATTAATGTAACGCTGTTTGGCAGTCAATGTTTTCTAGTGGACCGCTGACTGTGCCTGACTGTACGTCAAGCATGTCTGATTGGCCAACAAGTTACTCTGACCGACAGTCAAACTCCAGTCAGACCCCGCTTGTCGGCTTTCTGATGGTTTCCTGGTGGCAGTCGGCCGCCGCGAAATGCCATCAGGATGTCCTGGTGGCGATTTTGACTGTACATCGATTGCCTCTGACTGTACGTCAGAAAGCTTTGACGTGCAGACAGAAGTACGGTCAAAGGACGTAAAGTTCGTTCGGACCACTATTTCGTCAAATCTATGAATACGAAAAGTAATCTATGCACGAGAAAACGATTTCGGGACGTGAGCCCATAAAACCGCTGACGTTAGAGAAGTGACACGCAACCGACCGACGATCTTGATCAGAAGCCCGCCGAAGCGCCGAACACGACACTTCGCACTTCGCTTCGCCGATAGAGGCTTCGCCGAGCTTTCATGAACGATCGCTCTCGACTCGTTTTGTTTGCCCGCTTGCACCAACCTGTCGATCCTGCCCGGGCTCTACAATGTCTTATGTTTTAGTAGAATTTCTACTCGACAAGACCCAGCCCGTTGTGAGTTCCGACGATGTAAGGGACTTTAGCGGTGTAGTTGAAGACGACAAGGTGTACCAGGTCTACTGGGCCGATGACGCGCGAAGAAAAGGATCGTTCTACGACGCGAAAGTACTCTACATGGCAGGTGAGTAGAACTGAAGTACGGCGAGTGATGTACGAGTGCTTTGCATAACATGCTGACGGCTCAACTGTATTTGCAGCCGAAGCATCTCGTATAAAACGAATAGTCAAATCGGGTTTCCGTAGCGGTGGCGTAGCACAGCGGTTAAGGTGTCCGATTTGTACGCAAGCGGTCGCGGGTTCGATCCGCGGTGGTCCTGCTTTTTTTTCTTTTTTCTCGAACATTTTGTTTTATCGAGGCATTTGGCGATATTTATGAGTTCGTATAGCTTTACTCTTATATAAATGCTGCCCTTGTTCATGAAATTCCCTTGGCAGTGGCAGTCAGACGTCATCTGATGGACCATCAGATGACGTCTGATGGTCCATCACGTTCCACCAAGGCTGCTGACTAACAGTCAGTGTCCCAAATTACGTAGCTTGATGGAATTTTCAATAGGGCAAGTTCCCCCCATACCCATACCGTTGCCTACCCAGATAGCTGCGCTGCCAGAACTAGCCGGTATTTCTTTTTCTAAGCCGCCAGACGGCGTCGTCGGCGCCGGAATTCTCAAGATGCGGCGCCGTTAAAGAAAAGGTCTATAGTTCAATCGGATCGCTCAACTGATCGCACAGTATAGCGTCTTCCTGTTCGTAAAATTCGCATGACGCACGTTTCGATGCATGCCACGGCCGCTTGATCGAGTGGCCGTGCCTTAGCACCTGGAGGGCGAGAAAAACAATTGTCTCGCTTACTCAGTGCGCTGGGCGGCTAGCATCGTTCCCTTCGCTCGACTTCGCACGGTTTCGATGGGAATCTGAAGAAGTTCACTCCGGGGCTCTTCCTGTTCTTGACAGTTGACGACGCAACAGTAGCGCTTACGGCGACGTTTCGAACGCATCGAGGCCGCGCATGGGTTTCGACGTGCTTGGACGAAGCTTGGGGCGAGCTCGGGTCCCCGGGGTAACGTTGTGCGGTGACGACTACGAATGACATATCTTAAATCGCGACCACGAGAACGCACAAATAACAGTAGCGCACAGAGGCAAAAAGCCGCCCGAACAGGCTTGTTATTGTACGAGGCCGCGGGGCCTTGGCAGGCTTGTACTACTCAGACATTTATTGCCCGCCACCGGAGGGCGCCACGATACGTTCAAAGCTTCAGCGCAGGAGGCCTATAGGAGTTGCTCGTTCTGCGGTACCAGCGTTCGGAGCTTGGTGTCGTTCGTGCTTGCGCCGGGGCATCTAGTGTGACCTCTGACAGCCTCCGACGCGCCAGTCGTGATTCGCAAGGCCTGGTCGAGGGCTCCTTCACCGAGCAGCCCAGCTATATTCCGCTAACTTACGATGGCAGTATAAACTCACGTTTCTGCGGGCGACCACACAGACTGCTCTACGCCACCGCCATTGTTTTCAGCTGTCAACTCACTCCGGCAGCGAGCGCCTTTCCATAATCCTCCCGGTTACGAAATGTAATGCGATCTCCGTTTACATGGGCTGAATGAATGAACACTCGCCGTCTCGATTCACCTCCGTCTAGCGACTTGAATTCAACGCGCTTCCCTAGCGCATTGTGCCGTCTACGCGACCGTATTGAATGCTACAACTGCGTAAAAAATGCGTATAGTACTGCGGAGTTGCCACTGTGCACACTAAGAAAGAGAGGGTGTAGTCGGGTGCATCAGGCGCACATGCACCCTTTTTGCTGGAAGATGCACCCACCGTTACCCAGCCAGTGTACTTGTACACCAACAATGAGCATCCTCCTCTCCCTTAAAAACCTCTAGGTGTATGAGCGCACCCAGCTTAGTGCACCGCCACGCTAGCCCCGCGCCCCGATCAGCCTGTGGTTAGATTCAATAAGGTTGGATTTTCCGGCCTTTTTGTTTTGAAGAAGCCTAAACATGACGTGTTTTAAATATGTTCTAGGATAATTATTTTTGTGCCAACGAAAGCTAATAGCTTCGGGTAAAACCGAAACGTAAACGTACAAAATCGAACCACGCGTAAAAGAAAAGAAAATTAACGTGGCGACGTAGATGTGCAGAGCGCTGGTTTTGTTGTCTGCAACGTGGTGGTTGGCGGATGGCGGGAAGCGCCGTGACGCTATTGACGCTATCGTGCTGATTGACGCCAGTGATGCTCGGTGTACTGGAGTGAGCAAAATGCTCGCATTCCAGTCGCGACGACGAACTGCTAGCGCTCGTAGACTGCCAACAGGCGCCAATAAGGTTGCGATGCATGCGCGGGCGGTTACTGACAGGCACTGCTGTGTAGGGTGCGCCAAGCACGAGAACGTTTTTGCGTTCGCACGACAAAGGATTCTGAACGATAAAGTAGCGTCCTGCATTATCAGCAAGCTAACATTGCTCGAGAGACCCACGCTCAAATTTTAGCAGAGCAAACGCGGTGCAGTCAATGTAGTCGCGGTCAACCTAGTCGAGATTAATTTTTTTTTTTTTTTATATTCTAATGTAGGCTATACGGCACAAAACATAAGGTCTTCAAACTTTCCGTTTTGGGGGTCACTTTTGGGTTGTGCAGTTCCTTTGGAAGTATTTAGCTGTCCTGTTCAATCGGTATTGACAACAGAGTAGACGCTATGCTTGTTTTAGGCCAATCGAGTCTCCGGGTAGGATCACGTGACTACAGCCTCCAAGCTAGAGATAAGGCAGAGCACGGCAGATGCCTGAAAACGAAGGCCACGGATAGCATCCACTGCACTATTGCATTTGGGTCGAACTTTCAAAAAGATAGAAGTGACAAATCCTCTCGTTGTGTTCACTGTGGGGATGCTCCTGAAGGTAAGACTTTGTGAGGGCTCCCCCCTTTTGGCCTTGAAGGAGCTACTATTTTCCTACCCCTCTCTTTCAGAGCGGAGCTGTTAAGGGCTAGTTTCCCCAAGATCGTGTTCACCAGCAAAGAAATGATGACACCGAACTCTGGACAGCTACTGCCATCTACGAGCGACGGCGGCAACCTTTCTTCGGAGGAAGAAGAGCGGGAGCGGGACAGGCGCCGATGTGCGCAGCAGCTTGAATGGTTCCGCAACCGCCTCGAGGCCGCTTTTGCCTAAAGTTCCACTGCCATCGAGCGCTTCAGATTACCCTGCGAAAGAATAGCAGATCGCTCGCCTGGAAAGTCATCGCCGAGAACAGAAGCTACAGCTCCGCTGCTCTGCCTACTGAACCAAAGTGGAAATACTGAAAGTTCTTCTTTCTCTCCCTAAGCTGAAATCGTGGAAGAAGGTGCGCAGTCACCGGACCAATCAACCGGAGGCCTTTTTACCCCTTGAGTCCGCCCTCTGGGCGCGAGTAGCGACAGGAGCGTGATGATGTGGTAAAGGTTTCACGGATAATGTAGTAGCTTTTTCCAATCCCGGAATGTCAACTCCCCTGCCTAGTTTTTTGTGTGCTGTGCTGCGAAAAGCTGGGCTGCCGTAGATTTCGTCCGCGACAACGTATTTGAGTGTACCAAGGCTTCCAGCGTTTGAAAAGTCCTACGCGTATATCGGCCACAAGCGATTTCTTCAAAAAAGCCGTAGGAATTCTTGTGATGTGCTCAGTGTTCGGTCCGACAAATGACTGCTTCGGCCACATCTTGTTGAATCTTCACGGACCCCTCTCTTTTCATTTTTGTGTTTGTGTAGTTGTTCTGCAGTCCACATGGCGATATATATCTCGGATTACATATTTCAAGTCCGGTATGTTCATTGTACGTGCGCTGCAACCTACTCTTTTGCAACAATTGACCGTTTCGTTCCGGATTACCTTTAGAATTAGGCAGCGTCTATTTCCTAGCAGCCGGGAGAATAATTTCCCCGAAATTCTACCGGCAGTCGCCATCCATTAGCTGTCTTCAATCATGTGACAACTGCAGGTAGAATACTGATTTTCTTATTCTCTCGGCGTTTTGTGGAAGTAAATTTATGGGCATCTTTTCGTTGATACACGTTTTGTCGACACGCGTCGTCGACACTAACGTTTCATCGTCACTCGTTACGCGAAATGCACGCTATAGACGCTTTACACACGCGCCAAATCGAGCCGCCATAGCCGCCCTTCTCTTGTCTTACCGAGATGCCGAGCCACTGAAGCGGGTGTTGACGAGTCTCCACAAGGGCCTATGCTGAGGGGAAGGATACAGTAGTACTTAATGTGACAATAACCTGGCCTGCTGTGGCAATGGTGAAGTGAAGCGAACGGAATAAGAGGGAACAAAAATTGAAGGTCGGTTATGGCGGCGCCCATGCACAGCTGCTGCAAAGCGTCTATATGGACATTTCGTCGCGCGTGTATATCTGAGACGCGTGCTCACCGACCCAGCCCATCTGTTCACGCAGCTTCGTGGCGGCAGTCTGCGGGGGCTCATTACAAAAGTGTTAACCCGCCTGTCCTATACCCGTACACGTCGCTTCGCGGATCCAGTCTGGGGCGGCTCATTACAAGAAAAAATCAGAGAAGCTAATACAAAGAAGCTAGTCTGGGCTGTCTATGAAGCATCGCGTGTCGATGAAACGTCGCTCGATGAAGTGATGGCACCGCCAATGAGTGGCGACGGCCGGTAGAATTTCGGGGAAATAATTTTTTTGGCTGCTGGGAAGATAGACACTACCTAAGAATCATCCCGCGGTACTTGTTTGCTTAGTAAATAATCTTCTCGGTTGTGTAGCAGCTTCGTTGTACCTCTTCACATATGACGTATTGCTTGCAAATTTATACTTGATTACGGAATAGGCTGTCTATTAAACTTCTAGGAGATTTGAAAACAATCCCTTGTGCCCATTTACCTGCCTTTTTGCAATAATCTGGGCCATAGCGCAATGAAGTGGCGGTAAGAGGCACCGCGTCCCGCGTCAACAAACCATTGGAATGTCACGTTGTCGGCGTCTGTGTGAGTCTGCATACTCTTTTTCGCGTTGGAATTGTCGATTCTATGTCCTCATAGCAATGTCTTACCACTTTAGTCGCCTGAGCGAAATTATCAAGGTTCGTTACGCCGCTAAACTTTGCGTAAATATTTTCACGTGCGGCGATTCATTCGCATGAACGCCGCAGAATGGACGCCAAAACCATGATGAGATTTTTCTAGCTATTTTCGGTCGCGACGTCGCTCGTGCTGCAAAAGTGTAGAAGGTAGTGGCGATGATCGACGTCGATACTGAAAATCGGAAGCGGGAACAGACTAAACGTAACAAGTCGGTGATGGCCACTGATACCAATGATCAACATCTTGTATCTACTGTTTACACCGAGCCAACCTAAGTCTTTTGAGGCCTGCAATTACTTCTTATTGCAATCACCGGGTCAAAGTTTGGTCTACGGGCCGCTTTTGTTTGAACGAGCAGACGACAAAAAGCAGTCAAGTTCGAAAGAGCAGACGAAAGTTCGAACGATCAGGCGGCCGTGTGAATTTCGAGACGCATGCACTGAACCCGCGGGTGGTTCGGAAAACTTGGCGGTTTTCTCTCGTTCATGTTCGAACACAACAACTCCATCTGGCGAGCCCAAAGTGTTGCCCGCACAAGCAATCGTAGCTCGACAGCGTATGGTTTGCCCTTGTCACGGCTACTATCCACGTTCTCGGACGAACGGAGGGGGCAGAAACACATGAAAACTGATCTTCAAACCTTTCCAGACTCTTTTGGTACAGCCTCGTCGCAGCATTTTGTCGAGAAGGCAGGTTTTTTGTCTGGTTTCTCCGAAAAGAATGCAGGAATGCATGTCCCGCTCCGCGACTTCTGCCCACCACCCCAGACCGGAAGTGCTCTCGACGCGCCTCCACCGCGGCGTGACGTAGGAGGGTTGAGTTCGTGTATACTGAATCATTAACGTTGACAATGAATCCAGGCTCTATCCGATTTTGGTGCCGGTTAATTTTTTGGCCGCTTATTTTTCTATTCCTTCATCTCCAATAGTTTTCGCTATCAACAACCAAACTTAAAAATACGACTTAGCTCTTGATACGTAATGCGTGGTGGGTTTGCTGTATTCCAAAGTAAAAAAAAAAAAAAAAAAAAATCAGTTTTAGAGCGCTGTTTGCCCCTGTCTGGGGCACGGTGCTCTGGGGCTTGCACTCACCTGATCAAATTTAGCTTTACCCGGAAAAGTCCATAGTTATTTAAAGATCGGCATATATGTAAGAGATCCATTGAGGGCGCGGATCCTTTGACAAGTTGCATTTTTAAAGCCGAAAGTTGCTCATGACGACTGGGACAAGACTTACCCGAATAAACACAGACGTCAGAGGTTACTCTTTTCTTCTTCCCACTAGGTGGACTGCCGTGATCAAGGTCCTCTTTGGAAAAAAGTTCATAATATTCTTCGTTATTTTCTTGACCCATATCGGCCAACTATGACACAATGAAAGGGGGGAGTAGGTGGCGAGCTCTCAGTCACGTGCGCGGGATGTCACGTGTTAAGGAAAATCCAAAGCCGTCAGTGACTGGTCGGTCTCTGACGCCCCTCTCCTGTGTGTGGGGTGGTGAGACTGTGTTATGCTGCGAGTCGGTTGTGTTTACGACTTCGTGTGAATTTGGTTTAGCAGAACTGCATTGTCCAAAAGCGAACGCCCGACTCTCTTCTCCCCACTCAGCCCTTCAGCCTCTTCAGAGGGTGACCACCACCACTCATGGCCGGACTTTTTTGTGAATTGTCCGTACAAATGGTTACTAGGGAGTTTCTGTAGATCGTTTCCGCCATTCCGCAACGGCTCTCCACGACCCGCTACGAGATCCGGGACCCTGCTGGCAAAGCTTGCGTCGCGCATGCGCAGTAGTGGCGTTTTCGTTCCGGAGAGCGTAGCGGAGGTGGGAAAACAGACTACGAAAACTCCCTAATTACAGCGACCCGGGGGCTCCCTTCCCAAGGTCAGCTCGATCTGGTGGTTGAGACCCTGTAGAGCTTTAACTCTTCCTGAGGTACGCCATGCTTCTCAATATTGGCCCCCAGCTTTCTGCCTTCGATAACACCTCGGCGCACGCTCCCGGCGGCCTCAATGCTTGTAAGGCCGTACTGCGCTGGATGAATTTCTCATCTACCAAGGACGCACCAGACGCCCCACTTTTCAAACACTGCACTGTTCGCATGCGAGCGTTGTATTTGGTCTAAATGCAGGTAACTTACCTGTATTTTTAGATATGCTCACTGACAAACTGGTATTCCCATTTATTTAATCCCTTACTCGCATAAGAACAAAACAAGACCCCCAAATAACCTTGTTATGATAAGTACATCACCGACACTCTAAACCATGAAGTTAAGTACTGCCTTACAAAAAACGTAAACTTTTTTTTTGCGTTTTATTTTATTTTTTTGGGGGGGCAGCTATTTGTTAAGATGGCTGCCACTGCAGACTTTATGTCCCCCCCCCCCCCCCCCGCTCCCCCCGACTGCGGATGGATTTACGCCTATGACTTTAAGTACAATGTACCTGAAGTATTTCCTAACACTGCGGAACTTGAACGGAGTACGCTGGAACCGTCCATCCTGCATGGTCGTTTGCTTTTCGCCGACGCGCTCTCCGGACCCAGTCAATTGCAGAGGTAATGCGTAGAAGCCGAGCGTAGAAACTGACTCTCACGGCTCTAGGTCCGCAGGAGGAGGCCCGCCCGGTCACTTTACTGTTTCATACGTAGCGTGCAACGCTGTCAAGGCTACTGGCGCGAGCGTGGGGCTTCACCTCGTTGATCATTTGCACGTGTTCTCGCACAAACAGAACCGTAACGCGCTCGCGCCAGTAGCCTTGGCAGCGTTGCACACTAAGTATGAAACATAGTTATGTTCCGTTTTACCTCACGATGGATTCCGACGGACGCTAGGAGCCGAACCCAGCGAACGCAGCGCTGAGAACGTGTCACGTGACTGGTCACCCCGGGCGTCTCTCGCTGCTCTTCGTACCGAAGGTCACGTGATACTCACAAAGTGGAGGGACCGGATTGGCTGAGATGGGCCCGTAGCGTCCACGGCGCTCCATCGCAAGTATAAGAGTCCGAAGAGCTAACCATCGCCCACCGATGCACATCCGACAGGTTCCGGCGTTTTGTGTAAACGTAAATAAACGCAAAAAGAAAAAAAAAAAAGACCGCTCGCTCAGGTACAAAACGCGCGTCTGTTTGCAGAGAGGGACCCTTCATTCAATCTTCGAGGAACAAAAAAAAAGAAAGGAAGAGAGGGAGGTAAAGGGAACCTAATACGAGAGTAGCCGCCGACTCCAGCCGCGCGGCGATGAAACGAGGTCCAGAATAAAATCGCGGACCGTCCAAAGGGCGCCGCACGCTCCCAACAAGGGGGTCTTTTTAGCGGACCCCCTCCGAGCCGGCGCGCATTATCGCTTTAGCGAACGGGGGGCCCGCGAGACGGCCGCCCGAGAAGCGGCGTGTGGAGCGGCGGCGGCGGGGCTCCTTTGAGCCGTCCCTTGAATTAGCCGCGCCGAGGTCTTTCATTAGGGGCGCGGCCGACGGGGGCCGCTCCCCCCTGCGCGCAACCAGGTCGCGCGATGAAAGCCGTCGTCATCGACCGGCAAGACGACCGGCCGCCGATCCGCGGCCCGCCCGCGTTGTCGACGCCGCCGCGCCAGGCCTGGGAAGAGCGCTCCGTCGTGGGGCCGAGGGGCGCGTCGTTGCTGTCAGCGGCGGGGCCGCCGAGGGCGCCCCGGCCCCCGCTGCGGTGGAGGGCCCTGACACAGCCGCTGAAGGGAGGACGTTGAGGCCCAGCTGACGTCGTGAAACACTGATGGGAAGATACTAGCTATCAACGATTCTAGAAAGACCCAGTAGAAAAAAGAAAGAAAGCGGTAAGCATATTTGTTTAAAGCTATCCGTATAACTGATCAATCGTTTGGGCAACGCAAAGGTGTTCATAGTCGAAGAAATGGCTACAGGGCTTGTCTCTCAAGTTTTGTGCATGTCGATACATGCCTTGCACCGACGTCGCATTGGCTGCCATCGTGGCGGCCTTGTGGCAGAGCGCGTATCTTCTGCAGCGTACATTCGGCAGAACCGAATTTGTGTTCCTCGACGAGAACAAGTCGGAATTATAAGCAGCATGACGCGATAGCCTGACGTGCATGTGTAGGGGTTAGAGAACGAGAGGTCGCCCGTCGACCGTCGTTGGTGCTATCAAAGTCACGAATGACGGCGTGTAATAAGCGCGGTTAGCTGCTCCGAGGTGTGTTTGAAAACGAGCATATAATGTAGATAACTTCTGTAAAACCGTCATATATAGGTAGTCAGCAGAAGAAAAAAATATACATTCTTTTTTTCGGTCCTAGTGCCGAGTGATTTTGGGGAATCCGGAAAGCGACATCGACGAACACGAAGTGATTTTGGAGAATTCGGAAAGCGACATCGACGAACACGAAGCGATCAGGTGTTCCGACGCGACTAGTTTCCCGGAGATACACAATTCAGATGGGTAAAATGTCACTGTAATGAATCTCGAATCTCGAGTAGACGACGCATGACGTTAGAAATGCACATATGTTTGAAATTGAATCGCCCTATATAGAAGTTGACAATGACGTTCATGGGTTCAATAAATGTTTCAAAGCTTACCCTTATTGTCGTTTACGGAGGCAGATAAACAAATTAAGAACTGATCGTAGGTTTAATAGTAAGATGAGTTCGAGGTGATTGGATTATAGGGTTAGCGCCTGCACCGTGCTTGTGTCATGCATGAAGGAATCCTTCGTTCTACTTAACTCAACCTTTAGGACATCATCAGACTTGAATCTCAGTTAACCGCCGTACGCTCGCTCAATCGAGCACCCGGACGTTTGAAAACGCTCCGTGATTATGGGCCATACGCGCGCTATACAATACAAAAGCACACCCGTGCAACAAACTGAGCTGCGAGAACACTGAGCGGCACACGCCAAGAACGGAAGGAAGAAATCTGCCCATCGGCGCTCAGCAATGACGCGGGCCGACCGCAGTGAGTCGTGGCTTCGTGAGAATCCCCTTTGCACAAGGGCGACGTGCGCGAACGAAAAATTGACCCCTTTCGAAATGTTCCAAAGTTGTCACCGAACATATATGAAAGGCGTGGGAAGGAAAGTGCATTGCGGGAAAACGGTTTGTCGGCTCCATCCTTTTGCAAAAAAATATTATTTCCTCGCGCTCGTACCCACGTTACGACACAAGGCAGTCCTCCGCTTATTCGCGGCATGCCCGACAAGAGTCACTAAACGATCTTCGCTCAGGGATTTCGGCACTCCACTCCAACAGTTTCTGCTGGGAGCCGCCATTTTGGTGCTCGGTGCAAAGCAGACGCATTCGGCCATCTGTATATCAATTCGAAAAAAATGGCTTCCTGAGCTTCAGACACAATGTCGGGAAGCTCAGGCGATATCATTTTGCTCTGTTGCGGACTGTTTTAAGAACGTTTATGGAGTAGGGAAGAACGTTTTCTGCGATTTTAGGTAAACCTTCGAAACAACTAGCAACAATGATTTTAAGCACCGAGTTTGCTGGAGTGCCGTGACTTATCTATAGGGGCCCAAGCTCGTTTGGCTCAAGAAGTTACTTCCAGTGCGCGAGCTGCACAGTGTCTGATGTCTGTCTGCTTTTGTGTTTCGAGCTGTATTATATATTTATATAAATAACGATGTCACCTATGCTTCCATCTTAACAGCTACAACGCTCTAAATTAACGCCCGCCAAAGGTCCTAGGCTTCACTGCGTTACATACGAAGGCTATACTTCGTGTCACCATAAGTCGAAGCGCAGTCAAAGGCTATTTGGCATACAAACGCCGACGCATAGACTCAAAGTGCAAGAACATGGCGCATTTGCTGGTGGCATTGGTAGCACGCGCGCATAAAGACAATACACGACGTGACGCTGTCCTTCTTCCGCGGCCCTTCTGCCGCTGCTCGCGGTCCTACCGGCTTGTAGCGTTGGCTGCGCTCCGAGTTATTGTGAAACAAAGTACAAACTTCCCGCCACCCACGCCCCCCTCCCCTTCCCCTCTTCGATTTAATCGGCGCTCCCGTAAAAGTTGACTTGGACATTCAATAGCTTGCAATAAACAAAACTGATAGGCGTGTTGTCATTTCGACAATTTCCCAAGCGCATCCTGGCTACCGTTCATTTCGCAAACAATCCGCGAAAGAGGGTCAACTGCAACGAATGCTTCCGGTGGAAATGAGCGTAACAACCCATCTTGCGGGTATTTTAGCTGGGCCAGCTGAGAATCGGCAGGCGAGTGCATGCCACGTGCAACGCGAATTAAACCGCCTCCCTCTCCTCCCCTTACCCCTCCAAACAAAAAAAATAAGCACAACGTTTCTTTGCGCCCCTCAAGGCTCTCTTCTGACTGGAATATTACACGAGGCTTTGAGGATACCCAGTCAGACACTTTGTCATAAAAGGTATTCGCAACTTTCCCGGCCTGAGGGAGGCGCACTAGTTGCTACCAAAAGTGGCTGCCATCTGGATGATCGTCGTCGAACAGCAGTACGAGGTTGGGGCTGCGACGCGTAATTCATTCCAATTTCGTGACATACGAGCGATATAAAAACCTCGCCTGATACTTCCACGTCGGGAAGTTGGAAGCAAGCACCCTTGTTCTGCAGCCGCTCATGCGGGATACCACCATCGCTGAAAGTTCCGAATGGCACAAGGCTGTGGCTCTGTCTGTTTACTTATTTATTTATTTACTACCTGCATCGCCCGGGGGCATTATGGTAGGCGGTTTGATAATACGAAGAAATAGTTTTTCACGCAGACAAAAAACACGGTGTATCGAAGTACAAATATTTCACGAGAGTATAAAATACAAACAGAGGAATATCGCGAGGAAAAACAGTGTTTCGAAGCACAAATGCTCTATAAAAAATGCAAAATACACTCAGAAACATCGAAAAAAAAAAACATTTCAAGAAAATTATACATTTAATCAAAAGGTAGATAGTGTTGACTCAAAAGTTTCTGTGACAACAAGATAATTCAATTCATGGATCAATCTTGGCAAAAAAGGCGTTTTGGAATAATTCAGTCTTTGCATCTAAACCGTTTCATTTTCAATGGATGATATACCTTTGTTGAAATGCAATCGGGGGTATGAAGGTATTTGTCCTTGTTAATGCGCGTAATGTTTGAGAAAATATTTTTTAAAGGCTTTATTCTGAGATATTTCCTCCGCGCAATCAGCAGCTTCCAACCGATCTGATGATCCAAATTCGTCATACTTGATCTGAAGTTATACTTATATCCAACAAACCGCGCTGCTCTTTTGTACACGTTCAACTTTCGAAAATGAATGTAAAAAATAAGGATCCCACATTGGACACGCATACCCTAAGATTGACCTAACGTTAGTTATATATAACAATTCCCTGATATTCTCTGGAGCCATTTTAAAATTACGTTTCATAAAATTGAGAACTTGGTTCGCTTTGATTATTACTGTATCCATTTGCTTTGACCGAAAAAGAGTGCTGTTAAACTCTCTGTAACGATGTTACATAGTAATTTTATTGAAAACGGTCAGCGTAAGTTTATAAGAATCTTATACGACCGATATATCGGCCGCCACCGTTTCTACAATTACCATTCCCTGCTCACTAACTTCAATCTAGTGCCTCTGCACGATAGACGAATTTCAAGAGACATGCATTTCCTGCGTCAAATTGTGCATGGTTCTCCTGATTGTGCCCAGCTGCTGATGTCGCTAAGGTTCCGGGTACCGTCAGGGAGGACATCAAAATGCAGAGCCACGTTTTACCCTGATGTGCGGGCCACTTGCCCAATGACACGTCTGCAACAGACTCACGATGCCTTTTTTGGTGAAACAGACATTTTCGCCTGAATGTGTTTTTATCTCATACTTTTATGTATCTGTGTACAGGACAGTGCACTGCTGCTCAGGCCACTCGGCTGTTTGCAGGCACGCAAATAAGCCCCATCATCTAAACTAAACACCCAAATACTTGGCTTCCGTAACCCTTGTTAAGACAACGCTATAAAGTTTATATGTAGACAACAAAGGGTTAAGCTTTTTGGTATACTGAATATACTTGCGTTTGCTAATATTTAGAGGTATTTTCTATATACTCCACCGTGACACCATTCTCGAAAGTCTGTTTTAAGTAGGAAAAGATCATTATCCTTGCTGACTTGATGATAAATGACACAATCATTCGCGTATAAACCGATGCATGGATGTTATATAATGTGAAATCACTAATATAAACCAAAAAGAGAGGGGGCCCAAGTACGGACCTTTCTGGGACGCCTGACGTCACTGCCAAACACGGGGATTATACACCATTTAACATAACATTTAACGTTTCATCAGGTATAGTTTCCGAGAAGTGTGGTGTAATGTTCTCAGATGCTTGACTTTAGAAAGTGCTTTCCCTACGCGAGAAGTCACCCAAACCGATTAGTCCAATAAACAAATTGCGTAAAAAAATAATTAAAAGAAAGCTACGTAGGGATAATTTTTTGACAAGAAATACGACCTGCAATTATTCGACAGACTGCAATATTTTTCAATTTATTAAAAAAATAGATTGCAAAAAAAAAAAAGAATATATATATATGTGTGTGTGTGTGTGAGGCAGAGTAGTTTGAGAACAATGGACCGGGAAAATGTAATAAGTCAAAGATCCGTACTTTCGGAGTTGCTATGCTAGGAGTTTATTGTATGTATTACGGCAGTTTCGCCGAGAGGCTGGGCTTCGTCAGGAAATGGCATACATCCGGCATACATCTTTTGACGAAGCCGAGCCTCTCGGCGAAACTGTCGTAATACATACAATAAACTCCTAGCATAGCAACTCCGAAAGTACGGATGTTTGGTCCGAGCGAAGACGGCCGACGCCACGATTCGGATGAGCCAATCGGACAGCGACAGAAGTGCACCGTCACGGCGATCGTCGTCTTTGTGCGTTTTCTATCGCCGGCTACATCAATCCCGCTCAACAAAGAACGCAGTGGTTCCCGGCGCATTCAGTGCGCCTGATTTGTTTAGCCGGGCTAGACCAAGGAGGTTAGAGGGAGTATTCACTGGACGCCATATTTGTGGGTGCTGTTTAGAGCGCATGCTCCGAACGAGCCCACAATAATAGGTTGCTAAGACCGCCACTCTTGATGGTACGGCATGCACGTTGTAAAAGAAGTGTGGAAGCTCGCCATTAGCACGCGCTCAGCATTCGCGCACACAGTTATGGCCACCAGTGAATAATCCCTATAGGAAGTATTCACTGGCGGCCATAGCTGTGTGCACGACTGCTGAGCGCGTGCGGATGGCGAGCTTCCACGGTTCTTTTGTAACGTGCATTCCGCACCCTCAAGATTGCTGATCTCAGCAACCTATTATTGTGGGCTCGTTCAGAGCATGCGTTCTAGACATCACCCACAAATATGGCGCCCAGTGGATACTTTTTATACACGTTTGCAAGAAAGGCTCCTGTGCGCTGCCATTTTGAGCGATGCTGGCGCCCCGTACCGTTTCCGCCATGCTGGGTTGCGCCAGGGGCACGTCAGTGGGGTGCGCGATGACAAGATGGTGCCGTTTGCTGCATCGCCGATGGCTAACGTTAGCGGCACACTTACTGTCTCGGGACGCAGGAGGAGGTATCCACACAGAATCGTAGCATCACATATTGTAGGACGGGGCATCTTTAAGGGTTGGAGCTGACTCTATAACGATCGCAGCCTCTGTTCCTGCATGTTGTGAAAGCCAGAGCCTCGAGCGCAGCCATCGTTGATCCAAAGGCCATGCGACTTGTGGCGGATTCTGAAGAGCACCTTAAGACTAGATCTTTTTGAAATTTTTCGATTTGTTACCGGTTAGGCATTTTAATTAATCATCCGTGCTCTTTCGCGGTCTAAGGCGACACGTGTACGTTTTATAGTTATTTTTTAAATTTCTTTCTGCGCTCAGTGGTGTGCGCTTCGGCGAGAGACGCTTGGCAACATTGTACGACAACCAGCGAACGTCCTGGCTGGAGAGTAGGTCCGCTTCACCTTGGCGCGCGGTTCGAGGTTAAGCCCGGATCCCACTTGCAAAGGTGTATACGTACTAGGAGGCGGCACGTTGCAATATTGGTGAAGCCTAGTCATAAAAAGTTTAAACGATGTTGTGGCCAACGTGACCATAGATCTCTCTGGGAATTGGTGCACGTGACATGTCACGTGTGAGATGAATGGTTGATTGTAGAAGGATTCCTTGCAGGCTCGCGCGCGCTCCGTCCGGTAGGTTTTATCAGATCGAAGGCTAGACGAAGGCTAGCTACGGTCACGTGATGTGGTCACGTTGGCCTGATAAGTGAGGAGGGTAAAGAGGAAAATGAGAAAGAGGCGAGGCGTCAAGGGAGGATGGCTTGTGGAGGCTACGCGGCTGATGTCATGCCCTCTCCCACCTTTCTATCCTTCTTGTTATAGACCAGGGGTGGCCAAATCGCGGCTCGCGAGCCGCATGCGGCTCTTTGCTGGTCGAAGTGCGGCTCGCGGATCCCTCGTAAGGAAACACCCCCTCCCCTTCGCCCCTTTCCGCGTTCCCCCCCCTCCCGCCTCCCCCCCCCCCCCCCAAAAAAAAAGATTTCAGAATAAAGCACACTGCAGCTTGCAGTTTGACAGCCTTGTAGTCCCATACGTGCAGTCGTACAGCCTTGTGCCCCCATGCGTACATTGAGACTCTCAACAAAAGTTAAGTTTGCCCCTCCCCTCCCCCCCCCCCCCCCGCGGCTCTTAGAAGTTCCGTGATTTTGTTTGCGGCTCTTAGGTCAGGCCAGCCTGGCCACCCCTGTTATAGACCGTCTGAACTCTCTGATGTCACGCCACTGCGGTGGCGCTGCTGTCGGTACTGCGCATGCAGTACCAACAGCAGCGTGTTTCTGCGCGAGCGCATTGCCCACATCCGGTGACGCGGACTTGTTTGGGAACACTGTGTTGGTAAAGCCCCTTCATGCTTTAAAAGGAGCGCTAGATGCGTCGATGCAAGAGGCCGCCATGATCTCCCCCGTAACCCTTTCAGACGCCAATCGTTATTTTCGGAAAGAAATTTTTTTTTGTGTCTGAAATATCAATTTACAACCAAATGAGACGAAATCACGTGCAACTTACAATAAAATCGTTATAGTTTATCTTTTACAGACATGTACGCAATTGTGTACAAAGCGTCTCAAAGGTCATGAAACAAGGGGGCTTTCAAACATGAAATCTGTAAAAGCAGTTGCGGTCCTTCGTCAGGCAAAGCGGGACGCGGCACTTTTTACAGAATATTCGGGATCTTCCTCTGCATCCTTCATACTTGCACCTTGATGGGACTGCTTGATCTCGAGCTTCTGGCCAGTGATCCATGCCATCGTAACGGCTATCCGAGCATGGCCGCTGGATGCGCGCTGCCTTCTTGTGCGGAGGATTCATATGAGCATCTTCAATTTCATGTGATGGCCTCCCACGCTTTCTCTTGCTTGGCACAGACGTGATGAGGGCCTCCGCAATCTGCAGGCGGAAATGCATAAGGTCCAGTAGCCTTGACCTCCGCATGTCCGGGTGATCCTGTATGTACTCTAGCCAAGCATTGCATACAGCAATGTCTACAAAATGAAAGAGTGCTCTTAGCGTCCACATCCTTGATTTGATTTTGATCCGGTACAGGCTAAGCAGGAAGTCCATCTTGTCGACGCCTCCCATATTCCGGTTGTACTTGGTAATTACTTCCGGCTGCTCTACAAAGACGTGTTCACGCTTGGCCTTGTCCCATTTTTTTACCTGCTGTTGGTTTCCGATTCCAACGAAGCTGGAAGCCACACATACGCTGCTGTTGTCCTTCCACGAAACCACAACAATATCGTCACTTGTGACATACTCAGTGGAGTATCCTTGCGTTTTCTTTTTCATTACTTTAGCTGGTTCAAGAGGACACTTGCCCAGCCTGTTACTCCGCACAGTCCCTGCGGCGAGAATCTTTTCGTTTCGCAGTTTGCGGAGGAGCGGCACTGACGTAAAATAATTATCAAAGTAGAGTTGATAATTACAGCCAGTTGGGATTCTTTTAGACAGCTGTACTACAACACCAGAATAAAGGCCGTAGTCTTTCTTCAGCTCAGCGGGAATTGTGTTTTCCCCCTGATAAACCGCAAAGTCGTAAAGCAGGCCGCTCCTACCGCAGAGAGCGAATACTTTGATCCCCCAAGGGGTCGGCTTGCCTTTGACATACTGTTTGATGGAAAGTTGGCCTTTGAAGGGAATCATCTGTTCATCAATTGACGATTCTTGTTCAATGGCAAGCTCCAAGCACCGCTGCCTTATCTGATCCAAGAAAGGGCGCACTTTCCACAGGCGATCGTCGTTTTGTTCACCAGGAGCTTCAGCTGCAATATGCAGAGTGTTGCGAAGCTTGAAGAATCTTTTCTCAGAGATGGTCTCGCTGATCAGGGGAACTTTCATGATGGGGTCCCAGTAGAGCCTGACGCGAGGCAGAGCAATGACACCCATCAGAATATGGATACCGAAAAGCTTCCTTATTTCGTCAGCTGTCGTGTTCACATTATTGTGGGTTTCTTGGACGCTGTAAAGATTCGTCTGTTCCGCCATGCACTTGAAAATGGATTCTGGCACGTACCTTGAAAAATACGTGTGCGGCGTACACGTTTCGTCCGGCTCAGGTAGGCAGTCGCCGTGGCCGCTGAAGTCGATATTTGGTGGTGGGTCGAATCTTCTCTTTCTCCACTGAAAGTTCTTCACAACATTTTCCTCTGGACCTCTGTCTTTCAATAGAGGAGTCTGGTGAGCATTTTCTTCGTTTTCGCGTCCAGAGGTTATGCTCTCATCGATTATTCCTTGAGCAACGTCATCTTCGTCATCGCTTTCACCGACGTCGGATGTGTTCCCGGAAGCAATCTTTTCTAGTAATCGGTCGGCCGACTCTTTTGTCGCAGCATGGGGCTTTGCTTTATAAAAAGATATGCAAGGCACTTCCAGAAAGCCTGAAAAAGTCATAATGCGGAACATTAGGCAGCGCGTTTGGCACACGGTCATTTTTTGCTTCCATTGTGACGCTTTGTACACAATTGTAACCATGCACTAATTGTGCTGTTGGCAAGGTGCTGTTTGTGCTTAGGCGAAATTATTTTGACCATACACAGGATAAAGCATTACAAATAGCTTTCATATTTTATTATATCCTCGGGACAAGAAGGAAAGTCAGCGAAAATTGTTAGAATTGCCTTACCTGGCGGTGCCGTCCCGCGCGCTGCCATGTTGTCTGTTCACATGTATATTTGCTTCGCCACTTACTAGATGGCGCTGTAAACACTTAGGTTGTCAGATGAATAGTAGACAAATTGTCTAAATTCATCAAAAATGCAGAGTTTCGGAAACGCTCGTTCTAGACGCCGCGGTTTTGGAATGTGCACAATTGTGTACATGGCGTCTGAAAGGGAGATCATGGCGGCACAGCGCAGCACTCGGCTAGATTTCAGACGCCATGTTCTTCCCAGAAGTGCTGCGCGGCATGTGTCTCGAGCATTTCCACAACAATGTATGGCGCCACTTTTCCCAGGATACCCACCCCTGCCCGTTTCGATCTGGATGAGCATCGTACCGGCGTGCGGTCGTGTATCACTACTGCGTGGTGCACGTTAAAGACCCCAGGCTAGCAGTTGTACTGCACTGGCTAAATTGCTCATCTACAGCTGGGAGACTCGTCGCCCCTGTGAGGCAGACCAAGTTCTAGGCTGTATAAACATACCACACACACAACCCAATTTATTTTCCCAGGATAGAGGCGCTTTATGTGTTGGTCGATAAAACGGCCTCCGCGTGTCTACTTTTCGATAAAACACGCAAAATTGTAGTTAATTATGAATCCTAAAAAAAAAAGATATATATATATAAAAGAAAATCTTGAAAAAAAAGAAAAGAAAAACGAGTTAGGTGTGATTTCTAGAGTAGTTTTATCCCTTGAATCTGGATAAACCATTTCCGGAGCCTGGGTAGGACCTCAGGCTCCGGAAATGATCGGGATTCGGCGGTACTTTGCAAATGATCTTCTGCAAACTCTGTACACCAAATTGAAGAATAATCTCGATATTCGTGATCCTGGAGGCTAACTCAAGACGAATTAAGTGTTTTCCTTTTGTGCTTTTTTAAGACAGAACCGCTTCAGTTTCTTCTTAATAGTTATTTTAAAAGCGCGAGTCTTTTGGGGTGTTTGGTAGGCAGACTCTCAACCCTAACGGCTATTTTTATAGCACGATATGTTTGGGATGACACGCATGCGATACAAAAAGTTGAGGGAAAGAAGTCCGAATATTTTTTTTAATTCTATAAATTATTAAGAGTATTACTAGAACTTTTGAGATATTTTATTTGAGAGCTGAAGGTTCGGTATCGGCATCTCTATGCGACTTCCCGACGACGCTCGTGTGGCAAACGTTGGCGAAAAAAAAAAAAAACTTTTGCCTGGCTTTTTTACGAAAGTTATTCTGGGTGTGAATAAATGCTAATTGTATTCCACTGCCCAGACTATGAACTCCGGAACACATCGCAAGTTCTCATGCACGTAATATGAAACTTCAGGTGTATCGCGAAAAAAACGTTTGTTTCCAGCGTATTCAACTTTCTCCGGTATCACCAGAATGCGAATGAGTAAAATTCTATTGTTATCCTCAGAAACACTAAAACAGGTGTGATATGTCTATCGAGAACTGCATATTGCTGATTTGTAGACGATGCTATAGATGAACGCTGTTACGCGCACAATTCGAAATTTTTGCACAGCCTACTTTCGGGAGCTTGAGTTGCTGGCATTGTACTTAAAGGCTTTATAATACTTATAGTGAACGTACCCAATTAAACTGAAGACTTAATTCATGTATTAAAAGAATTTTCAAGTCTATTAAAAGTGAAATCTCGCTGACTGTGTATAAACACCTACAGCTGCAAGCGTGCAGGTTCTTAGGCACATAAGTTAATAACGGTGCATGAAATTCAAATTAACTAGCTAAAATCGGGTGGATACAATTAACCTAAACATTATTCAAACAACCCTGGTGAGGTTTCGTAAAATCACAACCAGATAAACGAAGATGTCTGCTCTGTGCTTCCGCGGCGGTTCTTTTGAAACCTCGCCCCATAAGTAGTGACCTTCAACCTTCCTCTTTACCGCTTTTAAAAGAAACTACTGAAGGAATGATGACTTGCTTGGACCATTAGGCTGACCTCCGCTTCTTACGGATAAACATAGAATAATAAAAATATGTATATATATATATTGATACAAGATAGTGCCTCGAGATTTGGAACGGCTTATTATATGTGGAATAATAGACATGGTCTAATAACCCACCGCTTCCTATTAACCGAGAAGCACTCATTAAAAAGACGGAAGCGGCACCATAAAAGAGGGAAGAGACCGGCTCTATCATCGTTGGTGTCCTTCGACTTTCGCACGGCTCATTCTGATGAAAAAATGGGAAGGAAAAACATCTACAACAAAAATTCCAGGAATAGCCCTTATTTTCAGAAGATGCTGAATCATACCTCTGGCTTGATTAAGAACTTCTCAGAAGGGTTTCACGCAGGATACGTAACTGACGTCAGCGAGGAGCCAGTAATACATTTAATGTGAACCTAAAGTACGGAAATTCGGTACCTGTACATCGCTACCGCATATGCTTGCAGTTGAAAATAACCGAAGAAAAATAGAAACACCAGTAGAACATATTTTCACTACAACCCGGAGTTTAGATAACAAACGGGTATCAGGTTTACACAGCACTGCTAGGAGCATCTTTTAACCTTTCTTCAAACCTCCGCTCCTACTCAAGAATCTTCGAGTGCGATCTGGCAGCGTTTAGGCTAACTCTGGTTTGCTCTTGCGGTAGCAAAGTAGAAATTTGGGCTAGTTGGTTCATGATCAGTATTTACAGCGCCAAAAAACGACAGGACAAAGACGAGAGTAAACAAGACGAGGCGCCTCGTCCTGTTTACTCTCGTCTTTGTCCTGTCGTTTTTTGGCGCTGTAAATACTGATCTTGCGGTAGAAGCAACACAGATGGCTATGTTTTCGCCCGTATAGCATTGATTCAAAGAAGGGTAAAATTGAATGTTTTTGAATCCTACATCCTGCTAATAACGTGTAAAAGGTGGTTCAGTTAAACCCATGTTCATAAAATGTAACGTGTTACGGAGAATCAAGGGCGCTGCGGCTCTGGGTATCAGCCGATTCGTCCATATGCAAACATGTGGGTAACTCACTGACGTAGCCTTCTTGAGGGTTCGTTAAATACTTTACGGGAACACATCGATTTCGCAATGCGGGCACGGCTCAATCTAGCATTTTCGTTTAAATTGGGCACACCTGAGCAGTGGCGGCGATCGTGCAATCTCCAGTTCGATTATTGATTCCGCACTTCCGCTATAAAGAGCACTTTATGCGCAGCTTCTCACAAGAAAAGAAAAAAAGTTCATTAGCGCCGAGATGTTTCGCTGGCGCCCTCTCACGGCTTCCGTTCGGGACATCTCGGCCGGGACTCGCCTCGCCATGATTGGCAGGATTCGCCTGTTCACGAACCGGCGATTGCGCAGGCATTATCACTATACAGAAAGCAATGATTTGGCCAATCGCGAATGCTGACCGCAGCGACGCTTTTGGTAGCGCACGTCGTTATCAGTCCCTGCCAACTTCAGTAACGCACAACGTTACTAGAACACTCAGTTGGGAAACTCGCCGTCGAACCTTGGGCCGCTGGCGTCCACCGAGACCGAGCTAAATACGACAACACCGCCACTCTTTATCATTTGTCTGTACTGTGGTCACCTCGAGCTTTTAGAAAGCATGTTTTTGCGTAAAAACAAACGGAAAAGACTCTTTTTGTATGAAATGTATTGGAGTTTAGTACCAAATAATGGGCGCGTGATGTTTTTAAAATCTTTAGGTTGCAGGGTTTTGCGGCACAATTAATATCGTTTTTATACAACTATGCCTCACCGGTGCTTTCAGGTAGCGCGTCCCGACCTAGGCGCGTTTTAACTTCGGTAGTAAGTCGCGGCGCGTCCCCTCGGGAGGCGTGGGTGGCACCCCTGTAACCTCTTCCGCTGTATCTGTTTCGGCTCCACAATGGCCGATTACAGCCAAATAGGAGTAACGTACAGTTCCTCAAGTGGCCGCTGCGGGAGAACTGGCGGCGTTGTGTTCGTCATTAGCTCGGTTATCGAGGACAGATGGGGGCCACTTTTTCAGATTAGTCTCTATGGCAGTTTCCCAACTGAGTGTTTTAGTAACGTTGGTAACGCAGAGCGTGGGTTATTATGCGGATGTTTCTTGGTCCTTGATTTCTTCTTCGGTGTTCTCATCGCCCAATGCCGCAATTTCATTGGCCGCAAAAGTGATACTAAAGTGCTGTAAACTCGAGACGCCGCGCGTCGCTTGCGTTCTCATTGACTGTAAAAAGTCGAAATCAAATTCGGGTGTTTTACGTACGGTCAGCACGAAATTAAACCCGAACGCCGGAACGCGTGGCTGTTGATACAGACTGCTCCACCTGGAGGGCCCCTGAGAACTAATGAAAATGCGCCGGGGTGCGAAGGTGCGGGTCCTACTAAAAAGAGCTCGACCCTCGCGCGGCGCGTTTGGGACTTCCGCGTGTCGCCGGTGGCGCGCTGTAGGTGCTGTCACATCCGATACATTTTAAAGCACTGTGACTCGCTTTGTGTATCGGATTCCCTGAAGCGCTGTCATTCATTAAGCGCGAAACACATGTACGACGAAACCGTCCGATCCGACGTGCGGACTGCCGGAATGACCTTGAGGGGCGAGGGTTTTCGTAGCATCGGAGAGCGTTGAAAACCCTCGCCTCCGACCGTCGTATTGCGCGGTCGGACGTCGGATCGGATGGTTTCGTCGTATACATGTGTTTCGCGCTTTATCGCTGTGTGTATCGCAAGGGCGAAATGAAAGTTGAAACATATTCGTGCACAAAAGACCCGTAGTGCTTGATGACGTGTCACTGGGGCTCCGGTGAACAACGTGCCACGCGCGGTTTTTGAGAAATAGTGAAACGCCACAAACGCGAAATAAAATTCGTTTATTCGCACGACCATACACTTTATGAGAAAAAAAATTGCTGCAACAGACCGACGCGGATGCCTCGGTTTTTATGAGCAATGCGCATGTTTTCTTGCGATGTTATCAGTCGCGCTTCTTAAAAAGCGAGGAATTGCTTGCTGACGCTCTCTTTGGTAACCCCCGATATGGCAGGCGTATCAATTCCGGAGCGAAATAAATTCATCACCCTGCCTGAGCAGGGCCTATCGCAAAGTGCTATAGCCAGGTTAAGCGGCCGAACGGTGTCGACCGGTCGACAGTGGGGCGACAGTGCGGCGACAGAAAAGCACCCCGAATAACGGCGCTTACAGCGCGCCACCGGCGAAACAGGGAAGTCCCAGACGCCCCGCGCGAGGGTTGAGAACATCTTAGTAGGACCCGCACCCTCGCACCCAGGTGCATTTTCATTAGTTCTCAGGGGCTCTCCAGGTGGGGCAGCCTGTATCGATGGCCACGCGTTCCGGCGTCCGGGTTTCATTCCGTGCTGACTGTACAAAACCAACGCTGAGCGTCTGGAACGCCCCAGCGGAGTACTGAGGATTAATTTAGACCACATTGGAATCTTTTAACGCGCAACCGAAATTTCAAAGTTTTCCGCAATACGCATCTGTCATATTGCGGGCACCTCGGTCGGGATTCGAAAACGCCACCCGAGGGATCCGTCGGCCGGCACACTGCTTCGGAGCCATCGAGGCAGCTTCTCATTAACTGTATAAATACCAATAAAAACAAGCTGCAGGCTGTACGTATCGTGCAGAAAATGAGAGCAAAATGGCGGATTGTGTCGTCTAAATAGGGAATGATCGTTAAAGGGGAACGCTTCCTCCTGCGTTGCTTCTGAGAGACAGCGTCCTCTGAAGGACAGGTCATGATGAGGGTGAACGCGTGTACAGTCGAATACGACTCTGATTAAAACACGATCTTCTCACTGCCTCAGATAAAAATGTTGGCTTAATTCCGCGGTTGATCCGAAAGCGTACTTTCGCTGCAGCTCGGTAACAGCAGACAATATGCCAGGACAATAAGCTTTCTCTTCGAAGTAGCAAATTAACTTTTTAGCAGGTTGACCTCTTCGTGACTGTGAATAAACAACTATTCTCTCTCTCTCTCTTCAGTTAAATCTGTGGTTCGGAAACCCCGCTAGCTTGCCGCGCTGAGTTGTGCATTTTAATTTCGTTAATTAAAATTGCGTACCTCGCAAAAACGCACGCTTCTACGAACTAATCACGCAACAAGTGTCATTCATAAAGTATACGCATACCGAGCTTGAACGCCAAGAGATTAAGCGTCTCATTCGTAATGGCGCGTCAAATGACTGGGACCAACAGTACGCTTAGTTGATTAAATTGCTATATATCTGAGTGTTCAATTCCCACTGGAAGTTACCCCGTAACTTTAGAATTAATAAATAGATTTTAGTACGGTGTATAGTCTAAAATTCTAGACAATAACATGGCATGGTCTCGAGCACTATACTCATGGTAGTAAAATTTTGGGGTTTCAATTGAAATTACTTTGGTAAATGGTAATTTGTGCGCCAACCTGCCAAGTTTTTTTTATTGGTTTAATTGGAACTTACATTAAGTTTTGTCTTCATATAGAAGCACAATTTCATGCAAGGTTGGCCTGGATGTTGGCTTGCTCACAAGAAAAGTTAAGTGCTGAAAACTTTATCTCCGAGACAACACCTTCATAAAAGGGGGTGTTGGCCTTCTCCTAACGCAAGATAGAGATGCATTAAAATCTAAAAAGAACGCCCAGTGGGGATAGTGGAACTGCGCAGATCTGGCGGCCTTATCTATATAAAAATAACTTATTAAATAAGGAAGAAGGGAATTGTAGTGTATGTCTTACGATGGAGTTCAGCCACATTGGTACGCCTGCGATGCTAGTTTACACCTTTGTTCTCACTAAACGTGAAGCGTTTGAAAATGATTTTACTTTTTCTAGTGCCATTGAATGTAATTACTGATCTTAAGTATCACAGGGAAACAGAACGAGCACAGAGATTAGATATTGGGCGTATCGTAAGAAGTTGGTGAGGAACATTTAGGTAAGTTTAGTTTGCTTTCAGCCCCCCTTTTAAAAAGGAAAAAAAGAAAAACCTTTTTTCAATTTTATTTTTTAAGGAAAGCATTCAATTTTGCGTTTTTGTTTGTATTTCTAAGATGACCCGACTTCAGTCCAGGGTTGCAGGGCAACAGCCGAGGAACGGTGAGAAAAGAGCAGTGGAAGAACGCGATGGCCGTCGCCGATGGACGGCGCTGGAGTCGGAGGCGCACCCGCGCGCGCCTCCCCGGCCAAAGTTGGCAGCTCCGGGGATGCGAGGGGGGCTCGGTCGGAGCGTCCGATCTCCCAGTCGAAGAGCGACGTCGCCGCGGTGGGCTACGAGGGCTTGAGTGGACGGCCGGTGGATATCCCGTCCCGGCCCCGATGCCGCCATCTGGATGCGCCCGCGAGAGTGGACGCGCGTTGCCCAGCGCCCCACGCCGCACCGTCAGCTGTTGCCGCTGCTGCACAGGTGAGCCGCAGATACCGGGACCGCACTGAGCACTCAATGGCGATGCATAACTAAACTGCACGCGATGCTCCTGTAATTATAACCTGTTTTCTTTTTTTTTTCACGCGCGATTATAACATGTTGTTTCATTTATATTGCAAATTGCTTGTTGTGTTTTACTTAAACAACGTCTTCCGAGCTATGAAGTGTATATTCAGGTTGGGTAATAATTCTCGCTGCTTATTCAGGTTGTATGATAACCCACGGGCCGACATTATTCGAGTTAAATACATAAATAAACAAATAAACCCGTTATTATAAATCCTTCCCAGTAGCTTTCTCATCTTTCGATAATTCGATACGAATATAGACTGAACAATAAAAGAAAGGCATCAGTGATGTTGAATAAAGAGGCAGGAAGACGTAGGTGTACCTTTAGAATATATTATTACGCTAGTTCGTGCTGTAGATGAGCAATTTTCACAGTGCTGTACGACAGCTACTCCTGGGGAAGTGCATCGAACAGTGTAGTAACGACACGACCGCACATCGGCACGATGCCCATATCGACGCTCGATTACCGATTTTGGATGATGGACGCTACCCATTGAATTGGTACTGCAAAGAGCGTTCCCCCACGAATTTTTCACGCGCGCAGGGACAGCTCAGCGAGTGAAACCAAGTGGTCAATGTCCTCTGTGTCCTGCCGGGAACCTCTCCATTTGTTAGTTTTCTTCCTTTGACTGTATCCATTAGCTCGTACAGTGTTCTGTGGGGAAGTAGGCACGGGGAATCCTTTCGACGTTGGGGCAAGACATGAAGTGTGTTTTCTTTATTTATATCCGCGATATTGACCCATCACGTGCACTGCAAGGTAGAATAGATGCCCAGGTAAATATAGTTCTTTAATTATCGCGCGGGTATTTTGAGCGGCTGGACAATGAAGTTTCAGAGCGCCGCATTTATTTTTAATATACCCCTTTCACAAGGGCGTGTCATCTAGTAGCCACCGTACTTTGATCACATACTCTTAAGAGAAAGAAAAAAAGGTCGAAAAAGGTAGAAACAGCGCGTGTTCCTCCCTGCTACTAAGGCGCCCCCAAGCGGATTCCATAAGAAGGGAGGAACAACATGTTTTCCTTTTTCTCCATGCAGACGGGAGGAAATTTGCGCCGTTCCGCTGCCCCTTTTGGTTTCGCTTTTCGGGCGCGTCGCACCGTCGCGTTAAATAAACGCTGTTGAGCTGAGTGAGCGCCAGTGGCAGCATAGGTCAACCGTAATTCAATATCCCAATCCAAAGACGTAGAGCCCCTCGGTGGCACTGAAGTTTTTACCACTAATTTTGTCAAACAATGAAACAAAGTCGTTAGAAGCAGCGAAGTTTCCGAACAAAGCAAGTAGTGCTACGTACAGGCTAAAATGATCGCCTGGTTATGTATTCGAAAGTTCCTCCGAATATAGGGGGCAGTGCGGAATTTAAAGATGTCGGCCACCGGGTCGCTGTGGGCATTGTAAGTCAGTGAAATCAACGAGTTTTGCGATACAAAGTGCTGGACGATCGACCTCGGAATTTTATTATTTCACTTTTTAGGATGCACGGGCTGCTAATCAAACATTCGGCAGCACCTTTTAGGTGCAAGTCGGGCAACGCAAGGATAAAAACAATCGGCACCGACGCGTCGAAAGCGGAATTGTTCCGCAGTGGGCATTGTGGTTCAGCAAGAACGACCAGCCTTCCGACACAAAGTGTGGTGCAATGGGCAATCGATTTATTTATGACCCACGGGCGGCCAGGACATTAGAGAACACCCACCGGCTCACTGGTCGGGCAAAGTAAGCGTGAAAAAATAAACACCGCGACCCCATTGACGCGCCGCACGTATCATGGATGCTAAACAAGACACCATCCGGTTAAACACGATTTATTTTATGTTGCGAGTGTTGATCGCGAACAAACAATACATTAGAAGACCACACGCCAATAGGAGACGTTGCGCGAGACGAGCGGACGAACCTTAACCGATGCCCTCTTTGGGTAAGTGTCAAAAAACGTGCGGGAACGACGAACGAACGCAGGCAAGCAAACCACAGCTTAAGAAAAAAAAAAAAACGCTTTTGAAAGGTTTTTTGGCGTTTCAAGAGCTCCCTGAGCTCATGAAGAACGGTTTCGCCTCAAGCGCTATCGCACCCTGGCTCTCCAGAAAGGCCACTGGGCAATAAAAAAACTCTGGCATCAAAAAAGAAAAAAAGTTTAGAAAATTTTTTCTAGGGTTTAACATAGAGCCTTTTTAGGGTGTGCTTAAAAGAACTTTCCAGGGTTCAAAATATGGACAAGCCGAAAAAACCCTTAGTGTCTTTCTGACGAGAATTTATTTGAGTGTAGCCTTACGGCAAGTTAGGGAACATAATACAAAAAAAAAAAAGGTGTTTCGCATAATCTAATAAGGTATACACTCAAATTGGGTTGCTGCGTTGTCATTTTACAAGCACGAATAGCCCTACTGAAGCTCAGAATTATTCGCATACATTTTGCTCAGTACAAAAAGCGTTTCATGCAACATAGGATTGCGGTGTTTTAAGGTCTGTTCACACGATGCATCTTTTAGGCGCGCAGCAGTTTCGCGACACTCAAGTTTCGCGAAATGTGCTCGTTCACACGTACCGCTTCACGTGCAACAACGATGACGTTTAGACTCGCGAAAATAGTTTGGGTGTTGACCATAAAGTGGCGCTTCAGTTGAAAGCCAACATCATCATCATCACCATTAGCCATTCAGCGTCGTGTTCTCCATCTCCCGCCACATTCTAAGAGTCAAAACGCAGGCGAGCTGGTGAACAATCATAGTTAAGAAATAAAACCTTAAGACAAGGAAACAAAAAGGGACATACACGCCACCGTCTTAAAACCAGCACAGCATATAGCTGTCATTTACTTCCATTTGCTTAATTTACTCTTAAATTGTCATTTACTAGTTGTTGAATTGTCATTTACTGCCATTTACCTTGAATATGTATAATTTGGATGGCGGTTGACAAAGAAGAAGACTGTTGTAGAAGTAAATGAGAGCTGTACGCTGTAGTGGTTTTGAGACGGTACTGTGTACGTCCCTTTTTGTTTCCTTGTCTCAAGGATTTATTTCTTAATTATGACTAAAAATAGACGCGAATTATCGTCATCACCAATTACGTCTTCGTCCATCGCTGGATTTTTTTCCGATATGCTACTCCCTTTTCATTCAGTGGTGCTTGACGTGCTTGCGGAAGCGCCGGCAGTATCCATCGTTCGTGGTTTCGGTTTTTTTCGGAATTGGCTCGGCTACAACACCGGCAGTGAAGTGGTCTTCTTAAACAGCTCGCTCCCCCCTCAAAGGCCACGTGAGAGCGTTTCTGAGCGGCCATTGGCGGCGCCCTCAGAGTGATTGACAGGAGTCGGCAAAGTTTCAGCAAAAGCTCGCTCCAGAAGCGAGGTGTGCGCGCAACTTTTTTTAGATGCGCGCATCCTTTTCGGACTCGTTCAGACGGCGCAGCCGTTTCGCGAAACTACTTTTCGCGACACTAGATGCGCTAGAAAAATGCATCGTGTGAACGGGCCTTTAGAAACACCGCAATCATATGCGATCCTTTTAGACGGATCCAAAAATACGGAGGAGGCTATCCCTAAATTCATAACACTCTATTGACGTCCAGCAGAATGTTATCGATTCCCTAGAGGGTTATCTATGCTATACTCGATATCGAGCGAACTCAAGACGTAGCAGCGATCGCTCGGTCGCTACTTCGACCAACACGTCTTTGCACTCCTAATAAAAATTAAAAAAATAAGTTCTGTGTAAAACAACATATTTAATCGCGAATTGCATTCGAAGAAACAGGCCGGTTACAAAGGTAGCCACGTCAAGCTTGCGAGCGAAAGAAAGCGATGCATAGTCGCTACGCGCACGCATGCATGAAAACCGCGATTAGGTCGCCATTACGTATGTGGCGTACTTACATTTGTTCTATCCCAAGATTAAAGCTACACTTAACCCACCTTTGTTGTGGGAACTAGTCTTCCAATTCTACACGGGAGCACTTGTTGGCCATCCGCCACCCGTCACAACTTCCGTTTAGGGCCAATGCTATCCCGTCAAGCCCGGCAAGCGTGGAGCAGCGACGGTGATCACATCGACTTTTGCGCTTTCACTGTCACCGTCACGTCCGAAGGCAGATGTCCCCCAAGGGTCATGCTACCACCGAGCACACGCAGGTCATGAAGAAGACGTTTTCCGTGTCAAGCAGGAGCGGAGCCTCTTGGGGACAAACCCATGCCGCTATGACCGAACGAGCAGCGACGGGCGGCGGTAACGAGCGGACGCAGGCAGTACTTTCTTCGACGTCTTGATTACAGCGGTGGGGTTTTGTAGCACGTCACGATACCCGTTTATCATACTTTCGCCGGATAATATTACTTCCGGCGGTGTTCGTGAGCCTCCGTCATCCACGTTACGAGCATGCACAAGCGACACAAAACCCCCTCTTTGCGTTTTTGAAGCTGGCCACCGGGGCGGCGACACCGTAGCTGGAACATGCGAATGACATTAGGTTGCGCGCGTCACGCTCGTGGCTTCGGTTGCTTCGACGTTATGGTGACGTCGCGATCAAGACAGGCAGATTCTGCTGCCGTGTGGCAGCGCGTCTTCTGTGCTACCTTCGGTTTTGTTTCCGGTTAGCAAGTGCCACACTACGTTCAACGTGGTTTTGTATTTGAAGCTGTCATCAAGGTCGCCATGGCAGCGTTGTGCGTTGTGAACGAATACTTAGATCGTCGCCGACGTCGCCATCTGTTTCGCGCACCAGTGGGGTAAAAAGAAGGTGAGAGGAAGAAAAGTAAAAAACGCAGGCGAGCTGGCGAACGACATCCATAGTAGCCCTGAGACGTAGGAACAATAAAAGAAATGGACAAAACAACGAAGTCTCTAACATAGCTTGAAATTAAGTTAACAACCATCGCCTTCCATACATGTCCTATATACAAAATCCCGCACCTTTCCAAGTGCGGGATTATCTCGCAATCCTCTCTCTATATATTTTTTTTCTTGTCCTTTTGTGTTCGGGTTTGTGTTCCTTTGTGCTTCGGGCTTGTATGCTTTTGTGATTCGGGTTTGTATGCAGTTGTCGATATAGGTTGAAGGTTAGGGTACACTGTGTAGTGGGCGAGGCAGTCCCTTGAATTCTGAAAGAGGTCTGGGACATGTATATGAGGCGATGGCTGTTAAATAAATTTCAAGCTGTGTTAAAGACTTTGTTGTTCTGTCCGTTTTTTTTTTTTTTTTCATTGTTCCTACGTTTCAGGGCTACTATGGAAGGTGAGATGGCTTACCGTTGCAGATGACATTCTTTTTACGGTGCGATTAATCGGCCAGCGGATAGTCATGTTGGCACATTGATCTCAATCGTAGCTCCTATTGTACTGTGGCCAACGTAACCGTCGTCTGCAGTGCCTTGTTAGCCGTTCTTCGAAAGAGATTGCACTCTGAGCGTACGACTGAACAGGCTTGAAATATCGCAGAAAAAAGGCATGTCTCTCATGTACGTGTATTTATCGAGAGTTTGGATTGTAAGCTCTATGCTAAATAAACCCAGGTGCCAGGTGACTTGCTTCGTGTTATATAGCCGTATTGTTTATTTAATTGCCTAGTGGCTGAGAAAGAAAAAAAAGAAAACGCTGGTGACCTAGTAATACATATATATATATATATATATATATATATATATATATATATATATATATATATATATATATATATATATATATATATATATATAAAATGCTGTTGTCTTAATGAACAGAATGTTAGAGCGCAAACGAGCTGCTGGTAGTTGGACATAGTCAAAACACCGCAAGACTGGGAAAAAAATATGATGTATAGTCGGTAAAAGTGTATGACTTCATATCTATACAGATCGTGATCGGGCTCTAAAAAACATTTTCCCGAGATTTACTGGGCCAGTTTATCAAACGAGGGCTCTCACGCATCTGCAGATTTTTATATGTTTTAGTGATAAGAGGATCTTATATGTTGTCCTTTCTTTGCCTGTTGTAGTGAAAAGCCCGATTTTCAAGACTATTCACGATTACATTAAAGCCAACTACGGAGTAATGTATAATAATTAGCAACTTTCTACGACATCCGCGAACCGGTGTTTTCGCGACCTTTCGAAGTAAATTGGGTTATTTTCAAAAATAAGGTTGTTGGCTTGGTGCATACACATAGGTGCCCACTATATGAATTTGCACTGACTAATCCAACCCATTGTATAATAAAACTTTAAGTTCATTGTATAACAAAAACAAAATATCGACATTTCGAAAAAGCAACGCGATCTACTTATCCTGTGTTTGGGACCCTTACTATCCGCACTTTGGAACTAAATGAAAAACTTTAAATTATCGAAATAATGTTTTTATCAAGACTTAGAGATATTCTTGCGCAATAATCTGACAAAATCATAGGAGCTTATGTCACCCAAGACTAGTCCTAGAACCATAAATTTGAACGACCACAAGGGTGAGTAAGTCAGGAAGAGTAACTGCCCTGAACTGTTGAATGACTACTTTTCTCCCCATATTTACAAGCGAACCACCATATAATGTTCCAACCCTACCTGAAGAGTTTTATGATCTTATGCCACCAATTACTGTTAAAGAAAGTGAAATAGTTCAACTTATTTAGAAACTTAAACTTCCACGCTCAGTAGGCCCTAAAAATATTAATGCATGATAAAAAAAGTCAGCTGCTATTTCCAGCAAAGTTCTTAATCTCATCTTTAACCAGTCACTCTCCGAAAGCTGTCTACCTTCTGATTGGAATTTCGGTAGGGTTGTCCCATTTTACAAGCAGGGATTTCAATCTTCAGCCTCTAACTATTGCCCCATCATTTTAACCTCTATATTGTTCTGACTCCTAGAGCATATCCTGTATTCGCACATCATGACTCACCTGTATTCAAACAATGTTCTCTTTCGACATCACCATGGCTTCCGCGAGGGCTTGTCTTGCGAGACCCAGCCGTGCGAATTCGTTCGCAAGTTGCGTACTTACCGTGAACGTCACGTACAATCTGACACCTAGTTTCTGGACTTCTTACAAGCCTTCGACCGTGTTCCTCATCAATATCGTCTCTTCAAGCTACCGTTTCTGCAATTAGACCCTTTAGTACTTTAAGGGATCAGTCATTATGTCGCATCTCGCGTTCAATATACCGTCACTAATGATCCCGAATCGAGACTAATAAGCGATTCTTCAGATGCTCTCCAAAGTTCCATTCTCGTCCCCCTCCTTTTCTTAATTTTCATTACCGATCTTGCTTGTACTATTTCCTCAAAAAACGACGTTTTGCAAATGATTACGATTGAATCTGTAAAGTACAACTCTCAACTCATAATCATCTAAAGGAAAATTGGCCTCTGGTTAGGAACAAATTAAAGTTCTAATTACTTCAATTCATCAGAAAACTGTCATTTAGAGTACATCAGTATACTATAGACAACGTATAACAAGGAAGCCTTACGACTAATCAGATTACTATTTCCAGAATGATATCGTCATGACCCCGTAAAATGCGAGAAATTAAATTCAGTGACATATGTATGTACACTGTGATGACAATACTGGTTGCTAAAGACTTGATAAAGAAATTTAAGAAACGAAAAAAAAAAAAAAACTTTCAGCCTTTTCACTTGGGTGAAGAAGGAAGACCAGCGAAGCTGCACTGTGGTGGGAATGAACTAATGGCCCGCCGTAAGTCCTCAAGCCAGAGTGGAAAGGCTGGAAAGGATGCGCCGTCCATGAGCAACGGCGGCAACCAGACAACCGGCAAGCCGGTTGTCTGGTTGCCGCCGTCGTTTATTGATGGCGGTAGCTGTCCAGAGTTTCGGGTCATCATTTGTTCGCTGACGGACACGATACTGGGGAAGCTAGCCCTTAACAGCTCCGCTGTAATAAACTATTGACACTGCTTAATACAGATATAATTACATAAAGATCATAACGTTAACCAGAAATATTCATAACAAAGTGTCTTCGATATCACAAAATAAAAAAAAAATGGCCATATGACTTTCAGGTTTAGTCATAGAAATTACGCAATGCAGTATTTAAATAATGATCGTTCAGGTTTGTTCAGAAGATACCTAACAGTGGTTTCTGAGAGTGAACCAAATGTCGTTCACTAATTGACCTCATAGTATCAGGTTGTCACGTCATGTCACTACGTCACGGAACGTCAGATCAAAGGGTCACATGATCTCGTGACCACTTCGCGCGACGTCATAATGTCAAGCTTTGATGTCACGTAAAACTGTGCCACGTGACGTGACGTCACGGGACATCACGACTTGACACCGTGCCATGTAACCTGATGTAAAGTGACTTGTTCATGTGACGTGACGTCACAGCACCATGTCGGGTTGTCACGAGAATTCAGTTTGTGTGTACACACCATATCGACTTTCACAATAACCTTTTGCGGAGAAACGCTACCCAGGTGACCAACAATATACGACTATATGTGGCGATCTAACGTGTTGCATAACTATACACTTAAACAATTTCTCTACTATATATAGCAGGAAAATGCACAAACGAATAGACGGACAGGCATATTTCTAGACCCTATTTAACCCCAAGCTGAGACTGCGGCGGCCTCCCTTTCATAACCTGATTCATCTCTACACGCGAGAATGTGGGCGAGAACGTGATCACGTGGCGAAGGATCGACCTACGACTGGTGCAGCGCGCTGGGGGCTTCCACCCCAGTCTCAGCTTATAACCGATTCACACGATGGACTGAATCGCGATCTTCGTCCGCGGTCCGTGTATCACGTTACCGTCACATTACCGATTCCTGCGATCCGCGCCTCGTCCGCGGGCGCGCGGACTAATAAAGTCAAGCGCCTTTTCACTCGCGGAATTTGGGCTGGAGATTGACTTGAAAACTGTTTAGTCTGGCAACGGTACAATGTTCTCTTTTTTTTTTTTTTTTTTTTTCGGACGGTTAAACGAAAATGGCGCATCGTTGTGGTTTGAACGTTCGCTGGTTCATTTTGTCGCGCGCTTCTTGGTTCCACGCGTGGAAGAAACTGCAGACTCTTTGCCCGGCTGCCGCGACAGATGTTCCTGTACCCCTCCGGGTGCGTGTCAAGAAGCTCCCGTCAAAACTCGGCTAGCACGCCGGGATAATCCTTGCACGTCCAATCAGCCTTTCAGCGAGCAAGACCTTTCTTGTGTCTGCAGCACGGCATAAGATACCGTGGTCTGCAGTGTACCTGAGGGATGTTCACGAGCGCGGAGTGCGTGAAGGCACCTCCAAAGTTCCGGGTTCGCACAATGACATTCCGCGAACCCAAAACTTCGTCACTTCTACGCCGAAGCCTTCTCGAGCGGGACCATGCCTGTGCCACTGTCGTGCCTTGGGCTAGTAAAGCTAGTGGCGCTTCGCGCAAAGTCTATAACGGTGTTCTGTCTCGACATGCACGTAACAGCGGAGTACGATTTTTTTTTCGAGGTAGCAAACGTCGATTTCTCTCCTGGACAACGGCGCCACGGTGCGATGCTGGGGTTTCGCGGGACTGTGGGGTGGCGAACAGGTTCGGTCAGTTGTCGCTGCCGTCTGCTCGTCGTCTCGCTTTTGGGAATACGAATGGGAGACGGACGAACCGCGGACATGCCGTCACGTGATCAATTCTTCCGCGGATCAGTCCGTCCCGTGAATCGGCCATTAGCGGTAAACGGAGCATAAGATTGGGGGTCCCGTTAAAACGCATTTGCCGTAAACTCCCGAGAAATGCGCCCTACCCCCACCCCACCCCTATTTTGACTTGATTCGATATTTCCTTTTAAACACCGATAGATAGTCCCCTCCTAGTAATCGTAGTATTGTGATCAACGATGACCTCGACGTAATTGCGTCTAGTTAGCTATGTCTGGATATAATCTAACCTTGCTGACTGAGAAGTACAGTTATATTCGCTTCTTTGCCCCTCGCTGCCATAACAAGTTTGGCAAAACACCTAATACAAAAAATGATCTCTTTCAACTTTTTTTTTTATTGCACACAGCGAATTGGCGCATTCCTTATTTTCACCCAATTTTCTCTCGATTGTAAAAGGGATATCTCTCGGAATATAACGGTAGCTTTTTGCATTTTGTATTGCAAGACACACTTTATTCTACAAAAATAGTTTTTTCTTTAGCAAAGTGACCACGCCAACTTAACTGGGCGTGGTAGTGTGTAATTTAAAAATGTCCCCTCTTTAGAATTAACCATATTTTAGATTATTTGTATTTGATTTTATATTTCTGTATAAGGTTATTTTCGTACACAAATATTTCCAACATGTTTTGCTTAATATTTGTTTATTCATTGGCAAATGCCGGCATCTGGGAACAGACCTCTACGAACCGTTTTCATGTGACGGTTGCCATGTTCATATATGGCGTAATTGGGTTGGCTGACAAAACATAACGCATATAGTTTGAAGATAGCTACACCAAAAAAAGTATGGGCAAAAAAAGTTTAACCATTGGCACGAGCCCCTGGAATTCTAGAGCCTTCCAGTGGGCCGATAAAGCGATTTGCAATTTTTCCCAAACTCAGTTACGTCAGAATTCAACATGGCAGCAGCAACAAAGAAACGGTTTATAGTGGTGCACGAGGGCATAACCTAGCACAGCAGTGGTTTGTTGAAACAAAGCAGAACAAACTGCTTAACATCAATTGGTATTTTATATTAATTATAAAAAAGGTTATCATTCCGTGTTCGTCATAACACTGTACATCTCCTAAACTAAGTCAAGTTGGAAAAGTGTGTCTAGGGTTTAAAAAAATGCACTACCTTCTCCAAAAAAGTAATAAATCAAATAGCCTATAGCATTGGTCTCAATAATTGTATAACAAAGTCACCTGAATAAGTTCTAAAACACATTATGCTGAGATGGGTGTTGTAATAGGATTATTTAAAAAACAAAAACAAATGGATGAAACATACCTATTTAACGTATGTCAAACATGATGTGACACTAATGCATTTCGTACCGTTGTCGGATAATATAGCTAGCACGGTCAGATCTTAGTAGATAGATAAGGTAAGTTATTTTCGTATGAAATTATTGACCTACTCTCATAAAACTTTAGCCCCGTGTTATGCTCAACGCGACATGCCACCGACCAACCTACATCGCCTTTCAAGCATTCTAAGAATTAGTTTTCATTTTGCAGTTATCCATTTGAAGACTGAACAAATGAATGATTATTTCTTAATAAAAAACTTTCAGAGCTGGGTTTTATGAGATACCCCTGTTTTTGAAGATGCTTCATATTTAGGTTTATACATATATATATTTTTTTGATCTAGTTTCATGCTCATCTAGAACGTGCTGTAGCTTGTTTGGTTAAAAGCCATTAAAAAGAGAAAGACATACAAAAATGCAGTTTTCCTACGAACCTTTCCTAGCACTCAGATTCCAGGGCGCTTACATTGAAATGCGCATGGACATTCTTAGCGTCCAAGCGACTATGCAGAAAAAGGAAATAAATCGTTACACCGCCGTTTTTTTAGAGCGCGTTTGCGGAACGGTTAACTCTAAGTAATTTCAAGTAACTAAAGTAGATCCTTACCGGAAAACGACACTGCAGCGATGTCCTTCGTGCTGAAGGCTGCTGTGGTGCTTTCTCACATTGTCACATCGGACCATTAAACAGTCGGGCGTCTTAAGGTGTTTAAAGACGCATCACGCGACACAACTTTAATCATTAAGAAATCCCCTCCCCCGATCCGCGAAAACGAAAATCTGTGTTGCGGTAAGCAGTACACACACCGTTACATATGATACTTGTAGCTAGGGTTCACTCCCTTGTATAATGCCCCTTGGGCCTTCAAGAATAATAAATGATGATGATGATATGTAGCTAGGAAGCCAGGTCAAAACGTCAGACTTCAGATTGAGTCACTGCATAATTCCTGATAGCTTAAGAAACGTAGGGTATGGTGAGTGTCGACCATCTTATTATGTCTTCGCAGCCAATCATATTTCGGCATCAGTTGAAGAGAACACCGAAAAACAAATCACACACCAAGAAACAACAATAGTAGCTTTGGGAACAAACAATGATCCTCCGTAGCAAAGACTTTGCACACGCCTAAAGAATAGAAACGATACTCAACTCGATTGCCAGCGCAACCTGCGGCGAATTTTATCCCACAATGCAGCAGAAGATATACGCATTAACCTTCTTGGTTTCCCATTAGGAAAATGTATGCTTTCGAAATTCGTCATTCTAGCACTGTGAGCTATGTGCCCCACAAGAATCCCAATTCCGGTTCCTAAGGTCGACCTACAGAATCGTCCTTTCCTTCTCTCCATTCCCTTTCACACTCTATGCCCCTCCTCTCCCCAGAAGTGCGGGTCTCTGAGCTACTCCCCGCAAATAGGAGGAGGGTCTCCCTCTTTTTTGAATGGAAAGGAAGAATTGAGGGACAGTTTTCACTTTTCTGGTTGTTCGTCGGCCTTTAAGATACAAACCTGTATAAAAAAAAAAAAAAAAAAAAATATAGCCGAGGTTTTAGAACGAGGCTCTTGGGCGCCCGTTTCCGGCCGGAGCGGCGTCGCCGTCACCGTCGGTGTAACAGGGCGCGTTGCATTATGGGAATAATGAAACCAGGAGTAACCGCGTGTTGCACTATGGAAAAATTTCCCTGATAGATTTAGCGGAAAAATTTTCCCGAAAAATTTAGCGGAAAAAATTTCCCCGCTTATTTTAGCGGGAACATTTCCCCGCTAAATCTAACACAAAAAAATGTCTTCGCTAATATAGCGAACCCCTCTATATCTAGCGGAAACTTTTCCCCGCTACATTTAGCGGGGAAATGTTACCGCTAAATTTAGCGGAAAAGTTTCGCAAAATTTAGCGGGAAATGTAGCGAAAATTTCTCGCTAATGGGAGAGGAGCAGGAGACGAGAATGAAAAGGTAAGGAGGGGGAGGAGGGCATACCCTCCCCTCCTCTTCCTCAAGAGCTGCGCTCTAATTCGACATTACAGAGAATTGTAAACGTCTTTCATTTTTAGGGTTGTCTTTTGTTTAGGGAAGAGAGATTATCATCTGGTTTGGAAGAGACTGAAAATAAAGAGTGATTAAAAACTGCCACAGTAAGTTTTCCTTACCCTCTCACTCCCTGAGATATTTTGTGTGCAACACGGACCATTCCAGCAGTCAAAAAAGTAACCGTGTAAAATTTCAAGACGCTTTCTAACACATTCATTTTATTATCCTCAATTTTGATTTATTAAAAGTACTTATTTATTTATTTGGAAAGCTAGCCCCTCCACAACTGTAAGGGTAATTTAAAAAAAATAATAAGAATAGAAAAAACAGTGGTTAACACAGGGAAGAGCTATTTAAAGTAACTGAATAACCACTACGAAGTTCTCAAAATTAGATAGAGTGACAATGTCATTTGTTAAATTATTTAATTCTTGAATTCCACGAGAGAAGACTGAAAATCTAAAACAGTCATTTTTAAACCGCTATTGCTTTAAAACTTGGCAATATTAGGACCTTGAAGGCCCTAATAGAAGAGTTTTTAAATAATTAAAGCTATTTATGTGAACGGAGCCATCGATTATATTATGAAGAGTTTTTAACCTATTAATTAGAGCGTTTGTGTTTATTGGCGGTAGCTGAGCGCTTTTTACGTTTTATGAATGATGATCTCATATTATAAATAATAAAAATAAACCAAGTAGCTAACTTTTGGATGCCCTCTACTTCTAAAATTAAAAACAGGTCCATCGAAACTTTTGTAGGCAATCTTAGTATCACCAAAAGCAAAGTTTAATTTCCTTCACAGTGCAAACAAAGTACCTCTGGCTTTGTTAGCAGTTTCTTTTTCTCTCTAAATGTTGGTTCCAGTTTTGTTAAGTATTAAACATAAGCCCGAAATAAGTGCATTCGTCTACGCGGTTTACAAATCGTCTGCTTAGTAAATAGTTAAATTGAATGCAAGTTTTACGCGATATAGTCATCACAGCTGTTCTATTATAATGTGTTTCTATTTGCAAATTGTTTGTCCAGCTTTGGGTAGCAGCTAGTGCTTCCTGGAATGTAATAATTTTGGCGTTTTCACTGATGTTGTTTAGGTATGGTGCAGTCATTTGCAAACAGCCTGAGAGAAACATCAATGTCAGTCGTTATATCACTTGTGTAAACCAAAAACAGAAGAGGTCCAAGCACTGACCCTTGGGGTACACCTGAAGAGACGGGAAGTTTGTTCGAACCAAGTTTGTAGTAAGGAACACATTGATGTGTATCTGTTAAGTAGGTAGTAATGCAATTTACAATTTTCAAAAATTATCTTGCGAAGTTTAGCTGACGGTTCTGGATGATAAACTTAATCAAAAGCCTTAGCAAGGTCTAACAATATTACGCCGGTTTGCCCTCTGTCAATAATTGTTTCGGCCAATTCATGGGTGAATTCGATTAGCTGTGCTGAGTCTTAGAAATAAGACTACGTTAATCCAGGTGAGGTGAAACCTGTGTAAAGATTATGTGCTTTAATATTTTACATATTGTACATGTAAGGACATGGGCCCGAAGCTTGAAGCTGTGTTTCAATCTCCGTTCTTAGGTAATGGAATTATTGTTGCCGTTATCCAGTCGCTTGGTAAAACTGCATGCTCAAGAGAATCTGGAAACAAGACGTTTCAATACTTAGACCGGTATTCAGTATAACGCTTCAAGATAGTGTTACGCACCATATCTGAGCCCGCACTCTTCGAAGTATCCAATTTATTTATCAGTAAGTTAAACATGCCCCCTTGAGATACTCATAAATCGTCGATTTCATTCCCGTCGTTTACTTGAAAACTTGGACTAACACCATCGTTATCAGTTAAGATTAATTAAAAAAATTAAACTCGTTTGCGGACGTTACTTTGTACGAATGACCTATCCTTCGGTAAAATATGACGCCAGAACTTTTGGGATGCTTTTATAATAAAAGAGCAAGGTGTTGTAATAATATAGCTGTCTTAGTTAATAAAGTTATGTTTTTAAGCCAGAAGTCCAGTTCCGACAAGAAGTGACGACATAACTCTGTCCCATTGGCCTTTGACTTCTTTCTTACTCGCGCAATTCTACACTTTATGTGCAAAATGTATCTTTTGATACACGGACTACGACCTTTTTTCTTTCTTCTTTTAATCCGGTGAGCCTTACATCTGATGCATTCTTACTATATTTTTAGAACTTTACTACAAAGCTTCAATGTCCGAGCGGAATTCAACTGACATAAGCTAAAATTCGTCGTAAGACGAATCCAAAAAAAAATCAACAATATGCCACATTATGAGCATTGTGAAACTCGGGAATATATATGGCTGCGGGTCGTGAAATCACATATTGCTTTAAAGAGACTGAAACAAGCAACATTTTATGGCCAGATATACCTTCACCTATGTCAAGGTCATACTTATACGTGCCGACAAACTGCCACTTAAGAAAACCAGATTCAGCACGGATACACCCGTGGAGAATCCGTGCTTACTATTTAAAATAAATTTAAATGCTTACTATTTAAAATAAATTATTGGAAAATGTCAGGTCAACCAAAGCTTCCCCATGCGCATGATGCGGGTTAGGCACAGTGAGTGTATTCCAGTCGACACACGGTACAATAAAATTACCCATGATAACAAAGTTCCTTAAATGTTTAACATGCTGAATGAAAACAATATATAGATAAATAAAAATCATGTTTGGATTTCAAAAAAACAAAACATTGCAGGAGCTGTGGGTGGTACGCTACAATCCCTACAACACTACTCGTAAGGCGATATCTCGAATGGACGGCCGTATTATTGGAAAAAGAGGTCGAGATTGAACGAGGCCGACGAGGCGCGTGACGTTAGGATATCTCGTTTCCTCCACTCTTCGCTTCGCCCGCTCAAGGCGACGAGGCGAAAACGCGAGGCCATTCCCTCTCCTTCTCGGAGAAACATGACGTTAACATATCTGTCAAATGCGCCTCCTCTTTTTGAAAAATACAGTCATCCGTTCGAGATATCGCTGTATGAGTGATGTTTTGGTGTTTGTAGCATCCCGTTGCACGCTTTTGGCCGCGTGTTTTGTGGAATCCAGATTTCGGTTCAGCATCCGTTTAAGGGGGACGCGAGTGGTTTATATACCGCACAAACCACCGGAGGTACTTTTCCATACATTATCTTACATAACAAAACCTCATGGTCAGTTGTCACAGAGACTAGGCGTAATCAGTAAAGATATTTTATAAGATATAGCTACATTACCACCACCGGGAAGCCTGTCTTTCCTAAGTATGCTGTACTGTGGTGGGAAAAATTCTCTGCACCTGTAATATGCGTATGCAGCCACGTCTCAGTAACCACCATGATATCTAAAGAATGAAACAGCAATATCTGTTCTGTGTCTTAATTTTATAGCAGGTAAATTGGCATCACGTGACTTGAAGTTCCGTGATTTGGTTATGTGACGTCAATTTTCCCGCTAAAATTTTCAGGGAGACTGACGCAATGGTTTTTCATGACGAATCTCCGTGACGTCTTATGGAATTCTGCGCATGAAACAGATTCTGCGTTAAGATTTGAAACAGCCTGCAGTAGGACAGTTCACAAATACGACATAAAACGTGGTTAGTTCCTTTTTTTTTTAATTCTACAGGAAATATATGCTAGCCGCGGGCCAAATCCGGCCCGCGCAGGTGTTCCGGCCCAGCCCGCGGATTGCCGTGGTTTTTCCAGTGACGCCCGGCCCGCGGCTCGTTTCATACCAACGCGCCCAATAAGCGCGTGTAAAAAGAATGGCACACGACGCGCACCAAAGGCTCTAACGAACGCAAAGAAGGATGGACAACTGCATCAAAACGCGCAGGTTCTCTCGCCATATTATGTATTGTGCATTGTTCTCACCCGCATTGTTATTCGTAGTTACATGCTTCATGTTAGGGCGCCTTCATGTGCGCTTCGCATAGAGCGATGCCAACTGCCTGTTTCCCTTTTTCACACCCTCTTCCACCGCCATTTAGTTCCTCTCATTGTTTCCCCTTGCGCCGGAATGTGGCCTTTGTGTCCATCGGTCCTCCCATCCAAGGGGGAAAATGCTAATCCTCCCTCCGTGGGTTCCACAACGCTGCTCCGAACTTGTGAGAAAAGGTGCTTGTTTCCGGGAGGGCTATAAGCCCCACGAATTATCGCCGAGAACCAAAATGGCTGCTGGTTTGTCGGCGAGCGGTATTACAAAGGGTGGCATCACCCTAGCCAAGCGCACATGAAGGCTCCCTACTTCGTGTCAGTTTATCTATGACAATATTCCTTTGCGTTCTCATATATGTCGTGCTTAGTGTCCTGTGTAATAACTCTTTCATATTTTCAGCATCAGATGTAAATTTTCGTTAGTCTTCTGCCATCTGTAAATATACAAGTTCCTTTGAATGGTTCCTGGATAGTTATTGGGGTCACAATTATGTTGCAATCTCATGGTTGGCGACATACTGTACTTTAAAATAACGAATATGTATTTAGCAACCTAACGTTTCTTCTTGAATTTTTTTCTCTAGTTCAAATCTTTGTATGTGAAACGCTTATTTAGACTTATTCATTTTGTATTCCCTAATCTATATTGTCTTAGCTATTTTCCGGCCCTCGATACAGCGGCAGGTCTCCAATCCGGCTCCTTGGACGAAATGTTTGGAGACCCCCGATTTAATGCGTGCAACTTAAAATTTGATGTATCTCAAGCAGCCTAATATAATCATAGGTTAATAAACTGGCCCTTCCATATAACAATCATAAATCGCACAAGGGATCGCTTCGGCGTAGTTTCACGAATGTTCAATTTATATTTTTATAAAATTTCGTAAAATGGATGTAAAGTTTAAGTTAGCTTTTGAGAAGAAAAAAAAAGAACTTCGGTGGTTTTTCAGAAACTCATGTAATCCTCAAAGCCTTTCCTCCTTTAACCAACATTGTTTGGAAAAAACGTACATTTAATAAGAGAGTTGAAATTCAGAGACACATCTGTGTCGACATAAAGATGAGAATATAGTATATAATCCCTCTGCCCGACTTTAAAGTTATTTAGATAAAATTAAAAAAAGTTATATTGTTTGCCATTACCCCAGTCACTAAGGAAGGTAATTTATGGCTTCTCGTAATACTGGGCAGCCATTAAAGAAACACTGACACTTCAAAACAATTCATTTTTTCCCAGACGATTTATTATGGTGTCAGGAGACTATCCAATAAACATTTTGCTGCAGAGCCACGTATATTTCTAATAAAGCCAAAAAAATTCGACTGCACAAAACCGAAACCAAAACCCGAGCACGGAAGCTCATGGCCGGAAGTCGCGTGGCTACAACCAACAGCGTTTTTTTTCTTCTCTACGCTTCTGCGGCGTTTGAGACAGACGACGACAACGAAGAATTTGCATGCACCGTTTGTCGTGCTATTGTTTCACACTTATATCCCTTCCACTCGATGTTTTACGCTTGGAGACCGATTGGCCGGTAACATGAACGACCGTTCCGAAGCTGTGGCCCCACGTCCGTTGCAACATTGGTCCGCCGTGCGCCGCCATCACGTCGTCCAGCCCGCTGTACGTCGCCATTTTGAGATAGGCATGTACGTACATGTACTTCATGTGATATGCGCAACGTTTATTTTTATCGACGTATTTGCAGCTTTTGGGAGGCCACAAAAATGGGTTTTATAATCTTTTTTATTTTTAATATTGAATATGTGCCTAGATGACCCGTGACTTGGAATATATTTGGTGCACATAGTTTGAACGCCACGTGACCATGGAAAAGAGAGCGCGACTGAAACAGCCCATTCTCAACTGGCTATTTTCATGTGTATATATAAAAAAAATCGATCCGCCACTTAGGTTTTGGAAAGCTGGACTCTTATACGTCATGTTCAAATAAAACCTCGACAATGGCGAGCATAAATACCCTGTCCATACTGAAGTACACGAGAGCGCTTGGCGCGGGGTACGAAATTGTGGACCTCCAAGTTGCAAAAAATACCTTCAAAGTCCCTAATTCATGAAATACACCATTTAAGAAGATACTGTTTAAACTTTTTTTGGAAGACATTGAACTGTGGTTTCAGAAAGTGAATCGCATATTGTTTATTAAGTTGCCGTCGCATGATTTGGCGTCACGCGGCCTGACGTCACCTTGGCGCCGAGGTATCACGTGATACCATGACGTCACCCGACGTGGTGACGTGATGTGACGTAAATCACCAAGTAGCGATGTCACGTGATACCGTAGCTTCAGCAAATGTCAATACTCTCGCTAACTTCAGCGAAAGAATGCACGAACAGATGGACGGAAATCTTTGTGGCATAGAGGGTTTCGTTAATAAAAAAAATTCCCGTTTCTTTGGCGTGTCCCGCGAATGAACTCTGGCGACGGCTGAGACGCTGCACACTGCTGCGCGTAGCTACATTGCCTTGGGAGGGGAAAGGGTGGGGAAGGGAAGGGGCGCTGGCACAAACTCAGGGACCCTGGGTTCGATCCCGGCCCCTGCCCTTTTCGGTCTGGGGCTCTAAGCTAAGCTTTACGGGCACTAAAAACCTGACGTCAGATGTTGTGATATAGGGCAAGTACAGCTTGTTGCCTCACGCCAGCAAAAAAAAAAAAAAAAAGAAAACAAAGTGCGGAATACTGTTTTGTTAGATTTTCTGTTCGACTTTCAAGTTACACAACACGGGACGTCAACCCCACTCAAGAGCGAAGGAAAAATTTGAATGTTTGTTTTGTCACAGCCTTCATTTGTTTCTTTCTCAATAGCTATTCGGAATTCAGAGATAATAGATAGCCTGCCGAGAAGAAACAGAGTTGGGTATTCCTAAAATCTGTTTAGTTCGGGACCGAAAAAAACAAACGCTTCCTGAAAATATTAATAGAAAAATGGCGGCCGAGTTATTCCTCAAATACACGGAGTTGAATGACGCCAGTTACCGATGCGTGGGCCCCATTGTCCCATCAAATTTTTCGGAAATAATTTATAACTCTCGAACAACATGTCGATTTGTAGTAAAATTTTTGCATCTGGTTCGAATCACTAGCGCCACATTTGGGCGGAGATTGAGCGCTCGGCGATGCGTCGTTTATTTTTGCGTTTAAAATTAACGCCGTACATTTTGTGGGGAGACACGCTCTGTATTCGTAGGTAACCGCTAAGCCGTCCCTCGGTCTCTGCTGGCAGGCTGAGAAGAGCATGCGTCCGCTGTGGCTGCGGCTGCTGGTGCTCTGGCTGATCCCTCTGGCAGGACCGGCGCTCGCCAGGCCCGCAGGCTCCCGTCCTCGCTGGTCTCCGGGAGTCGTCCGAGCCCTGGCGCAGGCCCTGGGGCGAGGCAACGGCACCCAGGCTCCGGCGACGACCGTGGCGGCGGCTGCCCTGCCCTGCGTGCCCACCAGGGCCGACAAGCGACTGCGCAAGGTGCTGCTCACCAACAAGACGGTGGCCTGCAACGACGGATCGCCCGCAGGGTACGTGCGTCCCATTGGGGAAGACGCTCGGGATAGATCCTTTCTGCGAAAAGTTTCCGGCGTTATCTATTCGCGATTAAAAAAAAATTTTTGATGGTCTTCTAGAAATAACTTGAGCCGGCTGCGTATTACCCCTGTGCAAAGCTGATGCGAACGAAAACGGAACGAAATTGCGGGGTGTTGCAATTAATACGCGGGTCTGGCCCTGTTCGACACTGTCGCTGACTGTCAATATTATCCCGTAAGCTCTTACCAAAAAGGCGGCCCGACGCGTCTGCTACAACTACGGATCAGCAGACGCGATTCCGAAGAAATCCTGTTGGCCGCTTACGGATTTTTTTTTAGCGCAGAATGCGTGTGTATATAGGTAACGGGAAAAAGGCATACAGATTCCTTCGAGAAATATATGGGTAGGAAGGAGGGTGCCCATGGGGCAGCAGTTGAAAGATGGAAAAAAGGGTTTATTTCATAGTATGAGTAGGAAGGAAGTAATGCACGAAGTAGGTAACCAAGTAAAACACTGGAAGTATATAAAAAAAAGAAAGACGCTGACAATTGTTTGTAACGCCGAATTAGAGCGCAGCTCTTGAGGAGGAAGAGGAGGGGAGAATATACCCGTGTGCTGTCATGAGGGTGACGTCACTCGTGACCCTCGCGACGTCACTCGTGACCCTTGTGACGTCATTATAGGAAACGTCCCATAATGCAACGTGTCGTGACGGCGACGGCGACGTCGTTCAACTCGGGAACGGGCGCTTAAGAGCTGCGCTCTAAAATAATATATACACTAAAATTCGAGATAATCAAAAACTTTAAACGCACGTAAAAGAGTCTATAAAATGATAAAACAAGCTTGCACGCAACAAGTCCTGGAAAAGGCCGAGACGTCGACGCCTGCCCGCTAAGCCCCCGTTTTAATTTTTCCACTAATCATTTGCACTAATTTCCTGCGCATAAACTTGTTTTATTATTTTATGTATTCTTCTACGTGAATTTAAATTTCTTTGCTTGTAGATATATATTGTCACGAATACAAACAAACTTCATTAAAAAGACTTAGAATGGATGTTTAATGCGGTAAACTTCTGCCGATAAACGTAACGTATCAAAGACATACTTTGACGGCGACGGGGGGATGACTGACTCAAGCAGCCATGCGAAGTTCCTTTTGTAAGCGCGCGCGGATATCTAGAAGTTTCCGAGCTCAAAGAAACACGAAGATTCTTGAGTCATCTTGAACATTCCAGTCATGCAAACAAAATAAAGATAAAAGGGACGAGCCCTGGCGGAGATCAAACCACAGCCAGTAGCGTGAGAGTCGAGCACGCTGCTCACTGAGCTATTCGCACGCGGCATTAATCTCCTCTTAAAGAAAAGCACGCCGAAGACACTTAAAACTGCCTACGTGTAGGAATGCGAAAGCACTCCTACACGCGGCGCATTCCTACAAGCAGCGCTTTACGTCTTCCTTTTACACACAGTGGGAGAGTGTGGTGCCACCGCCGAAGCGGCGGTGGCGTCACGCACCCTCACTGCGCAGGCGCGGCAACCCCGCCGGCTTCCGTGACGAAGCATCTGCGTTGCTGTGCTTTTCTTTGTGTCTAATTTCTGAGGCGCGTCCGCTTTGACCTTGGGCGGCGCATGCTTGACGACGTATTTTTATGGCCATCTTTCGGGGACAACGCCGACGCTTTTTCGCGTATAATGGGACCTATAAAGCGCGAGGCACGCGCGAAAAAGCCATCCGATCCGACGTCCGATCCGGCAATACTGATCCGAAAAGTTTAGTCGCTTCAGACGTCGGATCGGCGATCCGACGTGCGTCTGACTTGTCAGATAGTTTCGCACGGCGGACAGACTGTCGAAGGCGTCCTGGCAATAGGGAGTTTTAGCAGGACGTTTCCACGCGAACGGTTCGCCCTCGAACGCATCCGCGACGCCACTGCGCATGCGCGCGCGGGTCGTTCTGGGAGTCGGGAGGCTCTTCTCGTTCGTTTCTCCCATTCCGGCCGCTGGAGTCGTCACCGCAACGCAGCCAGCACCGTTCATGACTCGGGTCAAAACAAAGATGGCGGTCGCTTCGGCGACCGCCTTCGCCGACCCAGCCGAGCGTTAGGCTTAGGACAGCGGGAGGCGATTTGCCGTCTTGTTGGTCTGCTTCATTTAAGAGGTTGAACCAAATCATTTCGAGGACTGCTGACAATGGTAAGCGATCGTGAATGCTGTAAATTGCGTATGCTAGTAAAGTTTTGCGATTTGCGGGCAGACTAGCTGCCGTGGTGACCGCGAGCAGACGAAATGATTTGGTTCGACGGCACACAACGTGAACAATCGTTCAAGTTCAAAATGACGGAGACACACCACATACCTTTACGGTCGTTCAGACACTTTTTACTCTATCTACCTTCGCAGTTCTTGAAATTCCGACCGGCAAACGTTACGTAGGTTGTCTTGTTTACATCAGTCGTACGCCGGAAACACGAGCCGCCACCACGGTGTCCGCCACCGTCGCCACAGATTTACACGTTGCAGAATGTTTCACATGTTTACATGTTTACTAAAAGATGGCGCCACCGTTAAGCACGATCATCATCATCGTTTATACGGTCGCGCCACTTTCGCGATTCGCTTAAGTATGTCAAATTTGACGTACGGCTTCACGGAACGGACCAGCTGTACCGTTCGTGATTTCGGAACCGTGTGCTTGAAAAACGACTCGCTAAAACTCCCTAATGACAGCACAGATAGCGCGAACATCATGATGACGTACTGGGTATGTCGGGACGAACACGAAAATGGGACTGACCTGGGTGACGGGAAGCCGGACGCGTGAATCCCGCTGACCATTCGAGACTGATGGCTTCAGCAAGGAATGCACGCGCAAGCGAGAACGAGCTCCTAATTTCGCTCGTGCGACCTGAACCGTCAACCAGGGACCAGAAATCTGTATAGGAACAGGGACCTCCGCTGGAGCGCCTGAATCTCCTGGGCGGAGCCGAAAGGAATCGTTGTATCGCATGCAAGGTCAGAAGCGTGTGTCTCCAACTGTCGCTTGCGGCAATTCAGAGCGGCTTTCGGACTGACGGATCGGACGATTCTGCCGTACATGTGTCTTGCGCTTAAGACTTTCGTCCCGAAGGCGCCTCGTCCCGATGCAACACAAAGTGAAATTGACAACTCAAAACAAGACAAGGGCAAACTACAGAGTCACATAAAACGCACATTTTCACAGTCCTGTCGAGCAGACTTGTACACGTTACTGAAAAATAGTAAGGAATTACATTTACAATTACTCAAGGCTAAATTGTAATTTATTACAATTACAATTACCCTCCCATGAAAGTAACTGACCGTTACCACAAAAAGTAATCCGTTACTTTCGGGGCGCTACTTTTAACATTATTGTCCTCAAGTAAGGAACAAAGGGAAGAGGGCTATTAAAGTTCTTATTTTTGCCACCTGTTCCATTTAATGAGATTGAGTATTTTGTGCAACAGCTGGCTCTCGAAAGTCTCGTCAAACATTTCGCGTTATTTCTTACTCAATATGTCGACTGCTACGCTGAACACCATTTGAGCTGAGGCACTGGATGGGAGTGCCATATTGTTCCTCACGAATGCTTCATGCTCTGCATTGAGCTTTTTTAGCGAAGCAAGGGAAGTACTATCTACCTCGAATGTAGAGCAAAGCTTCGTCGTTGCACTCTAAAAAAAGGGGGGTGTAGGCGCTACACCCCTTGTCACATATACGACACCCCAAAACTTCAGTCGGATGTACAGCACACTGAAATAATACCGACGCTACCAAATTTCACAAGCGGCTTGATAGCCGAGTTGTACAAGTCATTAAAATAATTAATGTAAGTGTGACTGACTGCAAAAAAAGTTATCGGGGTTTTCTAGGCGCAACTGCAAAACCTGTGCGTTTTTTTCCTGAATACTTTGATACGTACTTTAGCTGTTTAATATGTTATATCGCACCGTCATCAACCCTCCCGCAAAAGTTGGGGCCGTCTGTTCGACCTCAGCGCGCTGTACATCCAACTGAAGTTTTGGGGTGTCGTATATGTGACAAGGGGTGTAACGCCTACACCCCCTTTTTTTAGAGTGTGCAGCCGTTGCCTGCTATTCGAGAGATTTAGTAGATCCTTCCGATACCTCCATTACCCGCGATAACGGTACCCGATAACGATATGATGCATACGCAAAGACGGCGGCGAAGTATCGGATATCGTTATCGGACCGATCTACTAAAATTCTCTATTGTGTAAATCGCGAAGCTGTGGAAGTCATCAATAGCAAAACATAGTTGTAACAGTAAGGTGATATTTAAATAATAAACAAGGTTTGTCTCGATATTCTTCTTCCTTTGGTTCTGAACAGTTCGAGCCTCACTTGAGACGTTGGTGAATAAAAAAAAGTTTCCAGTATATAAATATAAGTAATAAAAGAAAAAGAAGGACACTCATAACAACAATTAATTAGAACGTCGGTTAAAACAAGGAAATGTAAACGCACGTTTGCCGTGTGCACCTTGGTGCCGTTCAAAAACGCACGGAGCACGAACCGACTGCAGTTTACTCCGGTGTTTTTCAGATAGACGTCCACTGATCCCACGGGCAGCAAAGGGTAGAGTACTAAGTAAGCCGCGCTATGACCCCACTCGCGAATTTTACTCTATACTCAAGCCCAGAATATCTAGGGATGAAGGCACCCTAAGAATATCAAGTCTAGGTCAGCCACTATTATGTTTCATTTGTAAAAATATCTGCTTGAGATAAGATGCGTCCTGCTGGGGCAAAACAGGAAGAAAAAGGAAGGTTATTACCATTTTCTAAGTGCTCGCAAAAAGCTGACTCACAAAAAGGGTAGGGTACATGGAGCGTTGTCTCGTGTTGTGACATTATGAAAATGGTCGTAGTCACTATAACCGAGGAGGACATTGTTAATTCTTTTCAGTGCACTTACCCCCTCGAGCTTCTCGAAGAGGCGCACAATCACTTGGTGTCCTCCTCTCCCCGTCTTCGATCCCAAAGAAAAAACAAAGGGACTAAAAAAAAAGCAAAAATAGCTTAACCCCCCCCCCCCCCCCCTTTTTTTTTTTTTTTGAAGAATTGTTCATTTGGATTTTTTGACATTGATGTTAGGGTCTAAAAGAAAGATAGATTCAGGGGCTTGGTGTTGCAAAAAAAGGTTTTGCGGAACTGAGGAGTGCCAAGCCTATCTTTGCGCTGGTCGATTCGCGTGACAGTGTCACTGCACTCGACTTTACAAAAATGAAAAAAAAAAAAAAAAAAAAAAAAAAAAAAAGCTTTATTTAGAATGGGAGGGGGGGGGGCTGGAGCTGACAAAAAAAAATGTAACGGATTACAAGGAATCCGTTAAGTCAAAAATGTAAGGGAATTACTTTAAAATTACTCTAGAAAGTATGTAATTATTCCGTTACTAAATTACTGATAAATGTAAGGGATTACAAGTAATTTCGTTACTTGTAACGGATTACGTACAAGTCTGCTGTCGAGCATAGTTCAGTTCGAGTCGGGCGACGTGAATCACCTTCGGGTCGCAAAAGGCGACGTGACACTGTTCATGTTCCGTCGTGCAACGCCATGCAGTTTAAGTCCCTCAGGTAGCGAATAACCTTGAGGCCAAAGCAGCACTTTAACAGTTCCTCGCAGAGACGATGAATTGGCGTTCAGATCCAAACTTGGTAGCCGGGCTCGAACTGGGCGTCGTTCTGCTCGTCTTCGTGGTCGACATCGCACTCGTTGCCGGTATCGTCATCGGATTCGTCATCAAGGTCGTCGTCAGGGTTGTAGTCGGGGTTTTCGTTGAAGTCATCATCCGGTTCGTCTTTGGGTCGCTGCCGAAGTCGTCGTCAGGGTTGCCCTCGAAGTCGTAGTCGGGATCGTCGTCGATGTTATCGTTCAAGTCGTCACCTTTATCATCGTCAGTGTTGTAGTCAGTCTCGTCGTCAAGGTTGAAGGCACTGTTTGTCGTCGAGGCCGTAGCCGGGGTAATTGTTGACGTCGTAGCCAGGCTTTGTCTTTGGAGTGGTTGTCCATTTCCTCGTCGTCGTCGTCGTCAAAGTCGTCATTATGTTATCGTCGAGGTCATAGTCCGGGTCGTTTTCAAGGCCATAATTGAGGCCGTCGATGTCACAGCTGGTGTCATCCCCGGATGTTTTCGGTGGCATCGCCTTCTCGGTCGTCCCCTCAGGAGTTATTCTGTTCATAGGTGAAACACATGGTAAGCATAGACCGCGTTACCCCTCACCTCCCCCAAAATGTCACGAATACCAACATAAACCTGATTAATAAAACTTAAAATGAACGTTTGATGCGGTGACATTGTGTTGAGAAATATGAAGTAACAAAGACCGTACATATTTTAGCGGCGACAGAAGGGCGACTGACTCAGGCAGCCATGCGAAGCTCCTTTTGTAAGCGCCTGGGTATCTAGAAGTTTCCCCAGCTCGAAAAAACAACCAAATTGTCGAGTCATCTAAAACATAGCCGTATATAGAGAGAGTTCGGCTATTCATTGTGAAGTATAGGAATCAAAAAAAGGGGCGCCATTGGCCGAGAGCGTGCTGGGCGTGTTCTATGGCGTCTTCACAAATTCGAATATGGCCAACCAGAGGCCAGAAATAATACCCTGGCGGTGGTCGCGAGAAACAAAATTAATAAGCGTGTCTGAGTAGCTCTCTGTGACTGAAAATATGGTGCACGTGATGTTTCAATCACAGTCATACAAAATCATGGTGGAAGAGCGCGGCTAGCGAAACGATCGACATAATCCGTACGCCAGGCACCGAGGGCCGGGAGTCTGTTGTCCGAGCGATCACAGTCTGTTCGAGCAAAACAGAGTTGAGCGGAACATTACTTTCTTACATCTTGCTGCAAGCTCATGATGGAAACATCATGTGCTCCTTATTTTATACCATGAAGGATTACTACATGTAGCTCTCACGCGCTTATTAAAACCACATATGTATAATTATTACTGTTGCTCGCTACCACCACTAGGAGATTTTTTTTCGGCTTTTGGTTGGCCATATGAGAGCATGGCAAGCCCTATATCTGCGTCTGGTGCACGCCCTGGCTCTGCGCGCTTTTCCCATTGATTAAACTCTATATTTACTGCTGTAATCTAAAAGTCCAGTCAAAAAAAAAAAAGGACAAAAAATATAAAGGGGACATGCGCAGGCGGGGATCCCACCCCAGCAAGCGGCGTGGTAGTCGAGCATGGTGCTGACTCAGCTATTTGCTCGAGGCACTGTATGTATAGGGTGTCCCACGTAAGAGTGACACAAATTTCTACAATTAGTAGTGTATTCCAGGTAAAAAGATCATTTTCTCTAAACTGCATTACTCGTGGTGGCGGACGTCAGAAAATGCGCGATACTTGCTAATTTGTTCGCTAATTAATAAAAACGTAACTAATTAATTTTTTTAATTCGTGAAAATAGACATGGTTCCAATTAAAAACTTGCTGTGCGTCATCGAAAACCACTAAAGCAGTAATTTTTATAAATACTTTGAGCACATGAGAGGCGCAGTAGTGCGCTAAAGTTACCACTCGTGGAGCAGGTACAAGGCTGGGGCTAAATAAGAGACGGAAAAATTGCGCGGGCGCCTTACCGCAACCGCTAGCCTTTACACGATTAATCAGGTTAAAACGTTTGATCGATGCCCGGCCCTAGTCCCTACAGTTGTGAATCTGATCACCCTAACATGTATAGTGGAAGAGTGTGCAGGGGGCGAGGGGTGGTGAGAGTACGCGCACGTGCTTCGGAGGACCCGGTGAGACGCGAAATTGCAGAGTACAAGCTGAAGTGTGCAACCGTAAGAGACGATAACTTGGAGTTCAACTCCTGCTAGAGCGCTTGCTTTGGCAGGACTTTCTTTGGTTAACGTTGCACACATGCACGCCGTCGAAGGGAAAACTTCGGCGTGAAGGAAGCTTGAGTTGGTCTCGACGGGACGCGATTTTCCAAGCGAAGGCACAGGGCACAGAGAACACGACTGCAAATTTCACACATCATCACAAAACAACTACCACAAAAACAACGCTCGCATCGTCACTTTTGGCAACACGGCTTGTCTCAATGACGCACATTAAACGAATATAAAGAAGCGATCTGTACTGCTTTCGTCGGTCTCGTCCAACGAAGCTTACTCGATCATTCAAACGGAGGCACTTATAGCGCGTCGACGGCGACTAAGTTAGGCGGCAGGACGATCGATGAATTCTCACATCCCAGCACAGAAACTACCGCGCACAAAAGCGGATACCGGCACAGCCCTGCGACGTAATCCCAGGTCGCTTCGAGAAGTCGACATCCCTCGGCGATATAACTATGTTGCAGGGATGGGCAGTATTTCAAATACAAGTAATTGAAATACGTATTTTAAATACTTTGTGCATTTTGCATTTGTATTTAATTACAAATTGGGTAATGTATTTGACGTGTGTATTTAAATACTAAAACGTGGGTATTTCAAATACAATTGTAATTAAATACAATTTTGCGGGCGAAAAGACATCCCTCAAATTTATTGTCACTGTCCAGAACAAGAAGAAAACTACGTTCTGCACCGAATGCAGTGTCTCTCGATCAAGCACAAGCGTTTAGTGACTTTGTGATTACGGTGCCAGTCCAAGGCAAGAATAGTGACGAAATCGACGTTCACAGGCAGACTGGCTAAATAAGTGCCTGTGACAACTTGTGATGCTTTCCAGCCTGATTTCAATCCATATTTTTACCTGGAACATTCTAAATGCGCGGGTTGTCCAGATTTTCTTAACTGGTGCGAGTTGCAACAATAAAAGAATTATTTAGCTAGTGCTGCGCGTCTTGGTCGTCTCGGTTCTTTGTTGGTTTATACCAAAATGTAACCGACAAAAAAAAAAAAAAACTGCTTGAAGCTCTGTACTTTTTTCACCTATTACGTCCAAGCTGATTACATTTTTTTGTGTGATTATATTTCTATTACGTTACTAGAGCCTCGCACACCAACTCCCGAGTGCGATGCAAAATTAAAATGAGATACCCAGAAACCCGTTGCGGGTGCCCTGAAGTCGCTGACGCAAATTTTGAGGAATGTGTTTGGAAAAGTATTTGGAGGAGACCAAATACATTTGGTTGTATTTGTATCTTGTACTTAAATGCTTTTTGGAAATGTAATTAGGTTTGTAATTAAATACATTTTTGACGAAGTATTTTGTATTTGTATTTCGATACATATTTGCATGTATTTTGCCCATCCCTGCTATGTCGGAAGGAGCGCGCGCCATGTTGAAAAATATAGTTCGTCAGCCCCTGACGTCAGTGATGTCAAAGAAAGACTGGAATCGATTGGCTGGTGGTCTGAACCCAAGGTGGCCAACTGTGCTCTGGCTTTCTTCATCATACCTTCGGTATTACGTACTGGCCTAGGTAATCTGTACTAGTGAGTCTACTTCCCAAATAGTGGCGCTGCCGTCGCAGGCCGATGCCGTCACGACAGTTCCCTCAAGGATCAATTGGTATTTGGTTATCGTTTATTTCAGTTACAAATATGTATTCTTGCAGTTTCGAACGAAATATTGATGTTTCTGAGGTTGTACTGATACCTACGTATCTTTGAGGCAAAGAAATGAGCTACATAATTTGGATTCCGTACCCCTTTATGGGTTCTGTTTCGCGTGGTCCAATATGGTTTACTGTTGTGTCCAGGATTGGCGAGTCGACATCGGGAAAGACTTCTGGCTTGTCTTTCCATCAGCTTCCGAGTGATAAGTCGCAGAGAACCACGTAAAAAAAGAAAATACTAAGTGCGAACTTTGTTGCGAACGATCAATCTTGTGTGTAGCAGGCACTTTATGCCAGAGTATGATGTACCGGAGTGTTGCACAAAGAAGCCAGCCCTTGAAGCCGTGCCCGCCGTCTTCAGTGAGTCTTCAAAGGACCTAATGACTGTACCCAAGAAAGCCCAAAGAGAACCCGTTTTGAAGCAGTCGGCGCCTGCGCCGAGAAGCAGAAAGCGAAAGATGTCTTGGCTCCCCAAAACAATGGTAAACAGACCGAGCAAAATGAACCAAACGGTTCTCAAGCATACTCTCCCGTATACCTTTGGCTGCATAGTCAAAGAAAGTTGTCCCAGGTATAGATAGGGTTCCGTGTTTTCGGTGCATACCGATTAAGTCCGAAACTTATCCCTATCCAAATCGGGGAAAACGGATAAACCTTGAATTCGCACTGCCCTATTGCAAGAAACAGTAGAACCTTTTACTTTCTGGATTATGGAACTAGACACCTAACTAGATTTCTTGCTGGAAGCCTGAAATTTAGATGGCAGACAAAGGATTAAGTTCTGAAAACTTGAAATCCAGTTAGAATCCATATAGATTTTCAGCGCAATAATCGAGTTAGCGAAAAGTTATACTTGGTTTTTTGGTAGGGTGGTCTCGGAGGGAAAATATCGAGCTTCACGGGAAAAAAATGTTTTATGTGCAGCTTTATTTTCAGATTACCAGGAACACGGCCACAATGAACCGCCCTTGAAACGTTTATTGTGTTTTCTTGTGTTATCGGTACAGGCACATTTTCCAGGTAGGGTCACGTGTATAGTCCTTGAAAATTCGGGAATTCCATGTGCGTGCTCTATATTCTTTAACATAAAGCCCGATTTTTTGTCGGAGAGCGAAAATTGATAGTGAACAGCACTATTTTTTCCCCGAGGAAAATAAACCCCGAAGAAACACCTCCGAATTTGAAGAAAAATAAACACCGAAAACATGATACCCTAAGTATAAACCTTTTCTACGCGGGCGCCGTCATCTTGAATCGCGGAACTTTCAGTACGTGGGAAACATCGTTTTGCCTTCGGCACACGCTGGGAGAAGCTCACGTTTTAATCGCGGCTATGTATCGCTCTTGTTTTGCTTTGTCTGTATTCTTTCACCTGTTACAAATTGTATAATGCCTTGACATTTTTTTTTTGCATATTAGGTTTGTTAATTACGTGGCTGGGGACGAAGATAAACGAAAAAGGTGTAGCGGAGCAAGAGTTCGTCTACTGCTTGCACAGGGGTTGCGATGATGTCAGAACGCCGAGTTCCTATTGGCTTATCGAAAAAAATAGCGGGTAAACCTCGAGGCATCTAATATTTAGGTCTACCCCCTATCCTTTCAATCAAAGCCAATCAGAGCTCGGCGCCGTTTAGACGTCAGCGCGACTCCCGCGCCATAAGCAGACGACACAGGTGCTGTAGAGCCTCACTGGGAAGGTCGTAAGACAGCCACTCCGTATGCGGCCGTGGTCGCTCTAAACTAGTAAGGGAGTTTTAGGATAGCCGTCCCCATCGCTTTTGCTCCCCTAAAGGCCTTGGGCATAACACTGTGCGTGTGTACTGTCCCAAACTCCCCCAAGCTGGGGACCCATAGCGTTGGGGCCACCTCTTCTAAAACTCTCTGTTGCGTTGTGGCCTTGTGGGTATGCTCAAGCTATGGGAGGCTACCCAACCCCAACGGGCGTCTGGAGAGAAACGTATCCGGGTCAGTGCTACTGCTAGCTTGGAATTTTAACGGTGCATCACGCAGTAGAAACACGACGCTGGTACGATGCTCGTCCACATCGAAACGGGCAGGGGTGGCGATTGTGCCCAGAATCCCTGGTTTCTGCAGCAACATGCTCCGAGCTATGGTACCTTGACACACTCGGCCGATGTCAGTTGCTGCTATTTTAGACTAAAGTGGGTTGTGGTTGCCGACAGTTCCTCCAGAGCGATCGAGTCGGAAGTGGATATACAAGAGGATTCAAGCCTCTCCGCCCGGATGCCTAAAGAATTCAGTGACCGTTGCGCAAACAGCGGCTACCGAGCAGTCGTGTCCCAAGTCTTCTAGAGAGAAAAAAATAATAATCTCAGAAGCTTTTTTTTTTTTCTCGAATGATTGAGAGAAGCCAGAAATCAAAAACGACGACGATATCACCTATAGGAGAGCCCGACAAAAGATGAAAGATGTCGCCGAACTTGTGGCGGGCGACTTTCCCCTCCTCGATGAAGGAGGCCGTGGGCGCCGGTGGCCCCCTCCACGCACCCAAGCATCCCCCGGCGAAGAAGCCCGTCGGCTCCCATGCGGGGAGGCCTCGGCAGGGCAGGGCGCGTGCGGCCGGACGCTTTGGCGGCAGCGGAGCCCGGATTAGGCGGAAGGTCTTTGCGGCGGCGGCGGGCAGGTGCGGGCACTCCATTAGCCCCATTGTCTCGGCGGGAGAGGAAAGGGATCAGTGCGAGGACGGCGGCGCCTTTGAAGCGCCCGCTTTCATCTCGCCGACGCCGCCTCCTCCTCCACCCGAGAAGGGTCCACGCGGGACTCCTCGCCCGCTGCGCCACCCCTCCGGGCTTCCCGCTCGGACGGGCTTCCGCCAAGTACCACCGAAAAGACGAGGCCTTCCGCCGCACAAACGTCATCGCTTGTGGACCCACGCAGACTCGCCCAGCTCGCGTCAGCAGCATCGTCGAGCTTCGGCGTGTTTGCCGTTTGGAACAGATCGGAAGTCCACTAACGATGACGTCATGCAGCGGCCTTGTCTTTTAGCTTTCGCTCGCCCAGGGGCCCGGCGGTACGTGTACGACCGTACGACGCGTACGACGTGGCTACTTCGGCCGGCCCCGAAACTCCCTGGATGCCGTGCTCGGTTCTTCCCTAGACAGCGCTCGAGCTAATTGGAGGAGACCGCGCTGATATAGTGCCCGAGCACACTAACTAGGGCTTGGAAAAGGACGAGATAAACAGGGTTTATTAATTTTGGTTTCTTGTAAAAAAAAAATAAATAGATCTCGAGAGTTTTTTTTTTTTAATTGTTATTCTATTATTGTTTGTCCTGGCAGCGGCGGCGATCTTAAGAGAGATGTTGACGTTGCAAACCTACTGCTGTAGACTTGGTTTAATTAGCAAGTTTTTGTAGATTGTTCCGCTAACGATACCCGATACTCTGCCACCAACTTTGCGCGTGCATCGTTGCGTTACCGAGTATCGTTACCGGAGTTATCAGTACGATCTACTAAAACACCTTATTGAGGCGTCCCAAAACGAGCGGTGCACGAAAAAAGAAATGAAAGATAAGCATTGGTGTTGTTGGAAGCGGATAGGATGCTACGATATTGCTAATGTCTAGTCTGTTGTTGCGGTTAAAGATGCTTGTATTGGACGACTGTGTTGCGATATGACACTTGACTCCAAGTGATCTCTGGAAAGGTAATTAATAGAGAAAGGGTAACAAGTAGGCTATTAGGGGTATTCCAGATCGGCAGTCTCAAGAAAGTCGAAACGCGACGACAAGACCATATCTTTGTTTTGGTCTTCGTCTACTTTTTACTTCGAGTTCTTTAAAGAAAAAAAAAACTTCTGCTTTTTATGTGGTGAACTTTTCGTGCCGCCGGATTGCTTTTTTTTTTAATATTTAACCACTCATATGTTGAGGTCTAAAATAAATTAGGCATAGAACTTGTTGCAAAACGATGTTCGGGTGTCCAGTTTTAAGTATGCCCCCGCAAGGAACACCTGTGAAAGCAGGTGTTTGGCGAGTGGCGTCACCACAGACGCCGAGTCATGTGGGTTCGCCCACCCACGTCTGGCTGTGCGTGGCTTTCCCGTGTCTGGGGAAAAGGGCATCCTGGTGGTTGAGCCGAGCCCGGTGTAGGTTTGGACCCTTCAAGGCCCCCTGGGTGGGGCAATACCCCACTTCGGCCCCCGCTTCCCGTAGACGGGTGTCCTGGCTTGGCCGACCAGGATGATTCAGTCAGTCGCCACTTCTACTATCCCCTCCCGTCTTTCACCTTCGTCTTCTCCTTCTTTTCACTCTTCTGATTTCTCTTCTTTCCTTTTTCAACTCCTTTGGCGGCAAGGGCTAACCTTGAATGGCGACAGACCCCTTATCCAAAACCACACGTGGTTATAGTACCTGGGCAGTGCTAATAGTGTAACGGTTCCAGCAAAGCCCTTTTTATTATGGCCCATTAACTATTCCCTCGTTGGGCTCCGTGGTGGGCGGCATGCACCACAGTTTCCGAACACCATTCCCCTCTTACGGGTTCCAAGCTTAAACCTTCCGATCGGGCCCCCAAAAGGGTCCGCACCGGTGCATATCTACCAACTTTGGGCAAGAACAACACTGACTATGTTACTAAGTTTTTCAGTGTACATTCCGAAAATCAGACGAGACCGATGTCGAAACTTTCACCTTTCCTTGCGGCTAAGGTCTTAAAATACTTGGTAGGGGAAAAGTTTAATGCAAAAAAGACATTTTCTGGAGATCTTTCGGTAGAAGTATTTCAGAAAAATTAGGCAGCAGAGTTGCTATGCCTCAACCATATCCTTGACACGAAAGTGAGCGTCTCTGCACACCGTACACTCAACACCATTCGCGGTGTTATATCTGAGGATGATCTGATGGAGAGTCAGGAGGAAGAGATTCTTGAAGGCATGCGCAGCCAGCGTGTTGTCGCCGTAAAGCGCATCACCATCCGTAGAGATGACAAAGAACTTCCTACGCAACACCTGGTCCTTACTTTGAGCTCAGCAGCCTGCCTTTTTCCGTGAAAGCGGGGTACTTGAATTGTAGAGTCCGGCCTTAGATACCTAATCCTGTCCGTTGTTTCCGCTATCAGCGCTTTAGGCATGGCTCGCGGTCCTGCCATGGCCGTGAGACATGTGCCAGGTGCGGTAGCTGTGAGCACAACGCCGACGACTGTCATGAAGACATGAAATGTGTCAATTGTAAAGACAAGCACACCGCCTATTCTAGGTCATCTGAACACTTTAAAAGAGAAAAGGAAATTCTGACCCTGAAAGTGAAGAAAAACATCTATTCCAAAGCAAAGCGTCGCCTCTTGGGTTTCCAGAGAGGCTCTTTTGCCGAGGTGATGCGCCGGGGACCTCCATCGCTTATGGCGTCTGTGGGAACGCAAGTGTCTTATGGGGACCTTGCCCAACCACTAAAGTCCTCTGGCCCCAAACTAAAGGTGCAACTTCCAGGGCGTGCTACCTCAGCTGCCCAGGCAGGTGCCCTCCCCAACCGTGCGAAAGGCTCGGGTGCATCAACCGAGCAGACGGAGGCCACCACGTCGCAGAAGAAAAGTACCCCTGGAGCAGTGCACACTGTTCCACCACGAGATGACAGGGTGGATGCTGGTCCGTCGGGATCCACGCGAGCACAGGGATCTGCGTTCCCTGCACAGGGTTCTGCACCCCCTGCTCCTCCGTACCAGCCACCACGGGGTTGGGGACTTGGTCCCCTGCCCCTGGTGGATCTCGGAAACCGGGGGAGCCGTCGAGGTGAGAGGCCTCCAAGGAGGAGCCCCTTTTGGCTCTAGCTGAGCCAATGGACGAGAGTGGGTCAAAGTCCGATGAGAACAGATTCCACTCGAGTTCCGAATATCTACTCCAGGCCTCCAGTGGCACCACGGGCAGGCCGAATGACACCTTCAAAAAGAAAAACGCTCCGCACGTAAAGATAGACTTTAAGTCGTACAAAATTTGCTTACTCTATTTTTTATTATAAACTTTACAATGGTCCACAATTTTAGCATTATGCAGTGGAATCGTCGCGGCATTTTCGTAACACTGATGACAAACATTTTTTTCTTGATGAGCTCAGTCCTGTGGCCTTGTGCCTACAGGAGACATCTCTGAGTGACACCCTCACGAAAGTGCTACATCGTCATCAGGTTTTCCGAATTGACCGGATTTCCTCAAACCCTTCGGGCGGTGTAGCAGTGGTAGTACAGAGTGGAGTTGCCTGTGCTCCATTTCCTCTACAGACTCCACTTGAGGCAGTTGCAGTTCGAATTCTTCTTGACCGCCTCATTACCCTTTATCAATCTACTTGCCACCCAACACTGCGCTCATCTGCAAGAACTTCAGGGACTCGTCGGCCAGCTGCCCGAGCCCTTTTTAGTTCTTGGCGATTTTAATTCACACCACCCCTTCTGGGGTAGTCCCCGACAAGAATCTCATGGTGGAGTCTGTGAACGACTTTTATTATCATCCGGGCTATGTGTTTTGAAGAAACAAGAAGCAACATTTTTAGTGCCGTCAATAACACTTTTACAGCTATTGATTTGTCCCTATCATCACCATCGTTACCCCCATGTTTTTCATGGGAAGATTTAAACAACCCTTTTAGCAGTGATAATTTTCCCATTAATTTAGAAAGCCTCAAACCGATTCCATCGATTCCGACTCGCCTTTCTAGGTGGAAGTGGGAGAATGCCGAGTGGTCTATTTTTGAATTAGAGGCTGTCATCGATCCATCCTTGCTTCGTACTACGAGCTCCGACAATGCGACACTTTATGTCACTGAATTTATAATTAGTGCGGCTCCGAATTCTATTCCTCAAACATCTGGACATCTTCCTAAGAGGTGCAAACCGTGGTGGACTAAGGAGTGCACAACCACTCGCAAGGACCAGAATAAAGCCTGGGTAGTTTTTCGGCGGTACCCTACCAATCGAAACCTATAGTCCGTTGCAACCTAAGAACGAAGGGCGAGGGTAGGACGGGCCGGGGAGGAGGAAGCAGGCGGAACGCAGGAGAAGAGAGGGGGAAACCTCCTTCTCTCTTTAGCGTTCCGTCTGCTTCCTCCCCCCCGGCCCGTCTTACCCTCGCCCTTCGTTCTTAGGTTGCAACGGACTATAATAGGTGACCGGCGTTTGGCAGCAGCCGCAAAGCACTCTGGGTATTCTTCACTTCCGGTTCGTAGCTAGCAGCCGACGCAGCCCCAGGACGGCTATGGAAGCGTGGGCGGGTGTTGAAACCCGATCAATCCGGGCCACCTTCCTCTGCTGCTCGGTGACTTACGCACTTCTGAACGTCTCAAGTTACTTCTACGGATATGTTAAGTAGTAGCCGGTACGCAGAAGCATCGAGAATGGCCACGAAAGCGCAGAGCGAGTGCGGCCGGCGGCAAGCTGCACTCGCACCGCGCTTTCCGGGTTTTCGCATGAAATCTCAGGTTAGATGTTTCGTTTTCCTTTTGAGCCAGCGTTTTTCATTTGGGTTCTGTTTATTTTTTATGGTTACGTTAGGTCACATCACGGCTGATATAGGTGCGAATGTCAGCCGTAGGACGCGGCCAGCTGAAATGCCCGATCGGAGGTCTGGCGTACTTTTCTCATTTTGTTAGAACACCTGAGACTGGGTAAGAAAATCTTGAAGCAATCAAAAGTTGAAGACAGGGAAAGAAGTCGTTCAGACGGCGTTTCAAACTCAGCTAATATGTTTTCTCGCGCGATTGAAACGCCACTTCCGTACACAAGTTAGTTTCGATTACATCTGACTACGTGACAATCCTTGCTTTTTAACACTAAAAATTGGTTTGCTCTGTATGTTTATACAGCCTTGATGCGGCTCAACGGGTAATCGGTCTCTTAGTTGTAGATGAGAAATTTAGCCGGTGCAGTGCAACCACTAACCTGGGGTTTTTAACGCGCGTCACGCAGTAATGATCACACGAACGCGTGCCGGTACGAAACTCATCCAGATCGAAACGGGCGGGGGCGGTGGGGAACCGATCCCAGGAGGTTCCCAGCGCAAGCTTTCGCTCCATGCTCCGAGCTGAGACGCGTTAGCCCACTCGGCCACTTCCTCCCCTGCTTTTTAACACTCACGCGTTTTTGGTACTTCAACTAAGTTGCACCCCGTGAACTACCATACCTCCCCCCCCCCCCCCCTCGCGTTTTTTTTTTTTATGATGTCGAGTAAGAAAGCATGCCTGAACGAGCACCGATTTTGATATGAGCTACGCAGGGTCGTACTACCGCTTTATTATCAGTCAATATGAAGGTGCTGCCCATTTGCTTTTACTTCTTTATATTACAGCAAGCTGACCTGTTCTTTTGTTTATTTATATCACAGTAAGCCACCCATTCACCGCCGCTTCGCGGGAACAGTCTGCGGCGGCTCATTACAGAAAAAGTTAATCCGAGCCGTCAATATAAGAAATAAACGGCCTGGCGATGGCACTGTATGTCGACGAAACGCCATGCCATGAACTGATTGCCTGCGAGATCGCATCTCGCGTTCTCGCGGATGCCTTGTACGACAAGCAGTGCTGACCCCTTCGCGGATTAATCGAGACCTTTTTGGTGGGTGCCAAAAGACTGTTAGAGATCTTTATTTCCCGCGGCCCCTACCTGAAGAAAGAACACGTTCTACTGGTCTGTAACAATATTGGCCGCGCATAAACGGTCACCGACGTTTGTCTGTCACAGGTCACTTCGCTCCATCACTCGCTTAACAGCGACGGCCTATCGTTGCTTCCATGCTTTGTTTCACGGGAACTGGGACATCTTATGCCCTCTATGGCTTGCGTTAGAACAACGTACCGCGGAACTGTGAACCATTTTCACCGCGAATACAGCACGGCTACCACGCCTAGAAGGGCTCTCGATGCAGCTGGAGGAACCACGACCGGCACCGGACGAACCGGAATCGTGAAGTCACGTGGTGCCTCGCTTCGGATGACGAAACTTTCGGCTTAAACGACGGTCACCTATTGCATTCAAGAAAAGTAGGGTTAGGGCGAATTGGACACCAAAACAGGCCAAAACGGTTTCATGGGCCAAAGATGCCTCTTCTATAAATAGCCTTGTTCCAGCGAATGAAGTGTGGAACCACCTGCGAAGTCAGAGGAGACTACCAACCCTTCCGAATTTCTCTTTTCCCCTTGCCTGCCGTACTTCTCAAAGATCAGGCAAATGTTCTTGGTATGCACTTCCAACAAGTATCTAGTTCTTCCAACTTTAGTGTAATGTTTAAGAAGTTTCAGTCTACTGCTGAAAAGCAATCAATCTCGATGTCAGGATATGGCCGGGCAGCTTGCAATAGACCGTTAAGTATGTGCGAACTGGAAGTGGCGCTTGGTGTAAAAAAGCAGCCTGCACCAGGTCCAGACAGGATTCATTACGAAATGCTGAGGCACTTGTTTCCGGCATCATTAAGTCATTTGCTGAGGTTTTGTAATCATCTATGGAAAGTAGCTGCTTTCCCGCGATGCTGGAAAAGTGCCCACATTCTTCCTCTTCTGGAGCCTAGTAAAGACCCCTCTCTTCCGGCGAGTTACCGTCTTATTCCGCTCACTAGTTGTCTTGGGAAGACTTGTGAAAGGCTCATCAACCGGCGTCTGGTGTATTTTCTGGAAGAAGAAAATATTTTGGACATTGATCAGTGTGGATTTCAGAAGGGACGATCAGCCACAGACCCCCTGGTTTGTTTAGAGACTTTTATTCGTGAGGCATTTGTACATCAGCGGCATTGCGTCTCGGTATTTTTCGATCTGCAAAAGGCCTATGATAGATACCACGTGGAGGTATAAAATTCTTCGGGATCTGCACAGCAATGGAGTACGAGGCCGCATGCTCCAGTGTATACAGAATTTTTTAAGCGACCGGGCTTTTATCAGGTCCGCTTGGGTTCTACACGGTCCGATGTGTTTCTTCAGGAAAATGGAGTCCCTCAGGGAAGAGTTTTAAGTGTTATTCTGTTTGCTGTGGAAATTAACAGTCTTGCGAGGCTGATACCACCGTCTGTGTTTTACTCATTGTATGTGGATGATGTGCAGATCTCTGTTTCTTCTTGCAACCTCTCCAGCTGTGAACGACAACTACAACTTACAGTCAATAGGATGAGCAAATGGGCAGATGAAAACGGTTTCACTTTTTCTCCCGAAAAAAACTGTATGCGTTCCCTTTTCGCTGCCGGAAATTATCCCTCGATCCTTTCTTGCATTTAAACCATATTGACATACTCGTTCACCAGGAACACACATTTGTGGGTGTAATGCTCGAGAAGAAACTCTTTTTTGTACCTCATTTGACGGAATTGAAGCGCAAATGCTTAAAGTCTTCAAACATTCTCAAGGTGTTGTCCCACAACTCGTGGGGGTCTGACATTCGCCGCCTCCTGCGACTCTACAATTCCTCAGTTTGGTCTCGCCTCGACTATGGTGCAATTGTGTATGGATCTGCACGTTCATCTACACTAAAGATGCTGGATCCGGTTCACCACATGGGGTTCCGACTGGCTACAGGTGCTTTTCGCACATCACCTGTGTTGAGTATATATGCAGGCACCTTTCATATGTCTTTTTAAGAGCGTAGACAGTACCTTAGCCTTTCTTATGCTTGCGGGGTCTATTCTAACCCACAACATCCATCCTTCAGTACCATCCGTACCTGTTGATTCTCTGAACTTTTTTGAAAACAAACCATGTACTCTACGTCCTTTTATCTTCATCATTCAAAGCCTTTGTGCCTCCCTTCATTTTTCACTCAATGATGCTGTCATACTAAAGCACAAAGAAAAAGTTGCTCCGTGGGACGAAGTGCCGATCTTCTGCGACTGGTCGCTCACAATGTATAATAAGTGGGCTATTTCCCCTCAAGCCCTGTAGCAGAAGTTTCAGTCATTGCAGGAGACATATAGAGATTATACTGAATTCTATACTGATGGGTCGAAATCTTCATCTTCTATGGGTTGTGCCGTATATTCTGGTTCCTTCGCGAAAGTTTTGCGAATGAATGGTATGGCAAGCATTTTCTCTGCAGAACTTTATGGTGTCTTTCTAACCATTGAACATATCACGAGTAACAACACATTAAAGGCTACCCTCTTTGTCGATTCACAAAGCGTGATACAGGCTCTTTTTTAGACTTCCCACAAGGAACCTTCTTGTACTACATATACGGTCTAAAATAAACCGGGCTCTCCAACTTGGACACAGCATAAGATTCTGCTGGGTGCTCAGTCATGTAGGAATTCCAGGGAATGAGCAAGCAGATAAACTGGCTGCAAGTGCAAAGGACTCGGCAACATCTCTTGGGTTACTTTATCAGGACCTTAGGCCACTTTTGAAGAACTCACTTTTGAAGGCATGGCAGTCGGCGTGGGACGCGGAGTGTAACAATAAACTTCATGTCATTAAACCCATCTTGGCTCTGTGGGAGAGCTCGTTCCATAAGGAACGTCGACTGGAGGTTCTGGCTATGCCGCCTGAGGATTGGCCATTCACGTCTGACTCATCTACATCATCTTTGTGGCGAGGACGAAAAGCTCTGTGCCTATTGTGGAGAAATACTGACAGTTTTTCCCATTTAATGGAATTTTAGATTTGATCACCAAGATCACCGAAAAAGTTTTCATTAACTTTTTAGAGGTCACCTTCCATTTCGTCCTCTGTTTTTGCTTTGTGATCATCCTTTAAAGTCACTTGACCGTGTTTTTGACTTTCTTAAAAAGACCGGATATATACATCAGCTGTAACTCTTACCATAAAAATTTAATATCTCTTTCCTAGTATAGCCGTCTTAAGTAATTTTGTCTGGCGCAATATGGCTTAAGTTGCTTGTGCGCCATAAAACCCCAATCATCATCATTTAAGTATGTACGTTCGGAATTCAAATTTCGCCAAGCGTGCCAAATTTGTTGCTCTTTACGGCCTCACTGTGTGCAAATTAGCAGACTAATTGACATACCTAAATCGAGTAAATAAAGCACAATAAAATTTAGACTTGCCTTGAGCCGTTTTTTTTTTTTTCGTTTTTCACGGAAAAAACAAATTGCGCAATAATTACGCTTTGCAGCAGACGAGCCGCGCTCTTCGCTCGTGTTAGCAGACGAACCGTCTACGAACGCCATCTTCGCTTTTTCTTACAATGTAAGGTATACACACGTGACGGCTATGTCAAAAGTTGTTTTCTCAAGCAAACCACAACTAAAAACACGAAAAAAATTTTTCTTCCACCACAACAAGCAGTGCGCGTCCCAGTAGGTCTCGACCATTTGAACAATGACAATACAATCTTGGGGACTAAACAAAAAATTTCATTTTCTTTCTAGTTCTTTAAGGCTGCGGTCACACGGCAGCCATCTTGAACAAGGCGGTAGTTCAACCAATAGATGGCGACACGCACCCGTGGGGTGTAAAGCCCCTCAATATGTTTGCGTTTGTCTTGCAAGTAGCGTCAAATGCGCGAGCTTACGTGGCCCGTGTCTCGAGCGGCCCTTGGAAACAAATGGCGGCGCAGCACTGAAATGAGCGGCCCTTGGAAGCGAATGGCGGCGGAGCACCCGCTCGTGGCACGTGTCTCGCGCATCTCCACAACAATGGTTGGCGGTACTTGTAAAAAACGGCTTTATCAAGGGGCTTTAGTGGCGTGGCCGAAATATTGGTTCAAGGTGGGATGGCTCGAGAACCACCACGTTCCCATCGTGGCCTTGCTCGCGCCGCTGCCAACTGTGCTCAGCCAACACCACCTAGACAGAAGGCCTCCACACGCGTCATCATAGTCAGATCGATCGAGGCGAGAGATTGGGCACGAGTGCTGCGTCAGTGTTCGGCTGCGGTTCGTGGCCAATCAGCGCGTCGAAGGTCGGGCTCGGGTCCAATAGCCGACCGAGCGCGATCCGACTGTGAAGACGTTTCATAGAAGAAGAGGAAACCATGCGGAGGCCTTCTGTCTAGGTGGTGTTGGCTCAGCTGGCTCAATAGCGTGGCCCAGCAAACTCATGTATGCGAGAATGCCAGGCCACGGCCGGACTGGAAGCGCGCTCTCTTTCTCTTCTTACGGCCTTTGCAATCGCCCGAGAGTCAATGGCATTTTTTCTCCGCATGGAGTTCGTTTGCTTGCCGCCAGGGGCGCAACCACCTCACCCCACTTCACCCCCCTCGGAGAGTCCCTTCGAGCTGCTTTGCGCTGGTGTTCGAGCTTCGTAGGGGGTTGTTTTGGCAACGGTTTATTGAACTTCGCTCCGATTTAAGTCATGCAAGGGCTGTTTCAGCAGCCCTTGATCACATTGTCAAAGAAAAGGCCCCTTCTAAGCAAATAGAGATGTCAGACACTGATTCTGAGCAGTTGGCAGCGGCTGTGCCCGACTTGATCACCACTGACCTGAAAAAAAACTGAAAGAGCCTTGCGCTCCATCTCCATCCATGACATACTCTGGTCTGGTGTACTTGGCTATCTGGTGAAACTCAGTAATGAGTTTGGGTGCGCCGCCTGTGTTATGCTGTTGACTACGAGTAACAGAGGTGATCCTCTGTTCGTCTTATTGCAAGGTCAGAATAAAAGCGGACTTCATTATTCAAATCCTAGGTTCCTCGCACTTCTGGACAACATTGTTTTTTTTTGTTTTTTTCTTAAAGGCTGTTAAGCACCTTCCACGTACAAATGTGCACGAAGTTCTGCAACTACTCATTGCACCCTATCTTGAAGACGCGCCAATCCTAAGTTTCCCAGAGGGCATTGACAACAGTCACTCAAAGCGCTTGGTTGGTTTAATTTGCAACAAGTTCTTCAGAATACTTCTGATTAACCATGCAAAGGCGGTCACGGACAGAAACGAAAAATTAGCTGGATATGTGCACAAGCCCTCGAGGAAGCACTTTAGGCTCTAATATGCACTGTGCGAAAATTGTAGACTACTACACCCTCGTGTAGAGCAGCTGACCGACTTTATGTGCGCTCTATGAAATGATAATGCACACCACGGCATTAGATAGATTGGGCCTGCTTACATTTCACGAGAGTGTACGAATTATTTGTCATTTAAAGTTCCTCCACGTAGAAGGGGTCCGTCTTCTCCTGTTCTTGAGTTCCAACAGAAGTCCTGGAGGTAAAGAAGAGTATATTTTTTCCGCAATTGCATCCGCGGTTTCTACTTACTACTTTTTAGTCCCGAATCTCTCGAAGATGTGTGTCAAATATTCACCGTTTTCGGCTCATCAGAAGCGCATTAGATAATGGCTGAGGATCTAAACGTAAGGATCAGGTGTCAAAGGCTATAAAAATCTCGGCCGCAAGTTGCGACAGCGCTGAGATACACTGTCAGACATGCTCTGTGCAAACGGCAAAGGGTAGCCCAGGGGTGAGGTGAGAGCGCCCCCCGCGAATTGCGGCGGGAGGTGGCGACTGCCACAATTGCAAAGGCCGTAAGAAGAGAAAGAGAGCGCGCGCTTCCAGTCCGGCCGTGGCCAGGCTGGGTAAGAATTGTTCTCTGATATAGGGACATGCGGTTCAGCGGTTGCCACGAACTTTCGCAATAAATCTTACCAAGAAGGAGTCACTTGCTGATTGACGTGTCAATATTCCGCCAATAAAAAAATATTCTGCAGGAATGCCCACTGAGTAGATTCAATCTTTCAAGACATCAGTGGAAACGGGAGGTCTAATAAACGGCTTCGCGATTTACGGTACTTACCTCACCATTATAGTGACGACTGAAAAGTGACGTCACGAAATATTGTGTTTCACGGGATCCGGAAGATGTTGTATAGGTTGTTACATTATAGTTTCCAGAAAACAAAGGCCGTTACAATATTTTCGGAAGTACCAACAGACATAATGTTGTAAGTACAGCTTAGGAGGAATATGATGAAAAGCATCAGTATAAATAAGAAGACGTTTGTCTGCAATGAAGACGCTATGAATGAGCGGCATTTAGCGACGGCAAGCGATGAGCGTTCGGGAATTTATAAGTTCACATGATTCCTAATTATGGACATGCCGACAATGAAGACCTGTTTTGCCGGGAGATGGAGTTGTGGTAATGACCTGAGATCGGACGACTCGTCGCAGACGAACAAGCAAGTGTGTTTTCTGCGAATAGTAAGCATCCATTGTCAAGCACAGCACGTCACTACCGACGTTGTCGACGTTTCGAACACTTACCGCTTTTGACAAAAGTTTTGGCACCTGGGCTAACTTTGTGGAAAGACTCGAAGCCTTCCTCAAGTCCAGCGCCATCAGGAACAGAAACTGAAAACGATCCACTACTCAGTCGGTGGGAGGCGAAACGTATGCGCATCTGCGGAGTCGTGGTCGACGCGTACTCTAAGTGGTTGGAAGTCTACACGATGCATGCCACGACGTCCAAACGCGTCATTGACGTTCTACGCTCTCTTTTCGCTACTTTTGTCCTACCGAAAATACTTTTTTCTGGTAACGCGCCGAATCTTGTTTCAAATAAAATAAACAAATTAAAAATAACGGTATCAGGCACTACATTAGTGCACCGTACCACCCTGCAACTAACGGGCAAGCAGAACAGAAGGTGTGCGAAACGAAGTCCTCTTGAAGCTTACGGAAGAAGCAGTTAAGTAAAGTATTGTCAGGTTCTTGCTCCGGCAGCACGCGACGGTTGCATCTTCCACGAGGAAAACACGCGCCGAAGCAATGTTCGGCGGATGAAAAACCACACCCCTCGATATCATGGCACTATGGCCTGGAAGCGAAGATCGAAAGATTCCCGGATAGGGAGTAATGGCAATTTATTCGATCGGACAACTCGTCTACGTGAGGAATTTCAGCGGAAGTCCGGCTCCCTTTTCTCATTTTTTGCCTCATATTCTTTTGCAGTTTCAGTAGGCTTCAAGAATCTTTTGGAACGGGGAAACTTTACCTCAACGAGGTCATTTGTTCCAAGCAGTCCATCAGGGGAATCTTCTACAAATCTGTGGTTCATATTAACGAATAAGTCGCACCTTTGCACAGTGCAGTTTTCCTGTTCCACGTGCAGTTGTAAAGCAGCATCCTCAATGATCCTACCATATTCTGTTGCGGGTGAAGAAAAGTCTTTGGCTACACGATACTTCAAACAAGTCTGGCTCTGTATGTTATGGTTTGACGCCCATTAATGTTGTCGTCCTTATAGAGCCTCATCATCTCATATTGCTCTTCATCAACAGTAAGTACAATAGGCTACCGCCATATTACAATCCAAGAATTGAAAAATTGAGTCATTCAGTCCTTCATTATGTTTATTATTTATATAATGCTATTACGTTACATTACCTCGAGATGATCGACGTTTATCGTCGATCTTCAGATATACCTGTATATAAATTAGACGCACATTCACAAAGAACACAACGTGCCGCCTCTTTTCTTTGGATCGCCTTTTTGAAACCAGCGCAAGCTCGCGCGTTCCCTCTTCTGAGACGGTTAGAACGGTCGCACTTAAAACCCGCGTTTCTCCTACCCGGCCGCTTCCTCCTCTCATTATGTGTAGTTGGTTATAACTAAATAAGCTATAATAGGGGTGTAATATTTATATTTAGTCTCAGTTCCAGTCAGGGGAAAGAAGGTTCGCGGGAACTGGAGCCACTAAATGAGCTGCGCTCAGAGTATCGGCGCTCCGTTACCCGACATTGTTGTGGCGCCGCCATCTTGGTCCTTGTGCAGAGCAGACGCAACTGCCGATCGTCATGATTTAAAAGTGCGACTTCCTCAGCATTAGATCCGGTTTAGGGAGCTCATGCAATATTGCTTTGCTTTGTCGCGAACTGTTTAAACATTTGTGGAGGACGGAAAAGCGTTTCCTGTGATTTCAGATAAAGATTCGGATAGCTGGCAACCATGATTTTAAGCCACAATATGGCCAAGTGTTGTTACTCTGAAGCGTACCTAATTTAGTGGCACTAGCGGGAACAATGGGGAAGAGGTAGGCGTCAAAAGGTAGTGGCTTGTGGAATTCACGGGGCTTACATCATGGTCCCTCCCGGTATTACAAGCTCCGTGAACAAGGGCATGAATAGTGTCATTAAATAAGCTACGCTTCAGAGTAACAAAACTGGTCCATATTGTGGCTTAAACCATGGTTGCCAGTTATCTGAAGCTTTGTCTGAAATCACAGGAAACGCTTTTTCGTCCTCCACACATGTTTAAAGGGGCACTGACACATCAAAATCATATTTTATTTTACTATCCGAAACGATTGAAAACGATGCCTGGACATTACCCTCAAAATTTGAAACTTGGGAATTCCGTGTTTCTGAATTAAAAAAACAATTTCCAAATGCCGAATTTGAAGTTCCCGCGCGATCCGCGCCAGCGCAGTGAGTCAAATTTTGCGGTCTCCTGCGACTCGACTTTCTTTCAGACCTCCGCTCCACGGTGTGAAGCTAAGCGCCGTTGCTAACGCGACCCGAAGCGAGGAGGGGGCGAGCAGGCGGGATAAAAGGGTGCCGGCGCGGGAAAAAAACCGGTTTCTTCCCCGACTCGCCGATAATCCTCTGCTCGAGCGCCGCCAAGTTTTCCGAGGTTTCCGAGGGAGCATACAAACGCAGGAAGCGACATCACACCGAAATATTCTTTTCAGTACTTCACAAAGAAAGGCCGTAGTGCGTTCGTAATTGCGTTAAAAACATGTTTTACGATTGCCGTTATTAAATGTTATAGAAAGGTCGCCTACAAAGCTTCTATATTTCCTGATTTTCGACGTCACCGATCAAAAGAAGCAAGGAGGTGAGCGCGGGAAATATAAACGCCAAAAATAAAAAGGCGCGCGCGCGCGCGGGAAAATTTTTTTTCGCGATGCGGTTTTTTTTGCGTGTCTATGACTACAACTTGCATCGTTTTAGACAATAAAAAAAATACGACCTTTGGGGTGTCAGTGCCCCTTTAAACAGTCCTCGACAGGGCAATGAAATATTGCGTCAGCTTCCTAGCACCCGATCTAACGCTGAGGAAGTCACACTTCTGAATCATGACGATCGGCAGTTGCGTCTGCTCTGCACAAGATCCAAAATGTCGGCGCCCACAACAATGTCGGGGAACGGAATGCCGATACTCTAAGCGCAGCTCATTTAGTGGCTCTTCTCACGAAGTGAAATCGGGTGTATTATTTGCCTTTTCCTCTTTAATGTTTATTAATTTCAATCATATCGAATAATGAACATATATCACACTACGCTTCTGTAATTATTTATCTTAGAGTTATTAACCTGACCCAGTACTCAAATTATTTATTTTCAGGTAAAAAAGACACGGACACTGATGATGATACAGACGCCAAAGCCGCCCTCGACGATTTCCTGAAAGTCAGAAATCAGCAGTTTTGTCTGCTAACCCACAGGTAGCGCAACAAAACACCTAGACAGTTTAATGTTTTTAAAATGAGCTAAGCTTTACACATATCAAGACACCTAACAAGATCATTGTTAAAATCTAATACATCGCAATGTATATATATTCTAAGCAATAAATGTTATTAGCTGCCAATAAATCTGTTTGATGCCCATAAAAGAAATGCGCCAAAAACAGCTAAGTTTGAAGGGTTCCTGGGGCGTTATGACTTAGAAAATAAAAAATAGCCGTCGTCCATTTCTTGGCCAACCATTGTAGTTCTAAATGTTATAAAATATTTTATCACAGTTTTAATTATTTTCTCGGCGTCATTTCAAGCACCGTGACTCGTGGCACAAAAATTTTTTATGTTTGATATAGAATATCTAAACAAAGAGACTTTACACATCATTAAATCTTTCTCTGCATATTACCAATTATAATCACTACATCTGTAGCTAATTTTATTGCCCTAGCGCATGTCACGAAAAACAGATTTGTGCTGAAAATGTACAATTTTAGGGCAATATTTGGAGAGATGGACAAAACAAAGTAGTGCAAATACCAAAAAAGTGTATCGTTACATTCTGCTCCGACATCATCTTAACAAAACTGCTCCATTGGAACCGTGTTATCTTTAATATATCGTTCAGGAAATATGAACCAGCGGAGCAAGTGAGGGTCCGCGACATCCTATTCGCAACGCCACAAGTGCACATGAACAATATAAGTCAATAGATACACAATAAAAAATGAAAGAGGATTGCATTGCCTTTCGAAAGACATCAATCCCACAAAACAGTATTCAAAAGAAGATGAGTAATGACCTGCCAAAAAGTACCTAAAATGCCACATTCAGTGGAACCATGGCCTTAAACATCTTTGTCGGATCCAGTGACGCAAAGCAGAGCGGTCGTTTGTCTAAGGCCTTTATGGATATCAGGGATGGGCAAAATACATGCAAATTTGTGTTGAAATACAAATACAAGATACTTCGTCGAAAATGTATTTAATTACAAATCTAATTACATTTCCAAAAAAGCATTTAAATACAAGACACAAATACAACCAACTGTATTTGGTCTCCCTGCAAATACTTTTTCAAATACATTCCTCAAAATTTGCGTCAGCGACATCAGGGCACCTGCAACGGGTTTCTGGGTATCTCATTTTAATTTTGCATCGCACACTCGGGGGTTAGTGCGCGAGGCTCCAGTAACGTAATAGAAATATAATCACAAAACAATATGATCAGCTTGGATGTAATAGGTGAAAAAAGTACAGAGCTTCAACCAGCTTTTTTGTCGATTACATATTGGTATAGACCTACAATGAACCGAGACGACCAAGACGCGCAGCACTAGCTAGAGAATTGTTTTACGAAAATCTGGACGACCCGCGCATTTAGAATGTTCCAGGCAAAAATATGGATAGAAATCAGGCTGGAAAGCATCACAAGTTGTCACAGGCACTTAAAAGCCAGTCTGCCTGTGAGCGTCGATTTCGTCACTATTGTTGCCCTGGACTAGCACCGTAATCACAAAGTCACTAAAGGCTTGTGCTTGATTGAGAGACACTGCATTAGGTGCAGAACGTAGTTTTCTTCCTGCTCTGGACAGTACCTTTAAAATAAAGCCGGAGGAGAAAAGGAAAAAAAGCCCCATGGCCGAATAAAGGATGGAGATTATATGTTACTACCACATGGATAAAAACAAGAATTGTCGTGACAATAAATTTGAGGGATGTATTTTCGCCCACAAAATTGTATTTAATTACAATTGTATTTGAAATACCCACGTTTTAGTATTTAAATACACACGTCAAATACAGTACCCAATTTGTAATTAAATACAAATTCGAAATATACAAAGTATTTGAAATACGTATTTCAAATACTTGTATTTGAAATACTGCCCATCCCTGATGGATACATACGAGATTTACTTAGTCTCCGTATGGACACCGGGTGTTTTTGCAAAGGCTTTTTAAAGGTTTGTGAAACTAGTGTGGTTAAGAAAAAATAAGAATAAACGTTTTAAGGGAGCAAATTGTCAGCCACGACGGACGTCAGAAATTGCAAAAAAAAACTAATTAGCAAAATAATCACATGTATTTCTTAATTAACTTTATAAATAATTAGTGAGCATAAACATATGGTTTCAATTAGATACTTGCCGAAAATTATTGAAAAACCCTAAATCGGTCTATTTTGTTGATGGTTGAGCGTGTCGGTATCTAAATTACGATACCGAGAGACTCGTGCGAGACGCGGGGGTGTGCTCAAGTTACCACACGTGCGGCGAGTGTGAGGCCGGCAATGCGAAAACCCGGATGATAAAAAACTCTGCAGAGTGAAACCGGCATTGCATCTGAACTCCAGCAGCTTAGAGGCAGTTTTAAAGACGGCAACCTGCGTACACCGTCTGCATCTGGCGATCGCGAAATGCAAGTTTGCAATCGCACTTGGCAGATTGTGCCATAAAAAAGAAAAAAAAATATTATTTTTTTTTTCAGATTTTATTTTTGACTATACTAATATGGTATGTTTAGAGTTTAAATTTTACCGAAGATTTTCAGTTTTCGAGAGCCTCCCCTGGCGTTAATTCTAATTAAAATTTATTTATTGATTTATTTTTGCATCAGACGTGTTTCCAAGATTTGCCACGGCTCATAACTTAAGCAGGCACGCAGCACCGGTGCAGATTATCTGGTGCAACCCTAACACACTTAGACAGGGAAAGTTATGTAAGAACTGCCATCCATTTCGCCCTTTTACCGGTTCACGGTCTCGATATGTCAAATGAAATAAACACGTTTTCCACAATCAAGGTATGAAATAATGGCCATGAGGTCTTTCACTTTTCAACAGGTGGCAATTAATACTAAGTGTTCGCAACAAAAAAAAAGCCGTGGTTTTTATTTGTTTTTATTACGAAATATGAAGTACGTATTGCCGAACTTTCAGTCTGAGCCCCAGTGAGGCGCTAGTGGTCAGGGACAGATGCGAAAGTTTCGGAGCTTGCCATTATCTGCCGAGGAGGCCACTGGGAACGCAAACATGGAGATGAGCGGCGTCGGCCACCGGGAACGGGACCGTATTGTTACCGGATATCTATTTAAAAAAAAAAAAGAAGTTCTAAATCATTTAAATTAGATAACAGAAAGCTCTCAAACAAGGTGTGCGAATAAATAATAGCGAATACGGAATGGTGCACCGCTGTTCGATTCGAACCTCTATTTTCACGCCGCTATTCGGAAACTTTGTAACCTGGTTCGAACTTAGACTTACTAGAGCTACTTGCATGATCTTTTATGTGGAGTCACTTGGCGCAGCGCTACACCTGCCGTCTCAAGGCGCCAGAGAAGGCGCGAAAGTCACTACGTACTGTTTTTTTAAGGAGCGCGTTATCAGAGAGCGCGTTTTTTGGGAGCTCAGGCTCCGCTTCCTGACACTGCAAGTACAGAGCGGTCGACGATCGTGTGTTTCCTTTCATATGGATCGCGACTGTGCCTCGTGACTCTTCTGGATATCATGACCTGGAAATCTGTTTGCAAAGCGTACAACTTTCTTAATGAAATATACAATGTCTGTATATAGTTAAATATAACCCGACGTCAAATTAAAGGGACCATGAAACGATCTTGAAATCGAATTTCATCCACCACACGTCTTAAAAGGTATCACAAGAAAACCAAAACACAAAAATAGAGAGGACAAAAAACTGTTGCGCTATAAAACTTTCATAAGAAAAGCGGACTTTTTTATATCTTCTTTCCCTCGAACGCTCTCTGCCGTTTGGCTGCGATGCATCCGCGGTGCCAATGCATGTCAGCCTAATCCAGGTCGCCTATTGGATAAGAGCCTACCTAACCAGCACCACAAACATAAACAATAAATAGCCGGCGAATGTTTCTCAAATGCTTTGTTAAAGAATATGCTGATCCGCATTTTGTTGAACAATTAGCGATGTGACGGAAATTGCCAAAATTTATAATGCTCGGAGCTATGCGTTATACATTTATCGTATGGTAAACGAAGCAAGAGAAAGATAAGACTGCGCCTGCGTTGTTTTCGCGGTTCCTGCTTTCTACTGGAAAACATGGCGTCGGTGGTGATGATCGACGTGGTGCGCGTGGTGGAAGCTCATTGTTTCGCGTAGAGCGTTATCCTTGACTGAATTCTTGTCGCGTGTCGCAATGATAACCCAGCATGTCCTAGAAGGGAAGACCCACCCACTCGCGCGGCGACGTTGTGACGGCACCCTCAAGACAGCACAAACGCTCGTGCCGCCGTCTTTGTTTACTTCGACTCCAGTGATGCTTTCTTATAGCATTCATCTCCTCGAACATTGCCCGGGTCTTTTCTTTTTTTTGCGCATTTTATGCGTGTGCTCAAGTTCAAGGTACTACTGGTGCGTACAGTATTTAAAGGCGTGTACGAATAAAGATGCGAATTTTGACGCGTTTTCATCACCCGAGAAAAGTGATTAGTGTTAGCATTCCTTGAACGATCGCAACGTCTATGTTATTACGAAACCATATTTCTACGTTGCTATATCTCTGCTAAAATTACACTGTCTTTTGGAATCGTAGAAAAGGCGTGTGGCAAGATTCGTACTCTCCATGCACTCGTGCTTTAAAGTCGTGATCGTCCAAGTGGGGACTGCATTTGTTTTTATCCACTGTGCCTCGCGAGCCTATCCTGACAAAAGAAAAGTTAATAAAGCTTGAGCCCATAAAAAACGTTTTTGAATTTTCTGCTACGCCAGTGGGAACAGCGCGTCCCCTTCTTTCTAGAAATACCGCGAAAACGTCTGGCGGCGGCGGAGAAGAGGCTGTCGTGGTGACGACCTGCTGCGCTTCGGACCGGCATATGGGACCAGTCCCATGCTGTCGCCGTAGCGCAACATATCTAACTGAATTTCGCTCAGCTGCGATGTGTCCACGGCTATCGCGGCGATGAGAGGCGCCGATTCAGAAAATATGTCGGTTGCATCGGCGCCATCAGCGCAATAGAACCCTGTGGTAAAACCATACCGGCACACCGCCCGCTCGCCGCTAACGCTTCCATTCTCCAACTGGCCGGTGCCATAGTACGTCACAACCGCCAAAATCACGTCGAGGCTTGTTTTGCGGTGAGCTGGAGAGAAATAAGAACTCCATATTTGAATAATTTTTGCTTTATAAGTTAATAAACTGAAACGAAAACGGATGCGTGTTCGGCGTTGAGTGAACATTGAAGGTTTAATGCAAAAGTAATTCGGAAAAAGTACAAAGGTCATTTCATGGACCCTTTAAACCGAATCACCCTTCACAGCCCCATGTGCGCTTACAAGAAACGGAGTTACTTTTTTGTTGAAAAGCTGCTGAAAAAAGTCACCAGAGGTTATAATGCGAGCAGTTTTTCACCTGACTCTATCCCTAGCTTGTTTGTTGACGTCTTTATAAACATTGGCCCACTTTTCAATAAAAATCAACAGACTTTTCGGTGCCTTCAAAGCACTTTTTTGTAGCTTTTCAACGGAAAAAGCTACAGCTTTTCATGTCAAAAGCCTAAAGCCGTACAGAAATGAAAATACTTTAAGTCTTAACTGTTCATTCAACGAACTTTTAGAAGATTTACAACGGCCTACGCTCTGCTCCAAATTGGCTGCCGCAGAATGGCGTAAAAATACCTTGTGTCGCGCTTCTTTACCTGTCGGTGACCTTAAAGAAGCTTAGTGGAAGCGGTTCATACATACTCAAATCAAATTTGAATAATAAGTCAACAGAGAGTCCTCAGCTTTTCCATTGACACTGGCTATAGAAAGTCAACTAAAGATTTTAAACACGAAGGAAACAAAACGCCTGAATTTTTTTCGGATGAGGCCATGAATGAGAATGCAGTAGAAGAACACCAACGGTAAACTATCAAAAAAAACCGACAGCTCTTCTTTTGAGTCAGACTGCGGGGAGTCAACAGAAACATCTCAACGCAAAACCAGAAAGAAATGTTGTAGACTTTTTGTTGATGATGTCAAAAGGAAGCCGAAGTCAAAAATAGGTAATCAGAGTCAACGAGAAATCAAAACATTTCCAAATCGTCACAAATAATGGTTTTTTTTAAGGAGATGTTCCCAAGGAGTAACGTCAGCGCGGTTTGTTTGGGAATCCGGCCACGCATTTCACGGAATATTTGAATCTTCGTATCGCTCACGAAGCATGCGCGCGAGCGCATGAAGCGACAGTAAATCAGTTGCGCTACCCTGCTCGGTACGAAGCCAGGGATGTTGATACAGTGTTGCCGGCGCGAGGGGCAACCGCCCGCCGACAAAGCAGTGCGAGAACGAGCCCGAACGAGTGTAAGGGCCGCGTCCGGTCCGATCAGTCTACCCGCATCTGCCGCCAATTGGGCGTAATTTCAAGGGGTGAGCAAAAGAACCGCCCGTGACGTCCAAACCCTCCCAGGCGGCACATATGCCGGGGAGCGTGGACTCTCGCCACACGCGCAGACCCGTACGAAAATGTCAGATATGGGCCTGATATATTTTATATATGGCCAGATACGATAATATCAGGAGTCAAATATGGCAATATACCGCTATATATGGGAGCAAATACGGCATCTGAGTGGCAAATACTGCCAGATGTGGCTATATAATTGCGTAAATACGGCCATATATCGCCATATACGCGTGCAAATATAGCCCCTGATAATGATATATGGGCCCTTTTCAGTCGTGCAAGCAATCCCTTACGAAAATGGCAAATCTGGACTTATATAAAAATGATATGGTTATATAAAAAATTAAGCAAATCTGGCCATATCAAGCACGTCAGTTTATATAAGGCATATCTGGCCAGATATGCCCAATTTTTTAATATCTATATCTGGGTCTGCCAAATCGGGGTATATCTGCCTCCCATATCAGGCCAGATATGTTCCAACCAAATAAGGCAACCTTTATATACAGAGTGTTTTTTTTTATTCTTGCAGATTTGTTTTTAAAAAAAGCCATGGAAACCTACACTTATCCGGTTGTGCGAGTGAGTTATATGCCCAGGGGGACATTATGTGGGTGGCTAATCTTTGCGATAAGTCGGCTAATTAATTGAAATTCACTACTTAACTTTTCAGTTAGTGAAAATAGACATATGGCTCCAATTAAAAACTTGCTAAGCGTCATCCAAAACCCCTAAATCAGTCATTTTCAGAAAGACTTTCAGCGCGTGAGAAGCGTAGTAGTGAACTAAAGTTACCACTCGCGAAGCAGGTAGAAGGCTAGCGGTTTCGGTAAGGTACCCGCGCAATTTTTCCGTCTCTTATCTAGCCCCAGCCTTGTACTACCTGCTCCACAAGTGGTAACTTTAGCGCACTACTGCGCTTCACACGCGCTCAAAGTCTTTCTAAAAATTACTGATTTAGGGTTTTGGACCATGCCCAGCAAGTTTCTAATTGAAACCATGTCTATTTTCACTAATTAAAAGTTAATGAGTCAACTTTGATTAATTAGTCGATTTATTGCAAAGATTAGCCACCCACATAATGTCCCCCTGGACGTGTAACTCACTCACACAAACCAGATAAGTGTAGCTTTCAGGGTTGTTTTTTAAAACAAATCTGCAAGAATAAAAGAAACACCCTGTATATAAGGGTTGCCTTATTTGATTGGGACATATGTGGCCTGATATGGGAGGCAGATATACCCCGATTTGGTAGACCCAGATATGGATATATTAATAAATTGGGCATATCTGACCAGATATGCCTTATATAAACTGACGTGCTTGATATGGCCAGATTTTTTATATAACCATTTGTTTGTATAAGTCCAGATATGCCATTTTCGTAAGGGGATTCATACACGACTCGCACCTAATCGCCGAGGAAACCGAGGGAAATGACTAGTTGAAACTTGAATTATAGCATAAGTTAGGTGCCCTCTGGATACTTACTTAGAATGATTTGACAGTTAAATTTTGTAGCATATCGGCTAAGGCAGCTGCGGGTTATTCTGCGTTTAAATAACGTCGTTGTATATGGGCGATTTGAACAGTGTAAAATGCTGCTAACTCCTGGTGGTTTTATTTTGTTGTTGTTTTTATTGCGAACCGCGCAGTCGGTGCATACGCTCCGTGCGGGAACTATAGGGGCGCTTTGAAAAGCGCGCGTAGCGCCGCTAGTGGAGGCGCTGGCGTTCGAGAGTGTGGCGCGTTCAGAAGCCTGCGGCGCCTTTTCGCATGCGAAGCTGAGGTGGCGGAAGCGCGCACGGACGGAACTTTTGCTTTTTGAGCTGATACGTTGAGGGTGACGTTGAATGAGTGCAGGGGCAGACCTAAGAAGGGCATTGAGCTGTTCTCCGCTTCTTATATAATGAGTTTGAGTTGTTTCCGCTAATGTTAGCGGAACAACTTCCCCGCTAAATTTAAGGGAAAGAATTCCTCGTTAAATTTAGCAGAAAAATATCTGAGTTGAATATAACAGAAAAAATTCTCCGCTAAATTTAGCGGAAAATATTCCCTGCTAAAATTAGCGGAATTTAGCGAAAAAACTCCCCGCTAACTTCAGCGGAAACGTCTTCCCGCTAAATTTACTTGGGAAATGTTTCTGCTCTCTTTAGCGTGTAAATGTTCCGCTAAGCACTGACGTTGCGTGTGATGGCGGTACGAAGATGTACGGCATCACACGTGGCATCAATGCTTGGGGGCATTGAAAAATAATTTTTCTGTCTTGAAACACGCAAGAAGAGCAACATATTTGTAAGAGATCTAGGGAAATAAGCATGAGTGATAAGTTGATTGAATGCACCGAGCCGAAGACGCTCATATTGGCCGAGGAACGCTTTCAGTACGATGATGCTCCATAGCGACCTTGGTGCGACTGGTTTTGACGACCCTTTCGAAGCTTCGAAGCTTTGAAAGGGTCCAAAATGGCGGTCCCCATGACAAGCGACAGCGTTGAGGCAAGCACCTTGAGAGGTTTTGCCGTCTGTATGTTGGTATTTGCTTGTGTCCTGCTAGCAGGTGGGAAGGCAATGGCGCTACTTTCCCAGATCCAGTGACTTTAGCTTTTACAGCGAAGCTGTATATGACTCGCAGTTGGGAGTTTTTCGTGTCCGTCGCAGAAAACCCACGCCCGCGCTTTCTCACCGCTGGTGCACGTCCTATCATTTATCATGTGAGTTTGACACGTGTTTCAATAAGAAAATCACAAAACAAGTGTCAAAACCACGTGATAGATTATGAGGCACGCGCGAATGATGACAATAAGCACGTGGCGCTTTCCGCGTGCGTTTCATGGTAAAGATTACGTTTGCATAAGCTGCCGCGGGAACGGCAGAGTACGAAGTGTGTAGTGACTTCACTAGCCCCGCTAACAATGCGAAGCGGTTAGCACCCCCGCATGCGTTTCACGGTAAAGATTGCGGTTGCATACCGCGGCGACGGCATCGTACGAAGTTTTTCATATATAAAAAGGTTTTGGTACTGTGCATTTACTTTTCTTTCGTCAGTGATTTGGTATAGAACCTTTTGCTATTTACAAACATGAACCGCCGCTTACGTCCCAGGCGACTTCCGGTCGCACCGTCTTTGCAAGCCTGTTGAGCTTGCTTATGTCACCAGTGCTAGAAAGTAGAAATGCTACACAAACAAGGTTGGAGATTTAACGAGGGCCTTCGGCTGTACAATATTACATCTTGGAGGAGGGAAGTTGGTTTACCCGAACACTCGAAGCATTTTAACAGATCTCGCACTCCTACGCTCATTTGCCGTTCACCTGGAGAATTTGTGGTTAAATGTTTCATCTACATTTCAAACAGCGGTGTTAAGGTGGCCTTTGTTTATTCTTTTTATAAACCGGAAGTTGTCTGGCACGTCAAAGACTGGAGCACCAGCCTGTAGCGCTTGCCATAGGAAAGGGTCTATAGTGCAGTGGGCAATCGCAGCAGGGGATACCCCAGCTTCGTTGTCCACCCACTATCACCGCGTAGATTAGACCCTTATTGTTTTAACAAAAATGGCTTAGGAAGCTTATTTCCGTAACGAGAGGTACAGATGATGAGGTGCGTTCAAAGCTGGGATTGTTTATAGCAAGCTTATTTGCGTCTTTTGTATATTGATTTTGTAAATAATTCATCGAGATCAACGGTCTTCTCATGTTCAAGTCATACGGTACAAATGTTTTGCCATTCGAACAATATGCATACTAGATAACAAACTGTCGCAATCATAGGAATAATTCACAAAGAGCACAGTTTGAAACTTAATGCGTAGGAAAGAACATATATGAAAAAAAAATATATAATTTCTTACATTGCCAGATAGCAGACAAGATAAACTAGGGCAGGCATTTCTACTTACTAATAAACATGGCGTAAAAACCAAATCTCGTAGATATTCGTAGGTGTAACTTAACTTTGTCTTGTGCGACAATACCTTTCAAAAACGTTTACGAGACGCTGCCATTTTTGTTTTTTTTGTATAAATATCTTACTCCCATTGTGTTTTTACAGCTTCACGCGAGAAGTAACTCTATGCACATGGTACAGTTTCCTGTAATACGAAAGACCCACTGGGAGCGGCAACATCTTTCGAAAATGTTTACGAGACACTGCCATTTTTTTTTTGTATAAATATCTTACTCCCATTGTGTTTTTACACCTTCACGCGAGAAGTTACTCTATGCACATGGTACAGTTTCCTGTAATATGAAAGACCCACTGGGAGTGGCAACATCTTTCGAAAATGTTTACGAGGCACTGCCATTTTTGTTTTTTTACTATAAGTATTTTACTTCCATTGTATTTTTGCACCTTCACGCGAGAAGTAGCTATATGCACATGGTACAGTCTCCTGCAATATGAAAGACCCACTGGGAGCGACAATATCTTTCAAAAACCTTTACGTCACACTGCCATTTTTTTTATTTTAGAGCGCAGCCCTTAGGCGTCCGTTTCCGGCTTGAGCGGCGTTGCCGTCGCCGTCGGCGTCGGCGACGGCGCAATTGCGCGTTGCATGCAACCCGCGCGCTTCACGCGCGTTGCATGCAATAAACGCTTTGCATGCAACGCGCATGCAAAGCTTGCATGCGCGTTGCATGCAAGCGGCTTGAACGCGCGTTGCATTATGGGTAATTTCCCATAATGACGTCACGAGGTTTACTCTCGTGAGGGTTATGAAGGTTACTCTCCCGAGAATTACGAGGGTTACCTTCATTTTTGCACCTTCACGCGAGAAGTAGCTATATGCACATGGTACAGTCTCCTGCAATATGAAAGAACCACTGGGAGCGACAATATCTTTCAAAAACGAGGGTTACTTTCACGAGGGTCACGAGCGTTAGCCTCGCGAGTGTTGCGAGGGTTAGTTACCCTCAAAAGGGTTACCCTCACGAGGGTCACCATGGTTATGAGAGTTACCCTCACGTAACCACCCCCCCTGAGGTCACGTGACTCACCCCTGATTTCACGTGACCTGAGAGAGTCACCTATCCCTAGGTACCCTTCCACCCCCCTCTTCAAGAGCTGCGCTCGAATCCGGCGTTACAGGCAGTTGTAAACGGCTTTAATTTTTTTTGTATAAATATTTTATTACCATTGTGTTTTTGCACCTTCACGCGAGAAGTAGCTATATGAACATGGTACAGTCTCCTGCAATATGAAAGACCCACTGGGAGCGCATTTCCGAGAAGGCGGCGGCGGGCGCAGACGCTGCGCGCCCTTCAGGCGATTCCATTCTTCTTCGAGGGGAGGACACTTACACGGGGCTCAAACTGACCTGAAGACGCTTTTCATTGTGGTTTAGGAAAAAAGCGCCCTTCATCGCCGTCATGCCCTAAGATAAGGTCACGAAGGCTCGAAACAAGAAGCTAGTGTTGTTATCACTTGTTTCTGGTATAAAATGTCAGAACCGTTGCTGCCAAACAAACAAATGTTAAAATTAAACCTGTGTCCTATATTTAATATATAAAATATGTTGAAGAGCATATTCATTGGTTAAAATACCACAAATTACGCGCTTTAACAGAGTTAGAATGATCGCCTTGGCTCAGGCAGGTGTCTCTCAGACAACGATTGCGGCGCTAGAAAAACATAGCCATGGCATGACGCTGAGAAACTGCCCTCCTCCGCGAAACCGAAACTGATAGTCGCGCGTTGCGCTTTAGCTGAGCCCTGAGTCCTTTCCTCGGGGTAAAATGGAATCACCTAGGGCGCGCACAGCGTCCCCGCCAACCGGTGTCTCGCCTACGCGCTCCAAGTGGGTTTTTTCATATTGAAGCAGACTGTACATAAAAATAAGCCTTCTTTATTTGTGATTATACTTGCCTGCAGCTGTGATAACCGGATACATTCAAATGTAGAATTTAGTTTCTTAGCGGTTTATAGTGTTCCCCTGAATATTAATGGCACCCACACAGGTACTATGCTAAAATGTAAACTATAATTGGCGGTCCATGATGGAACGAATTGATCGAATGACTTCAATTATCTTATATCGGGCGCTCACAAACTGTCTTCTCCCATTGCAGTTACTACATCCGGAAGTGGCACGGCAGTAGACGCTGGATCGTTTTCCTGGAAGGTGAGTGCCCGTTGCGACCATTCCGCAAGTTGAATTGCATTTACTGTCCTAGAAATTATTGGTTATGTATGGGTCCTATTGTGCACCGCGCGCTTAAAAGAGACGCGTTTCTTTTCGAGCAGCAATAAAACAAAGAGGCGTAGTTTTGAGTATTGTCAAACCAAGTATGTGCCGTTTGATATTGTTTCACAAAATGTTTTGTGTAAACTTTTGCATCCCAAGATAAGTGGGGACTGGGAGGGGGCTGAGGGTTAAAACAGCACTCGCGGTCAATATGCTAGTTCTTATTCGGCTGCTCCTTGACAGTTGAACATAGCTTTCAGAACAAGACAAAACAAAAAAATTAACTGGACTATTTCATTTAATTGAATTTTAAGTAGTTGATTACCGTGAGCATGTTGTGATGTTGAGTCATTTACAATCGTTGGCTCTTTGTTCCCGGAAATAATATCGGCCTTCTCTAGAAGGTGGTGCCTAAACTCGCTTGCTTGAGCCAGAGAAAACAAAACATTATTTGCACCATAACTTTCAGGTCGGGGAAAAACTAAATAGCTCCAAGAACAACATTTCCTTGATAAATAAGCGCGCATGCTATGTCAAAAAACATATTATACTCGGGTATCGGTTTTATTAGTTTCGTTATGATCCGCTATCCAATGGTGATGTACATACCAATTGATTTCAAATCGTTGCGTTACCCCAAAACCTTAATAAACTAAGATAGAAGCCTGGCACAGTGAATTTAAAATAAGGAGTTCACTTCAACGCTACAGGAATCACTAGCTTGCGTGCTTTTATAGACGAACTCTCATGGCGAAAACGTTGCTTAAAGGCCAGCCCACAGAATCGCCTTCTGCCGATAAAGGAAAGAAAATCGACTTCCAATTTCCGTCTTTTCATTCCCTCTCACACTTTTGTCTCTTCATCTCTCTGAGGGTTTCTGAGGTACTCCCCGCGAAAAGGAGAAAGGTCTCCCTCTTTTTCGAATGGAAGGGAGGAAATTTGTTGTGGCAAAATAAACGAATTTGAATGTGAATTTGAACTTGAATGGGGGAAATGTTTCTCTTTTCTGGGTGCTCGTCGGTCTTTGAGCTACGGTGCGAAATTAGCACGGACCACGTCCAATCACTTAACATGATGGAAGCGGCAGGGAGGAGATTCGATTGTTCCGCATCCAGCGCGGACTTCTTACCTTCGATAACGCTTCGGCGTCACGTGATCCTCGAGCGTGTAGGCGCACTCAAAGCACGGCGGAAGGCAACAAGCGTCTACTGGAGGCCGGGAGTTCAAAAGAGCCACTCTGTCGTTTTCATCTTGTCGATGACTTTCCTTCCACGCAACAATTGTTTTGTGTGTTTTCGAATAACGCAGAGCTCACCCGTGAAACCCTTTTTCTCAATCAGTCATCTTCCAGCTCCGTACGAAATATTTCCCGAGTTAACCTTTGTTCTTTAAATACAGGCAACATAAAGCTCACCCAGATTCTGGAAATTTGAAAAGGTCTATAATTACACGTAGCAGAGCGCGTTGGAAGCTACACAATACACAGAAAGAATAAAACACATGAAGGACGAACACAGACAGGCACAGCTAGCTCTTTCGATGAGCAACGAACATTTATAAAATGCCCATAACACTACGACCGTGAACTTCAAAGTATTGAAAGAAAGAGAAAAAAAAATTAACCCAAAAATAAAGAAAACGAAAATGCCCAAATTTAAAATAAAACTAAATTGGTCAACATTTTTTTAAATACTAAATTAAAACGATAGGACATTTATTGAAATTAACCCCCGAATAAAGGGGAAAAGGAAGAAGAAAAAAGGAAATTAACCCCTGAATAAAGGGGAAAAGGAAGAAGAAGAGAAAGGAAATTAGCCCTTGAATACGGGGAAAAGGAAAAGAAGGCAAAAGTTAATAATTGATCAAAACTGGCTTTTCGAAAACTTTGGCGCGAGGAACTCCGGCTCTTTTGACGATAACACCAGAGAGGGCTCAGAAACATTGTTCGCGGCATATTTGTTCTTAAACGCCTCAATGATTTATCGCCCACACTTATCTCTGTGTATTTCAAGCACAGTGGTGTGTTCAAATTTTGGGGTGCAATCGTGGCAGGTACGGGCATGCACGTTTAGGCATCTTCCAGTTTGGCCGATATATTGGCCTCCGCAGCTCAGTGGAATTGAATAGACTGTCTTATCTTTACATTTAACATACTTGTTGGAGTGCTTGATGGCGCATTCAAGTGGTCAACTCTCGTTGTTCACCCTCTGGCACATTTGTTTCAACCTCATTCTGCAAGGGAAGACCACCTTCGTGTCAAACCGAGCAGCAGGAGTCTTCAGGCGGTAGGCGGTGTTGTGCACGTATGGAATGCAAACCGGACGCGAATGACTATTTTGTTTCAATGGGGGACGGATAGGGCCCGTGATGAGACGCTGAAGGGTTCTCCGGAGGAGGTCGGCTGGATAACCTGCTCGGAGCAGGCGGTCATGCTGTCGCCGGACATTTTCTGATGAGAGGTGTGAACAGGATTTTGAGCGAGGAGAGGAAAAAAAGGTTCGAATGATTCCAAGCTTTACCGACTTGGAATGGTTACTGAAAACCGGAAGAACGGGTTTTTTGGATCGTTGCTGGAAGCTCCAGCATAGAGCTTGAGGATGAAGATGAAGTTTTAATCGCAGATACTGTAGACCTTCATCTGTTGGTTCTTCACTCGTGAATTTAAGACCTGACGAGCAAGAATTGAAGGCGTCACAAATGGCCAGTGAAGAGATGGAGGACGGATGAACAACTAGATACTCATCTACATATCGAAACACTCGAATTCCTGGAGCGATAACGTCAAGTTGGGTCCTCACGGCTCGGTCTATGTACTTAAGAAACACTTCTGTGTTAGTCCTTCATGTGTTTTATTCTTTCTGTGTATTGTGGGTCTATAATTAATTTGGTTCGAAATATATCTATCGCATAGAATTCTTACTGAAATCAGGAACAAAAATAATGAGCATTCGATAACTGAACAATGGTTAAAACGTCGTTTAAAAATCAACACCGACGTATTGGTGTTTTTATTTTGCACACAACGCTGAGCTTGCTGCGTCTTTCCTCTCTGAAACTGCGAGGTTATTGAAAGAGTGAAGAAAAGGACTAATAAAGGTTGGCAAAGCTTTAAGCTCCTTCAGTATTCAAACCTTTGGAAGCAAATTTTAAAGTAAAAATCGTTCTGAGAGAGGAGGAAGCACACAAAATGGATAGGGCAAAGGGGATATTTTATGCAAGCGTCTGCAGGAACAAAGATGCTTATCAGGCTTTTCATTGATTTCAGGGTAAGCTCTTCAGTATAAAGGACTGTCCTAAATTTTGTAACAAAGGAAGAAATCTGTTGGGTAAAAAGAGAATGTAGCCTGCAACACAGGGCTGAACAAAAATACTGGTAAAATTATCGGGAAGTACGGATATTAAATGACGTGTTAATTCAAGCTAAGATATTTATACTGAATTGCGCCCGTTAAAAGTACACAGCAGTCCGCATCATAAGAAACTGATAAATATGTGAAAGTTTAAAAAGACGCTATAGCACCCCCGAGCAGTTTTTTTTTTTTTTTTGCCAGGCGATTTATTATGGTGTCAGAAGACTAGCCAATCAATATTTTGCTACAGCATCGCGTATATTTTTAATAAAGTAAGAAAAAAATGGAACTGCTCGAAATTGAAATCAAAACTCGCTCTGGGGAGAAAGAAGACATAAAGGAGGAGAAAGTTACCGGAAGTCACGTAGCTGGTCAACCCCTTTTTTTTTTAACCAACGTATTTGCAGTTTTTTAGAAGCCACAAAAAATGGGCATAATTATTTGTCCATTTCAAGTATTGAGCGTGTGCCTTCAGTGACTCATGACTTTGATTATCTTTGGTGGTTGTGTCTAAACCATACAAAAAGGCACATGACCACGGAGAAGAGAGTGAGCGCGACTCAAACCGGCCAGTTCTCGATCGGCGGTTCTCGGGCAAAAAGAAAACGAATTTCGAGCCGCAAACTATGTTCTGGGTAGTTGGACTCTCATATGTCATACACAAATAAAAACCTTGGCAATCATAAATACCCTGTTAGTGCTCCTTTAAAAGTCAAAATACGTACCGAAGAAACTTTCTGCATGTGAAAAAGGTAGGGATAATTAAATTAATTTCAAAAAAGTATGCTGAAATGCACTAGAAATAAGTTTAAAGATGGAAGACAACGTGTTTATGATTATACGTATACGTGAAACAATAGTTTGTTGGTGGCCCAAACACAGCAACTTAAATTTATGTTCCCAAATTATGTTTTACGTCAACATTCCTAAAACAGTCTAAAAGTTTGACTGGGTACATACCGCACACATGTCAAATAATGACGTGGTATTGATTCACAAAATAAGAAAAAAGTGTAGATTAAATTTGTTTCCTAATCTTGCTATGAAACGCGATACTGTTTATTCACTTACCAGCTTCAACTTTGGACGGGGTGGACGTAACCGTGTGTTCCTTAATTACTCTCACTTCAGGCTTTACACATAAAACTGAAGAAATAGCCTTTTACCAAATTCATCGCGAATAATAAAAATAAAATAAAATAAAACGACTTATAACATACCACCGTTTAAAAATCTTCAGTTCTTTCACTTTGTACACCGAAGTAAGCACGGTGATAGTACAAATAATTATGAAACAACGGGAATATTACTTTTTTTGTAATATTGTCCTGTTCTTATCTCTGAAATTGTTATCTTTTCTCTTTGGTTTTCTTTTTGGATTACTTGTGCCACTGCTGTCATGTGTAAGGGGGGAGGGGGGGGGGGGGGCTGAGGGCCCGTCAAGCTGCCTGATGCAGCTTTTTTCCTCGGTCTCCCTCCGTCATTTGTGTTTTGACGGAAAAATAAACGTTATTATTATTATTATTATTATTATTATTATTATTATTATTATTATTATTATTATTATTATTATTATTATTATTATTATTATTATTATTATTATTATTATTATGGAGAAAACAGTTCTCGCCACGCCAAAACAAAACGAAAAAAAAACTTAATGAAATTCGCAAAAAAAATGCTGGACAAAAAAAAATTATAATAAAAAACACCGAAAATACAGTATAAAAACAGAACCGCAATAACTCTTTAGTATTAAAAGCATGCGAACAGGAAGGGTAAAACGATAGCGCAAAAAAACAAAAGCTACACGAGCTTTCAATTACGAATGTGTCTACAACCGGCACTTCCAAATTATTTCGAACTCAGTCCACGCCTGACGAAAATAATCCCTGAAGAAGGGGAACGAGGAGGACAAAGGACAAACACACATTTCCAAACACGCCTGGTCCTGGTATCGAACCAAGGACCTCTCCATTTCCAGTGGAGCGCTCTACCAGCTGAGTTAACCAGGAGTTGGACGTCAGTAGAGCAGACGGTTTTATTAGCTGCCACCAGTCTAACATCAAGAAGGACAAACGGCTTGCAATTTTAAGGTTATGACGCTAATGCAATTTAACGCGAAGGCGCATTCTTGTCCAGCTCGCTTGCATCTTTGCATTTAATTGCATTATCATCACTACACACCTTTTTACCTAGCTTTCCTTGCTTCCCCCCTTCCCATTTCCCCCCAAACAAAAAAAAAAGAAGAAATTCAGTTGTTTTTATGTTTGTTACCAAGAGGGGAGCAATTGCCGGAACAGCATAAGGATATACCTTACGTACAGATTTGATTGCCATACAAAAAATGCATTCAAAAATGAGTATCAAGTCAGAAATCCTCGTACCTTTTTCAAATTCAATCGCGACAGAGAGATACCCACGATCTATGCAACTTTTCTACAGTGCCTAGCCCTGCCACCGAGTTGTGTATTGTCGCGAATAATAGGTGACAAGGTAGAAATAACTGGGAATACCAAAGGGTGGATGTGGCAAACTTGTGCGAAAACAATAATGAATGTCGCGGGCGTCGATGTCGCCGACAATGCAGGATTGAGTGTAGTGCAAGCCTGATTCGATACAGCTTGTAGACACGCCTTGTGACAGAACGCATGAAAACTAGCGAGGACGAACTTGAACTTCCCAGAGGAAAAACGAAAAATGTAATCATACTGACGGGATTCGAACCCGGGAATACTATACTAAAGTACAATACAGAATAAAAATACAATTGTACTGAAATACAACTGCCCAGGCTCCATCCATTTCCGAAAACAACTCCTCTAAGCATTTATATCGTCCTAATATTATTTCTGTAAAATTACGTAGTGGTGTCGCATGCTTCCCGCATAGTTTGCGAGCTTTCCCAAAGCACACGAGGGTAATGCGGCAAAGCAAACTCAGAGAATACCAAGACGGATTACAGTTTTCGCACAGTATATTCTTGTACTGCTCTCAGACAGATAGCATTCTCACCTGACCGGTTTCATAGGAACTACTCTCATAATCCGGAGTCAGGCAGAATGTTTCTAGTATTCGTGTCTCCAGTTCGTTGTTCGCCGTCCCGTGGAGGAGACGGGAGGCGCTAAAGTGAGGGTCCCCTGGTCCTCCTGCTCAGCGGGCACGGCAGAACTGCTCGTGATCATGGCTCGCGAAACGTCATTTCTAAATGCAAACAACACCCTTCATTGCTCCAATCTAGTGCTGCAGCCGGTATAGGATTGTACGTTATTGAAGAGTTTTAGTACTGTATATAGAAGCAAACACTGTGCGTTTGCGTTAGAGTTGCGTGCTCGACGCGGTGCATGCATGAATCCAAGACCGCAATATTGGACACGCGCTCGTATACGCAACACTAAAACTCACTACTGTTTCGCTGGTTACCAACGCCAACAAAACCTGCTGCAGTGAGCAGACGTGCGAGCGGGTAGGCGTTTGTTCGAACTGGAAAACCTGAGATTGGCAAAACGACGGCGCGTAAAAATTAAAAAAAAAAAAAAAAAAAAAAAAAAAAAACTGCGATTACAAAAAATGATCGTTCTTTTTTTTGGAGGAAAAGTGTGGGGCAGGGGGGGGGGGGGGGGGGAGGGCATTTGGTGAAAAAGGTGTGTAGCCGACTTTGGAATTTTTGCCGATTATCAAAAGTCGCGACTTTGATTGCACCATGTGCTTTACGCATACTTGATGTAAGTTTACATGGACTTCTCAGATTAGCTAGGTTGTTTTAATTTATTTAAATATATTTTTATTCTTTAGCTTGGTAATTAAATTGCTGCAATTGGCAACAGTGATGATAATTTGCACACTTTTGATTGCCATACTTGTTCGCGTGTTTGAAATTCAATAATGTTGTTTTTGATTACGGGCGTTATGGCGCAAAGCTACTATGGCCATACTGCATGTGAACATTTAATCATAAGCAACACATTATATTGAAGCTTGAAAAACTATGTCTTAGAATAGCTTAACTGTATTATTATTCTTGATACAAATTGCGTATAAATTAAGGTCCTACAAACTCGACGATCACAAAAATGCGTCCTTTAGCCATCATTGCATTTTCAGAAAGGTCTAATTCTGTTTTCTTTTTAGCATATGAAAAAATCTGACATCCTAGTCATAATACACGAACAGTCAAACACGGGGTGTAATATAAAGTCGTATGCGTCACCCGTTGCTTTAAAACGCACACACATTTGCTGTCTTACTTGGATTCCGTCTTTGGGTTTTTGTAGTGAGAGCAGCGTTTCTTAATTTATACATTTGGAAATATATTGTAAACCCATCGCCCATTGCTATATTTTGTAAAATTTGTATTGGTTCTGTTCTTGTGCTGTTAACAGTGTTACAGCAACTAATCAGTTAAATACCCAGAAACCCACTAAAAGGCGCGCAGTTTATTAATTCACATGACAATTATCTGAGCGAGAAAAGGCAGCAAGAACACACAAATATCGGTTCTGATTTTTGCAACAAATCCAATATTCAAATGTACCTCTAAGTGTATATGAAAGACCCTGTCTTTAAAGGTCGACAACCACTTCGCGTTTTCCGCTTTATTCCACGCTACCTCCTCTCCCCCTTTTACCCTGTCCACGGTTTCCTGTTTCCTCCTCCGATATGGGGAGGAGGATCTTCTGCTTTGCAGAATCTCGAGTCTGGTTGTCGGCCTTTAAGGCGAAACCCAAAATATTGTGAAGTGTCTGGATCGGACACGTATGTCGCAATATAAGGTTTCCGGGTACAACTTCTTTAGCTCAATAACTACGCTGTGAGACAGATGTTGAGTTATGAAAGAATCCGAAATTAACACCTATACCGAGAAATCAAGTACAAAACAGAGGTGAGTTTGGGTTTCGTTCCAGAATTAAAACTTATACCTCCTGGCGTAAATATCACTCTATAGACACCGCTTTTGTTTTCAGATAAAGAGGTGACTTGCGCTCATAACACCCTAGCGTCTCCGTACGAGCAGTGATAATTTGAGTCGCTCAGTGCAGCCAGCACACTAGACAGGCTCAGCAAGTGGTATATCAGCAGGCATCTCCGACCCTCGCTATAACCGTCATTTTGAAAAAAAGAGTGACGCCACCTATAGTGAATGGGAGTCGCGAATAGGATGTATTCACTGGCGGCCATATTCGAGTGCACAGCTGCTCAGTGCGCGCTGATGACAAGCTTCCGCAGTGCTTGTGCAATGCGCATTCCACACCATCAAGGTTCCCGGTCTTGGGAACCTACATCAGTGTGGGCTCGTTCTGAGCATGCCAAGTGAACAGTGCACTCAGATATGGCGTCCAACCAATACCCGTTATAGTCACCGAAGGGGCTAGAACGGCAGGGAGGACAATTTCTCCGCCCCGGCGCAAGCTTCCTGGATCGATAAAGCCCTTCGGAGTCTCGTGTGCCTGAAGCGTGCACGCGTAGCCGAAGTACAACAGAAGGCAATGATCGTGTGTTGAGGGCACCGCAAAGAGACGCCCTACCTTTCTCATTCTGTCAGTGGCTCCTGGCGACGAGATGTTTTAATGACGCCCTCGTATGGTTACCATCCCTGACGTAACGACCGAGATTATTTGCAGCGAACGACAAGTTCGAGGATGCGTAAAAAGCGCGGCGAAGGCCTTGGTCATCACGTTACCAACTCAACACCGTCATAGTTGAGAGTCTGACTTTGCTCTTGTTTACGTCGATTTGTGAACGTTTTTGTTTCGTCGACTTGTCAAGGATTTGTCAAACTGTGTCGTACAGCTTTTTTCCTTGAGTGCCATCATCAACGTACGATAGAAAAATCTTTTTATTGTTAATTTTAGCCGAAAGCACGTAATTCTGATCAGTACTCAAGGTGTGCGTGAGCGCAGCGCCACCCCTTTGCTTACAGTGCAGTTGTTTTTACAATTTATTTAACATTGCTTACATCACTGACATTGTTTTATATTATCACCATCTGTTCGTTTTATTATGTTTGCTTTGGTTTGTTATACTTGGCCTTGAAATTGCCATCCTTCACCCCACAAGTGTTTCGAAATATCCGTTCTCTATATATCTGAGATCAAGTTTCGCATCCCATTAAATATATATGGAAAAAGGAATATTACCTGTTTTATTTATTCGAGCCTTTCCTACCCCACAAACACTCTTCCCGACAATATAGAAGTTGGAGATAGTCCGCGCTCCCCCTTTGCTTCATGCCCCGTGCAAAACCGACTGCGTGTGCAAGGAGCCAGCGGTTCCCCGGGGGGGGGGGGGGGGGGGGGGGGGGGAGGGGGGGGGGGAGAGGGGAGGGAGGGGAAGGAAGGGAGGGGGGTAGGTTTGGCATTTCAGGGGCGGGGGTTTCGACTCCCCAAGCCCCCCCTCTGCCTACGCCACTGCAGTAGGGGGTATTCACTGGCGGCCATAGCTGTGTCCGTTGGCTGCTGAGCGCGTAAGGACAGCAAGCTTCCACACTGCATTTGTAATTAGTTTTAAATGTATCGAACTCTTCCGTACCTCGTACAATTTGCTGGAATTATTTTAATCGGCATTCCATATTGAAACGAGGCGTTCTCGTTCGGTAGGTGGCTGGCATTGCTACGATGAGAAAAGCTGCGCTGGTCGCTGGATGCGAACGCGCCAGCTGATGTCGTCCGCCCAGTGGCACGACACCCGCCATGGTGAGTTGGACGCGCCATCTCTCGGCGCTTTCTTTCAACGCAATGCAAGGCTCTCGAGTGAGTCTCCCGCTTAACATTACATGAAGGAGACAAAATAAATAGTGGTTCGCATGTTTGTACCCGCCTGTAACTGACTGCGCTAAATCCGCTTGTAACCTTTTCCGGCAAGAAAAACCGTTGCCACCCTGGCGCCATCTATAAGGTGGACCCAGATCTCTTATGATCAGCGTATAACTAGGTCGAAGGTTTTGAGCTATTTGCACTATGAAATCAACGCACTCTCTAGGAAAAAAGTTGCTTATAACGATGTCAGAATTATTTTAAGAGTAAAACGAGAGAAGGGTGCGTAAAATATATACGCAGATCGTAAGCAATAGGGTGCTGCTCGATAGGTGGCGCCATTGTGTTTTCTCGCCACGAGCTCTCACAAGCAGTTGAAACGCGGTCGGTCCCACTCGTACGCAAATGTGTGAACCTATCCCAACTGTTTTAGGATTGTGCAGGCGCTTCTGTCGTGGTACATTCTCAAATAAACTTGCTGCGTTTTTTTTTGTTGTTGTTGTTGTTTTTTTTAACCAGCCCCGTTTCTTGTTTTTCAATCACTTGAGATGCCGCGTTTTTATTGACTAAGATGGTGACGTAAATGTAATTATGTCCCACGTAAACTTATAGACGATGAAAAGGCTACTTAGTTGTGTGGATGTAGGAGAGGCAGGAAAGTGTGCTCCGACGACTTCATTCTCTCGCCTTAGCCCAACAGTGTCCCCATTTCTGTTTTCTTTTTTTCTCTCACATGTTATGTTTATTTTATTTTATTTTTTTTACTTTCACAGTCCACATGTTATGTTTATTATAAACAAAATTCTCGCTAGGACAAAATGGTGGCGCCAAATATTTTAGAGTCCTGGTAACTGACAGCTTGAGGAACGCCTTGCTTGGTCTATCATGACCACGATCCTTGCTTTCTCATTGGCCAATACCGCAATGGCATGCAGAGTGTCAAAAAGGTGCTTGGTACTGGTGACGTCATGCGTTTCTTTAGCCTTCGTTGACCATAGTTGCATCGCCTGTCTCATCGAGGCTCGATTAATCCCTAGGCTACATTATGGTGAACCAAAATGAATCGCAGTTCCGAGGCCCTAATCTGGACACTTGTCCAAACATTCCGCGAGAAATCGAACGGCCGTGATTGGGCGACGCCGCACTTGACCTTGGCGCCGGCCAATCGCAGCCGCCGGACTTCTCGCCGACCTTTTTGCCACGTGTAAAAGATTAGGGCCCCAGGTGACTCAGTAGACAGCTCTCCCGTAAAGCGCGGGTACACCATTTGCTCGAGCAAGAGCCGCAATTCTTACGATCAAGGACCTTGCGTCTACTTTCCTGCAGACCACACTTACAGCCAATCATCGCGTTCTGCAAAAAAAAAAAAAAAAAAGGAATAACAAGGTTGAGAACACGATTCTACGTCAAAATTTCATCTGAGCAGATATCAATTTAGCGCGAAGGCGTCATCTCAGTCCTCTATATCGATACTATTTTTCTATCGATCGCGGTGATTTCCTGTCCCCGTGCTCTGTGGGAAAGCAGACACGCTTGCCTTGTTCTTAAGAAGCACGGTCATTACTCCAACAAATTCTTCCCACAAAAAAAAAAAAAAAATCACGGCTCCTTGCTTATTGACATATAAAACAGACCTCAGAGTCTTATAAAGGACAACATATTTTTCTCGCAATTTCTTTGGTATTTTGTAATTTTAAAATATATCTTTATTATTTTTTTAACTTGCCGTGCTTTTTTTTTTTGCATTTTCTCGCTTGCACCTTTTTTTTTGTGGCATTGATGGCCCTTTGTGGGAAAATTTAAGCATAAGCTCTGTTTCATGTAGAGAAGATCTAGAGACATTCGTATTTGAACACTATTTAGTTTTGAAGCCTTCGCGGTTTTGTTCAATACAAACGGTGGGAGGATTCAACAAAGACGTAAGTTCATGAGGTTTGCGATTTAAGAAAACAGCATTTGAATAATTTTCAATTTAGTTATACTTGGACATATTCATTTGTTTTTCTTTTTTGACTATGCTTGTATTTGCAGTGGGCGGTATCCTGTCTCCGGATCCCGAAGAAAACCAGTACTGGTGGAACGCTAATCATGTGTAAGGCAAATTCTTCGCGTTATTTTGTTGTATTTCTAAAGCCTGCTGTGACAAACGAGCGTGTATTTCATTAATTATATTAATTTAGGCTTAAATTTGGTACGGTGACTTTCGAAAGGATGATTCGCTACACAGCGGCGGTCTCTTGGAGCGCCATTAGACCTTTGGAGCCGAGTTGTTGCAGCCAACATACTTTGCTCACGCTGCTTGTCTTCTACTGCCGCTTCTTCCGCAATAAATAGCTTCAGCGAACTTGTGTCAGATTATTATCGCACCAAGATGTGGTTTTTAAAACTCGCTTAATCCCAGACGTTTGTCCGTCCGTCCGTCCGTGCGTTCGATAATTTCTCCGATACGTTTAGCGAGGAAATTGACGTCACGTGACCTGACGTCACGTTTCCTATGCACTAATTTAGTTTCCCGGCTAAATTTAGCTGGGAAATTGAAGTCGCACGACCAGACGTCACGGGACCCATACCCCAAGCCAGTTTCCCTGAAAAATGTAATGGGAAGTTTTTATTTTTTTTAATTTTTTTTTCTTCTAATTTTTGTTTTCACTTATTTATTAAATTGCTGGTCAATGTGTTTTAAGCTGATCTAATCGATAACTTATTCAATAGTGCATGCCATGCATCATAGGATTTTTGAGATAAGGGTCGCTGCTGTTTAACATGATCGTCGGAAAGTTCGACGTTGGAAAACGCGGTGTCACAAGAGTGACCTATCGAAACACGAATACGAATTAACAACGTCCAAATTTGTTTTGTTTTATAGGCGCAGCTTTAAGCTTTTTAGGGAAATCTTGGCTCAATCAGGGCGCCTCTTTTTCTAGTACACCCGCTTATCTGATCATAAAACCAACACCCTTTGTTTACTCCCCTTAAGGTGCGATTCCAGTGGTGACTGTCGCAGATTCACGCGTTCGAAACTTAAGTGAAAGGATAATAATCGGCACGCATCACTTTTCGTTTTAAAGAAAAACAATGTACTGTTTCCCAGTAAGCTTCTGCGCATGCGTACACCACTTCCCCAGGCCTTGCTTCCCGCTGTCGCCATCTTCGCGGGGCAAAGTCCCTGTGGACCAAGATATTCGAAACCTATCTTTTGCGCGTATTTCGTCTTGTTCGACCATTCTCTTTGGAGTACACGCTAGTATAGGGTATAAAATGTAACAAATATCAATACAAAAGCACGATACCAATGGATTCGGACGGGCAGGGGTAAGTTGGGCTGCCCTTCGTTCGTAGCTCGAAGACAACTCCGCAGACGGTGCTCGTTACTGAAAAAAAAAAAGGTCCATCGGTTTCAAAAACCTGGATCTGTTGGCACATCGTTGCCGCAGCTCATGTGTCCGGAAATCGTGCATACGCTACTTACGATGGTTGCTTCGACATTTGTGTTCCCCCCAGTCTGCTTTGTTTCAAGTCTGTTGCATACTCAAAACTATTATTATCTGTGCATAGCACGAAACTTGATCCAGCTAATTTAGTTAGAGCCCAACGTAATAAATAACTAAAAAGGCATTCGCAGTGCTAAGCAACATAGGCATTTAATATTGATGTAATGTTAGGAGCGAGATGAAATCCTTAATTTATTTTGCATATGACTGTCGTGAAATCACACACAGCAGGCGGAAGTACAGAAAAAAATTCAGCGGGGTTCTCCTTCCTTGCGCGTAGGTATACAAAACAAAGCAACAACAACCCACGCGCTTCGTGCATTTGGTTCCTGCATACAAACCAAATGCACGAACCAAACCAACAGAAATGCAAATGATATACACAAACGACTATTTACAATATTATGAAATACACAACACCGAATCCAAGTGCATCGATTTATAGCGTACATGCCAATGTTTTTTTGTTTTGTTTTTTTATTTATGGTTATTTATTTACCGACAGGGTTAAGTTGTCGCTATAGCATGGCCGCGCCGTGCACTTGGGCGGCATCCTGTTGTGACCGGATTAACGAGACGGGTACACGTCTGCGGTGCTACGAAACAAATTTATTGGAAAGTCGCGATTTTATATAGGCGCATAAAACTCTTAATTGTTATTAATACCTCACGTAAGGGTATTAAGATACAACAATTATATTGTGAGAATTGCAAATAGTATATACATTGAAATTATTAAAATATCCTTGCCCTTTCGAGCAAAATCCGTTGAACATTATTTTGTTTTTCTTTTTAATAATTCAGGAACACAAGGTTTTATATAAAAAGGGGTGGGGGTATATTTTGCGTATTTTTTATGTGTATATGAGCTTAATTCAAAATTTTGGTTTCAGGTTGATTCCCTACTGCTCGAGCGACGCCTGGAGTGGTTCGACGAACGGAAAAACCGAAGGTGATATTTCTCTTTCTGCAAACACTGTTGTCACGCGAACACTAATCCTGTCAATTAAAGTAATACAAAAAAGTTGCGAGGCAATGTCTTGAGCGAGTTTCACATTGAATTTATTGCTCTAATACATTTGGTTGAGGATCGGAAAGACAAGCTCGCTCCAACGCAATCGCTTCTTTCAGTACGGGGTAGTCGACGTGTTCAAAAGCAGCGCCAACTGTCTGGTAAGTAAGCGTTCAATAGGGTGGTCGAACAGCCGAGGCCGCAGGCCTGCATCCCTCCAAAACATTTTTACTCCGGCGACAAGAAAATCCTGTTCGTAAACATTATGTTGCGCTTGTTTATGTTATATTGCTAAGTATTATTAAGCCCCCTAAGTGAACCAAACTTATTTCATTTGCGGACTTTGGTTACAAGTGTACATGATTGAAAACCGCACGTCGGAGCACAGGGAGCAAAAGCTCCCGCTGCAGAACCCAGGGATCCCGGTTCGATCCCCGCCGCTGCACGTTTGGCTCTCTATAAGCGTCCCAGTGCCGGTTTGCTTGTAAATGCCGGTCTCTCTCCCGGTGGTTAAAATAGATGCAAGGGGGATTTTGAGGTCACGTGATCGGCTCCGTTGGGAAAAAGCACCTAGCGTTCTAGCCGATTCCGCTCAGCACACGTAAGCCTCGCCTGTAATTTTCTTTATTTCTCGTTTAACACGACCTTGCCCAGAAATAACTTGACATACATCGCCTAAAGCACACAAATGCGAACCATCTCACTTAGATTTCAAGCTTGTTCACCCACTCTCTTCGCGCACAATCGAGCGTGAGTAATGGAAGTGAGGACGGACTTACGGCAGCCATTTGACTGGAACGCTAGGGGCCCTTTGTTTCTTGTCCCCACGGACCCAATCACGTTGCCTCAAGACTTCTCTCGGGGATATTTTAACCGCCGGGAGAGATAGCCTCCCGATGAGCGAACCAACCCATGTTAGCAGACAAACTGCCGTGGCTAAATCTCTCATCTACTCGTACAACGAAGACATCACACGCCCCTTGGGCAGACTGAGTTCCCGCTGTCTGTGTCAGTATCCATAAAATGACATTCGCACATTGAGATGCCAGTATGATCATTATACTTTTCTGTATCACGGTTATTTCTAAAAAATAAATGCCCATACTCGTTTGTTTCTTTAAAAAAACATAAAGTTCACGCGTCAATGGTGGTGACCGTCATTTATTTCCTTGCAGCCGGTTATGCTTTCATGGGGTCCTTGATCGTCCAGGAAGTCATTTTGGAACTGCTGGACAGAGGACTATACGAGGCCAAGATGCTACTGCTGGCGGGAAGCAGGTAAGACGAAATGAGTTCGCGCCTTTCCTATTCCCCAACTCCGTGGAATGGCGTGCATTTATTTTCCTTTCGCCCGTTTCACATTTTGGCAGCCAGGCCGCGCAGGTTTTCTTTGTACGCGTGGACAGGCGGTAACTCCTCAACTTACTCTTTCGCGTCTTTTCCACCGAGTGCCGTCGTCACCTTTTGAATTGCAAATGGTCACTGACAGCTTAAAGAAAGGCAGGGTGTGCTGAGTTTAGAGCAGTCATGGGCACGTTACCAGTAAAAAGTAACAGTGTTACAGCTACCTATGGGGAAAATGGAACTCTGTTACAGTTACAGTTACCGGTTTCAAAAAAGTAACGTGTTACAGTTACAGTTACTGCAAAAACAGTAACGTCGTTACTTTCTCGTTACATTACGAAAATTGGACACAAGAAATCCCAAACCAAAACAATAATATTTTAGTTGTTAGACTATACTGAAAAGAAAGGTAAACTGAGATATTAGAAAAATTTAAACCCGAAGGGTGTTTTTTTTTTTTTTTCATCATTCGTTATTTCAGCATTTTGATGTGCATAATTTATTTGCAATAATTGTTATAACCTAGAATCAACCGTTTTTCAAAATTGTCATCGGCACGTGTCAGTGAACGTTTTGTTTTATATTTCACACCGAAACGAATGAGGACATATATAGTCACATAATTACCTATGGGATATACTTGGAAGCAGGCCTAAACATAGCAGGTCAAACAGCTTCGAAAGAATAAAGGGGGAAAGGAGGCAATTAACTTCTGGTGCTTTTCGAGTGTACGACGACCACCGCGGCGCCTACGTCCGAAACGCCATTTGTAGAAGTCGTGTTCACTCGAGAGCCTCCGAAGAAAATGAATAAGTTATACAAGCGCCGGCTTTCTGCACAATATAGGGACGGCTGGGTGTAAAAACGACAGCACGGACACAGGCCAGACGGAATACTCGGAGACATATCACTCGACCACCGACACCCGCAGATGGTCCCCACGAAAGAAGAGTGAGCCAAGGTCGGTGAAAACAGACATTGTTTGCCGCCCCTACCACAGCAGGCGCCGCTTCCTTTATCTCTCAGTTTCGTGCTGACTCGTCCTTCGTCCATTCTCGGTCGGAGGCTAATTTTTTTGTTTGTTTAATGCGTGACCACGCTTCTCTTTATTATATTTTTTTTTGTCATCGAGGAGCTTAGAGAAAAATACTTCAAGATGGAAATTTTTTCATGTTCGCGGCAGTGGGTTATAATTTATATGGTAAAAAAAGTAACTGTAACGGCCTAAACAGTTACAGTTACCCGATAAAAAGTAACAGTGCTACAGTTACAAGTTACCAGAATTAAAGGGGCACTGACACATCAAAATTATATTTCTTTTTTATTATCCGAAACGATTGAAAACGATGCCGGAACATTACCCTCAAAATTCGAAATTTGGAAGTTCAGTATTTGTTAAGTAAAAAAACAATTTCCAAATGGCCGAATTCGAAGTTCCCGCGCGATTCGCGCCGGTGCGTTGACGTCAAATATTGCGGAGTCCTGAGAGTCCACTTTCTTTCACGACTCCCTGCTGTTGCCAAGGCGACCCAAAGCGAGGAGGAAAGGAGGAAACGCCGGCGGACCGGTTTTGAGCGGTGTCGGCTGCCTTCTGTTGGAGGATACAAATCCAGGAGGCACAACGGACTCCGATTTTTGGTATTTCAAAAAGGAAGGCCGTAGTGCGTTCGCAATTGCGTTAAAAAACATGTTTTACGATTGCCGTTATTAAATGTTATAGAAATGTCGCCTACAAAGCTTCTAAATTTCATGATTCTTGACGTCACGATTCAAAAGAAGCGAGGAGGCGAGAGGCGGGAGAATCAAACGCCAAAAATAAAAAGGCGCGCGCGCGCGCAGGAAGTTTTTTTTTTTTCGCGATGCGGTTTCTTTTTGGCGTGTCTATGACTGCAACTTGCATCGTTTTAGACCATAAAAAAATACGACCTTTGGAGTGTCAGTGCCCCTTTAAAGAGTAACGCGTTACAGTTACAAGTTACTGAAAAAAGTAACTAGTTACCGGTAACGCGTTACTAGTAACTAGTTACTGCCCAAGACTGGTTTAGAGCACCTTAGCATCGCTCCAATTTCAATAAAAATTCGACATGAGGCGATGAGAAGGCGGAAGACGGAATCACGAAGTAACGTAAACACAATCAGCTACCCCCTGTGTGTCTGTCAGGGGACTATAATCGTAATCCTATTCAAAATATCATAAAACAAGGTGTCATGTTTTTTTTGTTTTTTTTTTAATGCGAAATCAATAACTGTATTATGGAGCGGAGCCGGCGTTGTCCGTAACCGCGAAACACGGAAGAGAAATTCTGTCCGGCCGTAACCGGGAAAAAACGGCAGAGAAATTGCCTTCACGGAACGGCTGATAAAATGGCTGCGACGCGGCTCCCGCGCCGGATAGTTCCAAGGAACGCCACCCCGCACTCCTGGCGCTGCTCCCGCGCGCCGCCGCAGCAGCGTGCACCCGTCTCTCCCCAGAGCCCGGTCGCACGGCGTGGGCTGCTCAGCCGGTCTCTGCAGAGGATAGCGGGGCGCGCAGCTTGTAGGAATACGCTACGTGTACGAATGCTTTCGTATTCCTACCCGTAAGCAGTCTTAAAGGGACACTGACAGGGTATTTATAACCACCAAATTTTTTATTTGTACATTAAAAATGAGAGCCCAACAACCCAGAAAACACTTCTCGGCTCGATATTCGTTTTCTTTCCGACCGAAAACACCCAATTGAGGACTGGCGGGTTTGAGTCGTGCTCACGCTCTTCTCCGTGGCCACGTGCCGCTTTTTATGGTTTAGACACAACCACCAAATATAATCAAAGTCGTGGGTCATCGAAGGCACGTACACACTATTAAAAATAGAAAAGAAATGTGATGCCCATTTTTTGTGGCTTCTAAAAAGCTTCAAATGCGTTGTATGGGGAAAAAAAAGTATCACATCCACGTGAATTCCGCCACCTCTCTCCTCTATATTTCTCCTTCCTCCGCAGTCCAGTTTCGGCTTCGGCTTCGAGCAGTTTACGTTATTTGACTTTATTACATATATACGTGACGCTGTAACAAAATATTGATTGAGTAGTCTTCTGAAACCATAATGAATCGCCTGGCAAAAAATAAAACATATACTTTGAAGGGTATCAGTGTCCCTTTAAGTATCCTCCTGTCATTTTTTCTTCCATCTTATAAAGATATTATATAATAATTGATATACTTCCATTATTTACACTGTATTTAAGAAACTTAGACGTGAGCACCGTTAGTTTTGTATAATAAGGAATAAGCACTGGTACTTTCTGAATAACACATGGTAACTTAACCAAACCGAAATAAGTAACGCATGCACGTTACCCCTTACCCTTTTTAGAACGTAACAAGTACGTTACAACGAGGCAGGAAAAACCTAGCGCGTTACCCGTAACGCTGTTTCTGTAACGCATTACCGCCAAGACTGCCCCCACCGGATCCACTCTGCGTGCGCGCCTGTGGATTGTAAAGTTGTGCACGATAAGGTGGTGATGGAGAGTCGTGCTCAGTGTGACCAGCCCTTGAGTCGCTGCAAGACGCACTCGGGGCGCTGCAGGTGCAAAACAGCTGGCGCGGCACGGATTCACTAGTAATGGCGTGAGACGAAGAAAGGCACAGGCCCTGTCTTTTTGCTGGTATCACTTAATTTATATTTCTGGAATTCGTACTTATAGTACCCACAACGTTTAGCCGAATCTTCAATGTCCTAGGACTCTAGTTCTTAGTGAAGTGTTCTGGAGCTTCTTACAACTTGTCAATCACGAGAGTTTGATATTTTCTGGATCCTTAGTGCTGGAGGAGCCGGCGTGCTGCTGAACGTGGACAGGGTGGCCGACCTCCTGGGCTCCCTGGGGTCGAGGGTGAAGGTGCGCGGCGTGGCCGACTCCGGCTGGTTCCTGGACAACGAGCCCTTCGAGCACAGGGAGTGTCTGGAGCCACACTCGTGCGCGCCCCTGGAGGTCATCAAGCGCGGCATGAAGTAAGTCTGCATCAGGACGAGCCATGTCCTCTGCGGTCCGCGTGTCCTAAACGTAAATGGGAAATTATTATCTAGTGAATACCCGCGTTGTCCTCGGGGCAATACTAAAGAACGATTTGTTTGAGACACATGAATTGAGAGCTCATTTGGACACACTCTAGGATCCTACAATGTCCACTTTGGGCGTATCCGAAACCGAATGAAGCTATGATGTAAGCACTGCAGCTTGGTACTTTAAAACTTTGGAAAGATGGCCCTCGTTGTCTGTCGCGTAAACAAAACATCCAATATTCATTATAATCGTAATGACCATCTCGGTAAAATAATATTTTAAACAGAAAGATTGACTAAGAAACGGAAGAAGCACACTTGAATAAGTACTGTGCGTCCTCGTATCTGCTTCTTTTTTTTTTTAGATTTGTTTAATATTCGTTTACGTTAAAAGAAGAACGGCCTCAATATACAAGCCATAAAAAATCTGCCTTTTCTTTGATATATCCGGAAGGCGCTCTAAATGCTTAGCATTTCTAGTTCTGTGACGATGCTACATAACATCGCAGTGTCAAGTGACAGCATAGCGTTGCACTATCATGCGATGCTATGCTGTCACGTAATGTCGCGGAGTCGTGGTTTCGAAAGTGGATTCGAATATAACTCCGAAAGTTAAGGCAATTGAAGTAAGAAAGCATTTTGCGCTTTAAAAATCATTTCAGCGTTCATTTAATGAAACATGGCTTAAAGGACAAAGCACATAGGCGTGAAACAAACCAGGAATGGCACCCAATGAGAGCTTGAAAATATAAACGTACTCTATATTTTGAAGAAAAAAAAAAGAACCACATCTAAGTTTTTATTGTATACCAATCGAAAGATGTGCTTTACACCGAACCCGCATTTGCGTTCTATGTACACCCAATTTCTTTGTTTTACAAACGCAGCGTAGAATATTTTATGCATATATATGTGTGTGCGTGTGAATATATATTTATGTGTGTGGATGTATATGTGTGTGTGTGCACTTTGTGCGTGTGTGTTTTGATTCTTGCAAGATTCTTGAATAGTTTTCTGCAGATGCGTTTCAACTAGACGAGAAACGAGAGCTCGCACGGAACACCCTATTCAAAATTTCTACGCGTCTGCTTGGGCACGTGACGGGCCAATCGCCGTGATATTTAGGTCAGAGCCTAGCCGACCAATACCCACTTGAAAGACAAAGCCCGGACCTCCCCCCCCCCCCCCCCTAAACATTATAAAGATTAGATCCAAGCAACTCCGCCTGGCTTGTGTCAGTATCGCCGCCAACTCTTCATGGAGCGTCTTTTGCAACAAGCACGACGCTAGCAGAAGGCGGCGACGCCAACACGAACGCATCTGCCATGTTGCAACGATTTTCATCCTGCTTCGGCGTGTTTGCCGCTTGGGTAGGGTCGGGGGCACACTAGCGATGACGCATGCGCAGGACTCGTCTTTTGGGTTGTAACGAGACGACGCCGAGGTTCCTACAGACCTTGGCATTCCGTGTCGACGGCTCGAGAGGGCGCCACTAAAGCATATGCTGGATAAGCTGGATGAAGCGGGCGGCCAGGGCGGCTCGCATTGCATTTGCTGCGCGATTAAACACTAATTCGGCATGACATTTCATTGGCCACAAACGGCAGCAAACACAGGGGAAAGATCAGTTCAGAACGGGAGCCACTTCGCGCTGCCATACCGCTGAACGACCAAACCGCAAGCCAATCCTGCTCGCCGAAGGCCTTCGGAACGCTCGGGACCGGTCGTATCCTCGAACCCATACGACCGAAGCGCTGCCACGTGCATCCGGGACCTTTCTACGCTCGCCGCTCGTTGGTGCCTGATTCCACTACCCCTTTCTAGTATACGCCGCCCTTTCCACCGCTTGGTGGCGGGTATTCCAACGGGTCATTTCTTTTCTCCGTACTTTATAAACTGTATTTGTTTCTTTTGTGATCTAAAATACTGAACAAAAAATGTCAGCCTTTCCACTCTGTGAAGAAGGAACAGCAGCGGAGCTGTAGCTTCTGTTTTCGGCGGTGGCTTTCTAGGCGAGCGATCTGCCCTTCTTTCGCAAGGGAGTCTGAAGCGCTCGACGCAGTGAAACTTTAGGCTATAGCGGCCTCGCGGTTGTTGCGGAACCATTCCCGCTCCTGCGCACATCGCCGCTCCTTCCGTTTCCGCTCTTCTTCCTTCGAAAAAATGTTGCCGCCATCTATGAGCGGCGGCAACAACCAGTTGTCTGGTTGCCGAGGCTGGAAAGGTTGCCGCGATCTACGAGCGACGGCGGCAAGCAGACAGCCGGCAAACAGAACACTTTGGACAGCTACCGCCATCTATGAGCGACGGCGGCAAACAGAGTGTTGTGTCGACATTTGTATGGTACCGGACACGATCCTGGTGAAACTAGCCCTTAACAGCTCCGCTATAAAAACTACCTTCATAAATAATTGAAACGGTTCGCGCCAGTTATATTTTGTATTTCGACTAAAAAAAAGCTTTTAGCGGCTCTGACCAATATGGGCAGGACTAAAAACCTCACGATGTCGTCACATATCCCGCGCTTTCGGCACCGCGTGTCGCTCCCGTAGGTGGAGGAGGTTTCCGCATCGTCCAGTTAAAATATGACGCACTGATATTTAGTTACTCTCTCCGTGCCCGCTGACTTTCCCGAACACCAAGAGACGTGGAAAGCGCAAAAAAGGTAGACGCTTAAATAGGATTGCAGGGTCCCTTAAAGTCCAGACGTAGTCGACGCTAGCAGCTGATGGGACTATAACCAGACAGCTTGGAACGCGGCACGATTGTGGTGTTCGCCGTGTCTTCGTACGTGTTCTATAATCGCTGAATCAGTCATAAACAACAACAACAAAAAAGTCTACTGAGTCGCGCTTTTGAGGCTGCTTGATTAGTCTCATTACGAATGCCTCGTAGCGTCGGATGCGTGTCGTTCTTAAGCTGAAACGAAGTATATCAAAGGAACAAAAACGTCAAACGCCATGGTGATTAACTTTTATTTAAGCGAAAGCTTTATCTGTCCTGTTACGCGAAAAGGCGTAGGCGTTGTCCCCGAAAGATGGCCATAAAAATACGCCAACAAGCATGCACCGCCCAAGGTCAAAGCGGACGCTCCTTAGAAATAAAACACACAAAAAAAGCAGAGAACGCAGATGCTTCGTCACGGAAGCTGTGAAGCCGGCGGGGGCACCGCGCCTGCGCAGGGGGGTGGGAGCATGATCTCACCGCCGGTCTATAATGCTTTCGCATTCCTACACGTAAGGAGCCTTAAATGTTTTCGGCGTGCTTTTTTTTTTTTCTTTTTTCTTTACTGCTGCTTGATTGGCTTTATCGGATTCTAGTGTCGGTAAGCTCGAACTTAATGCGAAAGAGAGGAACCTTAAATGTTTTCGGCGTGCTTTTTTTTTTTTTTTTTCTTTACTGCTGCTTGATTGGCTTTATCGGATTCTAGTGTCGGTAAGCTCGAACTTAAAGCGAAAGAGATGAGAGGTGCACTTCGTGTTTTCTGTGAGTATTCATATCCATTGCAGCGCCGCCGCCGCCGACTGTGCGACGGGGCAGGTTTCTTGAAGCTAATGGCGGCACACAGCAGCAGAATGAACTAAAAGACGCAGTTGTTTTCACGCAGATTGTTCCGTCGCTTCTAGCCCACTAGGTCTCTCAAGCGGCGCCAAAAGCACAATGTCACGCGTTCGGCGTCTTTTGCGCGTTGCTATCACCGGCCAAACAAGCAATCGAGCGTATAGCGAAGGCAGCGTGACCTTGCCCGTTTACTCTGCGCGTTTCTTTCTATGTAGTCTTTGACTGCGACTCTGACCTATGGTGAAACCACTAGGCGTGTCCAGCGTATGACGAGACGCCAGTGACCCTTGACCCGAAAACGCGATCTGCGCAGGGCCACTGCGCGAGCGAAACGTCGCCCTCGTTGTTTCTGCGCAGTGTGCCCCTCAAAGCCAGACCGCCCTCTCGAGCCTAGTAACCGGCCTTTTCTGTGGTTGCCCGTGCGCATGTTCATTAGCAGACGCGGCTGGCCGCCATTTTGGTGGCGCTTACAGGGATGTGGGCAGTCCAGCGTTTTAACTGAAACACGCTGCGACCTTCTCCCACTTCGTTTGCATCGGAACCAGCGTATACCGGCGTAATAGCTAGTTAAAGCCTTTTAGAAGGTATTATGAAAGTTTACTCATTTGCCGAAAAATATCACCGATCGTGTGGGGGAAAAGATCATGCACGGCACGCGCTCCGTAGTCAGCCGTGGTTCGTTCACGGCATGTTCTGTTTGAAAGTAGAGGTGCATGTATGCTTATCTTTTAGTGAAGACACCGTGAGTTCGCGTCCTGTCCCTGGAAGTTGCAACGTGATTGGGCGTCGTACCGGGGAAAATTATGGTAGCTACTCCGCCATGATGAGTTGCTCAAAATACTGAATTAGCCGCCATACCCCGCTCGAAAATATGCAAACCCCGTGCTCTGGTGTTTCGTTGTCATCAGAGCTCGGTGTACGATACGCTCATTAGGTGAGGACACGGCGGGGCTGAACGCGCGGCGCGAGGAATCAGATAGCGTTCGTTCGACGGACATCCGAAAGGCTGCATCCAACCGCGGCCACCGCGTGCCCGCGGCTGACAGTGTCGCCGGCGGCCAAACGGCGAAACTGTGTCAGAGCGAAAAAAATTATCTCGTTGCCATGACACCCCGGTACACCATGGCTTTCTGCACGTGCGACAACCTCGCTGGAGCTCTGCGCGCGTGGACCATGAGGCGTCACGAGCCGTCTTGTGCACTGCTGCCTGTCTCCTGCGTCTTACACCGTGCCCACTAAGCGCCCACAGGTCGACGAGCCACCTGCCGGCGCCGGTTGAAACGATAGTGAGAAAGAAAAGGGGAGAGAGTGAAGAGCGAACTTTATCGGGCACGTCGCGAGGAGTGCGCTGTCCTCACCTGAAGAGTATTATCTTACACCGTGCATCAGAGTGAGGTAGAGCGCAGACAGATTGGACATGGCTGCAGCTGCGTGAGCGTTCGCCATCGTGTCCATTCAATAAATAGGAGGACTCTCGACATCTCACTGGGGCCCAATTGCTAAGCTGGCGCCGTCCGGATGGGATGGCGTTAGGAGGAGGTACAGGAGGCTGTTCTCGGGCTTTGACTGCTCTAGGTGGTATTGGCTGTACACGGTTGCAAGCAGGGCATCGGGCCGCCGCCATGTATCTGCTCGTGTGAACAAGCACGTGCAATTACTAGCCTGCTGCAGCTAGCTTCTCGTGCCTACCGAACGTGCTTGTGCGCATCGGCACGAGAGGGGATGCCCTGCTTGAAATAGTGTGTACTAGAGACACGCTACGCTTAAGGCCGGTTCTAACATGCAGCGAAGCGCTGATGTAGCGCTCCTCACGTGCCGTCAGCTACTTATCGTCTGCCATGAGCAACAGTTTTGACGGTGCGATACAAAGCTGGTGAACGCTCCCATCAGCACGCGCTTAGCGCGAGGTAAGCGCTATGCTTGTAGCGCTCCGCTGCATGTGGGAACAGGCCTTTAGAGTATCGGCACTCTGTTCCCCGATATTGTGGTGGGTGCCGCCATCTTGGTCCTTGTGCAGAGCAGACGCAACTGCCGATCGTCATGATTAAAAAGTACGACTTCCTCAGCATTATATTAGGTGTTAGGAAGCTTATGTAGTACGGCTTTGCTCTGTCGCGAACTGTTTAAACATTTGTGGAGGACGGAAAAGCGTTTCTGGTGATTTCAGATAAAGTTTAAGATAACTGGCCACCATGATTTTAAGACACAGGATGGTCAAGTGTCGTTACTCTGAGGTGTAGCTTATTTAGTGGCACTAGTTTGTCCAAATACAACACTAATTCGTCTTTGACCACTAATGCAGCGTAGTACTTTGAGGATACCATCTCCCCGCAAACATCTAAACTTCAAGGTGGCCTGCAAGCGATTCTCGCGAAATTGTTTTATTGATCGTTTGGCTTCAATTCGATCGAATTCCTTTTCAGACTTTGGCAAGGCCAAGTGCCAGAGCGATGTAAGCCCACGTACCCCGAGGACGAGCAGTGGCGATGCTACTTCGGATACCGGATTTATCCGACGCTAAGAGGTCAGTGCTCACGGACCGCGTATGCTCAAGGCTGACACATAAAAGCACAATGCAAACATCAGAAGGAAAATTACGTTTCGGAAAGACTCTGAAAATTAGAAGTTTTCAATAATATGGGTTCCTATACTTATCTACCATAGAAAATATTTCGGCCATGAAAAGTTACTCATGCCGTTGTTAAAACTGTAATAAAAAAACTTCCTCTATTTTTTTTTTTTTTGCCCATAAATGTGAATGTATTCAGGATATGCCACAGGCACACTCAATTATGATGCTGTTCCTTACGGAATCTTCCTTCTTATTATCAGCACCTTCGAGAAGCCCATATGGTCTTAACTTTTATTCCTCTAAAAATCGAAAACAGGATGTTTGTTTAGGCAATTAACTATTTAAAAAAGGAAACTTCCGTTAGGGATTTTTCAGCCTTGCCGTCTACTTGGTGTCCATGGTGGCCACTATAAAAAACGCGAATAAATGAATTATATAGCATGTTATCTAGAACGTCTACATCAATCCTTTACAATTTCATTTTTGGGGGCGTTGCCGCTCCCCGTCTATACGGTCTAGCCGTGCCGTAGACTACTAAAAAGACACTGACACCCTCCAAAATTTATCTATTATTTTTTTGCCAGGCGATTTATTATGGGGTCAGAAGACTAACCAATCAATATTTTGCTAGAACGTCACGTATACCCAGATAAAAAAAAAGATCAACACATCTCTTCCATTCTGAAACCAGAACTGGACTGGAGAGGAAGAAGACATATAGAGGAGGAGAGAGTCCGCAAACGTCACGTGACTGTGCAATTGTTTTTTTTCCTTTTTCCATGCAGTCAACGTATTTGCAGCTTTTTAGAAGCCGCAAAAATATGTATCATATTTATTTTCTATTTTTAATATTGCTCGTGTGCCTTCGATGACCCACGACTTTGATTATATTTGGCGGTTATGTGTAAACCATAGAAAACTGCACGTGACCACGGAGAAGAAAGTGAGCGCGATTCAAACCGGCCATTTCTCGATCGGTGGTTTTCGGGCGGAAAGAAGACGAATTTCGAGCCGCGATTTATTTCCTGGGATGTTGGGCTCTCCTAGGTCATGTACAAATAAAAACCTTGAAAAGCATCTGTCAGTGTCCCTTTAATGAAAAGAACTCCTAGCGGTTGTTATGAGGCAAAAAATACCACTCAGGCACGGATGGACCATATGGTGTAAACAACGCAAATTACAGGGACTTTTCTATTGGTTTAGCGAGGATAGAATACGTCCAGAAACAGGAAGAACACTACGATGGTGCACTTTTGACGCCGTCGGACTGCTACCATCAGCTGGTATCGTCGGCTGCGTCTGTAAATTTATGGCGAAACGAAGTATAGAAATAGAGAGAGAGAAAAAAGTGGCCACAGGATGCTTGGCACAGGACAATTTGCGGTGAGAAGCTCGCTAGGGGCGCGTCTGTTTCTCTTACTGGGTGATTTCAGATAAGATCGACCAAAGGGTGGCTAGTCAAAATTTTTCAATCAACTGACGTTTTTATTTTTCATTGTCTAGTGTCTCGTATAAACGAATTCACACTTAGTTCTGACCAGAAAAAAAGAAATTGGGGACAGGAAAAATTGTAAGGCATGATGAGGTGGACAGTTGCATTATCGCGCACTGATGGAGGAGGCACGTTTGAAATTTTATAACTAAAACGATAAAATTAGGATAACTCTAATACTTTCTAGAAACAAGCAAGACCAGCGAAAATAATAAGGCACGCACAGCGTTTCTTGAGCTGTCCGAGGCTATGCGGAGCGCAAGTTCGTCAGCTTCTCGCGGAGTGGTTGCGGTGACGTCAGAACGTCAAGCTTTGATTGGCTCGGATTGGAAGTAAAGTGGGTAGACCTCAATGCTGGCTGCCTCGAGGTTTACTCAATATCCTTCCAATCGGAGGCAACCAGAGCTCGTTGTTCTGACGTCACCGCGACCCCTGCGCCAGAAGCAGACGAACTTGCGCTCCGGATACGCCGAGCAAGTGCTCCAAAATGTGTCCTTGGCGCGTCGGGACGTGAGCAGGAACATGCGAATGAAAAGGCAACATAGAGAACGCCCAGGGTGTGAGCAATGTCGAGGCAGCCAATCGCGCACCGTTCTTGGTTGAGGTCGGGGTGAGGGGCAGGGAGGGGCGGGAAGGGGGGGGGGGGGGACAAAACCACGAGGTGCTCAGAGAGCAGGCGAACTTGCATGGCCTATAGGAAGCTGACGCTGAAGGCGGCATGACTGAAATACCTTTCTGATAATTTCATCCTCTCGTTGACATAAAGCAAACGAGTAAATTTTGTTCTAGCCCTTTTGAAACCTGAGATTTCCTTTTCATTAGCGAGCTTTCCTTTCATTACCCAGCAGTCGGGCGCGAGGCCATCTGAAGCAGGCGCGTGTTCTTTGCAGCGCCCACGTTTGTGTTCCAGTGGCTGTTCGACGAGGCCCAGATGACCGTGGACAACGTGGCCGCGCCGTCGAGTAAAGCCCAGTGGGACTACATCCACTCCATGGGCAGCAAGCTCAGGAGCACGCTCAGCAACGTCACGTGAGACGACGCCCCTTTCTTGGAAGCGCGGTGCTCGCACACTTCATTTTACTTTACGATGAATCGCGGTGAGTGCTATACGAGCCATCCAAGCCAATACAGTGTCGTTGTGTGAGCGTTGCGGGACCTTCAGGAGCAAGGCAGAGGAGCGCGGGCCTCGTAGTCACGTGGTATTTTCTCGGCGCTGGGTTGGCTTATATACACATTTCTAGAACTGATCGCTTCTACGAAAAATATCCAGTCATTGGACTGTGAGGCGTGCTGCGAGGCATTGGGCTGCGATGCCTGTAAATTACCTGTAACAGTTACTCTTCTTAAATGCATTGAAAAAAAGTAACGGTTCATCTTTAAGCTTCAAAAAGGAATCAGATTACTCTTGCGATTAGTTCCAAACAAATGTATTAGACTGATTACAAAATTGCTCCGAAAGAATTGCTTACAAGTCATCTGATTACATTTAATAAGTATCGTACATGTCTGATTTGTGTATAGCAAACATAGTTTCCATTGTCTTTACTCAACCTTTCAAGAATGTGCGATGCATTAGCACGTCGAACCCTTATAAAATACCTATAGGCCAAGGACGAACTGTGCAACTCAAGCATGAACAAAGCAAAGCAATGACACCTGAGCTTCCTGACTTCCCCATCTAAAGCTCAGGAAGTCAAATTTTCGAATCGTAAATATCGCCACGTCCGCCCCCTCTTCAGTAGACTATAAAATGGCGACGCCCACAAGACCAATAGGGAAGGGAGTGTCAGCGCCCTAAAGGACTTTTTTCTACTCCAACGTCCGCGAACACAACGCGCTCCGGCGTAGACCGACGTTTGTCGGCCACCACGCCTCGTCACGCCGAGCCGAGGAGTGCTCGAACGACCGTGTTTACAGTCCAGCGTAGTCCAGCACGGTCCACCGCGACCCGACGAACTACTCCACTCTCTGCGTGCGCGTTTCCGTGGCAAACGCATCGTCTCCACACCGTATTTCCGCTTCCTGATCTTTATCAATCATGTGGTCGGTCGGCGGGCTTGGTCCATGTCGTGTAGTCTAAAGTCACTCAAGCTTTAGAACAGCAATTCTAGGAAGTGGTTAGCAGCTCCAAAAACAAGCATATGATTAGGATAACGAGTGCAAACCAGCATTTTTTTTGTCCGAAATGTCACACCAATGTCTATGGGAAAACAAAAGATCATAATATCGCTAAGCATGTCGTTTAACATCTGAGACTGAAAGTAAAACAACTTTTAGTCTCAAGATAGGAAGAAAACTTTGTTTATTTCCTTTTCCGCACCACAGTTCCATGTGTTGAATGACATGATTAGCTACCACCACATCGCCTGCCCACTTAAAATCTTTTCACAATAACGCATTCGTCGTAGCTAGCCTCTTGGCAGGATCGCCGAAGTAGGGCCAAGCTACTCCGGTAATTCCGCCGGGATACTTCGATGAAGACGATGCACTCAATATTACACAACAACCTCTTTCTGACATATGGCCAGTATGTTATCATCGTAGTAGCCTTTCAGGTTGACTCAAGAAACTTACACCGAAGGGAACGGACGATGCCTAAATTACTCGATGTACACGTTCGAAATTGTAGCGCACTTTACGGAGCCCATTAAAAAAGTAGAGGATACAGTTAAATTTTCATCACGTACCGATATTATCATTTTCAAGCTGAGACACCCCAGTTGAAAATATCTGGCCGGCTAAATAATTCAGATGTTTTAATGGGTCCGTCGTTCTATACATTCGACGGCGCCTGTTGTTTCAATCGGGAACAGCTGCCTGTACGTACGACTAACACATGATCATATATACCACACACATTAGGCCATTCTTAATTCCAATTAACTTTACCTTGGGCGCATCATCGAGCTTCCAGCTTTTGCCGGCACCCCGTGCATCTGTGTCCGGCTCGTTAGGCCTACTAAGCTTCTCGGGGCTAGCGCATCCTTGGAGCAGTCGACGTCCACGCATGGACTTGCCAAGCGGAGAGCACGAACGTTAAGTGCGCACACCAACACGGGAACACGAGAACAACACACGACACACGCCAAGAACGGCAGGTGGAGCTGGCAGAAATGAACATCTCGTGCACTTTTGGCATCTCAGAAATTAAAGAGTTTACCACGTCCACGGGGTAAACTCTTCACACTATGGGGCCTAGAACGCGTTTCCGACTGGTGTGTTTACCGCGACCAAGAAAGTGGTCCCTTGATTTCTGCCTGGTGACGTCACAGAAGTGCCATGCTGCCGCCAGTCGCGATCCTGACGGTGTTCCAGCATCGGTGGTAGTTGTGGCAGACGCCTGTTCTGTTGCTGGTCGCTCTTCAGCTTGACACTCCACAGAAGCTTGGGCAGCCAGAAGTTGGGACGCCGTGACGACAGCGACACTCGCGTTCGCTCGTCCTCTTCGCCAGCATTTCTACGACCAACCGCCAGGATCGCGACATCCGACAGTATGACACTCCGGCTTCTGTGACGTCATATGTTGCCACTTGGGTGCCACTTTTGATGTGTGGGCGGAATGGGACGCTAAACACACCAGTCGGAGACGCGCTCCATGCATCATGTTCCAACTGGCCCCGACATCCGGATTTCCAAGGACTTCTGGGATAGCCACCGTCGCCGGTCTGCGCTCGTCGACGACGTGAATTGAGCACCCTTTATATTCAGTCGTGAGCCACGCCGACGCGCGTTGGGCTACGCCGGGCTACGTCGCGTTGCGCATGACTACTGAGCACCGACTGTCGTTCGCAGCCAGCGTCGGCCAACGCGATCGGGAGCTCGTCGACGTTTCGACGGAGTATGAAGAGCCTTTAAGTGTCTTATTTGGGGGTGGCAATAGTTGTGCCAGAACTTTCGCACTTTCTGATAAGTTTAGAACAAGCGAAGTGGGCCTAGAGACAGCACTAACTTGTTTTATTAATTGAGCGACTGTTCAGTAAGATACTCATCACACATTCATCGAAAAAACTAACAACTGTGAGTAATTTCAATTTTTTGTTGTTGTTTCAGCGCTTTATTTGCACCATCCTGCATCTCTCATATGGTCCTGACGAAGAGGTGATGAAAACAGAATCCTTTTTTCTTGCATGACTTAACCATTTCATCCCTCGAGTTTACTTCTGATCATTCTTTCTCTTTACAACTTCTTTTTATTTTCAGGAATTGGCAGTCGGTTCAGATCTGCGGCATCTCCCTGCCCCAGGCGCTCCGCTGCTGGGAGCTACAGCGCCACGAACACAACCACCACGAGCACCACCCGCGGCATCACTTGTACGACCGCCTGCCCACGAGGGACAACGAGACCAAGTGAGCCCACATTGAGCTCAAAGCTCTAAATACATGTGCCGCGTTGCGAGCTATCTTGGTGTACAGTCGATAAACAATTTGAAGATGAGCGCGATGAAAACGCACCTAAACAAGAACCTTCCTGTAGAGATATCGTCTTCACTGTTTTGCTGCAACGGCCACAACCTCAATAGACGAAAGTGCGCAGCTGCGCCAGCAGTTTTACTAATATGTACCTTAGCGTGAGACAGTTCACAATGCATAATAGGGGAGTGCATAAACTGGTTTGCTCCAAGGCGTAGCCAGGAACGTTTTTTTTTTTTTTTTTTTTTTGGGGGGGGGGGGGGGCTGAGGGGGCTGGGATGTCTATGACTTGGGGTGCGGAGAGGGGGTCAAAATGTATGTGTATATTATAGGGTCGACTGGATTTCGGGGGGGGGGGGGGAGGGGAGGTTGAAGCCGATAAGCACCCTCCTGGCTACGCCCCTGGTTTGCTGTTACATAGAAATGAAAACCAAACTGCGTACCGTATTTACTCGAGTAATAGCCGCACTGTTTATGATGAAAACCTGAGGGTTCGCTTTCCCGCGGAGCACGCAGATTGCCAATCACCGCTATCGACAGCATGATCGATTCCGGCTGTTTACAGGACAGAGATAATGTCTTCGTGCGAAGATACCATCTGTGAAGATTGCATTTGTATGGAGAATCGTGTTCTCGATCCGGTTATTCGCTATGGTATTTAAGCACAACGCAATGATTGGCTGCATATGTGTTCTTTGGGAAAGCAGACGCAAGGGCCTTGTTCATAAATAGTGTGATTATTACTCGCGTAAATACGGTAATTATTGCGGGTAATTTGAAAATGTCAAGCATAAAATAAATCCAGTGTTAAATGAATCACTAGGAGTGAGGTTTTAAATGCGATTGCGCCTCTTTCAGCAGCTGCGAGCAGCTGCGACAAAGCAGCGCTCTTTCGTACCATTTTGGTTTTCACGTACCACTTTGTTTCCAATCGATTCTCCATTTGACCGTATTTAGATGCTATTTGGCATCAAGCTGAAATAGAGATTGCGATCGGTAAATTTAAATATTATCCATAAAAACCTTTTTATAGTCTTTATACTTTGTAAAATATTGATAGCTCGGAGAGATGCCTGTTTGGTGATAGGTATACGATGAGGGAAACAGCGCCAAAAGTACGGAGGACAAAGAAGAAGGAACAGACAGACTCAGCGCTGTTTTGTGTGTTTCTCGCTCTTTTTCCTCCGTACTTTTGGCGCTGTTTCCTTCTTCGTAACTATGCATAACCAACTCGCACAATTTCCAACGCTGTGATACTTGGAATATCTATGCGCGAATTAGCGTAGCATTCTTGAGAAAGTCCGCGAGGGTCTCTCGCAGTTGTGATGTTTCTGGTCGGCTTCCAGTTCCCCGCCCAGCATGGTGGCCGACATGTCGCTGCCGGCGTTCCCTCTGGTCACCGCCCCACACGAGGCCAGGTCGAAGCGCAGGAAGGGCAAGAGACGGCGCAAGAACTGCAAGCACAGGCACAGGAGGAAGGGCAGCAACAGGAACAACGCCAGGAGAGCTTGTAGGTCGCTTTGAAATCCTTATACTCAGCGCACAAAACAATTTCTCGTAAACCTGAAAAATAACAGTTGACAGTGACATTTACCTTTAAAGGCCTATGATGCATGAATTGCAGTTTTTAGGAGAGATTGTTTCAGATCTTTGAAAGTTGTTAAACAGACGTTCTGGGCGTAAAAAACTTTTTTTTTTAATCAATTTTGGTAAAACTAATTTGGTGTGTCACGTGAGTATGGGAGGGGATGGGGGAAGGGTGGCAAGGGGGAGAAAAAGAGGAAGGAGGGAGAGGTAGGAGGAGTTAGGGCATTGTAGAAGGTTGAGAAAAGGCATTGGGAGGGGAAAGGAGGGAAGAATGGGAAGAAGAAATCTCTGCCATGTGGCGTATGTTTTCTTAGCTAAATTCAACGGTGAAACCGGTTTGCTTACTTGAGTACCAGCTGAACGTTAGGAAAAGTCAGATCTAAGCTCTGACTGATGAAGAAGAAGATACCTTTTAGGATAAGGTTGAGGAAAAGGAAGTTTTATTAAAAGGTTGATAGTCCAGCAGTGTGGTTCTTTGTTCTCTTCTCTCCGTCACTTTTCCTAACGTTGAGCTGGTATTCAAGTAAGCATGTCTAACCAACCGGCTCAGCTCCAGGCCATCACTACAAACCGATTTGCTCTGTCACATGACCGAGGGGGGAGTAGGAGGGAGGGGATGGTACCGTAAAAAGATGGGGAGAGATAGGGTGGGAGAGGAGAGGGGGACTATCGAGGGAAAGAAGGCAGATGGGGAGGACAACTTAGGTGGGGGGGATGGGTAAAGAAAGGAATAATGGGAATGGGGAGAGGAAATGGGTGGGAAATGTGACGTCGATTTTCTTCGCTAAATTTAGCGGGGAAACCGAATTGGTGCTTAAGTCACGTGACGTCAGTATCCCCGCTGACTAAGTGGGGAAACTGAATTGGATTATGGGTCACGTGACATCAATTTTCTCGCTAAATTTAGAGCGGAAACTATATTAACGTGTAGGCCACGTGACATTACTCCACGTGATGTCAGTCTCTTTGCTAAGTTTAAAGGAAACTGCCATGGGCGTACCAACCGGGGGGGGGGGGGGCAAGGGGGAGCTCCCCCCCCCCCCCCAGTTCTCAGAGTGTTGGGGGCAAGGCATATATTCCCCCCCCCCCCCTCCCCCCCCTGAAACAGCCGCCACTGGGCAGGGCAAATACTGGCCGGCGGCGCCCAAGGGATACCACGGGCACCCCCACCCCCTCCGGCACTGGGGGAGGGGGAGGATCTGGTGTCTGGTTGGTCAACACCTCCTAGAAGAGAAGGCCGTAGCGCTCTTCTCGTGACGTCGCAAAGGAAGGCCATCGGGGGCGCGCGTCGAAGCGAATGCAACGCGCGTAGATCGACCGTCGTAACGCGTTTTTAGTCACATACGCGTGTCATATTAGCTAAAATGAAAGTTGCACATTGCAACGGGTCTAGAAAACATTTTATTACACGAGGAAAATATTACAACGCTAAATAATCGGTACGAAATGGCACGAGGTATGCGTACAAGACGTCTATAAAAAAATGTGATTGTTTTAAGTAGAAAACATTGAGTCATGCAATTATTGTTGTAGGAATGCATATCTTATACAGAAATACTTTGACAAAATGGCGAGACACGCAGTGATTTGGAAACAGCAAAACAGAACAGTTAAAAATCAGGTAGACGTAGTCAACGCGGACAAGGCAAGACAAGTGTTTCTCTCGATCATGTAAGCGACGTTATCGCGTGCAGTCACTGAATTCTTGCATCATACCCCGGCCACATGGCAAAATGAATGCAATTTCCATCGAATGACATTGTGGGGTCGACAAATCCGCTTGCGGCGCTCGTATAATCACTCAAGACCGCGAGCTGATTAAATCCTATATCACTGAATGAAAATATATTAACTTTTCCGTGTGGCAGGGGTACTAAACTTTACTTAGTCTACTCATTTACTTCTCCCTATGGGGCTCGAGCTGCCTTATAAACAACACATAACTTATTTTGTATATAATAATACTATTACCTTACTACAGTTAAGATTCTAGTTTAAACGCGGAAAAGGCAATAAAATAACTTTAGTATAAATAAACACAGAACCACGAACAACGCACTTCCAATAATGACACAAACTTGTTTTTCGCCTTCCAGTGAAAACTAGATTAGCGCGCATATTTACAAATGTCGACGCAACTGCACACAAATCATGACAAAGAACAAAACGGCAATCTATCATGCGATTAAAAAAAAAATTGCAGCATCTTACTTGCGTCCTACATGACCAAGAAAGTCCGTAAATAAGTTGTTTCTCACCTGTCGATCGTATCCATACGTCCCACAATATCCGTGACGTACACATTTGAACACGAACTCCAAGGAGCCTCTCTCTGTCGAGAGAGGTCTATCGATTAATCGACCAGTCTTCGTTGGCTAGTTGTCACACATGTCACTCAAAACGAAGCAGGACTTGTTTCACGAATCCACGTAAATGCCGTAGTATCAAGCGAACACAAAAAAACTACCCGAGACTACGGTGATGACAGAAGTACGACGGGAAACAAGTCTCAAAAGTACCACACACGAGAGCAGCGGCGACGAAAGGCTTGACGTTGTCGACCCATCTCTTGCTCGTGTGCGCTCCCTGCGACAATGACTGGATTTCTTTTCGGTATCCTTCCCTTCTGAGATGTCTCAGCGTTCGTTTTCAGACAGTCAGCAGCTCACACACAACGTAAATTTACCAGAATCGGAGCCATGTGGCATCGGCAGCATCGGAGCCGGTCCTTTCGAAAAGTGTGGGGTGCTGCGGAACTGCACGTAGTCCCGCGGTTACGGGGATACTCCTAAATATAAATTTGGTACTCTCAACCTTGGTAACGCGTTGTATATTAGGTTTATATTATATAGATAATAAATCGTACAAGACTGCGCCTTTAAAACGTATATTAATGCCGGATAAACGCGCATGAACACCACCGCGCCGAGGTCCATTTTTTTCACGTCGATAGCGTATTCTCACGTAGTTGCGCCATGGACTTCCTTCCTCCGCCATTGTGACGTACCCTCTCAGAGTGCTCTGGCCTTCTTCTCTAGGAGGTGTTGGGTTGGTTCCCCGTCCCCCTCTCAAATACAAGTTGGTACGCTACTGGAAACTGCAGAAACGGACGAACGTAGACATTTTTGGGATTGGGGGTAGGATTAAAAAGCATTTCATGCATTAAAAAGAAACTTCATTTCAGAAGCTAGACCAAGTAGTACACAAGATAGAATATCTGTGGGCCGCACATCTGCAATATATACACCACTGGCCCTGAATCTATTCTAAGCAAATTGCCTCTTTTAGGACATGTGATATACAGCACTAAAAAAGTAGTCGTTTTAAATATCTTCTAGAATCATGGTTTGTTCTTCTGAATTCTGCTATAATGCAAAATCCACTCGAAATAGTTTGGATTCATGTGATTCCTTCAAGGTAATGCTCTGGAAAATGACCGACGATCTTTCTATTTTTTTTTTTTTTCAGTTTTATAAAATACAATTGTGTGTGTGCGATGGGAGGTGTGTTGTCACCTCTAGATTGAAATCAGTATGAATTTAGAGCAATACTCATTGAGCGGGGGAGCATTTTTATCAATATCAAGCTATATGTGATTTTTTTTTTCGTACAGTGATTGCACAATTTCACGTCAACATCGCTTGTTTTAATTTACAGCCTAGAGAAACATTAAGAAAGTAGTTTATAAAACACTTGTCTTCTGTAAACTGAAAACTTTACAATATTACAGTTGTAAAAAATAATTATTGAGTTGAGGCAATCTAATCATTAAGGCGGTTCATTTAAAATTATGAGAGCCAGGTGTGTACAAATAAAACTTCAAAGATTGTCTAAAACATTCATCCTTCTGATAGCTCTTTGACCTGTCTCAGTGTCTCCTTCTGGATCAGGTCGCTGGTGGTTTTTAGCTTGGGTAGGGTAGTTGTTACCCCAGAACGAAATGTCCCTTTCCCAATTTACGCGTTGACCTGCTGAGTCGGAATCACATAGAAACGATGGCTTTTTTGTTTTGATTTGCTAAGTTGCGAAACCCTTAATTCAACTAAAAGTATCAATTTCAGTACCTGGAAATAGCTTTCACGTCCATTCTAAGAGGTGCACACTTTCTATTGCCACGTATAAGCATTTTGCACGGAAGCGACAGTGCTGAAAGAACTCGCATCTGCTTTGTGTCGAAGGTATGTTCGTTATTCATAAAGGAAAGTCACGAATTAGGTTTCGACGCCAGGTTCTACCTCAGTTTAGTGTGCAGAATCAAAAACAAAGCATTACAGTGAATTTAATATTTTCATATTAAGTGGACTAAAAAAAATTGATACGTCGATTCATCGATCAAATCGTCCTATAGACCTTTTCATCTCAGTAAATGCCTGACCACCGGATAGAGGACGCTGACGTGCTTCGCCCCATTAGGTTGCTTTAATTTGGCTGGTTCCGGTTTCAACATGCATCCGGCTGTTGCTCTTTTATATAGCTTTTGCTTAATTTTGTGATACAATTGTTTCCCTTGTAGCACACAACCAATGAAACAGTGGTAGAGCCGCATTGAGGACTACAAGGTGTTTTTGAGCCTAAATTGCGGGATTTTTTACGAACTCCTTTGATGTATCTGGTTATGGTCGGTGGCGAAACGCCTAAACTGATGTACAGGAAAGATTAACATCGTCTACGGCCGTACTCGATGACACTAGTTTCCAGAAAAATAAACTAATGAAGATATTAGCACAGGAATATGAAGATCATCGACAGCTTGATTAGCAACGTGCTGAGTCGGGCAGAACAGATGAGCTCGCGAGTTTACTACTCATTGTTTGGTTTTCATGGACACCCAACTTATAGTGAACTTTGCGGAATAAAAATGAAAGACGTTTACAACTCTCTGTAATGTGGAATTAGAACGTAGCTCTTAAAGAGAAGGAGGGGAGGGTGTGCTCCCTCCCTCCTCCCTCGTGACATCACCCGTGGAGTGATGTCACTCGTTGCGTCACTCGTGGAGGCCTCGTAAAGATCATGACCTTCATGTGACCTTCACTATAAACGTCGTTACTTTCGTCGTGACCTTCACTAGTGACCTACATTTGACCTTCACTGCTAAGGTCGTGACCTTCGTGACGTCACGTATGACGTCATTATGGGAAACGTCCCATAATGCAACACGCGGTTACGTAAACGGCGACAGCGACGCCGCTCAATCCAGAAACAGACGCCTAATGGTACGTTTACACCTCAAAAGAAATCCGCTGCCGCGGGAGCGGATCCGCTCCCGGCGGCGGCGGCGACGAGCTGGTTGTGTTTACATCTATTTCCTTCGAACAGTGGCGGCAGCGCCGGCTGCGGCAGCGGTTCCCGTAACGTCTCGTCAAATATGACGAGAAGGCGCGAGAGTTTCCGCCTCGGCTCTCTCTCTCCCGGGCGTTGCTGCTCCCGGAAGAACGAGTACTCATGACGTAGGCAGCGTCGCGCTGCGCAAGAATGTCACATCCGGTCAGCGAAACGCCTGGTTCGGCGGCAGAAATAGATCCCCGCCGCGTTTTCCGCCCAGCGTTTCGCCCCAGCGGCAAAAGCTGGGCGGATTCGCTGGCGGATCCGCAAGTGTAAATGTACCATAAGAGCTGCGCTCTAAAAAAAGGTCTCGTAAAATGACGCAGATAATTTATATTAAAAAATAACATTGTCTCGACCTGTTTTTTTTTTTTTTTTTTTTTTCAGAGAGTAATTTTTAGACGCTTGTTTCCGGTTTCAGCGGCGACGCCGTCGCCGTCGGCTTAACCGCGCGTAGCATTATGGGACGTTTCTCATAATGACGTCACATGCGACCTACGTCGGTAAAATTTTCCTGCTAATTTTGGCGGAAAATTTTCTCGCTACATTTAGCGGGAAAATGTTTCCGAAAATTTAGCAGGGAAATTTTCCCGCTAAATTTAGTGGGAATCCTTTCTAGCTAGATTTAGCGGGGAATTTCCCGCTAAATGTAGCGCAGAAATTTCCCCGCTAAATCTAGCGTAAAAATCTGCCTACTAAAACTAGTGGATAAATTTCCCCACTTAATTTAGCGGAACATTTCGCCTTTAAGTAGCGGAAAAATTCCCCACTAAATTTAGTGGGAAAAAGTTTCCGCTATATTTAGCGAAAACATTTCTGCGCTAAATTTAGCGGGGAAAATCTTTAGCTGGAAAAATTTCCCGCCAAGTTTAGCACGAAAAAAATATAATTACCATTGTCACTGCGCATGTGCCAAGCCCAAACCGCGTTTTGGATTGGCCAAGAGAGACAATGCCATTTCCTTGCGTACGCTAATATAAAACTCGCTTCTGTTTAGATCTCTGTAGCAGTTCCTTACGCGGAAAGTCACAATCCTTGTGGCAAATAAGGTGAATTGAAATGGTTATTTAAAGACAATCACTAAATCACTTAAAAGACTTGCCGAAATGGGACCGAGCACGGTATACATTTTTTAAACGTTTTTTTTTTAACTGAATGACCAACCGAATGTTTACATCGCAAAAAATATTGAGAACCTCGTCCATATGCAGGTGTGATTTTGTGAACAAACAAGTCGCCTGCTGTTGACGTACCATTATTTCTACCCTCAGATAAAACGCAAGTTAAACGTTCGTTGCCTACCTCCTCCACGAGTTCCCTCACATAATCAACAGAAACTGTTTTTGATCAGTTATCAATATAAATGACGATACTGTCAGGAAACACAGATAGTCTCTTTGCGCGGACTATTCTTCACAGCCTTCGATCCTAAATGCGCGATATAAATATACGCTCTTCTCACTGTAAATGTTCCGCCACTATTGGTAAACAAGCCTCAGTTTTCATAAGGAATTGACCTTTGGTCTCTAGTGATGTCTTACTCATCCACATAATCAATGCGGCTCAGTGCTAACGCTGATTCCTCTGCCTCAACCTCACACGCATTCGGTACGGCGGCAGTGAAAAAAGCCAGATCGTGCTATGAAGTGAACACACTCTGAGAAAAGTCCGTGCGTCTACTTTCCCGCACAACGCTCGGAGAGCCAATCACCGCAATTTACGGAGGCGGCTCAGCGTATGATGATGCCGATGCATCGCTTAATGTCACAACTCATCATCTCAGGCAGCTCGGACTCACTGTGTCGGGCGGAAAAACTCGGGCGCTCATCTACGCCCCGCGTTCGGCCTCATTCCGACCGACACTGCTCATCGAGGGGCAACCGATCATCCACGAGCAGAAGGTCACATACCTGGGCCTCGTCCTGGACAGGAGGCTGACGTGGGGGGCAGCGGTAGCGAGCGTAGTCCAAAGAATGCGGCGCCGCATGAACACCCTGCGGTCGCTCGCCGGCAGCACTTGGGGGGCATCCCAGAACATGATGCTCCAACTACATCAGGGACTGGTGCTGTCGGTGGCGCTCTACGCGCTGCCGCTGCTCAGCCTCAACACCTCACAGGCAGCAAACCTCGAGACAGTCCACCGGATCGCACTTAGGATCTGCCTCGGCATATCCAGGTCGGCGGCGTCCATCCCGACGTACACGGAAGCTGGAGCCAACACCGTCAGCAACCATCTCCAAAAGCGCGCACTTGGGCACCTCATCCGCATTTCCACCTGCGAGTCCGCGGCACCGCTGCTGGCACGCATTGCGGAGAGGCCCGAGTCGCGCTTGGGGCAGCTTCTGTGCGTTTTGGGGGACGTCGCAGGCCCTGCACCGGCGGTCACTCCCCTCCCACCATTGCACTCCGACCCCCATCCACTGACTGTCCACCTCCGAGTCGACGGGATGGGCCCTCGACGGAGGACGGCCGACGTCGTGGCCAAACAGCTGACGGAGGACCACATCGAGCGGCACCACCCCGGCTGGGCAAGGGTGTACACCGACGGCTCCGTGCGGCCCAGCGACGGCTCGTCGACGGCGGCTGTCTTTGTGGAGAGGGCAGACCTGGGCGTGGGCGAACGGTTCGCCTTCCACGCCACCAGCACCACCACGGAGCTGGCGGCGATCCTTCTGGCGCTGCGCCTGATCCACTACAAGAGCCGACGCCCGGACAGCTGGCTGCTGCTCTCCGACTCCCAGGCGGCCCTGTCTCAGCTGTACGGGCTCGAGGGGGCATGCCCCCTCGCTCGGGAGATCGCTGGTGAGGCTCTGCTTCTCGGCGGCCTCGGCCACCGCTTGGCGTTCCAGTGGGTCCCGAGCCACTGCGGGATTCCTGGCAACGAGCGCGCGGACGCCCTGGCGGACCGGGTCCATGACGCCGCCGAGTTCCGGACGTCGGACGTGGGCCCCTTCGCCGACGCCAAGCTTCTTATCGCACGGGAGGCCGCCGCAAACCACCCGGACGAGCGGTACGCGGCCGGGGACCGACCGGCGAAGCCCCCTCGGGGCACGGGCCGTCCAGCCGCCGCAGTCGTCCACAGGATCCGGACGGGGTGCGCCCTGACGCCGGCACGGATGCATCTCCTGCGCAACGAGGCCGACCCGGAATGCCCGACCTGCGGAGAATGGTCGGATCTCGACCACCTCCTCCTGACCTGCCCGGCACACGCTGACGCCCGGGCGGCCATGACAACATCCCTCGCCGCACTGGGGCTGCCCTGCAACACCACAGAACAAATACTGAGACCCAGGGGCGACCGGCGCGGCAAAGAACGCGCGCTCAGGGCCCTACTGACCTTTCTGGAAGAAACCCGGCTCCTGTGGTCCCTCTGAACTTCCTCCTGGCGCCCGCCGACTGCGGAGCGGGGCCCTGACGGCTGTGCTCAGTCGTGCCCTGGACGCTCGCTTTGGCGCGCACCTGCCGCGTGCTCGACGAACGCGCCCGGACTCTGGCGCGGATGGACTAGAGTGGGACCTCCCACCACACGACGTGGTCGCCCCGGACGATTGCTTGATCGCCGGACACCGCGCCGTGCCAGCCTCCAGCGCTGGACCCCCAACTCCCCCCGCCCCCCATCCCCGGCCACCCGGTATTCGATGCAACTAAATTAATCCCCCCTCGCGCGTACTCCGACATGCCCGCCCCCCCTCCCCTTCTACAAATCTATTTCTATCTCCCCCCTCCACCCCCAACCTTTTTCCCCACACCCCCCCTCCCCCCGAGAGCCAGTGACCAAGCGCCCGGTGCGCAACCACTATTGGCCCTCTCCTCCCCCCCCCCCCCCCCCCACCATCTTTCACAACGCTTAGAAGAAGAGAAGAAGACTGCATTTTTTTTTTTTTTTGCCTAAACATATGCGTCGGCATCGTCATTTGCTGAGCTGCCTCCGTAAGCTGCGGTGATTGGCTCTCCGAGTGTTGTGCGGAAAAGTAACGCACGAGCTTTTTTAGAGTGCAGCAGAAGTGGCGCACATTATGATGTACAATTAGGTAGTAGACGTAAGTATCGAACTACACCTTACGAAGTAAGAAAGCGCGGTGAAACGAGACGAAAAACCCGAATACAACGCATCCGCCATGGTGCGGAGGGAAGAGAAAAGCAACAGGTTGAAGCAACCTCATGGCGGCCGCGTCACGTGATTACAAGATGTCAGCTACAATGTGACAGAGGATAAAAAAACTTTTAGCCATTTATTTATTTATTTATTTATTCAATACACCCTTCAGCGCCCAGAGGCATTACAGAAGAGGGGGGGGGGGGGGGGGGGCAGAGGAAAACAATAAACGAACTCTAGGTTTGTGGCATAAACTTTGCTAGGGTAAAGAACAAGAAGAATAGTAAGCTTTACACAATTATTAATACATTTGACATATCAGGAGATAAGGTACAGGCACTCTTCAATAAGTCTGGAAAAAAACACATTGTTGGATAGTACCATGACAAGCGACTCGGGTAGACAGTTCCATTGATGAGGGGTAAAAGGAAAAAAAAAAGAGTGTTTAAAGATATTAGTGCGGCACGAATATTCGCGAACCTTATTCTGATGATCTACCCTGCGTGATATGAAGTGAGGCAGCTGAAGGAACGATTCCCTGTTTATGCCCGTTTTGTTATTATAAATGTTATGAAATAGTTTTAAACGTAAAGCGAACCTTCCGCATTTTAGCGGCTGCCAACCAAGACAGTCTTTTAGGAGACTCGACCTTGCAGTATAATCATAATTTCCGCGGTCACGAATCTCGCTGCTCTGTTCTGAACCCTTTCAAGGTCGTCACACAGATACTATATCTGGGGGTCTCAGAGTACACAAGCATACTCAAGAATGGGCCTTATATTTGTCAAATACCATGTCTCCTTAACTTTGGGAGGGCAGTTTCTGAAGTTGCGTCCAAAAAAATACAACATACCAGTCGCTTTAGCGGTTATTTTGTTAATATGGAACTGCTAAGATAACCGCTCTGTAAAGGTTGTCCCAAGATATTTTATCTCTGGACTTACGGTCAGTGTAGTGCCATTCAAGCTGTATGAGAAAAGCAGCGGTTTAGTTTATTTTGTGAAGCGCACATGATGACATTTATCAATGTTTAGATTCGTATGCCAACTTTCACACCAGTCTGAAATGCGGTATATATCCCGTTGCAAAGCAGTGCTATCATCGAAGTTCTGAACTGTTCGATATATCACTCAGTCGTCGGCATAAAGACGAATGCTTGACTCTATGCCCATGGTAATGTCATTTATGAATATGAGAAATAAAAGGGGACCTAGAACGGATCCCCGCGGGACACCCGAAGTGACGTCCACATATGTAGATTTTTTACTGTTTACTACTACGCACTGCTTTCGCTCAGTAAAGTGATCTCTTAGCTACAATAACACATTAACTGGAATATTTAATGAGGATAATTTAGGTAAGATTAATTCGTGTGAGAGTCGAACGCTTTTTTAAAATCAAGAAAAACAGAATCCACCTGAGAACCTCTATCATACGATAGAGCTTCTCACTTTCCACTTTGGTGAAGAAGGAGCACCAGCAAAGCAATGGCCGACCGCAAGTCGGCAAACCAGAGTGGAAAGGCTCGAAAGGTTGCTCCATCTATGAGCGACGACGGCAAGCGGACAGGTGGCAAACACAACACCCTGGACAGCTACCGCCATCTATGAGCAATGGCGGCAACCAGAGTTTTGTGTCGACATTTCTTTGCGGGGGACACGAACCTGGGGAAACTAGCCCTTAACAGCTCCGCTGTAAAAGGTCTTATAACGCAACAGACGCGGACGTCCCTTCTCGCGTGGCCTTTGCTGGCACGCGCGGGCTTGCCTCTTAAGGCTCAGTTACACTCCGACGTTGAGCTCAGCGAACAGAGCGTAGTGCTAATAATGTGCCTTTCATTGGCCGGCGAGCAGAAACTCGATATCGGCGACCAATAATATATCTGTAAGGGCGCTGCGCTATGCCGCGTTTGCTACGCTCGACGTCGGAGTATACCTGAGCCTTTAGCGTCCCCACGTCCTCCTTTTGTAGATTTTGTGTTTTCTTCTTGTTGTTGCCGACGCCTTTCGCAGCTGGCAAAGCTCCTTCGAAGCGTCCTCAGCGTCTCCACGAGCTCTCTCCATTCTCTTTTATGCGTCGAAAAACAGAAAGAGGGGGAAACCAGAGCGCGCGCAAACGTCAAAACGCCGATATCTGGTTGGAATGATCAGTGGGTAGACGCCAGGCTGGCTGCCCTTTTCTCTACTCACAGTTCGGACGCTTTTGATTGTCAAACGTCGGAGTTTAGCGTTCGCGTTCTAACGCGTTCTAAGAGTGAGTAGAGACAAACTGAGCTAGTTTTACGCCTACCCACTAATCATTCCAGTCAGAGCTCGGTTTTCTGGCGCTTACGCGCCCTCTCGTCTCCATCTCTCCCTCAATTTCTCAGCGCGCTTGCTTTCATACCTTTTGTCATCCGGAGCACTCTTGGCAGCTGGCCAATTCTCACTATGGCACGGGATACTAGTGACGTGACGTTGACCGGGAAATCTGACTTTGTTTGCGTAAGAATGCAATACGCATTAAAAATTTAATGAAGCTATCCTGCCTATGAAACCCGGAGTACTAGGTGCGCACTTCTCAAAGCCCCACTGGTTCACCGCTCGCAGCCGCAGCAGCCACGGCGGCAGCAGCCGCAGCAGCGCTGGCCGACCGACGCGGCCGCCAGTCGTCGCCCCGGCCCGACAGCCGGCACGTGCAGCACCGCTGGCGTCTGCACGAGGACCTGTGCAAGCACTGGCTCATGGACAGCTGCACGTGGCCCCAGTGTAACAGACACTGCCCGCGCATGCTCAACCCGCTCACGGGACAGGAGGTGGACTTCCTAGACCTGCTGCGCTCCTTCGGCCTCGACATGGACGCCGTCGCTTTGGCGCTTGGCGTAGACCAGAAGGCCCTCGGGGCCATGGACCACGACACCCTGCTCCAGCTGCTCACGCAACACGCCGTGTAGTATCGACGGCACCTAGACAAGGCCCACTTACTGTCCCCATGACGTCACGCTAAAGTCGCTATCACACTGCCCATACATCGTATACAAAAGACGCGCTTTTCGCTGCGCACATGATGACAGAACTGTCACGACGCTCGAGACCGTATCTGCAGACTGTATTTTGAACAATGTATTAGCGGTCTGACCACGCTTAATGGTACAATAACGGGCAGCAGGGCTGTTGGTTCGCTCCCTCTTAGACATTTGTTATCGTACTCGCGCCGCCTTGTTGGCGCGGTCATTAGCAAGCTCTGTCTTGACATCTAGTGTTATGTTTAGCGCTGTGGAGAGGGGGCAGTGATATAGGCCTTGTATTTTGGTGATATTGATAGTGGTCACCCGCTGTCCCCTGTGGGCTTCCACCGGACCTGGTCCGACTGGAAGCTGTGGGGATGGTCGAGGTTATTAATGTACGAATTATGGCACAGACGCTCGGGTCCAGTGGCGTTGTAAGGAATTTTTTTAGGGGGGCTAAAACTGAAAATTGCGCGTCCATATTGTAGGATCGGCTGGATTTCGGAAGGCCGGAAAGAGGGGGGGGGGGGGGGGGGGGGTGCTGAAGCCCCATAAGCTTTTCCCTTGGCTACGCCACTGCTTGAGACGAAGGTTTGATGCCGCATCTTTTACCGTTGCATGCAGAGTTCCTTAGATGAATTATCAGATTGGGATGTGTTTAGAGCGAGAAAAGGGCACCGGAACATGTAAAGATAAAACAAACTCTTAAGGGTGTTTAACGCACACGATGTTACTGAACACGCGAAATCGGTTTTCTACGTATAACGCCTATTCGCGCCTTCAAACATGTAACGAAACTACCTGATGCTGCATCTTTAGAAGCTCGAGGACTGTTTTTCACGTTCGACGTAAAATCAATTCGCAGAAAAAGCTTAATTTTATGGGTGCATCTTGTAGGAGCCGGAAACCCATGTCTACTCATGAATCAGCCAGAATCATGTCTTCGAGCACCCAGAATGGTGGTCTCTGAGTTGCCACTGCACAGATTGGTTTATTAGGTGAGGGGAATTGCAGCATAAGAGCTGCGCTCCATCCCTTTTAGAAGCTCACCTAAACTTCTTTCTTTGAGGCGGGGGCACAAATGTCTCAGATGACGCCGTGCCAGGCGGTGTGACCACCTCAGACGTTTCAATACCCGCATCTAATGCGAGGTTTACTGAATGGCAGCCGGAGGGGCAGATTTTTAGAAATGCCGATAAGCCGCGCGCTAAATGTTGATTTCTTTTTTTCTCGCCAGCACGTCAAAACCCAGCAGTGGAAATAATGCACTGAGTCAGGAGGTACTGCTTTGTTTTATTAATTCGCTATACAGCTCGGAAACTACGCGAGATGTTGAAACAGTTTCAAGGCATGAGATACATATTAAGGTACATGGGGTCGCGCACGAATCTTGAAGAAGCGTCCAAGTTTCCTTCCCGAAATTTCACATTCGTATTGCGTACTAAACACTGTAATGACAAATCATGTCGACTCCCGCAAGAGGGCATGAGGTCTAATATATTCATATTCACAAAAAAAAAAAAAAAAAAAAAAAAAAACGTTCTAGAAAGGTTCTTTGCAACAAAACTGCAAAGACACGGCGGAGGTTGCGCGTAAATTCGCTTTCATATATTTAAGCTATCGTGAAATATATGTGCATATGTTGCTAATTCAACATATGACTTCAACAGATGATTTAACAGTCTTTTATTTTGTTTTAAGTTTTTCTCCAGCGTCAAGACTTCATGGCCGCTGTGCTTCATTGAAATGCTGCAGATATGTTCATTTGCAAGACCTACAAACCTTAAAATCGTTTTGTGATCAAGTTGGCGACCAGATCTGCGTTTTTAAATGTTTATTTATGCTAAATCATGTTAAGAGCTGTTAATAGGAAAATATTTATATATACGAGTAGTTGACACCTTTTTATCTTGAAATGTCCATTTTTATTGTATATCCAGTCGCAGTCATATGTAATGAATTGCAGATCATGAAACCGTGCACATTCGAGGAGCTATCGTAAAATGTTAGCCTCCTTTTGAAACAAAAATGAACATCCCTAGCACAAAAATATTATTTTCTCTTACATGATTCACAAAGTTTACACTTACCGGTGACTAAGAAAAAATGGGTAGTATCAATTCGGTGAAAGATTGGTCCCTAGCGAGTTCATGCGAACTCGGCTCATCTCTTTCCTTTTAATGAAAAAAAACGCACTACTTATCCACTACACAGTCATATAAGACTTTCATTCGAAGTGACTGCGCCAATTTATACGGGTTAATGGTGTAATGTACAAAGCCATATCATACCTTTGGTCGCGCGCTCACACTCACAGTTCGCTCATTGCCAGACCAGCCTAAGAAAGTTTTCTCTGTTAGAGAAGAATACGACAGGAGAAGTTAAGTACGCCGGTGTTCAGAAGAAAAAAAAAGTCCGATTCCGGAAGCTGCCCGATGTAATCAGCGTCAGAATAATGACTTTCAGCTGTACATAGTACGTGCCTGCTCCGTAGACTTGTTCAACGTTTTGCGTCTGGTATCTTTGCTGGATTTGTGTGTCTAGGCAGACGTCACATTTATATTTAATAAGTTTTCAGGTGTATTATTTGCAGCATTTCGAACATGCTTTAGTACTAATCGGTTTATGACAGAGTTAACATCAATGTATAGTTTAACAGGATGGAAGCGTCGGGTGCTAACAGTTGACGTGGGCTTGCATGGGAGGAACCGTGGTTTGTACAATTTTAAATCTTAAAACTTGTTCCATAGAAATCCTTCGGTTCTCTGATTGTGGTTCGAGCATATTTTCTTGAATTCTAGCTGAAATGTTTCAACACAAGGCAGTATGTGATGTATTTGTACACTTTAAAGGTTAATGTTACATGAGGCTTTTTGGCATATCAGTGCTGACAAAATATAAAAAAAAAACATTTTGGGTTTAGTTTTCTGGAGCCGAAATAATCAAAGAACTTAACTTTACTTTTAGGCGGATATATAACAATAAGTTCTTGTGTATGCGTTGACTCATTAGCAATGGTGTATGCAGAAATGCCGTAAAATCAAGCAGGGTTAACTGTTACCTCATACATAGCCCCGTAAAACGTAACATGAAGCTATCAATCGACAGCTTAGTATGAACAGGTAAATAGGTTATTACAAATAATAGCTAGTATTAATCGTCCCGAAGACATTAGAAAATGCAAGCAGTTGCCTTCATGCAAAATCTTATATGTATAATACGTATCTTGGTCACAGAAACGCATACGATAAACTAATATCATATAAGAGCATGAAAGAACCTTATAAAAACATATAAAACATTATAAGAAGTAATAAAAAACTTCTTATCAGTTTCTTATAACTTCTTATTTAATCTTATATTGCTCTTATAAGGTTCTTGTATGCTCATATGATCTTATTTGATCGTGTTAAGTAGTGATGATGCAATTGTATGTGCAGTAAATTACAGTGCAGTCCCATTAGTCTTACACAAATAAATTCTTTCTTCTGGGCATAAGCAGTTAAGCGTTTTGATTACCCGAACAATCTTCAAAAGTAACGGTTCGTCCCAAAATCTTTTTTTTCGTTTTATTGAAGATTTGTATGGATAAAATAAGCCTTCAGGAAAATCTTTAGGGATTTCTGCATGCCTCCTTAACACTGACATGTAGATTTTTCTTGACGCTATCGAATAACATAGCGCTGTGAACGGTACAGTGAATTCGGGCGTTTAAACACAATTTTTCCACGACTGCACAAAAAGTTACGGATCCCTTATTTTTAAATAATAATGTTGCTCATTGACACATCCTTAGCCAAATTAGCCGAACTGTTTGCCTCTATTGTTGCAGGCAAAATCCAATCGCTTCTATAATATCCAAACAAGCTTTTTGGATGGAGGCAGAAGTTTTGCTATTGGTTGTGATGTGTTCAATATTCTATCGCAGGTGTAGGCGAGTGGAATTATTGCAAATATTCTAGACTAACAGACGTTTCGAAATGGTTTAGAATGTGAAGTTTCCACATTGTACAGAAACTGTATTGTCACGCAATTTTCGTTTACTGAAAATTAAAGGAATTTTGACGGGAACAGTAGACGGAAGATAAAGCACTCGACTGGCAGTTTTACTGAGCAGTTTCTTAGTCTCAGAACCGCATATGTGTGTGCTATGATCGTGATAAAGTGTTTTAGGGGAAATATTTGATATTTCCAGTGTTACAATAGTGAAAGTTGAACCCATTTCCTCACAATTTGATGCACTGACATTAGATGACTTCAAAAAAAAAAAAAAAAGAACAAAATAAATAAATTTTGAAATAAGTATTCACAACGCGCATGTTATATTTTGCAAAAGTATTTTGTAAGTATTTTGCAAAAAAAAACTGATTTATGATTGTTTTCCGCTTTGAGACTTCTGGAAATAATTCGAGTTTTAGGCGTGACATCAGGACAACTTTGTCTTTATCTTTCGATTTTATTTTTGCCGCCTCTGAATATACTATATGGAGTGAAACGGGTATTATGCACTTATTTTTTTTCCTGTTTTGTCCCTGTGTCTGCCCCTCTACACTATTAGAGCTCAGGGCTTCATTGACTATGTAAAATAAAGATATGTAAATAGGAACCCTTCCCAACCCTGATTGAGTCATTTTTGTTTACTCTTCGGAGTGTTAGTTACTGAACATAGAGTACACGCACCCTATACTCGGGGACGACTTTTCTTGGCAATGTAGGCACAGGTACGGGCACGCATAGCCACCCATTTTGAGCGCAGATCAAAGCTGTGCGCGCGGTCTCCTTTTCTTCTAGCCAATGCAAAGAAAAGTTCTCACCAAGTCTAGCGGACGATACATTGCGGAGCGTAAGTTCGTCTGCGGTGACGTCAGAACGACGCCGAGCTCTCATTGGCTTTGATTGAAAGGATAGTGGCTAGACCTGAATTCTAGATGCCTCGAGGTCTACCCACTATGTTGCTTTTAATATTTTTATTAGCCAATAATAGCTTGACGTTCTGACATCATCGCAACCCCTGTGCAAGAAGCAGACGAACTTACGCTCCGCATTGTATTATATTTGTCCGGACAGTTTGGGACACCGAGTCTGAGGAAAAACTTCCTCTAGGCCGACCGAGCCGCTAGCTCACAGGGACGCGACAGCGTGACTAAGGTCCCCCGGGAACGGCCTCAGCCGGCGAAGGTCAGGATCGGGTCAAGACGCATCACCGGCTGTCGCCGGGAACCGGCTCCCCCCACTCCGTTAAGTGGCTCCTAACAAACTCCCCTCATTGCCACGAGAGTTCAAATCTTGGGAAATCGAACAACCCGCTTTCCCTAAAAGGAGGGCGAGGAGGATAAAGCTGGCGTTATCTGTCGGCCCGTTATTCAACTATTTATTTTGGTTTCGATTTCACTTTCCAACGTTAGAGTACGTTCCGGTATACAGCGTTCTTGTTTTAGTGTCTGCTATTTGAGCGTTTTCATACGTTTCAGTACACGCTAAATCATAATAAAAATGTTCGCTCGTTAGTAATATAAAATGTATTGTTGCGAAGCGCAGGGTATATATTCATATTTTATTAAATCATCAGAATTGAACTCTGATATTCCGCGTGGCCCCGAATCCTGAACTGAGCGCATAAATCGGCCTGGCAACGTATCGCGATACAATTTACCACAGATGTACCCGAAAAAAGCAAAACCATAAAATCAAAATTTAAAAAAAAAATCTTAGCTGATTGAAAATTTAATTAAAAGACGGTAACTGATTTTTCCCTACCTACGGCGCCCGTCTGCTATCCACGCACCCTCTGACTGAAGCAACAACTGACAGATGGCGGCAGTGCAACCCCCCCCCCCCCTCCCCCCCTCGTCAATTTAGAGAGTTTGTATTACGAACAGGGCTGGGCAGTATCGCGTTACAAACGTATCGCGATAGAATTTAAGGTAAACTTTCGAGTATCTGTATGTCTGTATCGAGATACATTTGAAAAATGTATTTGTATCTCAGTAGTGACATACATTTACAATGTATCGGTGTATTGCGATACTTTGCCAGACTTAGAAATATCGTTACATTTGTTTGGCGTTCTTACGATAAATTTAAAAGATAAAAACATCTGTCCGGTGCAAGGTGCTTCAGAATGTATATGGAACCTGCCCTATAACATGACCCATTAGAATCACAAACAATAAAAAAAAAACTGGTTTAAAGAAGGTTACTTGCAAGAATAACAGATAACCTCCTCTCACAAAGCCCTCCACTCTTTCCAATTTAGCAGAGCGAACGCTGTAAAGAAGTTGAGTGCAGAAAAGGTACGGCTCTGTTGTCCAATCTCCCCACACTGTGGGTGCATCTACGTGAACACACGTTTGGGGCAGTGTGGGATAGCAGTACGATGTATATTTTGTGGATACTCATAGAAATGCGTTATATGATCCCATGTCTGGACCTGGAAAGTATGGTAACTGTCCCATGGCAATAATTTTCATGTGATGCCAGAAGGAGCATCACATGAAAATTGCTTTATATGGGGTGGGTACCCTATCTACCAGACCCAAACACGGGATCATATAAAGCAGTCTATATATGGTATATAAGGAATTGGGCAGATATGGATATATAAGGAATCGGGCAGATATGGGTATATAAGGAATTGGGCAGATATGGCTATATCCATCCAGATATGGCCTGATTGTGCATATCTGGCCATATCTGCCCAATTCCTTATATATCCATATCTGTATTTTTTAATATAAGTCCAGATATGACATTTCTGTAAGGGTGACACAGAAGCACATAAGACGACAGTTTGAGATGCACCCTTATGGCAAACAGGGTTTATTTCGTGGAGACGCCCTTTGTCAAGCATGGCCCGCTGTCTTTACCATTCAGTAACTATGTGGTTCACCGGTGATGACATTTTTTTTTAGCGGCATTAATGAGAAATAAAGGTTTCGAGGGTAAGGAAAAGTCCAGAAAATGGCACAAAATGAGGAGCACAAGCATCAATTGCGCATTCGCCACGAATTTCACAAGTATTTAGGGATATTCCGTTGCATAAAAGAAAGCTACATCTCAGTATCTGTGCTTTGGACCTTAAGATACATCTATCTCAGTATTTTTATTTCCGAATATACTTTTGGGGGTATTTCTGTCCAGCCCTGACACAGAGTTTCCAACTGCTCAATCGGGGCCAGGTGATGTATAGGCCGCGTTTGACATAACGCGCTGCTTGGCGGTACCCAAAGAGTTGATCGACTGCCAATGTCCCCACCTTCCACCCGCTTTCCTCCTCGCCGCGCGACAATGCAACACATGTGCACTTGCGATCTATCTCCGCAAGAGACGTACGCTATTACATTGCAGACAAGGGTCAACTCAAACCACGGTTTGAGTTGAGCCCTCTACACAAATTAGGGTCTCCACGTCATTAGACTGGCGATGTGGGCGACTTAGTTAGTGCATGTTTATGAAATATATGAAACAGCGCGCAAAACAACAAAGACGGGAGAGAAGTACGCGGGAAAAGCGCTCTACGTTCTATGTCAGCTTATACCACCCGGTCCTGCCAGAACAGGACAACATGTAGCTGAATTACTCGAAGAACTACCTGTTTAATTTATTTTGTATCCAGTTAATGTTTTATTGGGAGCGAAAAATAAATCGTGCACTGATCATTATAGTACGTAAAAATCGCGCGCCATTTGATTCGAAAACATTGTCTGCTTTCGGCGCGACCGGGGTAAGCTGACGCCGGAGCTCCTGCCGCCATCTGTCGGTTGTCGAGCTAGTCAGAGGGAGCTTGGATAGCAGACGAGCATCGTAACGCGAAATATCGTTATCTTTTCTTTTTACTTTTTAGTCAGGTAAGTTTTCTCTTCAAAAATTTTATCCGATGCTTCCAACACCTCCCGGAACCTCTGTGGTAAATCGTAGCGCAATACGTTGGCAAGCCGATTCATGCGGTCACTTGAAAGGCTCCCCCGGGATTCGTGGGCACGCGGTAGGTATCATGATGGTGAAAGCATTTTGGAACCATACAAGATTATGAAACATGCAATAGTTGCTATAAGGCACTATGGCAAATGTCGTACTGAATTCATCTCCATTACCGGTACGATACCTGTAAAAGGAAGACCCCAGACATTTGTTCCATAGCGAATTCAATAAAGGAACCATATTGTCCCTCTTGTTACCCTTCTCCAGGGATTATTTTCATCATTATTGTCCAGCTCGCTTGCACCTTTGCATTTAATTGCATTATAATAATACATACCAGAGTGCCGGTTTTTATCTTTTTTTTGTTTTCACACTTCCCAGTTCTTGAATAGAAGATTTTTTGTGGTCAAAGAGTGTATTTCGTGGCCATGCGTTCTTAATCCCTTTTAGTGTATTTATTGTGGTGTATGATTACATGTCAGTAATTTTTTTTAAGAGTTATTTATGCATAGTTTTTGGAATTGTTTTTTTTTAAAGTGTTTTGTTTGTTTTTTGTAATCAAGCGTCAGTATTTGATTTTCTTCACGCCGCTGCTGGGTCCAGTCCTACAAGCCTCTTTTGGCTTTCGACGGACCCGCATTCTTGTATGTTGTTATGAAATACGTGAAATAAGAAATTTATTATTATTATTATTATTATCAGAATGAAACTGTCGAAAGCTTCTTAAAAAGGCATGCCGAAATATCTATTGCAGCATTTCTCTAGCTAGTCTGTCAGCCTCCTTCTTTCAAACTGGAGACGCACGAACACACTCATTAGCCTTTTCCAAGGTGTTCGTGGTGAATTCACTACAGCGCAAAAACGCATGCTACCTGTAGTGCAGTGCAAGACGACCAGGCGCACGTGAATGAGGAATTCAAATCTTGGTACTCGACAGAAAAACAACAGTCGCGGTGCTGCTTCCGAACTGAAAACGAGGGTTCCGATGTTACCGCATGGGATTGCATCTACTCCGCTACAAATTGGCGACAAGGGTTCTTGGCCGATTTCTGGAGGACGGCTGAAGGCGTTGAATGCATCGAATGAGGCATCGCAGAGGGCAATATCGAACGTATTTGGCTCTGTGGGACCAGGACATCCGATGCGGTAAAGGAGCACCTAGAACCTACCTAAAATAAGGTTTCAGGCAGCTGTGGACATCGCCGGACAGATGATGCCAACAAACGGAACTTTGTGATTGCATCATTGGGTCCCGACACGTTCAACCTGCTGCGTTCTATGGTTCAACCGAGGCAGGTCAGTGAAGTTCTTTACGCGAAATTGGCAAAAAAAAAACAAAAAAAAACACTGGACGATCGTTTTTTTTTTTTTTTTTTTTATAAAACATTTGGAGGAATTTTACCGAGCAAAGCTGTTTTCAACACGCCAGGACGAGCGAAATCGACCGAATTCCTAGCTCGCCAACGATCAGTCACTTGCAACTGCGGCTATTAAAACAAGGCCGATGCTCGCGCATGTAGGCTGTTCACGGCTTTCATCATTGGGCTTCGAGATCAACGCTTAAGAGCACGTTTCGTCCAGAAGGAAGAACCATCGATCGACACTGCTCTTAGATTCCCGGAAAGCTTCCTTCGAGCGGAACAAAACTCCCGTCAGTTGAGAAGCGCTGAAGAAGCATGTCTCACAGTTAGTAAAGTCAGAGATGTACTAAGGTCTGCTAACAAGTGTTTCCGATGCGAGAACACCAACCCTCACTGCAAGGTAAAGGACCAACGTGAAATTCAGGTAGAATTTCAAGGAAAAAGTAGTCCAGAGGTTATTTTTACTACCACGACTCAAGTCAAGTTGTTTGGGAGGATTTGGGTGAGAGCTCTGAGATCGGATCTCAAAAACTGTCGCTCTGGTAAACACAAAGGTAAGCCTCAAGGCGCTATTCACTAGGTAGTACGTGGTACTAGTCAGGAACAAGAGCTTGGTCCGTGCACGAAAATCGGTGCTCAGCTTTACTAAAAGACAATGTCATTCTGAAGTTCATCGGTCAACGAACACTACTTTTTGCATTACGCGAAGCGGTAGAGTTTGACTTGAAGACGCAAGTTGCGAATGGAGTACTGACCCCAGTGGAAACCGCGCAGTGGGCGTCTCCGATTGTCGTTATCCTGAAGGCCAGTGGTTCTGTGAGAGTACGCAGAGACTTCGGCGTGTCCGCCAATCCTCAGTGAAACGTCGCGCACTACCCGCTCCCACAGTCTGATGAACTTTCTTTTCAAAATCCAACGGAGGACAGAAGCTCTCGAAACTAGATTTGTCGGAGGCATATCTTCCCATGGAGCTGGGGGAAGATACAAAGAAGTATCTCTCCATCAGCACTCACAAGGAATTCTTCCAGTTTAACCGTATTCCTTTTTGGCATATCATCAACGCCTGTCATTTTCTAGAAGACCATAGAACAAATAACATCTGGTCTAGAAAGTGCGGCATGCTACTGGATTATAGAATCGCCACCAGAGGAACTGATGAACAGCACATAAATAACTTGTACAACGTGTTCCTACAACTCAATAGCTGCGTTCGATTTACTTGCACCTCCTGCACCGGTGCAAAGAAGTGTAGAGGAGTCTACTTCCGGCATGTGTATTGAAATACGACCTGAAGTACACCACCCTACACTTTTCTGGACCGGCGCAGGAGGTGTAAATAAATCGAACGCAGCCATTGACTACGGTGAAACTTCAAAGAAAAGAAAACGCGAGTTTCTGTGCCCAGAAGTGGGGTATTTCGGTCAGTTCTTGTCAGCGGAAGGAATACATCCACCTCACAAGAAAGTTGTAGCAATACTAAACATGCCGGCGCCGTCTAACCTTCATTACCTACGAATGTTTTGGGGCATGGTTCAATAGTATGCAAAGTATTTACCCTGGTTAGAAGATCTTGGCGCATCGCCGAACAATCTTCTCAAAAAGAGGTTCCTTGGCAATGGAGCTTGCCTAGCATGGAAGCTTTCAAATACATCAAATCTTGTCTCACATTCACGAAGACTCCTGTTCAGCTCGATCCAAGCTAGACAATGTACTTGGCAAGTGATTCGTCATTGGTTGGCGTTGGGGCGGTCACCTTACTTAAGATAAAAGGGAAAGACTGCCCAATTAAGATATGCGTCGAAAACGCAAACTTTAGCAGAGAAATGACATGCCCAGATTAGGCGAAAAGGTTTTGCCATAATATCTGGCATAAAAAAGTTTCACCATTATATGTGGCGAAGGTTGGTGTTGTATAAAGATCACAAGTCATTTACAGTGATATTTGGACCAGTCAAAGGAATCCCAGTGACTGCAGCTAAGAGGCTTCATCGATGGACCTTGATTCTACAAGGCTATTCGTACGACCTCAAGTACACCCCAAAAGCTCAGTCTAGAAACGCGGATGGGTGGTGGCGACTACATCGTGAAACCTTAAGTAAAGTTCGATGCGGAAGTTCAACATGGCGTCACCACTATTATCAGCTTAATTTCTTCAGACACTCTGGCGATCGTTGAAGAAAACATGACCAAGCTTTCATTTAGGGTATAAGACGTCACTGCAGGCACCACTAAAGACAAAACATGCTCGAGACTCTACCGCTACGTCATGGAAGGATGGCTGGCGGTTAACGCGACATCGAAATGCAACCATATGCATTGAAACAGTCAGAACTCACTGTGATAAACTGCTGTCTAGTTTGGTGCATGAGCACAGTGAATCATCCGGCGTTTTGACGGTTTTTTTTTTGTTTTTTTTTGTATACAATCGATGAAGGGCACGGAGGACAACAAGAAATTAAGAAGTTTGCCCGTTCTTAAATTTGGTGGTCAAATGTAGGCAGACATTGAGGCGAGAAGTCAGACCGGCGAAGCCTGCTCTTCAGTCTCTAATAGGAACAAAAAGGTTCCCTTACACAAGTGGAAGGTTTCAAAACGACCCTGGTTTTGGAACCAGACAGATTTCACAGAATACCAGAACACAAGCTACTTGGTGGTTATCGCCGCGTACAGATATGTGGCCTGAGTTCACGCTGATGTCGTCGATATGAGCAGAACGAACTCTGGAATTTTTCAAGGAAATATTTCTCCGTCGTGGACGGAGCAGATAGTCAGCGATAATGGAACACAAATTACTGGTGCCTTTTCTGAAGATTTTTTTACTCCAGCAAGGAAACTTGTATATTTTTAAGTCATTGTGCCAGCCGAAGTCAAAAGGGTTCGCAGGAAGCTTCGTAACGACATTGAAGTCTGCCTAGCGCAAATCCAAAAAAAAAAGCATGGTAAATTGCTAGACAGTTGTGTTGCATACGTAAAACATTCCAGCATCACAAGCGTTTAGCGATACTCTTAGTTTCCAGACGCCAGACGCCTAGGTGCATGGCGCTCTTCGCGTACCATGTGAACACCTGATAGGTGTTTCTAGAATGAAGCGATACTAACGCTAATCGGGCTGATAAACCTGGCGATCTTCCAGTGCCTTCTATGCTCGTGAGCTCCTCTCCCTCAGTGCACACAAGTGGCCGAGCTTCTCCTCGCCTAACTCAATCCTCCTAGTCTACCCCTCTGCTAACATGACCTCCTCGTCAACCAATCAGCGTCGAGCACGTCACCCCTCCTCTCCCACCCGTCAACCAATCAGTATCGACCTTCACGGCCACGCTTTTATCGCGGCTTCACAAAATAATAATAGTACCTTTATTTTTTTCCAACAAAAACAATGTTGAAAAAGTGACACGGGAAAAAAAGCTGTAAAAACAGCTTAACGAGCCCCGAGCCACCTATACCAGCAGTAGCAATGCAGGCACTAAAGATTTATACAAAAATAAAACATGACATGTGCACTACATGTATGAGAAACTTCACTAAAAAAAGAGCGGACGCTATACAAGATAAGTAGCATATTGATAAAATTTACACAATAGTGAAAACACAGACAGAACTTTAGAGCATCACTGCAATAAACGCGAAAGAAAACATCGATTCCAGAGATTTTTGCGCTTATTGTGGAAAACTTGGATCGAAATAAACATTTGAAATAAAAATTTCCCGTAAGATGCTCACCGATATATTGCTAAGCTCAATGCCCTGCCTACTAAGCTGGTTAAGGGTAGTCAGCAAAGTATATATTAAACTTCGGTGGTCATAGTTTGTTCTAAAAAAGAGTACTTCCCAAGGTTCTTTAATTCGCGTTGGGTATCTATAAATTTTATCTCTTAGCTTTGCTAAATTTTTAAGGTGATACTGGGATAAATTTGTTTCTATTTTATACCTTGTACATAAACGATATTTATATAAATCAAAAATGTTCATCACATCAATTTTACTAAAAAGATCATCAGTTGGATGTTCTAGTGGCAGATTAGAGATACTTCTTAATATCTTTTTTTTAACATAAAGATTTTGTGGAAGTTGGTATAGGTAGTAGTGCCCCATATGAGTTGACCCTAATTTAAATGTGAAAAAATAATGAATCATATTATATTAACTTTGTTCTAAGTGGTAGAATGTGTTTATGACGATATAGAATACCGACGATGCTAGATAATTTTGATATATGATTAGGGCTCCGTGTTTTCGGATAAATCCGAAAACTCCGAAAAACACCCGCCGGTAAAATTTTTTTCAATTCTGATTTATCCCATAAACTCCGAATTACTATGTGCCCATGCCACCCCCCCCCCCCCCCCTTTTCCACAAAAAAAAAAAAAAGTTTTTTTTTTTTTGTTTTTTTTTTACAAATTGAGCAGCGCAGCATCAATGGTCCTGGGAAAAAGACACCATAATTATCTTTCAAGCCTCGGACCGTTGTCAAAAGGGGGTCTTACGGCTTGTCTCGTCAAGGTTGGTCCAGGGAAACAGGTCATCGTACCATTCATGTCACGACAAAAGCCACACTTTTGGTTTCGAGTTTGGGCCATGGGGTTTGGGATTTAGAGAAAGGAGAGGGTATGTTTCTGGGGGTAACAGTGAAAGCTATGGACCATAGAGATTGTATAAAATAAGGAAGAGGGGCAGTTGAAACCTCTCTATTACATCCTTAACCACTCCACCTCGCGCGGCCGCGGGATAGATTGATGGGATGACTACGAGCTTCCTTGCGGCTACCTCTGGCAGTTTAGTGATTTTAAGGTATCGACGTTTATCGAAGCCACACTTGTGTGCAACTTTTGTCGTGGGACAAATTGGTATTGCCAATGACACCAACGCCAAATTCAACTGAAGAAATCTTAATTGATACAAGCGCGTTTTATTTTTTATCTGGCATACGTTTACATCCGGTTATTATTTATTATTTTTTTTAATTTTTAAAGTCTACGAATAAGCCGAGAGTTAGTTTCCTTTTTTCGAAATTTCTAAGTATATGTTCTTTTTGCGTAAGGAGAGCCAGTTCTGTGGATCGATGTTTTCGAAAACCAAACTGCGACGAGCTAATTAAGTCATGACTCCAGAAAATGTTGCCATTCGAAGTAGTATAACTTTTTCTAAACCCTTAGAGAAAGAGAAAGAATTGAAACAGGTCGATAATTGCCTAGCTCGTTTTTATTTCCCTTTTTTTATAAACCTGTTACCTTCGCTAGTTGCATTTGACAAGGAAACACACCGTTTATGCATACCTCGGCAAACCTCACTCATGAGGGCCCTCACTCACCCTCCCTCACCCTCATCTTCACAGGTGAGGTGAGGGTGAGTGAGTTTCTGAACCAGGAAAATTCATGAGTGTGAGGGTGAGGGATGGTGAGTGAGGGCCGTGAGGGCTGTGAGGGCGGTGAGGGCCGTGAGAACTGTGAGGGCGGTGAGGGCCGTGAGGGCGGTGAGGGCCGTGAGGGCCATGAGGGCCGTGAGAGCGGTGAGGGCCGTGAGGGCCGTGAGGGCCATGAGGGCCATGAGGGCCATGAGGGCCATGAGGGCGGTGAGGGCGGTAAGGGGTATGAGGGCCATGAGTGCGTGAGGGGCGTGAGGGCGATGAGTGGCGTGAGGGCCATGAATGCGTGAGTGGTGTGAGGGCGGTGAGTGCATGAGGGGTGTGAGGGCCATGACTGCGTGAGGGCAGTGACATGAGAGGCGTGAGGGCCGTGAGGGCGATGAGTGCGTGAGGCGCCCTTCAGATCGAGCATCTTTCTCAGCAATTCTGGTGTTAATGGCGGGTTGTTCTCTAGCTTTCCCTAGATCGACACGAATTGCTGAGATCGGGTCCGGCTCGAAATAAGCAAGCAACTCGGAGCAATTCGAATATGTTTGAAGCGGCTGCATCCAATCAGGGACGCAAAATTTTCACGTGATACCTCGTGCCGGTGATGATGACACCGAAAGACTTGGTTCTGGTTTGAAATCGATCGTTTTTTTAGAAATAAACTGTTTCAGAAAGGTGCATTAGTATTCTTAACGAGATTTAAATGCATAAAACACGTTTATAACGCGTAATTGTGTCTAAATAGTGCAAAACAAATTTATGATGACGATGGCAAATTGCAGCAATTGGTTGCTGTGTGTGATCGCGGGCGGCCCGTGTTGCTGGTGTTGCGACGCAAAGTTCCTGGGCGAAATTGCCCCATCTGAAGCTGGCCTGAGTGGCGTGAGGGCGGTGAGTGGCGTGAGGGCGGTGAGTGGCGTGAGGGCGGTGAGTGGCGTGAGGGCGGTGAGTGGCGTGAGGGCCGTGAGGGCCGTGAGGGCGGTGAGGGCGGTGAGTGGCGTGAGGGCGGTGAGGGCGTGAGGGCGGTGAGTGGCGTGAGGGCTATGAGTGCGTGAGGGCGGTGAGGGCCGTGAGGGCTGTGAGGGCCGTGAGGGCGGTGAGTGGCGTGAGGGCGGTGAGTGGCGTGAGGGCCGTGAGGGCGGTGAGGGGCGTGAGGGCCGTGAGGGCGGTGAGTGCGTGAGGGCCGTGAGGTTCAGTGAGGGTGAGTGAAGGGCTGAAGGTGAGTATGACTGTGAAAGTGAGGATGAGTGAGGGGCTGAAGGTGAGTGTAGCTGTGAGGGTGAGGGTGAGTGAGGGGCTTAGGTGAGTGTAGCTGCGAGGGTGAGGGTGAATGAGGGCGACCTAAAATGCCGACCTCTGCGTTTATAAAACAGAGATTGAATATGTGCGCTAAGGGAAGAGAAGTAAGATCAATTACGTAATTAACTGGTTTGATCTGCAATCCATTGCAGTCGGAACTTTGGCTATTTTTTGGTGCATTAAAGACAGATATTACCTCTGAAGCCGTAATAGGCATAAAAAACATGGATTCATTATTTCGAGCATTGATATATTTGCAAGCATCTGACTCCGAACGTTCTTTAACTAGACTTACATAATAGTCATTAAACGGATTTGACAATCCTTGTCCTGATAGCTCTTGACCATTGTGGCTGATCTTTAAAACTTGTTTCGTGGCTTACGAACGACCCAATACAGAGTTTAGTTTTTTTCCACACAACGTCGGCTCTGTTATCACAAGAAAGAAAAAATTCAGAAAAATAAATTTTCTTAGCATTTTGGAGTTCTTTGTTCGATTGGTTTTGATAACGTTTAAATACTGTTAGTTGTTCGATTGATTTTGTTTTTACAATCTTTTGCCAAATACGTAGGCAAAGATCGTTTTACGTAAAAATATGTCCACCACAGAGTGCTATGGGTGGGTTTACAGTACGCACACGCACGTCGTGGGGACTACGGTACCGAGCAGTTCACATGGCACTTGCGTCAATTCGATATTGCGACCACGCGGGGGCTATAGCGAGAGGACAGCACTAAAGCGGATACCGCCGTGCTCCCAAATTGTGCTTTACTTTGGGGAATACATTTGAGTTCGCTCATTTGCATTAGACAGTGCACCCACAGTGCCAATCCTCCCACAGCGGTGGGGGCTTTCCGCATCCGAGAACGCCTGCGCACTGCTCTTTCTACGCCCCGCGACGACAAATAGCGCCCCCCGCCCCCCTCCCCCCCCCCCCCCCCCACACACACACACACCTATCCGAAGGGGAAGACTCCTAATCTCCGGCCCGCCCAGCCGTTCTGACTTAGCGAAAACTGTTCACCCCAAAATGCTTAGATTTTCGCCGAGTAAGAAGTAAGCATTTGCTACTCCAGTGGGACAGCCCTCCCTCTCACCTTAGCAGTGGACATCATTTGTTCCTATTGACCACTTAGCCCCTCTCAGCAAAAACGAAGGGCACGCTTTGTTGGTGTGGGACCCCTAGCGCCGAGGCTTTAGCTCGTCACACGGGAGCCTGGAGCGCGCGCGGAGAACCTTTCGGCGGAGAAATGACCGACCACCCAGTGAGTGAATACCCAGTACTCAGACTCCTTGGGGGCCGATCGTTCGATCGTCGGAGAGTTCCGACTGCGGCGGCGGCCGCCACTGTTGTTATCTGCGATAAACAGTGTTGCTGCTATCAACGTGGCCTGCACTCCTAGAGCATTGCAAGCGTCACGATGACACACTCGTATCCTCGTTAGAGCGTCATGCCGCGGAGTTCGGTACTACCGAGGCATAAACAACATATAGAAGGAAAGTCAAGCTGCGGGCGAACCCTAAAAAGGAGAATGATAAATATGCTATTAAATATTGATGCTATTAGTTTGTAAACCGAATGAGGCCTCGGGGCTACACTATTTGCAACACAGACCAGGACGTTAAAAAAAAAGAATATCGATCATTAAAATAGCGTTAAATGAGTTGCTGCTCACTCTTTTAGCGAAGAAGTCCATGCCGTCAAGTCCAGGTAACAGCATTTTTAGTATTTCCCAACATAAAAGGTTGTGGCCGAACCTAACGCTGACACATCACTGGTAGAGAATTTGTCCCCGCGCTAGCTTATAGTGGAATGACGTCAAAATCCGAGTACACAGGCTTTTATCGTTCTAACGCTATTGACTCGTAACCTGTCCCACGAGTGCTTTATACTACGTTTTATTATTAAAACGCTTTGCAATTTCGTTGAATGGACAAACATAAGATCGCCATCTAAAATCACCAGAAGTGGATTCACGTTTGTTGATATCAGATATTTAACGTTTCAAGCTTGATACTACCAATAAGAGGCAAAAAAAATGGATATAAAAACTTTAATTATGGCCTGTGGGAGCCACTGGTTTCCCTCCCCCGAGAAGGCGTAAGCCGCGGACGTTCCAGGCGAAGCCGCCTGACTCCGAGCCTGGTCCCTCCGTAGTGTGTCGGGAAGAGTACGTCACCATGCTGGCCTACTCTCTCGCACTCCTCCGCGCGTCTCCCGTTTTCGGAGACGAACGAGATCACGCGTTAAAGTTGGGCCTGCCCGCCTTCGAGCGGGCGGCCGTCTGGTCGAGGAGTCCTAGACTGGACTCCGGGCGACGGCGCGAGTCGCGGCGTACGAGCTCGTCCGACCGGCGATGATGCGGCGCTAGCGTTTCCCCTGGCTCTGACAGTCGGCGTCCCCTTAGTGGACGTCCGTCTGCCGAGAGGCCCGTCTGCCGATGGCTCCGCTCGCAATTGCCCATTTGTCTCTCAAGTCGGCGGGCGTTGCGGGCACACTGTGTCCACGGCTCGCTTGACCACAGTGTCCTGTTGGGGACCCCTGGTACTCAGTAAACGCTGTTCAATACCGTAATCATCATTCTTGGCATGACGTTCGACGAACCCGGCGTGGCGACCGCCCTCGCTTTTAGCCGCCGGCCGCGCAGTGGGACGGGCATCGGATTCCCCTTTGAGCACCGATCGCCTTACGGGAAGGTGCGCAACCTTTCCTCCCCCCACAGGCCACACACAAACAGAAAGAAATAGCGCGAATAAGCTTCAAAATTAAAAGAATAATAAAACGCAATTTCCGACGTTCTTTTTTTACGTCGAAGTCGTATCTTCTGAGCGCCAAGAGAAAACTTTAAAGCGGCGGCGCAACGATGATAAGTGGGAATGTTTTACATTTAACAGGAGCGCACTGGCACAAGTGGGACCCAAGTTCTCAGGCAACGCCACCGAACAAGAAGCTTGCTTGTCGCGGTATACTTTCAAGGATAAAAACATACTTTTATTTTTTAGTCTCCACTTAAAAAAATCTTGAAAACGTAAGACAAGGGTGGCAGTGCTGGCATAGTACCCGCAGTGTAACAATCTTGTAATGCGGCTCATAAATACACGAGTATTGCGTGAGCAGTGAATTTCCGCTCGATGACAATCAATGGCTCGACGAGCATTCGTGTAGTGGCTCGTGTCAAATCGCTGCTGTGAAGTGAATAGCTGTACTCTAACAATGTCGGGGGGATTGGGGACCGAGTGGACTAGCGCATACCAGATCGGAGCACGTAAAGCGAAAGTTCGGGCTGTCGAACCAAGGGATCCTGGGTTCAATCCCTACCCCTGCCCATTTCGACCTGGATGAGCATCGTACCGGCGTGCAGTCGTGTGCCACAACTGCCTGGTGCACGTTAAAGATTCCCAGGCTAGCGGTTGTACTGCACTGGCTAAATTGCTCATCTACAGCGAGTGACTCTTCGAAACTTTGAAACGGCTGACCAACTACACGCTGTATAAATATCCAGACAACCCCAATCATTTTTATTCTAACAATGTCTGGAATTCAGCATGTTTCCCATGCTTCGTCGATCCCAGCAAGCACGTGGCTATTTATGATGAACATTGGCTGTATATAATCGGGCACCAGATCATGTGACCACTTATTCGCGCTGCGATTTGAGAAGGCGAACGCTGCTGTATAGTCCGTTACCCTTTAAGAACCCAGACGATGCTCCACCCGATGCTCCGCCTAGAGTGCGAGGTTCCTGCCTTTGATAACATGGCAGCACGCGCAGCCGAAGCCCAGCAGAAAGTAACGAACTCACGCTGGAGGCGGAGTATCTACTGGATTATTAGACTGCCAACGACTGTCTAATTAGACTGATTGAGCTAGTCCGCTGAATCTGGGCGGCCAACGGAGACCTGGACTAAGGGCACCGACCAGAGACCAAAAAGTCCTTTCACTTTTCGATTAATAAAGTTTACGATTATGATGTTGATGATCAACGACTGTAGTTATTCTCTTTTTAGCGACTGCTATTGCGCGGAGAAGGAAAAACTAACGCGGGAGGGGTTCATGGTGACTGCTTCGTAGTGTCTGCCTGCACATGCGGTACACGCTTCGTTTCATCCAGCCGGGGCAGAGCCGTACATAGAAAGAGTTTGGCCATTCATTGGGAAGTTTAGGACGCAAATGAGGAGACGCCAATGGCCGAGAGCGGGCTGGGCGTATTCCAGGGCGTCTTCACAGATCCGAATGTGGCTAGCCAAAAGCCGCGAATACCCTGACGGTGGTCGAGAGAAAAAAAGTTAATAAGCGCGTCAGAGTAACTGTCGGTGTCTCAAAATATGGTGCACGTGATTTTTCTATCACAGTCATGCAAAATCAAATTTTAGAAGAACGATCGGCGTGATTTGTACGGTAGCCGCCGAGGGTCAGGAAAATGTTGTCCAAGCGGTCAGACTCCGACCGAGCAAAACTGAGTTCAAGGGGCCCATTCGGTTCTTACACCTTTTTGCATGATCCTAATCGAAACGTCGAATGCACTATGTGTTAGACCTTGAAGAATTACTCCATTATTCTCTTACGGGTTCACTAAAACTGTTTCTCGCTAAAACCGCTAGGGGATCATTTCCGTCTTCTGGTAGGCCAAAAGAGCACGTCAAGCCTTCTACTTGCTTCTCGTGCACGTCCTGGCTCTGCACTCTTCTCCCATTAACCAAACCCTCTCTATATACGGCTCTGAGCCGGGGTCGCACTGTTCATATACCATAGAAACGACAGTTTAAAAACACGAGTCACCGCAAAATCCGTGGTTCGAACGTCGCGTAGCCCAAGTTTTTCCTTGAAGTCACTGCCATGTGTCATTCGAAGCCCGGATCTCGCGCTGACTCGCGTTTGAATCTGTTTGCACACTGTCTTTTGTTTGACGTATAAGCACTGTGACTCCGGCTTTCCAGTTGCCTTTTCGAACGCCTACACAACTTCCAAATGCTTGTCGTCCAGGTGAAAAATGCCGAGTCACTGGGCTGTGGATGCGTGTGCGGCATCTGGTATCCGCAGAAGGGAGCTAGTGCGCATGATCAGAGGGCATTCTACAGAGATTGTAGGGCACAGATAGCGGTTATTGGAATGGTTCATAGAAAACGCTGAAAGTAACTCCACCACCCACGTATCCAAGCAGAGAATGTCTGCGCACACATGTAGGACTCTTCGCCTCATCGAAATCGAATTTTCGTACGTCTATGTATTTTCCCAGTGCTAATCACCCAGTAGACAACAGAACGTAGATTTTGAGTATTAAAATAGTTTATGGGAACACTGAAAGTCACTCCACCTTCCATATGTTCAAGGAGAGAATGTCTTTCCAAGCTGCACGTTCGAACGCCAATATAAAACGCTAAAAGTCACACCACCACTCAAGTGTTAAAAAAAAATAAAGATTATGTCCTCATATAGTACGCTCTTCGCTTCAAGCAAGTTGCATTTTCGAACACCTATATTGAACACTAAAAGTCGACGTCGTGTCCAAGGAATGTATCAGTGCGACAAAACGTCAACGCCACTGGACGGACCACTCGCTGCCGCGTTCCCGAGCCCGGGGTCCCTCCATCCTCCGAAGGCCCTCTCGATCTCGGCCGCCAGCTCGAGGCAAAGCCGGTCGTTGTTCCTCGCTGCCACTAACTGCACACCGACCGGAAGCCCGGACTTTCGGCCCAGTCCGACGGGACACGCCGTGGCTGGCAGGCGAAGCACGTTGAACACTCCGGTGTAGGCGAAGTTGAAGGCCCTGAACGTCGGCACCCTGTGGTACGGCGCCGGCTCCGGGTGAGTCGGCAAAAGCAGCACGCCGTCTTCGCCCAGCAGAGTCTCCAGGTCTCTCTGGAGCGCGTCGGCCTTGGCGCAGAGGCGGCGAGATGCGGCTGAGTCCTTAGCGGGACCGAGTTTCTCGAGCAGCACGAGGCTGATGGAGATGAAGGTGTGCGACGACACCCCCGCCATCCAGCGGAGGAGCTCCGTGCCAGGGGACATGGGGCAACCGCTGTCCCGCAGGAGGTCTGCGAACGTCGGCGAGTCTCCGGAGGTCATCATAGCCGTCCACATCTCGAAGGCGTACCGCAGAGAGGGTACCTTGGCGGCGCTAACTTGCAGGCCTGCCCGTTGCTCCAGGTGAGTCGCCACCTTCGAAGGACGGGAAAAATATTAAAGTTGAATTTTGATCAATGGTATAGTGTCCGCGCAACACGGCCTAATAAAGCTTTCATGGACCAGTTCTGGTTTTCGGTCATCCTAAAAATACCAAAGAATAGTTTCATGCGAAATATAACACGCTTCACGGATGGGTATTTTAATTTACGTCATTTAATTTAACGAAACAACACCATGACCGTCGAGAGCGAAACGTTTCTCTACAAGGACGTTATAGTGGGCAGGAGGTGGCGTCCGTATTCTGCATACATGAAGCGAAATGTAACGGAAGTAAACGTGGCCTCGACATGTCCCCTCAATTTCTCAGCCATGGAGACGATCCTTTTCCTGTGTCTTTTTCCTTAAACTAAATCTCCTTTGCCACGGTCTCAGGTGACTTTCATAATGATTAGGAGACTCGGTTGACGAACGCCGCCAGTAAATATAGGTCAAACAACCGCGTTGCCATGGCAACGAAGTTGAGACGTCATTAAAAAATGCCACCTCAGTCTCTCGGCCAATGAGACAGTACTTTTCCTATGCTTTTTTTTTCTGTTAAGTTTTTTTTTTACCACAGTCTCGGATAATTTTTATAAAAATCAAGAAACTAAGTTAATGAACGTCGCCATTTAATACGGGGCAACGTGATTGTTTGTCTCATATTTACAAGATGGCGACCACTGAACACAAGTCGAACAGATGAAATTTGAAGCCCAAGACTTGCCTGACCACCAGGAAGTCGGCCTGTGGTGGACGCTCTCAACACCGCGCCAAGAGCGTCGTCTACAGCGAGTCGTCCGATAGCGCGGATTTGGAAATCGAGCTTATCAGCCGTCGTACGCACGAACGCTGAGAATAGCACCGAGAGCTGAGAAAGCTGTACAAGCCCTGCTTCCAGCAGATCTCCGATTCCTCCTCCATGATGAGTATGCGAGTTCGCATCAAAACTTCTTTTGGAGCGGCGATCGTATCGATAGCCAGCCGCGACAGCTGGCAGATTAAGCTGACCAAGCCTAATGTAGCCGACCGAGCGGCGAGCAGACGATGGGAGCGGCGTGTTGGTTATGGTTGATGGCGTCGGTGCGCGAGGCAATCTGGGATTGAGTCCTTTTTCGGAGTCAGTGAGCATGACGTCGTGCCTGGTCTATGAGTATTTAAACGACCTTGGTTCTCTCAAATGGTTTTAGGAAAACAAATTCACAAAAATGCAATAAGGCGTACAAAATTAAACAAAATCTCCTGTCCTTTTTTGTATACACTTTGGTTAGGTGGTATAAATACAAATTCAAGAGCAGCTTACAATTTTTTTTTTTTTTGCATAGATCCATGTTATGTGATTTGCGTTTGTAGTGGAAACAAATATATGTTTAGAGCGTTAATGCCTGAAATAAGAGCAATACGCATCTATTTCTGTCATTTGGCGACATTTTGGGGGTCTTGTATTCACGATTTTTAATAAATGTCGCTTACAAGATACTATGTGAGTGAAGTTACGTACATCGGGTATCGGCTGTATCATTGACGATAGAGAGGCAGTCGACAGGATCGTGTGCAGAGCAACAAGAACATAGCCTTTAATGGACGTCGGCGGTATTTACCAAATAGCGCCGGGCGCACTGCGCATGACTAGTGCCTTGTCATACGAGGCTTTGTACATGATAAGCCCGATACATCGGGTGCTATCGGTTTAATTTCTTGTATTGTTACATAATATATATATATATATATATATATATATATTAATTTTAAAATTTAACCGAACAGTCGTGCAAACATTTTTAGAGCGCAGCTCTTAGGGGCCCGTTCCCGGCTTGAGCGGCGTCGCCGTCGCCGTCGCCGTCGCCGTCGCCGTCGGCGTCGCCGTCGCCGTCGGCGTAACCGCGCGGTGCATTATGGGTAAATTTCCCCGCTAAATCTAGCGGAAAAAATTTCCCCGCTAAATCTAGCGGAAAACTTTCCCCGCTAAATCTAGCGGAAAAAATTTCCCCGCTAAATCTAGCGGAAAAAATTTCCCCGCTAAATCTAGCGGAAAAATTTCCCCGTCAAATCTAGCGGAAACAATTTTCCCGCTAAATCTAGCGGAAAACTTTCCCCGCTAAATCTAGCGGAAAAAATTTCCCCGCTAAATCTAGCGGGAAAAATTTCCCCGCTAAATCTAGCGGGAAAATTTCCCCGTCAAATGTAGCGGAAAAAATTTTCCCGCTAAATCTAGCGGGAAACTTTCCCCGCTAAATCCTAGCGGAAAAAATTTCCCCGCTAAATGTAGCGGAAAAAATTTCCCCGCTAAATCTAGCGGAAAACTTTCCCCGCTAAATCTAGCGGAAAAAATTTTCCCGCTAAATCTAGCGGAAAAATTTCCCCGCTAAATCTAGCGGAAAAAAATTCCCCGCTAAATCTAGCGGAAAAAATTTCCCCGCTAAATCTAGCGGAAAACTTTCCCCGCTAAATCTAGCGGAAAAAATTTCCCCGCTAAATCTAGCGGAAAAATTTTGGTCACGTGACCCCCTCCCGAGGTCACGTGACCTCTGAGGGGGCACGTGTTTGCCCCCACGTGACCCCACCAAGGTCACGTGCCCTCGGGGGGGTCACGTGACCCCCCCCCCCCCCCCGAGAACACGTGGCCCTCAGTACCCTCCCCTCCTCCTCCTCAAGAGCTGCGCTCCAATTCGGCGTTACAGGGAGTGGTAAACGACTTTCACTTTTTTTAAATGTCTTTAATATTAATATTTTCTGTGCCTGGCTCTAAGAAATAGGGGGTGTATAGAGGTACACCCTTTGTCCCATATGTAACACCCCAAAGCAACAATTCGACGTTCAGTCCACAGACGTCGAACCGACGATACCAACTTTCAAGAGCGGCTTGATAGTCGACCGATACAACGTATTAAAATAGATCATGTATGCATTAAAAGCTACAATAAGACAATCGAGGTTTTTCTTTGGCCGGGCTTCAAAACCCATGGTTTTTTTCTGTATTTTTTTTTGTAATATTTCATACGCGCGTACGTTATATCCAACAGCTACCAAGCCGCTCGTAAAAGTTGGTACCGCCAGCTCGACGTCAGTGGACTGAACGCCCAGATGTAGTCTTGGGGTGTTTCATGCGGGACAAGGGGTGTACCTCTATACACCCCCTCTTTCTAAGAGTATATATCCGCTTCCTGTCTCAACCTTATTTCCGCTTCCTTGTTGTATCCTGTGTTAGACTGCTCAGATACATGTCCACACATCTGAATCTGCTGAATACGCATGTTAACATAACTGCAACTTTAATACTTCATGATTTAGCTTTAAAAGTTGTACAAGTTAACATAATTTGAATTAGACTGGTCGTATTAGGTGCAATCGTAAAACTAAATAGGTAAATAAAATTCCTCGTATGATTATTTCAATATTTAACATAATTAAAAATAATATTGACGCATGCGCGGAGGAGTTGGCAATGCACGCTTCTGCCAGGCAGAGGAAAGCGGTTCGACCCCCGCTCGACCCGATTCCTTCTTTTATCTTCTATTATCTGCTACATTGGAATTTTCTATATTGAATTACTGACCTGCGCATTTATTATTTCGTTCGTTCGTTTACAAAGTGATACATTTCTTTTGTGACCAGCCGCTGTTGCCAATTTGGGGAGGGGGGCCAGAAAAAAGCTGAACAAATGCAGCTTTTTTCCTCAGTCCCCTTCCATCATGTACTGGTATTGATGGAGAAATAAACATTATTATTATTATGATGCTATACCCTATAGGAAGGTCCAAGCTCATTCTCGGCTGTCACCGTTGAAGTGAACGCTGAAGAAAGGAGCCATGGGCAGCGTGTCTGGTTTGCCAACAGACTGAACGTTTATTCCACGCTGCCGATTGCTGTTATCAGTTCGGACGATCTTGATTAATTGGCGGTGGAAAGTTTATAAAGTAAACAAAACTGGCTTCCGTCAGCCGCGCCAGCCGCAGTGCAGCCGCAGCATACGCAGCGTCACTCGCTCCCTTACACTCGTGTGTTCCAGTTCGGAAGATTTCTGAAATAACCGCCTGTATAAGAGCAGCGGTTAAAGCGTCGCTTCGGGACAGTCCCGTCGCCGACGCAGTATGGTCGATACCTTCTGTTTTAGTTGGTAGGCACAAATTCGCCTTATTAAACATTATATTTAGTTATGAATTCATCTTTTTTTTTAATTCCTTGACAATATGATATTCTCCTCTCATGTCGGGCTCAAAAACACTTTTGAAAAGTAATTGTATCTTGACGTAACACGGGAACATTCTCGTGGAAAAGCAAACGCACTCAACTTAAGACCCTAGACTGTGCCAGAAGATTTATTCCTTCGTCCTCTAGTAAGGCTCTGGGATAGACCCTTTTTCGAAAGTGCGCGACATCTAGTAGCCGCTGCATCAACTATCCGAGTCCGCTATTGTTTGGGCACGAACTCTGCGCCCCCATTGGACACGAGGTCTGCGTCAGCGTTCGGCGTGAACTCGAACCCAATCAAATGCTTCGTGCCACAATAATGGCGACACCTATGCTGCTTGATGGGGCTTTGGAAAAAGGGTATATTATTAGGTTGAAAAGGAAAAGTGAAAACGGACTGGTGCGTGCCAAATTGTAACTTGTAAAACACAATATGTCACCTGTATGCATGCTCCATATGTATATTGGACACATCACTCTAAAAAGCGATATATCACTGTCATGTAGTGACAAGGTATATTTGTTGTTATCGTTGTCAGCGCCTATCACCAACGCAAGCCGCGTTCGCTTATCATAACATGCGCAGTGTATATAAACGCTCATACGGAAATAAACTGTTCTGTTCCCACCGCGCTGTCTGAAGGATCTATTACATTGGCGACGAGGCGAATTGACGGACGGGCGAGTCCCGGTCGAGTAAGGCAAGATGTCGGTCGGCAGGATCGGCGAATATCGTCTCGGCACGAATGCGTCCTGGGATGAATACGTCGAACGGCTAGAGATGTTCTGCGCTGCAAACAAGATAACCACGGACGAGCAAAAACGAGCGGTTCTGCTGAGTTGTTGCGGCGAGGACACTTACGGGCTGATCGTGACCTTGGTCAAGCCAGCAAGACCGACGGCGGCGAGCTACGACGACATCAAGGGGGCGGTGCGGAAGCACATGCATCCAAGGCCTTCGGAGCTGTACGCAAGATTCTTATTCTACCGAAGAAACCAAGCTCAGGGTGAGGCGGCGTCGGAGTATGCTACGGCACTCCGTAAGCTGGCTGAAGACTGCGGTTTCGGTGACAAACAGCTTCCACTGGACGTCATGATGAGGGACCGGTCCGTATGCGGAATCAAGAATGAAGCGGTTCAACAGCGGCTGCTCGCAGAACGCGACCTGACGTTCGAGGTGGCGTACGACATGACGCTGACGGCGGAGGCAACGGAGAAGCAGCAGCGCGATATACGCAAGCAAGCTCAAGACGGAACCAAAGAAAGCGAGGGCCTGGTTCAAGCGACACGCATGAAACTGGACACCAAGGCGGACGACGTCAGCTGCTTCCGCTGCAACGGTAAGCACGCTCCGCATGTATGCCGTTTTAGAAAGGCTGCTTGTTTCAAATGCAAAAAGGTTGGACACGTGGCAAAAGCTTGTCGTTCAAAAGACGAGAATCGGACGCCGCGGAAGCCAACAGACCTGCGCAAGCGGGAGGGAAAAAACAAGGGCGTCTATGAAATGAGCGCATTGTTTTCTGTATGCGAAGTGCGTGAACAGGCTGAAAAGTTCATGGTAGAAGTGCACATTCAAGGAGAGAAAGTTCCGATGGAAGTCGATTCAGGAGCATCTTGCTCGATTGTGAGTGAAGAGACGTTTCGGTTGATCGAGAAGAATCGAGGCCAGATACCGCTGCAAGAAGCAGGCACAAAGCTTGTAACCTGGTCGAATGAATCATTGTCCGTGGTGGGTCGGGCAAACGTGGAAGTGAAATTCAAAGGCTGTAGAGCAGAGCTACCTTTGTTAGTAATAAAGAAGCGTGGTAACAGTTTACTCGGACGTAGCTGGTTTGAGTCGCTGGGCATCCGTTTGAGTGGAATTCAGCAGATCAAGGTGGAGGACGTGACATCTCGTTTTGCTGAGGTTTTCGGCAGTGACCTGCCTGGATTCAACGGACCGCCAGTTCACATAGAGCTTCAAGAGGACGCCCGCCCGGTGTTTCTCAAGAGTCGTCCTGTCCCGCTGGCCCTCAAGGACGACGTGGCCAAGGAAGTGGATCGCCTGGTGCAACAAGGCGTCTGGGAGCCGGTTGAGTACTCAAACTGGGCGACACCGCTGGTAGTGGTGAGGAAAAAAAACGGAACCTTGCGTTTATGTGGGGATTACCGTAGTACCGTAAACAAGGCTATTAAAAGCAGCGGGTATCCTTTGCCCACGACCGCGGAAATGCTAGCGACCTTGGGGTCGAGTAAAATTTTTACCAAGCTCGACTTAACTCAGGCGTATCAACAACTCAGCCTAGATGATGAATCAGCAGAAATACTGACCGTCAACACGATTAAAGGGCTATGCAAGGTCCGGCGGCTGCCGTTTGGAATCTCGGTGGCTCCGTGGGTGTTTCAGCGAGTCATCGACACGTTATTGGCCGGGATTCCGGGGGTGAAGGCTTATCTCGATGATATCTTGATATCGGGAAGCAACGCAGACGAACACTCGGAAAGGCTTGCAGCCGTGCTGGCGCGTCTGCAAAGAGCGCAGCTAAGAGTAAACAAAGAAAAGTGTGAATTCAGTCAAGCAAGCATTGAATTCCTGGGACATAGAATCGATGCCGCAGGTATCCACCCGAGCCAGACCAAGACGGACGCCATTCAGCAAGCGCCACCGCCGACAAGCAGGAAGCAGCTTCAAGCTTTCTTGGGGTTGTTACATTTCTACGCCAGTTTCCTCAGGGGGAAGACAGAAGTGGCGGAACCCCTTCATCGGCTTTTGGACCACGAGCAAGAATGGAAATGGACAGGTGAGCACCAGCGGGCGTTTGAAAAGCTGAAGAAGTTGCTTAGCTCGGATGCAGTACTTGTTCCCTATGACCCCAAGCGGCCGTTGGTTTTGTGCTGCGACGCGTCGCCTGTCGGGGTAGGGGCCGTGCTGGCGCATAGGGCTGATGACGGGAAAGAGCAACCTATAGCATACGCCTCACGAACTCTCGGTGCTAGTGAACGCAACTATGCCCAGATTGACAAAGAAGGTTTAGCAGTCGTCTTTGGAGTGAAAAGATTTCACCAGTACCTGGCTGGAAGAGACTTTACCGTAGTAACGGATCATAAGCCGCTGTTGGGGTTGTTCAACACAGAGAAGCGGGTGCCAGAAGTGCTGTCGCCCAGGATGCTTCGCTGGATTTTGTTGTTAGGGGCGTATAATTATCGCATTCAGTACAGGCGGGGCGAAGACAACTCCAACGCTGATGCGCTTAGTCGTCTGCCAATCGTGGGAGACGAAGACGAGCCACAGCCACCGGGGGACGTGCTCCTGCTTGAAGCTGTCGAGTATGCTCCACTCCAGGCGGCAGACATCGCAAGGATGACCAAGGAAGACTGCATCTTATCCAAGGTCAAGGATTGGATCCTCAGTGGCTGGCCGTCGAGGCAACCGGACAATACGTTCGCGCCTTACGAGGTAAGGAAGCCCGAGTTGTCGTTGCATCGTGATTGCATACTGTGGGGAAACCGTGTGGTCATCCCGCAAGTGGCAAGAGAGAGGGTACTTCAGTTGCTGCATGCAAACCACCCGGGAATGAGTGCCATGAAAGCTTCAACAAGAGGGCTTATGTGGTGGCCAAAGATGGACAGCCAGATTGAAGAATTTGTGCGGTACTGTCAGCCGTGTCAAAGTAACCGCCAAAGCGACCCCAAGGCTCCAGTGCATTTCTGGGTCAAGCCAGATCAACCATGGAGTCGTCTACACATAGACTTCGCGGGGCCAGTCAAGGGAGAAGTGTTTCTAATTGTAGTTGATGCGTACAGCAACTGGGCAGAGGTAGAAATCATGCCATCAATGAAATCTTCAGCTGTCGTCACCAGCTTAAGGAAAATGTTTGCGACTCACGGGGTGCCAGACGTAATCGTCTCTGATAATGGCACAGCGTTCAGTGGTGCTGAATTGCAAACGTTCTTGAAATTGAACGGTGTTCGTACAGTGTTCGCAGCACCTTATCATCCCGCCAGTAATGGCAGGGCCGAACGGATGGTAAGAGAAGTCAAGGAAGCTTTGAAGAAACAACAGGAAGGCACAACTCAGTGCAAGATTGCGCGGTTCGTGTTTAAACAACACACCATGCAGCATTCTGTCACGGGAAAGTCACCGGCAGAATTGATGATGGGGCGGAGGTTGAGGACAGCCTTGGACAGACTTCACCCAGATCGTCAGCGTGAACCTGAGGTTCAGGCGTCGCCAACAAAGTGTTTTGCTGTGGGTGACGCAGTCTACGCAAAGAGTTTCAATCCAGGACCCCGGTGGAAAGCAGCTACCGTGGTGGAAGTGCGAGGCCCGGTGTCGTACACGGTCCAACTGGACAACGGGGAGCGCCATCACAGACACCGGAACCAGCTGAGACGAGCCTGGACGGCGCCTCAAGGGGATGCCAGCACAAGGGTGGACTATCACTTCAGGCTCCCACCTACAGCGGGAACGTCGCAGCGGCCAGAGGCGAGCACGGAGTCAGCAACGCAAGCTCCGGCTCCACCACGAAGATCAACACGCAATCGACATCCTGTTGTACGCTATGGCATTAATGATTAACCAAGCGTTCTTTATTGTTTTTTGCATCTAATCGTAGGAGAAAGGAGTGTCATGTAGTGACAAGGTATATTTGTTGTTATCGTTGTCAGCGCCTATCACCAACGCAAGCCGCGTTCGCTTATCATAACATGCGCAGTGTATATAAACGCTCATACGGAAATAAACTGTTCTGTTCCCACCGCGCTGTCTGAAGGATCTATTACAATCACTAAAGAAAAACAATTGACTTGATTCGAGATAAAAGAATAGAATTACTTATGGTGACTAGACCAATTTCAAGATGGCTTCCTAACTGTTCATATTAAACAGATTGCAACGTGCACAAGTGTCCATTTCACCAGTAACTCAAGGCGGCGAAAAAAGTTCTTAATTCGCTTACTCGAATTGTGTTTCCTCGCGTAGTCACCGTTAATATATATATATTTTTTTTTTTTCAGTGTGTCGAACCGAAAAAAATCGGGTTCGGTTACGGTTCAGGTTCAGGTAAATTTATTTTGTTCCGGTTCAGTTCCGGTTCGATTAATTCGATCCGCGAACCGGTTCGCGAACCGGTTCGGGGCGCTGAACCGGTTCGCGAACCGGTTCGGAAATTATAAATGACAAATTGCAACATCAAAATAAATTACAAATAAAACATCTGAAATCAGCACATACGAAACGGGATACATCGTAGTGTAAGGCTCAGGGATTTCTACCAGGAATGGTTTCTTTATGTGCACTCAAAGGTTACCTCACCGACGTTTACGCATTCGGACGTCATCTAATTGGGTCCGACACAGTAGCTGTAAAATCCGCGACCTCCTTACAAACCCACTTACAAGTAGAACTCGCTAACTATCCCGCCACCTCGGCGTGTAAACAATTGAAGGAACACTGGGGAGAAAATACAGCTTTCTTTATTTGAACTAGCCTTCGGTAACTCAAATTAGACCCTTAAAGAAGTTTTCATTAAACAAGATACGGAATATGAAAAACACTTCACCGAACACAGCGCCAGAAGGACGTAATAGGATAAATATTAAAATAGAAGAGTTCGCTGTCTCACAAATATGTTAGCTTCTAAGTGCCTATACGAAACCGGATGCATTATTATCAAACTCCAGTCTTTTCTTGAAGCAAGCTTCAAGAACTCGCGCGTTCTAGAAACGTGTTATGAAATGAGCACACAGCAGCATTTAGGATTTACGAGATTGTAGAAAAATGAAATCCCGTGTCGCGATTGTTTTTTTTTTACACAGTTTTTCAATTTTTTTTCTTCCGTGCAAGCCGCGACCTGCGCAATACTGGTTCCTATGTCAAGATTCATGGATGCAGCGTTTGTCAAGATTCATGGATGCAGCGTTTATATTCCTAAGACTGAGTGGAGAAGAAAAATATGTAAGCGAGGTGTGTGTCAGTTGACGGCACTTAAAACAAATGGCATTGATAGCACATTCATTGTCAACAGCGCGTGGCCGAACCGTTTTGACGTGAGCCGGTAACCGTTGTTTTTTTTCCGGTTCAGTTCCGGTTCGGGTTCATCGCAATAACAATATAACGGTTCGGGTTCGGGTTCAGTTCCGGAAAAAAATACCGGTTCGGTTCCGGTTTTCGGTTCGGTTCGGTTCCGGTTCGACACCCTTATTTTTTTTTTACCTTGAATACATTCTTAGATTTTTCACAAAAATATACAAAGAGTGTATTTGTTTACGAGCACCTTTCTTCAATGTTGCGCTTCCTGAATGCATTGTTTTCTTATTCTGGTGCGTCTCGACGTGCGTTTCTTCTTTGTTTCTTAATTTTTTCGACAAACTTTCTTCTTTGTACGTCTTTATCAAGTAGCTCTGCCGTGAACAGAAATCGTGCACTGCGATGGGGCGTTCGAGGCAGTTACCGAATCCCTGAAAGAAGTTCATGCCACGGCCGGAGGCCGACAGCAGCGTTCATCTTGCTTTACCGGAAACGCTGTGTTTGAACTCAAAGAGTTGTTATTGTCTCATGAAGTCCAATGCAGCTCAATCAGAAACGTAGACGAGGATTGAATAAGTGGGAACTTTGTCCTTCCGCCAGTCTTCCATCCGCCAGATTGCCAGGAGTGCATGTGGTAAGCCATAACAAAGGTCAGAATTTAATTGGGGTCAATCAAACTACCGGACCCCCACAAAAGTGATTCACCTGAAAGGTGAACACCCTAACTCAAGAAAAAGAATATATTCTAAGGCTGTTCACGCCCTTCCTGTACACCAGTTGCCGTAGTGTGTCTTCGTGAAAGAACGGGAGACCATCCAAAAACAAGTTCGAGATGCTCGAGGACGACATTATCCAGCCTTCAAACAATCCTGGGTCCTCCCCCGTCGTGCTGGTAAAGAAGGTGTACGGAACGCTGAGATTCTGCGTCGGTAGTCGAAGGCTGAATTCTGTTCCAAAGAAATACGTCTATCCGCTTCAACGCATCGACGATACGATCGGTTGACTGCGCCACGCCCGTTACTTCTCTTCGATGGACCTGAAGAGTGGTTATTGTCAGAATAAAGTCGACAAGCGGGACCGTGAGAAACGGCCTTCGTCACGCCCGACGGATTGTACGGGTTTAAGGTGATGCTTTTCGAACTTTGTACGGCACTGGCCAATTTCCAGCGTAGCATGGACACTGTTCTGCCGGGTCGTAAATGGCAGAGCTGTCGTGTCTACCTCTTTGACGTCGTAGTATTCTAAAGTGATTTCGACGAGCAGCTGGGACGACTCCATGCTGTGTTACAAGCCACCAAGACCGCGGAACTGACGCTCAAGCCTTCGAGACGTCGGTTCGCTTGCGGCGAACTAAAGTACCTAGGCCAGGTCGTCAGCAACGAAGGTGTTCATCCTGACCTTGCAGTGGCCGAAATTTCACCGCCGTAAGACAAGAAGGCAGTGAAAAAATTTCTAGGACAGTACGTGTATTACAGGCGTTTCGTTGGTGAGCGCCGTTCACCGACCTAGAGAAGGAAACGGTCGAGTTCAACTGAGCAGAAGGGCAAAAGCGCGCATTCAATGAGCTCAAACAGAAACTTTAGACGGCTCCAATCCTCGGACATTTTGACCAGCATGCCAGTAATACGGGACTTGGCGCGGTACTGGTACAAATACAGGAACGCACAGAACGAATGGTCGCTTATGCAAGTCTGACACTCTTCAAGGCAGACAGCAATTACTCCCCGACGGAGAAAGAATGCCTTGCGGTCGTCTGGGCACTAACCATGTTTTGTTCCTATACTTCTATGGAAGTTCGGTCAGAGTGGTCACAGACAAACACTCGCTCTGCTGGCTTGCTAACCTGAAGGATCCGCCAGGACGCCTTGATAACGATAATGATAATGATAATCTTTATTGGCTCAGGAGAGCCGTGGCACCGCGGAAAGGCGACAGCCCGTACCATGGACGCCCGCGGTGCCACGTCTAGTGATGATGATTATGAGATGATATGTACAAGACGCCTTGCCCGATAGAGCCTACGGCTGCAAGAATTCAACATGCCCGTGGTGAACAAGTGTGGCCGCAAGGACAGGGACGCGGACTGTCTCTTAAAGGAGCGGTGCAACGATATTCAATCGGAATGTTTTTTACTTGACACGAGCTTACTGGCACACCTGAAACTCAAGGATACTCAGACGCAACGCCACTGGCCAAGGAACTCCTTTATTGCGGTGTAATTTCTAGGACAAAAGCGATCATTTTCATTCAATCTCTCCTTTGCAAAATTTGATGACGTAACGTGGGGATCGCAGTACACCCAAGTGACGATATTTGAATGCGGTTCATAGATTGGACCCGAGCATTGCGTGGGCACTCGACTTGGGCTCGTGATAATTGCTAGCTCGAGAAGCATTCGAGTAGTGACCCGTGTCCAATCGCTGCAACGACGACAACAGCCGAGCCATAACAATGTCTGGAACTCAGAGCGTGTTCTGCGCTTTGCCAACCCTAGCACGCGGCTATAATCAACATTGGCGGTATATAATCGGCTCCAGATCGCGTGGCCGCTTGTTCTGGCTGCGAGTTGAGGGGGTGAACGCTGCTTGTTTTTCTTTAATTTTTTTCTGGGACTTCTATTGCGTGGGGTGAAAAACAAGCGCGTGTTTCATAGGTCATTAACGTTAGGGATCCGTTTTAAGCGGTATTTGCGCAAAGTACAAAAATTGTTGCATCGCTCCTTTAAGTAACCCCGTCGAGTCAGCTTCCGCCGGCGATATGACGACGACGACAAGGACAGTTTTCTCGGCACAGTCAAGGTCGACGATATCACGGCGCTCCAACGAGCCGACCCTGAGCTGCGCGCACTGATCGATCATCTGGAAGGAGAAGGAAGGAGTCCCCCCCCCTGTCTTCTCACAATCCATGGCAAGCTTCGCCCTGCTTTACAAAGAAACCTTCGAGGACAATAATTCGGCGCGGCTCCTGGCAATCCCTCACGGTCTCCGACAGGAGACCTTCGAAGCTTTCCACAAGGACCCAACGGCGAGGCATCTTGGGTACAGCAGGACACTGGTAAGAATCCGCGAAAAGTCTTCCTGGCGCAAGCTCCCGAAGACCGTCCACCAGTGCACAAGATCGTGCCATGAATGTCAATGACGCAAGAAACCAGAAACGAATCCCGCAGGACTGTAGCAGACGATCGCACCGCCGACCACTCCGTTCCAGCAGATCGGAATGGATCTACTCGGGCCATTCCTCAAGTCGACGTAGAGAAACCCTTGGATAGTCGTCGTGACGGATTATCTCACCCGATACGCCGAGAGGAAAGCCCTCGTATTCGTAACAGCTCTGAAAGTCGCCAAGTTCTTTATTCAGTCAATCGTTCTCCGTCACGACGCCCCTAAAGTACCGATTACGGACCAAAGGGCAGCATTTACAGCTCAGCTGATTCGGGAGGCTCTTCGGCACAGCGAAACCAGCCACCGATGAACCAAAGCGTACCTCCCGCAAACCAACGGGCTCATGAAATGGCAGAACAAGACCATCGCCGACCTGATTTCCATGTACGTCCACGTGGAGTACAAGACGTGGGACAAAGTTTTGCCGTACGTAACGTTTGCTTGTGACACGGCAGTTCAAGAAACCACCGGAGTGACACCATCTCAGCAGGCGCACGGCAGAAAAATGACGACGATGCTAGATTCCATGCTACCCTATGAGCCAGTTGACTACGGGACCGTAGACGCCCGGGTGATCAGTCAGTGAGAAGAGGAGGCGCGCCAACTAGCCCACCAGCATATTCAAGGCCAACAACGTGTCGACGCTAGCCGGAACAGCCTCCGCCGACATGACGTTCATTTTCAACCGGTAGACAGAGTGTGGGTGTGGACACCGATACGATGCCGGGGCCTTGACGAGAAGCTTTCGAAACGGTATTTCGGACCGTACAAGGTACTTCATCACCTCGGGGAGCTCAACTACGAAGTGGTGCCCGACGGAATGAAAACATCATCACGACGCCGACCACGACCCGAGGTGGTTCACGGCGTTCGACCCAAGCCAGTCTACACTCGATAGGACTCAGGTCAATTTATAGTTCAGACGCCCCCGCAGTTCACTGGTTGCTGGATTACCTTTTTGTTAACTCCTTTAAGGTTGCATTGAAGAGATGCACCTTTAAAAGAGGGAGTAATGCCGTGTGCATGACCGAGAAGAAACCCTTCTCCGTACACCGAGCGTAAAATATAAGGAAACCGGAACGACCTTTCGCAGTCAGTCTCGCCTTAGCTCATTCCCGAACATTCTAGGCCGAAGCTTCGAGAAGCCGAGCTTAGTAGATAATGAGTCGAGCGCGGTATTGCCAATTCATTCAATCGCACGTTAGCCAGTTCTCGCGCCGATGCACCGTCACTCCTGCTGACGCCGCGACGTTTTCTGCTGCTATTTCGACGCTGACGCTCATTCTTCCTTTTGTTTTTTTGGCACAAGTTCGCCGGCAAAAACTTTCATTTTCAGTCTACATTTGTCGAGCCGTTTTTCATCGGTGACCATATAATGCTCATTATTTATGGTTCTATAGCGTAAGAAACGCGGGGCGTGTACCGAGCATCTCATTATCGCTTCCCAACCAATGATATGGCGGCATTTGCCGACAACAACGCCGAAGAACCAATTACGAAGCCTGGTTATACTTAGCGCGCCCAGCGTTTCTTAACCTGGAGGTGACTATACACTCTTAGAAAAAAGGGTCAGTATAGTCCTCCCTAAAGGGAGGAACGCTCTTGACACATATGTTCCTTCAGAAAGGGAGAAACTTTCGTCCCTTAAGCAGGGGAGGAAAAGTTCCTCCGTCGACTGCATCTCATTATGGCGGCCACGAATCGAGCAAATCGAGCTCGGTAAGGCTTAACGAGAACACTAAGTCTATTGCACGAAGCGAGAGGAGCAGGAAATAAAAAACGTAACACGAGCTTTCCGCGAACTGTATTTATTTCCGAAGTTTCTTTACCAATGCAGGTAAAGAAACTTACGTTTCGAAAGCATGCAGTCACTCAGTCTTCTCATCGTCAGCACTGCGATGTTCAACGGAGACAACCGGCACTCAGTTCGCGCACTTTATGTCCTACCTTTGCTATTCCTCGAGCCACAATTCCTTCGTCAACCGTAGCGTCAACCGCACATCACGGAGGAGTGAAAATCATTCGCCCGCAAAACCAAAAGCAGCTCTCAAAAAAAAGCAAATCCGAAGCAACCTCTTGGCTTATCTCAGCACGGTAACACGAAATTATGGCGTAGCCGCGTAGCGTAAAAGGATGTTAAATCGCTTGCCACCAGATGGCAGGGTCAAGCAGAGTATTCGCACGTAGCTAGGCTAGGTGGCGCTAGGTACCGCCCAATTCATGTTTTACAAAAAAATATTTTTATTTTTTTACGCCACAATTGCGTTTCCTTTTCTTCGGAATCTCTAACACATGTAGACACGTTGCGCACACTACAAACATCAGGTCACCATATATTGAACGCATACACAGGCATCGCACATACAAACATCAATACAACAGCACACTACCCCGATCACTACTACCGAGCCCTGCGTTTCCGTCTTTTATAGTGGTCGTTTTGAATGTACGGAATTTTTCGGTGACTCCCTAAGCAAAAAAAAATATTCCGAACATGTTCATTTTTTTCCAGCAATGTCATACATCTGAGGCTATTTTTAATGGTTCAGGGGATGAATCTCTTATTAAAAAGAAGACGCTCGATCATACCATAATTATTTGAAAGCCAATAAATCGAGCCGCTCCAATGTGGTTCCAAGCCATGAGTTTGTTTTCCCGCATGGCCCTTCGTAGCCAGTATTTATATTGTAGTGTTCGTTTTTCTATTTGTGCTGTTCGCGCAAAGCTGCAATTGCCGTATTGAATTAATCTCTGTAGAGCGGATATCCACTCAGCTGGAAGTGATGCTTCACGGGCACAGAAATCGCTTTTCGATCAACTTGAATGCAGTCAAAGCCGCGACTTCCGACAACTGTTAAGTGTACGGAGCTGCGCCGTTGCGAGCTCGAAAACTTCTAGCGCTCATCCCAGCGCGCCACTTAGAGGGCAGTTTCTACAGGAACCGTAATATATTTAAACAGTCAAATAAAGGATAGCGTTTTTTTTTGTTGTTTTTTTTCGATTTTGCCTGTCTTTTTTTTTATGCTAAACTTCCATTATCAATATACGTACTTTCCGTCATACTTTCGTAGTGTTGTCTTTTCCCCACAGCGCAATCGCTCTCGGGGACCGACCGGGGACCGACAGTCACATTGGCCACTGTACGATAGGAGCTTACCGTTCAGACCAGCGTTCCAACATGACTATCCACACGTCGATCGACTGCACCTAATCCCTCAAGTGGTTTTAAACTCTTTAATGTAAAGCGGAATGTCATCCTGCGACACCCCGGCCCCTCCGATAACGGCCCGACTAGCGGCATCAATGCCCGACAGTTTACGTCATCTCAACTTGTTGTTACACCACTGATACGCGAACACACGGTCACATCGGCGATAATTCCAGTCTTCTGTTCACAACCCACAACACTGCCATCACGATGTCGCTGACACGAAGAAATACAGAACCACGTTGACGACGTTGCTGACACGCAGAAGAATCACGTTGAACGCCGGCTGGCACTCGGCACGGGACAACGAAACCGAACTCAGCACGGAAGGCACCCAGGCAGCCGGCAGGAAAACCTGCCTTCCTTGGACGCAGTTCCCGCGATTTCCATAACGTCGAAAACGTAGACACAGTTCCTCGTGGTTTCGCTGCTGTAGTTCCGCGTGCGTCCCGCAAATTGGAGACGGCCGTCTTACCCAGTGTATGTAGCGCTGCTGGCACTGCTCCGGAAGTTCGCTGTTTCTAGCGGCTTCGTTAGCTCGTTTGATAAAATTAGTGGTAAAAACGTCAATGCAACCGAAATGTTCTGCACGTTTGGACTAGAAGACGTAATTACAGGCGGCCTTCGCTGCCGCTGAAGCTCAATCAACTCGACATTAATTTATTAAACAACGTGCGCGATGTGCTCGAAAAACGAAACCGAAAGAAGATGGGTCGGGAGGGCGAAAGCTTTCTCCGGTCTGCCTGGAGGAGGAAAACGTCTCGGAGAATAATAAGGACTTTAATTTTCCTTTCATCGGTCTGAGTTTGTTTACGTGTGTTTTGGTAAACAAAAATATAAAAAAAAACTTTACAAAAAAAGAAAAAAAATAATCCCACTTTCCTGGGGATCGAACCGTTGACCACTTGGTCAGTAGCGCGATGTTCTACCCCTGCGCCAACTGAACAAGGAGGAACTCGCCCTCCTCCTTTCATCTGAACTGCCGTTCCTCCCTTCTCTGGGCAACTTGTCCGCAACAAGGAGGAACAGTCGCTTTTGCTACCTTTCTCCTCCCTTTTTTCTTAGAGTGTAGAGTCTTGGCGATGAAATTATGTAGAAACCAGCCGCTCACATCTTTGACGGCCTTGCGGACATCGGGATGAACGGCTGACATCATGAAGCACTGACCAGCCTCGGCCACCACGTGCACCCGCACTTTCTTCAGGTCCACCTGCGAAACCAGATTCGGCAAAAACATGTCGGTGCCAGCTGATCTTTCGTCAGCACTGTGTTTCCACGAGGGTCGGGCGTCGGACAAGGGAATAGCAGGTGGAAGTATATTCCGTACGCTCAGTCTCGGAACTCGTTAAATCCTCAAAGACATAACGAACACCCAGCGAAGAATACCGGGGTTGATCAGTACTGCTTAATTTTCCTATCCGTTTTTGACGCTGTGGCTTTGACATAGGACGCAACAGCACCATAATCTAAAAAGAAAGTGACTTTTCTTCGTGGAATCTCATTGAAGCTGTCAGACGAGGACAGGGAGACCGCAACGGTGGGCCCAAATACTTTACTGGGGAATACATTTCACTCCGCGAAAATTCACTGACCTTGGCGCGGACAATTTTTGCGTAGTTGGAACGGCTGGTGGACTCGCGTAACCTCGGGGTTCTCCCCTTTGAATTGGGAGGGGTGGCTTCCGCCATCTATCGCCGCGGAAACCCGTCAACACAGCGGAGACAACCGTCTCTGCTGTCTTGGCGAATCCGCTTCGGTGCGTCGGCAGCAGCCCTCTCCTTTGGCGCAGAGTCAAAGTGTGATAGCGTCGACAGTGCTATGCGCATCCGTTCTGTCGGAAGCGAAATTTCCTCCCCGCTCGAGGAGCACTTAGCGTTATATGTATGCCATCTACTGCAAATGAGCGGAGTATAATGTATATTCTTCGTGAAGTATTTGGTGGAATCGCTTGGTTGTTGAACTTTCGACAAAAAAAAAAATGTGACAGCTTGTTTTGATGCTACGAAGAAAAATTAAGAACCGTTTATCTAGTACCACTACCTTTTTACCTTTAATAAAAAATATTTCAAAGTATTTCTTTAAGAAAAGGTTTCCGTTATCATGCGTTCCCCACTTCAAAAGTCCCAGTATGCAGTGCCATTAAATCGTCCCCCTGCTGCAGTCAGCGTGTAATGACTATACACGAAGGGGTTCTGAAATATTGCGTCGCGGCGATGATTCCATAAAAGTGAGACTGAAGTTAATAGTACTTTTAGTAAAATCCGTTCTAACTTTATAACAATTCCCTTAATTTCCTACCAAGTCGTCAATACGCGATCTAAGTTTTGCTTTTAACGAAGCCAGGTTCAAGGCCTTCCGGTTTATTTGTCGAATTTGGGGTAATAAAAAAAAGTTTCCAGGTTTCCTTATAATGCCTTTGCGGGTTAAGTAACCCCTTATGCGTTATTTTGTATTTGTGAGTGTTGAAACGTGTATTGCCGTACACATCCTTTTTCTCAGGTTTATCAATTACGTAACTTAAAGTTTACCGAAATGTGACAAAAATTCTGGTTTTCGTTTTCACATCGAAATTCAAATATTTTTTGAAGGAAAACATTATAAAATTGCCCAACAAGATTATGCAAATAAATAAAAAAAAGATTACTATTTCAGAGATATTGACTCAGAGATGCTTTGCTGCATAATTAGATATACTAAAAGCTTTCCATCATGAATCAGATGGTGCGGCGAGACTTAGTGTGTTGTCCACGTGTTTTAAAATTAAACTCCAGTGGCGGAAATATTGGCGGCAAGTCAGGTTATACTGGATTCTGATTAAGCTGTCCCGAGTGAATATTTCAAGCACAAACCGGCTTTAACGGAAAGTGAATAACCATAGCTATATAGTCAGCAGTCCCATACAACCTACCCTTCCCTTCCCATACAATGTACGGGACGGGTAAAGAATGAGGAACAATCGTTTTATACATCTTATATACAGTGCGTGGAAGAAGAATCATGCTTGTATGAGAACACCGCTTTAGAATGGTAACCAGGAAATATGACTACCATCACTGGGTATAAATGTTGCTAATACAACCTAACGTTAACAAAGTGTGCATAAAACGATTAAAAAAAGGCTGCGTGTGCAGTCACTTACATGAAGGAAACCCAGTGTTTGAGATGACACAAACATTTGAGCAAATGATGGTAGTAGGACTACAGGCAGTTTTGGGTAGTAACGCGTTACTGCAACTTTTTTTTGGTAACTTGTAGCTGTAACGATTTACTTTTTTAAAAATGTAACTTGTAACTGTAATTCTATTACTTTTTTTCAGCTAACGATGAAAGTAACTACTTTACTTTTGTCGTTACTTTCTATTTTTTGTTTAATAATATATCACTGAACGAGTACAATCTAGCTATTCCTTGCACTTTCTGAAATGTCCCGAATATAGCCACGTGTAGATTTGATAAAAAAAACAAAATCTAGTTATCGTTACAAACGGACTTGTGCTTTGAGACTCAACGCTTTCATCTTAGTATATTGAAGCACTATCTGTGTTGCGGTTTTCCTTTTTTCTGCGCAAACGCTTTTTAATCAAGCGAATCAACCGTGAAACAACAATACACGCGGAGGGCACTACGCATGTTTTGTATTTTGATTTGCGCCACTACTCCGGCGTAGTGTCAACAGTCGAGGCCAAATTTACTGCTGTTTGCGCGGGGTTTGTTTCTGGCTTGCCGGGTACGAACTGAAATATGTGCAGGGACGCCGCAGCCTCCACGGTTCACCAATCTATCGTGCAACGGAGTAAATATCTGAGAGGAACAATTTATTCAAGAGCGCATTCATTGGCGAAAAGGTTGGCACGGATCTCACGTTTAACAGAGTCAGAATAATCGCCTTGGCTCAGACCCGTCTCTCTCAAAGAAGCAATTACGGTGTTAGCATGACATAGTCGTGTTATGACGCCGACGAACTGCTCTCTTTGTCGAAACCGAAACTGATAAGCGCGTGCTGTGTTTTAGCTGAGTCCTGAATGAGTGCTCTCCTCGGGGTAGAAGGAAATCACCCGGAGCGCCCGCAGCGCCCCTGCCAGCCACCGTTTAGGCCACGCGCTCCCAGTGGGTCTTTCATATTACAGGAGACTATAGATATAATACCCGCCCTCCCTCTCTCTCTCAAACCACGGTTCTCTCAAAGAGGAGCCCACGTACCGGCTCGTGCAGGCGCAACACTTGTCGGGCATGTTCGGGTCCCACCAGAACAGCCAGGGCCGGTGCTAGGTCCCTGGCGTACCTGCAGAGGGGACCCGTGCCCAGGAACTCGACCTGGTGCCCCTGGACGTGTGGGAACTGTCCGCCGTTGCTGACCAGCCCCGGGGACGGCTTGTGGCCGAACACGCCATTAAAGAAGGCCGGCATGCGGATGGAGCCGCCGATGTCCGTGCCCAGGCCTAGCACTGACCCGGCCGCCGCCAGCAGGCTTCCTTCGCCGCCTGCAGGGTTCGGGCACCCGTTTAGCTCGCATTCAGCTCTGCTAGCATAAAGAAATAAAACGAGCACTAGGAATTTTGGTGAAATCAATCAAGCCACCAATGTGTTCATGATAGTATGCAGGAATAACCTGCGGGCTTTATACTGGCGCGCTAAAACAAAGAAACCCAAAACACGAAATACAAGCGGAGAACAGAGTCCGCGAGTCTGACATAGAATACGTACGGCGAGCAAGCGTCCCAGAATCCGTCTTCGGGAAGTCAAAACGCAATGAAAGAACAACTTGGAGCAACTAAGAGAGCGCGCGATAACGTGGCACTCAATTGCATGTCGTCATTGGTCGACGTTAGAGGGAAACATAAGCATGTGACCGCTTTTGGCAGGTAAACCAACGCACAAGGTGCGCAAGTCGAAGGTGAACCTACACGACAGATTAAGATATTCAGAAGGCAATTCTACCACAGAGAGCAAGACAGAAGAAGTCATAGACACGACCGAACGTGGTTAACAGAGTAACGATGTTCGGAAGACAATGCAAGCAAATATTTGTAAAGAAAATAGCAAGATCCCCATGCATAACCAAACTGTGTATATTCTCGAAAATAGTAACAATAAGAAAGAAAAAAACGAAGAAATAAAAAAATCAAAAGAAAAAAAAGAAAAAAAAATTTTGGAAGCTACATGCAAGTTTTTGACAGATATAGTTTTTCTAGTTTAGTGTGATGCATAGCGCAATTTTATTTAAATAGTTGCAAGACTTCCAGACTAACACCACGTGCGATTATTATGGGAATTTAGATTAGATCTACCAAAAGATCGTCGCTGCTTTTGTCTTTATAGACCGTACGCGAAGAAAATTACGGAACATTGCCTTTGATCTATACTGAACTGTGGAAACAGGTCAACTCACTAGCATACACTTGCATTCATCTTGTGAATCTACACTTTTATTTTCCAAGGTGCTTTTCGCAACGCAGTGTGTTGTATATCGGCATATTTGAAACTTTTTTTTTCTAAATGACTAGGTGTAACTAAAGGGACGTATGACGTCTCGGACAAGGGAACAAGAACGACGAAGGACGAACACAAAAATGCGTTTGTCCTTTGTCCCCATTGATCCAGGGAATATTATCGTTTATTCTTGTCCAGCTCGCTTGCACATTTGCAATAGTTCTATTAGCTGCATTATCAGCATAACCCTTAACAAATGCAGGCCGTTCAACCTTGTTGGTGTTCGACTGGTGGCAGTTGCTAAAACCCGTTTGCTCAACTGACGTCCAACTCCAGGTTAACTCAGTTGATAGAGCGCTCCACTGGAAATATGGAAGTCCCTGGTTCGATACCAGGACCAGGCGGATATTTTCAGTCGCGGACCAGTCACCTAGCTGTGGTTGGAGATTGGTGTTTGTTTTTTGTCCCCCTTGTTCACCTTCTCGAAAGAGTATTATCGCTATCCTTGTCCAGCTCGCTTGCACTTTTGCATTAATTGCATTATCACACATTAGTGGGCCTTAGTTTTACGGCTTTTAAATACGTGTATTTGAATTAAAATGAACACCCTTTACACAAGACGCGGTTTAATTTATTTGTTTTTGCTTCAAAAGTAGAATTATGTATATCGGCACTAGCCAAGTTACTCTTTGTGTGTTCTTTTTTTCGTTTTTTTCTTTATTACCTGATGACGCTCAAAAAAAAGAAAATATAAAAAGAAACGAAGTACGTCACTTGTTACTTGAAAGTAAAAGCAAAGCGTTTCCGTCCTACGTTGCCTTAAAATAAAAGAAATGCGTTATTGTTACCGATAAAAATATCGAACGTTCCGTTTTACTTTTGAATAAAAGTGTTTTACTGTTTCGTCGAGACAGGTATCCATAAGCGCCCTATGTCAAGAAGCATCACATCCATGCCGAAACTTAGCATTTTTACCTCCTCTGTTCTACGGTTCAGATATTGAAGGTAAGGTATGTGGGTGAGTGCAAGAAATCACATGACTTGGCGCCTAAAAAGGCGAAAAACTGTTCAGCGTATTTTTTTTTAAGAGGCTTGGGAAGACGTAAGGGGCAATGTTACTATGTTACCCGTTACCCGAAATAAGTAACGTAAGTACGTTACCTGGTACTGTTTTATAATTGTAAAAAGAACGTTACTACGTTACAAAAAATAACGCGCTACGGGTAACGCCGTCCCTTGTAACGCGTTACCGCCAACAGTGACTGACCCCGCGTGTGCGCTATACTCCGTTCACCCTTAAAAGGATACTGAATCGGAACTTAAAATATGCAGAAAACATTTAGAGATAAATCGAACAGGATAAAATAAATCTGTAATTGATAATCGCGTAATCATATCTTAAGCGGATGGCTATTTTTTCTGTTCTAAATGCCTGGATTTTGGCGAGCGCTTCAAAATCAGCCGTCGAAGAGCGCGATGCATTTCGGGCAAAGATGGCAGTAATGACATTACTGTAATGAAATTACAGTAATAAATTACTTTCTAGAGTAATGAGTAATATAATGAATTACTTCTCTAGACTAGTAATTTGGTATTGTAATTAATTAATTTCAGGCAGCAATTTCGAGAAAATTACTCATTACTTTAGAAATTACTTTTGTCCTAAATTAGAAAATTCGTCTGGAAGCTTTAAAAAAGAGAAAATTGATTTTGCATGGTGAAATTTTGTGCAAGAGCATCAGAGGAAATAATCAACGGCCACCTGAGCGCAAAGCCTCGTACGAAGAGCTGAACAGGCGCACAAAGGAGGGCTGGAATAGCGAAGGAAAAAAGCTTACGTGTAAACATCGCTGAAAGGCAAAGGCTTACGAACTTCAGGCTCGACAGATTCACGGCGTCGCGTCATCACGACGATACTTTACTTCGTTCATCCCTAAGCAGACAGTGCGGTGGGAGCAGCAAGCGAACCAGAACCAATCAGACACCTTCCTTTAATCACCTGTCCCGTCCCTTTCTCTGCGCGTGGGTATGAACGAGAGCGTGGTTACGTGGCGAACGATAGACGTGTGACCGCTCCAACAACACATAGCTTCCACCGTTCATCCCTAAGCTGACTTTGCGTCAGCTTAGGGATGAACGGCCCATAGGCTACAAGGCGATTGGCACGTCACCAGGGAGTTAAACATAATTTAACACCTAAGAAGACAGCAAAAAACAGGTCCCCAGCCTTGTACTTTTGTCAAGTAAGGTCAAACCGTAAGCTTCGATCATTGTGAACAACAAACGACCGGAATAAATAGTGAATTCCAAATGCCTTGTCAAAGCCCCAGAGCTTTTCGTGCGTCCTCGAGCAAAGCAGCTGCGCTCACGCTATGCCTCACTGCCTTCCCTTGGGAAGCTTATTCGGGAATAAGCCTACAAGGATATATCGCCCCCCGTTTGTTTGGAAAGTGCACAATTTAGGAAGCTGGCGCCATTCCTCAACTGGCGACGCCACCAACTCTTCTTAGCAATGCGGTGGAGGGTAGAGGCACGCGTTCCCGCTCCCATTTTGAGAGCCGAATAAAACTGTGCGCGGGATCCCCTCTTCTTCCCGGAAAGGCCGAGAAAAGCTGTTGCCGAGTTTAGTAAGTGCTTTTGGGAGAATAGAATTAGACTGCGTCTGGGAGGCGAAAGGGAAACGTTTCACGTGACGGCTCCTTCTAAGAACGAGCTGCCATTGCCAGACTTAACAAACTGACACGGACTACAACTTTTAAATCAGGAAGACGGGAACATATCACCATTTTAGTAAGAACCTTCACCGTCGAATGAACAGCGAAACCGGTGAGTCGACTGCCTTTCTGAGTCGCATCTAAAAAAGAAGCTATTCATCATGTTTAACACTGATGTCGTGTGCGCCAGCGAAACCGCTGTTCAGTATGGTTCACTTTGAGGCACATAAGGTTGTTGCGGTATAAACAGGAAGATGTGAGTTTTGGTACATACAGACCACCTCAGCTCTTTGACGCCACATCACTGCGGTGGCGCTGCTGTCGGCACTGCGCATGCGCCGCGCCATGCTTCTCCCAGATCTGGTTCATGCACACGCGTTGTGTGGGCAAACGAGGGCTTGTTTTGTAAACACTATGTTGGTGTATACGGTAAATAATATGAGCACGAATTACTACCTCAAGGTATTCAAAAGTAGTCTCAAAGTAAATTACGTTAGGAAAGTAATTGTAATGTAATGTCATTACCTTTAGTCTGCGGTAATTTGTAATGTAATTTAATTACATTTTGCAGTTTTTAAGAAAGTAATTAGTAATGTAATCTAATTACTTTTTTAAAGTAACTTTGCCATCTCTGATCTCGGGAGATCCGGCCGATCCGGCGCAGTCTTGACGTCATCATGCCTCGGAGGGCCAAGCGTACCGTAGTTATGAGTCGTGATACTTGGAGGCGTCAACGTGTTACAATCTCGCAAATCTCGCTTAGTCAGAGTACCTGAGGGCTGTAGCATATTGCGGAGCTGCCGCGACTGAACGGTCGCCGACCAACGCGACGAGAGCGGTGGGAATGATGACATTGATAAGGACGAAGACGCCGCCACACCGCTACATCACCAGTGGCCATAATGGCCAAGAAGCGATTCGGCCTAGAGTCGTATTTGTACGACCCATCTGCCTTGTCTTCGCCGTCCGCAACAGGTAACAGAGCTTATTTACGAAACGATCTTACAGCAAAACCTAAGAAGAGATCCGTATTCACGGAGCGAAATTATCGCAAGTTTTTCGTAGGCTACGATGAAATCCTACGACCACGACGACAGCTACAAAGCTTTACGCACTTTTTATGATCAAATCTACATTGCCGGCAACATCGCTAGTCGCGACGACCAACGTGCATTTCTATGTGCTCGCTGTGCGCGTCCCAACAAGAAAAAAAAAGTACTACTTCAAACTGGACGCCGCAGCGGAGACAAACCCTAGAACCACGAATACCTGAAAAAGCTACAACAATGGTCCCGCCGACCAAGCGACCACCAAAGACTCGCCAGGCTTAGCGAAACACTTCGACGACCCGGGACAAGGCCATCTGCGCACGGCCGGCTGGCTTGACGAATGGAATACGCCCACGCGACCTTTGTGGACCCTTCTCGTGTGAAAAGTGTGAACCCTGACCTCTGTTTTGGGGTACGAAGGCCAGCCTTTCCCCTCGTCGTACCTAGCTTGTTTTCATGCAGCGGTAACGAACGCTCTCGTCGAAAAGGGACAATCTTATCGATTCAATCTCCTCTTTTTGTGTTATAAAGCCCAAATAAACGCCATATGGATTACCTTCGCAATATGGCTACATACATGTTTTTCATATGTCCATTTTATTCCGACATGATGGTACGCCAACGCATGTCGAGTTAGAGCAGTTTTTGGGAGCGACTCAATGCCGCTCTAATTTCTCTCTGCCAAGCGTCACGTCAGCATCGAGTTGCCATTGTCTAGAGGCCCAGTGGTTCGTAAAGTCGGTCGCAAAAGATCGTTCCCGCAACGGCTACCAAGAACGCGGTGACAGTGCGGTTCCGGTCCCAGTGTGAACAGATATTTACGTGGATCTTGCTGACACTGTTTTACTTTAAATGGATCTTCCTGGACGTCGGCTCTCTCCCGCATCCCCGAAGCCACGAAAAACGCCGCAGCGATTTGTTTACATGCGCGTCGCTTTGCAGAGCCGTACGGGCCGTCTCCTTTTAGCAGCGCTGGTAGTTGTGTTGACTTTTTAGCGATCGAGTTCGTTATCAGTAGCAGTCCACTAAGGCGGCTATCCCGTCATCAGGAGAGGAGGGCATTCGGGCCCATTTAAATAGACATTTCGTAGCGAGGATTTTACATCGCACGTACACAATCTCCAAACCACCCCAAAAAAGCGTTGCCGGAAAGACCACCCGGTACTAAAACGAACGGTGGCCAACTCTGCTGTTGCTTTCTCCACCAAAGCGCCTCGGTACTACGTTCAGGCCTAAGTAATGCCTATGAGTGTCCGTACTTCCCGTCGTGGCGCTTCTCTTACGAACATGTTGTCGTCCCGACATTCTATCGAAGCTTCACAGACTTCCACGAGGAGGTTTTTGGTTATCGTTTTGTTCAGTTTAAAATACGGTTTCTCGTGTTTTTCTACAAAATATTGGCATTGGTGAAGTCCTATTTTAACCCTCTTCATGTTCAAGCAAACAGATGGGGTCTAGAATTTGGTTTTTGTACCCCTTTAAAGGGGCGATGCAACAATCTTTGTACTTTGCGCAAATACGGCTTAGAAGGCATCCCTGGCGTTAATGACCTATGAAACACCCGTTCGTTTTTCGCCCCACGCAATAGAAGTTACGGAAAAAAAATTAAAGAAAAACGAGCAGCGTTCATTCCCTCAACTCACAGCCAGAACAAGCAGTCACGTGATCTGGAGCCGATTATATGCCGCCAATGTTGATCATAGCCACGCGCTGGGGTTGGCAAAGCACAGGACACGCGCTGAGTTCCAGACATTGTTATGGCTCGGCTACTGTCGTCGTTGTAGCGATTGGACACGGGACCCGAATGCTTCTCGGGCTAGTAATTATCACGAGCCCAAATCGAGTGCCCACGCAATGCTGGGGTCCAATCTATGAATCGCATTCAAACATCGTCATTGGGGTGTACTGCGATCCCCACGTTACGTCATCAAATTTTGCAAAGGAGAGATTGAATGAAAATTATCGCTTTTGTCCTTGAAATCACACCGCAACAAAGACGTTTCTTGACCAGTGGCGTTGCGTGCGAGTATCCTTGAGTCCCGCTACTGCCAGTAAGCTCCTGTAAAGTGAAGAAAAAAAAAACGCATCTCCACGTTGTGAATGATATTGATTGAGGCAAAGCTGTGGTGGTGCTTGTCTGCGTAGACGCTAAACTGCAGCATGCCGAGCCTTTCGTTCGTTTTATTCATGTCACGCTGCGTTCAAATGCTCAAATGCGTATATAACCACGTTCCATACCACACATTCCCTTTCTGACATTGATGAAAACGAACGAAAGGCTCGGCATGCTGCGGCTCACCGTCTACGCAGAAAAGCACCACCAGAGCTTTGCCCCAATCAACATCATTCACCACGTGGAGATGTGGTTGTTTTTTTTGTTGTTTTTTTTTTTGCCCTACACGGAGCACGTGAGCGCGTGAGCTCACGAGCAGGAGCACGTGCACCCGACGGCGGACGGACATACGGACATGGCTAGCCCCTTTAAGGGGTATTCACACGAGGGAGAAATCCCGGGGATTTCTCCCCGGCACGCGCATCCAACGACGAAAACATCAGGCTTTGCCATGTGCAAAAGCCTCGCGTTTTTATCTCGTGATGCGCGCGTGCCGGGGAGAAATCCCCGGGATTTCTCCCTCGTGTGAATACCCCTTAAGGAGCTTCGCCCCTAAAACATTCCAGTTGAGTATCGTTGAACCGCTCCTTTAAGCTGTGACTACAAGGTCCGGCTTCCGCGCGAGCTCGCTGGCTTCCGCAATGCTTTTGTTGCGCGTGCCTTCGCGTTCACACTTGCGTTAGCAAGGCCTGAAAGCTCGGGCTGAAGGTGAAGGTTCAAGCCTCAGTTTAAAGGTGAACTGAGTATACATCCCTCCCTTGAGGAGTGCTTTTTCTCCTGAGCACGCGGAGGCGGTGCGGCGAATCTAAACGCACAAAATCGCGATGTCTGCCCCGCAAACTGTCGCTCCACCGCATCGCACCGGGGCGTAGTGAGAAGCGCACTCAACGGAGCAACCTCACCGGCCTGAACAGACCACGGACGAGCACGAGATTAAGAAATATTGCGAAACTTCCTAGCTCCGTCAGTATGTGGTAAAAAGATGAAAGGGAGAATTTCGTTATTGGCAGCAATCATATATAGGGTTCTAAAGATTTGCACACGCTTACCGCAACAATCCGGCCGTGTGGTGGGGCCTGAGCTATATAATATTTTTAGAGCGAAACTCTGAGACGCCCATTTACGGCTTGAGCGACGTCGCCGTAGCCATCGCCATCGGCGTAACCGCGCGTTGCATTATGGGACGTTTCCCGAAATGACGTCACGTGTGACGTCATGAGTGTCACGTGTGACGTTACGAGGGTCACGCCGCGTGTGACATCACTATTGTGACGTCAATTGGTGCCTAAATTTGGCAGAAAGTTTTTCTGCTAAATTTAGCGGGGATATTTCCCTACTAAATTTAGCGGGAAATTTTTCCACAAAATTTAGCGGGGGAATATACCGGGAAATTGTCCCACAATTTCACGGTAAATTCACCTCCGTACCGTTCCGTACCCTTCCCTCCTCCTCCTCAAGAGCTGTGTTCTAGTCCGGCATTATAGAGAATTGTAGGCATCTTTCATACTTTTTTAGCATTAATGAAATAAAAATTAAGTTTCGGTGCGATGTTGGCGCGAACTTGTTTCACATTTCAGAGCGATGCAATAGGACGTAGCAGGGTAACTACTCTGGCGCAGTTTGGCGCAAATGGCTTTGCGATTTCATCGCTGTATCTTCGGCGCCCTCGGCTATGGTCATTGACAAGGTGGGAAGGGCAGGGTGGAGCTCCACTGCGGCTGTCTCGCCTCTAGCGCGAGCCTCCTACCTTCCCCGACGCTTCGGCGTCGAGTGCACCTCGATCGCGAGCGCGGAGCCAAATCAGGGCGTAGGCTCAGAACGCGTGCTGGAGGCTGGGCGTTCGGAAGACACACCCTGCCCTTCTCATTGTGTCGGTGACTGTATCTAGTGTAGCGCTGAAACGTGAACTTATTCTCGTTCGCAAACTTTCCACCTTCTCTGGAGGTTTTAACCTCGCATAAGAATACTTAGCAAGCTCCTGTTCGATCACGTCGGAACACAGTAAGCTGGCGTGGTGAGTCACAGATCCCGGACGAGCGAAAAAATACAGTTGTCACTGCGCGTTCTTTTCTAGTTTTTTGTTTGTCGTGGAAGCAGCAGAAAGGAGATAGTTTTGTTGGCCTCAGCGATGTGGGGCCCTGGCATTCGGTGTAATTAGAGAGCCTATATTACGAAGGGTTTCCAACTGCTCGATCCGAGCCTAGTGGCTTATGGGCCCTGTTCGCAATACGAGCTGCGAAAAGGTAACAGACCGTTGATCGTCTGCAAACGTGTCAGCCTTTCGGCCCACTTTCCTTCTCGCCACCCGACATAAGGCTCGTGTGCACTGACAACCAATTGGCGCAGAGGGCGCTCCCGCTACCCGCTCTTCTATCTAAGCTTTATAGGTGAAATTGAAGCAAGAGCGTTCGGTTCGCCGTGTTAGTTTCACACCGCAGGGGACCAGTAAGTAGAAATAACCATCAGTTTCCAGCAAAGGTGACACCTGGAAGCTATGTATATAAGGTATTCACTGAATGCCATATTTGAGCTTGTATTTACAGCCATAGCCTCCTATACACGTTTGCAAGTCCGGTCTCAGGGCGCCGCCATCTTCCTCAGTGGGGTGCGCTCTCGGGAGCGGCCATACTCCGATTACGACGCCTTAGCAAGGCTTCGTAATCGGATTATGACTGGTCCAAGCGCACCCCAGACAGGCAAGATGGCAGCGCCCTGAAGCCGGACTTGCAAACGTGTATATACTAACAAATCCTGGCAGGTCGCCAAGAGAAGCGGCCGCCGAAATGGAAAAGGTGGAGCGGCAGACAACGGATGAGAGGAGAGCCACGTGACTGGCGCCCCGCTGCGGCGAGACGCCGAAACACGTTTCTCCCGAGCGAACAAGTGTGTTTCGGGTCCTCGCCGCTGTAAAAGCTGTGCGCTGACGTCCAGGTTCCCCTAGAAATGGCTCTTTGATGCTCTGTGGTACCAGATCTTAGCGCTCCAAATCTGCGACCGGGCACCCTATGGGTCCGTCGTCGAACTGCCAGGCTTTGTGAGTATAGAAGAGGCTATGTTGCGGCACATCGGGAGGATGGGGAGGAGGGGGGGGGGGGGGGGGGAGTGGTACGGTTGGCTTGGCGGAGGTCCCCGCTTCCTCAGACCAAGCTCCTATCTATCGTAAGCAAAGAACGGCAAATCTGGATGGTGTGGAATGCACGTTGCGGAAGCACTGTGGAAGCTTCAACATATACGATGTGGTAAAGGCGTTAGCGTTCTCCGCCAAGTCACATTCAGTGCTAAGTAACTCCACGAGCGAGCCACACTGCCGCGAACTGGCGCTGCTTTTTAGGAAATCATAACGTGGCAGCATACCAAAGGAGCTTCGCAGACTGCCACTAGGCGCAATTTTGAAATCTGTTCGTTCGTTTTAAAATTAGTTTTAATGACTCCTCTCCCTCCAGCCCAGAAACACTAGTCTAGATTAGTGTTTCTGGGCTGCCGGCACAACATAGACTACAGCTAAACAAAGTAATAGGTGCAAACCCTTCGTTTCTGTAGCACTTTCAAAAAGATAAAAGAATATCGAGGCATTTCTTATGGCATGATTGATCGAACGTAGCTTTAGGTTACGGTAATAATTGTGCAACTTGCTAATTCCCTGTACACTGCGCAATATCACCGGATTTTTTTTTCAAAACTAAACTTTTTTTTTTTATTTGAGTATGCTGTTTAGAGCGCATGCTCATAACGAGCTCACATTACTAGGCTCCTAAGACCGGTATTCTTTATGATGGAGAATGCACGTTGCGAGAGAATTGTGGAAGCTCGCCGCCAGCACGCGCTCAGCAGTCTCGCAAGCAGCTATGGCCGTCAGTAAATACTCCCTATTCCTCGTTTTAAGTCCACGCCAACGTTATTAAAACGTTGTACTAACGTTGGTCCAGACGCAGCTGACGCTACCATGTAATGGGACCAATCAAGCAGCGTCAAAAGTGCATGTCACGAGGCCTTTTCAGTTTATGACTAGCTCAGCGATGATACAACACGTGCAGAAATATGACAAACACCATGATGGTGCACGAAATGTAATATATAATAATAGAAAGTAGTCGTTTGGGACACTAATCTAAGCGGTAATATTTGATGACCGCCAAAACCCCATCGAAATAAAATCTCAAAACGTGCCAATGTCGTGTTCGGGTTAACAGCATTCGCGGCGAGGAAAACGCGCGCACTTTACAATTCAATAAAAAATAATCGGATGGTAAAACGTCGTATTTGTAACTCTCCTTCAAAACACGGATTTACTCGTGTGTGCTATAAAGACAAAGTAGGACTTTGCCGAGGAATGTTGCTCCACGAAGTGAAGAATTGTGCTTCGGAATAACGTGACCATAATGTTGTTTCTTTCGAAACTATCGGATTTTTTCCTCTTTTTTTGTTTTGTTTTGCTTTTTGCCGCGAGTGTAGATTGTTGTACCAGGAAAATGGTATCATATATCAACTCAAAACCGGTCGCGAGAGCGGTCGTGTTTTCCTCGTGTTCAGCCGCCAATTATCTGCCTCACTCGTGCGAGACGGGGGGATCGACTCGAATGCGCGTGTAGCCGAAGCTCACGCGCAATCGCAAAAGGTCACACACACGGAAAAAAAATCATTCTTATTATTTAAGCGTATTTGAAAGAAAGCACGTACTGAATTCCTCGACCTAATATGCATATTGGAGAAGAGCCGTTTTATATGAACTGTCGTCTAGGACGTTTTATAGAACCCATCATTCCGAGTATATAGTCTCGTTGCACCTTCCGATTTACGAGGTATCAAAACTAGAATAATCGCACAGATTCAAGTTCTGCTAAGAGGATTGCGATATGAGCCCTTTTCGCTTTTTGTTTGTGTTCCAAACTCTTAAGCCACGTTTGCGTGCTAGATCATACAAAGACGGTCTTCAGACGCTCTCCCTCTGAAGCGTGTTTCTTGCTTGTATGACGGTCCTCTCGCGTAAGTCATAGAAACACCGTCTGCAGTCTTGTTCGAAGAGTGTACGTGGACGAAGCCTTGGAACGTGCATGAGGCGTGTTCGCACACAATTCTTTCATCGTGTCACCGGAGATACCCCGTGGTGTCTTTTGCATGATGGACGAGCGCAGGGACTGCGGCTTTCAGCTGCTCAGACATCAATCAAAAGACAGTCTGCACAAAGATTCGAACCCGAGTCGCCACGAGATCCGTGCTTCCAATGCCGTATGGCAACGAGTTTGAGGAGAGACTTGACACGCGGTATTCGAACCACGCATATCGCGGTGACTGATGTCTGCCAGACTGTCGTTTGTACGATGCAGAAGGAGTTTGCACCCGTCTTTGGGGACACTGAACCTCCCCAAAAGATTGCCTGGAAATAGAATATTCCTATTGACAAAATACCATTTGCACACATACGACCTATATTCCATAATGTCATACGAAAAAGCCATATGACGTATTATATTATTTTTACCAATGAAGAACGCTCCAGTCAATTTGGTGTAGAACCGTGGTTGCTTAACGTTCCTTCTCTGCCAGATGGTGCATACATGCCGTGTTTTTTTTCTTCTTCTTCTTCTAATTCTCTCTTTATTACTACTGTTAATCGTTTCCCAGGTTGTTACGGAAGTAGAAGAAAAAACGATATCACGCACGTGGCGCTTGCCGCGATAACATAGGTAGAAGAGAAGTCTGGAGAACTAGCACCGTTCACAACTCCGCATGCTAATTCATTCCACTGAATAATTCGAGGAAAGAAGAACATGAATGTGTCGTTACATTCCGGGTTTTTGAATAATTTTACGATCGGCTATATTCTACTGCAATAAATGTGCACAGCAAGGCAATAGTTTTTGTGATTTATCTGTCTAACGAGACCCTCCTTTGATACCACCTAAAATTGTGATAACTGAGAAAGACATCGTCTTTCTCAACTATATTTAGATACAAGTAACGTCATGTTCTCAAACCTTCGAGTTCTGTCCCAACCACTAGCGCCGCGTTGTTACGAAGACCGAGCTTTCTGTGGCGCATAGCTTATCTACGCGGGCCGAAAAACACGATTCTTTTTTTTTTCACGAATGCCCGGTACTACAAGATATTAACCGCGTGGGTGCATACGTTTTTTTGTTTTGTTTTTTCAGCCGAACTCAACGCCACACAATAAATCCTAGCCTTTGAAGAAAAAAAAACAATTCACGCGCTTATTTTAGGAGCAAAACCGAAAGTTACATTGCCACCGAAGTCGACGCCTTCAATTAAAGGTTAGTTTCGTTTGCGCTTTTAACTCAAAGTCTGCCACGTATAGTATAAATAGCGCTCTTATTTTTTAGAGGAAGCGTGGAATTAAGTAATTTTTGAGACGCGTGCCAGGCACTACAAAAAGATGATTTTGCCGGTTCGTTGTGCCTTTAGGTCACCCCGGTTCACGGTGAAGACGGCGTGTGCACACTGACCGCTGGATCCTCCGGGGATGCGCCTCAGGTCGTACGGGTTGTTGGTGCGTCCGTGCACCTTGTTGAAGGACTCCCACCACATGGCCAGCTCGGACACATTGGTCAGGGCCAGTGGCACGGCGCCGGCCTCGCGCATTGCCGACACGGCGTCCGAGTCGCGCTCCGCGACCACGCCGCGGCGGCACTTGAGTCCCGCGTCGAACACCAGCCCTGCGTCATTCGGGACAGGAAGAAACGTCGTTAGCGTCGGCCTGGTGGTACCACCGGCCGAACAAGGGACAAACACTCGAGACCGGGGAACAAAAAGGGAGAACGACGCACACTGAGAAGTGACCGTGGGGTAGGAATGAGGCCGAGCTGTCTCGGTCGGCTGCTTCTGCGCCCTTCAGGTGTGTGAACTCGTAAAGGCTGGTTCACACACTTGCAACTGCTTACGACCGTGCGCCTTGAAACCTCCGAAAATCTCCTACGACGAGAGAACGCACTGGTGCCATCTGTCGGGTAACCGTGGAACACATAACACTCCAGTATATTTGCTTTTTTTTCTTTTTTTTCTGGTCTTACCAAAACGTAACCGTTAGAACATTTTAATAAACGTTCGCTCCACTCCACTCTGGTATATTTTTTTCGGAGATCGTTCATTCTTTTTTACTTGAAAAACTTTTGACAATGTTATATACGACAATTTTGTATAGTTTGTCGAGCTCGCAAGTAAAAACCTTGGCTCTGGCGAAATGCACTTCCAGGGTCACCTCATAGATGGCGCTGCCAGCGTGCTCTCTCATCGTAAGAAATCGCAAGAAGTCGGTCGTAAGCCAACGCAAGTGTGCGAACGGGACTTAAGGGTTGTTGGTGAGACTGGACCTGGTGTGTGGTTGGGTGTTGTTGATATAACGACTGACCTTACGCGTCAGAAGGTCGACTGTAGCTCGTCCTTACAAACAAGGAAGTGAAAATAACCGCCGCAGCTGGGCCTGAGACCTCTCGTCCCCCTTTTTTTCTTCTTCGGTCTCCGCTTTTCACAATGCTGAAAGTTCGCCTGCTTGCCTGCCTATTCTCCGTTCTTTCTGAAAAATAATATTGACCTACAGAAGAAAGCAGCCCTTTGGCGACCCAGCAGCCTTCCGCCACATCGTGGCCAGATGGTGTCTCCCAAAACGGCAACTTACGGAGCTACTGGAATGCCCGTTCTACGACACGTTCTTCAGTGCTCACCGAGCCTGTCTTACCTCAAGATGGGTTCACATTTCACATTTGCTGAGCCCGGGAGGCTCCTCTGCAAAACCACGCAGAAATGTAACGGCACTGTTTTCGAAGCGTCTTACTCTATATACTCGGATTATTCCATCCAGTTGAACTTACGGCGGGTCGGTGTGCACTACATCTAACCACCGCCTCCTTCGCAATTCGGCTCTTTAAATTCGTTGTTGAGAGTCGGGAATTTCACAAATTATTAGGGAGGGCATCAAACGATGTATAAACACCCACGCCCAATTTGAGCGACACCATCCAATCTGGCTATTTATACGACAGCGGTTCACCAAATTTCTATAAATTCTTGATATGTCATTCAGTTTAGAGACCAGAACCTAAACTTCGAACTGCCCTAGTTTGAACGACAGCGTCTTTGAAAACCTATATGTGCGTCAAATAAGCACGGCGGACTATTCGCCTCTCCAGCTAGTTGCTCGCCCTCCCGCGGCGGAAAAGGGAAGCACTCTAGTGAGGGTCCCCCGATTCTCCTGTGCAGCGGGCGCGGCGGAACTGCACGCGATCATAGCTCGCGAATAGGAAGTATTCCCTGGCGGCCATAGCTGTGTGCACGACTGCTGAGCGCGTGCTGATGGCGAGCTTCCGCAGTTCTTTTGTAACGTGCATTCCGCACCCTCAAGATTGCCGGTCTTAGCAGCCTATTAGTGCGGGCTCGTTCAGAGCATGCGATTGGATGACTTTATCAAGAAATCGTGATGTATCCCATTCCTTTAATAAATACGTTTTCTCACTTACTCATGCGCTTTAGACATCACCCACAATTATGGCGCCCAGTGAATACTCCTAATAGACCGATCTCACCAGTCAGTTTGACTACGCCACCGCTGCCGCAATGCATCGAGGGAACTTGAGTCTTTCTGCACGTGCGACAACCTCGCAGGAGCTCTGCGCGCGTGGAGCACGAGACAGTAAGAGCCCTCTCGTGCACTGCCGTTTGCCTCCTGTAAACTAAAGTTAAGGCGGCGTCACGCATGCGCCGATCGCTTGGTGAGATCGGTCTATTGTCATTTCCAAACGCAAAAAACATTCTTCACTGTCCCGACGTAGTGCTGCAGCCGGTATGGGATTGTACCTTACTGGAGAGCTTTAGTATTGGGCATAAAAGCAAACGCAAGCGCTGTGCGTTTGCATTAGAGTTGCGTGCCCCACGTTGTGCGTGCGCCTCATCGCCATGCGCCAATCCAAGGCCAAAATGTTGGGCTCCGCGCACGCGCAAACACGCAAAGCTAACACAAACACACAGTGCTTGCGTTTGCTCGTATACGCAATACTGAGACTCACGACTGTTTCACCGGCTTGCAACGCCAACGCAACGTGCTGCAGTGAGCAGACGTGTAAGCAGGTAGGCGTTCCTTCGAGCTGGAAAGGCTGAGATTGGCGAAACCGCGGACCATAAAAATGCAAGTAACTACGGTGTTTGTGGAGAATAACATAGAGGACGAAAACATGTTATTCTCCACAAACACCGTAACTTAACCAGCACGCTCCATTTCCACGAGCAAGTAACTAGATGCTATAAAAAATTAATAATTAAAAAAATCTATATTTCCTTATTTTTATTTTTATTATTTTAGGGCATTAGGTCGGGAAGGCTATTGGCGGCGACTTTGTAACTCTTGCCGAGTGTCAAAAGTCGCGACATTGAAAGCAAAATACGCTTTATCCACAACGAATGTAATTTTACAGGGATTTCCCACATTAGCGAGAATGTTTTGATTGATTTTAGACTATTGTTTTATAACTTGGTCATTAAAAACGTTGCAGTTTGCACCAGTGATGATAATTAGCCCACTTTTGATTGTCACACTTGTTCGCGCGTTTGAAATTAGATAAGAAGCAACAACAAGCAATAAAGGATCTCAGTAGGGAGCTAAATAACACACAAGGAAAACTAGTGCACTTAGAAGCGACCGTAGTAAAGCTCGAGTCAAAGATCGATGACTTGGAAAATAGAAGTAGGAGAAATAACTTGGTAATCTACGTAGTAGAGGACGCAGAAACGGAGCAACATTTGGTGGAAAAAGTGGTGGAAGGCTTCTTTAAAACAAAAATGGCTGTTGAAGTTAAATCTCTCGAAAGAATTCACCGTCTCGGAAGGGTGGCTAGGGGTAAACCGAGACCAGTAATCTTGCGCTTTGGAAACTACAATGAAAGGCAAAATATTCTCAGAAATGCTAAAAAATTAAAAGGAACGCGCATATTTATTAACGAGGACTTTTCGAAAAATGTTAGAATGATAAGGAAAAAACTGTGGGACAGTGCGAAAGAAAACAGGCAAAGGGGAGAGAAGGTATACTTAGCGTATGATAAATTGAAGATTAATGGAGTGACTTACGCATGGGAAGTAGATACAAACCAGAGAGTTGAACTTTACTCAGTCAGAGAAGTACCTTCATCCGAGCATGATAATTGACAGGCATCTGATTTCCCACAGGCAAACAGTGTCCTATTTATTAACCTTAATGCAAGAAGTATCGTAAATAAAACCCTCGAGCTAGAACATATTTTAATAGAGCATGACCCCGATGTAGTAGCTATCACTGAAACCTGGTTAGACTCGTCTGTGACAGATGATATCATAATACCTCCCGGTTACGTGCTCTATCGAAAGGACAGAGAAAGTAGAGGAGGGGGTGTTGCTCTAGTAATCAAATCTTGTTTAAATTCTTCAGAAATCGAGGGATCTCCAGGCATAGAAAATGTATGGTGTAGCATCAAAATGGAAAAAAGTGAGTTAATTGTGGGAGTACTGTATCGACCCCCGCAAATGCCATGTGGATATTTGCGAGAACTAAGTGAGTTCCTTTTTAAACTGAAAGTAAGTTCCAAGAAGGTTGTTTTAATGGGAGATTTCAATCTCGGTGGAATTGACTGGGTAACGTTAGGATCTGGGAACCACGAAGTACCATGTGCTGAGGAACTTTTAGATACAGTTTTCTCACATAATTTAACTCAAATTGTTAAGGGACATACTAGAATACAAGGGAAATCAGAAGCTCTTTTGGATTTAATATTTATAAATGAGAACCTTATAAACCACGCGTATGATTGCAAGATTAGCCCGGGAGTTTCGGACCACAGCACTGTACATTTTACGTTGTCCTTAAAGCCTATGCTCAGGAGAATTGAAATTACTTCGTATAAAAACTTTCAAAAAGCCAATGACGAGTCAGTTATTGATCAACTTAGCCTGAACTATGACAACTTCGAGCACCTAGCTGGCAACCCGTTGATAGAAGTGAATGACCTATGGCTCAATTTTAAGGAAATGATACTTGAATGCACTCGTAAGTTTGTCCCAGTGGAAATAAGAAAAAAAAAACTTGAACAGTCCTTGGATTACAAGGGACATAATCCACCACAAACGACGATTGTCAAGGTGTAGAGCAAGAGCACGCAAAAAACACGACGGGTTCCAGCAGGCAAAAATACAGTCACTGAGCAAAGAGCTGAAAGCAAAAATAAAAACTTCGAAAACAATTTTCTTTAATGTAAAAATGCAAAACTTTTTGAGATATTCACCACAGAAGTTTTGGCGACAATTAAAACCAAGTAAGAAAGTAATTACCAAAGTGATAGTAGAAGAAAAAGTGATTGAGGACAAAACTGAAATTGCGAATTGCTTTAACCAATATTTTGTCAGTGTTTTTTCCGCTGATAATAACATCTTACCAACATTTTGTTTGTTTGAGAATGTGCCCCCAATCGAAGACGTGGAGGTCTCAGAGGAAGGAATTTTTTCACAGCTACTTCTTATCGATCCAAAGAAAGCCGCCGGACCGGATGACATTCATAATAAATTTTTAAGGCGTTATAGCGAATGATGTTCAAAATATCTCACGATCATTTTTAATAAATCGCTTTCAGATGGGTCCGTTCCCAATGACTGGAAGCTGGCCAAAATAATATCTATTCTTAAGACTGGAAATGCCTGTAAGGTCACGAATTATAGACCCATATCATTATTATCTACTTGTTGTAAAATACTTGAGCATGCTGTTTCGAAGCTTATAAGGATGTTTTTAGATACCTACTCTGTGCTTGATGAAAAACAGCATGGCTTTCGAAAAGGCCTGTCTACCACAACTCAATTAACAGAATTAATTCACGATTTTTCTTCTACCCTTGACAGAAGAGGTCAGATTGATGTAATTTTTTTAGACTTTCAAAAAGCATTCGATAAGGTAAACCATAATAAATTACTTTTAAAGCTCAAGCATTTACTAAAAAACACGAAAGTTCTGCGATGGATAGAAATGTTTTTGTTTTGTAGAAGGCAATTTGTGAGCATTGATGGTCACGCTTCCATGCCTCGCGGGGTCGACTCGGGAGTCCCCCAAGGTTCTGTACTTGGGCCCCTGTTATTTTTGGTTTTTATTAATGACGTTCTTCGCGATATTACAGTAAAGGCACGACTTTTTGCTGATGATTGTATATTGTATACTTACATAAAGGATGATTCTGACCATGTTGAACTAAACGACTGTTTGCAGAAAATTAGCAAATGGTGCGAGATCTGGCAAATGTCTTTAAATACTGACAAAACAGTTTGCATGTCAATAACACATAGGAGAGTTCCTTCTGTGTATAACTACTACTTGAAGAGTGAACCTTTGTCTAGGGTAGATGAATTTAAGTATTTAGGAGTAACAATAACCAGTGATTTAAGTTGGAACAAACATGTCAGTAATATAGTAAAAAAAGCCACAGCTAAACTCTGGTCACTAAGAAGATCATTAAAACTGGCAACCACTGAAACTAAATTGCTAGCTTATAGAATGGTAATAAGACCTAGATTGGAGTATGCCAGTGAAGTTTGGGATCCTCACACAAAAGGTTTAATATTGAAATTAGAAAAAGTTCAAAGAATGGCACTGCGTTTCATTTTTTCGAAGTACAGAAGACTGGATTCACCAACTGAGCTCTATTCTAAGGCAAGCATCTCCTTATTAGAAGAGAGGGGAAAAAATAAGCGTTTAAAAATGCTTTTTATGATTTTAGATGGCACACTGCAGATTGATAAACATAAATTCATCAAACCCCATCTATCTAGAATCACACGTAATAAGCATACTAGGACAATCGAAGAGTACAGATTCAACAAAGAATGTTTCAAGAATTCGTATTTCCCTCGGACAATAAGGGAATGGAATACACTTCCTGAAAGCGTTGTTATATCCAAAACGGTTTTTGATTTTACAAAGTGTCTCCCATGTAACTAATAGACCTCCTGTTATCATTTTTGCTGTACCTTCTGCTTTTAATATGAGTATTAGGTGTCGTATAGTCCTTCATTTTTTGTCATTGTGTTCTGCATGTGTATTACATTGTCTACTGTTTTTTGTACTCACTCCTATCATAGTCCCCACTGGGGGACTGATAGTATTATGAAATAAAAAAATAAAAAAATTATATTAAGTATTAAAAAAATTGCGTATTAAATTAAATTTTAATACTAATATTATTAATACGCCATTAACGCTACGATCACAAAGATACGTTATTTAACCATAATAGTCTTTTTAGAACGGTATTTTTTTCTAGCATATAAACACTCTGACATTGTTATCAAGATAGGCAAACAGTCAAACACTGGATGCAATATGAAGTCCTATGCGTCACGCGTTGATATAAAAAAACACACACACTTAAACTGTCTGACTCGGTTCTGTCTTTGGGTTGTTGTAGTGAGAACAGCGTTTATTGATTTATACGTTTTTGGGGCATATTGTAAAAAGTTATTTATTCTGTTATGATTGGGCTGGGAATAATGTTAAAGCAATTAACCATCTAAATACCCCAAACCATTTAAAAGGCCCGCAGTTTAATCTTTCACATTACAACTTTTTGAGCGAAAAAAGGCAACGAGAACACACAAATATCACCACTGATTTTTTTCAACAACTACAATATTCTATGTTACCTCTAACTTCTAAGTTGTATAAAAGACCCTGTCTTTAAAGGGACACTGAAGTCTCCAAAATAGTTTGAAGTGCCTGAATCGAACACGTTTGTCACTAAATCTTTACGATGTGAGACATATCTTGAGCTATGAAAAAATTCTAAATTAAGACCTATAGTCCTATACCGTCAAATTAAATCCAAAATGGAGGTTAGTTTTGGTTTCACTACGGAATTAAAACGTGCTTCCAGGAGTAAGTATTACGCCCAACACCGCTTTTGTTTTCAGGATAAAGAGGTGACCTGCTCTCATCACATCCTAGCTTCCTCATATTACCACACATAATTTGTGTCGCTCAGTGAAGCCAGCACACTCGACTGGCTCAGCAGCCGGCGCGCACCTCCGACCCTTACTATAACCGCCATTTCGGAAAGCGAGTGGCGCCACTTATAGTTAGTTGGAGTCGCGAATATCTTTCCGATAGTGCGTACCTTGAATGCCAACGGGGGACTTGGCCGTGATGGGGACCCCGAGGAAGGGTTTCCGTGCGAGTAGTGCGGGTCGCTCGTCGGGCGGCGTGGCCCGGACCAGGCGGTCTACGGCTCGAGCCTCGTCCAGGGCGGCCTCAAAGCGCTCGTCGACCACGGCCAGAAGCACCGGGGCCACCAGGCGGATGCGGGCGGTGAACGCCAACACGACGGACTCGCTGGACACCTGGGAAAGCACCGAAGGCGAAGCGCTCAAATCGAGTCTGTTGTGTGAGTGTTAGAGTAGCGGGGAATCAGCCTTGCAAGTTTCGCGGGTTACGAACAAATAAATCATTAAAAAAACACAACCGCCCCCCCCCACCCCCCCAAAAAAAAAGAAAAAATCATTTTTTTTTTGTTAGGCGATTTATTACGGTGCAAGAAGACAACCCAATCAATGTTTTGCTACAGCGTCACGTATATTTTTAATAAAGTCAAAATGCGCAACCACTCGAAAACGAAACCGAAACTTGACTGGAGCGGAAGATAATTATAGTGGAGGAGAAAGTTACGAAACGTCACGTAGCTGTGCAACTTTTTTTCTTTAATGAACGTATTTGCAGTTTTCTAGAAGCCCCCCCCCCCCCCCCCCCCCCCCCCGCCAAAAAAAAAAAAAATGGGTAGCATACTTGTTGTTTATTTTAGTAGTGAGTGTGCGCCTTCGATGACCCAGGACTTTGATTATCTTTGGTGATTGTGTCTTAACCATGCAAAACGGCACGCGACCACGATAGGCGGTTTTCGGGCGAAAAAAAAATGAATTTCGAGCCGCAAACTCTGTTCTGGGTAGTTGGCCTCTCATATGTCATGCAAAAATAAAAACCTTGGTCACCATAAATATCCTGTCAGTGTCCCTTTAATTTGCTGCAGAAGGCGTCGGGAGCCGCGAACGGGTAGTTTTCCTGGGTCCCCAAGAGAACTTCTCCACTGACCTTAAAATTTGCCTTCTCGAGTACCACAGAAGTGATTTTGAAAAGAGGAGACCAAGGGGTGCCGACGAAAGAGCGACGGGAGAGGAGCTCAACATGGAGCTTGGGGGCACTCCGAACCACACGGGGTTCTGCTGCGTGCGGTTAAAGGAACACTTTTTTTTTTTTTTTCCTCATTTCCGACAATTGTTTTGGGTCGAAAGTGCGCGCTTCTGTTTGGACGACGCACCGGCGGCGGTCGATGAACTAACGCCACGGCGGTTCTCCAGGGGGCCGCCCAATCAAAAGAAAAACGCGCAGCGCTATGGAGGTACGCAGGCCACGGGCGGAAGGGGGAAAGCAGCCCCTATTGTGGGACTTTTTACTGCCAAGCTAATCTTCGAGAGTCCGCGAGGAGCGCGCTCCCACCTCCCTCTCCAGTGCAGTCGGCGCGCACCCCAAACAGTTCGGATATATCAAACTTTCAATTAAGCCAGTGGAAATGGGAATACGCCATCGTTGACGTCGCTGTGACACCACTTGAAAAAAGAAAAAAAACGGTTCCGCTTTTTGGAGAACGGATTGCCGGCCGGTATGTACCGCCATTATAAAGCTCAGCTTATTAGAAACCGGTTTGCAAGTTGGCAGGTCCCGGGCCCCGGAAACCGCAGTTTTTGCGGGTCGTGTGACGTTACCAGGTTACATTTTGCTACGTCCGCCAGCCGCATTCGGATCTGAACATACTCTCACGTTCGGGGTTCCTCATCGGCGGGACGTCTTCCATAATTTGCACCTCGTCGTACCGTGCCACTCCCACCCAGGGTGGAGAATAAAAAATCAATATGATTTTAATCGTGAAGTAAATCGTATCTACACCGGACCGGTTTTACTATGATTATTTAGATCGAACCTTTTCCGTAAAATAGCCTGAAATAATTGATTTATTTACAGTTTGTTCGTCATTTGATGCTTTATATACGCGTTTGTTTTCTGTTTAATTCGAGGAATCATCGAACAAAATATTTACATCTGGCTGAACACGAGCACAAAGCGGTGGTCTTCTGAGAACATCGGAACGTTGATCTTTCTCTCTACCACTCACTTCGCTCGTGAATCGCGTAACGTCCTGCTGCGAGTAATTAGGAACGGGGAAAAAAAAAAGGAACACTGGAAATGTATATGTTTGATTGCATTACATCGGAGCGTAAAAAAGCAAATATATGTTTTCACTAACTAAAAAGATATTAAGCTGTTTTTTGTTCTACTACGACAGGTTTTACTCAAGGCAGAGTTGCTAATTGAAGTGCACTTTAAATTTACAGCAATCATTTTTTCAGCACTGCTTACAGTGATCGGACGAAGTGATCAATCAATCTGTCACGTTTAAAAATGCATCTGATGATTAATACGCACTAGTTTATAGCTGCAGTGATTTCAATTACATGAATCCGATTAACTCAAATACATTTGATCTATTCTTTTTTATTGTGACTTTTTTTTTTATCCATTCCGTTGTACTGACGAGTGTCAGGCCCCTCGAAGAGTGTTCGAAAGCTACCTCTCGTTTCGCGTCAGGCGCGGGCGAGGGATAAAAAACACGCGATCACCTTCCCCTTACGACTGGCCGCTCGCTCTCCAAACCGCTCGACCTGAACCGCATGTTTTCCTCCAGCAAGGGGAAACGAGAGTTGCAAAAACTTCGCGGTTTAAAGCGCCAATTTGAACGTTTTCAACTAAACATGTTTTCTGAAAGAGCACAAGAAACAGCTAAGAGCAGCAAATCAATTTCGAAGAAACTTACTAAACCTTTTTTTTTTTTATTTTAGAAACAGAATGTTACCGACACCAAAACAAACTTGCAAAGCTGCAACTTGAGTGGTCCGCCATTTTTTTATGAGATCAGATGTTGTATAAACATCGGCGCAGTGGCTTGAGCCTGTTTCGTTCAGCGTCAGAAGCAGTCGGAAGGCCCTCACGATCGTCCCTGGGAAATAACAGACTACGACTCATCAAGCTTGTCTGTGTCAAGCAATGACCAGCAAACGTTTTAGGATTTTCAGAACGAGACTGCAGACGATTCACCGTTCGCATTGGATCCGCCGGCATCGCCTCCGAAGAGACCACCCGGCAGCATTCGCGTTCCGCCGACATGTGGACCCAGACGCCGCTTCAGAAGCAGAATGGTATGGAAGGTTCTGTTTGCTAGCATGGTGCGAACTGTCTCCTAGCACGACGCGAACGCTATCAAGCTAGCGTTCGCACCAGACTGTTCCGACCCCCTTCCGTCGCAGAGACATCTCGGTCGGAAACCAATAAGAGGTTACTCTGTTGCATTTCTTCCTGGTGTCATTGCACCCCACACCACATCACCAATTTCTCCACTCTCCATTGCCTGGCGCAAATAGCCTAAATCAGGCGTAATTCACAAAACCACAGACGCTCACTATCACTACAACGCACAACGCGCTTGAGCAGAAAGCATCGTTTGCTCTCGAATACAACCTTTGACGTCACGAGTACCCCTGCTCGTTGTTGCCAGTAGAGCGGCAGCCTGTGATTCGGAGGCGTACGCGAAAACTTCAAAATTGATTTTCTCGAAAGAAAATTATTATTTTGTTTAGATATTTCGTAGATATACTCAGGAGAAAATATTTTGTTCATGGTAATGCTTCTTTTTTTTTTTTTTTTTTTTTAAGCGACGAGTCCCCTGACGCGTTTTTGCCCCTCGGTCCTCTAGCGCAGACGTCCTCTTAGAATTAGCTTTCGGACTAGCCACACGGTTATGTCAAAGTTGCCGGGCCAGGGCAGCGCCAGAAAACTTTGCAAAAGTACTTTCGGCACTTTTGTGTTTTCATCGCGACTACCCAAACGTAGTCGTGACCGCCCTTAACTAATGTCTGCTGACTTTCCTGAGCAGGGGCAATGTGCCCAGCGCTGTACAAACGCAAACAATTTTTTTTTTTTTATAGAGAACCGCGGTTAATAGGATGTTTTAGTAGATTCATTTGACAACTCCGATAACAATAACCGATAGCAATACGATGCTTGCACAAAAGCGCCGGTGGGGTATCGAGTTTTGTTATTGTAGTTATCGGAATGATCGCCCAATATTTTCTATTATACGAGCACAATTCGGCGCAACGTATACACTCCGATACCGAAACCGGATAAGTCTCATGATCTCATGATGTGCGAATCTGACGCGCGAGTTCTCGCTCCATGCATTTCACTGTCGCGCCAAAAATGGCGGCATGATGGCTACCAGCTGCCACTGTCAATCGCAGCACACTTTGTGGGGTTTTTCAAGTTCGCATCCCGGCCGAGGTACCCGCAATCTGATGGAGGTTTATTGCAAAGGAGGCGTCGTGTAACCGGGATTTCGGTTGCAAATCAAAAGATGCCCATGTGGTTTAAATTATTTCCCATTTTTCCGAGTGCCAGGTTCACTTGGTTTGTTTGACACGTATAAACGCCAAATTACACGCTGAAAACGCCGTTATATTTTTCTAGTTTATAGCAATCCACGAACCCCGTCATCCAGTTCTCCCTTGCGAAAAGTGCTAAAGTTCCTGGCCAAGGTAGATCTTTTCAAGAGACTAATATTACTATGAGAAGTTTGATAGCCAAGCTAAGGTCATCAGTAGCAATTACAGTCGGCCGTCGTTTCCCACATTATCTAAAGCCGTTGCAGAGGCACTAATGGGTTCATTTGATCTGCGTGACGCTTGTTTCCGAACCGCTGCTCATTATCCTCCCGAATATTGAATACCTGTGTTGAAGACTCTGGTCATTCCGTTCCAGAATGCCACAGGAACGATTGAACAAGAGCGAGAGCGAAGAGCGCCTCCTGCACTTTCAGTTGTGCGCGTCAGAGAAACCAGGCAACAATCGGCTTCCAAAGTACAGCATTATTCGCATGTGGGGATTACTTAGTTAGCATAAAAGGATCCATATATTTAGAAGCAAGCGGATGTAAAGAATAGTTTTATCTAAAATTAGCAAAGAGCAACAAAAAAAAAAGTACAAAGACAGTATTCTTACAACAAAATGAAATGAGTTTTAACTGAAATTGTAAATAATTCACCCAGCGCATCGTGTTGAGTCTCTTAAAATTGTAAAGAATTCTTGCAACAAAATTAAATTAGTTTCAATTGAAATTATACAGAATTCACCCAATGCATCGTGGTGAGTCTCAAATAAAATTGTAAAGAATTTTTGCAGCAAAATCAAATTAGTTTCAATTGAAATTGTAAAGAATTTACCCAATTGATGCATCGGTGTTGAGTCTAAATTGAAACTTAATTGTTATTTTCTTTTGTTCCTATTGAGTCTTCATATAATATTGGTCACTGCGTTTCAATTCAAATTTTAGCAATTTAGTTTCAATTGAATTTTAATTTTGCAAATTGAATTTTAATAAAATCTTTGGTTACAGTGTCATATTGAATTTTTCAACTGCGGTTAAAAATATTCCTGCAGTTTGATTAACATTTTTGTCCTTTTAAATCCTGAACTTAGGAAACGAAGTGCACGGAGGAAAAGAACAGAAACAACATGTAGCACTAACAACACTTGAATCGATATCTCGATACCTACTCCACCGCCTTATATATACCCTAGGTATGAAAGATATTCATTTGAACGGTCACAACCTCAGCATTTATCAAGGTTCCTACTATGCTACCTTCTCCTCAGAAGTCTGACAAATGATAAACAGTGTTAGGACGTTAATAAACCAATTTCTTAGTAAAAAAAAAAGAAACATTGCCACGAGCAATAATCATTCGCTGCAGATGCTAAATCCACAAAGGCGGTAACTAGCGGGCATGTTATCGCTCCTCTGCACAGAGAAGCGATAACATGGACGAAACGAGCTGCGGTAGTTGTTTGGCCTTAAAAGGTTTGTATTATGATAGACTTTTAGTAAAACGTATTTTATAGCTATGCTTTGCTAGCGGGAGCTCGTGCTGTCACTTTGAAGAATGGATTGAGCACGCGCCTGCTGGGCCCGTTCTCCGCACCGAACGGTCTACTAAATCTCTATTGCTTATTGTCTTTACAAAGTGACTAATATGATAAGCTCAATGAGGTCACACAATGAAGTCACTACAATCACTGACGAAGTGAGAACGGTATGGCGTGTCTTTCGAGCGCCCGGCCTTCAGCACGCGCTCCATGCCTTCCGCCATGCTTTGAAAACGCTTGCGCTCTCGAGGTGCGCGAGATGTCGAAGCGTTTTCGAACAAAGAAAGCTCACGCTGAAGGCGGGACGCAAGTGAAGCTCATCCAGGATGAACGGATGGGATATTAATGACTATACCCCTTGTAACGGGCGGTAGCTTGCGCCACCTAGCCTAGTCACTCTCACACCCTTAGCGAAAACTAATACGTTTGAAATATACCACATTCTAATTTGAGTGTATTTGAAATACAGTTCATAATTTTAAGTACATGAAAAATAGACCGAAAATATAAACTTCTTTTTTTTTACTTAGTACTAAAATATACTTCTAAAAATCATTTTAAAATACATTTACTTAAACTACATTTGAAGTTCCCTTCATGCGCTTTGAAATATGTAAATACTAAATTAATAGGCACAAAATAAATACCTTTCACATATATTTCTTGAAATATTTATTTAATTCATGCAAAATATACTCCAACCTTAAAAAAATGGAGCATTTAAAAATACGTGCAGAATACTCTTAAAACACCTGAAAATCGTAAATACTGTTGTGTTATACTCTAAGTACCTTTTGACTGCAATACTTTGGTAGTTTGACTTAAACTACGAGAATATTGAAAAGCTCCCCTTCTAGAAGTTCGCTTCAAGCAGATATGGAGTACACTGAAGCGCCTAAATACAACATTTGATTAGTTTGTCAACTGAATTGCGGAGCATCGCACTGATAAATCAGCCCAGTTTATGTTATTGTTTCCTTTTCTTTATCAAGAACACACCTGATCAGTTCCTTGCACACCAATCACAAACGGGGTTCGGGAACTACAACCACAACATTTGCTGATGCTGGAAAGCTTCAGCAGGTGCTGTGAACAGATACGTTTGGCGTGGTTTTGTTAGCACAATGTTAGTTCACTGAACGTGTATACTCACCATTGTACGTGATGCGAATAGTGACTTTAATATATATATGATATTAACTACCATATTAAATAGTCAAGTACTAAAATGGAAAAACAAAACAACTACTGTAAAATATTTTTTTTTTTCGCGGGCTCAATATTTTGCGATTTAGGTAAAAGTTGGAGTTTTGGAATAATTCGCAAATTCTAATCTTCGCGACGCGCTGGGATCGCATTATAGCTTTTAATGTTTTTACATTTTGCCGGAATTGTTCACGGGACCTATTTTTCGGAATTGTAAGCGATTCGCGAACTTCGCGAGAATTAGGTCCTCACGGAAATAAAGTCGTTTACAGTATTTTAAAGTGAAGATACTGCCTTGATTCGCTTTGTCCTGAGAGATGCTACGCAGAGAAGCAATAACATGTATTTTATCAGCCGTTTGTGTGGATATTGTTTTAAGGACTGCGCCGAGTTGTTATTAGTTCTACCAATGCCTTTTACTAAGAGATATCGTCCACGAACTTCAAAACACTGTTTCCCCTTTGACAGACTCCCGAGGAGAAGATCGAATACTTGGAACCTTAATAAGCGCAGAGGTGATCACCGAAAAAATGATTACCTTCTATATGTAGGCTATATAAGGCTCTAGAGCAGTCAACGGGACTGTGAATGAGCTGTTCAGTGCGTCATGGTGTTTGTGTGTGTGTTCGTTTCTAATGTATTTTTGTGAGATGTAATTTAGTAGTGCCTTCAAATACCACAGAACACCATTTGCTGACAAAATCGAAAACAAAATTGTGTAACCGGTTTTTAATGCACAAATGGCATCTTGAGTGTGAAGGGATAATATTTTTGGTAAATTTAAAATATTTTTTTATTCATATTTATAATGCATTTTGAATACCTTACGCGCGTATTTCGAATGCGGCCAAAATAATACAGAATAAATACAAAATGAATATTCGTACTAAATATATTTCAACTTTGTTTGAAGTACGGCCTCTTTTTGCTAAGGGCAGTGTCAGCGACTATAGAGAAACTTATTGTAAACTTAAGGCAAAAAGCAAAAATATGTTCAATATGAAGTCAACAGAAAGTTTGATGCTTTTGTATTGACACTGGCTGCAGAAATTCAACTGGAATTCTCTGGGGCGATGAATTGTGCAATGTTGTCAATAAATACTTTGAAAAATATGCTCTAATAGGTTAAAAAAAACAATGTCGATTTAATTTTTTGCACATTTGAATGTGGGATTTTTTTTTTTTATTCTGAGTGGTATAAGTGAACTCGTGGTTATTTCCAGCTATCTTCTTGCTGGGATTCCTCAACTGCAAAGGGTGCAAATCAGCTGGTGTCCACTACTCAACGATAGAAACTCATTTGGACCTCTAATGAGGATACAAAAAAAATGTTTGTCCAGTGATAGAACTCAAGCGCGGGTCTAGAGAATGAGATCAATATAATGGACATTGAGTCCTCAATAAAACCTATTTACACATATAATGAGTAAATTCTAAATAATGGACATCGAGTTCTTAATAACCAAACACAATTGTATATCAAATGAGTGAATTCAAAATAATAAATATTAAGATAATAATGACAAACTCAATTGCATTTCTAATAAGCAAATTCAAAATAATGAATATTGAGCTTTTAATGATAAAACTCATTTCCAAATTGAATGAGTAAATTCAAAGTAATTAATATTAAGGTCTTAGCAATCAAACTCATTTGCATATCTAATTAATAAATTGAAAAGAAATGATATTGAGTTGTTAATGATCAAACTCAATTGTATATCCAATAAGTAAATTAAAAGAATGGACATTGAGTTCTTAATGACCAAACTCAATTGTATATCGAAGGAGTAAATTAATAAAAAAATACTTAGTTTTTAATGACAAAATCACTTGCATATCTAATGAGCAAGTTCTAAATAATGAATATAGAGTTTTTAATGTGCAGACTCAATTGCATCAGAAATTATGAAATTTAGAATAATGGATATCGAGTTTTTCATGCCCAAATTCGATTGCATTCCTAATGAGTATATTTAAAAAAAAATAACAATTTAATTCCCAATGACCAAACTTAATTGCATATCTAATAAGTAAATTAAAAAATAATGATTATAAAGATCTTAATAACCAACCTTATAGTTGCATTCCTAATAAGTAAATTCAAAAGAATGGATATTAAGTTCTTAGTGACCAAAATCAATCGCGTTCCTAATGAGTAAATTTAATAAAATAGGTATTGAGTTTTTCCAATCAATCAATCAATCAATCAATGTTTATTTTTCTCTTGTGCTAACCAACAGCTCGAAAGCCTACTGGGTTAAGCACACACAATTGAAATACACCCAAAATACAGAGTAGACAAAATAAAGAGTTGTGAAAAAACAAAAAACAAAAAAAAAACATGCAAGCACACAAACGTGTATATATGCCAATTAAAAACACAGGCATCAAAATGATCGTTCTCCAAAAGGCAGGTTTGTATTAAAAATATCGACGTCAGTAAATTGCGTGTTTAAAACATGTTGGATACGCGAAACCGGTGATGCGTTTCGAATGAGGTCTGGGTAAAAGACTCTAGGATTTCTAAAGTTCGTTCTAAGTGGTATGCGAAAGTTAACACAGGTGAGGAGAGTAGGGCTGTCTATTGCATTATGAATTAGCCTATGTAAAAACTGAACATCCCGAATCGACCTTCTTTTACCTAAGGTGCCCAATGTTAATTTGCTAAAATCGAATTATATTCATAAAAACACTTTCTTCCAAAATATCGGTCGTAAATGATGCGCACAGATCGCTTTTGTACATGTTCTATACTTTCACTTGCTGTTATAGATATGCAGTTCCAGACTACAGATGCAAATTCTAGTTTCGAACGTACATGGGTACTATATAATTTCAAGAGACAGTGATGAGTGATAAATGGTCTAGTTAAGCGAGACATTATTCCTAGCGTGCGCAATGACTGGCTGATAATGGAGTTTACATGAGAAAGGAAAAAAAGATGGTCGTCCACAAGAATACCTAGGTCTCGCATCTGCGTGGTCCGACAGATCGTTTCATTTTCCAGAACATATATACATAGGATAAATTGTGACGCTTTCTTGACAGCGACATGACTTTTGTTTTGAACGGATTTAAGAAAAGAATGATCAAACTCATTAGGCGTTGAGTTTATATTGAGTTTCAATTCACTCTTAAGAATACATTAAAAGCTCAATTGAAACTCATTGCTATTTCTTTAAAGACGTCCTTTTTGTCGCTTTACGTTTATTCTTGTCACATCAGAAACACACTCTAATTTCCCAAGCTTTGTTACCACGTCACTCTCATTGCCACTTTCCTCCAAAACATCTTTAAACGTTCAATATTGGCGCCGTATTTACACGAAGAAGGTCCATTGCACGAAGGACCTTGACAGGGGAGCCCAAGGACAAGCTCGTTATCAGCCGGGCAAGACCGGCACGGGGCAAAACGCCATGCCAAGAGCGTCCGTTGCACCGCTGCAGCGAGCGACGCGGCTCGTTTAGCCATCCACGACTTCAGGTGAGCGATAATAAGATCAGCAAACTGTTCATTCAAGCTATACCAATGTATTACATGAACTCGCTGTATGACTCACGGTGCGGCACATCATTCTATGAAAACAAACCATTTCCTTCTATTTTTTTTTTTTTTTTTAATTTCCGTAAGATCTGACGGCTGGATGAGGACTTGATGTGCTATATACAAGGTGTCACAAAAACAAAAACAAAAAAACTACAGGTTTTTTTGTTTTTTGTTTTTTTTTTTTTTTTTACCGCAAAATTAAACTAGGCATCGCCGAACGCTCATTCTCCACCCAAAGGTAGCGCTAGAGGTCATAACCAGATGCCAATGTTTCAGTCCGATTTGATACCTTATTCAAAAGTTGTGATCTTCTGAAATTTTTAATGGGAAAATGGCGGCCGACAGAGTTTTCGCATACATAGGGATCTATGGCACCAGAAACCAAAAACGGGCAAAAATGGGCTCCGTTTCCCATTGAAATTTTCAGAATATCACTTATAACTTTTGAATAAGCTATCGGATCGGGCTGAAACTTTGGCATCTGGTTGTGGCCTCTAGCACTACCCTTGGGGAAAGAATGAGCGTTGGGCGATGCCTAGCTTATTTTTGCAATAATAATTAACATATTGTGCCACCCTGTACATAAAAATGTTGCGTAGAGGACTGCCGACTTCGCATTCTGTTGTGCTTTCTGAGTTTTAATAGTATATCCTGCGTCATTAAAACGGGTTGTTAACCCTTCGAAGGGTCCGAATAAATCGGTTTCTTAATCTAATGAGGTAAAGGTTTGTAGAGAGGTAGCTAAAGATGGGGCATTTTGTGTACACAAATGTCGAAGAATGAGCTTATGCGAGCAAGAAGTAAAACATTAAGAAAGAGCGGAAATTCACTCCCTACGGCGGCCGTCTGCAAATGAAAGACGTCTGGGTGACGCTACGGCTGAGATATGGCGAAAGCTTATATTGCCAAAACAGCCAGGCAAATAATTTTTGTGTGCTGGTTTTGTGACTGTTCGGTGTTACATTTGAAAAATAGCAAAGTCATGCACTACACGGATAAAGCTCGTGCCGCGTTTGAATCAAAAACATCGTTTGCTATCGGAGATCAGTGTCAGCGTCCTCGGTCTTGCCTGCCTCGGGATGTTGAAGGTTGCGCCAATTAGACCATTCTTTGTGTGCAGGGTTCTTAATTTCTTGCTCTTTACTCGGATAGGTTCATCCCTCGGAACATAATCTTAGCACGTTGCGTTCAGAGACTGATTTATGCGGCCCCTTCAAAGACCCAACGATAAATTTGACTCACGCGGTAGAGATCAATTAAAACATCCCAGCTGTATCTGACGGATATATATAGATAATGGAAGTCTATCCGAGAATCTATACCAAATACAATTCCGTGCTTCAGACGTGCAAACATTAGGTTGCCGGTGAGCAAATGCATGGTAGCTCGAGAATTTTCCGATTATGTCAGTTTCTCATTCCGTAATAACGCGACGTTTCACAGATTGGTGGAAGAAAAGGCAAGCAAGGGTCGCTGGCGGTTTAGGCTGAGGACTACACCTCAGTTAGATCTCACCTCATTAAAATGCCATACGGTTCTTCGTCCACGCATGCTAATCTTAAACTTAGGCTCGTAGTTTCTTTATTTGATACCAAGTTGTGGAAATGGCTGTCCCGTAACAGGACGGATCACAGAACACCAACCTGTTGTACCATGAATATTGTGTGCTCAACGCATGGAGGGAGGAAGCTTCTGGAGGCGACACGACGCCACCAGAGCTGAAAGCGGGGGGGGGGGGGGGGGGGGGTACTCCTGGCTTGGAGGAACAGAACCCCAACGATGACCAAAACCAAAAGGGGCTACTGTACGAATTCGGTCACCCTTGGGGGCGTTCTCACTGACAGCGACCACTACTTCCGGCTTCACTTGGGATTCTCTCGTTTGGTTGATTTCAGCCAGCCATGTCGTTTCCTTTTATTCCTACTTCCATGGCTCAAAGCAATGTTAAAAAACAATAATCCCCCAAATGTAACAGGCCTCGTAGACAGCACCAATGTTTAAACTGAAGTTCAAAGCGAAATCTCTAAATCATCCCTCGTGATGTATAGCAAAAGTACTTTGAAATAAATCTTTGATGAAATCAAAATTCAGACATTTATTGTTGTCATCTTTATAATCACTGCAATAACCGCGAGTGTTTTATGTATCACATATGGATACTTTTGTGCTTTCTTTAAAGATTGCTCAACACATTCTATAGCTATTTCTTCATTTTTTTTTCTTTCTTTCTAGTGGTGCTTAAAACTCTGTCACAAGTGGCATAAAAAACGAAACATCATAGAAATCTAAGTTACCCCGTTTCCACGTCGCTAGAAAGCAATGGAATAAAAGTGGTTGTTTCCTTCAGCCAAATTGTGCTTACATGACCAACTTTGCTCGCAGAGAAGTTTAGACGGAATTGAGATTATGACCAATTGTATTTATGACTACTAAATGGCAATACGCCCGAATTTTGAGCATCTGCGCTGTAATACGGATGAACAGGTTACAATGTTGCACTCCTATTTCTCCCCTCCTGAGACCCGGCAATAGAAAATTTGTGTAACATACTTGACAAAGGAACTGAACGCATAGACAAACATCAACAGTGTTTTCGTTGATGAAACCCGATGTCCAACATTGTGGACATCTGGTGTCGCCATCTGTGAAGTTGCGTGAAAATCCATTCACCGGCGGGAGCTGTGAAGGCTTCCAAAATGGCGGCTTTCACTACGAGTGCGTTCTACGGTGGCGACCGAAAACGTAAGTATGTTTTTGCTCATTTTCTCTCGGTGTTGGTACTTTTTTCGTTTGGAAGTCATAGTTAACTATTTAGGGGCCACGCCGGTATACAATGTTGGTTTCCAGCTGCCTTTGTTTTACAGCGACGCCTTTGAGATTGCGATCTCCACTAGACGGGACAATGGGGCTCAGTGCGAAGTTCGGCTGCCTGACCTAACATTCGGTTGCTCACGTGCGTGCCGTAGAAAAAGGCCGTCTTTTACATTTTTTCACGCGGGTTGTTAATATTTTGGGTTGGTTTAGGAGATCGACCACGCATCAGTCAAGAAACTGCTGACCAAATACTCGTCAAAATTGCCCAAGGACAGACGTCTGACATCGAGTTGTCAGACAGTGAGGACGACATCGTTGAATACGACCCTCCGTTGGTTCCTGTTGAAGATGAGCCCGGTTCTGCAGAGGGCAGCAGCAGTGAGGAAGATGAGCCACAGGCTAGTACTTCTGCTACGAAGAAGAGACCGTCTTTGTGGAAAGGATGTCAGAGGTGAAATTTACCCGCTATCGAGATACATAATAACAAAATAGATGTATGAAAATTTGCTTGTTCCGCGTTGATAGCTGTTTGCAACATATTCTGAAGGCGAGATGATGTAAGCATTGCGTCTGGCTCTTATCTGTGTTCAGCTTTCTGTAAGCTTTGAGGAATATTGTTTTTGTTCTGACCACTGTTTTTGTCATACTGCTAGCTTTGCCACACTTTGTTGCGTTTACAAGGTAATTTGCGGTGTGCTCGAAAGGTTCGGTACATATTTTAAAGAGCTGGTACAATGTTGCTTTTAGTTCTCCTTCGTCCTGGGTACCAGATTTCCAAGCCGTTCCGGACGACGTGGAAAGAGAGCTGAGTGCAGCCCATATGAATATTTTCAGCAGTATGTCACTGACGAAATGTATGCAATGATGGCAATGGCTATGAACACCAAAGAAGTGGCTGAGACAGGAAAGAGCCTTAACACCTCTGCAGATGAAATGAAAATATTTTTCGGCATCTCAGTCACGATGTCTTGTCTGGGCTAGCCCTAGATCAAAATGTATTGGATGAAAATAAGGAGGGTGCCACTCATCGCGAACAATATGTCGCGGGACAGGTACTTTCAGCTCAGATCGCGACTTAAAGTTGTGAGCGACATCAACATAACTGATGAAGAAAAAAATCAGGACAGGCTTTGGAGGGTTTGGCCTCTCATTGCGGAGGTGCTGAAAGAATGCCACAAACTCCCTCGTGAGGAACTCGCAAGCGTAGATAAACAAATGATACCGTTTAATGGCAGAACGCAACTAAGGCAGTTTCTACCAAGAAAGCCAAAACCCGAAGGACTGAAAAACTTTGTTTTGGCAAGTCCAAACGGCCTGATTCTCGATTTCGAAATTTATCAGGGAAAAAAGTCTCTTCTGTGTTCAGCCAGTTCCGGGATTGCAGAATCGGCTGTCCTGAGGCTTGCCCAAGCTCTTGCACCTGGTACCAGGCGTTTCTTCGACCGGTACTTTACGTCCCCAGCGCTCCTAGATAAGCTCGTCGAAAAGGACATAGCAGGCACGAGTACTGTGATGAACAACCGCCTGCCGAAGAGGGAGAAGTTGTCGTCAAAAGGGCAGCTTAAGACCAGAGGACGGGAGACCTCAGAGATGTGGGTTCGCCGTGATGACCCACAGATCATCGTGCGATGGTATGACAACAAACCAGTGACATTAATGTCATCCGTGCATAGAAAAAAACCGGAGGACACCTGCCGCAGGTGGAATGCATAAGAAAAAAGATACATGGATGTTTCTAGGCGACACATTGTACAGGTCTAAAATGTGAACATGGGGGGAGTGGACATGGCAGACAGGATGATCAGCTATTACCGCATTAAGGCAAGAGTAAAGAAATAGAGTATAAGGGTCATTTTTCATATGTTTGACATGGCTCTTACTAACGCATGGATCCTCTATACGAAAGACATGAAGACAATGCAAAAGAGGCAAAAGGACATGTTGAAGTTCCTAGATTTTCGCTTCTCTGTTGGCGAAGTGCAGGTTACACAATGTAGTCAGGAGAGCACCGACGAGAGCGATGCAGACTATTGTCCACCAACAAAACGGGCACCCCTTCCCCCGGCCGAGAGCAGAGCCAAGACCCCGGGGCACATGCCAAGGCTTGCCGATGTTTCGAACTCTGCGCGTCGCAGATTGGAAGGGTGCAGTATGAAAACGAAGTTGTTTTCTTTTTTTTTTCTTTTTTTTTAACGAAGTGCCAGGTTTTGTTTTGCATAACAAAAGAAAGACGCTGTTTTGAGATGGCTCACTCGACCAAGTAGAGGTTTGGCTTGCTCTGTAGCGCGTTGTAAAAATACGTCATTAGTGGCAAAAAGCTAATGATCTTTTTTCTTTTGTTCCTGTGTTACCGATATTAAACATTTGATACAATATCTCTGCAATTTCTCTCTGTCGTTGTTAGACACGCTAACGTGGAACGCTATTTGAAGGCTTGTCCCCATAAAAGACCTCTAGCAATAAGCATGTTAAGAGCGAATGTCCAATTTATATTAATGTGCATCAATTCTTATTGAGATTTTGAAATAAAATATTTCTTATATCTTCCTTTTATCATATAGAGGTATGCCTGTAAATTGAATAAGAATCCGCACAAAAAAGTTTTCCCAGGTCTCAGGAGGATAAATGATCTTCCGCATAACATCGAATCAAACATTAGACTGTTCGCAGACGATTGCGTTATTTACCGTCCAGTCGCAAACCCCTCAGATCATATCACCCTGCAGAGGGCTCTAACAAGAATTAACACTTGGTACGATCGATGGCTTATGCCCCTTAACTACCAGAAGTGCAAACTTGTATCATTCACGCGGAAAAAATCTACTCTTTCTTACTCATACTCATTTGATGGCGTTTCAATTGGCTCAACTCCCTCATACAAGTACTTCGGTATCCATCTGGCTTCCACACTTTCTTGGATTCAACATATCAACGTCATCACTGCTGATGCTTCACGGACACTCGCCTACTTAATGCCTCGTTCACACTTGGGAACCGGCGGCCGGTTCCCAAGTGTGAACGCTGGCGCCGCGCACTCCGCAGACGGCAATAAATGTGAACGGCCCGATTTTTTTCGGCGAGCGAATCCAGTCGGCGGTGAGTGCGTATGTCGCAAGTATGAACGAGCCATAAAGTGGAATCTAAAATCAGCACCTTCTCACCTAGAGCAACTAGCGTACACTACATTCGTCCGCCCCAAGCTCGAGTATGCCTCGTTAATCTGCCATCCGTCACAAGCTTACCTCAGCGACAGTCTGGAAGGAATTCAAGACCGTGCAGCCCGATTCATGTCATCAGCATACTCCCGCGACACCAGTGCGACGTAGCTTAAACTTACTCTCGAGTTTTCACTGCTCTCTGACTGCAGAATAGTCCCTCGATTATGTCTCTTACATAAATTTTACCACAACAGCACCAACTTATCTGACTACCTGATATCACCTCCTGACAGAATTTCGTCACGCCTCAATCACAGCCGTTGCATGAAACGCATAACGGGCGAAACGCTAGCCTTTAATACGTCATTCTTTCCTCGTGCCATGACTATCTGGAACTCTCTTTCTGAAAAAGTCATCATTATTACTGACCAATCCACTTTTCGACAGTGAGTGACTGCACATATACAATCAATTTTTAAAATTTTAACATGCATTACTGTACGACTATTGATTTTACATCAAATTTTTTTTTCCATTTTGGTGTTTATATGCTCTGTATTAGCCCACAAGCCCCCCCTCCCCCTAATGTAATACCCCACGGGGCCCTTAAGGAGAAATAAATGAAATGAAACGCCACACACGTTCCCTTTTGGGAAACGCTAACACTGACCCTTCGACTCTTTTTGTTTTGGCTTTTTCTTTTGGCTTTCTCTTTTGTGTCCTCGATCTTTTTCTGCCTTTTTTTTTTCTTTGCTTCGTTACGGGGTCAGTGTTAGCGTTTCCCGAAGGAGGACGCGTGTGGCGTTTCCCAAGGGTCATGCTCACGTACTTCCTGGGGATCCACCAATTAACCTTTATATTTTCCTTTGTTTTGCCGCCTACTTGAACCAGCGCTAGTGCTTGGTTCACACTCCATTTTGCAGCACAGGCCAAGGCATGCGCCCTCCGCACACCTGCAATTTCAGAGCCGCCCCAGCATCCACGCGTGCATTGGCTTTCGCCCCGTGACGTCGCGTCCCTCTCGCCTTTGTCCTTCGCCGCTCTCCTCCTCTCTGCGTGGCGCGCTTCGCTTCCCACTGTTTTGTCCCCAGACGGACGCGGTCACCTTTCCCTGTCATGTGGGTACTAATGCTAACGCATTATTATGAAAAAAATGAAGGCGCCAGAGAACGGGAAAAAAGGCGAGCAAAGCACTACAATCAACTGAACTCGAACGTGAAAAATATATCTACCTTCTAATCACAGTGATTGCAGGGAAGATATATTTCTGCCCTTTTCCCATTAAAATTCAGTTGATTGTAGCGCTTGTTTGTATTGTCTTTTTGTCCTCTGGCGCCCATTTTTTTATAAATTATACAAACTGGCCCATCCTTTCATTCTATTTTTAATTCATCGGTTTGTATAAAAGTTTTCTGTGCTTATAGTGTGCGAGAATAGACTTTGTGAAGCGAAACTCGTCTGCCCTTTTATCCCCCTCTCCAGAGGAGAACCAATGAAGTTGAAGTTGAATTGTGTATAATTGTACAGGCCCTCCTTGTATAAACTCGTATTCAGTCACATATCCAAAAAGCCAAAAAAAAAAAAAACGAAAAACAAACACAAACAAGACTTCTGGAATACCAAAAAATGAAGACATCAAACGAGAGTGTGCAACAGTTACGATCAGAATCTAATCACTTTACAGAGGAGTTGCCAGCAAAGCAGCATTTTCCCGCGTACCGGAATTTCCGCCGTTCTGTGACTAAGGCTACGTAGAAACAGTATACTTCACACAACACAACCTCTGTGCCTTAAAGTACACGCAGGTCTCATCAGTACGGACCACGTTAACATCCTTACCTCGCTACAATGACACCATTTTCCGGGGCCAACAGGGTAAATTCGTGCATTTTTGTCTCGTTATCATGGACAACTCACATTATGGGCGTTTTTCTGAAAGAACGGAGGTGTCCATATAAACTAGGCATAACTGTATACTTAATTATAATATTTCAGAATTCACCCAACCTATTAATGAATTCTTTTTCTATCGTATCACCGGTGAAAAACGAGGTTTGTTGGAGGTTGCGCGCTAAATAAGTTGATTTTCCCTTAACCGAACAAGGCCACCTCAATTTAAATTTAAAGATAAAACGAAACAAAAATATGGGCCCGTCCGGGATTTGAACCCGGGACCTCTCGCACCCAAAGCGAGAATCATACCCCTAGACCAACGAGCCAACATGTGCCGTATCTCATACTCTTCTCGGTCGTGCTGCGCTCATCACCGAACTGGTTTGCTCGCCACGTGACCCCCAGCATCTGCAGCCCAGCCCCAGTGGCCGCCTTGCTTTGACCTTGATCACCGGCTTGTTTTCTGCGCACGATGTCGTCAGCCTCTATTGGAACGTTTACGTGTCCTGATGTTCAAGATTAGTAGGTTTTTTTTTTATTCTTTTCTCTTTTTTTTTCCAGACGACGCCAAACCGGACGTCTAAAAATCAGCTTACCAACTTCCTCGCTTAATACGGTTCCATGAAGCAAGTATAGAGCACATGGGACAACACCCCCTGATAGTAGCGCAGTTAATTTTATTGTCTACAGTGTACAGCATAGTGATGCGATTTCAATGAACTTCACTGTTGCACTCGATTTATTTATTTATTTATTTATTTATTTCAATACCCTCAGGGCCCATAGGGCGTTGCAGAGGGGGTGGGGCACATAAGAATACACTCAAAAGAAAATACAAACGTAAAAGACAGTGATTAAAACACAATCAATTCGACAAAATATTAACAAAACTGATTAGTAAGCGCTTCTTTAAATAAATCAAGTGATGGGATAGCTGCTAAAGATGCTTGAAGGTGGTTCCACTCAGAAGACGTTCTTGGTATGAAGGAGTCGTTGTATGCTGATGTCTCACAGTGAGGAATGCCGACCTTGAAACGATGATCAATGCGTGAAGAGATATATGCGGGGTTAAGGAATAACTTATCCTTTAGTGAAGCGTTGAAGCGATAAATTTTGTAGAAAAGGCATAGACGAGATATTTTTCGCCGTAAGGAAAGAAGAGGCAGGGACAATGACGTTTTCATAGATGATACACTAGCGGTGCGATGATAGTTAGAATAGATAAAACGTACTCCACGATTTTGAACAGCTTCAACGTTAGTCATAAGCGTTGTGTGACCGGGGTCCCAGATTGATGAGGCGTACTCTAATTTTGAACGAACTAGAGTTCTGTACATAGCAATTTTAATGATATTGGGGCTAAAGAGAAGTTTCTTTTCAGATATCCAAGCATAGAGTTAGCGTTGGCGATAATATGATCAGTATGTAATTTCCATGAAACGTTAGAAGTAATGTGAACACCAAAATATTTGTAAGACGTCACAGATTCCAGTAGGTTGTTAGAAATTGAGTATGGTGATGGGGAGGTGATCCGACGGGAAACCCTCATGGATTTGCATTTGTTAGTGTTAAGAGTCATTTTCCATAAGTTACACCATTCGAATACAGCACACAGGTCACATTGAAGTAGTGTTGCGTCACAATCGTTAGTTATTTCACGATAAATTACACAGTCATCGGCAAATAAACTTATTGAGGATGATACACACAGTGGTAAGTCATTTATATAAATAAGGAACAAAAAAGGTCCTAAAACGGAACCTTGTGGGACACCAGAGGCAACAGGACTAAGGGAAGAATTAGTTTCATTCGCACAAACATATTGCGATCGATTAGTTAGGAAACATGTAATCCACGACAAAACATTAGGATCAATGTTAAGTTTGCTAAGTTTAAAAAGTAATAATTTATAAAAAAAACTTTATCAAAACCTTTGGCGAAATCAAGAAACACACAGTCAACCTGGGACCCACGGTCCAGAATGGAAAGGACGTCATTAGGGAAGGACAAAATCTGAGTCTCACAAGAGAGAGATTTGCGAAAACCATGTTGTGAGAGTGAAAAGAAAGAATTTGAATCTAAGAAATTAACTAAGTGAGAATAAATAATGTGCTCTAAAAGTTTGCACGGGGTGCTGGTTAACGAAATGGGTCTGTAATTAAGAGGATTATGTTTGTTACCTGCCTTGTGAAGTGGAACCACCTTTCCTTTTTTCCAATAATCCGGTAAGACACCAAGGTTGAGCGACTGCTCAAAAATTTTTGTAAGAAAAATTGACATGTAATGTTTAGTGTTCTTAAGAAATTTAGAGGTAATGTTGTCAACACCACACGAGGAAGAAACTTTTAAATTATCAATCAACTTTACAATCCCGTCGTAATCAAAAGCAAGCGGATCCATGGGAAAGAATGCATAATCTGGAAAAATAGGATAATCTAAACCATCATTATCAGTAAACGCTTTAACAAAGACGTCGTTCAGAATTGATGCACATTCAGCTTTCGGAATGTCAATACCCTCAACATCAGTGAGCGATACAGCCATTCCTTTAGGCCCGTTCATAACACTCCAAAATTGTTTAGGGCTATTTGCTAACATTGAAGGAAGGGTAACATTAAAAAAAGTCAGTTTTGCTTGCTTGATGGCTGCCTTATAAGCATTGACAACAGATTTATAAAGCTCCCAGCGCTCAGCGAGGCCAGACAACTTTGCAGCGCGGAAAAGGCGTTTTTTCTTATTAGCAAGGCGTTTAAGAGTTACATTAAACCAGGGAGACACGTGGTTAGATACGATACTCCTACACGGAATGAATAAAGTAATTAAAGAATTTACTTTGTTTTTAAACATGTTCCAATTAGTCTCAATCGTGCGATCTGACAACGCAGGCAGCAATTCGTCAAGCAAGCAAGCCAACTCGTTATTTATTGCAGCGAAATTTGCTTTGCTATAACGAGAGAGTGTTTGGTAGATTTGTTAGCAACATGCGAGGAAGCTTGCAGGCTGAAATTCAAAATAGCATGGTCGCTAATGCCCGGTAAATAAGTTATAGAAGAAGCGAGATTAGGGTCAGTTGTAAGAATAAGGTCTAACACATTGGCCGTCGCATCAGTAATCCGAGTAGGCTCAGTGACACATTGAAAAAAAGAAAAATCAGTACAGAGACTAATAAAATCCGAGTAATCAGAAGAGCTACTAGATGCAGCGGGAAACGGTCCAGACCAGTTGATCAAGGGAAGATTAAAATCACCTAGTAAAAACATCGGTGCAAGGGGGAACCTTGAACAAATCATATTTAAAGCATCATGCAAATCCGAGCAAAAATTTGCAGGAGCGTTGGGAGGACGGTAGCAAACGCACAAAATAATATTTCTATAAGCGCACTGTAGGCGTACGCAAACAAGCTCCAACGGGGAAACAATATTCAGGTGATAACATTCAATGGCTTTATTCGCTGCGATTAAAACACCTCCCTCACGCCTATCTGTTCTGTCACACCGATAAAAATCGTAGCATTTAACGGAGTAAAAAATGTCATTATCACGGACAACACTTGAAAGCCACGTTTCTGTCAAAACAACAATATCGCTTGATGATGCATCAATAACTATTGACAGGTCATCGCGGTTGCGGACTACGCTTCTTATGTTAGTAAAAAGAATTTAAATCTCATTTGGCAAAGAAAGGGAACTACCCGTGTGTTTACCGGCGTTTTTTTTTTTTAGCTCAGACGGGAAAGATTCAAACGCGCTATCTCTAGTTAGTTAGGAGGCGGCTTCATAAACTTAGTTTGTGTTATGGTCGAACAAAAATTGCTTATCGCCGATATACAATTTGCTGTGCTCCTTGCACACTAAATCAATTTGGATCATATAAAGGTATATTAGAACGACCCGCATATTGAATGGCAGGTCTTTTTTATGTGAAATAGGTTGCGGTACTCTAAACATGTTAACAAAATTTTGTATCACTTGCGTTTGTTTGCTAATCACAGTTAAGAAAGCTAGTGGTATGCAACTTTTTAAAATGTTTTAATATAATTGCATCGTTTGTTGATTGGTATTGTTCAGTTTGAAATAATAATCAAAGCAGCATTTCGCTAGTCCAGAGTACTGAGAGTCAATTCTGCATTATCGGATGTTTCCTATAATCGAGATTTACCATAACCATGCAAGGACGGCAGACAAATTCCGGCACCACTTTATGAACACCCAGCACCCTACTTTTGAATCCAGACTTGTAGTTGAGTTCTCACCATGACCAGCATATATTTATTTACTGATATATAAAAAATTAATAAATTCTACAGCCATTTGCAAGTGTGGATAATGGCTCAGACTTACAACGACGGCCTCAAAAACTATTGCTTAAAAAGTTATTTAACACTATTTATTTTATTTATAACCTGGCCGTGATTATTGCACCCTTATCGAATCTCCACCAATCCCAATAAACATAGTGAAGACGGTATTCACGTATATTAGTTAACACTGAATCGGTTAAAAACAATCACAATGCATATCTGCACCTAAAGCGACGCTTTGTGATTTCTGTAAAATTGGTTTAATGTTATTTCCTTCTTTCATTAAAGGTGCAAAGATGGTGTTATAACATTTTAATTGTGTAGATACTTTTCAGATGTTTTAATAGACGAAAGGTAATGAAGTTCGTGTCATCTACATGTGTGACTTTACAAGACTAATTTTCTACATAGGCTAAGAATAAATTATTCTTTTAAATCAAATTTTTAAAACAATATGTCAAAGATGTTTTTAATGTGAATTCCAGCCTCCTAATGAGTCCAGAAAACGATCTAAAATGGTGTTAAATTTGTACCGGCCTCAGTGAGAATTTTATACTATATTCGTTCGCATAAAGAGCATTTGAGAAAAATCTAAATATAACGAAATATGCCCCATCGGCATGCGCCTAAGAACGCGTACTGGGGTATGCTCAAACTGAAAGTCCGACTTTGTTGTATGAAAATTTATATAGTCTATGGAAGACAGAATGTCTTTAAACGACGACTCGTGGCCTGGCTGCAGGTGCCCGATTGAGGCGGTAATGATAAGCACGACCTCGTGCTTGCACAGTGTGCCTGGAGATCGACACTGGAAGGACTGCACATTGAGCCCAGGAACGATCCCTGGATTCAGCAGTGCAACCTTTCTCTCTATGCTCTCCGAGCAGCAGCGCACTTGCCAACTGTACAACTTTTGTTTAAAAGAACGCGACTGACTTGAAATTTAATAGCATTCCTCAGGTACATGAATTACTGTTCACCCAACCCATACTTTAAACCAGTTAAAATGTTCAAGAGCAACAACAGGTTGGAGGCCCTTCTCAATAAACAAACATCCTGAATACAATTTGATGTGTCACAACGTCTAGAGTTTAGAGACTTACAAATATGATCTAAAGAACATTATATTAGGCACAAATACATAATATATTCTATCCCTAAGAGACATCGTGGCCGAGAGCTGAGCCTACACGTTTCCGAGATTACAGATTTAACCTAAAGATTTGTATTGTTCGTTGCCGCAGAGAGATGAAAAGGAGAAACTATAAGGTTGTTTGAAGTCGGTGTGCGAAGATGCATGGTTGAATGACCTGCCAAGTGAGGTACTCCGTTTCACTCCGTCTCTGCTATACTCCGTTTCACGAGTCTGACCGCGGCCGATGCTATGCGGAAAGAAAGTCGTCTGCTTTTAGCGCAGGGGTTGCGGTGACGCCAGAACGACGCCGAGATTCGATTGGCTTCGATTGAAAGGATAATGGGTAACGGTATCGTAACGCAAAGGATAACGACGCCGTCTGGTTGTCGCCATCTGGTTGTCGCCATCAGACCGTTGCGTCTGCAGTCAAACTTGATGTGAAACGTACGCTGTCCGGGTAGTGGTTCAAATTGATTAGCGCCGCATCGTTCATAGCCTTACCAGTGCGACAAAAAACACTGCGTATCAGCTTTTTCTTGAAGTTCGCTACGACACTGCACTATTCGAATTCGCTATTCGCACGGCCCTATTTCATTTCAGCTTAAGTCCAGACCAACTGGGCAGTGTCAAAAACGCGGCCCGAGTCACTAGACCTTTTCTGTTTGTTATTGATTGGTTCAGCGGCAATAAAACACGTACAGCAACATGACGCACATCATGATGGTGCGCTTTTGACGCTGTCTGATTGATCTAATCAGCTAGTAGCGTCGGCTACGTCTGGACTTGAGGTGAATCGAGGTATATATTCCGTTCACCCCTGGGGCTGCAATGGAAGCCACGTCCTTGTTGGACCAGCACTACGCCTCTCTTTCGTCACGTGATCACGCTCTCGCCGATACCCACGCACAGAGAGCCGGGTCAGGTGATGAGAGGGATGGCTGACTCGGTGAGCACTCAGCTAAGTGGTGAACGGAGTATAGTGAAACGGAGTACACGCCCCGCCCCATTGCACTTAAATATTAAAAAAAAAACACAGGGCCCGTCCGGGATTTGAACCCGGGACCTCTCGCACCCAAAGCGAGAATCATACCCCTAGACCAACGGGCCGACGTGCGTAGTGTAGATCTCGTACTCTCTTCGGTTACGACAAGATCATCGTTTAACTGGTTTGTTCATGACGTGCATAACAAACCGATGCCTATCGCAGAGTAGCGTCACTAAGGGGAGGGGAGGGAGGGGGGGGGGGGGGGGGTGTCGCTGGGGGGAACCGTTGCTGACCCTAGTGACGCCACTGCAGCCGCAAACTTTCTTTGACCTTGGCGATCGCATTGTCTGTCGCACGCTCCATGCCCATATTAGCATATATTCAAATGTGTCTAGATGTACGAGCTGGCTACGGTTTCTTTTAGCCCTGCGAAAAAAACTCGCGAAGTAAATGTATACACCGTCCCATTGCCACGTTGGATATGATTCTATAAAGCAAGAACCAGCAATGTTTGTAATAGATGAAATCAAATCAAGGCTTCTATACAGTGGCGCAGTTAGTATTATTTTTCTGTAGCATAGTCTAACGATTTAAATAAATCATGACTCCAGTAATGCATTCTATGGCTGCGCAGCTTGCAGACTGGATGAATTGTGATCTTAGAATTAAAAAAAAAACAAAAAAAACTGCATTGCCTGAATTTTTTTTTTTTTTTTGTATAAATAATTGTTGCATTTAAGATAGATATGTAGGGCGTTCGGCAGAAAGGGAACCCTCTTTTTCCACCGCAAAAATAAATCACGCATTGCCGAAGGTTCACTTTCCAACAATGTGTAGCACTCCCGGGTGGGATCAGACACGAAAGTTTAATAAATTGCCGTACCCAAATCAAAAGTGTTAAACAATTTTTCCCAGAAAAATAAAAAGAAAAAATGTTGTCCGTTTTTTTGCTACCAGACGTCATTCATCTCCGCGTTCTGAAAAAACTTGTGAAAATTTGACATCTCGTCCCAGGACAAAGACTGAGCGTTCGGCTATGTTATATTTCTTTTCAAGATGGAGAACAAAATTCAATACTGGCAATTGTTATTTATATCAGATAAGTTTTAATATAATATTAATAAAACATTTCCCGCAAAAATATAACCCTTAATATCGTTTTTATGTCCCGTTTTCTATCATTTCACGCTTTCTATGTTTGTTCTATCTTTTGATCTGAACTCCTTAAAGTATCATGAAGCAGGAAATTTTCATAATCATGCAAAACACGAGCAAAATGTCGTGCTCAACTGAGCAAATCGGAACATTGAGTTTTCTTTCTGCCTTCATTCATTCATTCATTCATTCATTCATTGAACCTTAAGGGCCCCTGAGGACATTACATAAGGGTAGATTATTCATATTATACATAGGAAAAACAGACACAGAAATAAATACATCAGGAAAAGGTTGGTAAATGGTTAAAAACATAAAAAAGTGCGATTGAAGACTTGATGCAGAGGTACAAATTAAAGCCACTTCGTCCGTCGGTTACGTAACATCGTAACATCCTACTGCAAGCAAATCAGAACGCGAAATAAAAAGCAAATAAAGATATTTAGCTGAAAAAGAAAATCAAGCCTCTTTTGTCCTAGAATGGCGGAGATCACATCAATAAGTATTTAATTAAAATGTGCATAAATTTACCGTAATTCTTTCTGCTACATTGTTATCAGGGATCGAACGGATTGATGAATCTGCCATGTTTAAAAGTACATGCGGTGATAAAGAGTCACTGTTTTCTAGCTACAGTGATTTAAATCAAATTAAACTGATTTAAATCAAATAAATCTGATTTGTTCGATTTTTTTTTTACGACAATCACGCTTGTTTTTTTTTGAAGATGAGAATAATGAGTTACATTTGTTTCAAAACACCTGGTACGTCAATCTCTGTATCTTGCATTTATTTCGTAATCGAACTAAGTAGATTTTGAGGTGGCATCCTGGGATTAATTTGAATTTGCAAATGTTCCGTTTGAATTAGTTATTTACAATCAGTATTTCCTCTTTTTCCACAGAGTAAGGTCCCTTTAGTGGATATTCATGTAATGACATTAAACAGTTCTGGAATCTTTCTTTGACCACTCAGCGCCCTATTAACCAATCTAGAAATGCCGATTTCTGCATTAGTTTGCCTTTTTTTGTTTTGTAAATACACGCACTGTCTAGACTTATGCTTGAATATTCTTGTGTTCGGGGGCACGATTTTTTATAGCTCACTAACAAGCTGCAGCGCCAAAAATAGTCCGAATAATATATCTGCTATGTCTTCACTGTTTGTGTTGAGTATATTCCATGCAACACACAATTGAGCTATTGTGCCATTATAGCTTTTTCCTGGAGCAAACAGATTCTCGCTTGACGCAACATATTTTACGATGCAGCAATTGCATATGCAACATTTATGCTCCATTGTTCAATCCGAATAAGAACGCTATCTACCGAGAGAGTCAAGTGGCATCTATGCACTCGTGGACACTCGATACTCACAGTAAGCATAAAATATAAAATGCCTTTTATAACAAATGCCTTCCATAAGGTAACGTTTTCAGGTGAGTGATGAATTCCTGGACAGCAAGATATTTTCTATAAATCCTAGATGCATATGGTTTGTTGAAAGGATATCGTGTTGTGTTTAAACATTTATTTTCTGCAATGTTAAAATGTCGAATATGTAGATCTGTTAAAAAAAAAAAAATTGGAAGTGTTTTGGATGCATTTGGTTCAACAAATGCTAAATAGTCTTTGATAAGATAGTTGTACATGCATTTTCCTCCCACGCGAAAAATTCCGCGAAATAAATAAAACGAAACTATTACTGAAATTCCACATGCAAGGATCCAACAAAGAAAAAAGGGTGGCTCAATATCTTGCTTTTCTTTACAGGAAACCCATCGGTCCAAAACCGGCTTCTAGCTCGGGCCGCTTACGCTTTCTTCTTCTTACTTCCGGTGAAGACACGGAGTAGGAATATTCGAGGTGTAAAAAGGAAAAAAAGTAACACAGATTAAATATTTAAATGAACATAACTGCTAAATTGTAATTTTGGTGACGACAGAAACACCAAAGCAACATTGATTTAAACGGAACCTCAAACGCCTAGTCACCAAAACTTATCGTGACTTCCAGGGGTCTTTGCGTTACTTTTTGACGTGCGAGTGCCCTATCTGACCTCACTTGCTTCTCAGCAAAAACGCGACTTTAATTAGCACAATTAATTAGGTGGTGTCTACAAACACTACATTTTGGCGCTTCGCACAAAAAAAAAGTAATTACATTTGCTCTCGGGGTTCTAAGATTTTCCATACGGAACATATCTATCTGGATAATGCCAACAATTACCCTATACCGTATTTCGTTTCGCTTTAGGCCAGAACTCAGCCAAAGGTACACTTTGATGGAACCAACCAAGCAGCGATAAAAGCGCAACTTCACGGCCTTTTCTAACCTTGGGTACGTATGCTATCATGGGTTAAACCAATCAAGCGCTTAAGACATCATGACCTTGCACTATGAGAATAAGTCTCTGTGTTTTTGCACGTATTATTTCTGGTCTGATTACTCTTAGAGTTACTTCGAAACCGGAGTGCGGTTATGGTTAGCACTGGTTTCCTATTGCGATAAAAATGTTTTCATTCGAGCCTTGATTCCGAACTCTTTTACCAATGTCCCTAAAAAGTAAAGTTCGCGTATGACTTTTTTTTTTTTTGTATTCAGATGCGTGTTTTTTTTTTTTGTTTTTTTTTTCCTACGAGTTCCCTTCCCCCTCAGTGTTCGGTTGCAGTGCGAATTTTTTTTAATCTATAAAAAGCATTATAATGGAACCTGGTGCCCCAGAAATTCGTCCGTCCGATCATTCGCGCTTTCGTCCATACCCCTTTCGAAGCGTAGGTGGCTGCCAGGGCAAGTCGGCACCGCCGGTTTGTGTTACCATGACAACATCAGCGAAACAATGTGCGCAAGCACTTACTCAAAGTTAAACTCACTCCCCACGAGGGATAGAACCCGGAACCTCTAGGCCGAAGCCTGTTTCTTTCCGTCTCCGCCCGCTGGATATCGTCAATATGTGCACCGCCTAAGGAGCACGACCTATGTCTCCTACTACAGTTACCACATGCCCATACTCTTGGCAGGGGATGCTGACGCCATAGAGAAAGGGCGATGACAATGAATAAACAATATGGTCGCCCTCATTCCACTAAACGACTCTTTAGTGGCTTTTGAACATATTTAAACGACGGCTCATTAAAAATGCATTCCGCGTGGTATAGGACTTTGGGGACAGAAGCCTCGGCAACATTTTAAGCATTACCGTCTGCCTGCCCTCAAAAATGTTATCGCATTACCAGCTCACGCTACAAAATCTCTTTAAAAATTCGATAACCAATTGAAGCTCTTAGCAGCATTCATTAGTTTGATAGCGAGTTTCGTCTATTCTTATCTCAGGCCTACGACAGCGACAGGTCAAACGCAAACAAGCTTCCATTTTCTGCGTTTTTTCATCGCTACACAAGGCTTTTAAAAGTACCCTATCTGTTTGCCTAGTGGCTAAGGTACAAGCTCCCACCCCTTCACGCTACGCGTCACCGACCTGACGTCCCAAGCATGCAGCGCCCTCGCGCTGAGTCGCACGCTTATAATGAAATCATAGTGCGATATCACGATAAACTGCGAGAAACCTTAAGCTTCAGTTAAGGTTCGCGTAAGCTCTCTGGTTACCCGAAAACAAAATTAGCAGAATAGCCACGCAGGAAGGTTAATCATATCAAGATCGCATGCTCGACGTGTCGGTGTTCGATCGATGCTTCGAAACCCCGTAAATCGCGGGCCGAAATTTCTAGGCGCGGCACGACCCGGCCCGGTAGAGGCACGGCCTGGGCCCGGCAGAATTTTTAGACAGAAGCTTGTGCCAGGCCCAAAATCCGATAATATTTTTTTAAAACGTAAGCCTGAGCTCGGCTCGAGCCTGAAAGATTATATACATGAGCCCGAAAAAGTTTGCTGGCTTTAACCTAAAAACTGTTTAAGCATAAATCGAGCATATTTGATTTAATTTTTTTTTTAACTTGCGCGCGCGCTTTTGTGGTTAACTTTTTACCTGGTTTACCAAGGACCAGAGTCTGTACGAGAGCGACCACAGAGCTATCCTTCTACGAACTTACACGTCCCTCCCACCGCACGGATCCTATGATCGACTTGTGCACCAACACAAGAAAACGGACAGCAATCACCTGCAGAACCCCCTATACCTTGCCCCGCGGTCCATGATTCTCAATGAAGCCACAACTGACGACATGTGTGAGGCTTGGCGAGACTTTATGTCGGCCTTAGAGATTGAATGCGTCCGCCAGACCCGCTCAAACAAAAAGTGGAAAGCCCCCTGGATAACAAAGGAGATAGTGAATCTCTCGAGGCAAAAGCGGAGGTTGTTCCCGAAAGACAAAAGGAACCCCTAGACTTACCTTGAAGAGGCCAAACGCATCCAGAGGGATATAAAAAGGCAAGTCCATATAACCCACCAGGAGTATGTAGCTGACATTGCGGCCTTGGTCTTCAAGCGAACTAAGTGTATTTGCGCCTACGTCAAGCAACTGCGTAAAACACCCTTGAGCCCCTGCTTTGCTCATAACAACAAACCAGTAACTCTTCCTGTGGAGATAGCGGAGCTCTTCAGCACCCACTTCGCCTCGCTCTGGTCCAGTGGCAACACTCCCTTGGCAGCATCATCAACTTTAGAAGAAGCACTGGAGGGAGCCCCGTGCACAACCACAGGTTCTTTACCCTCTTTCACTATAACAGAAGGCGACTTAGAAGATGTCCCATCCAGGCTCTACCCTTTTCAGAGCCCCGGACCAGATGCCATACATCCCTCACTCCTGAAGCTCTCAGGACACAACCACGGGCCATTATTAACTATGATGCTTCAAAAGGTCATAGACGCAGGCTCTGTCCCTTCTTCATGGAAACAGGCATTCATCACCCCACTCCACAAGGGGGGTGGACTGCGCACCGACCTCATTGAGTCCTACCGCCCGATCGCCTCAACATCGGTCGCCTGCAGAACCCTAAAGCGAATTATTAACAAGAAGGTCCTGTGTCAACCTTGAGGAGAACAGCGTTTTGCCAAACGCCCAACATGGGTTTCGGCCCGGAAGGAGCTGTGAGACAGCACTGGGTGTCGTGGTCCACACTGCGAGTGCGTCTCTTGACAACAGCACGCCCTGTGAACTGGTGACACTAGATTTTGAGAAGGCATTCGACCGCATTGATCACCACCTCCTGCTTCAGAAACTCATTGAGGCAGGTATCAAGGGTCCTCTGCTCCAATGGCTGCATCGACGTCTCGTGCCGTTCTTTCAGGCGTCCCTCAAAACAGTGCAGTTGGTCCCACCCTGTTCTTCTACATCAACGGGGTCACGAAAGTCTTGCGCTCCACAGCAATTTTGTACGCCGACGACCTGACACTGATTAAGCCCCTAAAATCATCTCAGTCCTACCTCGAACTTCAAGCCGACCTAGACGCATGCCACATCTGGTCTATAAGCCACCTACCCCCCCCCCCCCCCCTCAACGCTAAGAAAAGCCCGACCCCCCGCTCCTTGTTTTGGGCTCTGTTCCCCTACAGACTACATTGCTGGGGGTGAGTTTCGACAACCATTTGAGCTTCGTAGGCCACATAAGGGGCGCTATGGCTAAGGCGCATCGGTCACTAGGCTTTGTAACACGTCACACGTAGCATGCAACCGAGCGCGTTCCGGCACTTCTACACGGGATTGATACTACCCCACTTAGAGTTTTGTTCACCTATGTAGAGCCCCTTCCAGAAATCCTTCGCACAAGCCCTGGAGAGCGTGCAGCGCAGAGCTGCTTACACGCTCTACAGGCGCAGTGTCTCTCGTTCCGCGCTTTCAGCCTACAGGGACATATCTACGATAGCCCTCCGACAGGGAGCTAACTGGCACAGCCTTGCACGCAGAAGAGATGTGGCTTCCATTCGTTTCTCCTGCAACCCGATGGGAACCTCAAGGAAGCCTTCAGACGCTCCTCGCTTCAATGCCCGCACCGAAAATATGCAGCCTCTCCTGGCAGGTCCGCTACGCCACCTCGAGTCCTGTTTAATGCGCGCAGCCAGGAATTGGTGCTGTCTGCCCCCTGAGCTGACTGTAGACATTCCGGTTGACCCCGAGGACATTTAGGTTCTCTTCCGGCAGGCCTCTGCAGTATACTGCACTGTAAACTGGTAGCGCAGCAGCCGGATACGGAACTGCTGGACGCGACGAGGCATGAGGTCAAGGTCGGTGGAACACGGCAACCGGACCAGCAGTTGGTGGTCGGTTTCGACAACAAAGCTCAGATCGCGCAGAAGCTTTTTGGACCTCTAGACGGCCCACGGGACTCCCAGAGCTTCCTTCTCGATTTCGCTGTACCGCTGTTCGGCAGTAGTCAGTGACCGCGACGAAAAGGCAACCGCTCGCCGCTCACTAGATGTTGCTCCTGCAGGAGGACGGCGCCCTCGCCGTACGAGCTGATGCCTGCAGAAACGGTTGCGGGATACTCTGGGTTTTATGGAGCCACGCAGGAGCTGCATGCCACCATCCTCTTAAGCGAGTCGAAGGCTAAAGCTTGACCAGACCTCCAGGTCCAGACCGTGTCCTTGCTCAGGACGGGCCTGATCGATGCAGTGCTGGCGGACAGGCTCAGCAAGAAATATCTGACGTGGATCAGCATTCCAAGAAGGCGCCGGACACTTTGCACGTCTGTCGGAAATTGAATACCAGTGATGGCGGCGAACCTTGTCGGGTTCCGGTGCTATGCCGCTGGTGCTCAACAACACACCGAAAACTTGACCGGCGACACCCCGAGGCGGCACTTGGAGGCATTCAGCGCAACGCTCGCTTGCTGCAGTCTCTCGAGAAAAATTTGGAGTCTGCTGTCGAGCTTAGACCGGTCTCTGTCAAACACCAGGATCCTGTCTACCATGTTGACTTATCCTTTAATTCCCTCGAGAATCAGTGACATCGGACGCTGAGACACCTATAGGGCCGGCGTAATTCCGAAGGGCAGCCAGGGATAATAGAATCGCCCGAAGGGTATAATGAACGTCATTTTCTCCTGGCAGCCTTTGGAGAGGCGTACCTAATGAAACCCAGACATTGCGCCCAGTTTCAAGAAGACGGTAGCGCTTCCCAGCAGCCCGAACACTGGTCGACGGTCGGCAAATGCTGCTCTCGGTAGACGACCTGATTCAGCTCGGTTAAATCGACGCGACGGCGCATCATGCCGTAAGAGTATTGACCCCCCACCAGTAGCACACGCCGCTGTTTTAAGACAAGGACACGTCGCCTTTCCGCAATATTTCAGTGCTGTTCAGCCTTCTTTTCCGAGAGCGTCCGAAGTGCGGCTATCGGGGCATCGCTCGAAGACGACAGCGATATTGGCCATAGTACGACCGGAGTAGCGGTCTAGATCAGCGTATAAACATGACCTATCCCCGGGTCGATCGATTGTACCGTAGTCGCACAAATGGTTCCAGGCGGCTGTCATTTTGCTGCGAAACACAGGGAGACATGAGCGACCGGTCGCGTCTTTGTTCACAACCACTTTCAGGATAGACAGCACTGTTTTGGCGATATTGGTGATGCACAGAGACACGAAACAAGATGATTATCAGATGATCGTCGGTTGACACACGGACTTAGGGAGACATCGGCGACCGTTCGCGTAGCCGCTCATGACCACTTTCACAACAGAGAGCAGTGACTGAGCGATGTTGGTTGTGAGCATGAGAAACAAACAGGGCGATCATCGGTTTACGCACTCGGCAGGAACGTAGTACATTAGGCGCACAGACAAGTAACGGACACGAGAGTCACTGCTACGCGAAGTTCGCAGTCTCATTTCTCACGGGCAGGCAGCTGCACATCTCTCGACTTTTGAGCGTACTCGTATGATTGGGTCTACGGCTGCCCGAACCGCTCGCATGCTACAAGCCGATGCTCAGCTGGCCCAACACAGGCGGCACTGCCATGCCCAGTGTACGTAGAACAATTTCGGAACTTCGCTGTATACGACAGCCTCGTTCACTGATATTCCCAAATTAAATGGTAGAAACGGCGCAGCAGGCAAATAGAGAAAAGCAGCCGAAATGCTCGTCGTCCTTGGAAAACTTGGAGGAGGAGGGTGTTATGGACGGCCTGCGGTTGACTTACAGGGTTGGCTCTCGGCGGTATTATCCGTTAACAATTTGGGGATACGCGGGTGCATAAATACTGCTTATCAAACTGCGCATGCGAAGTGCCTGCCTCTCAAAAAAAAAAAAAAGAGGAATGCGCGAGGAAGAAACATTGTCCCATCAGCCTGACAAGGGCGGACGTCGTCCTGTTCCTCCCATGCTTCTGGGGTCCGCTTGGGGGCGCGTCAGTAGAAGGGAGGAAAACGCATCGTTGTTACCTTCTTCCTCCTTTTTTTCTTTGAGGGTATGTTAAAATTCCTTTGCGTTCTCGTGTTCATTGTGCTTAGTGTCCTCTGTCAGAACTACTGCATATTGTCCGCATTAGGTCTATCATTTTAATTAGTCGTTTGCACTCCGCGAGTATGCCAAAGTGTCCATGCGCTTTGATTTAAGCCTGGTCAGTTGGTCAGAATTGCTGTATGTCAAAATTAATTAGTTAAATATTACATTTCAAAGTGAAGTCTATACATTCATCCACCTTGGCTTTTTGTTTTTTTTTTCTTTCTTGTAACTACTCTAACATTTATTTTTGTGTTTAAACGCTTATCTAGGTTTATTTACTTAAATTTCCTCGTTTGTGATTGCTACTTTTTGTTCCCGGCCCTCGACAGTGCGACATATATCCATAATCTGGCCCCGTAGCCAAGAGACTTGAAGATCTCTGGTGCAAGGTGTTGAATCTAGATGAATATAAACTGTTTATACCAGACCTGGCATTGGTAAAAGTAAGAACAATTGCAAGAAGTTAACCGCGAAGCGGAACTAGACCATACCTGATTAGTTTTAAATTATTAAAACGAAAAAAAAAAAAACGGGTTGGTTTTTTGCCGGGATTTGAATTCGGGACGACCGTGGAAGAAGAGACGGGTTTCTGAACGGCGCCGCCTCGCCGTAAAGCAAGCGCGGCGGGCGAAGATATACTCGTAGTTCTGACAAGCGCCGTGAGATGGCGCTACTTGTCTTGGACTCCAAACGGAGCCCAAGACAAGTAACGCCAAGTAGCTGTCACTGAGCCAAGTTGAGTTTCTGACTACTACAGTCATGTCTCGTTAATACGGAACCCGTCAAAATGGATGCCCCGCTTTATGGACACCACTTTTGGGGACAAACTGGAAAAAAGCATGCATTTTTGTCTCGTTATTATGGACAACTCACATTATGGACGATTTCATACGGGAACGGAGGTGTCCATATATTAACGAGACATCACTGTAAATCATGATGTGCCAGCGTTTTGAGGCCACTGTACCGTAATACAGATGAATAGGTGACGATGACGTGCTTGAAAACGGGAATATCGGAGCGAGCAAAATACGTGGCATAGTCGTTATGAGTACGAACGGAAATGATGTGTGCTGTATTTATTTTGAGCTGTAGGTGAATAACTTGCAGGACCCTTTTCTGTAATAAATCGTTCTTCTCGGTGTTATTTTCGGAGGAAAAGAAATAATACAAACGAAAAGCAACGACTCACTGAAAATAATGCGAAAAGAATATCTACATTCTAATCGCACTTTCTTTCGACTAGATATCTTTATGTTCTTCACACTTTAGTTGATTGTAGCATTTTTGTTTGTCTTCTTTGCGTATTTATTACGCCTTCATTACGTCCTGGCAGGTGTCGGGTACTGATCCAAAATATGCAAATAATAGAAAAAATAAAACACATTTCACCATTTCAACTATCGTTTTACATAACTAACAGTAAAGAGATTAGCAATGACTGTCGGAATAAACATTCAAAGTACCGATTTAAATGATGGAAATATAAAAAAAAAACATTTCAACATTCTAACCATCGTTTTACATAACTAACAGTAATTGGAATAGCAATGACTGTCGAACTTTCTGTCATGTTCCACGGCGCCATTATTTTTATAGCAATGTACCCCCGTGGACAATATGAGCAGAAACACCCGATACTGCCTTTTTCTGCGCCTGCGGTCCCCACCACCTGTATCAGTTCTCATTCTGTCGAGTAGTCCCAAGTCTTGGACATCAACTTCGCTATCCATTCCAAAGTTCGAACCACAGCCCTCTCAAAAACGAACAAGTAAGGGGAAAAAAAGGCAGTAGTGACTGTTTGGTTTAAATTGTCGACAAATAGTACCAACTGACCAATTTTTCCATCGTATTGCGTAATTCAGCGCCGTTTAAAGTGTGTTTCCCTGCTGAGGGGGGCGAGAAGAGGCTGAGTGAACCGACACTCGTCCGCCTTTGTCTCCCACTCTCCGCTCGGAGAACCAATAAATTTTAAGTTGAATCTTGTATAATCTTACTGGCACCTTTTGTTTACCCCTCGCCCCCCCCCCCCCCCCCCCCCCCAGCCAGTCTCTTCACATATCCAATATGCAAAATAACAAAAAAAAAAAACGCATTAAAACTTGGAACGAAAAAATAAAAGAGAGGATACAAAACAAGAATCACTGACATCTGCGGTCAAAACAGGAACACATCCCAGAGGCGTTGCGAGGAAAGAACGATATTTTCCTTCGTACCGAAAATTCCACTATTCTAGACGGTGACGGCCACGTAGAAGAAGTGTATGCGAGACCTTCGCAAATCGCCACCCCTGTCCTTTCAAGTATACATCGACCCGTGTTCCTGACGTCGCGCCGCTACTGGCAGGGTGCATGGGGAAGGCGCTTAACCTCTCGCGAGTCGCACTCCTGCGCACACCCAATGCCCATAACCGGAGTGGGCAAAGGCAGGCTCGTTTGTAAACAACGTATTGGGCTATGCGTAGTACTTACCATACTTCCGAATTCGCTCACGTAGTTCATTCTTTGCCGTACGATGACGCAGGGCAGAATTGAGGTGTGTTGAAGGGCGTGCGCTAAATAATTTGATTCGGCCGTCCAAAAAGAGACACCCCCATTAAAATTCAAAAATAAAATTAAAATAAAAAGTCCAGGGCCCGTCCGGGATTTGAACCCGGGACCTCTCGCACCCAAAGCGAGAATCATACCCCTAGACCAACGGGCCACTTGTGCGACAAGCATTTCCTACTGTCCTCGGTTGAGCTGCGCTCATCGCTGGATTGCTTTGTTCGCTGCACGAGTACCAGCACCTGCAGCATAGCCCCAGAGGCCGCCTTGTTTTGACCTTGATCACCGGTTTGTTCTCTGCGCGCACGGTATCGTTAACGTTTCCGTGTCCAAATGTTCAAGAAGATTATCTTTTTTTTTTTTTATCTCTTTTCACGCGGACGCACAACGAACGTCTGAAAAAGCAGCTCGATGCTCCGCCTGACACGCTTACTGCCGTTCTATAAAGCAGGAAACGACATATCTATAGATAGAGCAAATAGAACAACACCCTCTGCGGAGTTCATAATAATTATGTCCACAGCACAGGCCTGCGATTTAGATAAACTGACACTCGACTGTGGTGTTCGATTAGCTGCACTGCTTGCGCGCTGAAGCAATTCTTATCATAGAAATGAAGAACAGCGATCTGTATATTGCATGGGCAAAGGTTCCTTCTTATTTAAATTATATATGAAAAATGTAATAAATATTGATAAAACTGCACGATTTTTTTCTATTTATGCAGATGACACCATATTGTTTTCAGGTAACTGTCCTTCCTAACTAATTACAAAGCGAATAATGCCCTTCTAGATCTGGAATGATGGACTGAATGTAACGGGTGGAATATATATATATATATAAGCACTCATAAAACAAAATCCTTTGCTTTTCGCCCCAAGAACAAAAGTATATGTATCAATAAAGACATCAGCTTGTGCAACTCATAATTCAAATAGTCAATGTCTTTAAAACGCTTGGCATATTATTCACAAAACGGATGACCTGGGACGACCATACAAACTACATCGCGTCAAAACGATAAAGCGTCGTAGGCAAACCTATATGCATCTTCACACTTTACCTACTACAGTCAAACGTCTTCTATACACCACACTATTTTAATCGCACTTAAATTACTGTCATTTAGTGCTTGGAAACACAACTCTCAAAGACTTACAAAACTTTCCCGTATTACAAATAAAAAATAATAAGAAATATAGAAAACGTTTCATATGACAACGCCTCTGCTCCGCTGGTTCAGAAATATTGTATAATGTACATTTACAACATGTATGCCTATCATTTAAGCTTACGCTACAAGCACGAAATATTAAATCACACGCATTTTCTTGAAAGATTAGCATTTTGATCTTGAAGAACGGTCAGATATTCCACGCGTTGCACCGATATTTGGAATATCTATTGGTGCAAAACAAGCTACGGGGAACAAATGATTAAACGCGAACTTTCGGAGTTGTTGAATCTTTTAAAAAATTTTCAATATATGTCTTGGATACACATCAAAAGGAGATTTAAGGTTATTTTTTTATGCGAATGGAACTTAATAAAAAATTTCAGAATGATTTGTTTAGCGTTTATAGTCATTATTTGTGTTGTTTCATTGTGCTCTATATATGTTTGGTTCTGTTTAAATCTGGTGTATAATTATGTAGTTGTTTTATTTGTGAAGGGTGTTTTTATTTAATATAGGTAGTGTACTGTATGCCTTCGTAATCTTTACTTGTATAGTTTTCTGGGTAGGAGGAAGTTTGTCAAGCTGATTTTAAGCTCTTTCACCGCAACCTGCCCGATCGCTTTGAAGGAAATAAAGGGGGGGGGGGGGTGATGGTGGTGGTGGTGGTGGTGGTGCTACTACTACTACTACTACTACTACTATTACTTGTACTACTACTACTACTAGTAGTAGTAGTGGTAGTAGTAGTAGCAGTAGTATCTAAAGTTTCGCTTTCATGTAGAGACAACATTTGTTACTGCTATGAAACGCTAGGGATCAGCCGTATAACGAGGGAATTCTTGTAGCCTTTTGTATTTATCACTCTTTAAAGGTATTTGCCATTCCAGCTTGGAGTACGCATCTGTAGTCTGGAACGGGTTGGCGAGATCAAATGAAGCTTCACTTGGCCGCGTTCAAAAGAAATTCGCCTACATTCTTAACTACCGCTACTTGCAATATAGTCATTCCAGTGTCTGTAGCCACCACAGCATGGAATCTCTGTATCACCGCAGGCTCTCTGCTGATATTTATCTTCAAATGTTTACACGGCAAGATTGATTATCCTGGGACTTTATCATCTATTTCGTTGCGCGTGCCACACTACAGCTCTGCGTCTAGTAGCGCCATTTATCTCCTTGCGGCGAATATGTTGAACACTGTCACCTGCAAGCAACCGAAGTACAACGAGTCCCCCCCCCCCCCAAAAAAAAAACTATACATATTCAAGCACAGCATTTCAGTCTTTATTGTGACGCAATTAATAATGTTCCAGACTTTTTTTTTTTTTTTTGCTACGGTTGTTTTTGGAGCAAATTGGTGAATGTACTTTTGTTGACTGATTAGATGTTTATTTTCTTCATTAGTGTTTGACTTCACTTACTTTGTGTTATTGTCTTTGTGTCGCTTTTTATGCATTTTTACGCCTTGATTTCCTTCTCTTGTTTATATTCTTTGTCTGGGTATTTTCCTTGTGTTTCAACAAAAAGGCTACTGGCTGTTCTTGGGCATGCAATAAGAACTTTTATTATATTATTATTATTATCATTGTAGGTCATATAATTTACATAATTTTGTATCCCTTGTATTTTTTTTCCTAATCGCTGCGAAGAAATCTTAGTGTTATGAAACATTTTATATGTTTTAGACTCAATACATCGTTTGATCATTAGTATCGTTATGTTTAAAATAATATTATACAAACAGCATTTCCATTTTCCAGTGTATTGTGAGAGTGCATTCTTTATTATCGGATGTTTTCCTGGTACTGGATGTAGCATAATCAAGCAGAGGCGGTAAACAAATTCTGGGATCACTTTAAAAGCACAGCACTCTGCGAAATGATCCAAAATCGTGCGTGAGGTCCCTCCTTAACTAGAATATATTTATTTAAACCACTTCTAAATGCAGATATTGAAGCACACGTATAAGGACAGCCTCTAAATCTTGAATTTCGACATGGCTTATAAAACTATTAAAGTCATCTACCTTATTTAGTTTTATTTATTAAGTGACCTTGACGATTATTGACTCATCAAATATCTGTGAAGCCCGATAAACACCTAGGAAATGCCATATTGATATAGATTGGTTAACACCGAATCGATTAAAAATAACAGTCCTGCATCTTCTCACCTCAAAGCGCGTTCCGTCTTCGCTGAGAAATTAGTATAATGTTATATTTTTTTTATTATTAAAAGAGCAAATGGAGTTTATACGTTTCATTCAATTGTGTAACGCATTTCATGAAATTGACTAAACAACATTTATTTAATTGTGAAAACACACATCTGATTTTTCGTTACTATGAAGATAGTAAACTTTGTATAACAGACTTCTGTGTCCATGCTGGTGGAGTGAACTTCAATCTAAATATTACATCTTCGGTCGCCCATTGGCTGCTGCTCCTCGGGACGGGCTGTGACGTCACGGTAAAGTTATGGCGATAAAGTTTGGTGTATACTATGCTCGTCAGAATCGTAAAGTTTGCCGTGACGTCAAAATGTCGCCATGATGAAGCTGTTTCCGTGAAGAAATTTTCGACGGTTTGGGAGCTCAAAGTTTGGAGAGTTATCAGTAAAGATAAAGAAACAAGAAAGAAGAAGCGACCCCACATCGAAAGAGAAAGAAGACCATATGACCGCGTGATCAATAATGTGTTTTTCTTAGTAAGAAAGCTGTCAGCGCCTTGTCTTGTGTGGTCTCTCCTCTGTGTCCTTGCATTTTCTCGTTCTTTTTCCTCATAAGATTGCGGAACTGCGCTGTGCGCACCTGCTATGTCGTCAATCGGATCGCATAATACGCGAGCACCGCGACGCCTTTGAATTTTCCGAAGACAGGTTCCTCAGAGACTACCGGTTAACGAAGGAAGCCGCGAGATGGCTATGTAATAAGCATCCGTCCCGATCTTCAACCCGACCGAAAAACCGCACATGTAATAACTGTCGAGCGGCTGGTGTTGTGTGCCTTCCGACTGTACGCGACTGGCGGCTTCCAAGAGACGGTGGCCAGCGATGAGCATATTTCCGTGCACCAAACCACGTCTTATTTTTTTTTATTAGGAATATGCATAGTTCTCCTAATGTGTATCTTTGTTTCGTTTCCTTCTCAAAAAAATGGCGCCGCAGTCGACGTAGAGCGTGCTCCCCAGATTTCCCTTCCGGGGACTTCCTCGCTCCTCAAAATCTAGGAAGTTTCAAGCTAACAAGTGCCGTGAATCATCATGTCGCTGTAAAGATGCTCCCCAATGCAGTTGGGCGCTTGTGAAGTTATGGCTTCTGCTCTGTGGCCACGTAACGATGAAAAATAATTTATAGGTTTGACCAGCATAGACACACGGTGTACGCTAAAGACTTTGCAACAAGACTACTTTCATCGATAGGCTAAAAATCATTTATCCCCCCTATATGTCAAAGATGTCATTTTAGATCAGCCAAATACAGCTTTGCTAGGAGCCAATAAAATTCTTTAAAATGATGAACTTGAAAGAAAATGAGCTATAATTTTATACTTTCTTTGTTCTAGTAAGCAGCATTTCAGGAAAATCAGATAATTGATGAAACATGTCATTCGTGCATGCGCCTAAGGACATGTATTGGGGTATGCCCGAAACTGCAACTCAAGTCGACTTCGTCGTATGGAGGTTCATGTAGCGGGAAGATTTCAAAACTACGACTCGTTTCCTGGCAGCAGATGGCCAATATGTTCGGAGTGGTGTGAAGTTCACACCACTCCGAACATATTGTTCGGAGTGGTGGAGGAGTTCACACTGTGAACTCCTACATGACCATCGTGCAGTCACGATAAACACGGCCGCACGCTGGTGAGAAGCGCATTGAGGTCAAAAGGGATATAGGACTGCAGATTGTGGATCGAGCCATGGAACGACGCCCCGGTTCGGCAGCGCGAGCTTTCGCTCCATGTGCTCCGAGCTTCAGTGCACTTGCGCTGTCACCAATCCCTGGGAAGCTCAAGAAACCTCCGAATACAAAACAAAAAAAAAAGAAGCTAGTTCTTGTTTAAAGTGAAACAGCTGACTTAAAAATGCGTATTATTCTCGCTATACATTAATCGCAGTTCGCATAATCCGCATTTTCGAGCAGTTCAAGTTTTCAAGAGCAAGAACAGGCTGGAGCACTCTTTTCAATAAACTAACATTATTGTGTCTTATAAGTCAAAACCTCCAGGGTTGCACTGCTTAGGAATGTTCAATGGAAAATTATTAATGGCACAAAGTACTATGGCATCCTATCCCAAGCAGTCACGTTAAGCGAGAATAACTGAGCACAACTGTTTTTGATAACTCACGTTTAGACCACCAATTTCACTGTTCGTTGCCGCAGAGAAACGAAGAAGCTCAGGCCCGTGTGCTAAGATGGTTGAATGAGCTGTCAAACGAAACTAAACTTCGTTTCAACTTAACCGCTCATTCACACTGGAAGCGGATCCGCGTTCGCAAAGCGGTTGCGAACGCGGTTGTATAAAGATCCAGTACAGTTGCACGCGCACTCGATGTCGGTAAGTCCAGAGGCAACGACGCTGCGAGTTAAAGCGGTACGGAAACCAAATTCCAGAGCCCATCTCTTTGCTTGAACATAAAGAGGTTTAAAATAGGACTTCACCAATAACAATATTCCGCAGGATAACGCGAGAAAACGAATTTTAAACTGAATAAAACGACAACCAAAAACCACCTCGTGGATGTCTGTGAAGCTTCGATGGAATGTCGTGACGACAACATGCCCGTAAGAGCAGCGCCACAACGGGAAATACGGTCACTCATAGGCATTACTTAGGCCTGAACGTAGTACTGGTAGTACCGAGGCGCTTTGGTGAAGAAAGCAACAGCAGAGTTGGCCACCGTTCGTTTTAGTATCGGGTGGTCTTTCCGGCAACGTTTCTTTGGGGTGGTTTGGAGATTGTGTTCGTGCGATGTAATATTCACGCTACGAAATGTCTGTTTAAACGGGCCCGCATGCCCACCTTTCCTGATCACGAGATAGCCGCCTTCGTCGACCGCAACTGATAACGAACTCGATCGCTAAGAAGTCAACACAACTACCATCGTTGCTAAAACTAGACGGCCCGTACGGCTGTGCAATGCGGCGCGCATGTAAACAAATCCCTGCGGCGCTTTTCGGGGATGCGGGAGAGAGCCAACGTCCAGGAAGATGCGTTTGAAGTAAAAGAGTGTCAGCTAGCAAGATCCACGTAAATACCTGTTCGCGCTGGGAGCAGAACCGCACTGGCATTGCGTTCTTGGTAACCGCTTCGAAAACGGTCTTTTATAACCGATTTTATGAACCGCTGGGCCTCTAGACAATCGCAACTCGATGCTGACGAGACGCTCGGCAGAGAAAGATTGGACCGGCATTGAGTCGCTCCCAAAAACTGCTCTCACTCGACATGTTTTGGCGTATCATGTCAAAATAAAATGGACATCTAAAAAACGTGTACGTACCCAAGTTGCGAAGGCAATCCATATGGCTTTTATTTGAGCTCTATAACACACACACACACACACACACACAAAAAGGAGATTGAATTAAGAGAGTGTCCCTTCATGCTACTACAGCCCTCGGGTACTTCGACTATGCGAGATTCTAACACGCTGACGCCACCAAGTGGCAAGACTCATAACTACGGTATGCTTGGCCCTCCGAGGCATGATGACGTCAAGACCGCGCCGGATCTCCCGAGGTCCATCGCGCTCTTCGACGGCTGATTTCGAAGCGCTCGCCGAAATCCAGGCATTTAGAACGAAAAATACAGCCATCCGCTTGAAATACGACTATGCGATTATCAATTACTGGTTTATCTGATTCCATTTGACTTATCTCTAGGTGTTTCGTGTATATTTTAAGTTTCGATTCAGTATCCCTTTAATGGGTCGAATCAAGCAGCGTAAGAAGCGCAAGGCACATGGCCTTTCATGTTTATGATTAGTTCAGCGATAATATAACGCGTACAAAAACATAACGAACATCACGATTGGGCGCTTCTGAAGCTGTCTGGTCCCTTGAGCTCGCAACGTCGGCTGCGCCTGGGCCTAAGGTGAGACGAAGTATAGACCGTTATGATATTAATGCAATTAATGCAAAGGTGCCACGAGCTGGAAAAGAATAACAATAATAGTCTCTGGAGAGAGGGGAACAAAAGGGGCCAAAGGACAAACGCGAATCTCCAAACACAGCCAGGTGACTGGTGCTCGACTGAAGAAATCCGCCTGGTCCAGGTATCGATCCAGTCACCTATCTGTCTTTGGAAATCTGTTCTTGTCCTTTGTCTCCCTTGTTTCCCCTCTCCAGAGATTATTATTGGTATACACCGTGCCCGCCTGCATGTAAATAAGTTTTAAAAAAAAACGTAGGGCCTGTCCGGGATTTGAACCTGGGACCTCTCGCACCCAAAGTGAGAACCATGCCCCTGGAACAAAGAGCTGACATTTTTTCCTTTACTGCCTAGACCAAAGAGCCGACATGAAGATCGGACGGTTCCTACTCCCTCCGGTTTCGCCGTGCTAATCGTTTAACTGCTTCGTTCATTACGTAATTAACTGAAGAGGCCCAGGCCCAGCATTGTTTCGACATTCGCCGATGGTTAGTTTTCCGCGCGTACAGCGTGGTTAGCCTCCATTCAAGGTTCAGGTGTCTGAACATCAAAAAAAAAAAAAAAAAATGAACGTTTTTTTTTTTTTTTTGTAGTTGTAACTAAACGGTTATTCGAGAAGTACGGCCTCAGAGCGCCGCCATCTTGCTCGCTAGGCGTCATAGTTCGATTACGACGCCTTAGCGTCCTATTCAGAATATCAGGCTGCCAAGCACACCCCAAATGAACAACATGGCGGCGCCTTGAAGTCGTACTTGTAAACGTGTATACTTAACGGTTCGTGCTACTTTGAATGTGTTGAACGCCTGTATCCCTCCTTTTACCGCCGACTAGATAGCACATTTCAGCATCTAGTATCCTTTACTAGGTGGTCGGTATCCGCGTACCGGTAACCAAAATAAATATGCATATGGTGTCCGGTACAGGCGGGAATACAGGTGGCCAGTACGAACCTGTTGAGAACGGTGTAAAGTCGCGCACGTTTTTTTGTTTTGTTTTTTCTTTCAGTAAATGAGACTGTTTGTTACGTTTCTAGTCACGAGCAGCGTACGAGAAATGCAAAGCGAATTGCCGGGCGATTGTGTTACATGTGAAACGTGGGGTTTCAGTACGATTCCTCTGGGATTGACGTCCATGCTCTTGGTCGTTCTTCGTCGGTTAGCTTAGCTTAGCGACTGGCTTAACGCGTGGCATGCACACTCGATAGCAGTTCCTGGAATGGAGATACTGACGCCAACCCGGGTTCTAAACCTCTGGCGCTCTTCCAGAACCTGAACCAGCCAATCAGCGTCGAGCTAGGGGGTGTGACGTCATATTCTGGCGCAGCCGATCAGCATCGAGTTAATCGACGGTTTCACTTTCATTGCCCCCCCCCCCCCCCCCCCCCCCTGAGGAGACAAAGCACGTTTCACGTGAAAATGCCGGTCGTGGCGGGCCCGGGGGTCCGCCACGTCCGGCATTATCGCTCCCCAGGCAATGAAAATGCGGCATTTGCTGAAAAGAACACCGAAAAATCAATCGCGAAGTAAGAAGTGTTAAGGTAGTATAAGCCACACCACTATTTTTCTTAAGCTGTCAACGACTGCATAATTACATGGTTCGGACCTCGTCATTCGCCCAGCCAACTCCATGGATTAGAGCGATTGGCTTTCCAAAGTGCTTCGCGGTAAAGTAGACCCACAGATCTCTTTCTCTGCAACAGAACCAACTTTACTCGTAGGGAAGACCAACACACAGCTAAAGCAAGGGCAGTACTCGACAATAATGTGCCGGTACCTTGAGCCCACTGCTGCACTCAAAGAAATGCCTGCGCGTCTACTTACCCGCAAAACACTCAAAGAGCCAACCTCTGCGATCTACGAAATCAGCTCAGCGAATGATGAGGCGGAACATTCGTTTTTAGACTTGCAAAAAGACTTGCAAATACAAAAAAAGCGTCATGCTTGCATTGCGTAACGCCACAGCGCAGACTTAATTTTGAGGTATAAATAAATGTTCCGCCTCATCATTCGCGTAGCTTTTTCGTTGATCTCAGGGATTGGCTCTTCAAGTGTTTTGCGGGTAAGTAGACACGCAGGCACTTCTTTGAGTGTATAAGCGCGGATATCCAGCCACAGGAAAACTTTTTGTCGCCTCTTTTTTCTTTTTTTTTTTTTACACAGATGATTTTTGCATTGGGTCCTTCACGTTATCTCTTTCGGTCGAGCCAACACCACCAATTCTTGTTTTCACCTTAAGTCCAAGCGCAGCCGGCGCTACGAGCTGATGTGGCCAATCAAACAACGTAAAAGGCGCAACATCAACGCGTTTATTGTGTTTCTGTACGTTTTCTATAATCGCTGAACCAATCATATATCACTCGGACGGCGCCAGCTCAGCACATGGGCCCCCGAGTCCAAAGCCAAGCTTCCTTCGACGCACTGATTGGACACCGGGTCCAGCCGAACGCTGACGCGGCACTCGTGACCAATCCCGCTTCTGCGCTCGATTTCAGAGTAATTACGTATAGATTTCAGTGTACGGGTTTTGAGTTATTCCAGGTGGTTGAACCCGAGTCAATTAAACACTGCGTCAGAGGGAAACACGTAATGTATGCTTGTCCAGAGTGTTTAAAGCCAAGCTAAGCCATCCCCAAATTGCAATAAAACATAAGAAAAAGTTCAGGGCCCGTCCGGGATTTGAACCCGGGACCTCTCGCACCCAAAGCGAGAATCATACCCCTAGACCAACGAGCCGGCATGAATAGCGGACGTTACGTATTCCATTTGGTCGCGCCGCGCTCATCACTGAACTGGTTTGCTCACTACTTGAACGCGAGGACTGCTCCAGTCGCAACCTCGCTTTGACCTTGGCCACCCGTATGTTTGCTGCAGACAGGATGTCGTTAGCCTCCATCCAAATGTTTACGTGTCTAGATGTCGCGAGCTGATCGAGTATTTTGTTAACCATAAGGAAAAGACGGATGCGTCTTACTGCGACGTGGAATAAGGATCTATGGGGCAAAAATCAACATTTTCTTAATTAGGAAAATCAGGTAAGACTTCCTGATAGTAAATAATCAATGTCTACAATATAATTATACGAGTTAAATGAATTGACATTGATAACTGCAATGATTGCAGGCAGGACCAATTTTGTTCGTAGAAGTGCAAAACCGCAACCCACATAGCAAGGTTTTTTTCTTCATTTTTTTTCGTGTAAGTTAGGTTGTTTTAAGGTTTAAAGTTGCACAGTAATCTATATCGCTTGTTTTTCTTACATAAGCACAGTTGAGAAACCTATGTTGATGTAACCCTTGACTTAAAGTCCCATGCCAGGATAATTTGACGATTAGTTTCGTTCTATTGTAAATATTGTTTTAGAATAAAAAATGATGATCGTAAACAAAGAATGTATGTGAGGGTGAGTTCTGCCTTACTGAAATGTTTTTAAGTTTACACTTTCTGAAATAATGCAATGATAGAGACATTCTGGGTCACTTTATAACTGCTCAGCACCCTGCAGCGCATTCCACACGCACGTTCCAGAAATGTGCATGTGGTCTAGCAGTGCGCAAACTCTAAGAAATGCCTGTGCATCTAGTTACCCGCAAAATACTAAAAAAGCCAACCTCTGCAATCTACGAAATCAGCTCAGCAAATGATGAGGCGGAACATCTGTTTAGACCTCAAAATTAGGAACGTGCTGTGTCATTACGCAATACAAGCATATGAAGCTTTCGACTGCGTAATGCCACAGCGTAGACTTCATTTTTAGGTCTAAACAAATGTTCCGCCTCATCACTCGTTGATCTGAATTCCTAGATCGCAGAGATTGGCTCTTTGAGTGTTTTCCTGGTAAGGAAACGGGCAGGCACTTCTTAGAGTGCAGGATAATCCCTGAAAGTACGTATATTTGAGCTCCCTTTACAGACGAATTTAACGAGTCAGTCACTATCAATAGTCCGAAAAACGTATCTGCTATGGCCCTAACGTTTTAGACGTTGTTCTGCCTCTTTCACACAACACGCAGTGAAACTTTTGCCTCATCATTACAGGGTGAAACAAGGAGACGCCAGGCTCTTTAAATCGACCGGAAAATTCGGTTTCTTGACCTATCGCGCTACGACTTTGTGCAGCGTTGCCCACAGATGGTGCTTTTTTTTTTTCGTAAAATTTGCGAAGGGCGAACTTACCTGAGGAAAAAGTAAAGAAAGAAAAAGGCTTAGCTCCTATGGAAACGCAGCGACGCCACCGGTCTGCAAACACGGCGCCGTTTCGCACGGGAGACAAGAGATGGCGCAACAAACGCCACCAACGAACGAGCACACGGCGCCGAGAGCAGGCCTTTTTAGCAGACGATCCTTTTGACTCAAAAGCGGCGCGCGTTCCGCAGGCGGCGACAGTCGCAGGAACAAAAAAGACAGGCGCGGTAACAGCGAGGAACTGCATGTTCCTTGTCTGCAAAAGGGCCGGCTCTCGGGGTCGTCTGCTCGTTCGTTGGCGGCAGTTGGCGTCGCGACCTTACCGAAACAAATTAACGAAATACGTTACTTGTTACTTGCAAAATAAAGGAAAGCGTCACCGACCTACGCTACCTCCATAGAAGAGGAACGCATTATCGTTACCAATAAAAAGTAGCGCACGTTACTTTTGCCTACCTTTTTATTTATAAAGTAACGGTAATAGCACTTCTTGGGCGACAGCGTTTGTCGACACTGAGACAAAGGGCGTGGGCGTCGGCGTTTTTCTAAAGTGGGGCTTTTTTGCGCAGAGAAAATACAGGCAAATATTTGAATATGGAGTGAGCGCAGCATGTACATAAACATGACGAACACCATGATGGTGCACTTTTAAAGTCGTCTCATTGGTCCAATAAGCTCGTAGCATCGGCTGTGTCTGGACTTAAGGTAAAACGAAGTAAAGAAACTAAAAAAAATTGAAGTGTACTTTTTCAGGTCTTTTGAAGATCTAACGAGTAAAGGCCCGACCACACTAGCGTGAACGGCGCCACCGGGCGGCGCCGCCGGGCGGCACCGCCGTCCGGCGTCCCAACGCGAGGAGTCCACATTGGCCTCCGTTTTGCAGGAGTCACGTGACAGCACCGGTTCCCGCGATCGCGCCTCCCGTCGGATTTCCCGCTCTTTCGTCGTCTGCTTTTCGTTACATTCTTCCGTTCCGCACTCGCTGCCTACATGGTAGGAGTCCATAATGACCTGGTGATTAGCGCGAATGTGATTCTCCTAGCCTGCTCGTTGATCTTGCGACGTCGCCGCGCTCTGAAAAGAAGGAGGCGCAGGTTTTGGGTCCGGCCGAGTTGGTTCTACCGAAACACCGAAGGAGAGGACAGGTCTGGCGCGCCGCCGGGGCTTTGCTGCCCCGGCGGCGCGCCAGAGATGAAGGCTACTTTCGAAAGTGTCACCAAATCAACACGACATCCGTCACAACACAGACGACATGCAACAAGTGCTACGGAGAAACTCACTTGTAATTCCGAATTCCTCTCCTATAATTTCCCAGCGGTTGTTCTTGGCGTCCTTATCTAGGTAGTGTGGCTGCGTCTTGTCATATAAAAAGGGAAACAGTCGCACAGTTTCAAGGAACCGCTCCGTTGGGGAAGGCATCCGGGGAAAATAGGAAGAGCAGACGACGCGAAACACGTCCTTCGAAACGTGAAAGACGCGCCGAGAACCGGCTTGAGCGTTGCCATGGCATCGCGACGTCACTATCTACGCCACCTCCCATTGGCTCCTCTATTCTGCGGCGTGCGGCTCCCGTCTCTGAACCGCGCACGGAGCGGTTGACTCTGCGGCGCCGTACGTCGCGCCGTTGAAGCCGAAAACTGGTTTGGGCCGGCAAACGGCAGCGCCGACCGCCGCGCCGCAGGCCTCCGCGACGCCAATGTGGTCGTGCCTTAACGTAACTACCTTACCCGTTTCTTGAAATGAGTAACATAAGTACGTTGCCCGTTTCTGTTTTCAAAACGTAACAAGTACCTTACTATGTAACCGAAAAAACTAACACGTTACCGGTAACGCCAATACTTGTAAAACGTTACCGTCAACACTGCTTCGTATAGCTCAAATTGTTATCCTTACATCCAAAACCGTTTAATTTCAAAACTACCTGTAGCTTTTTTTTTTTTTTTTTTTTTTTAGAGCGCGCCCGTTTCCGGTTTGAGCGGCGTCGCCGCTGTCGGCGTAACCACGTGTTGCATTATGGGACGCTTCCCAAAATGTCGTCACACGTGACGTCACGTTTGACGTCACGGGATTACCCCCATGAGGGTTACTAGGGTTACCCTCACGAGGGTCACAAAAGTTGCCCTCACGAGAGTTACCCTCACGTGAGGGTAACCCTTGTGACGTAACATGTGACGTCATTATAGAGGACACGTGACTATGACGTCATGTGTGACGTCACGCGGCGTCACACGCATCTAAAATTGCCAATATTCCCGCTAAACTTAGCAGGGAAATGTTTGCACTAAATCTTGCGGGAAAATATTCTCGCTAAATTTATCCTCGTGACGTCACGTGTGACGACACTTGTGACATCGCACGTGACGTCACGTGCGACCTCACGAGGAAAAAAATTTCCCCGCTAAATTTAGTGGGGAAGGAAGAGGGGCATACCCTGTACTCCGCATGCTCCCCTCCTCCTCCTCAAGAGCTGCGCTCTAATTCGGCGTTACAGAAAATTTTAAACGTCTTTCGATTTTTGTTTTAGTTTCATAACAAAAAAGGCACCCAGGCTCAAGGCGCTTTTTGTATCGCGTCTCAATCCTGACGCTACGTGCAGTGATGTTGGAGAGGTGCTAATGGCAGTTTTAAAAGGAACATCTTTTGCATGCACCAATTTAAAAACTAGACACGAAAGCTACTCGTTATTTCGCATTGCTGTGAACGAGGATGACTTCGACAGAGTGAACAATGCAGATGCTTGGCCAACGGGCTCCCTTTTTAGGCCATTTTCGATGTTGCAGGGCGCAATGATGTTCGTGACACAGCAACGCCCAACTAGCTTGTCAAATGAATTGTTCAGTGTTTTATCAAAACGTCCACGGCCTGCGTATAAGGCTCCTATTTTTTTTTTTCAATAACGTTGTTCTAGGTCAGGGGTGGCCAAGCTGCGGCTCGCGAGCCGCATGTGGCTTTTTGCGCGTTAAAGTGCGGCTCGGGGTTCCCTTCCCAACTTCACCCCTTCCCCTTACCCCCCCGCCCTCCCAAAAAAAGAAAAAGAGAAATGGAACGCGTTCGAAATCGAAAGACAGGTTGCGGTTTGATAGTCTTGTGCTACTGCTACGTTACGTACAGTTGGACTGCCTTTGGCTTGGATAGATTTAAAGTAGTTCAAGTTTCGTTTATTGCCCTAAACAAAAGTTTGCCCCCCCCCCCCCCCCCCCTTCCCCCATGGCTCTTGGAAGTGTCGTGGGTTTGTTTGCGGCTCTTAGGCCAGGTCCGCCTGGCCATCCCTGTTCTAGGGGATTACCATATCATTTCTTTAAGTGAAACTTGGCTAAATAGCTCATTTGCATCCCTGGACTATTCCCCTCCCGAATACACAGTTTTTCGTCGGGATCGAGATTACGAAAAACTTTCCGCTAAATTGGGTGGTGGAGTACCAATAGCAGTTAAGAAACATTTACGGGCTGTTTGCCCATTTGATCTCGAATTCGAGTGCGAGTCCGTTTGGATTGAAATACGTCTTCGTGATAATAATAGCTTTTTATTTTCCTCCTAATGTCGACGGATCTAAGTTTTCTGGCCAATTAGAAAAGCTAGGGTATAAATTGTATGTGGATCAACATCATATACTCATACTTTGTGATTTCAATATTCCTGAAATAAACAGGAATTTGGTACATCCTGCACTGTCTGCTCATACTGCATCATTTAACACAAATGCCCTTTTTTCATTTGTTAACCTTCTCGAATTTTCCCAAATGAACGGTCTTCATAACTCAGCAGGACATGTGCTCGATCTGGCCTTGGCCAACTTTCCTATCAACAGCCTGATATCTGTTTCAAATCCGCTTGTTTTACCGGATGTTTGGCACGTTCCTTTTTCTGTTTCCTTTATGGTTTCTGTGGGGAAAGTAAAGCACAAAAACCGCGAGTTGCTTGCTTTCTCAAGAGGCGATTACTTTGGCCTTTATCAACATGTAGATAATGCAGATTGGGCTTCCATATAAAGTATGACCGATGTAAATCGTGCCGTTGAAGTGTTCACAAACTATATCGTAGATGCACTTAAAAGGTTCGTTCCCAAAAAAGCGTCCTTACACAATTCGTTATCCGCACTGGTACTCCAAGGAGCTTAGATCAGTTCTAAGTAAAAAATTGCATTATCATAGGAAATGTAAGGTTGCGAATTCCGCTTTTTGGTACCTAAAAGTTTCTGAGTCGCGTGCGCTAGCTAAGACATTGTTGAAGCGCGATAAAATGTTACACCATGAGTCAGTAGAGCGCAGCTTAATTCGTGACCCAATGCTTTTCTAGCGATATGGAAAGGATCGCACAACTACAACTTCGTCATCAATAAACATAGCTGTCTCGTTAGGTGATATGCTGTCTGAGCCCGAAGATGTGTCAAATGCATTCGCGAGTTATTTTTCTTCGGTTTATTCTTGCGGCCAAAGTGGACTGCCCGTGCATGGCGTCAGCGATAATGCCAGTGATCACCTGTCAATTCTATCTTTTGAAATTACTGATATTAAACTTGCTATCAGGAAACTGAAGCCAAAGTTATCAGTTGCATTTGACGGCATTCCAAGCTTCATTTTTAAAGGATGCTCCTCTATTTTTGCACCCGTCTTAACGCATATTTCCTTACATTTCCTTCCCTGTGGAAGTACTCCATTACTGTGCCAGTAAATAAGAATGGCAGAACGGACGACGTAAAAAATTACAGACCTGTGTCGTTACTATCTCCCTTTGCTAAGGTCCTTAAAATTGTTTTATTTGAGCGCATTTCAAACTTTTTTAATCATAAGATAAGCCCTTCGCAACACGGCGTCATGCGTGGAAGGTCTATTGAGACAAATCTGGTGACTTTTTCTTAAATTTTGTTTCGCCTACTGTGTGTCAACGTGGACAGGTAGACGTTGTATATTTTGATCTCTCTAAGGCTTTTGACCTAGTAGACCATTCGCTCCTTGCACACAAACTAGAATCATACGGCGTGAGTACCTCCCTTTGTTCCCTGTTTCTAGATTATTTGTCTAATAGATACAATTTTGTTCGTGTTCTTGGACATCACTCCCGGCCTTATGTTTCCTCTTCGGGTGTGCCACAAGGCTCCATACTTGGGCCGATCTTTTTCAATGTTTTTATTAATTATTTGAGCTCGATTGTTCGCAATTCGGTCGTTTTGCAATATGCAGATAATGTCAAGTTGTTCAGGCAGATCATATCCTTGGAAGACCGTGAAAAACTTATGGAGGATGTTACGCGTGTGTGCAATTGGTGTCGTCAGAACATGCTAACGCTCGATCCTTATAAAACCGTTATTACGTCTTTGTCTAGAAAGGCAGAAAAAAATAACTTTTGTTACCAGATTGGCAATGATCCTCGGCGATGAGTCGAGTGCATACGTGACCTTGGTGTATACATAGACTCTTCGTTAAAAGAAAATTGGGTTATGTGGATATTTATATAGCGTGTAGTTGGTCAGCCATTTAAAGGTGCGACGAGTAACTCGCTGTAGATGAGCAATTTAGCCAGTGGACTCTTCGTTATACTTTACTGTGCATGTTAACAACCTTATAAATGGCTCTTTGCGTAAGCTGGGAGTAATTTCTAGAATCACGCGTGAGTTCTCCACATCAACCTGTATTCTACGGTTATATTTCTCGTTAATCCGGAAAAGTTTGAGTTTTCCTCTGTACTCTGAAATTGTATTAGTTCTACGAGCCAAGAGATAATTGAAAATGTTCAAAAGCGTTTTTTTTTTTAATTGTTTACGATCCTTACATTGGTCGTACTGTTTGTTATTCTATGCGAGACTCTTGGATCGATGCAAATGCCGAACTTTGAGTTCCAGACGGCGTGAGCGCGATCTCGTTTTCCTGTATAAATGTATTCATGGAGTAATTGATTGCCCAGATCTCGCATCTGCTATTAGTATTCACGTTCCGAGTCGAGTTTTGCGGGTTTCTCCAACTTTCCATGTTAATCACATCATCCAAACCAGTCCCATGACCCGTATTCAACACTTCTAGAATACCCTCAGGGGAGCAGATATTGATGTTTTTAACCCAAATTTCGTAGCTTTCAAGACTTTTGTAACTAACCTGTGAACATTTCGTTGTGCATTATTACCAAGGCGACAAGCTGTTCATGAGCTCAGAAAATAAACAAATGAATGAATGAATGAATGAATAGTATACTGTAATATCTTTGAGTTAATAAACTCATGAAACATATGGCGCTATAACTAGAATCACCAATATCTCAATGCTTTCTTTTTACGTGCGATTTATGTGCAGTCTATCTAAATCGGTAGTCCGATAAGGTGAGATGTACGTTTTCACAAAGACGCAATGAGGTATCGAATTACTGGTGTAGGTGTTTTGTAGCAAAAGCACCCGGAATTACCTGGGTTAGGAAAAAATCAAAACCCTATTTTTATACGGCAGCCACTATCAGTTTCATTTTAACGAAACCAAACGAACCCTACCATACAAAATGACGATGTTTTAATATTTTACCCAAGTAATCCGCGAGCCGAAGAGTATACAAAACATATGTTCAGTCCCATGCAGACTGCGTGTTTGTGGTAAAATACAAACCCCTTAGGCAAAGTAACCAATGCATTTGCCCCAATAAATCGACAACACTCCAGAATCGAAATGACTGAAGTCGCCCCAACATATGTGGCTGGAACCTAACAATCTGACAAGAAGTCGTTTAGGCCGGAGAGAAACCGAGCAGCTTTCTGGGCTGCCCCTGAAGCACCCGTCTGAAGAAGAAAACAAAATCACGCAATCTTCGGTTTCGAAAGATAAACGGGAAATGATCTGCCTTTCTTCCAACTCTTCGCCCCCAAAGCTTTGAGGGTGTTCGCTTTTTGTCCGACTGTTGGCTCTCAAAGCTTTGAGTGTTCGCTGTTCTAATGCACATAGAGGGCGTCACAAATTTTAATCATCGTCGTTTTTTTTTTTGTTGTTTTTTTAATACAACAAAAAACTGTGACATGACGTGACCTATACAGGTCGTGTGTTGTTTAAGAGAATACCAGGAGAAAAAAACAAATGTCGGCTTCATTTCCGGAGAAGTTGAGTGTCTTCAGTTTAGTAATCTTATCATATTATGTTAGAACAAAAAACACTGTTCCATTGTTTTAATCGGAATAGAAATTAGAGAATGAAAAACAATCAACGTTCCTTTTTTACTTGAGGGCAAAATCTCATTGTTGCCGTGTTGAGTTTGTTTCGTATTTCATATACGAAGCATTGTTCAGACGCCTTATATCGGTGATTCTCTACAACAAAAAAATACACCAATGAAGATTTGTTAAATAAATAGTATCTTAGTTTATTTGTAGTTCTTACTTATCAGTCGCTTACTCGAGCGTATCTCTCGCAGTCACTTTTGGAAATAAACGGCGGTTTCATTACAACGGCTCCTATTTTTCGGGAAAACGAGCATCGATTAATACATTTTCATAAGGAGGTCATTAAATATAAGATTGCTATTCGACAAGTTTGTGCAAATTATAAGAAACAGAATAGGCGATGGTATCTTAAGACTGGTCACTTTTTAATATGCGTGTATGTCCACAAGAGAGAGCCGAGAATATGAGACACGCTAATTATAGTCATTTCCGGGTCTGCATCTATCGTCGCTTAAAACGTCAGGGGTTTAAGAAAATTCAGAAAAGTGTGTTTGCTAGCGGCTAAAAAGCGATGCGGTGCGAGGCGTGGTTTATATTGAGACTTCCACGGAGCAAGGCGCGGCTTATATTGAGACCTCCACGGGCTGTTTACAGCTCAGTCACAACGCATGATGAAAATGTTCGATCTCAAGAGGGGGAGCAGGACCAGGACTCAAGAAAGAAGACAGCCCCGGAAGGGAGGTGTGAAATATCTCATCAAAAAGCTCCGGCCACAGAACGGCGGTGGTGTATTGCTGTGGAACGCCGCGATTCGATATGTGCATTGATATCACAAATAAAACTGGCGCCCATTGAACAAGTCTCATAGTGCATAGAGACGCGCAAAACAATAGTCTTGAAGGCACAAAAATATACTGTATAGAACCTTCCTGACCAATCACAAGGTTTTGCATCAGAACAGAGGGGTAGGGAGAGAGGGAATGTAGGTCCCCCCCCCCCCTATATTTCTTTTAAATTTTCCTGTAAACAATTAGGAGGAGGGACCGAAATATCGCTCTCACCCCCCCCCCCCCCCCCTTGACACCTGTGATTAGAGATCGTAAATGCAACGTCACCTCTACCGGTTCTTTCTTTACTCCACTAGAACGTCCCGCTACACCTGAAATAGCTGGCCGATTGTTGGATGTCTCTGTCACTCAGATACCAGTCCGAGTCGTCTTAAGGTACTCTTTCCACTCCGCACACTGTTTTCTCGAACGGATTAATATCTCCTTGAAACATTCGTAGTCTGCAAACTCCATAAAAAAAATAGTTAAACAGTAAGATTAGCCTAATAGTAAACTACGAGTCTTTGAAAGTCACGAAACAAGAAGCACACGCTCCTCTCTCATTATGATATATATATATTAGGAAACAGCTTACACCTGCACATTATTTACGATCTGGAAACGAGCGATAACGCTGAAAAGACTACGGAAGCCTGTCATCGTGATTCCTTATTCATTCATGTCTACTACAGGGTGTCACAAAAGAAAATTTACATGGTCTTTCTTACCGCAGAAATAAACTAGGCATCGCCGAGCGCTCCTTCGCCCAAAGGTGGAGCTAGAGGTCACAACCAGATGCCAAAGTTTCAGCCCGATCCGATAACTTAATCAAAAGTTATACCTTTTTTTTCTGAAAATTTCAATGGGAAAATGGCGGCCAACGGAGTTTTCAAACACATGGGGCTCTATGGCACCAGAAACCGAAAACAAGCGAAAATGGGCTCCATTTTCCCATTGAAATTTTCAGAAAGTCACTTATAACTTTTGATTAAGTTATCAGATCGGGCTGAAACTTTGGCATCTGGTTGTGACCTCTAGCTCTACTTTTGGGCGAAGAATGAGCGTTCGGCAATGCCTAGTTTATTTTTGCGGTACAAAAGACCCTGTAAATTTTCTTTTGTGACACCCTGTACATTACCATACGGCGTGTCAGTTCGTCTGCTCTTCGCGCCCCTGGTGCGTTTCATTTTTACCCCCGTCAAGTGCAGCCAATCGGGTTTTGTTTCTCCCTGATCCCAACCAATGACAGCTGGCGCATCGCAACCTCGTCATCGCGCCTGTCAAACGTGCTCTCTACGTTTCCCTTCGATTGGTGTATCCCACCTTCCGTCCTTGTGCGCTAAACACGTATTATGAAACAGTCAATTACTCGCCCTTAGTCAAGCATGCATGTGCCGGCTTTGTCGATTTTCTTTGAACTTGATCTGTTCAACATTGCGACATGAAATCTGGATACTCCACCGAAAAAAAAAAATACACCGTCGTATATTTGTGCGGGATGTTTCATTCGTCATTACAGAAAATAGCCTACCTACCATACTTCCGGCGAAAGCATACAGCAATAAGTTCTTGTTTCACTCCTGGCACCTCTTTCCGACCGGGCGCAAAGGTTACGAGCCGTTTGTGTACGTGGTGGAGGGCCATAGTCTTTACACTTTTCGCGAGTATATTTAGTCAATGTTGCGAGCAAAATACTCGGAAAAATAGTGTCGAAATATAAATATGCATTATGTGCAAAACGAGCGTGTTGGTAGACATTATCAACCGTGATGAATGTAACACAGAGAAAGGGACGGACAATAATGACTTCCAACTGGCAACCTTTCTAGTTGCAAGTCATTGTTGTCCGTCCCCTTCCCGGTGTTACTTTCATCACGGTTGATGACGAGAAATAGGAAATACTTAGGCACAAAGGTATTTAAATATACGACACAATGTATATAATCCTTTTTGTATACGTACTTTTCGATTTGAATTTCGTTCGCATAGACTGCTATATGTATATTCTCTAAAATTTACCCGGTGTAAATGAAATCAATACACTAATAAAGAATGGAGTGTACATTTATGACATCCAAGCGCATAAAAAAATCGAAAATTTAACGATACAGTTGAATTGATGTAATCAACTCGATATGGCCGAAGGAACCTTCGCGGGAGCGAAAAATCCGCGCAGGACGAAGAACCAGTATCCTCATGTATCACCCATTCGCTTTTAACAGTACAGAAACAATGTAGAGAAACAAAACAAGTGGGTCGCAAAGTTAAAAAAGCTCCAGATTAGAAATCTTTCTATCCCGCCGCACGCTCTGAAGCAGATTAATTGTAGGAGAAAATAAACGCATCTCCAAACAAAAAGCCAATAGTTGAACCGCGCCCGTTCGTTCCTCGTTATTTATTTTAATGTGAATTCAATGCGATCGAACGACGACAGAAGTCATGCTCTTGACAAACGACTACCATCGTCAAGGCGGGATCAGTGGCCGCGTGTGACAACAGCACGGAGCACGTGGAGCGAAATTCCCTGCTGCAAAATTCAGGGACCCGGCCTCCTGCCCGTTTCGATATAGACGAACATCGTACAGTCGAGCGGTTGTATAATCACCACACAATGAGATACGCAAAAAGATCCCGGGTTATCAGTCGCACTGCACTGACAAACCGCTTACCTATGTAGGGTAGGGACGAGCGCATTTGGCACGCCTCGCAAAATGCGAATTCCAAACATACACACCTGAAACTGGGCACGCGAACGTCGCTTCGTAGTACGTTTTGTGTCTACTATTTTTATAGCTCAACTCATAGGTGGTGATATATAAAAAATAAAAAAAATGAAGCAAAAGGTGCAGCCGGTTATTTTCTAGGTCCTATACCGGCCTCTTCGTCGTCTGGTCAATGGTTTGCGAGAATGCTGCTGGGTGGCTCGCTGAACGCAAAAGCGCTGAGAATTCCGAGTAGAGGCTGGCGAAGAGCAGGATTATTGCGATAAGTAATCATTTTAACGAAATATACCAACTATGATAACCTGGGAGCAAACTCGCAAACCAGCGTGCAGACGACGAATATCCGGTAGACGACAGAAAATACACGCCGCCGTTTTCGCACTATTTTTACTAATTCACCACCTTTGAGTTGAGCTATAAAAAATAGACACAAAATCTTCTTGCGAAATGACGTTCGCGTGCCCAGTTTCAGGTATGTACGAATATAAAATTTGAATCTTGCGAGGCGTGCCAAATGTGCGGGTTCTTACGGCCGCACCCCGTATAACCAGAACCGGCATTGCCATATCTCCCGGACAGACCGATGTTTCGCTGTGAAACATCCGAATGTCTAATTTTCTTTCACGTTGTAAAATAAGGGGGTCCGCTATTGTGTTCAATCGTAATTGTGTGTAAAATTCAGATTCTTCAGCGTGTAAATACAGCTGACAAATACATCTAGTAATATGTAGTTAAGCACAACATACTCAAGATATTTTAAACACGTATTTTAAATACTTGTATCTGAAACACTAAGCCTCCTTAGTCATAATACAACAAACAGTTTCTACGGTTTTCAACACGGCCGTCCTGCGTATAGTTCTTATCAAAATCCGCGAATCCGGGCTTGGATAATGCTTTTTTTTCCCGTTCTGAATTATAAAACGTGGAAAAAGGCATACAAAACCGCGACGTTAATTGTGTTTCCCGTCTTACGGAGGTCACTGGCCTCGTGGGAACCGTATGATAACAATGACCCACGCCGCTATACGACCAAACGACAACAAAAGAAGTCGCAGACAGAGAGAAAGGATGCTGTGTGGAAGGAGTCTGGACAGAGCCCGCCTGAGGTTCGTGCAACCAGAGCACTCAACTCTTTGGCGAGCGCGACGACGGCGCTTTAAGCAGAGCGGAAGGAGGAAAACACCGCGGCGCTGAAACGGATACCAGCAGGATAAAACACGGGGCACGAAAATGGAAACAGGAAAAAGCCGGGCGGAGGGCGGAGACCTCCTCGGGCTGCGTGCAGGGGTGCCGGGCAGGCGACGACCCTCCGAGCCCACAATGCGTGCGGCCGGACAGGCGTCCAACCATTAAACCAGCTCTCGCGAATGCCGCTGACCGCGGAAATTCATTGAGTTCTCCAGGTTCACTTGTCGTGATGAGACAGGTCCTGATAGACAACCAGGGATGTCTAGCATCTTCTTCATCCCCGCGTGCGGAAAGCTAACAACTCCGGTCCAACCTACATCTCCTCCTAAAAAACAAGGCCGCAGTGCTGCACTTTCCGCACCCCCTACCAGAGTGCCAGCGCAGGTCCCCTGTGCTCGTCTGCCTCTTCTCTCGGTCTCGCGAAAGCAGCACCAAGGCCTTGTATTCTAAGAAATGTTGGCGCCATCGTCTCTGTCTCGCTCTCTTCAGCTTCACGGGGTGGACGCTATTGCAGGGGCGTACGGAACGTTCCCATAATTCACAGCGTGGTCCGCGAACGGCCTTTCGAGATTATTGCAAGTGGCACGCGAAAGGTCAAGCTCGGGCTGTCCCTGTTGCACAGTTTAGAGAGTTTTCGAGGAAAAATTATTTGTGGGAAAAGGAGGGGTGGGTCGTTTTCTGTACGGCGTATTCCGTACATTGCAGTGTCTGGTGCACTGCGGTGAGGCGGTGGTGTAGGAATATTTTTAAATAGCAGTCTCCGTCAGCTTATTAATGAAGGGTCGCTGACAGCCGCCATGACCTCACGTCACCGGTAATTTAACGTGTCATACTGCAACATCTATCGCGAAGCGCCGAAAACCGTCGTAAATCATGTCCTCCTGTCGCGCCTTAAAGCATTGAACTGCGCCCTTTGACAAAGTGAAGGTATGTGTACGTACTAGAGCTTTCCGCGATGCACCTTGATCAACGACATGGGACCCGTGACGTTTGATACGGACGCATCATGCTCAATGACAAAGCAAATATTTATTCTAGCTGTCCAATTTTTTTTTTATCGAACTCGTTTTGTGAATTATTTTGCATATTTACGCGGTCAATGCTCCGCGAGATAAGCTATCAAGCAATAAGCATTCATCGGCTGCCCCGCTGGTATTGTGCCCTTGGAAGCAAAGCGGTAAACGGGTAAGCTAAGGTTGCATCACCCTCGGAATTTCTAAGTGATTCCTAGACGAGCAGAAAACAGGCGGCTGGCGAAAGCTTTCGCAATGACCTGCTATGAAAGCAACGGACTTACGCGAGTAAAATCTTAAGCTGGGTTAATGACAGCCGGCGAGATCATGCCCATTGTTACAGGTTGGCCTAAAATGACTGAAGGTGTCACGAAAAGACCCATTGGCCGATTGCACATGCCTCTTGCATCCCAAACTACTTAAATGGAAATGTATTCGGGACAACCACAATGACTTGGGGGCGTAAAGGCAATAGATGCCTGGCTAGGCCATGCCACCTCTTCGACTATAGCGGTGTAGCAATACATCTAAGGAAAGTTAAAATACACTGTAAAAGAAACCCAGACAATGTCGAAACCGAAAAGTGTTCAAAGCAATAGGTCACGATTTTCGAAGTTCAAATCCTAAGTACTGATACTAATTCCTCCGATTTGCTCAAGACATTGTTGTTCCCATTTGTGAAGCTATTAAAGATATTTATATTTGTTTCATTGTTTTAATCTTGCAGTGAGATATTACTGTGGAACATACCTGACATACTGGGTGTGGATTTAATAGTTTTGGTACTTGAGAACTGAAACCTTGCTACTGCATCGAGCGTAGCACGATAAATCAACAAAACAAGCTTTTGTATAAACCGCAACCTAAAGCCGAAGAGCCCAAAACGACAGCATTTTGGGTTCCTGGTTGTTTGCACGCTACCATAAGCAAATTAATAAATAAATATTTAGATCCCTATATTTGTTGAGGCGTGCACATAAATTACATCTCAAAAGATAAATAAATGAAGAAATCAAGCGGTCTGTGAAATAAATAAAATGAAACCTAATTCCTGGTTTCTTCTCGCGTCTAATTTACTGTTGCCATTGGTAACCTCTTATAATTATTAGAGTTGATTTTTCAACATATTGTTGCCTTCGGGCGCAGGAATTCAATGCACACGCTCCCAGAGATTATCAAGGCAGGACACCTTATCTGCAGCGTCCGAATCTGAATCTTCCCCTTTCACTTTGTTCGTATCTCGTTTTCTCAAAAAATAGTGTGAGGTGCACTGGGACCTCACAATCATACTAGGGTCATTCTGTGCAGTGCTCGAGATACCCCTCTGCATCTAATTTAAGTAAAGCGACAGAAATGAAACAAAAAAGAGAAATTAAAAAATAACTTACAGCCCGGTCTTTCTTTTCTCTCGCAAATGGTATAAAATAAGTTACCCCTTAAGAACCAGTGTTGTACGCGTTCCTCAAAAAAAAGGAACCAAAGATTGTTCCTAGATCCTTCTGATTTTTGAAACGCGTTCCCGTTACAAGTTATACGTGTGAAAAAGGAACTCGTTCCCGTTACAGTTAAAAAAAATAAAACGTATCGGTACATTTACGTTACATTTGTATTTTGCCGATTATCTTATTTAGTTAGATCGAGGAAAGTTTTCTTCTTTCTTACAGCAAAGCTGTTATGTGCTAGGATATAAAAAAAAATGCGTCCATAGATGTTAGCAAAAAAAAACTCCCGTTTAAACGGCGCTCGTTCGTTCCAGTTGATCGTCGCAAGTACAAATAAAAAGAGGGGGCAACCTGTGTGAGTCAGCCTTCCTTGCCATTATTAGATAGTGAGGTCCTGATCCCTCGTTATCATCTACGGCCACCGACTTATCTCAGCTAAGGTTGCGCTGTGACGAGGCTGAGGGCAGAACGCGCCCCTTCTTTTCCTTCGCTGCCGCGGTGCTGATAAAGAGACGGACTCAATCAGAAAAAACTTTCCTCGAGGTGTGCCTCGAACATTTGGGTTTAGAACTTGCCCATGAGTGACCATAAGGCTATGATCACTTTAGTCAATAAGAATTCGATAAAGAAAATCAAAAAACGAAGTCGTGTACTTGTCTTTATTGCAATTATATGTAAATCGTATAGAAGTCGTGTACTTGTCGTAAAGTCGTATAGATAACTTCGCTGGTTCTCCATCTTCCCGTAAAGTGGACAGGCTCTAAAATTTTTTTTCATCTATCCCGTCAAATGAAAACATACGACTTTGAATGCCGTGATGGAAGGGCACCAGGAGAAGGAAACAAGCAGAAGCAGTGTTTCAGTCTTTGATATATTTACCTTTAAATATCTTAGCTTTTAACCATATTCATGTTTGCGGTAGGCAATTCAGACGAGCCAAACGTACTGTTACCCCGCATTGTTCGAGCGTTTTACAACAACCTCACACGTTTCAATATAACAAGGTCCCTTGTTCGAACTTAACAACAGTCGCTTCTCGATGTTGCTGTCCGCAAGACGAGCAAGTGAAGAAGAGGGTAGGGCTTTTGGAAGGTCAGTCTTGAAAACTACAAGTCCTTCTTCGTAAAGGTTGGATTTCTTGTTCAGTTTGAAGGTGGCGGACAAGGGGAAAATGAATAAAGGTTAATTTTTGTTTATCTTTTAAGTGACCAATGTTCAGGATACAAAATTGTGTTCGATATATCGTTACTGCAGGTCTCTTTGTGGAAGTTCAGTGATGGCTGTGGTCGGCATTAGATTTCTGGGTGTATGAGGGATTCTGGAAGCAAAAAAATAAGTAGTTGAGTTTGAAACGTCCCTCTTTCTGTGTATTTTCCTTTGACTAAAAGTTTTGCTTTTTGTACCGCAGTCTCGGACACTGAAGAAATAATCGATGCCCAATAGATCTCCCGCACCTGACTGCTACCAAGCGAGGACCACACAAAATAAACCCGAAAATAAGTAACCAAAAACTTAACGAGATCCTCATCTTCGTAAAGATATTGTCTTTATACTTTCAAAATTTCCCTCTTTGAAAGAAAATAAATATTACCTCACTGAAAAAAAAATAAAGAAAAGAAACTCTGTTCCTTTTTTTCCGTTCTAGTAAAAATGTAACGCGTTCCCGTTCTAGTTCCACCTCTGCAAAAATGGAACGGCGGCGTTCCTTCGTTCCCACTAAAAGGAACGCGTTCCAGAAACGCCCTTTCTTGAAACGTCGTTCCGTACAACATTGCCAATAAGGAATGTCTTCGAGACTGCAGCTGCAACATGACACAGACATTCGATAATTAAAAATTTTATTAACACGGCTGAGCCATCTTGAATATCGTCACTTTCAGTATGGACGAAAACATTGTTTTGCCGTCGCCACGCCAATAGAATACATTTAGGATATAAGCGTAAACGTCACCCACTCTCGTTTTTCCTCCCTGTTTAATTTTTTTTTTTTTTTTTTTTTTTTTTTACTATTTGCAGGTAGATATGTTTTTATTATTTTTTCGTCGCCCATACCGAGTATGCCAACCAGGTGGCTGGGGATGAAAGTGAAGGAAAAGGTCTATACTCCGCGTCACTAGTTGCGTGCAGTACAGGCGAAGGCAACGCCAAACGAGGGCAGAAAAGGCAAGCACTAGGAAGGCTGGGAAGGAGAAGAGAAACTTCCTCTCCTCTCTAGCGTTCCCAGTGCTCTCCCTTTCTGCCCGCTGCCCTCCATTTCCGTCCTCCCCCGTTTCGCCTTCCTAGTGCTCGCCCTTCTTCTCTTCAACTGGCGTCGCCTTCGCCTTGACAGCACACAACTAGTGACACGGACTATAATCTCCGCCGAGTCCGAAAGTACATTGTGAAAACGGTATTTTTATAACGGTCAATCTCTTCTTTCTTATAAAAGGGTCTGTGAGAATTAAAGGGGCGATGCAAAAAATTTTGTACTTTGCGCAAATACCGCTTAGAACGGATCCCTGACGTTAATGGCCTATGAAACAGGCGTTCGTTTTTCACCCCATGCAATAGAAGTCCCAGAAAAAAATTAAAGAAAAACGAGCACCGTACACCCCCTCAACTCGCAGCCAGAACAAGGGGTCACGTGATCTGGAGTCGATTATATGCCGCCAATCTTGATCATAGCCACGCGCTGGGGTTGGCAAAGCACAGGACACGCGCTGAGTTCCAGACATTGTTATGGCTCGGCTGTTGTCGTCGTTGCAGCGATTGGACACGGGCCACTACCCAAATGCTCCTCGAGCTATAGATTATCACGAGCCCAAATCGAGTGTCCACGCAATGCTCGGGTCCAATCTATGAGCCGCATTCAAATATTGTCACGGGTGGTGACCAAAAAAACAGGAAATAAACAGGAAGAAATGAACGTCCAATGTGGCGAACTTGTGCCAAAAATAAAAGGATACAAAAGATAGTAACAGAGCGTCGCGGGCATCGAAGTCGGCGTAGCAGCAGAGTCGAACGCTGGGGCGAAACTGACTGCAGATCAGCACGCGGAGTCCCTTATGTACGCGCGTTGGGTTCTAGAACAATCGGCTTAGATTCTTCGGCGATCTGGAACATTCGGAACTCGATCATACGAGAATGTTCTCGAACACACTAGAACGAAATGTTGAAAGAACAAATAAAAGAGCATTCCTCTGACTGGAATCGAACCCAGACTTTACGCGCGACACTCAAGCACGGTAACCACTGGGCCACGCACGTGGTCGCTCGCCGACGAGCGTGGCAATATCGTCATTGGGGTGTACTGCGATCCCCACGTTACGTCATCAAATTTTGCAAAGGAGAGATGGAATGAAAATCATCACTTTTGTCCTTGAAATTACAACGCAACAAAGGAGTTTCTTGGCCAGTGGCGTCGCGTGCGAGTATCCTTGAGTCGCAGGTGTGCCAGTAAGCTCGTTTCAAGTGAAAAACATTCCAACTGAATATCGTTGCACCGCTCCTTTAAACACCAACATCCTCACCATCCCAATAGGCCCGTTCTCTCTCCGCCAGGGTGCGCGAGGGCGTCCGTAAAACTAAGATCCCTCGACTCTTCATTCTACAAATAACGACAACAAATACAAGTGACAAATCACAGTCAGCTGGAACAAAGTGGCGTCGTTCAGTTCAGTCTTCTGCTGCGCGCAGCCATTCGTTTTCTAGAACCTGCACCGCCACGCAGTCGGTGTTTCTAAGATTGTCGCTGCTTGCTTGTGGGAAACTTGTCATGGTCATTCCGGAAACAAAAAAAGAGAAGAATGAAGACAATACAAGAAAGCAAAAGCGCGTGAGACGAGGCGGCGCGCGAGAGATTTCGAGAAGTCGAAAACTTAGCTCGGACCGGCCAGGACGAAGAGAGTCAGCCTTCGTAATAGTGTCCAGGCTCTGGGAGACGACCAGCAGCAAATCACTATCGCTGCCAAGGTCACAACGACGACTTCCGTCGGAGCGCCCAGGCTCCCAGAGGCCCGACGCGTCACCCCATCTCCTCAAGTTATCGAGGCGCCGACTCGTGCGAGGCCGACTCGACCGCGAGGGAACGAACGCAACAAGAGCCGTCAAGTAAGAAGACCCGGGCAAGCCCAATCAACCGCCCGATTATCCGACCATCAAACCACCTAACCGTCGACGCATCTCGGACCCCTCGAAGATACATGTCAACGGCTAGGTTCGATCCACAGACATTCTTAAGCGTGCGCCCCACCCATTAAAACATTAACAACCAACTTGTTTACTTATGATTGTTCATGTATAATTTTGTATTTACGCGTTCTTTCTTACTATATGAATCTTTTTTTTTTTATTTTTAATTGCGTAGTAAATTCCTTCCACACGTATCCAGGTGTCTCGTGTGATTAGTAACACCAGCTGTCACGAACAACGTAGCAAAGCTCTTACATAGGAACTTTACGTGAGACGCGACCATGTAATGCTTATACCGAGCATAAAGCGGCACTGCAGCGTCCGATTAGGCACGAGTTACGGTCGTTTACAAGCACGTGTCAGCATCTGTCTGCTCGCGGAAACAAAGCATTTGAAAAAAAAAAAAAAAGTTAAATAAACAAAAGAAAAATGCTGCTTGCGCTTTAGATGTCCTATCAAAACGATCCGTATGTTTTTATTATAGCTCTATTGTTCTCTTTATTTTCTTCCACAATATCATATCCCCACGCGTAAAATTCTTCCGGCTTAGCATCCGCTCAGTGCTGAGCACCAATCCCTATCCCTGACTGAGGGGTATCCACACAGTCAACGAAATTACCCAAAAGTAGAAGACGGGGGTCGTATCTTACGTCGGCCATGTTTATCTGCAGGATTCCATCTTTCATCATCAGGGCGACTAGCCTAGCCTCGCCACCTGTCCCAAACCCAATTTGGTTTCGATCTAATCTCGGCCCAAGTCTTAAATGTGCCCTATCTATCCCCGCATCCAAATTCAATGCCATTGCGATGCGTCACCTTCGAGATAGTCCGTCTTCAGTTTCCTATTATTCCTAACATCTTAGCTGGCCCGTGAGGTCAGGTTGATGCTCATACTACTGTCAGTTTCTTATCACTCTGAGCTCCTGCAGAGGAACAGTTTTCCACTCAACCTGAACGACATAAACAACCGCACTAAAGTTGCAGCCCAGCTTACTGTTTACTTTCGTATTCCGCTGTTCTACTACGACGTGGCGACACTAGACTTCGATTAGAGGTGAAAGCACCCGAGGGAATTTCCCTCTTTGTCAGTCGACCAACACAAGGTGAACGCCAAGGTGCTGTAGGGCCCATTGGCACCCTCCTCACGTTCCGTCATGAACGTAAAGGTAGCGTCCCATGCGCTCGGGTGAACTGAGTTTAAATAAAGTGGATGCGGCATTATCCAGAAAGGTAACAAGGAGCAGACACGCAAGGTTTCTTGCCGCAAAGCCTCCTACCCACCGACCGACCTGGCCCCTGCAATCCCGTCATGTTTTACTACCCTTAAGAAAGGTTTCTACGGACACCGTACTCCTGACGTCCAAGAAAACGTATTTTCCGGCTCTACCAAAGGTGGAGGTCGTGAAAGCATTCTAGCAGTGCACTTTGCAAAAGTGACCACCCGAGGTCACCGGAGCTTTCTCTACGACGGTTCCATACACATGCGGGATAGTTTGGGCAAGATACCATTTGCCCTTGTCGGAGAGTGCGGTTCAGCCTGGCACAAGTTAGGTCTCCTGTCTTACGATATAGACAGATACCGCTTGATCGCAATGGAGTCCCCGTCATGCGAGCCAGCACAATCCTTTAGAGGGTATTTTTCGGGCTAGCGGCAGTCATGTCCGCTGCCTTACTTGGTAGAGCTGGGCTCGATCTCGGCAGCACGTCATTCCGACCAAGTGGGACTGGCTAGCGGAGTTGAAGGCCGCTGCCCTACTAGGCATACAGCTGCTCGCTCGCCTTGGGGAGTAGCGATCATAGGGCACCTCCAAGTGCCACAGTTTGTAGACAGTACGTCCCCTCACTGTGACGCCCCGCTTCACTCTACACCCTTCTTGGCTAGGGGGTCGCCTCCTGTAAAGGAGAAACAAGTAACAAAACTTCCCCCAGCCTCATAAAGTTTTTACTTTCTTGCGCACCACAACTAGGTCGGGGCTGATCCCAATATCGCCTTCGCAACAAACTTGGGACACTTTATGCGCCGGTTTCTGGGGAGGCCTTACTTTCCTGCCAGGGATGGTGGGGATCATAACCCACATCGATCTGCGAAGGAAATAGACCTGCAGAGTCGCTCCGACAGAGCGAGTGCAAGGTTAGCTCCAATGACAACGTTCAGCCATCGGCTCTCCCTCCTAGATTCCCTAAAGCGTTTCGTGCTTTGCAAGGGCCAGTTCACTTAGTGTCAAAACGCTCTGCACATACCTTTTCTGTGTGCAACGTTATCTGCAGGCTAGAGATAACCTAAACATTTTATGACACGAACACCTGCTCTCATACCTGCAGAGAGATCATCGTCCTTCTTTTGCGTTATCAATGCGGAGCGCAAGTTCGTCTGCTTCTTGCACAGGGGTTGCGATGATGTCGGAACGCCGAGCTCCTATTGGCTGATTAAAAAACATGGTGGGCAGACCCCAATGCACATAGAATTGAGATCTACCCACAATCCTTTCATACAAAGCCAATGAGAGCTCGGCGTCATTCTGACGTCACCGCAACTCCCGCGCAAGGAGCAGACGACTTGCTCTCCGCATAGTTTGGAAGAGCGAATCAATGCAGTCTATATGAAGGATTCCGTATTTTCGGAGTATATTTTTTATAAAATTCGGAAAGTGTTTTTCGAAGTTCAGTTATCACTGGAAATTTGGGGTTTAACCTAGTTTGGTTTTGTTAGATTGCCCATTCTCCGAAATTCGGAGTTTAGTTTTACTCTGTTCTCAAGATAATATATATATATATATATATATATATATATATATATATATATATATTATTAATAGAAATAAATAATGCCCGGGCAAAAAACGCAAACTAAATTAACAAAAAAAAAGAGACATCACCGGTATCGAAATATATTTCTGCAGCTGCATGTGGCATTGCCGCCCTGGCAATCGGCACTACTAACTGTCCCACAATAAATCTGGAAGACAAGTGCTGTTAAATAAACGTCGGCACTTCGAAGTAGTGAAGCCCTTGGTCGCATAAAACATTCAGCTTCCCTCCCCACCCCATGAAATCTACAGGTTCACATCTTTCACTGTTACTAAAACGCAAAACTTTAAAACGCGCAAATAATGTGGTTCAGACTGGAAACAGGAACAGTATTTGCCGTGGTCTAGAAGCACATCGGCCCGTTGTACTGGACGAACCCTGACACGATACGCGGGAAATTCCTTTTTGTCAATAGTCTAAAATAAACCAAAAACTGGATTGGTCGTTCTCGGAACCACTAGCTCTGTGCTCTTACAAACTTTATTCGTAAAATACCGTATTTTCTGTCTTTTCACGTTGTCATCTTGACCTCGAAATCTGGAGTCTAGCGAATTTATCCGAAAACACAGAGCCCTATTGATATGCCACCAACATCGACCAGGTTTACATGCCACAACATCGACCAGGTAACCGGTAGGTTATCTGATCGATGTTGTGGCATATAATGCCACAATATCGTTCAAGTATCTCGCGCCAGACCAGTAATCTGGCGCGAGATACCTGAACCAGTTTCGACGTCGAATAATTCTGTCAGCGCAGTCTCGATCCAGCTTTGTCTCATAAATGACTATTTAGAAGATGGTAAACAAGAGTGATTCCAAAACCAAGGTTCAAAATTCCTTGCTTTCCAGCAGGATGACGTCATATGTATAACTTGCCGAGCAGGCAGTCTAAAAAAAGGTATTTTGAGCACTTTTTAATGGTGCGAGCTTCACCAGCATTAATTTCACACCATCCAACTTCTTGTAACCCGTCGCGAACAAGTTGTACTGCCCCCTATTACTCCATATTAGAACAGGTAACGTCACGTTTTTTTTTTTGCGTAGCCAGCATAGCCTATCAAACCAAATTGGAAACTTCGCGAAAAAAAAAATATTGTGGCTTGTACTTTGGGTTATAAGTTCAGATGTGTATATTATTGTATCGAATAACATTTGAGGCAAATCAGTGACTATCAAGATTTATTTAGAGCTCCCCTATTTTAAAGCTACCAGCATAAGCGCATAGAAGCCCACCTCAGATTACGACGTAAACTGGAAGTTTCTTGTTGAATCCATATGTAACAGACCAGCAGTGTACTGGCGCGTTTCTGCTTTTCCTCAGTCCGCGATCTTTAAGCTGTTCATCCCCATCGTGACCTAATTAGCCACCCTATTATTATTATTATGTAAGAGAGATTTACAAAAACTCCTGGTGCCGAATACAAAGTTCGCCATGCGAGCACGCAAGTGAAAGTAATGGCTTTAAATTTTTGCTTCTGAAAAACCATTGATTATGACAGTCCCGACTGGGAACTATGTCCTGGTGCCAATATCCAATGCCTAGAAAGGATTCAATATAATTTATCTTGATTCAGTAATAAGGTCGATATATCGATTGAGTCTATTACCAATCTCAAGGCTTATGCAAATCTAACTAGTACCGGATCCAGAATAGAAATTAAACACACAAAATTCAAATTTTTTCAGATACTTATTGGAAATAAAAAATGAGGCGCTTTAATATACATTCAGTTGTATGAACCTAGGCCGCATAAAAAGAAACATATAGTCTTTTCATTCAACGATATTGCTACTGAGCCGACCACTTTGGATACTGATTTTGGGCCCGATGTATTGAATTTTAGAATAAGCTATCATGCTCAATGCCAAATGGACACCCTCCATCCAAAGAGCGCTTGCTCAACGTAAGGTGGATTGATTGCACCGTATCTTACCTATGCAACCCTGTGTTGTTCGGCAAGACGCACTGGAATAGTGGCGTCGTCAATATCCGCGCGCTGTGCAATTCACGAGCACGATATTTACTCAATCCGACACGTGGCTGCTTGTTTCAGCAAAGATTAAGCTGTAGGTTGAGTTTCTTCTTTCTAATTTTCTCGCACAATATCGAACAAAAAAAAATATTCACAATCGTATATTTTCAGGCGATTGTTTCAAACTAAACTTGACAGGTGAATTTTTGTTGTGTGGTTCTATTTTTATAACGTTATTAATTTTAGGATAGCCTGCACGAATAGCTCTCTCGAAAGGCTTTGCTAGATATTTCAGCAGGGTATTTCTAATATTTACAGTACCCTTTGGTCGCCTAAACTTACAATTCCTTTAAAAAAGATAGTTCTCGCTTGGTTTGTCATTGCGTCATTTAAATTAGTCTCTTTAGATTTTACTACCGCGTAACTCAAGGTAATGAAAAAATTCCTTAAATTAAAAACTAGCGACTTATAGTTGATGACAGTTTAAGAGTAAATTGTAAGCTCCTCCCACCTCTCCCCTTGGGCGAAGCAAACGTTGGCGAGGAGGCGACCTCCTTACCAGCGGTCGCTCTGCTAAACTGCAAAGAAGTGGGAGGAGCTTCCACTTTGCTCTTCAGCTGTCACCGACTATGAAAAGTGAAATGGACTGAATCCTAAATTCCACAATCTGCTGAAGAAGTTCAATCCTCTAACAAAAGGCGAAAAAAGTTCGTCTAGCGAAAGTATACTTCCTTCTCTAGGTCCAAGTTATAAAGAGTGTCGCATTCTTGGACGAATGTTGTGCGTAGAAACTGTTTTCTTTTCAAATTGCTTTTCTGGATAGTTTTCGATTTACGCATTGTTATGAGAAGGTGATGTAAGGTTGGTATATTTTGTATCATAATTCGGCATAAAATTATAGGAGCTATACAATCCGAAATAACCCGAGACTGAGGAGCACGGAAGGTGACACCAAGAGAAGGGTGTCGCTCTTTAGCATTCCTCAATCTCGGGTTACTTCAAAATGTTCAGTATGCACCAACTCACTTGCGCCCTGACGTTCCGTCGGCAGCTATAGTTCAAATAAGCGTACTGCGATTTTAATAGACCCTTCAAGCTGAAACATATGGAAATCAAAGAGTCAACACCGTGAACTGTTGCGTTTTGTTTCTTCTCGCGACTGCGAGCCAAAAAGTGACGAATCACAAACTAATGGGGGCCACCCAATGTTTTATTGAACCGGGCCCTCCTGTTTGTTAATCTGACCCCCGTATCAAAGCCGTCAGTTTTGTGAGAAAGAAAGCACGATCAGTAAATCGTGAATTCCAAACAAGCTGCTTCTCCTAAGGAAGTGTTGACGCCCCATTTCGAGCCAAGTTACGTCGTGCACAGCCGAAGCGAAAGGACTGGCTGTAAACAATGCGAAAAGAGTCCATTCAAAACCCCGTCAAGCAACATTGGCAGTCGCCATTGTTTCGTCAAGCGACATTCGCGGTCACCACTCTGATGCGCCTGACATCTGGCGGATCTCGTCCATACTAATCTTTGAACTTGCGCTGAACTGTGGTACGAACTGGCAATTTTCTTTCGTCGTGCCACAAAACACACTGCGCTTTCTCCTTCAATGACAATATGTTGAAACAGGCGATCAAAGCCCAAGAAACGAAAAAAAGATTGATGAGTCGGTTACAGTAACGTACCAACTTTCGTGTTTCATTCTGTCATAGCTCTTTTCTTTTAATCTGTTTTTTTTTAATCATACAGACGTCATGTTCACCTTTATAAGTTATCATTATCTTGAAGTACTCTAACAATTATATCAGCCTCCACTGTACCAGTGGACCGAATAAATATTTGCCGAACAGTCGATGATAAATGGGTTAACTTTTTTTAATCATTAGACTGGCCTGTATGTAATGCGTTTTATCTACAAAGAAAATGCATTTCTTTTAAAAGCGTCCGGAAGTTCTTCCTACGCTTCGTTTAACCTTTATTCAATACGCAGCCCATGCGAGCGGATGGGACTAATCAAACAGCATAACAAGAGCGCCACCATGGTGTCATTCATGTTTCTGTACGTGTTTTATCGTCGCTGAACCAACCATAAATAGAAAAGGCCTAGGGAGTTGCGCTTTTAACGTCGTTTGACTGGTCTCCTTAGCTCGTATCGTTGGCTGTGTAGGGACTTAAGCTCGAAACGATGTATAGATCCACTCCAAATGGCATCGGAGGAGATCAAGAAAGAACGCACCGATTAGGAGCCGGCCAAACGAGTTTACAAACACTGATCCGGACAAAAAAAAAAAAAAAAGTATCATACCTATGTTTTTATTTCTCTCGTTTGGAAGTGTAGTATCTCAATGCAAGCGAAAGCAAATCGGGCCTGTCTGCCCAAGTCATAGTGCTAGACCTCCTACGTCACCTGCTGGGCGCCAGGGTATTGCGCGGGTCGGATACAGGTCAGCGTTCGGCTGGTAGTCGTGTCCTCGACGATTTAACGAGTCGCGCAGTGCGAGCGCCGCCTTTGGGCCGAAAGAACTAAGAAGTATTAAAAACGTCACGGCCATGTCGAGCTCGAGCGTAAGTGACGCAGCGGGCGACGCAGCTGGAGCGAGAGACGCGTTGACACGCGACGCGAAAGTGTAGACTTGACGGAGAGCAAGTCGTCTGCTTCTTGCACGGCTTGCAGTGACGTCAGAACGACGCCGAGTTCTGACTCGCTCTGATTGAAGGATGGTGGGAAGACTTCAAAGCAAGCTGCCTTCAGGTCTACCCACTATCTTTCGATCAGAGCCAATCATAGCTCGGCGTTCTGATGCCTCCGCAACCCCAGCAAAAGAAGCAGGCGAATTTGCGCTCCGCATACGCCACGACGCAGCTGGACAGGATAATGAAATCGACTTGGCAACTGGCCAACTCTGCGGCAGCTACCGTTCTCGAAACGCTTTTCCGAACGCTCATATTGGACAGTTTTTTCGATCGCTTCTTTGTGGCTCCGAAGGATGAGCCGAAAACCAAGCACAACGACCTTCTCATCTCCACCTGTGGACAATTTTTTGTGGCATTTTCGATGAGAGGAGGAGCCGCGTGCACAGTTTCCATTGCATCCATGCGCGCGCCCTCGCACATTTGACTCCGTAGCCACAGAAAGTTGTCCACGAGTATTGGCGACGTGCGCGATCGAAAGCGTCGCCGTGGTCGGCTTTCCACGATTGGCCGAATGCTAACTATGACGTCGGCAAAGGATTTCTTATCTCCAGAAATAAGAAGAATGCAACAACTCCAATTGTGACAGTGTTTGCAGCGTTGGTTTCAGAGCGCTATGATCTCAAGCTTTCACCATGCTCACTACAAACACCGTCAAACTGGTTGTTCGCAAGGTAATGACGTCACGAAAGGGCACCATACGAGGGCGCCAACAAAACATCTCGCCGCTAATACACCTTATCATAAAAGCGTATAAGGACGTGTTCATTGCTGTGTCTGTGTGTTATGCACGCGCACTTTGGCTAAATTGCCCAAGCATCACGGAGAACTGAGGGATTGCTGTTCCACGCGCCACAAGCGCACGCCTTCCCCGTATAAAAGATTCGAAGTAAATAACCAAAAGAAAGCGTTGAGGAACGCGCGTGCAAGATGCATTTTGTGTTAGGCATTTGCTTCTAAAAAGTTACTACTGCTGAGGCCAGCACGCGCGGCGCGTGGAACATCAATCCCTGCATTCTCCTTGATGCTCGGGCAACGTTACTAGAACCTTCAGTTGGGAAACTCGCCGTCGAAACCTGGGCCACTGGCGTCCACCGAGACCTAGCTAAATACGACAACAGCGCCACTCTTTATCATTTGTCTGTACTGTGGTCACCTTGAGCTTTTAGAAAGCATGTTTTTCCGTAAAAACAAAAGAAAAAGGCTCTTTTTGTATGAAATTTATTGGAGTTTAGTGCAAAATGAAGGGCGCGTGATGGTTTTAAAACCTTTAGATTGCAAGGTTTTGCGGAACAATTAATATTGTTTTTATACATTCATGCCTCAGCGGTGCTTTCAGTTAGCGCGTCCCGACCTAGGTGCATTTTAACTTCGGTAGTAAGACGCGGCGCGTACGCTAGGGAGTCGGGGGTGGCACCCCTGTAACCTCTTTCGCTGTATCTGTTTCGGCGCCAAAAGTGGCCACGATTAAAGCCAAAATAGACGTCACGTGCAGTTCCTTCAGTGGCCGCTGCGGGAGAAATGGCGGCGTTGTGTTCGCCATTAGCCCAGTTCTCGAGGACAGATCGGGGACACTTTTTCAGAACAGTCTTCATGGCAGTTTCCCAACTGAGTGGTTTAGTAACGTTGTGCGCGGGTAATTCAGCAATAGGTCTGCGAGCCAGCGCTGGCTGGACATTGCTCTAGCGCGTGTAGACTGATTTTTGTCAACAGCGGAAACACGCATAGAAGCTGGTCTGTCTCGCGCTTCTATACTTGGGGAAACCTTTTCTAGGCGGTGAAGCCGAAGCTATGGGTACCCGTGCTCTCGCGCACACTGAGCGCCGATCACAGCTGCGCTCGCGCGGCCTTCACTTCTTCGGAAATGCCAGAAAACGTCGTCCCCGAGTGTAGAACACTTCTAGATTGGCTTACCTCTCCCGAGCAGATCTTGGCGGCGAGGCTAGTGGCGGGCATCAGCAGTAGCGGGTCCGTGACCGGCGCCAGGGCCCCGCGCCCGCTGCCCCTGCGACACAGGGCGACGGCTCCGAAGGCCCCGTCCACCAAGGCATCCACAAGGCGACGAAAGGCGCCGCCGACTCGGGCCCGAGCACGGCCCACGCGGCTTTCCATAGCCGCCCTAAAGGGTCGCCTCCGCCGTTCACTGCGCACACCCTAGTCTCTCGCTGGACGGCGAGCCCACGGTGACGTCCGACAGTATCAGAAGCGGGACAAGCGGAGCCAACGTGCGTACGCACCAACCTCCTCTGTGCAGGTGCAAACGGCGTCCGAGCGCGCGGAGATTCGACCGCACCGGTTTCGCTACAAGCCCGGCGGTGGGGCCCAGCAGCTGTTGGGGGTATTCAAGAGGACCGCGAGAATCGATGCAGAGCGTCGCGCCACCTGGGGGCCGCCGAGGGACCTACGAGGACGGAGCGCGAAAGTTTTCCTCGTCGTTCAAGCGAGCGTGCGCGTGACGCTTACAGACTCCGGTGGCCGTTTTTGCGCGCAGCTTCCCGTTATACTCTCGTTTCATACAAAGCCACAGGCGGGAGAGTGTGGCTTCGTCAATGGTTTCGTTTGCGCGAGAACGCGTGCAAATGAACTACGAGATCCAACCCCGTGCTCACGCCAGCAGCTTTGACAGCGTTGTATATTAAGTATGAAACTGATAATAGGTTTCCTTGATGTAAACTTTTGGAGAGTAAGTCTTATTTACCACCCTCCATTTTCACGTGTTATATATTTAAATAATCGGGGATAAAAATCGGGCGCTACGTTGCAAGCTCGTAATCGGGGAGAAACCGAATTTTTCAAAAATTGTTTTGGAATACGTTTTTTTTAGGTTCAGTTTTAAAATCTGTAAGTACAATAAACAATAGGAAGTATTTATCTGCTTCAATATATGCAGTTTTTTAAGCAAAAGATACACAAGAGATCATTGCAACATGGTATAAAAGCTGACTTGAACTTTTCGATTTTTCAGAATCCTTTAGTTTTAAATAATCTGCATGCGCAGCATCTCTTTCTCTATCCTAGTCACGTGTGATTTTTGGACATAGTTTAAGTTAGAGAACGTTCTCTCAAAATCACAGCTTACGCGCACATTTACAATGCAAATAATTATCACTTCAGTTTGACAGGAACAAAATATATCTGCTATTTCTTTCGAAACTTTTGGGAGCATAGTGTCTCATCCTTCTCTTTTCTTTTTTTTTTTTTTCTTTCTGGATGAAATGGTAATAAAATAAGGGCAAGGATATTTCACGATGGGCATATAAAAGCGTCATTGTGGGATTCGATCTATGTCACTACAGCACACTGAAGCCAACAGAGTCTAGGTTCGTTTCCGAGGTCTGGAGTTAGCACACGTGTTCCTACAAACCCTTTGATTCTTATCAAATACTTTCAGAGCAGAGTCATTCGGTAAATGGTGAAATTAAGTTTCCGAATTTGGGAATAAATCGGTTTTATCACGATTTTTAAGAAACATGTCTGGGGCGTAAAGGTACGAAAATATCGAGTATTACCCAAAAACGAAGGATCTTAGTTATTATTAGGGTCCCGTGTTTTGGGCGTTCATTGTTTTCGTGAGATTCGGAAGGCGGCTATCTCGTTCAGCGGAGCTTCTTTTGTTGAATGCCCAATATCCTGTCAAAAGTGGAGAATAATATCACTTTCCCGGCGCAGCAGCTCTGCGCAGGATGACGTCATCAGGAGACCGCCGCTTGCCTGGCGAACAGTATATAAGAAGCATGCCCTCGGCCGCCAGCTCCAGTGGACACGGCAACCCTGCCGTGGCATCCTCGGCTAACATGCACCTGATCACGTTCACACAGGTTGGCGATCGCAAATACGGGTTCCGTAGTGACTACGTTGCCTTGGTTTTGTTGCCGTGTCCACGGGTGCTTGGCCAGTGTGTTTATGATTGTCTGTCTGTGGCGGGCATGCTACTTAAACTATCCGGCGATGTTGAAGAAAACCCTAGGCCCATAACTGAAAAGATGTTTTCTGAGATGCTCCAGACTCAAAAAGAGATCCTTAAAAAGGTCAACGAAATTCAGGTAAAACAAGACACTTCAGAAATCAATATAAAGAAGCTGCAAAACAGGCTGGACACGATCGAGGAAAAATTACAAATCGTCGATGAAACCAGTGGCAGGCTTGATCAAATTGAAACCACGCTTACCGGTCACGATCACGAAATTACTTCTTTATACAAATCGACGATCTTGAGAATTGATCCCGAAGAAATAATTTGATTATTAGAGGTATCAGTGAAGCAACACCAGAAACGGAAGAAGTCCTTCTGAGAAGCGTAACTCATGAGGTATTTGATGGTATACTGAAAGTTAAGATTGATTCCATTGAAAGAATTCACAGGCTTGGGAGGCACATACCCGGTCGAATTCGGCCTGTTATTATGAAATTCGCTGACTCTCGGGATAAAATGAAAATTCTTAACCATTGCTCCAAACCAGGGATGGGCAAAATACATGCAAATATGTATCGAAATACAAATACAAAATACTTTGTCAAAAATGTATTTAATTACAAATCTAATTACATTTCTAAAAAAGCCTTTAAGTACAAGATACAAATACAACCAAATGTATTTGGTCTCCTCCAAATACTTTTCCAAATACATTCCTCAAAATTTGCGTCAGCGACTTCAGGGCACCTGCAACGGGTTTCTGGGTATCTCATTTTAATTTTGCATCGCACACTCGGGAGTTAGTGCGAGATAGTAACGTAATAGAAATATAATCACAAAAAAATGTAATCAGCTTGAATGTAATAGGTGAAAAAAGTACAGAGCTTCAAGCAGCTTTTTTTGTCGATTACATTTTGTTATAGACCAACAAAGAACCGAGACGACCAAGACACGCAGCACTAGCTAGAGAATATTTTATTGTTGCAACTCGCACAAGTTACGAAAATCTGGACGACCCGCACATTTAGAATGTTCCAGGCAAAAATATGGATGGAAATCAGGCTGCAAAGCATCACAAGTTGTCAAAGGCACTTATTTAGCCAGTCTGCCCGTGAACGTCGATTTCGTCACTATTCTTTCCCTGGACTAGCACCGTAATTACAAAGTCACTAAACGCTTGTCCTTGACTGAGAGGCGCTGCATTCGGTGCAGAACATAGCTTTCTTCCTGCTCTGGACGGTGACAATAAATTTGAGGGATGTATTTTCGCCCACAAAATTGTATTTAATTACAATTGTATTTGAAATACCCACATTTTAGTATTTAAATACAGACGTCAAATACATTACCCAATTTGTAATTAAATACAAATGCAAAATACACAAAGTATTTGAAATACGTATTTCAAATACTTGTATGTGAAATACTGCCCATCCCTGTTCCAAACTAAAGGGTACCCAAATCAGCATTAAAGATGATTTCTCAAAAAGAGTTGTGGAGATACGAAAGAACCTGTGAAACTCTACTGCAGATGAAAGAAAGGAAGGCGAAAAAGCTAGATTGGTTTTTGATAACGTCAAAATAAACGACGTTCTCTATGCCTGCGACGAGGTTAGAAACGAAAGATATCGATGCTCATCATATCCGAGTACGCAGGATAAGGATCAATGACGTCACAACAAAGCACGCTTCAAACTAATTAACATAAATGCCCGAACTATTGTAAATAAAGTTGACCTAAATGAAAGCATTGTTTTTGAGCACGAACCCGACGCTATGGTAATTACAAAAATGTGGCTACATTGCAATATTTTATACAGTGAAATTACACCACCAAATTATACCATAATTAGGAAAGATAGGGAAGCACGTGGCGGAGGCGTAGCAATTTTGATCAAAAGCGATATTGTATTTACTGTACTGGATGAGGTTAAAGATATCGAAGCTCTATGGGTCCAGATTAGAATGAATGCCCGGGCTATAGTCCTGGGCGGTGTAAACAAACCTCCCAATTCCTCAGTTGACTTTTTAGTCAGGTTGCGACGATATATAGACTCTGTATTATGTCATAATAAAAACATCTTGTTAGTAGGCGACTTTAATTTACCAGACTTTGACTGGAGTACGCTTTCGGTGGGAACAACAGACGGGGCCAGCTGCGAGCAACTACTGGAAATTGCATTTTGCTATAATTTATCTAAAGTTGTCACAGAGCACACAAGAACGACTTCTGCTGCATCATCTTTACTTGACCTAATCTTTGTTTCCAAAAACCTAACACCTCTTCTTTCGGAATGTGAACTTTTTTGAAGGCATCTCAGATCACGAAATGACATGCATGACACTAAACTTCAGCCCTTGCAGGCTTGGTCGCCCTCCGCATAAAAAGGCCCTTTATTTTGAGGCAGCAGATGACATTAGCATTTTAGATTATCTTGAAAAATCGCTTGACGATTTCCAGTCACTCCACCAGTTAGATGCTGCTACCGAAATTGTTTTGCTGATGTGACAGCACAGTGTATTGGTTTATTTGTGCCTACGCGTATCAAAATAATAAGAAATAAGAACCCCTGGATCACTAAAGAAATTATAAAAAAGAAAAATAAAGCGATGTCGGAAAGCTAATGCAATTAAACCAAATGACTAAGAAAATGACACTGCAAAGCTTGAGTCACGATCTGAAGAGGCTTGTTAAAGATTCAAAGCATAAATTTTACAATGTCACTCGTAAGAAATCTAATACAAAAGCCCCGGGTGAATTCTGGCGATATCTTAATCCTCCCCCCCCCCCCCCCCCCCAAAAAAAAAAAAAAAAGGAAATTACTTTCGACAACAGTCAGCAACGAGCGGAAGAATTCAATACCTTTTTTTCATCTGTGTTAACTCGAGACAACCAACATTTACCAAGAGGTAGAAATTTTGCTGGTTATCCTCCAATTAGTGACTTATTAATTCAAGAGGAGGGAGTCATTAACCTCTTGCTTAACATAGATGTAAAGAAACGTCCCGGGCCTGACGGAATTCCTTATGCGTTTTTGAAGCGGTACGCTGATTGGGTTGCCAAATATCTTACTACAATTCTACAGTCGTCTATAAATAATGGTTCCATATGTTCCAACTTTGGCAACCTGTAAGGTTGCCAAAATTGTACCCATACATAAAGGAGGCTCTGTTTCTTGTGTGAAAAACTACCGACCTATATCTCTCATCAACACGTGCTCTAAGCTTCTCGAACATATTGTTTCAAAGCATCTTTTAACGTTTCTTAACGATCACGATATTTTGTTTCAATATCAACATGGATTTTTGTAAATGTCTTTCCACAAGGACACAACTCATCGAAACCGTGCACGATCTTTCCCAAACTATAAATAACCGTGGTCAAACAGACGTCATATTTTTAATTTTGTAAAAGCATTCAATAAAGTGTCTCATCCTAAATTGTTGCTTAAAATTTACGCCTTGTTTAAGAACCCCATCATTACAAACTGGTTTTGCTCGTATCTTTCATCGAGAGTTCAATTCGTTGAGTTGGGAGGTTGTGTGTCTAGACCCGCTACAGTTGCTTCTGGAGTTCTACAAGGTAGTGTGCTAGGACCGCTTTTATTTTTAATATTTATAGATGACATACGCTTTAATATTAGTTCCAATTAAGCTGTTTGCGGATGATTGCATTTTGTACAATAAAATAGAAACTGAACAAGATCAACTAAAACTGCAAAATGAACTCCTCAAAATCAAACATTGGTGCGACGAGTGGCAAATGGAGTTAAACCCTCGAAAATCAGTCGTTATGTCTATAAAAAGAAAGAAAAAAAAACACATCCTAAACTATGATTACTTTATAGATAACACCAACCTACCCCGTTTAGACTAAAATAAGTGCTTAAGGAGTGACCTTTACAAGCGACTTACGATGGAATACACACACGGAAAAAGTGCACAGAAAAACTAACCAGGCACTATGGTAAATCAGAAGAAATCTTGCAAGCGCTTCGCCAGATATAAAAACATTAGCTTACGAAACACTGGTGAGACCGATCCTTGAATACGCAAAAGTAGTGTGTGATCCATATAAAGTAGCTAACTCGTCAAAACTTGATAAAGTCCAGCGGCTTGCTTCCAGGTTGTGGGATCCAACTTGCCTTACTGCACCACGAGGTCGATCCCACTCCGTAGCTCGATGTTGAGGACTGCTACGGCCGGGTCCGTCCGGAGGCTGCCGTGGACTCCAAGGAGAGGATTCACTCCAAAACACAAAGATACTGAAGAAGCGGGTTTAATTGGCTCCTGTGCCACCACGCTGTGCCCGTCGGCCAAACTAATAAAAGAAATGAACGGAAAAAGGTCGGCGCTGTCGCATTAGACAGATTCACCTGGAGGGGGCCCACGCTGCCGTATTAGGCAGATTCGTGGAAAGGGGAAAGCTTTAAAAGGAACGAGGCTCCGTGGCCCAGAGCCTTCCCCGACGAGAGACAGGGCCGCCAGTCAGTCAGAGTCTTGGGAGAAGGAAATCAAAGGAAGTGTTGCTGAGCCGGAAGCTCAATATGTCACCTTTATGGCGCATTCACACTGGAAGCGGATCCGCGTTCGCGAAGCGGTCGCGGATGCGGTTCGCGAACGACTCCGTTCAGACACACCGAAAGGCGGTTGGCGGTTTCTCGGCGATCACGCGTGATCTTTTGAGACTTGCGTCTGGCAACCCTGTTTTACAATCCAAAATCCACTTTAATTCAAGATCCAAAGCCAAACTTTTGCTATTTTGGCCATTTTGGCACTCGGAATATTTTTCTCCGGGATGTTCGCACGCATCACGAGTTCAGGCAGCGAAAAAAGAAGCACGGACCCACCAGACTCGCCTGTGATTCCCTCGACTTCGCCCAAAAGCAAAGCCCAGCTAGGCGCACCTTGCTGGCTCAGAACAGGATGCCCCCGACCTTTTCTTCGAAGTGGACCCTTCCCGCATGAATAGCTGACCTTGTTTTCGGGATAGAGGGCCAGTTTTCCCCTTTCGTTTTTCGCTCTTCTCATTTTCGAAGTTGTGAGCGGTGGGGCGGACCGTGGTGCGAAGGAATGTGTTCGGTGCTAGCCGGTCGTGGCTTCGTTGGTGGCGGACTCTCCACTCGTCTCTCGGTCGTCGATCGAGTCTACTGTTTGACATTAAGCTCAAATAAACGCCGTATGGATTACCTCTGCATTGTCTGGTACGTACACTTTATTCCTTGAGTAGGTTCCCTTTATTTATTTTGTTAGTAGTACACGTTACAAGTCGAGCTCGCGCAGGTACCCTGCCCCGTCCGCGGTAGTGCGTTGGCTACGCAATCAAGCTCACGACGTCTCTATCGGCCTTCGTGGTGGTCATGAACGGTGTCGAAAGCTTTCAATAGTTCTCGCGACTATCTTAGTGGGTAGAAAAGCTGACATTTCGGTTGTTTAAAGGCGGTTTCCGACGTTCTACAGGCAGAGATTAAGAAGGCAGCGAGCTCTGGCTGTGGCACCCGCAATAATAAACAAACCCTTACCCGAACCAAATCACCGGTGCGAAGCCCGTTAAAATTACGAGTCAATTCTTTTCGCGGCGGATTCAAGTGACGGACGTGAACATCAAGTTTCTCCGTGTATTTGTCGAAAGCTGAGACTACGGCGCTAGGACTACAGCGCCTTGGACGCCAACCCAGCGACAGGTGCCATCTTGTTTCGAAAGTCACTGACGTCACGTCAACGTCGCATTGTGACTGGTTACCGCTTTGCGGTTCGTGAAAGCGGTTGGGAGAAATCGGTCCCGAAGCGGTTGGCAAAAACGCGCTCCAACCGCTCGATCCTAGCCGCTTTGCGGTTGAGAACGCGCGGATCCGCTTCGCGAACGCGGATCCGCTTTCAGTGTGAACGCGCCATTAGACAGGGCCGCCGTTCGCGGCCGCTTATCTAGCCAGCGGAAAGTGGACGCGCCCGGGGTAGGTAGTGTGGCTTATCCCGCAGATGGGCCACGTCCACAATCATTTCCGAAGGGTGCGCCGGAGGCACTTTCACCCAAAAGGGCGAGGGAAGACACGCCCTCTTCGAGGAATGCGGCCTTACCCCCGTACCCGGGATGACGTCGCCATAACCACAGGGAGCGCGCGGAAAGAAGATCCAGCGGCCGTGCCATAACGCTCCCACGGCCTGCTTGTGCTAGGCCTAGATAGGGAGACGGGAAACACGTGGTTCCCACAAGGTTTATCTTTAATAAATATAATCGTGACCATTCCCCCACCGAACTCTGTAGACTTGCTGAACTTCCTTCTCTTGAATTAGGAACAAAGTGCGACCGCCTGAAATTCAATTTTTTTTTATCATTCATGGTCTAGTTAAGGTAGACAAAAATGATTACATGGACGTACGCGTCAGTGAATGTACGAGACATCGTTATAGAATGCACATCAGAGAACCATCTGACAAAAATGATTGTTTTAAATTGAGTTTGTTTCCTATGACAATAAACGAATGGAACTAACTCCCGAATTCCGTTGTCACTATGACAAATGTCTGTGATTTTGTTAAACATATAAACAGTATAATGCTTGATATTGTGCCGTGACTTTGTGTTTTGAATGTATTTCTTTTGCTTTTTTATTCCTCCGGGTGAATCACTTTTTTGAAGTGTCAGTGCATGATTGTTCTTTCACATCTCGTATGTATTACCACGCCTGTAAAGGCCTTGTAAAGGGCCGACAGTATCAATAAATAAATAAATAAATAAAGTATTAACAAAACTCCACCCTTGTAAAAAAAAGAAAAGATATCATATGTACACGCAAACGGAACCTTAAATTCAAAGTACCAATGATTCAAATATGTCACTCCTTTACCGCACTCTGAGTGGCAAAGGTAGTGTTTGATGAGTTTGTGCGGAGAAACTGCATGTCTACACATGTGGAGACTGAATAGCGCATGTGGTAGAATTCGGTGCCGCATTGATATTGAAGAGTTTCCCCTAGAGTCTCATCCGATTGGTTGCGGACAGGGAGCAGCCTTCGAAGGCTCCGGGCGCACAGCTAACATCGCAGCCCTGTCTCGTGCGCGGGAAGCGCGAAATCGCCCTGTGGATGCCTTACTTGTGGGTGCCATCTTCTGTAGCGGAAATGGAAATGCGACTTTCTCAGAGGTTGTTGTAGTGTAAGACGTATAGAACACAGAGCGTGAGGAAGACGGGACAATTGGAACGCGGCAACGCCGAGCAGAGCCCTGGAGCCAGCTCGCAGCAAAAAAAGGACCAAACACTAGAACCTCATCCCGTTGCGGCAAAGTTGAGTTAGTGGACAAAGAGCAAGACTAACATTTATTGCTGTGGACGGCCCTGATCACAACAGTTCTTGGATAGACAGCATGTGAAATTATCAAACTGGTGATGCGTGTACGCTCGTTTGAAACACCGAAAGCCGCCAGCGCATCTTTCAGGAGATAGGCTGCATCAAAGACTATGTTTACGAAGCTGACATTGAGGAAGGTGCAGCACAAAATCTGGAAGACAAGCCAGCAAGAAAGGTTCCGTGCGCCTTGATGGATGAAGTAAAGGAAGACCTAGAAAGCATGGAAAGACAAGGAAAGAGAAAGTCACGGAACCAACGCCGTTTCGCAGATGGTGGTAGTTAATCAGCATGGAAAACTCAAAATTTGCCTAGACCCAGTCCAACTCAGCAAGGTGTTGCTGAGAAGACACTATCTTCTCAAAATTCTCGAACAAGCAGTGGCGCACATCCAATGATCAACTTATTTGCGTTGCTGGATTTGAAAAGGGGGGTTTTGGCAATTGAAAGTCTTGGAGAAGGCACAGAGCTACCTCGCATTTAGCACGCCCTGGGGAAGATGCTACTCCACAGGAGAGCAGTTTGGAATAGCTGCAGTACCAGATATGTTCCAACAGGTAATCAGCCAGCTACCTTCCAAGCATAGTGAACTTCATGGACGACCCCTTGGTTCACGGCCAGACCAGCGAAGAGATACAAAAGCACACAGACGCTGTCCTGGAAGTACTGCGTGAAGCAGGAGCGAAGCTAAACACAGAAAAGTGTGTGTTTGACCAACCTACGGTGAAGCTCCTTGTTCACGTGCTCACTCAAAAAGGAGTGCGAATTGACGATGGAAAGGTGAATGCCATTGAGAGGAATGGTGAGCCGAAGAACGAGGCGGAGCTGTTGAGAGTGCTAGGAATGCTACAGTACATGCAAAAAAGTTGTTTCGTATTTGAAGGAAAAAACACAACACTAAGAAAACTTGCCAAACAAAACATCGACTGGCTATGGACCGAGAAACAGAGCTCCGCTTTGGAAGAAATCAAAGAAGCTTTAAAATAACTTTCGGCCTCTCCACACTGGTCAAGAAGGAAGAGCAGCGGAGCTGTAGCTTCTGTTCTCGGCGGTGGCTTTCCAGGCGAGCGATCTGCTCCTCTTTCGCAAGGGAATCTGAAGCGCTTGACGCAGTGGAACTTTAGCGATAACAGGCTCGCGGCGATTGCGGAACTATTCGCGCTGCTGCGCACATCGCCACTCGTTCCGTTCCCACTCTTCTTCCTCCAAAGAAATGCTGCGGCCATCTATGAGCGACAGCAGCAACCAGTCGTCTCGTTGCCGAGGCTGGAAAGGTTGCCGCGATCTATGAGCGACGGCGGCAAGCAGACAACCGGCAAACACGATACCCTAAATAGCTACCGCTATCTATGAGCGACGGCGGCAACCAGAATTGTGTCGACCACGGGTGTCGACATTTGTTTGGTACCGGACGCGATCCTCGAGAAACTATCCCTTAACAGCTCTACTGTAGAAAGGCCCCAACACTGGCTTACTACGACGTGAATGGAGACATGACAGTCTCGTTTGACGCAAGCTCGACAGCGCTAGGTGCGATGCTCCTAAGAAATAGAAAACCAGCGGTGTATGCCTCAGCAGCACGGACTGCTGCGCAACAAAACTCTCTGCAGATAGAGAAGGTGGCATTGGCCGTCCTTCAGGAATAGCTGTAAGAAGCTTAATCAGGTCATATACAGAAGACTTATGACGCTAGAAACGGGCCACAAACCTCTGGAAACAATCAGCCAAAAGCAGCTGGAAAAAGCCCCAACAAGCCTCCAAAGGCAGCTGCTTGATAGGGAGCACAATATGCCAAAGATTGTCTACAAAAAGGACAAGGAGCTGGTCATTGCAGACCACCTGAGCTGAGACTGTAGACCGACAGAAACAGCAAAGTCGGCGATACAGGATATTGTCACGGGTGGTGACTAAAAACAATAAATGAACAGGAAGAAATAAACGTTTAATGTGGCGAACTTGTGCCAAAAATAAAAGAGTACAAAAGATAATAATAGAGCGTCGCGGGCGTCGAAGTCGGCATGGCAGCAGAGTCGAACGCTGGGGCGAGACTGACTGCGCTCGCCTGGCGGAATCCCTTATGTACCCTCGTGGGTTTCTGGATCGTTCGGCGTAGAAGGTTCGGCGCGTAGAACATTCTAACCGCGAATCAACAAGACGGTTCTCGAATTCACCAGAACATCAAATTACACTGTCAACAAAAATGTGTGGCCGCTGCCAGGAATCAAACCCCGGCCTTCTGCGTGAGAGGCAAGCGCGATAATCGTTAGGCCACGCGCGCGCTGCCTACTTGGCCAGCTGCGCGCGCGGCATTACTCCCCGCTTTAAAAAGTGCATCGTCCCGATGCAACCCAAAAACAAAACAAAGCAAATAAAAAGAACGGTAAACTAAAGAGTATTTGGAATACGTAAGATCCACTGTCCTATCGAGCGTAGTACGGCTTCATGCGCACGACGTGGACGACTTCTGGTCGTGGAGGGCGGCGTGATGAAGTCCGTGTTCCGTCGGGCATCACCTCGTAGTTCAGATCCCCGAGTCGACGAAGCACTTTGTAGGGTCCAAAGTAACGTTTCAGGAGCTTCTCGCTGAGACCGCGGCGGCGAATCGGTGTCCACACCCACACCCTGTCTCCGGGCTGGAAGTGGACGTCCCGACGACGAAGGTTGTAGCGGCCAGTGTCGACACGTTGTTGAGCCTGAATCCGAAGTCTGGCCAGCTGACGGACTTCTTCTGCCCTTTGGGCAACCACCTGGGCGTCGTCGCTTTTATTTATTATATTTATTTATTTACAATACTGCGGACCTTTCGGTCTACGCAGGAGAGGAAGTACAAAAGCACATAATAAATACATGATCATGCACTCTGTGCGGGTCAAGCGTGCGCAGGCAGTTCGAAGTGCCTGCGCATTCTTTACATGCATCACTTAATTAAAAAATTCGGTCAATTTGGCTCCGAATAGCTCAAGGCTGCAGAAACTGACAAGTTCTTCTGGTAAAGCGTTCCACTCAATTATTGTTCTGCAAAAGAATGAATATCTGAATACATCATTCTTGTATTGATACGGTGAAATGGCTTTAGTGTTGCTCGTTCTCCGGGAACGAGACGTCGAAGGTAGCAGATATGTTTCAGGATCTATTTTTGTCAGTCCGTTTGCTATAATGTATAATTCTTTTAATCTAGAAATTTTTCTTCTGTTTTCTAGGCGATCCAGCCGCGCCTCAGCTCTCATTGCGGTAACAGACGACGTACGCCTATATTCCGAAAAAATAAACGGTAAAGCAAGGTTCTCAATTCTTTCTATTTGTGTGACCTGTTTTCTTCTGTAGGGGTCCCATACGCAACTTGCATACTCTAATATCGGACGCACATAGGATTTATATGCAGTTAATCTAACATCTTTATTTGCATGTCTTAGGTGCCTTCTAAGGAACGCTAGTTTTTGATATGCCCTTGCACATATATAGTCCACGTGACTATTCCAGCGCAACGTATTACAAAAAATCACACCTAGGTACTTAAATTCATCTACTTTTGCAAGTTCTGTGCTCCCTATAGTGTAGCGGAAATCTAACACTTTCTTCTTGTTTGTAATACTACAAAATACCGTCTTATTAAAATTAATAACCATGCCCCATGTAGCACACCATGAGCTGATTACCCCCAAAGACTCATTTAGTAACTCCTGATCCTGAACTGTAGTAATTTTAGAAAATAGCATACAGTCATCCGCAAAAAGCTTAACATGTACAGAAGAAGGCAGATTCGAAGCTATGTCATTGATATAGACTAAGAATAAGAGTGGCCCTAAAACGGAACCCTGGGGTACTCCTGAATAGACTGCTAATGGGGGAGAGCATACGTTATTATAACAGACATACTGCATTCGGTTGCTTAAATATGAACGTATCCATGATAGCAAACTCCGATTCAGTCCTAATTTACGTAGCTTTTCGAGCAATTTGTCATGAGGAACACGGTCAAAGGCTTTCGAAAAATCCATACATATTACATCAACTTGACCACGCTCATTTATAACAGACGCGAACTCATGCGTACATTCAAGTAGCTGCGTGACCGTTGACAGACCCTGCCTAAACCCATGCTGGTGCTTATACAGTAAGTTATTTTCTTCCAGGTAGTGATTGATATGTTTTGATATAATATGTTCTAGGAGTTTGCAACATGTCGATGTTAAGGATATAGGACGATAATTCTCAGTTGCCATCTTGTTTCCGGACTTGTGAATTGGCACAATTTTCCCACATAACCAATCTGCCGGTAGCTTGCTCTGCCGAAGTGAAGCTTGAAAAATTACAAATAAGTACCGAGACACCCACTCTGCGTATCGTCTTAGAAAAGCATTCGGAATGTCATCTGGGCCAGATGCCTTTTTATCGTTTATATTCAAAATCAAGTTAAAGATACCGCTTTCCGACAGAACGAGCTCCGGCATTTGTGACTGATAAGAAACATAGGCAGGGTCTCCCGACGGGTCACGTGACAGAGTAAAAACTGACTGAAAGTACTTGTTAAATTCTTCTGCAATTTGAAAAGGAGAAGAAACAGTTTCACTGTTAACTATGATTTGCGAGGTCACCTCCTTAGGTGATGAAAAGAAACGCCAAAATTTTTGTGGGCATTCCTTCAAGAACCGTGAGAGCGCGTTACCACAGTAGCTCTCTCGAGCTTGCGTGACGAGATTCTTTAGCTTTCGCCCTAATTCTGCTATCTCCGCGGAAGTTTTAACTTTGCTTTTCCTTCGGCGTTTTATTTTTCGTTTTAATTGTAGGATTTCCCTCGTAATCCAAGGATGGACCCTCTTTGCTCTGACGTTTCTTGAAGAGACAAAATGATATATACAGTGAGATACAATACTCTTAAATTTCCCCCATAGCTCACCGACGTCAGAGAGTTGACAAAAATCATCAAAATGCCATTCCAAGTAGTCGAGAATAGACACCTCATCGGAGTTTTGAAAATCTCGAACAACACTTCCCGGACAAAAATTTTGGGACGACGATTTAGAGAGTTGAATAATGAATACCAGGATTTTATGATCAGCTTGCGTCGACAGCCGCTTCGTGGGGTAACATAGCGTCCAGCATTGTCGTTACCTTGCGCCCATGCACCAGCTGAAAGGGTGTCATTCCGGTGGTCTCTTGTACGGCCGTGTTGTAGGCAAATGTGACGTACGGCAGCACCTCGTCCCACGTCTTGTGCTCCACGTCGACGTACAGGGAGATCATGTCGGCGATGGTCTTGTTGAGTCTCTCCGTTAGCCCGTTGGTCTGCGGGTGGTACGCCGTGGTGCGGCGATGGCTGGTGTGGCTGAGACGAAGGACTTCTTGCGTCAGCTGGGCCATGAATGATGATCCACGGTCTGAGATCAGGACTTCGGGAGCGCCGTGCCGGAGGACGATGGATTCAATGAAAAACTTGGCAACTTCCACAGCAGTTCCGGAAGGAAGGGCTTTCGTTTCGGCATACCGCGTGAGATAATCTGTGGCGACGATGATCCAGCGATTTCCCGACGTCGACGGCGGAAAAGGGCCAAGTAGATCCATTCCGATCTGCTGGAAGGGTGCTGTTGGCGGAGGAATTGACTGCAAGAGTCCGGCCGGCCTCGTCGGAGGTTTTTTTCGTCGCTGGCATTCATGACATGATCGTGTGTACAGGTGGACGGTTTTGGGGAGCTTGGGCCAGTAATACTTTTCACGAATACGGGCCAGGGTCCGGCTGTAACCAAGGTGTCCGGACGTCGGGTCGTCGTGGCAGGCTTGAAAGATCTCCTCCCGAAGGTCGGTCGGGATTACCAGCAGCCATGGCGAGTTGTTGTTCCCGAAGTTCTCTTTGTAGAGTACACCTTGTCTAATGGCGAAGGTCGGCAGCGCTCGTGAAAAAACACGTGGCATAGCACTCCCGCGCCCTTCCAGGTGCTCTATTAGTGCGCGCAGCTCAGGATCGTCTCGTTGACGCCGGGCCATGTCGTCGATGTTCACTGCGCCCAGAAAACACTCGTCGTCATCGTCGTCGCTGCTGCCGGAAGGTGTTGCGACGGGAGCTCTGGACAGGCAGTCGGCGTCGCTGTGCTTGCGGCCTGACTTGTAGACGACGGTCATGTTGAACTCTTGTAGTCGGAGACTCCACCGCGCGAGGCGTCCTGACGGGTCCTTGAGGTTCGCAAGCCAGCAGAGCGAGTGGTGGTCCGTGACTACCCGGAACGGGCTCCCGTATAAGTAAGGACGAAACTTCGTGATTGCCCAGACGACCGCAAGGCATTCTTTCTCAGTCGTGGAGTAATTTCTCTCCGCCTTGGTCAATGCCCGACTTGCGTAGGCGATGACTCGCTCGGTGCCTTCTTGTACTTGAACCAAAACCGCGCCAAGCCCTGCGTTACTTGCGTCCGTGTGAATCTCGGTTTCCGCATCCTGGTCGAAATGTCCAAGAACAGGGGGAGTCTGCAGTCGTCGCTTCAGCTCGTCAAATGCCTGCTGCTGTTCATCGGCCCATTCGAACTTCTCGGCGTCCTTCGTGAGGTGTGTGAACGGTGCGGAAATTCTTGCGAAATCTCGAACGAAGCGCCGATAGTAGGCACATAGCCCATGGAACCTTCGGACGGCCTTCTTGTCTCTTGGCGCTGGAAATGCTGCGACGGCACGAGTCTTCTCTGGGTCTGGGCGGACACCTTCGTTACTAACCACGTGGCCGAGGAACTTCAGTTCGTCATAAGCAAACCGACACTTTGACGGCTTCAGGGTGAGTCCGGCGGTCCGTATGGCTTGGAGAACTGCTCGGAGTCGTCGCAAGTGCTCGTCGAAGTCGCTGGAAAACACGACGACGTCGTCGAGGTAGACGAGACAGCTCTGCCACTTCAGTCCTGCCAGTACGGTGTCCATGACACGTTGGAAAGTTGCTGGCGCCGTGCACAGTCCGAAGGGCATCACTTTGAACTCGTACAGTCCATCCGGCGTGACGAAGGCTGTCTTTTCTCGGTCCCTTTCGTCGACTTCGATCTGCCAGTAGCCGCTCTTCAGGTCCATCGATGAGAAATATCGAGAGTGGCGCAGCCGGTCTAGAGTGTCGTCGATGCGGGGGAGTGGGTAGACGTCTTTCTTCGTCACCGTGTTCAGCTGCCGGTAGTCTACACAGAACCTAAGCGTCCCGTCTTTCTTCTTAACCAGTACGACTGGAGAGGCCCAAGGACTGCTTGAAGGTTGAATTATGTCGTCGTTGAGCATTTCTTGAACTTGCTCCTGGATCGCCTGCCTTTCTTTAACGGAGACTCTGTATGGCGATCGATGCACAGGGCGCGCGTCGTCCTCGGTAACGATGCGGTGCTTCGCAACGCTGGTTTGGCGCACCTTCGACGACGTGGCAAAGCAGTCGCGGTATTCGGCGAGAAGGTTAATCAACTGTCGTTGTTTCGGGCCCGGGAGTTTAGGGTCAATGTCGAGCTGCGCTGGCGACGCACTGTCTTGCTGAGGTGGCGAGAATTCGTCAGTAATGGCGGCGACAGCGGCGGAGTTTTGGAGTTCCTCGACCTGGCCCACGGCTGCACCTTTTGTGAGGTGTTGCGCTTCATTTCGGAAGTTCGTGACGAGGACCACAGTGCGGCCATCCTGAAGTTCAGCAACTCCTCTTGCGACGCCTATTCCTCTTCCCAGAAGCAACTGGAGGCTTCCTTCGAGCAGAACTTCGCCGCAGAAATCTTCGGTGATCCCGACGGGTACGAAAACACTCGACCGCGGCGGTAAGTTCACGTGACTGGCGAGGACTCGGGCCGCAGATGACGTCGCTTTGGGTTCCTCCGGTGGTGAAACAGGCTTTCGCAGCGTCAACCGGTTTGCTCCGAGGTCGATGACGGCGCCATACTCGCAGAGGAAGTCCATTCCGAGGATAACGTCCCTCGAACAGTCTTGCAGAACGACGAACTTTACAGGGCACGTCTCACCGTGGATCTCGACGCGAGCGGTGCATCGCCCGACTGGTGTGATGGGGTGCCCACCGGCGGTTCGTATTTGAGGGCCCTCCCACGGCGTTGTCACTTTTCGCAGGCGACGGGAGAGCCTCCCACTCAAGACTGAGTAGTCTGCTCCGGTGTCCACGAGCGCTGATGCGTCGTGGCCGTCGATGATGACGTTTAGGTTATTGGACACCGTTGCAGGGGCGTGCTTTCGATCTCTGGTAGCGTTCGAGTGGGGGCCCTCCGACGTTCGTGGAGGATCTTGGCGTCGGTCGTTTTCGGCAACTCCACCTCCAGGGGTTGCCGCGCCTAGTTTCCCCGGCGAGGAGCGAGGGGCGACAGGCTTTCACGTCGGGGTCGGTGCATCGGCGAAGCTGGACGTCGTGGCGACGGCGACCGGAACTCTCGGCGGGACGTAGGCTCGGGGGACTGAGGTCGTCGCAGGTACTCGTCGATCTCCCGAGGGCGTTCACCATGACGGGGTCGCGGGTCGTTCGGGTGGAACCCGCGCAGCCCGAGTAGACGGTATGGGCATCGGCGGTAGGTGTGGTCTGCTTCCCCGCAATGGAAGCACAGAGGGCGTCGGTCGGGCGTTCGCCAGACATCGGGCTTCCGGGGTGCACGGGGCTCCTGACTGGCGTACTGGAGCTGGTCGTCGCGGCGTCGGTCGTGCTGCGGCGCAGGAGAGTGACGTCGGGGCGGCGCAACATAGGCTCGAGGAGGAGGCGGTGGCCGTCGGGCCACTGCGGCGTAAGTCAACGTGGGCTCCTCGGTGGCTGCCACGGCGACGGGAGCCTCTGGTTGGATGGCTCTCTGAACTTCTTCCCGCACAACCTCGGCGATGGAGAGCGTCGCTGGTCGGTTTGCAGCTGGCAGCAACCGGCGGATTTCCTCCCGGACGACCTCCCGGATGATTTCGCGGATGTCCGTACCAGGAGCGTTTTCGCCGCTAAGCAGAGCGGTTGCAGTGACGCTTGGCTGCCGCTGGTAGTGGGAAGCGCGCGCTTGAAGGGCGCGCTCGATGTTTGTCGCCTCGCTGACGAAGGCGTCGACGGTTGCCGGCGGGTTGCGGACGAGGCCTCCGAAGATGTCGTCCTACACGCCCCGCATCAAAATGCGCAGTTTCTTTCCCTCGGTGGCCTGAGGGTCGGCGCGGGAGCTCAGGCGGAGCACGTCTTCCACAAAGCTCGTGACGCTTTCATTGGGGCCCTGGGTCCTGGTTCGCAGTAGGTCCTCGGCTCTCTCTCGGCGGTGGTGGTTGACGAACGTAGCCTTCAGATTGGTCTTGAAAATGTCCCACGACGTCAAAGAGGACTCATGGTTCTCGTACCAGTGTTTGGCGGTCCCCTCAAGCGAGAAGTAGACGTTGTGCAGGTGCTGCTCGTCGGTCCAGCCATTGTGGCGGGCAACGCGTTCATACTGGTCAATCCAGTCTTCGACGTCTTCGTACTGTTCGCCGTGGAATGGAGCCGGTGTTCGAGGGGCGACGGGTAGGTAGACGACGGCAGGAGCGGCGGGGGTCTGCGACTGGTTGGCCATCGTCGGCTGCCTGGTCCTGGGTGGTAGAAGTCCGTGTTCCGGGGGTAGACCTTGGGTGCGGCGACTGGATCGGGTCTCGATCTGGTCTTCGCTCGGTCCTCGGGAGGCTGGGTCCGGACTTGCACTGCGGGAACTCGGAGGGGAGCGCTGCACGGGCATGCGGGTACCCCGCACCTCCACCAAAATGTCACGGGTGGCGACTAAAAACAATAAATGAACAGGAAGAAATAAACGTTTAATGTGGCGAACTTGTGCCAAAAATAAAAGAGTACAAAAGATAATAATAGAGCGTCGCGGGCGTCGAAGTCGGCGTGGCAGCAGAGTCGAACGCTGGGGCGAGACTGACTGCGCTCGCCTGGCGGAATCCCTTATGTACCCTCGTGGGTTTCTGGATCGTTCGGCGTAGAAGGTTCGGCGCGTAGAACATTCTAACCGCGAATCAACAAGACGGTTCACGAATTCACCAGAACATCAAATTACACTGTCAACAAAAATGTGTGGCCGCTGCCAGGAATCGAACCCCGGCCTTCTGCGTGAGAGGCAAGCGCGATAACCGTTAGGCCACGCGCGCGCTGCCTACTTGGCCAGCTGCGCGCGCGGCAATATGGAGCTGTTGGGCATCATCTCTATGACTCCAACAACTTTGGTGGAGTTAAACAGAGCCCTACATCAAGATACACAGCTACAAGGAGTCATCAAAGCAACCCTCAAGGGCTGCCAGAACAAACGAGTGAACTGTCAGGCGAAACAAAGTTTATTTGTTCATTCCGGCACGAACTTGCTGTCTACGAGGACGTTCTTTTCAAAGTCAAGTGCTCAATCATTCCCAAAACCTGGAGGAAACGTCTGATCTAGCAGATACACGAGAGACATCTTGGAACAAGAAGTTGCATCAAGAGAGCCAAATAAACAGTATACTGGCCTGGAATGTCACAGCAGATCATGGAGTTTCTTGAACGTTGTGCAATATGCCAAGCAAGCCAGAAGAAGCCACCGAAGGAGGCAGTGTTACCAAAAAAAGTACGAGGCCTCCCGTGGGAAATAGTCGCAGTGGATTGCTTCGATCATACGAGAAAAACCAACCTGGTGATAGTGGACAGCTACTCGGGCTATATCGACTTTAAAAGCCCAAACAAGTGTACCATCTGCAGACGTCATCAAAATACTGAAATGCTGGTTCGCAACACATGGAGTACCATGGATACTCGAGTCGGACAATGGACCTTGCTTTTCAGCAAAATATTTCCAAGAGTTCAAAAAGGAAGGGGGTATTTGAACACCAAGAAATGGGGTATATGGACACCACAAACATCGAGTCCCAGGTACCCACAATCAAATGAACTAGCTAGGAGAGCGGTGTAAATGACCAAGATAATCATAAAGAAATGTGAAAGAGACGGAACAGGCATAAATAAGGCATTGCTAAACATGCGGAACGTGCCAAGAAAGAAAGAGGTCGGATCATAAGCACAAAAGATCTTTCGTTGTCGAGCCAAGACAACACTATCAATTAGCGCAGTGGTCCTGAAGCCCAAAAAATTTGACGACATAAAATGAAAGCTCGAAGCACACGCTCGAAGCGCTTTTGCGTACAAAGCAAAAGGTGTATGCAGACGTTCATGCAGCATCCGCTCCAGAAGTAAAAGAAGCATGCAAAGTCAGAGCCTTCGGCAGTCACCAAAAATAGATCCCAGGAACAATCGTGGGAAAGACGCCTCGCCCAAGGTCTTTCATTGTGAAGACAAGGGGCAACCTCAGAATAAATAGGTCTTTCATTAGACCTACCAATGCAGACTTGAAAGACACAAAAACTGCGGTACACACTGTCGCACAGCCACACCTTACAAGCCAGAGAAGCATTGACTCTCCACCATCCAGCGGGACAAGCTGCAGTGAAAGGGAATCTCAGTCAACAAATAAGCATGGTACAACAAGCGCAACAAGAGCAGGAAGGCTAGTGAAGGCGCCAGTTCGAATGAATCTCTAAAACAAACAAAAATAAGGGAGATATAACGGAAGCCGCATTGCTAGAGAGAGTACTTAAAACCTGGCGGCGAGGACCAAGTAAGGCCCTTTCCTTGACAAAACTTTTATAAGTTTAAATTTATTAAACAGTTCTCAAACTCATCACAACGGTTACATAAATGTGTCAGCTTGATTGATGAGAGAGAATTCGCTATGAGAAAAGGAAATTGATACTACAGCTGACACAAAACTTTGGTAGTACATAATGCTTTCGATATATAAATAATATTAAGATAAAATTTATACCACAAGATAGCTTACGATTATTGCAGTGATAATTATTTTATGTCATTATCAATAACTGTTCGCTTAATGGCACAATTCAAATAGGAGTCGATATTGCTCCAAATTCCAAGTTCACTATTTTATAATATTTATATATAAACCGTAAAATTCGCTGTTTCATTGACAAAGACTATCCATAACATTCTTTACAACGCAAAAATTTATCCACCGTCAGAGTAAAGTCAACAATCTTAAAACGGCGTCCAAAATTGAGAAAAAATTAAATTGAGTTTTTTTTATTATTATTATTTATTTGTTTCGCGGGTTCGCCGCGTAAGAGGCACAGATAAAGGCGTGGTGCCTACAAAACCTCTGCGCCCTAAAGTTAAGCAGCTCAAAATAGTTACATAATGACAGATTCTACGAAACATTATAAAATTTGAATAAAACAAAAAGAAAGTTCTAAAACCAAGGGAAAATAAGCACTACAATCATTCGGTAAAAAAAAAAAACACTATAAACGTCAGTTAGTGTTGGTCGTGAAAAAGCGAAGACAGAAACAACAAACGAAAAACTAGAATGCAACCGTATGTACCTCCGACACGTCAGCATCAAAAGCAAGTTCAGATGAAGGTATACAATGAAAACATATATCTTTGAAAATAGCTATACCTAGAGATTATGTTATTGGTGCAATACACTATCCAAATGAGAATTCGATTTCAGTGCCAACCAAGAAACTGTTCTTAAAGTTAATGTCCAGGTCCTTTCAATTTGGAGTTTTAGTTGTTTGAAAAAATTAAATATTGTTGACCATAGTTGGTTCTTATGGATGGTATTCTTCGCTTTGGGTTTCTAATTGGATATGCCCTTAGGCTGCTTGCCGTGCGGTGTAAAGTCTATTTTTATGTGTCCATTTTAAAAGTTTGAAGTAATAAACTTGGTCTGCCTTAAGCACATTATATTTCATGAAAAGTGGTTTGTGCTTATATTTCCGGTGTCCCCATTATAAATAATATAATAAAGGTGCAGACGAGCTGGTGAATGTTAACCATGTTGAATAAACCCGAGACTGGAGCAGAGATGAACACATAAGTCGACGGAACAGAAAAGGATAGGTCGACGTCTCAAACTAGGCTACCAGGTTTATTTAGTCCGCCTCCTTATATAACCCACAATCAGCGAACACCAACACAAAGGGGCAAATTCTAAACAGTCCAAAGCCTCCAACACAAAGTACTACTATGGACGGCTTTCAGGCCGACTAGCAAAAATAACTCTACAATCCCCCCCCAAAAAAAAAAATTTAACAAAAGGATCAGTGCCTATCATATTTGAACCAAGGTTCACAAAAAACAAAAACAAAAAAAAACGATGCCCTCTTTACCAGCAAAAACACACTAACTTTTTGCCAACAATAAAGGGACGACACACACTTAACCTGGACAACGGGGCAAATGTTTTCAATACACACATCTCGTACTAAAAAAAAAAAAAAAAAAGTTATATTCTTAAAATTTTTTTGGAATTTTTACCGAACTCTAACGAAGCCTGACTTACACAATTTCCTAGAGATTTTATCCGCACCGTCTCCTTTACTAATCTTTTTGGATCATTCCTCTCCTCGTGAATGATTTCTGTCTCCTACCAAATCGCAGTGCAGTTGTTACATTTATAGCAACCAACAAAGAAGACGAAGATGCCCAGCGGTCAAAGAGCGCGAGCGCGAAAGCGCAAGAAATTCCATGCTAATCGGGTCGGCGGCAGCGGTCGACGGCGGCTGGCTTCTTATCGTTTTGTGAATATTAAATAACTTATAAGTGGTGACCCGGACGTGATTTGAACACGCAACCTTCTGCTCTGGTGCCAGAAAGTTGCGTGTTGAAATCACGTTCGGGTCACCACCTATAAGTTATTTAAAATACTCAAAACGAGAAGGAGCCAGCCACCGTCGCGCGGGTTTTCGTGAGCGGATGGGTTGCAAGATTTGGTGTGCCATCCACCATAATAACTGACCACGGACGGCAGTTTGAGTCAGCTTTATTTCGCTCCCTTATGCATCTACTTGGTACTTGGTACACACCGTATACGCACAATCTCGTATCATCCTATCGCCAACGGTGAGGTGGAAACACTCCATCGCTCACTCAAGTCCTCACTCAAGGCACAAGGAGACTCTACCCAGTGTTGCAGGCAGCTGCCACTCGTCCTGCTTGGCCTCCGATCGGCAGTCAAGGAAGAGCTCAACTGCAGCCCTGCAGAACTCGTATAAGGCAGCACTTTACGTCTTCCAGGTGATTTTTTTCCCCCAAGTGATCCAGAAGCTGAAACGGACCCGGCAACCTACGCTGATGAACTAAAAGCTGCCATGCGCAGAGTACGTCTAGTGCAGCCAAGACTACAACGACGAACACCGATCTATGTGCCACACGATCTCCGAACATCTACACACGTCTTCGTTGGACGATACGCAGTTCGTAAGCCGCAACAACAAACATATAAGGGACCCTTCAGGGTGGTAGAACGGAGAGACAAACATTTTGTACTGGACTTAGGAGGCCGAACAGACACTGTGTCTGTTGACCGACTCCAGGCTGCGCACTTGGCAGCTGCCATCGAGCCACGTGGCTGTCGACGCGTCACCTGGGCTAAGCCTCCCTGCCGTCCACTACTCTAAGAGGGGGCACTTATAGACCGCTGTGGGTCATAGCAGAAAGGGTAATAGAGAGACAAAAATGCCCTCCTCCTCTCACCCGATGTCGTCTGTTCCGCCGAGTGGGCTGTACCTAGCATCCGGCTGGCGTGCAAACTCTGTCTAAAATCGCGTCATTTCGAAAATTTCAAGCGCAGATGCGCAGATTTTGGTGTGTCAGTTATCATGTAATACTATGCTAGATAAAAAAGACTAAATGGGTCCAATTGCGCTGTTACCTGTGTGCAAATTAAAAAAAAATAGGGAAAACTGTGTCAGATTGGCCGGTCTCTCCGGCTAAAAGTAAATCCGGTTGATGTACCTTTTTTACTATACAAAGTTCGTACTCGTGTAGGCCTTTAGTGACCATGAGCGAAAGTCTGAAATAATAAATAAAAAAATGAAAGCCGCTTACAACTCCCTGTAACGCCGAATTAGAGCGCAGCTCTTGAGGAGGAGGAGGGAAGGGCACGGGGGGGGGGGTAAACTAACCAGGGGGGGGGTCACGTGACCTTGGGGGTCACGTGACCCCCAATGCCGATGATGTCATCACTGACGTCACTGATGACATCATCCGTGACGATGACGATGCGGGTACCGATGACGTCATTAGTGACGTCACTGATGGCTTCACCAGTGATGATGACGATGACGATGCGAATGTCGGTGACGTCATCTGTGACGTCGCTGATGACGTCATCAGTGATGATGACGATGACGATGCGGATGCCGGTGACGACATCAGTGACGTCACTGATGACGTCATCAGTGATGATGACGATGACGATGCGGATGCCGGTGACGTCGTCAGTGATGATGACGATGACGATGTGGATGCCGGTGACGTCATCAGTGATGATGACGATGACAATGTGGATGCCGGTGACGTCATCAGTGATGATGACGATGACGATGTGGATGCCGGTGACATCAGTGATGATGACGATGACGATGGGGATGCCGGTGACGTCATCAGTGATGATGACGATGACGATGCGGATGCCGGTGACGTCATCAGTGATGATGACGATGACGATGTGGATGCCGGTGACGTCATCAGTGATGATGACGATGACGATGTGGATGCCGGTGACGTCATCAGTGATGATGACGATGACGATGGGGATGCCGGTGACGTCATCAGTGATGATGACGATGACGATGTGGATGCCGGTGACGTCATCAGTAATGATGACGATGACGATGCGGATGCCGGTGACGTCATCAGTGATGATGACGATGACGATGTGGATGCCGGTGACGTCATCAGTGATGATGACGATGACGATGTGGATGCTGGTGACGTCATCAGTGATGATGACGATGACGATGTGGATGCCGGTGACGTCATCAGTGACGATGACGTCATCGGGGTCACGCGACATCGGCGGGGGTCACGTGACCTCGAGGAGGGGGTCACGTGACCTTGAGGAGGGGGTCACGTGACCTCGGGGGGGGGTCACGTGACCCCCCACGAGGTCACGTGACCCCGGTGGGGGGGCTCGCGCGGTGCATTATGGGACATTTCCCATGATGCACCGCGCGGTTACGCCGACGGCGACGGCGACGGCGACGGCGACGCCGCTCAAGCCGGAAACGGGCCCCTAAGAGCTGCGCTCTAAAACGTGCTCTTGCCGCAATACACGCAGTAGTTGAGGGTAGTACTGCCGGCTGACTCAATCACTATTTAAGTAACGGAAAAAAGATATGCCAGTTGATCATTTACCGAAATAGAACAACAAAGAGCTCTAAGCTGACTTTGAAGTAGCTATAACTGTTTTAAGAACGCGAACCACTTCACAACGGCAGCCACGAGCGAGAGTTCGATGTTCCGTACAGCCCGCCGGTACAGCCCAAAGATGGAGAATGGGAAACCCCCGGTTTGTCGTCTGCTAGCGGAGTCGGGCGCGTGCCCTCTCTCTCGTTTTACACCGCCGAACCCGCTGAATTTCCCGGATGTATGGAGAGGGCGCTGCTGTCGAACAAAATGGTGCCACCCAGAAAGCGCTAAATGGAATGGTCTATAGCGACCAACAAAGCGGACGAAGATGCCCAGCGGTCAAAAAGCGCGAGCGCGAAAGCGCGAAGAATTCCATGCTAATCGGATCGGCGGCAACGGTCAACGGTGGCTGGCTCCTTCTCGTTTTGTGCATATTAAATAACTTGTGCATTCGTGGACATGTTTCGAGATTTTCCAGTTCGGTGCACTGTTCTTCATGTTTCTTTTGTGTTCGCTTAATCTGTCGTTGATGCATCGTGATGTCTGGCTTACATACTTAAACCCACATTCCAGTGGTATCTCATACACAACATTCTCGCAATTGAACGATTTTTCCCGATGGTTCTTTTTGCAGTTATTCGCACCTGTTTGAAATGGCGCTAATCTAACCTGTTTAAAATCCGAGCTAAAGACCGCGTCTACTCCAAACGTTTTCGCACATGCCTTCAAGTTGTGAAAAATTTTCATGAAAATATGGGATCACGGCGAATCTGGTCCTTTTACCTTGTTCCGTTTCTCTCCTTTCTTTGATAACCATTTCTAACTGCCGTTTGATAAAACTGTCACCATACCCCACACTGATCAACCTTTTGCACTGTCTTTCAACCGAATCCGGGATAAAATTAACACACGACCTGTCTAGCGCGTATCTGACCAACGACTTTACAACCTCAGCTTTTACGGTTTTCGAGTGACGGCTAATCCTTGGCAACACCAGTTTAGAATTTTCTTTTCCGTATTTCCAACATAACCCTTTTTCACATGAATACGTAAGTCTAGGAACTCTGGGACTTCTTTCTCCGGTTTTTACGTCGTAAACTAGCCTCAATTCCGTGTCGCTGATCCTATCTCACGTTCTAGACTGCCTGATTGACCATTCGTTACGGTACATATTACTAAGATGTCGTGCACATATATTCTTACTAACGCCATACCCGGAGACATCGCCTGCATTATTATGCACTACACGATCCAAGGAGCTTAAGTAGACTTCCGCTAAAATCGGTGCGACCGGCGAACCTAGGCAAACACCGTTCTTTCTGTACGTACTTCCTTCCTTCGTATTCGACAACCGTCGACTTCAGAGAAAACTCGAGGATCATTAGGAAGCTCCCTACCAATATACCTGAACCTGCTTGGAACTTTACGAGAGTTAACTCCAATGCCTCTCTCACTCTGCATCAACCGAGTCTTTTCTAGGGAGTAATAAAGGTCCTTAATATCCATGGACAATATCGAACATTGCTGCCCATGATACTTTTCCAACATGTCGATCAATTCATTTGAATTTCTCAGAGACAACGATTTCTCTAATCATGCATAATTCAAACCTCGCTTGAGAAACTTTGAAACTACTTCCTGCCAAGTACCGCTCTCATTCATGACCGCACGAAGAGGCATCTCAGGTCTATGGTCCTCGAGAAAGAACTTGATACTTAATGTCGAATGTGTAGCACTCGTGATACTTTTTGCTACATCCTTTAAGTCGTCTTCCTTCAGGACTGCACAAATGTTCCTTCTGAATTTTCCAACATTGCCTGCTTAATCAAAAAACAAAGATTCCATTGCAACTTTTGTTTTTTTCTTGAATACTGTCATAGGCAAGACGGCAAACTTTCCGGACTTATCCATTTCGAATAGTTTCTAATAGTTTTTAACACTTATGTTTTCATTTCTGCCCCAGTCTCAGGTTTATTCAACATGGTCCCTTTATAATTTTCACATATTCGTAAGATATTTTTTTCTGGAAAAGGATAATTTAATTATAATTCACCGCTGTCGTCGTTCCCCAGACCAGAATGCCATAACTAATTTCGGTATAGAATAAGGAATAATATAATGTGTGTTTTAACCAGATAGGTATCAAATTTTGAATTCCATAAATGCATCCTGTTACCCGGGATAAATCAGCCTTTAGTTTGTTTACATGACAATTCCATGATAGTTCTCAGCAAACCATACGTTTATAAAGTTTTGTTCTGCCACCTGCTAATATGATACGCCCTCGTATATCACGTTAATGAAACTGTAGTCTTGAATATTTATTAGATTAAAATATGCTTAGCTTTCTTTGTATTTAGAAGTAGACGATGTATTTGCAACAATTTTGATAATTTGGAATGATATTCATTAGCCAAATTTTCGACGCGCTTTTTCGTCGCACCAGCAAACATATATTTGTGCCGTCTGCGTACATTATTAGTTCACAAGAACCTGGTATTGCTCTAATGCCATTAGCGTACACGATGAATAATAGAGGGCCTAAAATCTGGCCTTGAGGAACGCGATGTCGTATTTTCACTTTATTAGATGAATGGTCATTTATTATACATATTGAGGACGATCTGAAATATACGTTTTTAATAGTCTTAGCGCAACTCTTTGTACACCGTAGATTTCAAGTGTTTCCAAACATTTATCAAGAGTGATTAATTTGTTTTCAATATTTTCACCAATTCTATCCTTTTTCTCAGTTAGTGTTTGTCCCGCAGACTTATTCTTCTCAAAAACCGTATTGAGCCTGCGTTTTTATTTGGTGCTCCTGAAAAAAAAAAACTCGTTAGACTGTCATTGATAATGCGCTCAAAACTTTGAGAATACTGGAAGAACCGAAATCGGCCTATGAATATTAATATTTTCCTCTCCTCCTCCCTTATACACAGGGGTTACTTAGGCTATTTTTAATTCTTCGGGAAAATTACCAGACTCAAGCATCGTATGTATTATATCGGACAAAATGGGACTTTTAATGTCCGCAGTCTGATTACAGGTTAAGATTTGATTCTATCATCTCCAGCAGCAACATAATTTTGTTCAGTATTTATATTATCTATTAAGATTTCCTTCAAGTTACATCGTGTTGACCTTCTATTGGGTAAATCATTTACGGTGTCCCATACCTTTCTGTTATCATTCTGAGCATGCAGAAACTTATTTTAATAATAATCACACTTCGCGCTCTTCAGACCGGAATTCAGTGTTTGTTTCTAAGCCTTTTGAATTCAGTTAAACAACAACGATCCTGACTTATGATGAAATATGATACTTACGGCTTTTTTTCTTTTATTCTTTTATACAGGTCACCAGATACCCACGGTTTTCTTTATTTCTTCCTTCTTTTTAGCTCTCTCAAGGGAAACGCAGCATCATAATTCTGTCTAAGTTTCGTCCCAAAGATTTTATAGGCACGGGCCGTCTCACGTTCTTCGCCTCACGTTCTTCACACTCTGCTTCGCGTCGGCCGCGCTGGTTTCACGCGCCGACCCGGAGGAAAAATCCATCAATGTAACCCTGTTTGGCAGTCAATGTTTTTTGAACCGCTGACTGTGCCTGACTGTACGTCAATCATGTCTGATTGGCCAACAAGTTACTCTGACCGACAGTCAAACTCCAGTCAGACCCCGCTTGTCGGCTTTCTGATGGTTTCCTGGTGGCAGTCGGCCGCCGCGAAATGCCATCAGGATGTCTTGGTGGCGATTCTGACTGTACATCGATTGTCTCTGACTGCACGTCAGAAAGCTTTGACGTGCAGACAGACGTACGGTCAAAGGGCGTAAAGTTCGTTCGGATACCACTATTTCGTCAAATCTATGAATACGAAAAGTAATCTATGCACGAGAAAACGATTTCGGGACGTGAGCCCATAAAACCGCTGACGTTAGAGATATGACACGCAACCGGCCGACAACCTTGATCAGAAGCCCGCCGAAGCGCCGAACACGACACTCCGCTTCGCCCATAGAGGCTTCGCCGAGCTTTCATGAACGATCGCTCTCGACTCGTTTTGCTTGCCCGCTTGCTCCAACTTGTCGATCCTGCCCGGGCTCTACAATGTCTTATGTTTTAGTAGAATTTCTACTCGACAGGGACTTTAGCGGTGTAGTTGAAGACGACAAGGTGTACCAGGTCTACTGGGCCGGTGGCGCGCGAACAAAAGGATCGTTCTACGACGCCAAAGTACTCTACACGGCAGGTGAGCAGAGCTGAAGTACGGCGAGTGATATACGAGTGCTTTGCATAAAATGCTGACGGCTTAACTGCATTTGCAGTCGAAGCATCTCGTATAAAACGAATAGTCAAATCGAGTTTCCAAAGCGGTGGCATAGCATAGGGGTTAGGGTCCCTATTGAAAATTCCATCAAGCTACGTAATTTGGGACACTGACTACCAGTCAGCAGCGTTGGTGGAACGTGATGGACCATCAGACGTCATCTGATGGTCCATCAGATGACGTCTGACTGCCACTGCCAAGGGAATTTCATCAACAAGGGCAGCATTTATATAAGAGTAAAGCTATACGCACTCATAAATATCGCCAAATGCCTCGATAAAACAAAATGCTCGAGAAAAAAAAAAAAAAAAAAGCAGCACCATTGCGCCTCGAACCCGCGACCACATACGTACAAATCGGACACCTTAACCGCTATGCTACGCCACCTTTTTTTTTTTTCTTTTCCTAAAAAACACATTTATTTACATATTATTTACAGATGATTTCCACTCGCAGGTGGTTTGCACAACAGTTGAACAGATAGACTTACAAAGCAGAACGAACTTGACCGTCACTGGCCCGAGCAAAAACAGAGGAAAGATACGTTATATGGGCATGGGCATGACGTATTTACAACACAACAGGGCGCCCCTGCGCAGCGCGCCCCTCACTCAGCTTCCCCGCACTGGTTCTCGCGAGGTAGCCGCCAAACCCCACCACGCTGAGGCCGGTGCCTACGGCGGATACCCCCGGCCTCCAGCTGTCTTTCCACGCACCGCCACTCGTCGGTCGCTGTGCTTGTCCCCCTGTCAATCAGTGATATCACCCAGTCCAGCTTGGCCACGAAGTAGTCCCAGGTTGGGCGTGCGTCTATGTGGCATTGCACCATCGCAGTGCGCGATTGCCAGATGGCGTGCAGTCCTAGTAGCACCAACACATAGGTCACCTCCGCCGTCTCCCTGCCGCCTAGAGCCAGATACTTGAGGTTAACCCACTCTACGTCGAAAGCCGTTCTTAGGTTGAAAATCGTCCTCATCTCGTCCCAGAACAGGTAGGCGTTCGAGCACTCGACGAGGACGTGTGGGATGGTCTCGGTGGCACCGCAGAGGTCGCAGTTGAGCGACCAGGGCACAAAAATCCCCCTCCGGTGCAGCCATGTTTTGACTGGAAGCACCTCCAGATGCATGCGCACAAAAAAGTCCTTGCTGGCCGCAGAGACAGGGAGACGGCGCACGAGCTTGAAAAGTCCTGCTGTGCCGTCGGGTACTGGCGGCGGCCTATACAAGGGTGATGGAAGGGTCCCGTTAGAGAAACTCGATTTGACTATTCGTTTTATACGAAAAGCTTTGGCTGCAAATGCAGTTAAGCCGTCAGCATGTTATGCAAAGCACTCGTACATCACTCGCCGTACTTCAGTTCTACTCACCTGCCATGAAGAGTACCTTCGCGTCGTAGAACGATCCTTTTGTTCGCGCATCACCGGCCCAGTAGACCTGGTATACCCTGTCGTCGTCAACTACACGGCTAAAGCCCCTTACATCGTCGGAACTCACAACAGGCTGGGTCTTGTCGAGTAGAAATTCTACTAAAACATAAGGCATTGAAGAGCCCGGGCAGGATCGACAGGTTGGAGCGAGCGGGCAAACAAAACGAGTCGAGAGCGATCGTTCATGAAAGCTCGGCAAAGCCTCTATGGGCGAAGCGAAGTGCGAAGTGTCGTGTTCGGCGCTTCGGCGGGCTTCTGATCAAGGTTGTCGGTCGGTTGCGTGTCATATCTCTAACGTCAGCGGTTTTATGGGCTCACGTCCCAAAATCGTTTTCTCGTGCACAGATTACTTTTCGTATTCATAGATTTGACGAAATTGTGGTATCCGAACGAACTTTACGTCCTTTGACCGTACGTCTGTCTGCACGTCAAAGCTTTCTGGCGTACAGTTAGAGACAATCGATGTACAGTCAGAATCACCACCAGGACATCCTGATGGCATTTCGCGGCGGCCGACTGCCACCAGGAAACCATCAGAAAGCCGACAAGCGGGGTCTGACTGGAGTTTGACTGTCGGTCAGAGTAACTTGTTGGCCAATCAGACATGCTTGACGTACAGTCAGGCACAGTCAGCGGTCCACTAGAAAACATTGACTGCCAAACAGGGTTACATTGATGGATTTTTCCTTCGGGGTCTCCGATTTGTACGCAAGTGGTGGCGGGTTCGATGCGCGGTGGTCCTGCCTTTTTTTTCGAACATTTTGTTTTATCGAGGCATTTGGCGATATTTATGAGTGCGTATAGCTTTACTTTTATATACATGCTGCCCTTGTTGATGAAATTCCCTTGGCAGTCGCAGTCAGACGTCATCTGATGGACCATCAGATGACGTCTGATGGTCCATCACGTTCCACCAAGGCTGCTGACTAGCAGTCAGTGTCTCAAATTACGTACCTTGATGGAATTTTCAATAGGGGAGTTTTCGACGGTCGTGTCCTCGGCCGGGTCTGCACCCTTACGAGACTGTTGAGTGCATCCGGACACCGCCGCTCAATCCCCGCTGTCCTTCGGAGGTGACCAAGTCCACTACGCACAATCTCAGCACATCTCCAAAACCGTGAGCAGCTGGCCGTTGGGTCCCCCTTCACCCTCAGCGGTCGCTAGTTTTTAGCTGCCGGAGTTTGTGCTCTGTGCTAGTCGGTCGTTGCTTGGTACCTTGAACGTTTTTTTTTTAAGTCTCACTGCGTTGAACCGCGCAAAACCGACACTGATTCCACTGCCTTAAGTTTTTTTTTTTTTTTTTTTTTCTCTTCAAGGCAGTTTTGCCGGCTCTCAATCTGAATTTTGCGCGCGGACTGAGAGTGCCCGCGATTGTGCTTAGTTGCGCCGGCGGTCAACAGAGAGCGGTACGTTCCACCCGTTCTCGTGGATTTCACCACCTCTGTCTGACCAGCAGCGGGGGAAACTTTTTTCCCTTTTCTTTGTGGTTCTTTGTGGTTTGTGGTTAACCACCACACGGCTTAGGTGGTTAACCACAAACCTTTTTTTTTATTTTTTTGTTTTGCAACTAAGGCTACACTATGCCTTGTGAACGGTGGTTCACATCTCAGGGGGGTTGAAGGCAACAGTTTTTTTTTCCACGTGTACAAGCTTGCCTCGTTGACCGCAAGGTGGGCGGCGGGGCCTCGGCTTGAGTTTTCTTTAGTGTAGTGCGAACTCAATGGAACACGTACCAAGGAGCTCTTTTACAGCCCCGTGAACACGTCTTCACTGCAAAAGAGATGCTGGGGCTTCCACTTTGTGGTTATGCACCATAAGTGGTGCAGCATCTCCATTAACCTCTATTGGTTGGAAGTCTGGTCATTTAGGTAGAAACAACTTGTTTTCCGCGGCCTGTCCAGGGGGGCTAAGCTCGCCTCCGGCGGGAATCTCTCCGATGCAGCGTCGCGAGGGAGAGGAGGAGCTTCTTTTGACTCCGCCCCGGCGAGTTTCCCACTCCTCCTCTTACATTTCCGACACCCCCCCCCCCCCCCCCCCGACGTCGGCGAGTTCCCCAGCGTAGCTCCGATTTGCCCCTACGCTCCGCAGTGAAGGGTTTAATTTGATTTAAATCGGAAATGACAAATAAGAATCGGAAAAAGCATGGATGCTAATTATCAAAGCCTTTAGGTAATAATAAATTGTGTTCCTGGTTGCGAATTGCCGTAAAAACCCATGTGTTTATAGGAATCACTGCGAGCATGCTGTTCGTCTGCTATGAGCGAACGCGGGCGAAAAGAACACCATTGACGACGGCCAAGAAAGCGCGATGCAAGCTAAAAGGCTGCAGCCTCGAGCTTCTGCTGCTCAACAAGAGCACTTGTATTCATTCATGCGCGACCACCCGCAAATTACACGCGCCTCCAGTGATTTTACAGGAGGGGTAACGCGCGAAAGCAAAGAAAAGCTGTGGAGACAGCTCACGGCTGAACTGAACGCCCTCGGACCAGCCATCAAGCCGCCCGCCCGGTGGCGACATTACTGGACGGACAAGGTGTCCTGGGCCAAAAAAAAGGCCGTAGATTTCCGCCAGAGCAGTGGGTGAGTAGTAGTGACCCTTGATCCTTGATGTGTAACCTGTATGTGCCCGTCATTGTTCGGGAACGCTGGCCTTACGGAGTCACATTGATATCTCGAGGGAGCCCTGTGATCTCCTAATTCCCGTCAGTGCAATCTTTGTATACCTGCGAATCAGAAAGAACTCATTTTTCGACGTTCCTGCCCAGCGGTACAGGCGGCGGCTCGGTGCCCGGCGAGGCCGGCGTCGTTCTGGACGTCGTTGGTCACGACGCATCTAACGATTGCGGCTCCGTGAAGCTGCCTGGTCGGCCAGAGGTAAGAACGTAAGCTTCTCTAAAGCTGAAATGATTGTACATAAACAAAAAAAATTGGGACGCGCTAAGTAGACTATTTGTGCATAGGACCTATACAGGTGTATTATATATGGACACCGAGAAATTGAGGCTGGTCGCTTAGCACATTCTACGGATTTTGGGCCAAGTGTCGAGCACACCACATAAGTGTGCTATCTGGCGAGGATACCTACACGAATAAGAGGCTGCATCGAAACATAAGGGGTAAACTTCCATTTAACATGCCAATTTTTCCAATGTGGTTATTTTTTTGCTTCATGGTTTTGAAATCAGCAGGGAGCATGCACACTGATCTGCTTGGGATCAGAATGTGACAAGTCTAAAGAACATAAGAGGAATGGAGTGTCTAGAGTTCAGTCCAGTCTGAACAGCAGCAGACGCAGGAGAGTTCTGTCCAGGTGGAACGGTAGCAGGCCCAGCAGGGTTCCGCCCAGAGGGCCTAGTGGATAGCATTTTGTCTTTTCGTCTTCAAGATTGAAAAACAATAAGAAGCTCTCAGTCAATTTTTTCGGACGCCAAGGATATTTTTTGTGAATATTTGCAACCTGGAGCCACAACACAAGCTTCTTTTTATTCAAACCTAATTACAAAACTATATGCTGCAATCTAGGAGAAACGTTGAGGGAAGTGGAGACAGGAACTGCTCCTTCATTATAAGAATACACCCAGCCTCAGGTCTTGCATTAGAATGGTTGTCATTCCTAAATAAAACTTTGAAAATGATCCACCACATTCACTGTGCCTGGCTTTCAATAAATACAAACTTAAAAAAACATGATTGCTGGGACAATCGCAATTAACTTAAAGACTAAATTAAACTTGACACTGGAACATTGCCAGTTGTTACTCCGAAAATGGATTAGGGGCACCAGCATATAGCGACCAACCCCCGTGTAGCTGGACGGAGCTTGTCGCGTGTTTCTCTTTAGTTTGGACGGAATTTGAGCGGCGGCTAGAGTTCTCTCTGCATGGACCTCCAGTGGTGAATGTGATTCTGTCTGGACGGAAGTCTACAAGGTTTGTTAACTTTCCGTCTCGACAGGACCCTAGTGATGACAATTGTTCTGTCTAGAGGGAACCCTAGCCACAGCCTAAAAGAAAAGCAAAACACAGTTTTCTGAATGTTGTTTCATAGTGCAGTGTCGACACCTGTAAATATTGCTGAAGCATACAGCAATAAGTTTCCCCATTTTCCATTTCACCAAAAAGTATTGTTTTGCCTCCGTCTCTAAATCCCTCTTGCCATTAGACGACGGAGATATTTACCTTCAAAACCCTGCACCACTTTCAGGGTGCACCACTACCACATTCACCCGAGTCGCCACCAAGAGTTTCGGTTGGGGAGATTCCAGGGACAAGTGGTGCATCCACTAAGTTGCTCAATATAGTAAGCAATGCTGTCTGTGTTTCAGTTGATATGTGTCCTTTATAATATGAACAAATATAAGCAGGACACCAAGCTGCACCACCAGCTTCCGGGCTTTTGTCACCTGGAAATGAGGGCACGACCGACACATCCGGTAAGTTTCTTACTATAGCAAGCATTGCTATCAGTGTTTCGAATGATATATGTCCTGCCTGTGAGAACAAATTTAAGAATGATCCTAAATTAAGACAAATGCATGGCTTGTTACATTACATTCAGACTCGAGGTCTGACAATGCACGCGTCCATAAGATAACTGCATGGAAGAGCAATATGTGGGCCACATTAAGAGTGCTGCCTGAAAATACTGAGGAAATGTGCAATCGAAGTGTGAGATTTCTGAAAAATTAGTGTCTAAGCACATGTTCAGTTAAAAAGAAAAAAAAAATTGCACAAAATATACATAGCATATGGCAGGCCTTAACGTTCAGAATTGTTGCACCCGCGTCAGCCTTGACTGCCGTGCACGGGTGTGCTTGGAGAAGCAGCCGACACGACGGGTCAGTTCAATCAGTTGGGTGGCCAAGTTACCTTCTGAATAATTTCCACACATTTTAAAAGTAGCACCCTTACATGTACTGTGAAACATGCACATTCTGGGCATATTATGGTAGTTATCAGGTGTTTCTAATACTTTTTGAGATAGCACATGGAGCTTGGCAAAGAGTCCTTGCTTGCTGCTTACTGGCTGTGTCTCGTTCACCTCATACTTTGTTTACAATTGCTTTCGCCCTTAGTTCCCAGCCAGCCAACCACCCTTGCACAGTGTCCTGTACGGGCACCACGGCGTCGAAAACGCAAGGGGGGCCATGATGCTGCCGAGGAATATGTTGAAGACCAACGACGCCTGGTGGACCCCGCAGAGGCGAGGGCTGCTGCTTCGGAACGGGTATGGGACCTATTTCCTCAAGCGGCATTTGCCTCGGTGGCTGATGTCATCTGACATGTCTTGGTGCATGTGCCAATATTTGTTAGTGCATGCCTTTGCTGTCTCCTATCCTTTCAGCAGCACGGTTATGGTACAGAATTGATGGTCTAATGATGAGAAAAATTACAGCTGTTACAATTTGGTGTTCCTGGTACAGGCGTGACCAGGGAAGATTACGGATTGACTAGAGAAAGATAGATGCTATATATACGGCAATACCCGGCCCAAAATTTCCTTTCGACAATCACACAGAGGGGAGGGGGGGGGGGGGGGGAGGTACTTAGAGCTATCTCGGAATCATCATAATCAGTGTTTTCGTTGTTTATGTCCCGACAGTAAATTCCAGAAAGCCAAATCATTCGGAAGAATGGTAATAAGCAAAGCAAGTATGAAACGTTCAAATTATGGGGTGCTTCCAATTTATAGATTTATCAGGTCATCTGATTAGACTGATGGCTCCGATTGCTGCAAGTTGCATGATACACTGGTATTAAAATAACATACATTCTGATATTCTTTAAATTGCGCATGTCGTTGAACAACATATCAACAAAATGATGTTCGGGCAATTGGAAACAGCAACAGGCCTTACTTGTCTTGGGGACATGTCCAAAATATGTGGAGTACCGAGTGTTGAAACAGGTTGATGGTGACAAACAGGCAACTTTTTGTGAACCGAGTTATCTTCTGCACCTCTTATCAATCCAGCACGTGGAATCGCTGCTAACCGAAATGAGGCGACAATGCAGCGCAACGGAACGTCAGGCCGCTGCCATGGAACGGCAGGCTGCAGCGATGGAGCGGCAGGCTGCGGCAATGGAGCGGCAAGCCGCAGCCATGGAACAGCAGGCTGCGGCCATGCAGGTGCCCAGAGCACTCCTGCTGCTTGTGGCCATGTTGGCCACCACATTCCAGCGCGTCGTGCTTGTGCCGAGCAGGCCCCCAACACCGCCGCAGTTGAACTAAGTCACTCCTACCCGTTTTTTTTTTTTTTTTTATGAAATGCTACAGAGTTTGTAGTCCTGCATAATTATTTTTAGGACAATGTATACAGTCGCCAATTGATTTTTCGGACTTCGCAGTGATTGAAAAACCGTCTGAATAAGATAGTAGTCTGAAAATTCAGCAGATTAAAAAACTGCCTTTATTACGTCTAAGCCGGCTTAAAAAAGCCATAAATAGTAGCTTACTTCGGGTTATGTCAACGCGCCTTGTTTTAGGTTACGCCCGTTTGCGTTCAGCAACTTTTTACTAACTTGAAAATTGCTGCCTTCTTTTCTAGCGTTATGGTCGAGTACTTTCTGCGCTTCTTACCAAAACATCATAGCAGCGAAGAACAGATGGGCAATGACGTCCAAGCTAGCGTTTTCCAAAAACACGATCCACCGAAACGAGGTCGAGATGAGGCGCAAGTCCACGACTGCAATGGCGAATCACCAAAGAAAAATGGTAACAACAATGATGATGATAATGAAAAGCAGCTAGAATAAAAGAAAAAAAACCATACAGCATCACGTAGCAGTAAACTTAGCAGTACTCAATGAGGCCTGCCAAACCAAGAATTAAAAATAGCCGCATGGCGGTGGTGCTTCATGGTGACCGCTCGCGACGATTTTTTTCCAAAAAATCAAACGTTCGGACTTCAAGCTGTCCGATACATCAGTTGTGAATATGCACCCTTTCTATCGGGTAGGTCACGGTTCCTCCTCTAGGCCAGAAATATCGAACAAGTGTGAGTTATCTGCATCCGAAAAATTGGTGGGCGACTGTATTCCTAATAGTATTCTATGAATCATTGTCAACAAAGATGTTTTACAAGATGTGGTCATTTTATTTCTTTTCTAGCATGTTTCACAAACATTTACGTGGAGAAATCTGGAACATTCTGTGAAATGAACTACTGCCGCTCTTGATTATGTAGGTGGCCGTATGACCTTTTGTAACAAAAGCTGGCGTCCCAACCTACGAGGGACATGAAACATGTAAACAAATTAACCCTCATCTCCATCAATAACAACAAATCATGTAACCTTTTCCCTCGTAACGACAAAAGTTGCGAGGCTGAGCTAATATCCCCTTACCCCGTCCTTGAAAAGCATTGCGACTAGGAGATACCGAAAGCTTCTGTCTTGAAGAGCTCGTGAAACCAGCTGTGCAAGCTCTGGACTGCAAGGCCCCTGTTCTTGCAACCATCAAACATTCTTCCCCATAAAGATTAGAACTGAGAGCAAGTTCTGTTTGCCTTAAGCTATGCATCAGTGTGACCTATTCATTCACAGGCAGGGACCGACAACTATATGCATGTTGTGAAAAAGTTTTTTCACAAGCGCTTTTTCTGAAGTTTTAGATACCTCGCAACCTCTGCAAGCACCGAGGAATCTGTACACCAAGCGAAATCTTGAACAATGCGTGTTGGCTGACGAAAACAGGGCGTATAACAAACTACATTTGTCAGTTGAGTTTAACAAGAGCCCATGAGCCTCCTCGGAAGCAACTGTTGAGATAAGAGTTATAAACTGCCCGGCAATGTGCTCCATCAATGGTTCAACACATGCGTGGGTAAAGGTGTTGATACCAGCTCCTTTCCCCTCTAGCAAACACTTTGCTAGCCGGGCATCACTGCATAAGGTACCTTCATCCGTACACTTGCAGAAATGCCGCAACAAAAGTCTAATGCAAAAACACATCCTGCTGAGCCACCCGTACGTGTGAAACTTGCAAAAAAGAACATCAAACACGACATCAGGGTCACTACTTGCCCTCACGGAACACCCGTACATGTGAAACTTGCAAAAATGTACATCAAACATGACGTCAGAGTCACTACTTATTTTCCTGAGGCACCCGTACGTGCGAAACTTGCAAAAAAGAACATCAAACACGACATCAGGGTCACTACTTGCCCTCACGGAACACCCGTACATGTGAAACTTGCAAAAATGTACATCAAACATGACGTCAGAGTCACTACTTGCTCTCCTGAGGCACCCGTATGCGTGAAACTCGCAAAAAAGAACATCAAACATGACATCACTCACTACTTCTTCACACGTGACACCCGTACACGTGAAACTTGTCAAAAGAACACCAAACAAAAAGCTCAAAACACTGCATAGGATCCACATACCTGTGAATCTTGCGAAAAGGACAGTGGAAACACTCTACACAAACACGAAGTCCAAGCAAGCTCCGGCAGTAAACACACCTCACCCACAGGCAAACACACACACACACGAAGTCCAAGTAGGATCCGGCACAACGCAGACCTCACAATACAGGCACACACACGGAGTCCGAGAAGGCTCCGGCACAACGCAGACCTCACGGTACAGGCACACACATGGAGTCCGAGAAGGCTCTGGCACAACACAGACTTCACTGTACAAGCACACACACGGAGTCCGAGCAAGCTCCGGCAGTAAACACACCTCACTGTACAGGTACACACACGGAGTTCGAGAAGGCTCCGGCACAACACGGACCTCACTGTACAAGCACACACGGAGTCCGAAGAGGCTCCGGCACAACATGGACCTCACTGTACAAGCACACACACGGAGTCCGAAAAGGCTCCGGCACAACACAGACCTCACTGTACAGGCACACACACGGAGTCCTAGAAGGCTCCGACACAACACAGACCTCACTGTACAGGCACACACACGGAGTCCGAGAAGGCTCCGGCACAACACAGATCTTACTGTACAGGCACACACACGGAGTCCTAGAAGGCTCCGGCACAACACAGACCTCACTGTACAGGCACACACACGGAGTCCTAGAAGGCTCCGGCACAACACAGACCTCACTGTACAGGCACACACACGGAGTCCTAGAAGGCTCCGGCACAACACAGACCTCACTGTACAGGCACACACACGGAGTCCGAGAAGGCTCCGGCACAACATGGACCTCACTGTACAAGCACACACACGGAGTCCGAGAAGGCTCCGGCACAACACAGACCTCACTGTACAGGCACACACACGGAGTCCTAGAAGGCTCCGGCACAACACAGACCTCACTGTACAGGCACACACACGGAGTCCGAGAAGGCTCCGGCACAACACAGACCTTACTGTACAGGCACACACACGGGGTCCGACAAGGCTCCGGCAGAACATCTACAGCACTGAGCACGCATTACACTCAGAAAGTATAAGGCCATCACCGGTGGCGACCACGATGGCGGATCCGGTGAAGCCGGCGACGTACACGACGCACATGACTTGTGGTAGCTCCAAGCACAAGCTGGTCCCGCATGGCCTTACCCTCAATGTAGAGGCGCCTCGACTGCAGGATTCTGCGCTCTCGTGCTGCGTCACTGCTCTCGTCTGCCTCGCTGTCATCGTCAAAGCCGCTGCTTGACTCGGATTCCGACGACGATGATCCCGGATCCGATTCCCCTGCGCTGAGGCAGATGTTGTGGAGCACTGCAAAGGCTGCCACGATCGTGCCGGCGATCCTTGGATGGTGGTAAAGAACCCGGTGTTTTTGCACGCATCGAAAACGACTCTTCAGCAGCCCAATACAGCGCTCCACCACCGACCTCATTGAGGCGTGGGCAGCGTTGTAACGCCCGGCAGGTGTGGAGACAGCTCGCCGGCCAGGCACGGGAGTCATGAGCCATGGCCCCAACGGGTACCCACTGTCTCCTGCATGAAAAATAGCAAGTCTAATCTCAGATATGTGAACCACATGCTGCGTTTTAACCAAATTTGATTTATCCCGTCCGACCCTCCATAAGCCGTTTCCACAAGCAGGTGGTGTGCATTCAGCGTTAACCTTGTAGCTTCCGAGTAGTGCTGATAACGAGTACTACTTGTTGAAACCACCGCTATATCTTCTTTGCATGCCAGAGACGCCGCAGACGTGTCAACCAATATCAGGTGTTTGCCGTCTCAACAGGTTTTTACAGATGACACCGACTATGGTGATGATGACACGCCTTGGAAACGAGTTTTTGGAAAATGCTGTGGAAGCTCTGGGAATGAGGACCGTGAGGCTATCTCCAAGAGTATTTCTCATGTCTGTTACCCGCGAGAGTCTCACCTTGATGAGATTGAAATAAAACGCAATGGTACACTTGAAGGAGCTTGTTTGCAGCTGGAGGCTGGACACGGAGCACCTATCAACCACAATCCTCTCTTTCCTTTTCTCGCAGTGCCTAGTGTAATTCAGTGGTTAACTGACAACACTTCTTGATTTCAACAGTTTCGACCCTCATGCACTAAAGATGAACTGTTAAATTCCTCATCTCTGCTCCATAGCCTCGAGCAAGGACATGAAAGTAAGCCTTTGCATGATGCCTTGCTTTAGGCCAGTCATCCAAACACTGGTGTATAGTTCTACAGCAATCTGTTCATGTGAAAGTCAAGAAACGTCTGGGTACTCTGCATTTTGTTTTCATGCGAGCTGACAATGTGCTGCCACTTTAGGTACACTCACCGAGTAGGTACTCCCCGTGCCTGATGAGCCTGCCAGCGATGCACTGCTGCCGCACCCAAGACTGCCTCCACACAAGGGCGTCATGTGAGCAGCCAGGCATCGAAGGGTCGACTGCCAGGATTCGCATGTTGGCGTCGCACACCTGCAACAAATAAGAGTGCGACAGTAAGAGAGAGACGAACAGATGATCGCAGCTTGTGTACACCTGTTACGTTCCTTTCATTTTGAAAAAGACAACTTAGCAGTGATCCCGCGCACTGTGAGAAAGAAATAATCATCTGTCAATAGTATTGTGCAATATGCTTGTACCGGTGCCCTCGGTGAACATCAACAGGTATAAATTATGAATAGAAGCACGTCTCCCAACACTCTTACAATGTCCATAGAGCTGTGCAGCAATTACTACTCGGACCCAGGGGCGTAGCCAGGGGGAGGGCTCATGGGGCTTCAGCCAGCCAGCCAGCGAGCCCAACCAAACCGCCCTCCTCCCCCCCCCCCCCCCAAAAAAAAAAAAAAATTAGCCGACCCTAAATATACACATGCATTGTGACCCCCCCCATCCCCCTCTCCGCACCCCAAGTCGTGGACATCCCAGTCACCTCAACCCCAGCCCCCAGCCCGCCCGCCCCCCCCCCCCCCCCCCCCCAAGCCCCCGATTTATAACGATTTCAGATTACAACAAACGTGACCACATGTTACAAACTCGGTAGGAGCCAAAAATGGAAACTTACCACCATGACGTTTAGCGCGTAGTGGAGCTTGCGACACCAATACAACGCCTTGGTGACGGTTTGGTCGAACCGTGACGGACCCTTGATGGCCACAAACGTCCAGTCGACGCACCCAACGACGCCCAGGAGGGTGCCTCGTCGCAGGAAGGCTTCCTGTGGGGCCGCACGTTCTTCCACGGTCTCGGCGAAAGCGACCCACGCGGGGCCCAGGCGGCGAACGATGGCTACGGCCACGGCACGGACGGCTGAGCTCACCGTGGTCTGGTGGACGGAGAGATTTCGATCGCTCCCCACCAACCCCTGGTAGCTTCCCGTCGCGAGAAACCGCAACGCCACGAGGACTTGCTGCTCAACGGTGACGACGGTCCGTGCACGGCTCCACCGTCTCAAGCCAGGATCGTCACGCAGTTCGTCGCACAGCCACCTTACCACGTCTTTCGAGAGGCGATAGTGTCGTTGAAAATCAACGTCGTCCATGTCAAACGCATTGGCGTGGTTTAAGTACCTACGCCGGCGGCGAAACACGAACAAAAACGCTGCCATTTTGGACGCTTCTCCCCGATCTCGCGCCCAACTCGCCCAAGCTCGCCTACGTCGGAGCCGGCAAGCTTTTCCCATCCGCGGCGGCTTCTGCCACGTCACAATGACGTCACCGCATCGCACCGCGAGTTCCGAATATGCAACTCTCCGACCGCCTCAAAACCCTCCGTTTAACGTCAAGATCTAGGGAGTGTCGGCGCGTGTCGTCATGCACGGCGCCGACCAATCGCGGCGGTCGGCGAGTTTGGCGGAGAACTCGCCTCGATCTCGCCGCGCCGAGCTTAGCCCCCCAGCACGTGCCGCACTACCAGCTTTCCCCCCGGCCTAACAGCTGCCTCCCTCGTTCTCACTCCCTTACGCCGCACGCGGCAAGGGAAATTTCCCCTTTTTTTTATTATCTATCTAATTTTAGAGCGCAGCTCTTAGGGGCCCGTTCCCGGCTTGAGCGGCGTCGCCGTCGGCGTTGGCGTCGCCGTCGCCGTCGGCGTCGGCGTAACCAAGGTCATCCCAAGGTCACGTGACCCCTCCCAAGGTCATCTCAAGGTCACGTGACCCCCTGAAGGTCACGTGACCCCTCGATGTCACGTGACCCCTTCCAAGGTCATCTCAAGGTCACGTGACCCCAAGATGACCCCACGTGACCCTTTGAAGGCCACGTGACCCCCAAGTCACGTGACCCCTCTGAGGTCACGTGACCCCCGAGGTCACGTGGTCGCCTCCCCAAGGTCACGTGACCCCCGAGGTCACGTGACCCCAAGGTCACGTGACCCCTTCCAAGGTCATCTCAAGGTCACGTGACCCCACGTGACCCCCAGGTCACGTGACCCCTCTGAGGTCACGTGACCCCTCTGAGGTCACGTGACCCCCCGAGGTCACGTGACCCCTCCAGGTCACGTGACCCCAAGGTCACGTGGGGGTCACCTTTGGGGTCACGTGGCCTTGAGGTCACCCCCAGGTCACGCCTCCCCGAGGTCACGTGACCCCCTCCCCGAAGTCACGTGACACCCCCCCCCGGAGCATATTAAAGAATGAGGGGAGGAGGAGAAGGGGGAGGGGTCTACCCTCCCCTCAGTACCCTTCACTCCTCCTCCTCAAGAGCTGCGCTCCAATTCGGCGTTACAGGGATTTGTAAACGGCTTTCACTTTTTTTTTTCTCTCACCCCTACATTACCTTAATCATGTTAGGAAATCATCTTACACCCGGCACTAAACCCACGTTTGAGTGGCTATATCCGCCGGATGAGCTCGTGTGTCACTTGTGCGAAAAAAAGACTCACCTCCCGCATCGCTTTCGGAGATCACTACACACTAGTCCATCAATGTCACTTCTTATGGAGGTGCTCCCACTGCCAGGTGAAGACTTACAATAAAAGCACCTCCCTATCGTCACACTACACAAAATGTCGACACACAGAACAAGGCGTGTCATCTTCAGCTCCGGTAGTGGGTAGCAGCCCACTACTGACAGTTGGCAGCACACCACTGCACCCCACGGCACCCACCTCCACACTAGATCACAAGGAAAAAAAAAACCCAGGGGCCACCCAAGACTTGGAGGGGACGACGACGCCGAGTCCACCTGGGAGCGGCATGGAGGCCTTGACTTGCCCATCCGCAGGTGCATCGAGCACGGAAGACATTCGGACCCTAGCAAAAAGAGAACTATCTATGGCAACCAAGGTCAAGTTCGTAAATAAAGAACTCGCTAAGGGTTACGTAAGGGTGTCCTGGAAGAAGATTAAGGACATACGGGCAAAAAAAAATTATACCGGGGACTACGGGAGCAAGAACAGATGCGGCGAAGGCTGCCCAGCCCACAGGAACAGGAGCTCTCCCCCGGTAAGCCTAAAGGGACCCCATCCGAGACACTACCTCATGGGAAAGACCACTCTGGCCGTTAACCGAAAGCCAGGTCTTCTAAGACGGACACGACAACTCCCCCACGAAAACCTGCCACAAATACCACTGGTGCAAGAGCGCCAGTTACACCACGGGAAACCTCAACCGAAGCAGGCAGCAGGCCTTGGACAGCGCAGGACACAAGGGCGCTGGTTCTATGCGAGCTGCAGGCTCCACATTGCATGAACAGCGACGAGGAGCTGGCTGCTTTACTGCCAAACCGCTCAGGGCAAAGTGTTCGCGACCATCGCCAGACATCCACCTATAAAGAGGCGCTGCAGCAAGAGAGACAGGCGCGAGAGGATAAGCAGCGTCCACCAACCCCACCGACACCACCTCCTAAGACCGCTCCCACCGCGGCACGAAGGGAAGACAGCCATCCAGATGCCATAACTACTACCAGACCGAACGAGACCACAAGTATCGAGGCCTCAGAACCACCACCACCTTCTGAATTCAACCTCCACGCGAGATGGACAGTATCGGAGTCGACAGCTCTCGCCAGAGCGGAGCTCGCCTGCGGAAACGAGCCACACATGAACCTGACGCTCGCCAAGACATTTACAACCCGCTCCTGGCAAGGTATTACAGGGCAACGGAATACCAAGAGGTATAAAGATATCTTGGAGTCCCTCAAGGCAGCCACACCCAGTCATCCTCGGGCAGGAAACTCCATCGATATCCCACTCACATTGGAGTCAGCAAGATCTGAAGGAGACTCTGGGGACATCAACCAGCGAGGCCAGCGCGGACGCCTTCACGTGCACCATCAACCCCTGCAACAACCTCTTTCCAGTCCGCCCCCCCCCCCCTCCCCGTTGCTGGATGCCCAGGAGGTGCAGACGTGACTGCAAAGGGTGGGGCTCACGAACGAGGCACTGATTGGGGCCCTCTGCACTCGCCCCGCGGGTATGGCAGAGGTTAACCAAATTTTCCGACACTTCGGGGTTGCAGCACGGCAGCCAAAGGAACAGCACGGTAGGCGGCAAAACCAACATCCGCCAAAAAAACCGGTCACAAAGTCGCCGTCAACAATACGCAGAACACCAGCGACTATACAAACTAGGACCTAAAGTGGCTGGTCGACGAACTACGGATAGGGGGAGGGGATCCTAGCATCACCCTACAAGAACTGCATAGAGTGTATAACCCCCTCATGTCTAGCTTTTCACGACCAGTTGACAGCGCCATCATTCCTGAACTTAACCTAGACCAAATAGACATACCGGCCTTCACCGAGTTCGAGGTACAAAAACTACTCAAGAGTACAGACACCAGCACGGCCCCTGGACCGGACGGGCTAACGCTGCCGGAATTACGGAGGATCCCTCCAGCGGTGTTGGCTATCCTGTTTACTAATTGGCTGGTGTTCGCGTCCATTCCAGAGGACCTTAAAACTGCTCGAACGGTGTTTCTGCCAGACACGCAATGCCACAACGGGGGAGGGGGGGGGGGGGGGGGGGACTTCCGTCCCATTACTATCTCTTCCCTCCTCCTCCGATTGTACACCCGGTCACTACTAAAACGCTTCACAGAGGACCATCAATTCCACGACTTTCAGGGGGGTTTTGGGGATGACCGAAGCGCATCATCAAACATTATCATACTACAAGCGCTCATGAAAAAAAAAAAAAACTGACTGCCGCAGCCTTTTAGCCTTGAGCCTCGACATGAAAAATGCGTTTGACACTGTCAGCCACCACGCAATCATCGAGGTCCTCAAGGGGAGGGGACTGCCACCAGCCTAAATTGAAGTCATTGGGGATCTATACGCCGGCTCATCCACCACCTTCTGGGCCCGGCGGTACAACAGACAATATCAGGGTCCCTGTACGACAGGGAATTAAGCAGGGAGATCCCCTTTCACCTTTCCTTTTTAATTGTGTGCTTGACCCCCTACTAATCGATCTTAACCGGGGCCGGGTGGGTCTGGACGTCGGCAGCCAAACCATTGGAGCCCTCGCCTTCGCCGATGACCTCATCTTAACATCTTCCAGCTTCGAGGGGCTCCGAAGTTTGCTGGCGACTACAGAATCATACCTAGCAGAGGTGGGGCTGTCGCTTAACCCAGCAAAGACAGTCCTGTTTGGCTGGAAGGCGACAGCTGACCGACTTCACTACGACCTACCTCCAATCATCGTCGCTGGCATACCCGTCCCATCCACCCCCATCAATACACCCCTCCGCTACCTCGGCATTGACTTCTTTATTAGCAAATGCCCAATGGTTCATTCCCATCACGCCGAGGATGACATAACAATCATAGAGGCCGCCTCCCGGAAGCCTTTCCAGAAGCTGCGGTGCATCAAAACCCTAATCACACCAAAATACCTGTATGCGCAGCATCATCAATTCTGGGATCGGCAGGGGAGTCGGCCGGCATCGACAAAAAACTCAGGGTGCGCATCAAGACAATACTCCATCTCCCACAATCATTCCCTATAACACACACGTATACCTCGCAGCGAGGGATGGAGGCCTCGGCACAATGAACATCGAGCGGGTCAGCACGGAGGTGCAACTGAAGGCACTCGCTCGCCTGATTCGCCTCGGCAACGCGGCGGTGGACAGCCTCTTCAACACCACCATCGGCACCTTCCACTGTCGCCTGGCCTCCCAGCTTCACGTGCCTCCCGACTTGACCGAGGCGGAAGAACTAACGACAGCATCCCGGACCAATCGGTGGAATGAGCACCGGGCTCAATAAACAAACAAAGATCTTTTTGCTCACCACGGGCAAGCCCTAGGAAACACATGGCTTCAGCCCGATTCTCACCACCTTAAGGATGGAGATCGCATTAAGGCACTACGGGTGCGTACTAACACCTATCATACTAACGCCATGCTTCATCATAACAACGAGGCGGCAAGGCTCTGCAGGAAGTGCCACCTATCCGTGGAAACACCCTTCCACATCTTACAGGAGTGTTCATTCATTAAACTACCCAGGATAGAGAGACACAATTTCATATGCAAGCAGGTGTGTCGTCTGGTCGCCAAGTATCGACCAGCGGCCACCATCCAAACAGAACACGTCTACCAAAGCCCGACCGGTGACCGTCTCAAGCCGGACATCATTGTACTCGAGGGCAACACCGTGACCATAGCTGATGTTGCGGTGTCTTGGGACGACCGCCCCGCATCACTAACACGCATGTGTAACTTCAAGAGCGCCAAGTACGACTGCCTGAGACCAATGTTCCCTGATAAGGTCGTTACGGCAGTCGGCTTGGCGTTCGGGGCCAGAAGCATGCTCTGCAACGAGACTGTTCATGGAGAAGGCCTACTCGGCCTTCCCAGGTGGGATATGGCGTGGCTTTCCTCCCGAGCACTCGTTGGTTCACTCATCTGCCTTAACCGCTTCATGCGGAAATAGTTCCATCCTTCATCCTGACTGACAAGCAATTTAACTCGCCAGTCATTTTAGTGTACCAACGTACGGTTTTACCTTCACCCAGGATGGTATGATGGTTTTTTCAACTGCCAATCCTTTTTAAATGTTTTCCCTTTTCTCTGCATGCTTGGTGTAGTTGCCAGCATGCATTTTTTTTTTTTTTTTTTGTATTTGATGTCTAAGATTTTTTTGTCGACGTTACTTTCAAAGGTAGTTCGGGCCACATTCCAGGAGACCCCTCTTACATGCTGTTGTGGTAGTGTTTTTGAGTCACTTTTTTTTCTATCCAGGCGGGAATACGTTTAATTTTAACGGCTCTTGCCCGGAACAAAGGCAGGATTTGCTGGATTAGTTGCAGCTTGCTGCACTGCCTTATTCAACTATTCAACTGGCAATCCGGTACGTTTTTATCTGCCTGTAAGACACACACAGGGGTCTCCTACTCACCGCCTTCCGCGGAAATTCTTGTAATAGCCAAACTTTTGTAGTGAGTCGTCGTTTCCTGGGCGGTGCCAAAACATTTGTATTTCGATTATTTTCCCCAGTAAAATAAGAGTCAAAGCAAAAGATGAACAGATGGTCACTGAGGTCGTATAATATAGCGCCAGCTGTAATATGACCACTATCTAGGTTTGTGACGCAGACGTCGAGAGATGTACCAGCAGTGTCTGTAGTCACCCTGGTTCGCAGTGTTACCACATTATTACAGGCATACTGATGGATGATGTCACGTAATTCTCTCGCATGACGGTCACCCGAAAGCGTATCTAGGTTCATACTTCGGACAATAATGAGTGACACATATATAACGACCCGAGGATGCATATTGCGTTTCAAGAAATTGCACGAATTAAAACACATTGCCAGAGGATGGTCTTTAAAAGGCAGCAACTACAGTATTAGATGTTCTATTGAAAAAGCTTTCGACATTTTCACGCATTCTTGTAAAATCATTCGTAACTTCAGACTAGGTTATTCTTGAGATAAATGGCTATGCCTAATCCCCTTTTTTCTTCTCTGCCCAGATGTTTGACACATTTCACCTGGCACTTCGCACGTGGCACATGGCACATCAGGTGTGAAGCAGTGAATAAAGGTGAATTTGACCATGCTACATGGTGAAGTCAAAAGTGGCCGGCGTGGGCCGTTCCTCGGCAACATCCTGAAGCTGGGTCGCTTAGGAAGAAGTCGTTTTCCCCAACGCGGTCAAGTACACGGGAGGCAGGGTTGGGCAGAAATACTGAAGAATGCATTTGGAAATACAAATACTAGCTAAAATACTGATACTAAAATATATCTGTAAAAATGTATCGCAATACGTATCGCAAATATGTTTTAAATAGAGGCAAAAAGTCTTTGGAAATACAAATACAGGAATACATCTTAGGGAGGGCAGAAATACAAATACAGAAATACTAATACTGCGATACATTTTTCAAATTTGTTTGAGACGCCAACTGAGATGAAGCTTGAAGTGTGAAGTGGAAGTTTTTGATCCCGGAATTACTCTCCCGTAGGCTTGGCACTTCGCCTTGAAGGTAGTGGTTTCGAACGACGAGGAGTCTTCAGTCGGCTCAAAAAACCATTTCATCAAGGACTGACCGCGGTCCCTTCCCTGACATCCTGTCTGTCTGACGAGGGATGCGAAAAGACTTCGACCTCTAAATAAATTTTATGTCAGCCTAAATCCCATCAAGACGTCACCACGCCCCTGTCCAATAAGGACTCCCCTGTCAACATTGATCACATGACGTCACGGTGGAATGAACTAGTATTCTTTATCTGTGGGTGTGGCCTTGAAGATGAAACTTTACCACGCTGCTGTATGAAAGGACGATACGTACTTTCATTGTAGGTTACCTCGTTGAAGATTGTGCAGGCAGTGTCATTTGAAATTTTCGAGAATAGTGGACCACCTGAAGCATCCTGGAACACATATCTTATCTTCGTTAAGGTTGAAAAAACGATACGGTGGCATCGCTGTTCTGTAGGTCCTTCCTGTCGACCCTCCGCCACCGACGCATGGATTGCAGTCCTCGTGTTTTGCCTAGCGTCATCCAAACAGAGACCTCGTGGATTGCAAGCTGATATTGCCTGGACAGGTTGGAGCTCTCCGAGAAACAGCGCGCTCGAGATGAGTCGGAGGTGTACGAAGTCTGGGTGGCAACAGTGAGGCCACGTTTGGCCTCCTCCCTGGGTTTAGAATCACCAGAGCAGCGGGTCAAGTTCACGTCGGCTGATGACGTACCTTTGAGCCGTGAAATATTACGGGCGCAGCCACAGACGCATTCGAATATGGGTTGAACTTCACAGCGTGAGTCATCCTACCATTTCAAGTAAACCACCGCTAGGCTCGTGCTGCAATGGACTGTGACTCAGCTTTGCCGGCTCGGTGTACTGTGTACGCTAAGGCAAGAGAGACTATTAGCAGCGGGTATTGGATGCCAGCAAACAATTACTCAAGAAATCCCTTCCTAAGGATTTGCGGCAGAAGACGCTGACGCCACTCCTGGCACGCCACCTGGTTCGAGTCCCCGACTACCCAACACTTCTCAGAAGAGAGAAGAGGACGCATAGAAAAATAGTTTTGAGAATCGGAAGGAATCTTGGTCAGCATAGTAACAATGCCCCAGCACCTCCTTAACCCTAAAAAAAAAAAGAAAAAAAAACGGTCGGACTTTTTTTTTTCTGTGGGGGCCGGGAAAGGGGGGGGGGGGGGGTGTATTTCTCAAGAAATGTGACGAAATACATATTTCACCCTGATTGTATCGCGATACAAAGGAACATTCCAAATGTATTTCGATACAGGAATACAGATACTGGTGAAAAAATGTATCGCGATACAAAAATACAGATACGGCATTTATTTGTGAAATACTATCGCGACACATTTGTATCGCGATACTGCCCAACCCTAACGGGAGGGTTCCTCACGCTTGGGAGCCAGTTTGGCCGAGATGCCCTTGCTCGCGTCGCTGGGCGTATTACTGTCTCGAAGGACAAGGTCGCTCACATTGAGGTCTCTCGGACACCGACGCTTGTATACTGTACCTCCTGTGCTTTCTTGGCCGATTCCTGCTGTCTTTTCGTTAAATCCAGTAACAATCATATTAATAATAATACAAAAAAAATTATCTTTATTGGCTCAGGAGAGCCACGGCAGCGCAGAAGAGCAACAGTCCGGCCTCATGGATGGCGATTGATGGCAATTGATGAGATGATATGTATGACGCTGTCGATTATGAGATAATATGTACAAATCAGTGTTAAGGAATAGGTACCCCCATTCCATTCCGATTCCGTTGCGGGGAATTAGAACGTCCAACAATTCCTATCCTTTCAACTCCTTGGAATGAAAACATTGTGCCCTTTCCCACTCTTGGAATGGCTGAACTCCACCATTCCATTCCTTTGATTCCTTAACGTGAGAAAAATGGCAACTGACAACCTAACATAGAAGTTTGAGCTAGTTGTTTTTTCATGAGTGAAAATTAAAGCAGCGCAAGGACACGACAAGAACAAGAAGGTAGACGAACAAGGCGCTGACTTACAACTGAAGTGTCTTCGTGCTAACATCGAGTAAAAATACTGTTCACGCTTTTTGAACATTAGTTTATTTTGCCTGTAAATATGATTTATGTAAAATTGCATGCAAAAACCAGCCTACTGCTAGAGTACACCTATCAATAAAAAAATATTATAAACTGCAAAACAACCACTCACACAAAGTTTTATAATGCAACCAAACTCGAGACTAATATTATAAATTGCAAAACAACCACCCGTAAATATTATATTAATATTGTATTTGTGCTTTAAATGTGACACTGCCCTGTACCGGTGTTTGAACCAGGGTGAAGTCACTGTCAAAGTTCGCTGGTATTTCGATCGACAGCTGCATGGGAACTACTCAAATACGCCTTTTTGTTTTTGTCTTTCTCGGTAAGGCTTTTTAAAAAATAGAGATCAACCTACAATCAAGACCCTCTAGTAGTATTGAGCCTAATTTCCCAGCCTATCGCTGCTCTTAGCACTCCGGTGCAAAACGGTGAACATGGACGCGCGCGATGGTGAAATGCGGTGACAGGCGGCACGGGGGCATGCGGCAGTCCTGATAATAAAGTGATCTCATCAGGAGTACAAGACCCTGGTCCTGTCTCATCAGAGTAACCACCATCCTAGTATTTTGCGATGTTTTCTCGCGAACTTTTGGTTCCTGACATCGCCGACATCGTCTGAAAATTTAGACGATGCCGGCGATCAACCCGCCAGCGCATCCACCGGCCACCGCGGTTCGCGAGCAATCCCTAAACCTTGTTTCACCTTAATTCAAAGCACTGCCGACGCTATGAGCCAATTGGACTAACCAAAGAGTGTCAAGTCGCTACATCATGGCATTCGTCCAAAATCCTATACGTGTTTTTTTTTGTTTTTTTTTATCACCTAAACACGAAGTTTCAAATCTTTTTGGCTAAGGGGACGGATCGGAGATCTGTTGCTGTCTCGAGGGCCGGAAAATAAATGAGTCAAGATAAATCAGGAAGCACTACATTAATAAGCCTAGATAAGCATATACAAAGTTAAAAGTTGGAGTGAAAAAAACAAAAGAATCTAAAGTGGATGAATACATAAACTTTATTTTTCAAAACCAATATCTATACTCGTATTCACCTCAATAACCGTAATGAAACAAAAAAGTACGGCTCCTCGTACAAAGTTAAAAATACAAAGTTAAATACAAAGTTAAAAGTTGGAGTGAAAAAAACAAAAGAATCTAAAGTGGATGAATACATAAACTTTATTTTTCAAAACCAATATCTATACTCGTATTCACGTCAATAACCGTAATGAAACAAAAAAGTCCGGCTCCTCGTGGCGCATTACTAATCTCCCACAATATATACAAAATTAAGATATATGTCGAAGCATTTTAGATTAGATACGTGTCGTCTAACCAAGACGCACACGCGTATCAAACGACAAAAGCATCGCTTCTTCCTCCGACAACCAAATCTTGTAAGAACTGCTTCGAGCGGCGTATGAACATTGCGGAAAATTTGTTTTTGTTTTTATAGGTGGAAACGAGTATAGGTCATTATGACATTACAAGATAATTGGGACCCAGAAATCTTACCACGCATAAATCAAAGTAGGAACTTGGGCATGTTCACAGCTGGCAGAAGGCTAAGGAGAACAAAAGAACTAATTCTGACAAGATTCGGTAGACACGACACAGGACATTAAGCAAACTATGCATGGGAACGAAAGATAAGTTTAACATTCGTAGTTACCCAGATATGAAAGAAATAGTGATGATGGAAGTGACAATGTCAAATGAATAATATTTATTTATTTTATTTATTTGAGAATACTGCCGGCCAACTTTTGAGGGCCAAGGCATGGTGGTGGAAAGATAACCTCAGGGAATGCTAGCGCGCGTACATACAGGCATGGAAATAAAACAAACAGGTCACTTATCCATTGGCAACAAAGAACATGAGCGAACATGCATTAAGATTGTATTTTCTCTGCTTTTTTATCTTTGTTTACGCGGGTGAAATAACCGCGTAAACTGTTTCAAATGGTACAAGCATCTACGCGTTCAGAAAATGCAAGAAACTGGCACGTTGTTGCGCTGTTTTCCGTTGCGCTGCGTTAACAGCGGGTTTGCTGGAAGCGAGCTGGGGGCCGGGCTTTATTGGAAGGACCACGGCCAGCCCCGCGCAGGTCGAAAGACCTCTGCGGACCGGGGTTTGGAGACCCCTGGACTAAAACAATCAAGAGCAGCGAATGTCCCATGATTTGCGCTTTTAGTATATATTGCAGGGCGCGCAGCTGGACAAGTAGGCAGTACGGCCGTGGCTATTCTGCCTCCAGCGCTCGCCCGAGACGGACGCAGGATGACGAGCTCTGTTGGAGCGGCAGCAACGGCCGATACGGGCAGGGGTATATCTGTTTCTGAAGATCCAACTGATTACAACTACAATTCTTTGGCTGCCACTTTGATCTTGTTGGGACACTTTCTTCACCTGCCTGAAGTTCTATGCGATGGCTGTCCCCTGCCTACCGGATACATCGTGACGAATGCAGTTTTCCTGCACTGCGACGTACGCAACCGCCCTACCGAATTCAAGACTTCAAACAGGAGCTGGAGCAACTGGATGTCCTTCAAGAATTGGCGTCGGCAGGCGCCCACCAAATGAATCACGTTTGGGTGCTACGTCTGCACTCACTCGCCGCAAAGCAGCGTTTGGTGGAAGCGAAAGAACTGCAAATCAGAGGGAGGCGTTACCTCGTGCTTGATCCTGCCAACGCGGAAGTCAAGGCTAAACTGCATTGGGTGCCCTACGACGTCCCTAACTGTTAAGTACGTAAAGAACTCGAGCGCTTTGCTAAAGTGTCCGACATCAGCAGGGACCACTTCTGCGAAAAGGGGTTTGAGAACGTCGAAATGAATACGCAGAGTGTGCGAATGACGCTCAAGGAAGGAGTCACTGTGGACGGCTTCCCGCGTGAGATTACCCCGCAGGGGGCACCTGTGAAAGCAGGTGTTTGGTGAGTGGCGTCACCACGGACCCCGAGCCATGCGGGTTCGCCCGCCCACGTCTGGCTGTGCGTGGCTTTCCCGTGTCCGAGGAAAAGAGCAACCTGGTGGTTGAGTCGAGCCCGGGGTAAGTTCCCCCTTCGGGGCCCCCCGGGTGAGGCAATATACCACTTCGGCCCTCGCTTCTCGTAGACGGGAATCCTGGTAAGGCCCGGCCAGGATGATTCAGTCTAGTCGCCTTTTCTTCTACTACATCCTCTAATCTTTCACCCTTACCTTTCCTGTTTCTTTTACTTCTCCCTCACTTCTCTTGCTCCTTTTTCACCCCTCTTTGGCGGCAAGGGCTAACCTTGGGTGGCAATAGACCTCTGTCTTGACCCACACTTGGGTATAGTTTCCCGGCAGCACTGTTAGCGTAACGTCTCCAGCCAAGCCCTTCTTATTATGGTGCGTTACCTAACCCCTTGTTGGGCTCGGTGGTGGGCGGCGCACCGCGGATTCCGAACACTCTTTGCCTCCTATGGCGCCCCTCTCTTCCAAACCCCGTTTGGGGCAAGCCATTAAAAGGCGCTGCCCTGAACACAAGACTATTGAAAAAGAACCTGAGGTAGAAAACTTCACGAAGTTTTTCTTTGTTCATTCCCTCGATGAACAGAAACCTGTGTCAAAGCTATCACCATTTGTCGTAGCCAAAGTACTTGAACACCTTGTAGGGTTTTCCTACAAGGCTAAAAAACTCCACTCAGGAGACCTCCTCGTTGAGATAAATAACAAAAAGCAAAGTGAAGCGCTGCTCAAGCTGAACACCATACTTGATGTGAAAATGTCGGTGAGCCCTCATCGCACACTTAACACCATCCGTGGAGTCCTCTCTGAGAACGACTTCTTGCACACTAGTGAGGAAGAACTCCTCGAGGGACTCCAAGGTGCCGGCGTTGTTCCCGTAAAACGGATTATGTTCAGGAAAGATGGTGAAGAAATCTCTTCAAAACACGTCATCCTTACGTTTGAGAGGTGTACACTACCACAAACAATCAAGGCTGGATACCTCAACTGCCACATCTGCCCTTATGTCCCCAACCCCCCGCGGTGTTTCCGTTGCCAGCGTTTTGGTCACGGAACACGCAACTGTCGAGGGAAGGAGACTTGTGCAAAGTGTGGCAGTCAGGATCACATCTCTGACAATTGCGAGAATGTGGCCCACTGCACTAATTGCGGTGGACCACGCCCTACTTACTATCGTGGCTGTCCCATATGGAAGCAAGAAAAAGAAATCATTGCCATTAAAGCCAAAGAAAACCTCAGCTATAGCGAAGCAAAGAAAAGGTATTCTTTTATGTCGAAGGGATCATACGCCGACGTGGCACGCAGGGGTCTTGCGCCACGCTCGGAGTAGGGCTACCCAGGTCTCAACTGAGGTTCTGGAGGCAGCCCTCAAGGCCCCAAACCTCCAGATAGGGCAGCAGTGGCCCCCTCCTCTTGGAGAGAGTGCACAGGCTGCTTCGCTCGTTCTAGACAGGCCGGCAACTGCCGTACCTGTCTGCACGTCGCGGTCCTCTTCTGGGGAGAAAGGGCGAAACTCCCGCCCAACCTCCTTAGAGAGGGCCTCCTCTTCCAAAGGGCGGCACAACCCTCGTGCCGCTCCCCCGTTACCCGAGGGGCTGGAGGGGGCAGAGTTGAAAGACACTCTGCCCAGAACCTCCGCTGCGTTTTCGGTTGGTCGTGGCCGGGGCATGCCGCCCCGTGCAACGAACCAGCCAAAACCTTTAGGTAAAGGCTCGTCTCCAGAAGTAGAGGCGATGGATGATGCCTCTGAGTCTCCCACTCTTGCATCCGACCAAGATGATATGGAGTGGCAGACCCCTAGGCTTAAAGCGAAAAAGCCAGTGGTTCCTCCCAAATGATCATTCTTTTAATATTTTCAATTTTCCCATTGCCTCTCTGGTTTTAATTTTACACTTCACATTTTTAGATAAATAAATAATTTACATCTTATGCAGTGTAACTGTCGCGGTCTTTTATCTAATATTGATGATATTAATTATTTTATGGATGATCTCCGGCCTATTGCCCTCGCTTTACAAGAAACTCATCTCCAAGCTCGTCATACACAGATTTTAAAGCGTCATCAAGTTTTTCGTAAAGATCGTTTTAATTCCACCTCCGGGGGCGTGGCAGTGATTGTGCAGAGTGGGGTTGCCTGTTCCGAGGTCCCACTCTGCACCCCACTGAAAGCCGTAGCGGTACGTCTTCTTTTAGACCGCCTTATAACGGTTGTTTCTATTTATTGCCTCCGAATGTTCCCCTGCATCTCTCTGAGCTCCAGGGACTCGTGGGACAACTCCTTCAACCCTTTTTAATTTTAGGTGATTTTAATGCCCATCATCCTATGTGGGGCAGTACTCGTCTCGATTCTCGAGGCAGAGTAATTGAGCGGTTTTTACTATCATCTCAAATATGTCTTTCTAATAGGAGGGAGCCTACATTCTTTAGCTCAGCTCACAATTCATTTACATCTATTGATTTATCTATTGCATCACCTTCATTACTGCCTTGTTTTTCTTGGCAGATTCTTATTAACCCTTTTGGGAGTGACCACTTTCCTATTACTGTAGAGAGCGACATTTGTCTTCCTACTCTGTTAAAACGAATGCCTCGGTGGAAGTTAGACAAAGCCGATTGGTCTCTTTTTAAGTTAAGCTCCACGCTGGATGCATCCTTGTTTTCCTCCATGACTGCGGATGAAGCCACATTGTATGTGACAGAGCAGATAACAAACGCCGCTCAGCAGTCAATTCCCCAAACTATCGGTAATCTGCCTCGTCGTAAGTGCAAACCTTGGTGGAATAAGGAGTGTGCCATTACGCGCTCGGAGCAAAATGAGGCATGGGGCAAGTTCAGGCGGTATCCCACCTCAAGAAACCTGGTTGAGTTTAAAAAACGAAAAGCTAAAGCCCGGTGGACCCGTAAGCGATCGAAACGGAAAACCTGGATTAAATATGTGTCGTCTCGGAGCAGCTTTGTAACTGATAAGGAGGTTTGGGATAGATTCAAGAGACTCAAAGGGGACTACAGGGGGTTCACGATTCCCGTTTTCAACCCTCCATGTGCATCACTGAAAGATACGGCCAACGTTCTTGGGAAGTACTTCTATTCGGTGTCCAGCCCCTCTAGTTATTCAGATTCCTTCAAGTTGTTTAAACGACGTGCAGAGCAACATAATATAGTTACAACGGGATCAAACGCTGCATCTTATAATCAGCCCTTCACACAGTACGAGCTAAAGAGTGCCCTTGATATAAAAAAACTCTCTGCTCCTGGACCCGATGGACTGTATTACGAAATGCTGCGTAATCTCTCTCCAGAATCTCTCGAATCCCTGCTTAATTTCTTCAATTCATTGTGGAAAAGGGCTAGCTTTCCAGCTGCTTGGAAACGGGCACACATTATCCCTTTCCTGAAGCCGTGTAAGGATCCATCTCTGCCTTCTAGTTAACGTCCGATAGCTTTAACCAGCTGCCTTGGGAAAACATATGAAAGACTGATGAACAGGCGACTGGTGTATGTTCTAGAAAAGTAAAGCATTTTGGATAACAATCAGTGCGGGTTCCGCCGAGGTCGATCCACCTTGGATCATTTGGTGCGTTTAGAAACGGCCATACGTGAAGCATTCGTGAATAGGCAGAATTGTGTATCGGTCTTTTTTTACTTAGAAAAGGCCTATGATACAGCATGGCGATATGGCATCCTCCAAGACCTTTATGGCTATGGAATTCATGGCCGTATGCTGCAGTGCATAAAAGATTTTTTGATAGACAGGACGTTTCAGGTTAGATTAGGAGCTGTTTTGTCGGATCCATTCGTTCAGGAAAACGGGGTTCCCCAGGGAGGGTATCCTGAGTGTTACACTTTTTGTAATCAAAATGAATTCTCTCGCTCAGGTTTTGCCACCGTCCATTACATACTCACTTCATGTTGACGATATCCAAATCTCAGCATCGTCGTGCAATCTCTCGAGCTGCGAGCGCCAGCTACAGCTTGCCATAAATAAGCTTGCTAAGTGGGCGGACGAAAATGGTTTTAAGTTTTCTCCCGAGAAAAGCGTCTGTGTCCCATTTTCTCTACGCCGTGGTCTATCACTGGATCCATCCTTAAAGCTGCAAAGGACCTGCATCCCTGTCAGGAAAGAGCACAAGTTCTTAGGTGTTACCTTTGACAAAAAGATCAATTTTATTGCTCACCTCAACTCACTCAAAGATAAATGTCTCAAACCTGCGAATATTTTGAAAGTCTTAGCCCATAAAACTTGACAACCTGACAGAAAATGCCTTCTACGGCTGTACAACGCTCTTGTTCGATCCCGTCTCGACTATGGGGCTCCGGTTTACGGTTCTGCACGACCGTCCGCGCTCAAGATGTTGGATCCAGTCCATCACCTTAGACTGCGTGCGACTCGCAACAGGTGCTTTTCGGACGTCCCCCGTCCTCAGCCTGTATGCTGAATCAAATGAGATGTCACTCGAGAAAAGACGCCAACATCTAAGCTTAACTTATTACTACAAGATACTTGCTAACCGTAATCATTCGACCTACCACTCCCTACAAAAATCTAGATTTTGCCGCCTTTTTGAGAATAAGCCAAGCATCGTAAGACCCCTGAGTTTCCGAGTAGAGCATTTATGTTCCCCACTTGATCTGTGTTTGGACGAAGTCTTTTGCAGAATATAGACTGTGTTGCCCCCTGGGAAATAGTGCCATTTGCTTGTGACTGGGCTCTCAAAAGGTTTAATAAACATAGCGTCTCTGCCCTTATCATCCTACAGGAGTTTTCTGAGCTTGAGAAGAAGTATGAAGGTTACACTCGTTTTTACACCGATGGCGCTACGACGTCGTCATTTGTTGGCAGCGCCGTGCATTTTGATTGTTTTATTAAGGTGAAACGCCTAAATGCTTTCTCCAGCATTTTTACAGCTGAAGTTTATGCAATATCTATGGCCATAGATTATATTCTCCGGGCTAAAATAAAACAGGCTGTCCTATTTGTAGACACTCCGAGTGCTGTTACCGCAATATGCTCTTTGAGAGTTACTAAGAATGCGCTGGTGCAGCAACTTCAAAGTAAGCTTAATAAAGCGGTACATGGAGGCCTTGATATAAAATTTTGTTGGGTGCCGAGTCATATGGGAATAAAAGGTAATGAAGAAGCAGACAGACTCGCTACATTCTCACGTAAGTTCCCCCTATCTTATGCCTGTTTGCCACACCAAGACATTACACCTCTTAGAAGGTCATCCCTTCTTCGTTTATGGCAGTCTGAATGGAACATGGAATGCAATAATAAACTTCATATTACAAAGCCGGTTCTTGGGCTCTGGGAGAGCTCTTCTCACAGGAATCGATTCAATGAAGTATCATTGTGTCGTCTTCGAATCGGTCATTCTTACCTAACGCACAAATATCTTCTTAGTGGAGAGGACCCACCGGTGTGTGAACATTGTGGGGATACGCTTACCATCATGCATATCTTGTAACTGTGTTCAGCTTTGGACAAGGAACGTCGTACTCACTTTCCTGAATTGTTTCACTTCCAAATCCTATTCCACCCTGCTCTTTTGCTGGGAGAATATCCCCTCAGCCCATTCGACCGTGTGTTGTCTTTTATCGCAAGCGCAGGTTTTATTAACAAGATCTAACCTGTGGTCAGTTTGCCAGGTGGCTGCTCTCCATGTGGTCCTCCTTGATCCGAGCCAGCTGCCGCTCCGTCCTGTAGAGGGTGGCCGCGGTCCACGATGAGACCTGCCGCCGTGTCATTCAGATGGCGGGTGTGGCGACGGTGTTGTCCATGAACCAGCTTCGTAGAAAACAAGGAAGCAGACGACATGGGGCTCAGTTGAGGGTTGAGCCTGACGTTATCTTCGCACCCCGCGAGTGGGTAGCATACCACGGTTGGGCGCCATTGTGGTCGGTTTGCCTTTACCACGGTTGGGCGCCATTGTGGTCGGTTTGCCTTGCTGCATACCCGACCCGGAGGAATAACACGGAGCCAACGCTTTCAACAACAAGAAACTACATTTAATTGGACATGGACAAGACGATTAACATTGCTACCGGCGCTGCCGGAGTCCAGGCAGCGACTCCCTGTGCGCCGCCTCTGATGCGCCTTATCAAGGCGGCGCACGCGATGTGCGCGTGGCTGGCGTGAAGTCGCCGCCACGCGGGAAAAGTTCGGCACCCTTGCCTCGCAGTCGGGCAACTTGGCTGGGGAGCTGCCAGGGTGACCACAAACCCTACATCGGTAATTATTATTCTGTAGCACATTAAAAATAACAGCTGGTTTTTTTAATTTTGTTTGGCGCAGTATGGCCTCCATAGCTGTTGCGCCATAAAACCGCCAAACAACAACAACAGCCCGCATGAGATTCGTGTCGACGGCTGCAAGGTCCTCGTCCTCATACCTGGTAGGGCCCCCCTATGCCTTAGGCGTCGACGCAAAGGACACATCAGAAGGCACTGCCGCGTTCCCCGATGTAAGGAGTGCCAGCAGTTCGGCCACGAAGCCAGCGATTCCGTGCGTACTTACGCGTCAATCACTCAACAGCGGAAAGACCAAGAGTCGACCGAATTTCTGATGGACGAAGTGGAGGCAGAGGCTGCGACGGGAGGTGCCGGGCCTCCGCTCCCAAGCGCCAAGGACGGCGGCGGTGACGCCTTCATTGGGAACCAGGAGAACATTGGGGAGAGTTCCCAGGCCAGTCAGCCAGAGCAAGCGAAACAGGCGACCGGTAACAAGGAACAAGAGGTTCATTTGTCCCCCAAACCACTGCACGCGGGTGAGGAAGTCGGGATGAACGCTGCGAAAGATAAGGGTACCCTAGACAGTGAGACTGAAGTGGCAGAACCTATGAACATCGACGTCAACCAGACCGGGAAGCGACAACGGGATCAGACACTACACAAGGCCTCACCCGATGACACGGTTGGTGGGGAGCCACCGTGGCAAGTGCAGGGACCCAAAAAAAGCCGCGCCGTGAATCGGGACCAAGCCTCGAAACCTTCGGGACGACCGCAAATGTAAAGACTCGTAGTGTGTGGCATTCACTGAGCCGAGCCTTTTCGGGGTGATAGGCAGCTTTAAAAAAGGTGATCTTGGGTGGGTTTGAGAACATAGTCTCTTTATTACAACATTACGCTCGAACCTATCGCGCCTATTCGATGTGCCACCTTAAATGTTAGGGGGATTAACTCCCGGAAAAAACAGTTTCAACTCCAACGACTACTCAGTGACGAAACTATAGATATTCCTAGCCCTTCAGGAAACTAAAATTTACGGTAGTGAACAGGCTCAATACGCCATAAAACCCTTTTTGAGCAGGTATGAATTATGTGTCAGTCAAGCCCACGAAGTGTCGGCAGGGTGTTTTTTGTTTCTCGCGAAATCAATTGGCCTGACAGATTTAAAACCCACGACAGATCGCGAAGGAAGACATGTTCTTTGTGATTTTAGGATTCAAAATCAACTCTGGCGTGTGCTGTGCATTTATGCTTCTAACGCAATTAACGAGGGGGGAGCTGTCTTTCGCCAATTGAAAGATTACTTAAAATGTGATAGGTATATTGTGTTACTAGGAGACTTTAACTGCGTGTGTAACCCAGAAGATAGGTCTTCAGCAACTTCACGAATGACAGAAGCGCTCGATTTTTGAAATCTATGTTAGATTAATGTGAGCTGCATGGAGTACGTTGCAGAAATGCAAAGCTTGCGAAGCGATTTGAGATTTACTCACTTTCAGCTATCATCACATGCCCGGTTAGACAGGATTTATGTTTCTACAGAAGTTAGAACATGCACCATATTCTGCCAAACCGATCTTTTTCAGCGATCACTTCCTCGTAACTGTGAATGTCGGGGAAAGAGGAAAGGCGAAACGTAATTTTAACTGGAATCTATGGAACTTTAATGTAACGCTGCTAAAAGACGAACGGTTTACACATGGTGTTAAAAACATTCTAAAGAAAGTGACTGAGGATTGTAGTATAAGTTATATAGAGTAATGGGAGTTTTTAAGCAGGAAGTTAAAGAATTAGCCATAAAACAGTCGTCTATTTTGAACTACAGTGCAGCAAAGGAAAAAAAAAATGATTCAGCAGCGCTGGCTAGAGCTCCTCAAGGTCGAGAGTGATAAGCCAGGAGGGACGGCTTCTGAGATAAAACAAGTGAAAGCCAAACTTCAGACGTTTCAAGATAAAAAGTATCGTGGAGCGGTAGTGCGGGCAAGGGCCGGGAAGCTTCTCCATGGGGAACAGCTCACGAAACGTGCGCTGGCTGATGAACGAAAGTTTGCGCTTGCTAAAGAGATTTCTGCCGTGGAACAAAACGGCGCTGTCATAAATGACAGAGATGGCATTAAAAGGGCGTTTGTGACGTACTATAGCCAGCTGTTCGGAGGCAAAGATATGCCTAAGGACATGACAGCCATCAAAGAACTACTCTAGATAACACCAGAGCTACCGCAAAGTGTGAAAGAGTGGATGGAAGAAATCATCACTTTGACGGAGATAGAAAGAGCCATCGAAGGCCTTGCCACTCACAAAACGCCTGGTCCTGACGGCCTCTGCGCAGAGTTTTATCAGCACTTCCGTGCAAAATTTTCCCTTTTTATTACGAAGTTATACGTGAAGCTTACGAGCTCAAGGCACTACTACCATCCTTCTTACAATCGCATACAGTATTGATACCTAAATCTAATGACGTGCTTCAAAGGCAGAAAGTGACGGGGTACCGACCAATAGCATTAAGTAACGTTGATTATAAGATATTTGCAAGAATTTTATCGCGACGAATCCAGCATGTAGTGTGCGATTTAGTAGGGGACCACCAGATATGTGGAATCAGAGGTTGGGCAATTCAGGCCAACATTCATGTAGCACGAACCATTCTTGAAACCGCAAATGATGGAGGTAGTCAGATGGCAATGATACAAATTGACCTGGAAAAGGCGTTTGACAGAGTAAGCCATGGAGTACTGTGGGAAATTTTGGCTAAAGCTAATGTCGGCAAAATCATCTGCGAAGGGGTTAAAATGGCATACGCGGGGTGTACTACCCAGCTCGTTATAAATAATTCGTTGTCTGAAAAGATGTTCCTCCGTACGACAGGGATGCCCTCTGTCACCCTTATTGTTTAGTCTCCACCTTGAGCCTTTTTGCTTAAGTGTCATACAAAGCGAACATGTAAGGGAGTTTAAAATGGACGGCATGGAAGTGAAAGTTTTAGCGTATGCTGACGATATTGCCGTATTTTGTAGGGACGAAAAGAGTGTTAGTAAGGTGCTAGAATTGTGTAGGTCTTTTTGTGATGTGACAGGTGCAAAGATTAATATGCACAAGTGTCTTGGCGTCTGGCAAGGCGAGTGGGCAACAATGCCGAATTTTTTTGAGGGTATTCAATGGAGTTGCGCACCAAAGAAGTACCTTGGGGCACCACTAGAGCACCTAAAAAAGAGCACGAAATATTGGTAGGACGTCACAGATGAGTTAAATGAACGAACGAGCAATTGGGGAGGTCGCGATATGTCTATTTTTACCAGAGCTACGGTCTGCAATATATTTCTGACTGCTAGGGTGTGGTATGTGCTACAAGTGCTGCACTGCGCTCGAAGTAGCATCCAAAAAAGGCATAGAGTTTTCGCTCTGTTCATATGGAAATGTGCAAGTGAACCCATGCGACGGGACAATCTGTTTTTAAGGCCCTCCAAAGGGGGACTCGGGTTGCTACACTTGTTCATCCGACAAGTGGTTTCACGCTTTTTGTATCTACGAGATCCAAAACATCCGCTATTGCAGGTAATGTTTGAGACAAGGCTCACGAGCCATATTCCAACCTTCCTTGTGAGCTCGTCCATCGGTCCCCCTGCAAGAATGGTTGGGTTTGTAAAAGAGGCTGTTGATGCTTTTAGATTTGTGAGTGCCAGATTCTCTCTCGATTATCTGGCTTCGGTTAGTCGACGAAAACTGTATCGTGATTTGATTGATAACGTCTTTACAGTACCAATGTATCGTGTGATGTATGGCAATGGGCCAGGCCAGGATGTCTTGACCCGAGTAAGGAAAATGGCAATACCTCCAGCAGCAAAGTCTTTCTTTTTTCGCTTGCACACCGGTACTCTGCCAGTGAAACTCTGGCTTGGAGAAAGAGGTATCATAGTTCTCGGTGGTGTAAACTGCCCTCTTTGTAAAGAACCTGAAACGATTGAACACTCTTTTCTGTACTGCTGGGATGATATTTTCCTTTGGGATGTGTTGAAACTAACTTTAAAGAAGGATTTGTGTATAACGTCGTTTTCAACACGCTTCCTTCCTGTCGAGCCGCAGGGTTGTGTTCCGTACGACATGATTATGGTTATTGCACTTTTTAGTCTGTGGAAGTCCCGTATGTCCGTCAGACATGCTGATCAGCCCCCAAAATCCGCGCACCTGTTTTTCATTGAGTTGATTGCTCAAATTAAGGGTGTGTATGAGTACAACCAGTCTTTGCCTGAATGGGCAAGATTTTGGAAAGCCTTGGGAAAATGAAATAACTTTAAGTGTGCAACTGCCCGAAAGTGCCGGGCGGTTTGCCTTTTAATATATGCTTGTAAATACGCGCTGAATAATAAAAAAAAAAAAAAAATACGGCCGTGGCCTAACGGTTATCGTGCTGGCCTCCCACGCGAAGAGCCGGGGTTCGATTCTTGGGAGCGACGCGTCTTTTATTTATTCTTGCAATTTTGTGTTCTGGTAAATTCGAAAATCCTGTTGCTTGTTCGAGGTTCGAATGTTCTACGCGCCGAACCTTCTACGTCGATTGTTCTAGAATCTCACGCGTGCGCATAAAGGGCTCCGCGTGCCGAGGCGCGGTCAGTCTTGCCTCAGCGTTCGATCCTGCTGTTTCGCTATCGACGCCTGCGACGCTAGCCTTTTTCTATTATGTATTGAGCATAATTTCGCCCCATTAAACGTTTAGTTTCTTCAGTTATGATCGCCTCATCAATTGTCATTCGTGACATCTGGTGGAGGTACGGCATAACGCGTGCTGCGCTGCGGGCCCCACAGAGGGCCCGCAGCGCAAGCCCGACCTTGAACCCACGAAGAAGACCAGTGGAGGAACCTGAGGTCTGAGCAAGTCGCCGTCACCAGGGCTAGTCTCCAGAGTTCGGACTACTGCCGGACCCTCAGCGAAAGAAATCAGCGAATCTAGTGATGACCACTCCACGCCAGCAAAACGAGACCGCCACCGCCGCCGCCGCCGCCGCCGCCGCCGCCGCCGCTCCCGTCGTGTATTTCTCCGTCGCCCCCTGATGGCCGTCACCCTTTCATAGCGAAATCTATGAAGACGTCGAGGGCTGGATCCTTCACTACAAGCGTGTGGTCCGCCACAACAGATGGAAAGCTGAGAAACACCTCCAGAACCTCTACTTCTCGCTGGAAGGCACCGCAAGGCTCATGGTTCGAGAACCACAAGGCTTCGCTCACTTCGTGGGACATCTGCGCCACCGAGTTGAAGCAGACCTTCTCGAGCCAACACCGGCGACAGAAGGCCGAGGACCTGCTCAAAACTCGGACTCAAGCCCCCAACGAAAGCGTGAGCAGCTTTGTTCAAGACGTGCTACGACAGTGTACACGCGTCGACCCGCAAGCCACCGAGAAGTTGCGCTTCCTCATGAGGGGCGTCAAGAGCGAAATCTTCGGTGGCCTTGTCCGCAGCCCCCCAACGACGGTTAATGGCTTCGTGGCCGAGGCGACCAACATTGAGCGACCGCTGTCGGCCAGAGCTGTCCACTATCAATTACTCGCCGGTGTGTCAACGGTTTCGGCAGTTTCACCACCTCGCTCCGATGTCGATGGTGTCAGCATCAAACACCTGCAGCAGATCATCCGCAACGTTGTCCGGGACGAGCTGAAGAAGCTACTGCCGGCACCCAACCACCCCGGCTTCGCTCTCGATTGCCGAGGTGGTTCGAGAGGATAGTATGCCATTCTTTTTTTAAGAGGTTGGTTAGCTCTTATACTAGACCTAAGAAGGTGTCTATAGTAATGGGAAAGCCAAGGACAAGAGCGCGTGGTCCTTGAAAGACCTTAATTTCACCAAACCAAATATGTGGAATGTACTTTGAAGTCGGGAGTTGTACATTCCTCCGAAAGTACCAGAGAAAAATACTTTAAGTTAAGTACAAGTACATACTCAGAGAACGGTGGAAGGGGTTTCAGAAGTGCTAGTCCCGTCTCCCAAGCGGACGCGCCGCGAATTACTACCGAAGTTAAGGTGCGCCTAGGTCGGGACGCGCTACCTGAAATCACCGCTGAGGTATGGTTGTAAAAAAAACAATATTAATTGTGCTGCAAAACCTTGCTCACCAAAGGTTTTAGAAAACATCACGCGCCCTTCATATTGTACTAAACTCCAATAAAAGTTACTACAAAAAGAATTTTTCCGTTGGTTTTTACTAAAAAAACATGCTTTCTAAAAGCTCAAGGTGACAACAGTAAAGACAAATGATAAAAAGTGGCGCTGTTGTCGTATTTAGCTCGGTCTCGGTGGACGCCAGCGGCCCAGGTTTTAACGGTGAGTTTCCCAACTGAGGGTTCGAGTAACATTGAAGCAAGGCGACTGGCCACCGCCATGTCTCTGCTCGTTTGTAAAAATAAAGCCCCTTCATGTTTCAAAAGTAGCGTAAGGTGCGTCGATGCACGAGAAACGTGCAACGATGCAGCCTTTGGGAAGACCATGGCGGCACAGCACAGCCCTGGGCTCGATTTCAGACGCCATGTTCTTCCCAAAAGTATCACGCGGCACGTATCTTAAAGGGGCGATGCAACGATTTTTGTATTTTGCGCAAATACCGCTTAGGACGGATCCCTGACGTTAATGACCTTTGAAATACCCGTTCGTTTTTCACCACATGCAATCGAAGTGGCAGAAAAAAATAAAGAAAAACGAGCAAAGTTCACCCCCTCAACTCGCAGCCGAACAAGCGGCCACGTGATCTGGAGCCGATTATATGCCGCCAATGTTGATCATAGCCATGCGCTGGGGATGGCTGGGGTTGGCAAGGCACAGGGCATGCGCTGAGCTCCAGACATTGTTATGGTTCGGCTGTTGTCGTCATTGCTGCGATTGGACACAGGACACTACCTGAATGCTTCTCGAGCAATCGATTATCACGAGCCCAAATCGAGTGTCCACGCCATGCTCGGGTACAATCTATGAGCCGCATTCAAACATCGCCACTGGGCGGTACTGCTACCGCCCAGCTACGTCATCAGGTTTTTCGAAGGAGAGATTGAATGAAAATGATCGCGTTTGTTCTTCAAATTACACCGCAACAAAGGAGTTTCTTGACCAGTGGCGTTGCGTGCGAGTATCCTTGAGTCCCACTAGTGCCATTAAGCTCGTGTAAAGTGAAAAACATTCCAAATGAATATCATTGCACCGCCCCTTTAAGCATTTCCACAACAATGAATGGCGCCACCTTTTCCAGGATAGGGAACGCCCGTGCAATTTGAGCTCGCCAAAACTGTCTCCACGCGCATGCTGCACGTGCGTGCACGCATGAGGCACCGGTGGGGGCGCCGTGCTTGCAATAGACTTAAAGCCCCTCTATCCTGGGAAAAGTGAAGCCATTAATTGTTGTAGAAATGCTCGAGGCACGTGCCGCGCGCCAGTTCTGGGAAATTCATGGCGTCTGAAATCTAGCTCAGTGCTGCGCTGTGCCGCCATGACCTTCCCAAGGGCTGCACGTCGCACGTGCCTGGGGCAACGACGAACATTGCGCAACTTTTGAAACATGAAGGAGCTTTAAATAGACTGACCTCACTAAGCGTTTGGCCAGCGCCTCCTCTATATAATAATGCCTGCAGTGGCAAGAGAGTCCGAAGAGCAGGTTCATGTTCTCTCCTAACTTCCACTCTCGCTCCATGTGCCTTGCCGCTAGGGGCGCTCGTATCTTACTGCTTTACCCCACGACGGGAAGAAGGGACAGCGGTGCTGCAAACCTGGACCATCTGGGCTTTCTGGCGAGCTAGCGGGTGTTGCATTCGGCGCAGGCGTCGTATTCTCAGTAGGTTTCTTTGCAACGTTGAAGCCGGTTATCCTGACTTGCCTGCAAATTTTTGCCCGATTTTAAATTGGTACACTGCTATGCGAGTGCCTCGAGCATGCCTTACTGTTGCGTCACGTTCTGCACCTCTAACAGTAAAAAGAAGCAACCTGGAGTCTCGTTTCACGAGATTCCGGCTGACGTCGTGTCGCGTGAACAGTGGCTGAAGGCGATCTCGCGTAAGGACTGGCAGCCGAACACAACATCCAACTATTTTGTTGTGTGTAGCAACCATTTCGAGGACAGCTGCTTCAAGACCACTACAAAAAATGCGACGGTTCATTCAAGGAGCGGTTCCCACCAAATTCGAGGGATACCCTTCTTACATGAAGCCAGCGCCTGCCAAGCAACGGAGCACCCAGAGTGTAAACAAGCGAAAAAGGGAACCACCAGCTACTGTGAAGGTGCAAGATGTTCAGAGAACCCTACAGGCGACGACTGCTCGGTCACAACATGTAGACCTAGGGCTACTGGTAACACCTTCCGGCGACGTGGATGACGACACTTCTGGTGTTCTGCATCCTGAGGTGATCGATGAGCCTGCTGCTAAAAGGCCCGAACATGAAACACCGGACTCGTCACAGCCAGGTTCGTGCCATTCTTCTCATACCACCAGAAGTAATGAAACGCACCATCTGCCGAGCGTTGTAACTATCCAAAGAAATGCCTATGCAAGGAGAGAATGTGGGACACAAACCCTGAAGAGGAATTCCTCTATTACATTCTGTGAACGGAGATAATGGCGCCGGAAGGAAATGATGCTCCAGGCACGAGTGGAGAGGCTGAAGCAAACAGTCGATAAGTATAAAAAGGAATTGCGACTATTGAAAGAAGAATGCAAGGTTGATTCATTCCTCGAGGTTGTGCGGGAAGCCGACGAGCAGAATCAATTGGCTCGCATGATTCTGGATCAAGTCTTAAACTTCAACAAGAAAAGGCCAACCTGGTCGGAAACAACTGTCCGACAATGTATAATTCTGAGAAACCTATCAACCAAGAGCTACGAGTACATCCGCCAAGAACAACTATGGAAGCTACCTTGCCGAAACCTGTTGCAAATCACGTTGGGAACCCCGCTGAAGAGGTTGGCTTCAGTTCATTGGTTTACAGCCGTCTACGAACCGAGGTTGAAAACCTGAAAACACCTCAGTCAAGAGTGTACAGCCTTGTCGTTGACGAAATGCACATCCGACAACGCCTCGAATACCACAAGCAGCGAGACGCCTTCATTGGAGACGTGGACATGAGTGCGGAACTGGGCCATTTAGTATCGAGTTGTGACAACTCTCTCGCCAATGCTCTGCTCTGTTTTTTGCTCTGTGGCTTGTTTGTGGGCTTCAATATACCAGTGGAGTATTTTTTCACGAAGGGATGTAGCGGCAACCAAGTTGCTACGGTGATACTTCACATCATCCGGAAGTTTGAAGAGTTGGGCCTTGAGGTTGTAAGGCTGGTTTCTGACAATCACAAGGTAAACGTCTCGGCAATGGACATCCTCTGCAACGGGGCTGGAAGCTACTGTATACCCCATCCTGTCGACATCCAGCGAAAGCTTTTCCTTGCCTTTGACCAGTCGCACATTATCAAAAATGTCAGGTCTCAGTTTCTCGCAAGAGAGTTGGGTAGCAACACAGAAATTTCTTCAGGTCACATAAAGACATTGTATAAGATGCAGGCTGGGAGCACTGTAAAGCCGGTGAGGTTTTTAACAAGAAAGCACATCTACCCGACAAATATTGAAAAGATGAATGTGCGAAGTGCTGTGCAGATATTTTCACCTCCGGTCACGGCAGCACTAAGCTTCATGAAGGATCAAGCTGGGCACACGTGCGATGTGGACTTTGCATCAGTCGAACCCACTGTTGAGTTCATGAAGACGATGCTCAGATGGTTACTGCTTATAGGTGTAACTGCAAACAACACGATCACTTCAATCACCCCGACACAAAGCAGTTCAGCAGCCCCTGTGATGAAAGACTGGACTGGCTTGAAATTGTATTCATCGAATACCTGTTGGAGCTGAGGAAGAACAGGCAGCCTCAGAACTTCTTGACCAAGGAGACCTACCATGCCCTCGTTCTGACCACACACTCAAATGTTGAGTGCATCCGGTATCTTCTTCGCGAGAGAGAATTTGGGTTTGTGCTGACCCGGAAGCTCTCAAGCGATCCACTTGAAGCATGGTTTGGATTCCTGAGGCGTCCAGCAGGATGCAATGATGCCCTTGACATGAAGGCTACACTGAATGGCATTGAGAAGATGCTAAAAACTGGCCTCATTGCATCGTCCAACCAGAGCAACGTGGCCAGCTCGAGCTCATACCAGACCGGCACTCTGGTCACCGTGAGCAGCAATCCAGCGAAGGCAACCATCAGCTTCCCACTAATAGCTGACGAGAAACTTTGGGAGCTCTGCCTCTCTCCCAAAGCCCCAGCAGCCAGGTCCTGGTGCTGCAAGCATTGCCATGGTGGGAAGCTTTATAGCAAGAGCTATTTCGGAAAAGATCAACTGTGACAGCTGCACTGCTCTTGTCCTAAAACTAAAGTCCAGTGCACCTGTAGACCGTTTAATCACCTATCAAGATGACTGTGCTACCACACATCCAAGCTCAGCACTGTCCTGGCAGCACTGAAGAGTTTTGTGGACACCGCACTGCACCACAGAAAGAACATTGTGAAGCCCCTGCAGACAAGTTTGGAACGTGCTGTACAAGTCATGATGGACCTGCCCATTTTGACGTGCAGAAGTGGCGACAGACAACACCGACAGCTCTTCTTAGAACTGCTCTGCATGAAGTTTGTGAAGCCCCTTCTCACAAACTACGCAGCTGACATGACGGACAAGAACACTGTCGCAAAACTATACGGCACGAAGCCCTTGTCAAGGAAGTTCGTGAAACTTACCTAATTTGTTGTGAATAATCACTTCTCAGAATTTCGTTTGCACTAATAAACTGTTTTTCATTCTGGCAACTGTGATTGAAATCAAGCCACCGCGTTAGGACGGTTCATTTCAGAATGCTGCCACCGAGTGCAGCTTAAACGGCATCGCCAAGAAAATTTCGATCAGAGCTTTTTTAATTCCCTTCCCAACTTACTATATTAACTTGCCTCACGTACAGTGTTACTTTTAATCACGATCTGCACTTATATCTGATGTTTTATTCCGGACAAAGCTTCCGTGTACACGCCGCTCCGGCTGCATGAAAGGCTCTTTGGGGTAGGGAGGCTCAAGTGAGGGTGGGTGCAACTGCTATATCGGGGATCACGGGGCATGGACGCCATTTAGTTGCTAAATTTTGCTGGGAGTCTATGGGGCAAAGGGTCGTTTTATTTCCTAACTCAAGTCATAAGAGCCCATTAAGGTGCTTGAATAATTTACACAAGGTATAAATGATTACTTTTCCATAGCCACCAGTTTAAAGGAGCGGTGCAACGATATTCAATTGGAATGTTTTTCACTTTATGCGAGCTTACTCGCACTAGTGGGACTCAAGGATACTCACACGCAACGTCATTCGCCAAGAAACTCCTTTGCTGCGGTGTAATTTCAAGGACAAAAGCGATCATTTTCATTCAATCTCTCCTTTGCAAAATTTGATGACGTAACGTGGGGATCGCAATACACCCAAGTGACGATATTTGAATGCGGTTCATAGATTGGACCCGAGCATTGCGTGGGCACTCGACTTGGGCTCGCGATAATTGCTAGCTCGAGAAGCATTCGGGTAGTGACCCGTGTACAATCGCTGCAACGACGACAACAGCCGAGCCATAACAATGTCTGGAACTCCGCGCGTGTCCTGCGCTTTGCCAACCCCAGCACGTGGCTATATGATCAACACTGGCGGCATATAATCGGCTCCAGATCACGTGGCCGCTTGTTCTCGCTGCGAGTTGAGGGAGCGAATGCTGCTCGTTTTTTTTTTTTTTTTTTCTGGGACTTCTATTGCGTGGGGTGAAAAACGAACGCGTATTTCATAGGTCATTAACGTTAGGGATCCGTTTTAAGCGGTATTTGCGTAAAGTACGAAAATTGTTGCATCGCTCCTTTAAGTATTTTTTAACGCGAAAAATGGAAAATTCCGCCATCTTGGACGTTGCTGCTTGTCTGGCAACCCTGCCTTCTCCTCTCGACTATCTCGACGTTTGCAATTCTCGGAGCGAGAAGGAAGCGAGAGAGGCTGCGCCAAGGCGTTCGTTGCTTGCAATGGGAGGTGAGAGGAGGAAAGGCATGGAGCAACAAAGTTGCAACAGGGCGGGCGTCTGCTCTCGTGCAGGCAACATTCGCGCATATCCTTTCCCGAAAGGGAGGAAGTGGCCGAGTGGGCTAACGCGTCTCAGCTCGGAGCGTGGAGCGAAAGCTTCCGCTGGGAACCTCCTGGGTTCGATCCCCGCCGCCCCCGCCCGTTTCGATCTGGATGAGTTTCGTACCGGCACTCGTTCGTGTGATCACTACTGCGTGATGCACGTTAAACATCCCAGGTTAGCGGTTGTACCGCACTGGCTAAATTTCTCATCTACAGCTAAGAGACCGATTACCCGTTGAGGCGCATCTCCATCAAGGCTGTATAAACATAAAGAGCAAGCCAATTTTTCTTTCCTTTCCCGAATCCTCTCTTTCAGGCGCCGCCATTAAATTGCAAACGCTCTCCAGGTTTTGAGTGGGGTGGCGCGAACTTTTGTCGAACCAGATTTTTAGGTCGAACTTTCCGAACTTTTCACCAGATTCGACCGGTTCGACTTTGTGGACAGTGTGGCCAGACCTTGATACAAGCATGTCTAGGTTTGGAGATTTTTTTCTCTTAAGAAAAGAGTTATTTTATTTTATAAACAGTTGCAATTAAAAGAAACTCATTTTAATCATTGAAGAAGTTAATAACTTAATTTTTTTGTACTGTATTGAGTGAAATAACCGATCAGCGCTGCCCTTAATTTATCCCTTAGCCATCACCATCCAATCCGAAGCCAACTGGCCAGCCTGTCGCGCATGCGCACACGAGTCGAACCTCAATACAAGGTTCGTCGAATTTTCCACTAAAAGTTCGAAAAAGTCGAACCTGGTCGAACTCGAACCTCGGCCGGTTCGCGACACCCCTAGCACCCAACCTCACTAGAGCCTCCCTACTCTGGGGATAGGATTGGCGCGCCGCCTGGTGTAGCAGCTTGGGTCCGCGCGTGGCAATGAAGACGGCTGGCAACCCTGGTCAAGAGCGGGATCTGACAGGCATTACCCCATAGAGACGGCGCTGGTTCGGCGCATGCTTGACGCCCCCATAGCTTTAAATCACAGGAAGCAGACGTCCGTGCAAGCGAGGCAGCGCAACTAGAACTAAGTTTGGAAACTGCCATAGAGCCTGCTTTGAAAAAGTGGCACCGATCCGTACTCGAGAACCGAACCAATGGCGATCGCATAGCCGCCATTTCTCTGCAGCGGCAACTTATGGAACTGCACGGCTGCACGAATTCGTTCAGGTCGAGTCGTGCAAATGCCGGTGGGGGAGTATCGCATTCGATAGCGTCCGCTGTTACCAACATTGCTAGTGTGAGCAAGTTTCGCCATCTATTGTTGCATAGTACAAATATTTATATTGCCACCTGTCGTACAGTTTTATAAATAAATCACTATTGTTTTACCCAACATGGCGCAGTCGACATCGCCGAGCCTTGTTCATCTCAAAATAATTTGGCAAAAACTGCAAAAAAAAATGTACAACTCAACGAAACCTGAACAAAGAAGCGCTGAAGTACCCCGCCTCCCGCAAATCACGGAAGTCGCCATCGCAAAGTGCGTGAGCGCTCCGCATTGTCGCATCTTCGCCATCGCATCGCTGCAAACGATACCTTCTGGAGTACTCCGCCGTACCCCCAATTGCGAATTTGAGCTTTAAGAAGCGCACCTCGGTGGGAGGCGGGATGGCAGCGCAACATGTCAGCACACCGACCAACGAGGTACCAACTGCGAACCGCTTTCAACTCCTCTTGGAAGAACAAGGCAAATCTACGTCTTTAAAAGAACCTGGAACTTTAATTGAAAACAGGCAAACAACAGTCCAACCAAAAGACCACGGGTAAAAATATCACACAAACTCATGACTCCATCAACCAGTGGCCCTTCATCTGAAGGTCCTACTTTTACGTACACGGTGTGGCCGTAAAAGCTTTCACATTTGGTACGCCTAGCAAAACTCGAATTTGAAACGTACATACCTGAAATTGGGCACACGACCGTCGTTTATTCCAAAGTTTTTTGCCTATTCTTTTCAGGCGTCAACTCGGGAGTAGCGAATATTAGAAAGATAACAAAAATGGCAGACGTGCATTTGTCTGCAATCTGGTACGCGACGCCGCTCCCAGGTGGCGCACTGAACGCAAAAGCGGATGAAGTTGAGAGGCTGAAGATACAGAATATTATAGTTGAGAGAGCTAGTAAATACAAGTATCTAGGAGTATGGATATGTGATGGTGCAGAATATCTCAGGGAGCATGAAAAGTATATAATAGGTAAGGGCAACAGAAATGTAGCTGCAACGAAAAATAGAGCACTTTGGAATTACAACAGGTATGAGGTGGTGAGAGAGATTTGGAAAGGGGTCATGGTGCCTGGCTTGACTTTTGGAAACGCAGTGCTATGCATGAAATCCGAAGTGCATGCGAGACTAGAAATGAAACAGCGCGGAGTAGGTAGACTGGCTTTGGAGGCACATTGCAAAACGCCAAACCAGGGAGTACAAGGAGACATGGGATGGGCGTCATTTGAGAGCAGGGAAGCGGTGAGCAAGATAGAATTTGAGGATAGGTTGAGGCAAATGGATGGGGAGCAATGGGCACGAAAGGTTTTCAGCTATTTATACATGAGGAGTGATATATATCGCGGTCAAGCAAGACGAAGACGAGGCTCAAGAAAAGCACGCGCGCACCCGCGATAGCAGAGACAGTCTGATTCCAAAACGCCATGAGCAATGGCTAGCTTCTTTTCGGCTTAAACTGTACATAGTGTAAATAAACGCAGATTTAACAGGAAAAGATGTATTAATTGGCGACGAGGGAGTTTCGCGAACCCTGAAGATGGAAGACTGCGGCTCTCACGGACGAATTCCGGCATTTAACCCCGGAGGAAACTGGAGTTCATGGTTGGAACGCCTTGAGTTCTACTTCGAAGCCAAGGACATAACCAACCCCGTGAAGAAGCGAGCAGTTCTGCTCACATCATGCGGTGAGTCGACTTTCGACACCGTACGGGCTCTACTAGCTCCGAGAAAGCCTTCGGAAGTCGAGTTTGGAGAAATTGTGAAACTCCTCAACGAACACTACGACCCGAAGCCGGCAGAACTGCTCAGCCGTTTCAAGTTCCATCAGCGAAACCAAGCACCGGCAGAGACCATCTCTGATTACGTCGCCGCCCTCCGCAAGATCGCAGCGGACTGCAACTTCGGAACGGTGACTAACGTGCCGGCCAGGACTACTACGGCTACAACCGCTAGTTCGTCCAGCGAGGTGACACAAGCGGCCCAGGCCGCACAAACACCAGGAGCTGAATTTTCTACCGTTCTGCCACTAGATGTCATGCTCCGTGACCGTTTCATCTGTGGCATTAAGGACTCACGCCTACAGCAACGCTTGCTCGTCGAACGTCACATCACCTTCGACCGAGCTTACGCGATTGCTTTGGCTACCGAGTCTGCTGCCAGCCAGCAACGTCACATTCAAAGTGAAAAAGAAGGGAAGGTCCAGAGAACCTCTACAGTCAAGACCTCCAAGGGCGGAAAAACAGCGAAGAAACCTTGTTTCCGCTGCACAGGCTCGCACACGCCGGATGTCTGCAAGCATATCAAAGCAACTTGCACATTTTGCCGCAAGAAAGGTCATTTAGAAGAGGCCTGCTTCAAACGCAGAGCCCAGCGCAAGTCCCAAGAGGAATCGAAGTGTCGCACGCATCACGCGGACGCAACAAAGCATGAGACGCATGGTGATCGTTTTGCTGTCAACAGCGTTACCCAGGGAGACACCTCGCGGGTCATCGCGGAGCTACTCATGAACGGACGACACCCCGACATGGAAGTGGATTCCGGAGCTTCCCACTCCATAATCAGCTCCGAAACATACAAACGTCTTTGGCAGGGACGACCTCCTAAGCTAGAACCTTGCGACATCTCCTTGTGCGTCTGGGCTGGAGACAAGATGCAACTAGCAGGCAAGGTGCTGGTCAACGTACGATTCAAGGACAAAGACGCTCGTCTGGACCTCTACGTGGTTAACGGAAAGGGAGCAAGTCTGCTTGGTCGGGACTGGTTTCCTGCGTTGAACATCAAGGTTTCCGGCGTACACTCAGTGTCTCCACCAAACCTGGAAGATCTACTGAGAACCCATGAGCAAGTGTTCCAGGGACAGCTCGATGGTCATGTCGGCGAACCGCTACACATAGACCTCAAGCAGGACGTAGCTCCAAAATTCCTGAAGAGTCGACCAGTGCCTTTCGCTCTGCGAACAGCAGTACATGAAGAGCTGAACAAGCTTCAGGCCCAGAACATTTTGGAGCCGGTAAAGTCGTCGTCCTGGGCAACACCCTTAGTCATCGTCCGAAAAAAGAACGGTACACTACGGCTATGTGGGGACTATCGGTGCACGGTCAACCCGGCACTCAAGGCAAACGCATATCCGCTTCCCACAGCACCAGATCTATTGTCCATCGTACGGGGAGGAAAGATCTTCTCGAAGATAGATCTGCAACAAGCGTACCAGCAATTGCGAGTTGACGACGCCACAGCAGAGTTACTGACTGTAACGACACCGATGGGGCTCTTTCGCGTTAAACGAGTTCCTTTTGGAATTTCGGTTGCGCCCTTGCTGTTTCAACAGTTCATGGACGCGCTGTTGGCAGGCATCGAAGGCACGGGAGCATACCTTGACGACATAATGGTCACAGGGGCAACTGAAGAGCAACACTTAGAACGCTTGAAAGCCGTTCTTCAACGCCTCGCGGAAGCCGGACTTCGGGTCTCCCAAGCCAAATGCAGATTCGGGGTTCCAGCGATAGAATTCCTAGGCTACCACGTTGACGCTAATGGCGTGAGACCAACAGCCGAGAAGGTAAAGGCCATAACGGAAGCCCCGGAACCGAGAAACAAAAAGGAGCTCCAAGCCTTTCTTGGAATGCTGAGCTTCTACAGTCGTTTTCTGCGGAACAGGGCATCCACCGCCGAAAGGCTGCATCGACTGCTCGACAAAGACGCCAAGTGGCGCTGGGGGAACGAAGAGCACAAGGCTTTCAAAGAGCTGAAGGTGCTGCTTAGTTCAGCACCCCTGCTCGCTCACTATGACGACAAGCGGAAACTTGTTTTGTCTTGCGACGCATCACCATACGGTGTTGGGGCAGCTCTGTCGCAGCTGGACGACGCCGGAGAAGAAGCTCCAATTGCCTACGCATCCAGAACACTCGGCAAAAGCGAACGTAATTACGCTCAGCTGGATAAGGAAGGACTAGCCATCATCTTCGGCATGAAACATTTCCATCAGTACGTCGCCGGGCGACAAGTGACCGTGTACACCGATCACAAGCCACTTCTGGGGATAATGAGCCAAGGTCGACAGATTCCGGTAATGCTGTCACCACGCATGACCCGATGGTGCCTTCTACTTGGCTGTTACGACTACGAGTTGCGTTACCGACAAGGCAAGGCGCACCAGAACGCGGACGCACTCAGCCGTCTACCACTGCCAATTATGAAGGACGAAGCCGCACCACCAGGAGATGTACTTATGCTCGAAGCAATGGAGTGCCCACCCTTGACGGGTCAACACATCGCTCGTCTGACCAAGGAAGACTCCGTTTTGTCAAAAGTCTACCAAGGACTACAAGACGGAACCACCACAAGCTGGACAGGAGACGAGTTCGCACCGTACAAGCGCAGAGAACTCGAGTTGGCAACACACAACGGCAGTGTGACGTGGGGGGCACGTGTTGTTCTACCAAAAGCAGCACGCGAGCAAGCTTTGAAAATGCTGCACGCCAACCACCCGGGTGTTGTTGCCATGAAAAGTACCGCTCGGAGCCATTTCTGGCGGCCGAGGCTTGACGCAGACATCGAAGCAACCGCAGCTGCGTGTGAGACGTGCCAACAACATCATCGGGCCAAGTCTACGGTACCAACGCCTGACTGGTCATCTGCCACTCGACCCTGGGAGACAGTTCACATCGACTTCGCCGGTCCAATCGACGGGATATCGTACCTCATCGTCGTTGACGCTTACTCGAAGTGGTTGGAGGTGAAGCCGATGCACTCCACGACGTCTACACGCATCATCGACGCCCTTCGCTCCACCTTTGCAACTTTTGGAGTACCCAGAATCCTTTCCTCCGACAACGCACCAAATTTCGTGTCGAACGAAATGGATGAGTTCTTAACGACAAACGGCATCAAACACTACACCAGCGCCCCATATCATCCGGCCACAAACGGGCAAGCGGAGCGTATGGTGGGAGAAACAAAAAAGGCCCTCCTGAAACTCAAGGAAGGAACAATCCAGTGTAGAATCGCCAGGTTTTTGTTCAGGCAGCATACGACAGTTTCAACCTCCACGGGGAAAACACCCGCCGAAGCAATGTTCGGCCGACGGATCGCCACACCTCTCGATCTCATGAATCAAAGCTCGTCGACAAGCGAAGACCGAGAAGCTCCGACGGACGGAGTAACGGCAGATTACTCGGCAGGCCAAACCGTCTACGTGAGAAATTTCGGTGGAAGACCAGCATGGGTTACCGCGGTAATCATGAAACCGCTAGGCATTCGGTCATTTCAAACAAGAACGGAGGACGGAAAACTTCAGCGTCGACACGTTGATCATATTCGCCCCAGAAGGTCATACTTGGAAACTGTAGAGGACAAAGAAAAAGCTTCGCCATTCTTAATCTACCCAGCCACGGAGGACATAGACGAGTCACGAATGACACAGCCTGAGAACAGATGCACCGGGGACAATAATGCTGACGTCCAGGACAGAGGCACCGTGGACAATAATGCTGAAGTCCAGGACAGAGACACCGTGGACAATAATACGGACGTCCAGGACAGAGACACCGTGGACGACAACGCGAACGTCCAGGCAGACCCCGGTTCAAGGACTACCCGAGGGGGTCGCCAGATCAAGAAGCCAGCACACTTTAAAGACTATGTACTGGGTGTTAATCAAGAAGGGGGATATGATATATATCGCGGTCAAGCAAGACGAAGACGAGGCTCAAGAAAAGCACGCGCGCACCCGCGATAGCAGAGACAGTCTGATTCCAAAACGCCATGAGCAATGGCTAGCTTCTTTTCGGCTTAAACTGTACATAGTGTAAATAAACGCAGATTTAACAGGAAAAGATGTATTAATGAGTGTAGACACAAAGTGGAGACAGCGCACTAGGAAATTAAGAGGAAAGTTTTTGGGCTATAGCGAAGATACAGAAGAGCAAGTCTCAGTTAAGAAGAAAGTTAAGGCCACAGAAAGAGATCGGTGGCTAGAGGGAATGCAGACAAAGACGGCTCTGGAACGGTATAGATTAAACAAAACAGTTATTGCCAAAGAAAGCATTTATGACAATTCTAGGGGAAGCTCATTGCTGTTTGAGGCGAGGACGGGTGTTCTGCGAACCAGAACATACAGAGTGAAGTACCAGGAAATGGATACAGTGTGCACTGCTTGTGGAGAGGAGGGCGAGACGGCTGAGCACTTGATACTCTACTGTAAAGGGCTTCACCCTATGCCTACCGAAGACAACATAGATTTAATAAAGTCATTGGGTTTTAGAGACAGCGAAGGGAGAGTGGATTTCAAGACTGTAGAGATTACCAAGCAAAGATTAAGTGAATGGTGGCAGAAATCGAGAGAAAACTAGGTACTTTCTTATTCACTGATGGCAAGGGGGTTTCATAGCCTCACTTTCTTTTCAGTGCGGATTGAATATAGATTTCACATTTAAATATTCTAAGCTTAAATGGTAAAACAAAATGGCTAGGTGGCGTAAGCTACCGCCCGATCCAAAGGGCTCAGCCGTATTCATCCATCCATCCATCCATCGCGGGAAACGCCGCACGAAAGGCTGGCGTCGGGCAAGATAATCGATTACTTGAAATTTAGAAACTGGCGGACGCCCTCGTTTGATAAAAATATATTCTAAAGCAGACGTACGTGTGTCTTCCTTTGTCGTGTGCTTATCCGTTGATGGGTCCGTTCCCGGTGAAAGCTCAACATTGGAATCAAGAGTGCTACTGCTGAGGCATCTTGATTGCTCGTATTTATTGTTTTTGTTGCACTACCTGCTGCAGTTTTTATCAAAATATTTTCCGCGCCGCCCTGCGATGCCGCAATACTCAGCAAATGAGTGTGCCCAGGCAGTGAAATGGTACGTAGAGCGAAACTCGGTGGCCACAGCATAACGAAAATTTCGCACCGCATTTCATAAACGCCCGCCTTCACGCCCGACAATTTTGACTTGGGCGGATCGTTTTGCGAGCGGAGAAGACTTTAACAAGAAGAATTCAGTCAGTGTACGTGAGAGCCTGCTGTAAAATGAGGAGCTCATTGAAGCGGTGATTGCTGTCTTCGAGAGCGACCAGCAATTGTCAGCAAGACGAGCAGCCACGTTGTTTGGAATTTTGGAAAAAAAGCGTACGATGGATTCTGCGGAAAAATAACTTGCGCCCGTACAGGATGCAAGTTGTCCAAGCCCTGCACGACGGCGACAACGTCCGACGTTTAGAATTTTGCAGGGCGGAGTTGTTGCGAATTAAGAGCAACCCAGGGAACCTGCAATTTCTTTTATTTAGTGACGAAGCAAACTTTCAACTTGATGGCCATGTTAACCGTCAGAACAGCAGGATATGGGCTCACGATAAGCCTCATGCCGTGGACGAATGGCATCTCCATTCACCGAAGGTGGCAGTGTGGAGTGGGATTTGGCGTGAAATAAGGCATAGTGGGCTCCTTTTTTTTTCGATGGCACCGTTAACGCAGATGCCTACTTGGGCATGCTGAAAACGGAAATGCTCCCTAAGCTTGAAAGGTACCACATGACAAAAAAAAAACTGTATATTCATGCAGGATGGGGCGGCTCCCCATTACGCAAAGAGTGTGAGGGCATGGCTCAATAACACGTTCCCTCGGCGGTGGATGGGTCGGGGCGGGGATTAGACTATATGGACTGGCCACCACGATCCCCCGACTTAAATATGTGCGAATTTTTCGTATGGGGATTTACGAAAGCACTTGTCTACAAGAAAAGGATCCCTAGCATGGTAGAGCTGAAAGAAAAAAATGAGGGCGTGTTCCTCGATATCGACGATGGGGCGCAAAAGGGCTTTTCTGGCGTACGAAGCTCGACTTCGGCTTTGCGTGTCTGTGAACGGCGGGCACATCGAATCGGCCAAACCCTAGTCGTTTAAAGGGCCGCTGCACCATCAACATTATTTCAAATCGTCATAACAGAAGAGGCGTATCAGAAGATGTATTTTTCAAGAATAAATAATTGAATGAACACACAACTTCCACTTCAAATTAAACTATAGTTTCCCTCTTACCCTTGTCTCTCGTGCTGCTTGCGGCACGCGGAGAGCAAAGAAGAGGCTGCTGATAGATGTACCAATGGGAAACCATCAAAAAGACGACCATATACCTCTCAAATACCAGCCATTTTATCACCGGCCCGCCGATATGACTCTAGCGCCGTAAATATTGCTCCAATTAATATGATCTTTTTATGCACAAGTATGTCTCGCGCCATGTGTGTTAATTATAACCAAGCTGTATGAAAAAAAAAATATTTAGGGATGGCGAATATTCGAAATTTCGGATACGATTCGAATATTATACATTTAATATTCGTATTTGATTCGTAAACTAAGTCTTTGGTATTTTTTAAATATTCGTCGGAAGAAGAATATTCGAAATTGATCGAATATTCGAAAACGTATTCACAAGCGCAAGTTTTGCTTTCGGTTTTGGTTTCGTTAAGCCAAGCTTAACGAAAGCTTGGCTAAGAGCGACATAGCTGCCTGGAGGCTTCAACTCTACCTGAGCTTCGTTGCTTCAACCTCAACTGGTAGCGTCGGTGGCGGTAGAGGTAATCTGCGAGTTTATGTTCCCTTGTGACTCCTGACCTTTTAAACTGTGAGTCACTTTCGCGTTCGCCCACCCTTGTTATGGCGGATGGAGGTGACTGCCGGGAACCGTCTGGGAAGCGGAGGGGCGAACGGGAAACGGCACCAAAACGAAGAGAGAGGAGCGCTATTTGGAAATATTGTGCGAGGGTGACGGCATTGATGGCGCAATGCACGGCATGCCAGGCAACGCTTAAAACGCCCACAGGTACGACAACGCCTCTTGTTACCCATCTCAAAGTACATCCTGCGTTGTTGAAAGAGTATCGTGGGATTACCGCTGGTACGCCAGGAAAAGATCAACCGACGCTGACGAACTTCGTGCGCCGCATGGAGCACATAACAAGGTGGCCGTCATGGTGGCGCTTGACTTAGTCTCACAGCATTGTGGAAGACCGCGGCTTCAAAGAACTTCTGACAGAAGCCGTTCCCGACTATCGCCTACCATCCCGCTCTACGCTCTCGAGCGTGTTGGTGCCACGGGTGTATAACGATACCCGAAAGAGAGCTCAACAGTGTCATTGAAGGCGGCACTACCGTTGTTACCTTCACAAGCGACATGTGGACATCGCGCGCTAACGGAAGTTACGTAAGCTTCACCTGCCATCTTCTTACTCCAAAATTCATGATGAAGCGGTTCACTTGAGCAGTCGCCACATGGCTGCCAGTCACAGTGCTGTAAACATTGCAACTATGTTGGACGAAATGTGCTGTGACTGGGAGATACCCGATGAATGCGCGACGTTCATTGTAACGGATAACGGGCGCAACATCCGTGCTGCGGTAAGGAGACTTCCGTAAACTGAAAGAGCGTGCTTCGCGCGTACGCTTCAACTGGCGATTAATGGCGCGAGATCCCGTTCGCCGGCCATTGATCGCCTGTGCAAGAAAATGAAGCATATTGTGGGACATTACAAGCACAGTTCATCAGCTCAGAAAAGGCTTGAGGAGTGCCAAAATAAGATAGGAAAGGACACGCTACATGTGGTGCAAGACGTGGAGACGAGATGAAATAGCCAGTACCTAATGTTGTCTCGCCTTCTGGAACTCAAAGAAACAGTCACTGTGGAGCTTGCTACCTCGAACTGTGACATCGATGAACTTGGTTCATCAGAGTAGAAAGATGCTTGTTTGATGCTACTGGTATTGCCATTGCTGAGAAGTATCCGTCGTTGTCCTCCCAAGTTCCAGTGATTTTTGGTATGCTCCACTGCCTAGGTAACTGTGCTGGGGCATCAGAATTTTCCGCAGAACTGATAAAATCTACCAAGGCAAGGTTCACTCTGTATGGGAAGGACAAGGAAGCATGCCTTGCTATGTTCTTGAACCCACGCTTCAATTCCACTATTTTTAAAGCCGAAAAGGAAAAATTATTATGGCTAAAAGCTCTGGTGCTGCAAGTGCTAGCCTCATATGATGCTATATACTGAAGAAACGCGGCCGGAAGCTGCAACACAGTCACAACAGCAAAACTCAACGCCATCAGCAGATGTTTGGCAAGCATTTGACCACTTAGCCAAAAGTGCAATGGAAAGCAAAGTGGTCTCAGCTTCAGAATGGGAAATTGAAGCGTATGCGGAAGAGGCACTGCTAAAGAGAGAGAGAGAGTGGACCGCGTGAGTGGTGGCGAACTGTCCGGTGCTTAAGATATCCGAGTCTGGCGAAGCTTCGCATCAAACACCTGGCAATACCTGCCATTTCAGTGCCGATAGAGAAAGTTTTTTTATGTAGCTGGAGGTGTTGTTTCCGCTCGAACGGAGCGCCTCCTAGCTGACCATATGCAGCAGTAGATATTTCTGCATGACAACTTGTAATCTTCCCTACAACTAGAATTTTCGTTTTTTTTTTTTTTTTTTTTATTCTCGTTAACACTAGTGAGGTGTTCCGACATGTGAGAATAAAACTGCTGTGAATGAATGCCCCTGCCTCCGGCTATTCGATATTTGATTCGATATTCGAAGCTAACTATTCGTATTCGATTCGTATTCGAAAATATTAATATTCGCACACCCCTACTAAAATGGGATGTATTATATAATGCAATCTATATATATATATATATATATGGGTGATTTTATCTCAAATCGAGCAGCAAAAATAGTTTTTTTTTATTTCGCTGTAAAAATATATGTTATGGCGTCGTCTCTAAAAACGCAGTAGCCAAAAACCGCAAGTTCGTTGGATTTTTCTGTGCTCGACTTACGAATTTGAAAAGAGGCCGCGGCGGAAAGCAGTGTTTTTTCACATGGCCGAGGTTACATCCACGCGCGGGGACGTAGCCAAGTCGGGACGAGATAAGGCTCCATCCACGCAAAAGGTCACGGGACTTATGATATAAGGACACACTTTATTTTTATGTACATATTATGCTTTCTTGTGAGTAAATATAGGATATAAAAATAAAGAGGTTAGATTTTATTGTTGTATTAAAGTTAATGTCACGTGACCTTAGAAATGTTTAGACAATTTATCAATTCTTTACTGTTTTCAAAGACTAATAGCAGATATCATGCGTCATAAAAATAGTATCAACAGATATATTTATAGTTATGTTGTCCAGGAGTCCCACACACGTGTGGGCGGCGTGCGTGCCATTCGTGCGTGTGGTCGTGCAGCAACGTGATGCGGGCTTGGTTGGCTTGGTGCGGGTGCGGCCTCCGGGGCCTTCGCCCATGTGTGCATCGCTGCCGAGGCGAGGCAGCGAGGCTTTGTCGTGTGTGTGTGGTTGGCTTGGTTCGAGGTGTTTTAGTGCGAGCTTATGCGCGTCAAAGGAGACAAGTGCGAGCCCACCGCTCCGTATGGTCTTGATTTGCGCTCACGCTCGCAATCTCACAAAGATTGTGAGAGAAGGAAAAACATGCATTAGGCCCAGTAATGACAAACATACTGAGAGCATTCAATCGAGGAAACTGGGTAAAATATTGCAGAAACAGTTTATTCCATGACAAATAAAACAGTAGCCGACGCACAGATGCTACTCGTCCACGAGATTACCGATGAACACGAAGCGCTTCTTGCGGCAGAACTCCTGCAGGAGCCAGTTCACGTCTCTGTGGCGATCATTCAACGCCTGGATATCGGCACTCTGACTACGCCGACACTTCAACGAAGAGAACCTGCACGTTCTCCCGCCTCGGAAGGACGGAAGAAAAGGCGACCTGCATCGTCGGATTGCGTTCCAAGATCCGAGCAGCCAGTCGACGGTACTTGTGAATTGTAGTAGACCGTTTTTCTCCCCCGCTACGGTATCCTTGAAGAAAACGCCGCAGCTGCGCATGCGCGCCGCCAGCCTTATCTGCATAGTTCAAGGCGGATTACGGAGCGCTATCCGAATGCTTAGCGGGCTGCGGAAACGGTCTACAATGTACGCGCTGGCACGAACGCTCGTGTTGTTTGTGCCTACGTGCAAAATGACATCACCAAAATCGAGCAGCCACCCAGTTATTCGATGGGAAATACTGGGATTTCACCATCTAATCCCCGGCAACCAAAACTCGAGACATGTTAGAATCGCGACCGTGCTAATAAACAAAGAGCCAAACTCCTTGACCAAAAAAAAAAAAAAAAAAACACTAAAAGGAGACGGGAGGAGAACTGCCTCCGTCTACGCAGGAAGTGACTTAGTGCGCCGGAAGTGACGTAGAGCGTGGATGCGACTCCAGCGACCTATATTTTTAATTCCTACTTTTCTCCGTGTGTTTCGGACAGTTTCTGTGTCCTCACTTTTGTGTATTGCGCAAGTGAAAGGACCATTCCCGGGTGATCTGTGCGATGTGCGGTGAACAAATCCTAGTGTTTGGTTTCGGAAAGAATTCTATATAATATATAAATGATGTGGTGACATTATATGCCTTAGTAGTATGACAGCTAATAGCTAGTCAAGCTGGTTTACAGTGAAAGTTTTATAAATCAAAACAATACAACGTATGTGCCTCTTCGATATTCAAGGTCTACCAGGCCTGCTGATTTGATCAGGTATGCTGCTCGTGGTTTCCCGCTCTTATCAAAACATAAATAACTATTCAATACAAGTTGCGTTTATAATTGACTACAAAACGCAGACAAAAATTCAAGAAAACTTTTTCACAATTCATAGAAACGCACGGGTCGCTATCTGACTTGGGTCTTGCAAAACGAAGAAGTCTTTTTTCCGATATTGAGGCTTAGATGTAGAACGTACAAACAAAATTTAATGCACACTTTCTTTATTTCCTTTTCGAGTAGACAACTATCATATCTACATTCCCACAGAAAATATTTAAAAAATGGGCGTTTTGAGGCATGTTAACCCGCTGGCGCCCCACTAAGCAGCTGGTACTCGTATTTCAATTCAGGTTTTAGTTGCAATCGAGAAGTCGTTTTGACGAATATGCGGGTTATGTATTAAAGTACGTACTATGTCCCACTAAAGCGATATTAGTATATTCTTTGGGTTGAAATAGGAGCTTAGGAACTATTATAGGTACGCGCTATTAGGTGAACTGCTGAATAAAAGTATATTTGACAGACAGAGAGATACTACTTAAACTCGGCCAAATAATTCTAGCCGGCAGCACGGAGACGAAAGCGGACAAACTGAAGAAAGTCTTCATCGGAGATTCACGCAGAACCCCTCTCCATTGAACTTGACTTCAAATCCTAAACAAATAAACTAAGTTTTTTTTTTTTTTTTTTTTTTTTTTTTTTTTTTTTTTTGTGGCTGGACAATTTGAGCAATGTAGACGTATATTACTGCTGGCTTCAACGGGGGTATAATATAAATATTGGAGGCGCGATAGATCATAATGTCGTGACAGCTTCTAACTTTGCAAGACGGTCCCCCCCCCCCCCTTTTTTTTTTTTTTTCTTTTTTGAAAGCAGGCAATTTTTCTTATTAATCGTATGCAGCGAGCACGTTTTCCGGAATCAAGTAAATGCAAAATCAGCCCAACTCCTCCGGTGTGGTCCAGAGGATTTCCGGCGAAAAGCAGCCAAGATATGAATTGTCAACGCACCGACCGGCGTGGGTAGCTCAATCTTGAAGCTAATCGAACACAACCACTCTCAAGAAAAGCAGTTATCCAACATCCCCATTCACTGAATGTGAATGTGATTTGAGACAGACAAGAAATCAAAACGTTTTTCCGTGATTCCTTCCCATCCAAGAAATCGAAAGCACGGGACCGTATGTTGTGAAGTAAACGGGCGTTCAAACACGTGATGGAAGGAATCTACTCAGGCTTCACCACACTAATGAACACCCAGGCAAACTTAAGAAATATTCGATCGAACCTTCGTCAAATTACATTGTTCGCCACCGCGCTGACAACGCGTGTCCGCGAAAGCCGCCAGAGACGCGGGGAGGCGCCAAGCGACCTGTTCCGGCTAAAGCCCCTTGATAAAGGCGTTTTCTACAAGTACCGCCAACCATTGTTGTGGAAGCGCGCGAGACACGTGCTACGAGCGGGTGCTCCGCCGCCATTCGCTTCCTAGGACCACTCATTTCAGTGCTGCGCCGCCATTCGCTTCCAAGGGCCGCTCGAGATGCGAGTCTCGTGCACTCGCGCATTTGACGCTACTTGCAAAGACAAACGCAAACATATCGAGGGGCTTTAGTTCCGGCTGGTTCCCGGTTTTCCTGCTTGGTGCCGTCCGTTTTGCTAGAGTCGTGAATAGGCTGCTTCCAAAACTCGAAGCGACCTGGGAACTACAGGGTGATTCAAGGAGACGGCAGGCTCTTTAAATCGACCGGAAAATTCGGTTTCTTAACCTATCGCGCTACGACTTTGTGCAGCGTTGCCCACGAATGGTGCATTTTTTTTTTTTTTTGTAAAATATGCGTAGAGCGAACTTACCTGAGGAAAAAGTAAAGAAAGAAAAAGGCTTAGCTCCTATGGAAACGCAGCGACGCCACCGGTCTTCAAACAACACGGCACCGTTTCGTACGGGAGACAAGAGATGGCGCAAGCGGTCGCGACGCCAACTGCCGCCAACGAACGAGCATACAACGCCGAGAGTCGGCGTCTTTAGCAGACAAGAAACTGCAGTTCCTTGTTGTTACCGCGCCTGTTTTTGTTTCTGCGACTGTCACGGCCTGCGGAACGCGCGCCGCTTTTGAGTCAAAAAGATTGTCTGCTACAGACGCCGGCTCTCGACGCCGTATGCTCGTTCGTTGGCGGCGTTCGTTGCGCCATCTCTTGTCTCCCGTGCGAAACGGCGCCGTATCGTTTGAAGACTGGTGGCGTCGCTGCGTTTCCATAGGAGCTAAGCCTTTTTCTTTCTTTACTTTTTCCTCAGGTAAGTTCGCTCTTTGAAAATTTTACAACAACAAAAAAAATGCACCATCTGTGGGCAACGCTGCACAAAGTCGTAGCGCGATAGGTTAAGAAACCGAATAAGAGACTGATAACCCGATGGTCCTTAACGACCACTTCGATTCAGTCTTCACCATTGAAAACACGGACAACATTCCTCCAGTTGGTGAAGTCGACTACCCATTTATGTCGCCCATCGCTATCTCTGCACGCGGCATTGAAATGCTTACCGACGACTTAAAAATATCCATTTCCACTGGCCACGACAACATAAATTCAAAAATTTTAAAGAACACCAAAGAAATCTCTAGTGAAATCCTGTCTACTCTTCCAACAATCCCTAGCCACAGGCCAAATTCCCACCGATTGGAAGATTGGCAAGATTATCCCGATCCACAAAAATGGTGAGCGTAGCCTAGTTTCAAACTACCGCCCTATGTCCTTGACGAGCGTGGCATCCAAATTGCTCGAGCACATCATATTCTCCCACACAGTATCTCATCTAGAAAATAACAATTTCTTTTTTTTTTTTTTTTTTATGAGAAGCAGCATGGTTTTCGTAAGGGGTTTTCGTGCGAATCACAACTAATAGAATTCACTCACGACATTCACATAAACATGAACCAGTACACTCAAACTGATGCCATTATTTGATCGTGTTCCTCATTGCCGACTACTCGCTAAAATCTCTTCACTTGACATTGACTCTCTAACTCTTTCCTGGGTACGTAATTTCTTAACGCTACGACGCCAATACACAGTGCGCGGTAATTACCAATCTAACATGTCTGATGTAATTTCTGGTGTGCCACAGGGAACCGTGCTCGGGTCTCTTCTTTTTTTAATATACGTGAACGACTTACCCGATTCCATCTCGTCCAAAATACGCCTCTTTGCGGATGACTCCGTTGTTTACAGGCAAATCACTAATCCCGATGATCACATAATTCTCCAGCAAGACCTAAACTCCATCAGTGCTTGGTGCGATAAATGGCTTATATCTCTTAATGGTTCAAAAAAAAAATTGGGTTGTGTGTATGTTTATACATCGTAGAACTTGGTCTGCCTCCAAGGGCGACGAGTTTCCCAGCTGTAGATGAGCAATTTAACCAGTGCGGCACAACCGCTAGCCTGGAGTCTTTAACCTGCATCACGCAGTAGTGATACACGACCGCACGCCGGTACGATGCTCATCCAGATCGAACCGGGCAGGGGCGGGGATTGAACCCAGTATCCTGGGTTCTGCAGCGCGAGCTTTCGCTCCACGTGCTCCGAGCTGGTGTGCGCTAAACCACTCAACCACCGATCTTTTTTTTTTTTTATTTTTTTTTTTCTTTAATACATGGAAGAAGAAACGATAGGCTCACAACGTGGTCGTTCAGGGTCAACTCTACACAATCATGGTAGACACGTTAAAACTCTGAAGTTCTGGAGACTGTTAAACAGAGGCAGCCAGTCTGGAACTACTGTTTGAATATCATGCACGCTTTTGACGCGGATTACAAGCTCAATGAAATGTAGGCGTACAGTTTTAGGGTGCAAATTCTCATTCCTTATGTCGAGGCGGGACTTCCACATGCTATACAATGCTAGGAGCATTACAATGTCATGCGGGAAGTTACCTCTAGATGATACAGGTAGGAAACGAATTGAATAGGGTGTAATATCAATATCCTTTTTTACAGTGCGCTGCAAAACATCCCAAAAGAAAATGGCATCCCAACAGTGAATAAAAATATGTTCAATGGTTTCAGGTGTTTTACATAATGTACAGTGTGTTGATCGCGAAACGAATATTCCTATCTCTCGTAGCCACACTTTGGTGGGTAACACTGAACAATGTAATTTGAAAAATAATGTTTTCGCTGAAGGGGGGATACACATCTTCTTTACCCGGCGCAGTATATCGGGTTGGGACGCGTCGCTGAACATTGAGCGGTAAATTAGAATTGGAAATAGGATATTCACAAGATCTCTAGTCAACGTTTTACGTGAAACAGACATTAAATATTCTTTTGAAAACCTTACTGATAAAAACTGAAAAGCATCAACTACTTCTCTATGATACCCTACTAACACACAGGTTTGGTCTGCCACGGAGGATACGATAAAGTCAGGTAGAGAACATGCCAGTCTGTTCTGAATGACTTCACGAAGGAAGGGGTGCTCCTGGTCTCTTAGGAAAAGAAAACGTGAAACCAACTGACGTATAAATAAATGGGGAAGACCGAGTCCACCATCTGATACACGACGGAACAGATTGTCGCGACGCATGGGTTCCCAAGTGGACTTCCATACTAAAACGGCAAAAACCCTGTGCAATTTTTGAATACTTGTCCGTGTACAGGGCAGTACCTGCAAGACATACCATACTTTAGCCGCCAAAAATAAATTACAGATGGTCGAAAGTGCAAACACTGACAAATTTTTTTGTGACCAGTTATTGGCTCGTCGTTTCAATTCAGTCGCAGCTCCGGACCAGTAGGACGTGCTGTTTCGGTAGTGCTTCAATGGCACTCCTAGGTAGTTACATGGCGTGCAGCTCCAATCTATGCTTTCGTATTGCTTGGGCGTCGTCGCCCATGCTCCATGCCAGAAACCTCGACACTTGTCTAGATTTACTGAGGCTCCAGTGGCCTCACAAAAGCTGCGAGTGATATCCATGGCATTGGTAACGCTTTTCTTGTCTTTACAAAAATATGCGACATCGTCGGCATAATAATGAGGCGCCCGCAAAGGTCTGTCGTGATAACTAAATCAGACAAATGAAAAGACTTTCTAATAAACAATAAACATCCTGCGGAAAGACCTACAGCATGGCTAACGCATACCTCGTAGTCACACAGGAAATATTGTATGGCCTGTTCTACCGTTGACAGTTTTGTTTCCTGTACGGCTAGAAAGTCTACCTCTTTGTCTTCAAGTAAACGTTTCAAATGATATTGCTTCTTTCGGGAGTTAAATCCTCTTACATTTAGGGTAACAATACGAAGGCTATCAGTTAAAGGTAATGAAAGAGGAGAGGAATGAGGATGGGGTAGAGGGGAGGGAGGAGGAAGGGCGAGGGGAAGGGGTAGGGTGGGGTTTGTTCATGTATACTCTAGTGTGCAAGGGAGGTTTTTCGTTTACTCGCGATGGTGTCAGGCGGGTGTTTTTTTCTCTCTTGGTGTCACTGCTGTCCTTGCACGTGCTAGGGCTCAAGTCCATTGCTGACGGGTCACTTTTGTTGTCAAACCTTGCAAGTCCGTCTGCAGGCACCGCTGACTGTTTCGGTACTTCCGTTTCCGGCGTTGAAGAGATGTCATTGATCGGTTCTTCCTGGGAAGCTGCTTTCACGGCTTCTGTCGGTGTTGTGTCTTAGAGTATCTCCGAAGCTTCCTTTTCATCTTGTGTTTTGCTCCCACCGGAACTCTGAGGCAGTGTCTCTCTGGGCTGCGCTTGAGTGGAGAGAACATCTCCGCTAGCGTCCACGACCTCGGAGATGTCCATCAAAATTTCCGGGTTGGCGTCAAGGTCGTTGCCAGAGCCTCGTAGTACAGTTGCATAACTTGAAAAGCACTCGTCACTTTCATGCCCAAATCTATTACAACGAGCGCATTTCGGTGTACGGCACTGTCGTCGAATATGACCAACCTTCTTACAACGTAGGCACAAGGGCGGTCGTCATGACATTACCAGAAGGGATTGTATGCCATAAACCTTCAGTAGGTGAGGGACGTCTTCCGACGTCGCGGTGTCGTGCAGTGTTAGGCAGACCTCCCTATTCAGCGTCTCCATGTTCTCCATTCCTGGCACGCGCCACTTTTCTCGCGCGATGCTTCGAACCGTGCCGAACGGTGTTAAGGCGTCGACGATTTTTTTTATCTTCTAAGTATGACGGCAGCCAGAGTAGCTTGAGCTTCACATCCTTTGAGTTCGGATCGATGATTAAACACTTTTTCCCTTTCACGCTGAGTTCTTTCGCGGTTCTAACTTTTCTGTGGCTTCTGGACTAGCCAGCGTCGCCATCCACACATGGCTCATCTGAAACTGTCCAAGAGATACCACTTCGTTCAGATCGACGACTCCTCTAAGTTCATCGCAAAAGTCAACTGCACGGTAGGGCCGACCCGTGAGGTCAGCGTGGAGGAAGACCGAGTTTACGCACAAGGCTCCAGGTGGAAAACGTGGAAGTATAATCTTATACTCATCTTGGCCGGTTGCCGGAACAGGAACGCCTCTTGGGGTCACGGGTGCCGCTGCAGTGTACTCCGAGTACAGTTGTGATTTTCGTTACCAGTATAAGAAGCGGAGGTAGATGGGTTTCCCCGGCCTGAGGCCGATTGCTGCTTTTCAACGGAGAACATGAAAGCACGACCGTTCGACACGGCGTCTTCTTCTTTCTCCCACTCGGCCACCGATCCCCCTCTTAATGGTTCAAAATGTAATGTAGTAACTTTCAGTCGCAAACAATCGCTATCGCGTCATTCATATCTTATATATAACTCGCCCCCCTCATTCTCATCCTCTTACAAATACCTAGGTGTTCATCTGACAACCTATCCTGGTCTAACCACATTGACGCCATTACAAGTTCCGCATCCAAAACACTGGGATACTTGCGACGCAATCTTTTCTCTGCACAAGTTAGCGTACGAGACATACGTTCGCCCTATACACGTTTGCAAGTCCGGTCTCTGGGCGCCGCCATCTTCCTCAGTGGGGTGCGCTCTCGGGAGCGGCCATAATCCGATTACGACGCCTTAGCAAGGCTTCGTAATCGGATTATGACTGGTCCAAGCGCACCCCAGACAGGCAAGATGGCAGCGCCCTGAAGCCGGACTTGCAAACGTGTATACTCGAATTTGCTTCCCCTGTATGAAATCCCCGCCAGAAATACCTTATCAATCAGATCGAAGGCATCCAAAATCGTGCAGTTCGTTTTATAGACGCTTTGCAGCAGCTGTGCATGGGCGCCGCCATAACTGACCTTCAGTTTTTGTTCCCCCTTATTACGTTTACTTCACTTCATTATTACCATAGCAGGCCAGGTTATTGACATCTTAGATTTTATTCTGTCTTGCTCCCCAGCATTGGTCTTTGTGAAGGCTCGTCCTAACCAATTTCAGTGGCTCGGTATCTCGGTAAAACAAGAGAAGGTCAGCAATGGCGGCTGTATTCTGGCGCGTGTGCAAAGCGTCTTCAACCTACTCTCGCCGCAAATGTCTTTCTTAAAAACTCTATCCTCTTAAAACCACTTGAAATGCGTCGCACCGCTGCCCTTTTATGCATCATTCATAAAGCACACTATTCTAACCCTAACGTTATCGCCCCCCTGTTTGAGCCCCCTAACCGAACATCTCGTCGTTTGACTAACAGCCGAAGTTATAAGCGCATTTTTGGTCATACATGTGCGTTCAATAACTCCTCACTACCACGCGCAATCATGCATTGGAATTCTCTTCCTGATCACATAACCGCACTTTCCGACCCTACAGCATTCCGAGTAGCTGTTTTAGATTTTTTAAGTACTAATTAGTTTTCGTTTACAGTGATGTTCTTGCCCAGATAATGAAGTGTTATATGTGCTCGAATCCTACAATTTGTATAATACATAATTTTGTCATAGTGGTTTTTCAGTTGTGATATTGCTATCCTGTTCGTACTGTTTTTTTGTTTTTTTTTTCTTCTTTTAAGTGTTGACTATACTGTAATTCGACAAAATCCCCCCCTTGTGTAATGTCCAGAAATGAACCTTCAAGCTGTTATAAATAAATAAATAAAATTGAACAGCACAAAAGCGCGACATCATGGCATTCATCTCCCTGTGCGTGTTTTTTCAACGGCTAAACTAATCGGGTGCATTCAATGCCCCGTGACTTGCGCTTTTAGTATGCGTGTTCGAGGTTGTATGCCTTTGAGCTCTCGATTGTGCTCAGACCTAAGATAAAACAAATTACATGGCCACTGGAGACGCCGTGAAATATATTCATTCCATTTTTTTTTCTTCTACTTTTCTAAATGTTAGGGCTGACCAATACTAAGTATTTTCATATTTTGCTTTAAGCCTATCCTGACGCAATTTTGAGCGAAAATGACGCTTTGGCACGAGATGTAGCAGACTTTCGTTCATAGCGCAATTTGGCGCAAATTCATCACTGCAATTGCAATGGTCCAGCAAGGGAAGACAGCACAGCTGTTACTGGCGCTAAATATCGTAGGCTCGCTCGCAGGAAGCCCCGAGTACCAAAAAGCAGCAGGGGGAAGGAGCGGGCGCTCCTTTCGGCGCCGAACATGGCGGTGCCTCAATACCCCAAGCTCGAGCACTCGGTCGTTCAATTCGACATTCATGCTTTCGCATTCACAACACGTAAGCGCTTCGGTGTCCTCGAATTTTTCGTCCTGCTAGTGAGTATTCACAGCGGATTATATAAAAAGCAATGACCCAGCAAGTGAAGACCGCACGACCACAGCTGTGATTGGCGCTCAATATGTGTGAACGCATGCCAAGTTGTCCCCAAGTCTAGTTTATTAAAATGACCCAGCCACTAGTGAGAAGGGTCAAAGTAATTTGTCAAGCTACTAATGAGTTTTCACAGGGCGTTTTACGAAATGAAAATTGTACAGCTCAATTGCAATGACCCAGCAAGTGAAAAATGCGGCGAGCACAACTGCGTTTGGCGCTAATGTGCGAGCACATGCCAAGTTGTCCCCAAGTCCTACTAACAAGTATTTGTAAGTATATGAATAATCAAATGAAACCCTCAAAAAATTATAGTCGCATTGCGATGACCCGGCAAATGTAGAGGGGTCAGTTCTTAGTTACAATAATGACAGTGAATTTTATTTTAGTGTATTTGAATAAAGTCAAAATTATAATTGCACAGGCCTATTTTTAAGAACCATATAGTGTAGAAATTAACCCTTAGCATGAAGTCAGAATGTAGCGGGGAATTAACTGTACATGCCACATCACCCTCTAATAGCACGGAGCAAACAGAGCCCTTGCACCTGAAGGGGAGCCATCAGGCGTGCGGCAGACGAATGTTTCAAAATCTTGTCAGACTTCACAGGAGCGCACGGTAGGTATTTTGCAACCAAACAGGCCTTCCGGATATCTGTCGTGAGGCCACTTACCCACAACACGCCCGCGCCACGGAAGTGGCACCCCGAGTAAAGCCAGCAGGCCCACCCAAAAGCCCCAAGAACATCTCCGGCTATGGTCGGTGTTGAGGAGGCCTCCAGTTGTCCCGTCTCGAGTGCGATCTTCCCACCTTCGACGACGTTTTGGCGTCTCACACATCCCGAGCGTGCGCCCACAGCCAACACGCGGCGGAAGGTATCTTTCCAAAGGGGAGCACCCGCAAGAACACACTCGGCACGCCGCAGGTGTATACAATTGCGACATTTATTCGATATAAGCGGTACAACTCCTCGGCAGAGAGCGCGCGCAAACACACACACAAAGGTGAAACGCGGACGATACAAATTTCCTCGGCTCGTGGCCACGCCGCGTCCGGGATGGTTGCACCTTCCGAACCGGGAGAAAGTCGGCAACGCAGTGCGCTGAGAAGCGGGCTTATCTACACGTCACGACACACGAGGGTATCTCTGCAAAGGTTAGCCTCAAGACGAGCGTCTTGAAACAAAAAAACAAAGAAACTGCCGATGGTACATTTACAAGGAATGCCGTGCCCAAAGCGACTCCCCCCCGACAACCGCCCCCCTTACACCGGGACGGCGGATCACCACGAGGGTTACCACGGATCCGCGCGGATGCGCTACAGTATAAAAGCCGACGGAGGGAAAGGGGCGTTAAAACGACGGCCGCGGTGGCTGGCGGCAATACCGACGCATCGTCGCGCGACACCTTTCGTCTACGGGAGCGGCGCTCTTTTTCTTCTTCGTTTGTACTTGGTGAATGAAATGGATGAGTTTGGAAAAAGGTCCTTGTGAGCTGAATTACAACCTCCATTACTGTTTGCCACTCGCATTGTTGGACGCCCCCAGTGTCTGCTTTGTCTTATCCTCCCGTTTTGGGCGGGCGATTCGGGGTACTAATCGGGGCGTTACTGAAATAATGAGCCAGATGCGGAAAAGGTAGCTTCTGAAAAGAACCAATGCGAAGAAGAAACTTCTGGTCCTGTGTAACAAGATTTTGCCCTCTAGGAATTGAATTGCCACCGAGGCAGCAACTGCATCGACTGTGGGAGTGCCTCGTCACACGTTCCGACTGAGAGACGGGGTGGGGTACCTTTGGACTAAAGCCAATTCGTGCCCAAAATAAGCCATTTTAGCTTATAGCAAACACCAGTAACTGCTAAACCATGAAAACACTTGTTGTAATTAAACTCTTTAGCTTTTTTAAAGGGACCCTGCAATCATATTTAAGCATCTACCTTTTTCGCGGTTTAAACGTCTCTTGTGGTTCGGGCAATCCAGCGGGCACGGAGAGAGTAACTAAATATCAGTGAGTCATATTTTAACCAGACGATGCAGAAACCTCCTCCTCCTCCGGGGGCTCTCAATGGTGTCCTACGCGCGCGGTGTGCAACGAAATCGTGACGTTTTTGGTCCTCTGAGGAAAGAGCTGCCGTGTCCCCAGGCAGCTCTCTCTCCTCAACCTCACATCCTTTCCGAGTCTTCCCCTCCCTCCCCACATTCCTCGGTCACAACGGTCTGCGGGTGCGGAAAAAGGGGGCACAGAGGTCCAAGCACGTCATGGAGGTTATTTTTTCTTGCTTTTGTAATTTTAATATGCCCATAACTTTTAAAATAAAGCGAATTTCGAGAAAAGGAAAAGTCCACTAAGTTACTATGTTCAGAGCGCTCAGGTTCGGTGTAAATAAAGAAACAGCAAAAAATCGTTGCAGCGCTCCTTTAAGTTGCATTTTGTACTCCTTATACACAATTCTCTTAGCCTGTCACTGCAGATGGTCCCTCGGTCGTTCACGGCAGTCCCGACATTAAGAGGAACGCAATAACGATGAAAATTTGAAGCAACTCGGAGGGTGGGACCTTATTGCAGAACCTAGCATCCCGTCTCCAAATCAGCGTCGACACGTGCGTATAAGATTGTTTTTTCTGCGAAAAAAAAAATAATAGAAGAGCATTCTCTATGATTTGTACGTGTTTTGGCCTAAGCGGGGTCTCTATGCCACATCTGACGGGCGAATCGGAATGAAACCGGCCTGTTGCACTGAAGCTGACTAGAACAAATAATGAATAAGATACTTTCTTTTTTTTTCTTCTTGATTGGGGTACATTTTGATTTCTTTGCAAGTTTGCACACGAGGAAACGTGCCATCCCGGCTGCATTCCTAGGGCGACGATGGCACCGCGTGTCAGCAATTAATTAAAGGGGAGCTCCGGCATTTTTGTTTTTGTTTTAGCTACCCAATCTAAACACACTGTCAACATACTCAGGCTTTACCTACTCTTTCCTGCACACTACCATCTCTACATTCAAAAAATAGCTATCGAGAAAAGGTCAAGTCGAGGGGACGCCGAAACATACATTGAAATTTTCTTGCCCTCTCCATCGGGGCAACGTCACACTGCGTAACTTGTGAGTCAAGTAGGCAATCTAAAACACTCAGTATTTTATGTATTTCTTTTTCCATCTTGCACGCATGAGCTTAACCGGCATTATTTCCACCCCTAAGACTTCTCGCACCAATAGGAGAACAAGCTATACTGCCCGCATTTTGCCCCATATTACACCTGATGTCACGATTTCAGTGCGGCCAATAGAGCTTCCCGGATCAAAGAACTTCAACACCTTCCTGGAAAATTATTGCAACTTGAGACTTGGGCTACTAAATCAAATGTGTCTATTAATGTGTTAAACAAACTTTAAGGTAGATCGGCGACCGTCAAAATTTTGCCGGAGCTCTCCTTAAAGAACGCCGCTCGAGGTTTCTGGCGCTCAGCCCCGACGCGAGAAATGACGGCACAATGAATGCATGGCAAAGGAACGAACTCTGTGTGGAACCAGATGTTACATATGCAACCTTAATACTCCCATTCAATGCCCAGTGTTGTTTTCAAAGTATGTCCTTCGGCCACGTCAGAACACGAAGAATGCAGTCGCCTTTTGCCGCGATATTGCAAGCAACAGACTATGGTCGATTTCAAGCTGCAGTGAAAAATAACTCCAGGCTTTAGGTCGGAGCGTCCTCTGCCCTGCCGTGCTAGATACGTGCAGAATAACGGGTGCACCTTAGCCTTTTCCGTGCGTCTTTTACTTGATGAAACATTGCAAACCCCACGTTTTTAACCAATTCCAGGCGACGGAGGGCATTGAACCGGGGTACTAAGGGTAGCCATCCGGTTAAGACGACACCAGCGGAACAAACTGGATAAAAATAAACAGCTAAAATCCAATTTTGAAGAAAACAAAATGTTTTTCTCGTTTCCACAAAAAGGACAGGAACTATACCTCTTAAAAATTCTTCTTTTAAAACAGAGCTAGCGCAGTGCTAAGTCATGCCTATATACATAAGCCATGTTCAATCGATCCACGAATCCGGAGAGTACCATTTTCGTGACACATCCGAGCTAAGGACTCCATTCAATTATACGCTTTTCCCGACCCATTCGGACTGGGATCCTTCGGGGCGATACCAGCCACGGGCGACCCCGCGGCGAAACTTCGACTGCACCGCCGTTTTCGAGCCCTCCACCAGCACCAAAAACATTTTGCCCTTTTCAAGTGCGAAGAGGCTGCTTCCGACGTCGAAGAACTGACACGTCCTCCCCACAAACGCCCGTTCGAAAAGGCTGCCCTCTTACGGCGTCGCCCTCTCCGACTGCCGCGTAATCTCGACTTTCTCGCTACCAAGTGGGACAGCCGAAGCTACCGCCGCTGTGAAAGGTGAAACTACTGGCGTGCGACTTTCCTCGTCGCACTGCAAGGGCGTAAGACATTCACCAGGGGCACTTGTTTGCCGCTCGCCAACGACGAAACCAAACGCCAATCTGCGACCGCCCTAAGGGACGACGAGAGCGCGCCAACTCTGCACTGTCGACATCCATATGTATACTATATATATAAACCAGACAAAAGAAAGAGAGCTAGCTCTGCCACACAAGAAGACACTCCGTGGAGACAGCGCGGAGCGCCGGTGATTTCGGGTGCGAGTGATGATCGATTATATAAAAAAGACAAAATGACCAAACGGGACGAGGGAGGGAGGAAAATGGCCCGTCCGCCCTTTTTCTGGCAACGGGATGGCTTCTCGAGAACGGGCTCCCGTCGAAGGGTCTGCGCTCCGTGTGCGATTGGAGGAGGGGGCCCGTCACTGGGGGCAGAAGGCCAGCCGCACGGCACACGCTTGCTCCGTGTCCTGCGCCGCGGGGGCCTCCAGCACGCGCAGGCTCTCCGAGCTGAACCAGGCCGAGGACGAGGCGCCGCCAGGGAGCTCGCTGCCCTGCAAAGCGCAGACGGAGGGGGCACATGTTGGCGTGCCCCGGACAACACAGAGGCTAGTTCAGGCACATGCATCATTCCTTACAAAACAATTTGTCAGATGCGTCACTATGCTTTTTCGACACACTGCATTCCGCTACAACACGTCGGTATGCGTTCCACTACGGCGTGTTGCCGTGCGTTCCGACTGGACACATTCTGGTACGACACCTTTCTATGCATTCCGCCAGAATGCGACGCTACGCGTTCTGATAGGACACGTTTGGCCATGAACTCCAAATACGACGTTTTTCGTAACGCGTTTTGATACGACGCATTCTGCTACGTGCTTCAATAGCGACCCGGTGCTATGCGTTTCGATGCAACTCATTGCTACGCGTTCATATGCCAGGCATTCTTGTGTTCAGACACAAAGTGTCGGTATGAATTTTGCTACGATGCATTGTTAGGCCACTGGCGGTCGTTGCAACCTGTACTGGCATCTCGTCATGAGCAGTCGCAGATGGATCCCACTCAAAACATAGACGCCCAAACCTTAGGACAAATGCCATCCACTTCAAACAAACTACTCTTGCAAAGACTAGCTATGCACTGATTTTGCAACAATATTAGGTCTCGATTTTGTTCCTACACATAAAGATGAAGGGTCAAAGATACCGTATGTGTTCGCATAGTAATGCCCTTTTTTTCTTAAAAATTTGCACAAATTGGGGGGCGGGGGGGGGGGGCAGGGTTGGGTAACTACACGAGCTAATGTTTTGCGAACCTGGATATTTTGCATAAATGCCACTTGAGGTCCCCGGCCAAGAGAAGTGTACTACCGTGACTTGTCTCCGCTGAGGTAGGCAGGCCAAATTAGCCATGTTCTACAAACTGCTAACATTTTTTACGGTACCTTGGGCATACCCTTTTGGCGAAAAAAGGTCCTACGATGTTCAACGCAGTTTTCGAGGTAGCAGCACTCAACACGGAAAGCAACATGGCCTTTCCTAAGTCGCATCAAAATGTAAAATCTGAAATCCAAACTCGCTACTTTTTTTTTTTTTAGATTGTCATTCTACAATTTATTACGTGGATTGATGAGAATGGCCCCTCAATCTGAACATAATGCTACACTGGTGCAAAATAATCAGGAATACTTTCAGATACTGAGAAAGTCCTAAACAAGTCTGCCCCAATGCATTACGGACATCTTCGAAACTATCGAAATCGGGACGAGACGGTACACCCTTCTCAAAATTCAGGGCCATTTCGACCATCAGGCTAGCATTCCATCGGACGTTACGACCTGCATACACCAATCGCAAAACATTCTTCGCTGTACGGTTCTTTCTCAATTCCTGAGTAATCTCCTCGATACAAATGAATGTAGCAAGGGGCTTCTGCATGGGAGTCGACTGATCGAAGGATGAGAGCCCAAAATGGATGCTAATGCAGCACTTATATTCAATCTCCAAGTTGCGTCGGGCTGACATCTAGAATGTCCAAGGTTCAGCGTTATTCGCCTTGGCGCACGTCTTCGACTCTGTCCTTCGTCGGCCGCAGGAAGGCAGCCATTAGCGACAGACAGCAAACGCTCGGACAATGGCAGCAATTGAAGTGGCGAGACTTAATTTCGGAAAAGGCCTACGGCAAAGCTACCACGCACAGGCGACGCGGCCATGCAGGACGACAGGCTCACCTTTGTAGCGGCGTAGCAGCTTCGTAAACTTGAAGAAGGGTGCTGGAAGGCCTTCCACAACAGGTTTACGAGTGCCGCATTCTGTCGGGGAAAAGAAAAAAGAGAAGACCGTCAATGTCACCCTCGTTAACATCGGAACCGACACTTAGATTTTACCCGAAGTTTGATTCGTAGAGAAAGTGTTGGCTGCGCCAGGAACGCACATTCGACTCGCGCAAATGGCACCGCCTGCACGTTCAAAGTGCCCCAAAGTGGAAACTAATTATGTCGCAAAACCCAACACGTCGTGCCGTCACAAACCCGGCGATTGGCCGTAGAAGTTCCCGTGAACTCTCGTCGCGGCACATCGATCTGTACGAAGACCCATAGCGGAACGGGTGTCCGACGTACCCGCCCGCACTGTCGCCACGATCGCGACGCCGTCCCGAAGGAAACTGAGGGACGAAACACGAGGATGCAGTAATGGTGTATTCGCACAACGGAGTTTCTTCCCGAGGAGAAGAATAATCGTCATCGAGTTTTGAGGTCACGTGCTCGTCACGGATGTTCACTGATCCTCGAGCTCGTGGCATGCTCGCGGGGACCCGAGGAGAATCTGTGACAGGCCTACAGAATATCCACCGTTCCGTCAATGTCCGTCGGAGCGTTCGGGCCCCCTCTTTTGGGCAGGGATAATGATGAGTAGCTTTGAAGTGTGGGGTGCCTTTCTTTATTATTTTTTGCCTGCCTCTTTGTTCGATGAGCCCCTGAAAGTCGCCAGCAGGCTCAAAGTGCGGGGAGTCTTTTCTTTATTATTTTTTCCCTGCCTTTTGTTCAATGAGCCCCTGAAAGTCGCCAACAAGTTTGTGAAAAGAAAGAATCCGGCGACTAAACAACATGTGACTCCGTCGTGCGAATGCTCGCTCGAACTTTCTGCACTGCCTCCTCCTCCTTGTGCCGTTTCCTTCTCTCAGCTCTATGATAAACTCGGTTTTCTCCGGCGATAAAGATCTCTTGTGCGAATACACCACAAGTGTGCCAGTGATTCGCGTGTCCCAGCAACACTCAGACAACGAGGACATAGCGCCGGATTTTCTACGACCCAGATTGTGCAGGTTTGAAGTGCGTGCACTAGTAATTCAAAACTATCCATAGTATCGATAGTCACCAGAAATCTGACTGACGATAGTAAAAAAAACTATCGATAGTTGACTATAGAAAAACTATCGATAGTAATATTGAGGCAACTATCGAAAAACTATCGTTAGTAATATCGATAGTCGACTATCATAAACCTATCGATAGTACTGTCGACGATTTACCATCGATAGTTTTGCGACGCTAGTAGTTTGCGTCGCTCCCTCTTCTCTTTTTCTCGCTTTATTGTTTCAAATGGGACACCAACTAGCCCAAGCATTTACAATCCCAACTTTGGTTCAGTTTTCAGTGATAAAGAAGATGATAATTTGGGCAAAGAGAGGAGAAAGGGGGGCGAGTGGCGGTGCGGCACCTGTGCACGCTCCGCACCCGAGTACTACTACAAACTAGTGGTACAAAACTATCGATAGTACTATTGGTAGTCGCCAGAAATCTGATTATCGAACGTAAAAAGACCATCAAAAGTACTGTCGATAGTCAACTATCGAAAAACTATAGATAGTACTTTCGACAGTCGACTATCGAAAAACTGTTGATAGTACTATCGATAGTTCTGCAACACTATCGATAGTTTTTAAAAAACTATCGATGGTATCGATAGTTTTGCATCACTAGCGTGCTCACTCGAGGCTCGCGAGACGTGCGGAAGGCAAGAAGGCAAGAAGCTTTTACGAGGGTGTCAGGCACGCTGCCGGAGGAATCTTGGCGTGAAGCCTAAATCTCTCTGTAATAGGCCTCCCTTGGGTCGTGGTACCACGGCAGGGAGCTCTTGATGGAGGGGGGGGAGAACCAAAGGACACTTCTGCCATTCCCATCCTGTCAATGACTATGGGCTGTATTTGCGGAAAGCTGCATTTTTGTCGCGCCGCTCGCCGCGCACGCTGCCGAAACCAGGAATGTTGACGCCGTGGAAAGCACTTTGCGAAAGCTTATCATCAATAGCCACAAACTCCACCGTGGTTGCCGGCAACCACTCCGCAAAGGGGGTCGGCGACCTTTTGCGGCGGGTTGCGAAGTAGGGGCAAGCAAGTGAAGGAAAGGCAAAAAAGAAGCGAAGACGTTATCTGGCTGGAGTTTTGAGGTGCCCCATTCGAGGTCAAAACTGCCGCGTGGTCCTCGAGACTGCGCGAGGAGGTGGCAAAAGGGAGGGCACATTTTCGGGGGCCATGTGAAGCTGCCTCCTCCGGGGTTGCGGACCCTGCCACCCCGTGGCGACCGCTCGGGCGGGATGCTAGAGGGGGTTACCTCTTTGCCCGGGCGGGGCACGTCGCAGTGCCGCTGGAGCTCCTCGATCATGTCGTCGTCCAGGTAGCCGTCCCTGAGCAGCTGGTAGGCGGGGCTCCCCGCGGCCAGCTGCAGGCGCCCCAGCAGCACCCGGCCCTGGCACTGCTCCCGGCACAGTTCCCGGGCCAGGCAGCAAACCTGGGACGCGGGAGGAAGAAACAAAGACGGCCCGGTCGACAAAGACGGCCCTTTTCTTGTAAGGAGCTTCCGAGAAAATATGTGCAGTCGCAAAGCCACGAAACTCCACTTGGTTAGCCAGGTGGGTTTGTCACAATAATATTCCAGTCGACGCGATGGACGGTTTAAAGATATAGCTTTAGACATTTCAGTGGGAGTGGCAGGGAATGTCTCCAAAACTCTCGGTCTCCGTGCGGGAACACTGAAGTTTCACCAAGCCGTCCTCACCTCGTTGGCAAGTGAAAATCCTCACTCCTTTCCATCTGAGCGAAGTTGCCACGGATAGAATTCCAACGTCCGTTCTAACATCGGCACCCTCGGCCGCCATCTTTGCAACGAGGATTGCGGCAAATACTCCCACGTAACGAAAGGTAGCAATCCCGCCTACCTTCCCACTCTGAGCTCTACCGCCAAGCTACTGACAAGCTCTCATTTATGTCCCGGTGGTCGCAGAAAACGGTGCGAGCATACGAAGGAAGAACAGGAACCAACAAATGCCAAAGACGGTGCGAAAGCTACGACAGAGGAAAAGACTCCATTCTTCGCCATTTCTCAGTCCTCATTCTCGTTCTACGTCCGTCTCTTCGGTTGCAAGACGAAAGGCAGGTGACAAGGCTCACCTGCAGGGCGTTTGCGCCGGGCGGGGCAGGTGCCAGGCAGGCGTTGGCCACCAGGAGGCTGCGCGGGCCCCCCGCGGGGCGGCTGGGACTCAGGCGTGCTGTGAGCAGCTGGCCCTCTGCCGAGGAACCCAGGTGGGCCTGCACTGCACTCCGGTCCCCTTCGTCCAGGGACGACGCCTCCAGGTCCTTAAAGGGACGACGAAAAAAAGATGTGACAGAGGCCATCTCCAGCTTTCCCCGTTTCGCTACGGCATGTGAAATGTGTCTCTGGACGGCGTGTTTGGCACCCTGTTCCGCCCGCGCGTCAAAAGCAGTCCTGAAGTGGCGAAAAGGACGCCGCAAAAGCCAAAGTGTCGTGCTGTTGAACGCAGAAAGCTTCTGGAGGCGACTGAGTTTTTGTGCTTTGTCGCTTCATAGAAAGCTGACAAGTATGGATTCTGCACCATGTGCATCTGTGATGCGAGTGTTTTGCACGGTGGCAAGCCTGACATCAGATGCACATCACCCCACGAAAGCCTCACAACCACCTTCGTGCTGTAGAAGGGCAGGGCACCATCGGCAGTTTACTTCAAAACAACTGCCAAGACAATGTGATCTATGCAGGGTGCCCCTTCACAGGGTTTCTTGTCAAACTAAAAAAGAAATGTTTTGACTCCCCCTCACGGCAGTCTCCCGAATTTTTATGTTGCTAGGTTGGCAGTTATAAAAACAAATGTCAAAATAAATTTACAAAAAAGAAATTTTTACAGCTATATTTACAGCTTGAAACAAATTTGTGGTTGGAGCCCACCGAATGGGACTATTAGGGTCACGTGACTGGGCACCATAGTCACGTGGTGCTTGCACTCTTGGTAGCCTCCTAGGGGCTCCAAAAGTTACTCATTAATCTCCGTTTCAAGAAAAGAATATAAACAAGTAACCTTTAGAGCCGATAGAAAGCTCCCGGAAAAGCACAAGAACCTGCAATAGACATGTGCACCATTTAAAAATTGACAGTTGCAGTGCACCAAAATGTTTCCTTCTGGCAGCGGCGTAAAAAAAAAAAAAACACGCTAATAATGCTGAAAAAAATCAAAATAAAAAACCTTTTTTTTTAATGTTGTTATTCTTTTATAGGATGCATGAAGTTTTTTATTTTTATTTTAAAGATTATTTTAAATTACTTTCTGTGTATAAAAAAAACAAGAAACGCTGAGCCGGCGGCACTTTACACAGCGTAAGGGTTCTGGGGACTTCAGCGGTGACGCTGAACGGCTCCATCATAACTTGCGGCGGTGCACAAGTCTACCACGCAACAAGTGGCCAGTCACGCAACTGCTAATAGTCACTGTTCCGTGGGCTCTGCAAGCGCCAACTACTAATTCATGTCACGCCATACATATAGCTCTAAAAAAAAATTTTCGGTTTTGTTATTTTTATTTTAGGGTTTTGTTTTTTCATCCAGGCTGTCCAAAAAATGGTCTTTTTCCTTTGCATATATCTTTTAATATTGTGGAACGCTTCCAGAGAGTTGGTTGTTCATGACACTCATTCTTATTGTTCATTCACAAAGCTTGTTTGTGACCATTTTTTTCATAGAAAACGACTCATAGAACAGATTCTGCGTTAAAAAGCAGATCACAGGGTTGTACCGCGTGTTCAAGTTGTTTCCGCTTAATCCGGTGAATCGGAAGGTGGCTTACAGTGCCCAGCGACGCCTCAAGCAACCGTTAGTCAGCACGAAGGCCATCATATCGACGCACCTTCCCGCTTTGTTCCGCGTCACTGAGCTGCCCGCATCGGCCATTTTCCTCGACTCGACCAACTGTTTAATGATTCCGCTCCGCTTCGTCAGTATTCGTAGCATACTCGGATCAAAATGCATTTCACATGAGTTGCTCCGTCAGTGATTGGCACGCACTCAGAACCAATCACGAGCTTTACGCTGGGAGCGACGAGAACGACGAAGGGCACCCTGCGCACAATCTACTCATCATTTCACAAGTTCAGAAAAGGTTTATTCCAGGTGTCCCAGGTTGCTAGACACCAAGAGGCAGTCGCCGGGGCGAAGAACAGCGGCTCACCTTGTTGACCAGGGCCTGGAGCGAGACGCAGGAGTGGTCCTGCACCGTGAATGCGCTCCTGCGCACCAGCAGGGCCAGGGGGCAGTCCCCGGAGCCCCCCCGCAGGCACTGGTAGCCCAGGGACTCCAGCCCCGCCTGGAGGGGGCCGCCCCAGCCGGGCGACGAGGGGCCCCCCAGACCCTGCAGCCCCACCACGTCCGCGTCCAGGGCAAACACCTGCGGGCACACCCACTCACAGTCGGCTACCTGCCTTCCGATTGCCGAACAGGGGCCCGCGTCTGAGCGAGTGTCTAGCATTCACACTAGACGACTTTTGAGCCCACCGGGCCCACTGAGGTGCTCCCTTGTGCACTCCTCTGACAACGGTCGTGCAAAGTAGCGAAGCTTCTTTGTACTAAAATATTGACGCGGGCTAGTTGGATAAGCCTTAGGACTAAATAAATAGCGCGAAGGACAGACAAGGACGAGAACATTGAAGACGCGAATACGGACGGTGACAAGCTAGAGGGACACTGACAGGGTATTTATGCTCACCAAGGTTTTTAATTGTACACAACATATAACAGCCCAACTACCCAGAACACAATTCACAGCTCAAAATTTGTATTCTTTCCACTTAAAAACCGACGATCCGAGAACTGGTCGGTTCGAGTTTTGCTCAAAACTTTTCTCCGTGGTCCTGTGCCATTTTCTATGGTTTAGACACAACCACCAAAGATAATCAAAGTCGTGGGTTATCGAAGGCCCAGACTCTGTACTAAAAGCAGGCAAAATATATGATACCCATTTTTTGTGCCTTCAAAAAAGTAACAAATACGTTGATTACAAAAAAAAAAAAAAAGTTTCAGAGTTGTTTGGTTATTTTTGTCTTCCCTATATTCCTTCTTGCTCCACAGCCCAGCTTCAATTTCAGATTCAAACAGTTTCGTTTTTTTTTTTGTTTTTTTTTCTTTTACTTTACTAACAATATATGTGACACTAGCAAAATATTGCTTGGGTAGTCTTCCGACACCACAACAAATCGGCCGGCAGAAAATTAAAAAAAGAATTGGGGAATTCTTTATCAAGGGAGACTTGAGGTGTCAGTGCCTTTTTGAGGGTGAAGTAAAAGCTCCTCCCACCCCTCTCCCCTATGGCAGGGCAAAGTCTGGAAAGGAGGTCGCTTCCTCTCCAGCATTCGCCTTGCTGAAGTGGGAAGAGGCGGGAGGAGCTTCCACTTTACTCTTAACCTGTCACTGACTGTAGCACTAACATTTTAATGCATTTACAAAAGCAGTGAGGAAGTGAAAATAGTGATCAAAAGACGAAAGCGAAAACAAGAAAAGGGAAACATCGAAGCCAATGCAGTATAAAAAGAGCCCATAAATGAAATTCAGTATGAAATAACATAGAATAAAGAATATAATAGTGGAGGCTAGAATAGTTTCCGCAGCACTCGGACAGTGTCAAACTGAGCACGTAGCTTCATCTCCCTCGCACGAGAATGTAAGAGATGCGAGAAAAAGCCTCGCGGTCGCACGGCAGTGCAAGTCTGCAGCCCCATGAAAACCCTGCTAACCTAACAATGTAGCGCAGAAATATTTGGATCAATCTATGGATCTAACCGCTGTACCCAGAATTGCTTTTAAGGGGAAACACTACTCCAGAAGGCTAACTTTTGAATCATTTGTCTTATTTGCATGAAATTTGCAGGGTGTACTCATAGCACTGGACAAGGATGCTATGGAAATTTTCAACCCTATAAATTTATCGCACAATGAGCTAAATAAAAGTTCAGAATAAAAAAGTGTATCTGCTGAGGAAAGCTATTGTTTAAAAAGGGTAATGAAAATGGCCAGTTTTTGTGCTGGAACATACAGCAGAATACTTGCTTCAGACGACTATGAAAAGATATTTCAAAAATTATAAAATTTATTCACAAAAAAAAAATATGGAAAAGTTTTTTTTTTTTTTTTGGTGTACATTTGATTAAAAGAAATATAAACTTTTAAGGGGAGACACTACCCAGAATAGTCAACTTTTGAACCCTTTGCTTAAAATGAATAAAATTTACAGGGTATACTACTGGTCACAATAAAGGATGCTATGCAAAGTTTCAGCCCTGTAGATGAATTGTGAAGCAAGTTACAGTGGTTTATATCAGCAGCATCCCATCATTGTTTAGTTTTCCTATCATTGGATAACTAATGCAATCTCCAACATTTGTTTTTGCAATATATGTAGTCAAACGCCTGTGGAGTGCGGCCAAAAAAATTTTTTTGCAAAAAGTAATTTATTTTTATAAAAATTATCTTCTGAAAAATCAATCTAATTTCTGGCCTTCCATGTCTTCGACAAAACATTAAAATATTTTCTAAAATATTTTCAAAAGTAAAAAAAAAATTCAATGGCCGCATTCCTTATTAAATTTCAGTCAAGAAAAGCGAAAAACGAGCTTTCCCTTTTGTCTTATTACGAAATGATAGGCTGACTAAAACAGAATTTATACAGAAAAAAGGGAACGGAGAAAAAAGCGTTTGAAGTTTCCACACCACTGTTGTTTCTTCAGCGGCTCTGAGAAATCACTAAAATTGTCCAGCAGCGTAGGTAGGACCCTCCTCTCGGAGGCGCTTCTGTTCGGAGGCTACCGCTTCCATCTTGCGTCGCTTGTGGGCAACTTTCGACGACTCCAGCGCGCTTGCTCGGGACCTGGCAAGTCGGTGCAGAGTTGCCTTGCCTGCCTGGGACTTGTGGTGACTTCCGGCCTCCATCTTCATTTCAAGCAGGGCCCTTTCAAAGCCCTTTGGTCCTAGATTATACTCTAGGACTGCAAGGGCTACTGCAGTCTCTACTGTCTGGAGAGAAGCAAACTCCGTCTTCGGACACCTTTTCCAGATGAGAGCGTTGAAGGACTCGTTGGCATTCTGTGTCTTCATGCATGAGCATCTGGCCAACAAGTCCTTCTGTGCCAAGCGATTGTACACCGGCACAAGTTCCTTGGCCACTCCTTTGGAGAAGGCCGGCCGGTGAGGTTTGGCAACTGACGGCTTTCCAGCTGCTTGGAGTGCGAGGTGGCGGTTGTGGTGGCACCACGACTCTTCCCCTTTGGGGCACGCCATGTGTCTGGGCTCTTCATCGGTGGAATACATATGCAGCAGGGTTGCAAAGACCCCCCGCTGCATTGCTGTCACATCTGGGGCATTCTCCTTGAGGGCACTTGCATAGTAATTTGTCATTTTTTTCATTATGACGTTCAACAGCTTTCCCCGTCCTCCCAGCCCTTTCTTCACTTTCTTCAGTTTCTCCATTCCCGCATAGAGCCTCCTTGCGACATGGTTGATGCAATCTTCTTTGCTCATATCCTTGTCATAGAGGTGCAGTGCAGAAACACGGTTGAAGGCTTTGGAGTCGCCGTCACAAAGCACGGTCACATACTGCAGCTTGTGTAGTTCCACCGACCGGCTGAAGATCAACTCTGCTGCGTGCACCTCCATGGCATTGGCAGATCCGTTGAAATTCTTCTGGCATTTGGACTCATGTTCTTGTAGCCACTCTTTGTACCCTTCGGAGCCCTCCTTCGGTCCAAGGCTGCAACCGTGGCAGTAGTTGCTGACCACCGCGTAGTCTAAAACTAGACCGGTGTCAAGTTCAATAACAGCACCAACGCCAAAATGAGACGTATGGCCTCGCTTGTGCCACGTCCCGTCATAACTGACGCAGACATCTTGCACCTGCTCCTCGTCATCCGACGTTCCCAACACCTTCCGCACCGTCTCCACAAGCCTCTGCCATCGCGTTAGCTGACGCTCGCGTGGTCGCGTCATGCACCTTCGTCGCAATCTTTTGGTACGATTTGAGGTGCACTGGCGGAGGGGCATTCAGTTCCGTAAAAAATTCGGTAAGCTTTGTGAAACCGATCCCGCAATTGCGCGCAGCAATTACGAGGCGCGCAGGAAGTTCAGTTTGTCTAGTGCTGTCAATGGTCGACGAGAGCGGCGCCGAAACGATTGCTTTACAAGTGGGGCACTCGACGACGAACATCAGATGAGCTCCGGTGCCATGTTCTTGAAGTTCCAGATCACCACCATGGCAAGTCGGGCACAGCAGAACTTTCACCAAGCTTCGCAGACAAGCCACATCCACCAAACGGTAGCTGGCCGCATCATCCCCGCAAGGCTCTCCGGAACTCTCGGCATCTTCGGTGCTCCCGTCGCTTCGGCTTGCCTCCTCCAGGAATCTAATCTTCCGCTCAAAAGCGGTGAGCAAGTCCGACTCACGGAGCGTAGCACTTTCGGGTACTGCCGCCGCCACTGCTGCTGCTGCGGCCTCGGATGGAACGGGCGATGATCTTGAAGACACGAGATCGTTGTCATCAGCGGCGGGTGCGCGCGTTGCGGCATTGCGTCCTCGCAGTTTTCTAAATCGCGAGCGGCGATCGCGGCTTCATCAGCGGCATCTCCTCAAAACTATCGCCGAAAGGAAATCGAAGAAAACTCGCTGAAAAGTTCACGAAGTAGAGACCGACGAAGTGATAGAGTAGGCTTCTAAACAAGAACTAGCAGACAATGAGCGAGCTAGCCAAGCTAGAGAGCATGTGACGTACAGAGACCAATAGGAGCCAACGTTTCATTAGTTCGGCCAATAAGAGTTCGCATAGCGTCTTTTAGCGCGAAAACACGTAAATTCCGACGGGGTTCACGGACGTCTCCCAGGGCGCTTATTTACTTTTGAACGACGATTACTATCGGTGCAGAAAATAGAAGAGATAAGCTTTCCAACGAGGGTATGATCTTCTCGTAAGGCCTAGTGTGCGCGGAGCACCTCCGTGGTGAAAAACGTAAACATTGCAGCGCTCCGTGCGCGAGGCGCCGCTTCGCATCCTTTCGCGTTATCGGCGCGTCTAAAATATCACGTAGCAAAATAACTACGCAGCGGACACGAATGAAACTTCGTGGAGATACTCTGCAGAAGTTTGTGAGCCTAAAAATGGAATTTTTCAAAATTAACTTTTTAAAAAAAAAAAAATATCGATTTTCATGGCCGTGTCCCCCCTTAATAGAAAAACAACATAAAAATGCAGAAAGTAAGTTCACAGTTGTGTTCCCCAAAAAATTTCAATATAGAAGAACCAAAATATTGTGCACGCATAATTTGATTATGAAATGATAGCTTCCCTGTACTGATATTTGACACTAAAAAGAGTCAAAGCTGAGATAAACGCGTCTGAAGTTTCAAGTTGGATTTTTTTTATTTATCTCACTAGAATCCGCTAGCTGCATAGGTTGACACCTTCCTCAACCCTTTTCTGCTCTGCTGCTACTGCTTCTAACTTCCTTCGCTTGTGGGTAGTCTTCGAGGCATCCAGCGCCTTTGCCTTGGCCTGCGTGATCTTCAGCTCAGTTGCTTTCCTCGTGTGCTCCAGATGGTGGCTTCCAGGCTTCATGCCCATCTTCTCGAGCACCCTCTCAAAGCCCTGCAGACCCAGGTTAAACTCGAGAACCGCCATTGCAGCAGCGGTTTCGACAGTACGTAGGGACGCAAACTCGGTCTTTGGGCAGCTCTTCAAGATGAGCACATTGTAGGATTCGTTGGCATTTTGAGTTCTCATCCTGCAGCATCTCGCCAGCAGGGTCTAGTCTGACAGACGGTTGTACAGCGGCACCAGCTCTTTTGCTATGTCCCTTGAGAAGGCTGGCCGATGTGGGCGTGGTGCACTTGGCTTGCCAGCTGCTGCCAGGGCTTTGTGGCGATTGAAATGACACCAGGAGTCTTCACCCTGAGGACATGCCTGGTGCCGGGGCTCAGCGTCAGCCGAGTAGCTGTGAAGTAAGCTTGCAGAGACCCCCTTCTGCATCTTCGCAACATCTGGAGCATTGTCCTTCAATGCGGTTACACAGAAGCTTGTAAGTCTCTTCATCCCGACATTGGTGAGCTTGCCTTTTCCTCCAAGCCCCTTCTTGGCTTTGTTCACCTTGTCCATTCCAGCATACATATGCTTTGCCACATGGTTGACGCGGTCCTCTTTCTGGATATCCTTGTCGTAGAGGCCTAAGCTTGCAACATGGTTGAAAGCCTTACTGTCCCCGTCACTGAGCACAGTCACATACTGCATGTTGTGCTGTTCCACTGAGCGGCTGAAGATGTCACCAGCTACTTGCACTTCCATCGCGTTAGAGAAGCCCTCAAAGTTCTTCTGGCGGACTTCCTCATGCGACTTCGCCCAAGCTTGATATTCATTCGAATCTTTCTTGGGACCGAGGTTGCAGCCATGGCAATAGTTGCTCTGCACGGAGAAATCGAGGACCAAACCAGTTTCGAGTTCGATGACTGCACCGACCCCAAAGTGAGACGTGTGGCCACGCTTTTGCCATGTGCCGTCGTAACTGACGCAGACGTCAAGAAGATAGACTCCGTCGTCCTGTACTCCACTTTGAGACTCCTCTGCCAGCATCTTTCTCACAGCCTTCACGGCCTCCTTCATCGCGTCGCTTGCCGCTTCCATTGACGCGTCATGCATTTTGGCTGCTATGTTCTGGTAGGTCTTCAGATGCATCGGCGGTGGTGCACTCATGCCTTCAAAAAAGTTCTTTAGCTTCGTGAAGCTCATTCCGCAGTCCCGACCGACAACACAGAGGCGCACAGCAAGTTTGTTTGCTGAGTCGTTCCCACAGGCGCGGAGTGCGGTGCCCTCGCGATCTCCCCACAAGAATTGCAGACGATCACGAACTGTAAATTTGCTCCAGTTCCATCTTCTGCCAACTCCAAACCGCATCCCAAACAAGTAGGACACAACAAGGCACTCACCAGAGTCCACACGGCTGAAATGTGCACAAAGCGATGTCCGTCGAGCAATTGAGATGGATCGCCGTCATCGATCGGGTCACGCTCGGCCCTGCTGCGTTCCAAAAGCAGAATCTTCCGCTCGAAAGTAGTCAAGTCATCGACTTCCTCCGGGAGCGAAGCATTCACAAAATGCGACGTAGAAGTATCCTCCGATGGTTCCGACGAAGTCAAACTGCAGCTTGACTGTGCAGGCGACGAAGTCAACTCCGGAGCTTCTGAGCACTTGCGGGATCCGCGACCTCTCGGTTTTGTGAAGCGAGAGCGTCTACCAAAGCTTCTACACGTATTAGCTTTAGTTGCGGGCATTTCGTAGTGAAAACAGAAGCAGGGAAGATCGAAGGGAAACGAAGCGAAGTGGTCAGATCAGCGAAAAAAAGTGTTCTGAACGTGAACCACGCGCGAAGAATCACGTGACCAAGGACAGCCACTCGCAGCACGGGTTTCATAACCTCAGCCAATAGCAGCGCCCATTGGTTTTTTTAGCGCCATTCTTGCCACAGAACAAGCGTTTTCTACGAGGCGCTCTCCCGTGCACGGAGGGGTAAAGAAATAAATAAAGAAGTAAATTTGAAAGCCCCCGAAGCAACGCTTCGAACGAGACCACCCGATGCAAGCTAGGCCTAGCAGCCGCGGAGCAATCATGTTTCGAAACTGATGCCTATCACGGTTCTCTCCGTGCTCAGCCAAGCACGGCACTTCTCGCACACGTTACCGGCGAGTCAATAATGATTATTTTTGGTATTGTTTGTCACCGCACGCTGATAAAACTTTTTGAGGGTGTTATTATTAAGTATAATGCCAAAATTATGTAATTCTGAAAAGGTGTTTTTTCGCGAAAAATCGGTAATTCGGGGCCGTGCCCCCCCTAATGAGCGAAGCAGCCGACGCTCAAGACTTCCAGGCACGGGCCGCTGAGTCTTTTCAATGCCCAATGCCTTATTGTTCTTTCTTTCGACAGCACCGAGAATACATGGAAATGGCATTGCGTGCAAAGATTCAACATGTTGTACACACGCAACACATGCAGTTATGTTCGTGGTGCACGAGCCACTCTGTTCACCCCCGCATGACAGTGCGGTGGGAACCACGTGACCCTTGGACCGATCAAATGCCTCCCTTCATCACCTGAACCTGCACGTGGATGAGGGCGGGAGCGCGATTGCGTGGCCAAGGGGAGACGTACGACCGGTTCGACGAGCACGCAGCTTCCACCACTCTGCCAGCTTAGAGCGTAAACAGAGCACAGATAATCTGCAGGAAGCTAGGAGTCTGCCCAACTTTCCCAGCTTCTTCCACGAGATCTGCAGAGAACCGCAAGAATGCTATTTCGCAATGACACCAAGTACGACTGCCACGAGTAAACCACGTTTCTGTCAACCACAATCGCAAAGCATGGCACATTGCGGCCGCGGCAACGCCGAGGGTGCTACGGCCGTCGGACGCCCACCTGTGTCAGCAGTGCCTCCGTGTCAGAGCCTCCGCCTCGCTGCGCCAGGTCCAGCCAGGCCACCCGGAAGCCGCGGTTGTCCTCCTCCGGGAGGGGGCCCTTGTCCCCGGACCCCACGTCCCCGTTCTCCTTGGGGGCTGCCTGCTGCGGGGCGGCGACCACGGGGGCTGCGGGGGGCACCACCACCGGGGCGACGGTGGAAGGAGGCGCCGCCGGCTTGGCTTCCGTCCCGTTCACCACCGTTGCCCCGGCCTTCTCCAGACTCTCGGCGGCGGGCGCTGCGGAGACGGAGGTGGAAAGGCCCAGAGCGGACAATCGAGGCTTCCGGTGGTGCAAGAACGGAGCCTGGAAGGCATCTCCCAACAGGCACGTTTACTGCGCCTTCCTTTCGAGTGACCCGACCACTAACGCGCAGTGTCACATTTCGTCACAAACTAATTCGAGCACTAAGAAAGCTTCTCTGTGCAATTTTTAAGACTTGGTACTAACCATCCAGTTTTATCATAATACAGCCCATTATCAGAACCAGAGCAGTCTGCGCAAACCGACAACATGCAAGGTCCTGCAACTTATAACCCAGTGGTTGTCAAATTGGGGTCCCTGTAGGCCTTCTTGGGGTTCCCGAAGCCCTTGGTCGTCAGTCAAGCTGAGCAATAAAACGCGTCTTACAAAGCTAAATACACCAAACCATGTGTGCTGAGCGGGTAGGGTTCATTACTCTCCTTTTCAGAGCTTCAATTTTGCACGCATTCCGTTTTCATATTTACCCCTTCGTCATAGTAATCGTCCAAGTGGATGGGGTCCCCCATCACCTCTGTTGAACCAGAAGGAATCACTTAAACAACAGTGGTTGAGAACCACCATTCAAAATAATGTCCAAGAAGACTTTCATCTCCCTACCCTTCACCACCTTAACAAAGCGGAAAATTAGCAAGTCTCTTTGGCCTGCCCCCAGTACCTATAAAGCTAGTCTACACCCTCAAGTCTTGCTCCAATAGACGTTTAACTCGATCGAACGGAGATCATAAAAGACGCATTTGTTACGGTGCATGTGACCATATTGCTGGACTATGGCGGCACTCACAGTACTGAGTTGCGAGAAGGGCCTAGCAAGAAAACCTGCGCGAGTAGAGTGCAACTAACCTTTGTCTTCCGCCGGAGGAGGAGGCGTAGGTCTGGCCGGAGTCGGTTCGGGGACTACGGCTTCGGCTTTGGCCGGTGGCTCCGTGGGCTTTTCGGTGGTCGTGGAATTGTTGGTTGCGGAGGGGGCAGCGTCCGGCTCTGCACTCTTTTCCACGGCGGGCAAGACCGGGCCGGGCTCGGCGGCCTTGGGAGGCTCCACGGGGGGTTCTGCAATGCACGCAAGGTCACCAGGGGTCACATCTGAATAGGGTGACTATGTCTGCTCCACTTGCAAAGCAGGGTACCACTCGAGACACTCAATAATTTAGGTCAATGCCACTTCTAGACCCATTTCATATAACTTATAATCCAATTTGAAAGAAATTTGCATAGCTTATCTGCCTTTAGAATATCTCTACAAATATGTACCTGGTTTCGATCTAGCCTAAAGAGTATCGTAAATATTTAAAGTTCCATTCTCAAAGGTTGCGGGAAGGGTTAAGACAAATTGAGATATTCAAATCATAATATAAACGCATCTCAGTAATGTGAAAGGTCTGTGCGACGTTAAAGCTATAAATGGAAGCCCTACGATGATTTTTAGCTTTCTTATTACACCTTCAAATTTATAAGTTTCAAGAAGTATTTATTGCGGGCATCTAAAAAAATACCCGATGCCCCATTTAAGTTATTTATACCCCTTATTGTATATCTTGCGCCTCCACCTACCAGAGAAAGAAAGAATGATGAAAATTGGAGACGCGCGACCGAGACGTGGCTTCCATAAAATAGCAAAGTGCGTAAACAGTTCATTCTGAACTGTGGCAAAAAAACAGGCACAGACCCATTTTATTATGTCTCCGAGACAATGAGACTTCTTTCGCGAAAATGCCCGGGGACAAAGTGACAAGTGCCTGTCAATCTTCAAAAACCAAATTTCGGAACTATGGTGCAAATATACAGCTTACAAGAGACAGACTGCACAGGCTGTCCGAGACGTGTCTCTTCCTCGTGAGGCAGTTTCGTCACGCTGGCTGTACAGAAACTGTTGGAAGTAACGTACAAGACAAATGTGCTGGGAACATGCTCGATTCGCACCCGCATGCAATTCCGTCGTCATGCCTGCAACAGACGTCTTTTGGATGTTGCAGGAGCGGTGTAATTTAGCGGCACTCCGTTCTCCAGTTCTTTTGTCGGTGGCTCTGTCGCGGTGCTTGGTGAAGAAGGGGAGCGATTGGCGACAGTTATGATTAAAAAAAATGCGGCTCCTCGAGATTTAAATACGGACCGAAAGAAAGCCCGGGCAATGCAGTTTTGCTCCGTCCCGGACTGTTTTGACGTTCCTGCAAGGCGGAAAGCCGTTCGTTTCTTGTAATTTCGGATAAAGCTCGAGATGACTGGCCATTGTGATTACTCCAAGGCACGGCTTCTCTAGCGGGTCTAAGTACCGGAACAGTCTTCCGCTTGCAATCCCCATGTCGCGGGAGGCAACTGTCGCTCTTGCGCGGGACGCAGCACAGCGTGATTTTGGTCCTCTGTGCCGCAGCGGTGCACCGGCGACGTTCACCTCTCTTGATAGCACACGCATGTGCGTCATCATCTGTCGCTTCGAAACGGCGCTTGCGTCGCAAAGAGAGCGCAGTTGCACGCCAACTGGTGCCCACCACACAACCTTTGAAGACTCCGGATGCATCCTGCTCCTCGGAAATCGGCGTATGATCTTGGTGTCGCAAACACAAAGCAAAAATATGTTTTGCCCAATACTCTCATACTCAACACCTTTGCAAGACCGGTGTCTTGCAATGTTCTGGAGCATTTCTGCGCGGGAGTTGGTGACGTAAGGAAAAGGAATGAAAAGGTCTTACCGAGCCACCTAGTTATCCTCCTTTGGAGGTTCTCAAACGTCTCGATCAAAGGAAATGCCCGCCTATTTCGACCGACAGCAAACAAACCCCTCCTGTTCTTGGCACCAATGCAACAAACCGGTGCAAAAGTTTACAGACATTGTAAACAATGATGCACACACTAGAGAGAGCTGGGCTCATAGTTATGCATTGATAAATGGCTCAAAACCCAAATCCACAAAACAATAATAAAAAAAAAATGTGTACGACACCAACCAAAAAAATCAGTATTCAACGAAGAGAAAAGATAAGTATTCAACTAAAAAGAAAAGAGAAAAAAAAAAAAAAAAACGTAGCAAAGTAACGCTTGGTTACTTTGCCACGACTGCCGAGGAGCACTTTTGTAGCGTGAGCTACACTGGCCGAGGTTGAGCAGTTTTGCGTGGCTCCCAAAGAGCCGTGCTGCGCAGGCGCGAGGAGCAGTGACATCACATGACGCACAGCTGGCGCGCTTCGCTGCCGCCGCAAAGCGCGCCTGGCCGGTCTGAGCATTCCAGAGGAGTGACGTCATAGCTGCGGCAGACGCACTGCCCAGCTGTGCGCCTCCGTTGCGCAGTAACCAAGTCTAACGCTGCACCGGAGCCGCTTGATAGTGCCTCTCATTTTTTTTCTACGCGCTCTCCGGGTGCATCCAGACTTCGGAGCAGAATAAAAAAAAGATAGATGCATGCAAAATTTAATGCCGCCAAGGATTCCCAGAAATGGCCACGGTGATGGTCCCAAGCCGACCAAGCTCATCCGCAGCCCAGGCCAGGGCTCCCTGCCCACAACCTTCTCCATGCCTATAATCTGCGACGGCCTAGGAATTCGGCGTAGCTCCACCTCTGGCACGTGCTCGTTTCCTTTCGAAGTGCTTCGGCCGTGCGTGCGACCAAGCGTTACCAAAGGCACCCAATTCTTAGCCAGTTACCGCCTGCAAAGACGTACGGTGCTCGGATGCAGCCCCAACTGGTGCGTTGAGCACGTCCTAAAGAGCAGTTTCTTTATTTTTGATTGACGACGTCGTGCAACGATCGTGCCATCCCTGCCGCGACCCTTGCGGCATCTCAGCGGCGATTGTGGATGTGGCAGACGCCCGTTTTGCTGCGGATCGCTCTCCGACTTGACAATCCACGAATCCGCAGCGATGGCAACGCTCGCAGTCTCTTCCGCTTTTCTCTGGAACTTCTACGGCCAACCACTGGGAACACTACATCTGCCGGTGTGACACTCCGGCTCTTGCAACGTCATTCGTTGCCGCCTTGGGGCCGCTTTTGATGCATCGCAGAACAGGATTCTATACGCACCGGTGGGAAATGCGTTACGACCAATGCCGAATAAAGAACGCGTCCGTGCAACTTTTATTTTTTAACCCGGAATACGTCTAACACGAGTGAAGTTGGGACTTGCGTAGACGTGCCGTCGCTGCTGCCCTTTTCCCACTTTGCTCTCTCCCCCTATCCACAGGCTGTGCGTCGCGCAAAGGCACGTTGTCACTCATCTCATGCACCTTTGTCGGAGTGCGTCGTAGTCCGTAGGCCAGATAAACTGCTAAAACTTCCCCGATTATTGGTGACGGTCGTCTTTTCTACAATACACGATCAGAAGGGTTGAGATGGCTAAAGGAGCATTTGTACCCCTCATACCACACCGCTTTTGTGAAAAACCGCTCGCTTATTAGACATTTTCTTTTCGGCAGTCTTTTGTTCCGGAGTTATGGCCACATAAAATAAAAACGGAAAAACAGATTTCTTTCTACGAAATTAAGCACCAATCTGTCGCAACAAACTGTGTTGGAAAAAACTACCAGATACCTCGTGCATTACCGTGTAAACTGGAATATAGGTCGACACCCTAATTTACAAGTTGTAAAAAGCGCAAAAGATTTTTGGCAAAAGAATGCAACCTTACCTTGGTAACAGATTGGCCAAGCATACGGAAGGACGAGAAAACATGGCACATTTATTTAAGTGGTTCGCACGCGATAAAACAGGGAGTGCTCGAGCGTTAGTACTTTGTCCGACAACCAGTCCACCACGCAATTCAAAGGGACGATGCCGTCCCTTTGAATTGCACCTTCGAGAGCCAGGAGGTACGAGCGGCCTCGACAGCTTTCGTACGGATGCACTCGGACATCACAAATAGCGATCTGGCGAGCAAATCCCAAATAAAATTTGCCACCTTCTTTTCCCATTCAGGGTACACCGCAGCCCTTCCACAAAATAAAGTTTTTCACCTTGCTGCACGCCACCAATTTTTGTCTCTGGCCTCGTCAGTAACGTCTTCTACTTCCGCTCATTATCGTTCCGAGAGCGGCAACGGTAGATGTAACCAAGGCGCACAAGTGAAAGGGAATCGTGATCGTGACAAGCTGACGAGTGCTACGCGATTGCAAAGAAAAACAAGATGGTCGCTCGCCATCTTGTTGCAAGATTATTTTTGTTTTTCCCACTAATGACCGTTATATAAGATCAGGGTCAACTTTTTCAGGTCCATTTTCAAAAATAAATTCGACATATATTTTGATTTATACGGTACCTTCGCATATTTCTAAACAAAGGCAGGACCTCTTTTTCTTTTCTCCCCCCTCGGAACTTAACAACGCTTAAAAATCTCGCGCACCTCGAGCGCGCGTGCACAGCCAGAGCACGGCGGAAGGCACGGGGCGCGTGCTGGAAGCTGGGCATCCGAACGACGCGTCTGGCTGTTCACACTGTGTCAAAATCCGTGTCCGTCCCCCGAAAAAAATTTCAAGGACACCTAAGCACTTCTTACTGGTTGTGAATGCGAAAGCGTCCCTGGCGCGCTGGCAGCAGCAACGGGAGTACAAAGCTCGGCGCGGCACACGCTGGAATCACGTGTCCTCTCATCGTTGTCATTCTAGCTGCGGGTACCGGTTAACGACATTAGACCTCGAAGCGTAACCTATGTGCCTAACGTTAGGCCTAATGTCAGGCCAGCGCATACCCATGTACCCCCTCCCACTACGCCTCCAGCAGTTCGCCCAGGTTCTTAGCAATAACGACGCCGTTGCTATGGAGCCACATGACGCGTCGTAGCCAACGCAAATCTTGGTCACGTTTCGCTCGGGGGAATCCAGATGCCATTTTCTGCTACTACAGACAGAATGTAGGTGCCATTTTACTCTGCCAATCGGCATTTAGGTGCCGCTTATCCCTGCTACAGAAAACGATAACGCCGGTTACACTCAGATAACGCCTGTTCACTCCATAGGACAGTTAATGCTTTCGCTTTAAAAGAGGGAAGACTCACCAGCAGGAGGCTTCGCCTTCTCAGCCTCGTCGGCTCGCGCTTCTTCCTTTCTCTTCTCCCCCTCTTTCGTCTCCTTCTCCTCCTCTTTCTTCTTGGGCTCCTCCTTCTTCTTCGGTTCTTCCTTCACCTTGGGCTCCTCCTTCTCCTTCTTCTCCGCCTGCTCCTTCTCCTCCGCCTGCTCCTCCGCCTCCGCAGTGTCCATGGATTCCTCTCCCTTCTCCCCCTCCTTCTCCTCCACTTTGGCCTTCTTGGCTTCCGGGGTGCCACTCTCTTCTCCCTCGTCAGTCAGCTTCCTCTTCCCGGTGCCCCCCTCCTCTCCGTCCTCCATGGGCTCCTCTTCCTCCACGGGCTCCTCCTCCTCCTTTTCCTCCTTGGCCTTCCGGCCACGAGCAGAGCGGGCGGCCCTCTTGGGGCGTGCCGGCTCGGCTGCCGGCGTGGCGGCTGCGGCTCTGGACCGGCCGGCACCCCTCCTGCTGGGGGTTGGCGCAGGCGCCGGTGCAGGGGCGGCCCTCTCCCCCCTGGCGCTCCGGGCTCCCTGGCGCTTGGCGGGAATCACCTGGCGAGGCACAACGGGTGGGAAAAACAAAAGCTCAAGTCCCCTTGTCCCTTACCGGGTAAACGCAGTGGGTCAGAGAATATGTCGTGGATTGAAACCGGTGCAGAAGCATGCACTGATTGAATCGGTATTTACCGTATTTTCCGGATTTAAAGAACGGCCAAAGAAAAAGCTTTCCCCTTGAATAGCACGGAGCCGGGGCATAGTTTGCACCTAGTGCATCGTTCACGTGCCAAAAGATCCTCATTCTCATTAGTGCGCAAAGAACCTTGCATCCTACAGGAATTATAATTAACATACTCTGTACCTCACAAAATCTGTCATGTCCATCTTAATTAGTAACCTTGCAAAAACAAATCCTTCTATAGTCCACACCTGTAGACGGTCCCCACCATACAAACTTTATAAACATTTAAAAATGTCTAGTTTCCCGACTATACCCTGGAAAATATGGAAAGTACCGCGTTTGCACGATTCTAATGCACTTTTTTTTGCCAAAATCGTTGCCAAAAACTACATGCGTGTTACAATTAAAACAAAAAAAAAACACATTGCTTGGTATAGGCTGTATTTACAGGCGGTCATAGCTGAGCTCGCTGCTGCTTGCGAACCACCGTGAGAAAGAGAGGGGAACGCTGCTTCTGTACGAATTTTGAGTGAAAGTTAATCGTCTAGAATCTTCTAGAGGGAGTTGCATACAAAGGAAAGTCCCAGTGAGAAGAGAGTTTCTCCTTCCCTTCTTCTCTTGCGATTGCCCGAGAGCTGAGGGGAAACTCCTACCGAGCATGCGCTGTGAGCAGTTACCTCAAATATGGCGACCAGTGAATACCACCTGTAAGGTGGCTAGCCCCATCACCAAACATCGTGACCATTCGTTTAAGGGGGGATACGGCCCCGAAATTCCATTTTTTTCCGAAAAAAATGCATTTTCAAAAAATATTATATTTGGGTTCACTATGTTCTGAAGAATAGTTTCAGAAAGTTTCATTTATAAATGCGCAGTATTTATTTCACAAAAAATTATTTTCGGCAAGCTCGCAGCCGCGCGCGGCGACCCGCCGAGCGAGCAGACGGCGAAGTTCAGCATTTTCAAATTAGGCCTACTCCGCGCTCGTTCGACGCAGCCGAGATATCTTACCCTCGTTGGAAGCGCCGTTTCTTCTAGTTTCTGCCCATAGAAGCTTGCTACGTTTGAGGCTATCTGTGTCCCGGGAGAACCCCGTACATACAAGCAGAAAAAACGTGGGAACTATGATAGCAGCAATCCCATTGGTTGTGACCCGAAACAGGGCTCCCGATTGGCCGCCTGTGCGCGCTATCGGCAGCTTCTTTCGCTTCTGATCGTATCGCTAGTTCGCCGCTGTTTAGATTCGTTTTCCCTCTTTGTTCCCGGTAGTTTTTCTGCCGAGAAATGCCTGCTTCCAAAGTTAGCACTCGCAGTAGCTCTGGCCGGCATTCTCAACGGCGGAAACAAAGGGCCGGCGGAGACGGGGACCCGTCTCCGCCGGCACCATCGTCGCCGTCTCTGCCGCCGTCGTCACGATCTCCAAGCTCAACTGGTGCTTGGCGGACATCGGAGCCTACAGCTTCATCTCCGAATCGGATGTGCTGACCACGTTCAAGAGGAAGCTCAGCCTGCACGATTTCGACGCGGAAATTACGGACGACCCGGAGCTGACAGACGCTCCTGTTGAAAAGCCCCTGACCGGCTCCTCAATGTGTCCGCCATGCAGACTCTTGTTGCGATTTTACTCTGCCTCGAGTGCCACGGAAAACTACTGAGCTTGCAAGAAGAAATTGGCATCAACCTTCAGTTTGTTGTTAGCTGCTCGACTTGCGGAGACATCGTCGCGACACCGCACTCACCATCAATCGGCAAGTTTCGAGAGAACGAACTCGCGGTACGTCTAGGCGTCGTTGGAAAAGACTGTGGCATCAGTTTCACAAAGCTCACGAATCTCTTAGGGGGCCTCAACTGCCTCAACGCACTGCCCTCCTCATGCTCATGTAGTTGAAGGGGCCACCAATGACTCGGGTAAATTTCGAGCTTCTGGCATCGTCCGAAAATAAAAAAAAAAACAAGTTGAAACTTCAAACGCATTTTTCTCAGTTTCACTTTTTGGCAGGAATTCTTGTTTTAGGAAAGCTATCGTTTGACGTTCTGAATGCAGAGGGACGTCATTCAAGGTTTTCCGGGACTGAAATTTTCTGGGGAACAAGATAGACTACTTCACAGTTCAAAAAATCTACTCCTTCATGAAAAAAAAAAAATTTTTTTTTAAACAAAAATTTTACATTTTCTTTTTAAATTTTGGGATGTTCTTATTTTTGTTATAATTGAATATTTTTCAATTTATTTTTTATCTAGGTTGCACTGTGGGTATTGTTCTTCACATTAAAGCAAAAAGTTTGCCACCAGCTAATTTTATTTTTCTACGATAGACTTCCTAATGAAGTGTCTTTTTTCTGAAGTGCGAGAACCGTAGCAAACTGTAAAGTTGACCAATAATGCTAAAACTTTGCAGATTATCCTTCCTCATAGTGCTGAAATAACCCTCAAAATTTGAACCAAATTGGGTGAAGGGTTCAAAAGTTGACCCTCCCAGGCCATATCCCCCCCTTAAGTTTGCCATTTTGGTATTTGTATTAGTACATGCATTTTCTCGCGTCTAGGAACTCGTGTGTCGTTTTAAAATGGGGAGAAAAAAAAGTTGCACTAGGAGGCTTTATTTAAACGAAAGGGTATCACGCTGGCGGAAAAAGATAACGGAGCAGCACTGCGTGGCCTGGCAATCCCAGCCACCCGACAAGCTCACAAAGTGTTGTTTAAAAGAAAATCCTGCCAGAGGTGACAGTCACACACTCGTACATGCGCAAAGGCAAGTATCACCTCTGTGGACAGCAGAGAACCATCGTCGGACTAGTGCACAGCATTTATTTTTATGTTGGCGCGAGTTTCATAAAATCTGTTCCATGAGATTTGTGTTCAATCTTCAAATTTTACCTGTGCGGGAGAATCGGCAGCAATTTACTTTTTGATTATCTGGAAGCCAAATCTGCCTGCGCGTAAGAATTGTGCAAACACGGTATGCACCAATTCCAATGTTCCTTCGACATTTCTCATTAAAGTCGGGAGGGAAGCTTTTCCGCAAAATTTAAATCCCAAAGAAACACTTAGTGTGACGTTAACGCCAAAACTTGCCAGGTGCAGGCCATAAATACATCCCCTGTTTATACAAAAAGGAACTGAGAAAAAAAAAGGTAAAGTTTTGGGATGGAATGAGATACAAAACAAATAAAACATCCAAGTTGCAAGAAATCTGAGGGCAAACCGATACAGTCTACGCTCATTATAACAGACCTGGATATAACATACCGATATAACATACCGATTTGTGAAGTTTGGTTGGTTTCCCTCTATGCACCATTGACTCAACTTCATATCTGCATACAACATACTCTTCTTACAACAGACCGCAATCTTGGTAAAAATCAAGGTCTGTTATAATGAGCTTAGACTGCAATACGGGTAGAGTTTTCGACGGACAGAGGAAAAAGATGGCGGGACAAATGACAAACAAGCTCCAAGATCGCACAAAGCTGAACTTGCACGGGCCAAGCTTTACTCGAAGTCCAAGAAGTGAGCTGAAAGTAGTTGTTACAAGAGTATTCTCTCCCTTACATTGCATTCCTGAGATATGGGCCTGTAAGTTCTGAGCTTGTGGCCAAAGGAGAATATGGAAAGCACAACGCAGGCTATCTAACTGCCGTAAAATCTCGTACGAATGCCCTTCGCCAAGAGATTGCCCATCCCCTTTTCTGCCCAAAATATCCATGACATAAAAGTTCACGGGAATTTACGGAAATCCCATCTATTGCACGATCTGCGGTACCGGTACTTGTGACAAACGAATTTGTGGCGGGTTCCTACGTTTTCGGCCACCGCCTGCGTGCACGATATCGATTCCCGTGACACACGAGTTGTTCTCACGTGTACATCGCATCGTGAAATGCAAATCTGCTGCATTAGCAATCTGCGGTATCAGTTCCCGTGTCACATAGTTTTTAGTGGGTGCCCGTGTGTTGATCACCAATTTTTGATAAAGTTTTGCTGTCGCATCCCCAAAGACCGTCCACCCCATGTTTTTCACCAATGATCTCTTCATTTTGGGTGGGTATTCTTACGGGATTTTATGGTAAACTAACTACACTGCATGCTACCTAGGGTTCTTGGTTTCCGGGCAAACAAAGTAAAGTGTCGACAGTGCGATTCCGTTAAACATGCTGCTTGCAAGGCACTACTGCACTAGAGTAGAATATTGCCGATACGCTTTCGGTCTACATGTTTTCCCGGCTGTTATGTTTGCGACTGCCGGTCCCTTCATGCCCCAAGGACAGTCGATGGAAATCGGAAGGCCAAGGGCTAGGATGCTACAACAGTGACTACCTTCGCGTATGCCCTCCCTCTTCACCGGAACTTCTAAAGCCAACCGCCACAATCGCGACGGATGACTATTGCTCCGTTCCAACCCTTACTCGAGTAGATCACTTACTCTCGTAGGTCACATCGCGTAGTAACACAGAAAGAGCAATGCTGGATGCAAGAAGGTTCTCGAACGCCAAGGTACAAAACCTTACCCCGAGAATGAGATTGAATGAATTTTGGAACATGGCCCGCTAAATGTGCTGCCGGCCGGCGTGACCTAAACTGCTGCCACTTCGAGACCGCTATTGACGTGCGGGCAAAACGGGACGCAAAGTACATTGCTCAAATTTACCGCGTAAACTCGGTTGCGGAAATGTTTATAGACGCCGCATCCACACGCAGCGCCCTTTCTCCCACAAAGGTTCGCCTACAGTCGTTCGAAGCATAGCTGATTTGGAGATGGTCATCGAGGTAACTTGGTAGAATACGCAGGTTTTCAAGCGCAGAGCCTATTTGGCATTCCACCGTAGTCGCTCCTAAGAAAGCAGCTTCGAAGCACGGCCTCTAGATGGCGCTTGAAATGACGAGTGGCTAGAGTTGTTCTATTCTGGGAAAAGTGGAGCCATTCATTCTTGTGGAAGTGCTCGAGTGACGTGCCACTTCTGGGAAAAACATGGCAACTCAAATCTAGCTCATGCCACAAAAATGCAGCCCTTGGTTGCAACGTGCAACCAAGTGCTGCACGTTGCACGCGCCTCGACGCATATTGCGTTTCTTTCAAAACATAAAGGCACTTTACGAGTGGTGGCCTCGGGAGTGAGAGGGGCTTCGCTTCTTTGCAGTATAGCAACTGAGTTCATCTACTCACTGACAGAATAAAGAACGACGGGGCACCTCCTTTTGACAACTGTCCTCCCGCACGCACTTCATGCCCTCTGCCGTGCTCTGGCTGTGCGTCCACCCTCTAGAGGCTAGAGGCTGGACAACCAAACCTCCCCAAGCCGCTTCCATCCTGTCAGTGACTACAGCATCGGCCCAAAATGCACTCCGAGCACCCACCTCTTCCTCCTCCTCGTCCTCCTGGGAGGTGCGTGCTTTGCCCCTCCTGCCCCTGGAGCTTCTGGCGGCCCCCGCCTTGGTGGGGCTGCGTACGGGGGCCCTCTGGGAGCGGCCCCCTCCCGTGCTCGCGGCGGCGGCCGCCACCCGGGCGCCCTTCCGCTTGTTGTCCCCGGAGTTGGACTCGACCTCCGATTCGTCGTCCACCGTGTACTCGTCCTCGTCCTTGCTGGCCACCACTGCCTCCTCCTCGCCATCGCTTTCCTCATAGTTCACCTGTGAGGCCGCCCAAACCCACCCTGTCAGGAAGTCCCGCCAGATTGCCCCGGCCCCATTACGCTTGTCGCTAACCTTCCCCTTGTGGTTTTCACAATCCTTGCCCTCAAGATTTCCCCAACTCTTCCGAGGTAGCCCCACCTTCCTCTTACGATTCTCCACGACCTTCCCCTTGCAGTTTTACCTAACTTCCTCGGGGTAGCTCCAACTTCCCCTTACGATTTTCTCACACCTTCCCCTCGTGGTTTTCCTTAACTTTGTCAGGGTAGCCACACCTTCCCCTTAAGATTCTCCTCAACCCTCCCCCTACAGTTTTCGCCAACTTCCCAGGGTAGTCCCACTTTCCGCTTACCATTTTCCCTAAACTTCTCATGGTTTTCCCTAACGACTCTCCTCAAACTTCCATGGGGTAAACCCCCTTCCCCTTACTATTTTCCCAAACCTTCTCTTTATGGTTTTCCCTAACTTCCGGTAAAATTTTCTAACAATTTTCCTCAACCTTCTCCCTACGGTTTTCCCCAACTTTCCACATACGTCAGCCAGGATGACCCAATTTCCCCTTTTGATCTTCCAAACTTCCTTACATTTTCCAGTACTAAGCAAACTTACACTAGTGATTTTCCCGAATGTCCCCCCAACCTATTCGATGGTTTGCCTAAACTTCACAGACCTTCTCCTTACCGTTTTTCCTAACTTTTCCCGGGGCTCTCTCCTTATGATTTTCCTCCCTTTCCCTTACAATTTCAAGGGTTTTCCACATTTCCCTTTGCATTCCCCTAGTCCTTTCCCCTAAGTTTCCCAACATTCTCACATTCCCCATCAGTGTCCAACATTCCCTTTATGATGCTTCCAAATTTCATGGTAATGAAGGGTCTGTTTCTTGGAGTGTCACATTCCCAAAAGGAGTTTTCGGAATCTCCGCTCTCGTGCATCTTCGGTGCCTATCAAAGCTATACACGCGCACTCTTGCTATTCTAAAAAGGGCAGAAAAAGACATTACGACTGGTGCCAGTGCGGGGAAATATACCTGGCAAGCTTGCGATTGCACACGCGGCCCTTGAGCGGCATGCACTTGGAGGCCGGAAAATTCTCTTACGACGTCACGACTGGTTGGAGGTTTTTCGTGTTTTCTGGCGTTGAGTTACATTTTCAAGAAAAACGAACATGATATTCAGATTCACGGGATAAAGCTATGCTAAAATCAACCTCTATCTCATTTTTTTTAACAAAGTGTTTCAGCTTCCCCTTAAGAATTTCAGGTTTTCCCCAAATCTCGCTGGATGAACCCAATTTACCTGGTTCTCTTCCCTACAATCCCAAGTTTTCTCCTATGGTTTTATCACTATTTCCCTATGTTTCCTTAGAAAACCCTAACAATCCAAGGTTTTCTGGTGGAAGGGACCTAGTCCCACAAATAGTAAGAGGAAATGGAAAACCCAGTTTCAAGCGAAAGTGTATGACTAAGGTGGATGGGTCATAGGAATTGGATGCCTTTATTTATGTGTATTCGTCTTCGAGGGAGCCGCGAGCTGCACTTTAACACGCGAAAAGTCGCACGTGGCTCACAAGCCGCAGCTTGCCCACCCCTGATCTATATCATCAAAGGCCGTTCAATTGGACATTAATGCTTTCGCATTCATAGCTCATAAGTGCATAGGTGTCCTTGTGTCCTTGGAATTTTTGCTTAGTGGCTGAAGAAACGTTCTGCTGCCTGGTGTTATTTGTTGCAGTCGACAATTATGTTTGTCCCCTTTAAAAAGGACAGTTACCTTCACATCATTTCTTGGTAGAAGTAGCCTCTCCCCCCCTTCCTTCCCTGCAGCTCTCTCTGAACTTTTGTAGTTTTGTCTGCGGCTTTAACTCGATGTTCACTTTGGCCCCCCCTGCTATAGTTGGTGGAAGGCTAAGAATTCATTGGATACCCTTCCTGCAAGATGCATTCATTGCCTTCTGGCAGGCTTTGGCTCCACATGCAATGAAGTGTTATCAAAGAAAGCTCATGCTGGAGTAGTAGACTTCAAAATTCAGTAGATGCTTCATCTACTAAATTCTTAGCTTGTCATTAACTGCAGAAGTATCGTAAGTTGGGCGAGTTGGTATGATGACATGATGAACAGAACAGCGCACACAAACACAAGGACAGAGAAAAAAAGGAACATGCACTTGTGTGTCCTGCATGTTCCGTTTCTCTGTCCTTGTCTTTGTGTGCGCTGTTCTGTTCATCTTGTCATTAACCTCAAAGTTGCTTGTAATAAAAACATACCTGTATATTAACTCATATAACCCCCCTGAACTAAGCTCTTTAACGCTGTCCATAAAACAGACGCTCCAGCTTAATTGCAGTTTCTTCTTTTCTTTTTTTTTTACATTTATGCATTGCAACAGCATCATTGCACAACAGTAGAGTTACACAAAAAGATATCTATATCCCACTTTGAACAGTCGAGCTTGTCTAGCCAACAAATAACATGATGGTTTTGTTCCCTTTCTGCCCTCAAATATGGTGCCACAAATTCTACAGCTATTTTGCAGAGCCAGCCTGTTTTACCGAGGGCAGCCTGTCCCCGGTACACTAGATAGTCCAGAACCAATTTTCTCTCTCGTGATCTCCCAGCGAACCCGCAAGGGACCAAGGTAACAATTCAAACACAATTAGGCCAAGAGATTCAGGCAGCACGTCGAAGCGAGACAAACAACATTAGGGAGTTTTAGAATAACGTACGCAATTTTAGCGCACGCTAGCACTAAATTTAGCACTTGTATTAGCGCATGCGACGCAAGAGAGTTTTAGAATACCGTTTCTCCCTCACAACGCAAAAGCCCAAGCATCTCGCGCTTGCGACGCCACCAAGATAAAGTAACAATTTTTATTTCACACACGAAATGCTGCAAGTTTGGAAAAAAAGAAAAAAAGTTTTTTGGTCCAGAGTAGCATTTTAGGTTTGTTTAAACATGAGAATGCGACACGAGCGGTTGACCGGTCGTGTTTGCTTGCGTCGCCTCGGCAAGAGTGTTCTTGTGTACTGACCTTTGCACATCGCACCTTCGCCGAGAAAGGTTCACGCGTCGCAAGCATCAAGTTGCCAACGAGCTTGTTGCAAGTTGCCGGTAATCGTTGCCAAACCGAGTACAATATCGTCCCGTAATGAAAATTGCAGTCGCAAGGATGCCGCCGACATCCACTCACGACGCCGCCAAAGCGGCCGTCAACATAATCCCCTGGAAGCTGCCATTTTTTTTTTTAACTCGGCTCGTCTTGGCTTTAGCCAACTTGTCATTACGAATCCTCCTTGGAGAAGTGCAAAGACTCTTTGCGTACGCACGCTATTTCCGAGAAAAAACCTCACGCTAAAATTGCACACACAAAGCGCAAAACCTGATTTGCATTTGGAGCATGCGCAGTGGCAACGGCGCTATTCTTTGCGCACGCAAAGCTTTAGCGTGCACTATTCTAGAACTTCCTATAAGCAAGGAGCGTTGCAGCCAAGCCATTCACTACAGGGAGGGGATACCGCAGAAAACTTGGCTTGGGAACCCTGTCCAAGGACCCAGGTGTAGTACTGACCTGGCACTCGAAGGGCGTTTAACAGAACAATTATGCAAACCACAATTGTTGCAGGAACACAGTGTAGAAGAGCCCTTCCCCCACTTGAATAGAACATTCAACTAATATTCCAGCTTTTACTGCGCAGGAACAGCTGCTCGGGGCTTCGACTGCCCGACCCCTTTTCCCCATCATGTTCAAGAATGACACAGAAATTAGGAGAATTTCAGAAACAAGGCGCATCTTCACTAATAAGCGTAATACAACCTCTCCCATAACCTTTACGGCCACCAAAACGCCAAAGACATTCAGACTTAAATAAACCTGGAAGGTCTAGGTACCGGAACAACTCGAGAGACTTTCAGAGCCTGCAACGCACCGTTACCCTATCTTCCTACGTCGGTTTACGGCTGTAGACTTTCTCGGCAAATGGGCGACTCTGCAGGAAGAAACAATCAGACCCCTCCAGAAATATGCAGCCCACGTGCTGTCTTCAGGACGCACTATGGCAATCCGACGTATGGCGCCCAACGAATTACCCACGAATAGAGAAACTGATTTGTGTTGGTTTAGCATTAAGAGATTTTAGAATGCAAAGAAGGTAGGACAACGACAATACCACACGTGCATTGGCTTTGAAAACTCCTTCCTGACCGTGAAACACAGAACGTGTATCACCCATAATCTACGAAAGTGAAGGCCCATTTCGACATTTTTGCGGAGCTCCCCACTCGTTGCGTCATCTTTTAGGTAACTTTAAAACTGGGGTGGCAATTCCTAAGCCAAGCGTGAAACAGATTGCACGTCGTTGTCAGGTGGCCGTGGCTGCTCGTACGGGTCTGGAGCGCTCTTACAAGTGTGGCGATTCTCACGAATTCTCGGTTGGTTTTTCGGCTCGGATAGCAGCAGGGGTATTTTAGTTCCGACGACCCGGCTTCAACACATTGAGAAACTGCTTTGCCCAATGCATACCTGCCAACCTGTGGACTTTCCAATTCGTAGAAGTCCCGCGGCCGCAGCGGGGGGCGGGGGGGGGGGGGGGGGGAGGCTACGCGAAGCGATGCGCAGCTTAATGTCAGCCTGGCCAGCGTGCGAAACGCATACCTCACACGTGCTTGTGCTAAAGAATCCAAACTTCTCTCGCTTTTTGGGCGGAACAAAGCACGGAAATTTCGACGTGTAGGATTTCAGGAACACCTGAAAGTACCTCTTTTGAGGTTTGGAGTTCGGCATTGCGCCGCGAAGCCACATTGACCAGGAGAATGCTACAGTTATACGTGCAACAAACACAGACTCCGTACTTCTCGCTTCGAAACTGGCCGAAACAACGAGGCCCAACAACGTCTGAACACACCGAACCGACGTGCACCCGTGCACCGCCGAACACACGAACGAAGGCTTTGAGCATTGGATTGGTTTTCGATCCGTGGCCACCGGATAGACGGATAGTTAAAACCACGACGCTGCTGTGGACGGTACCTCTCGTCCTCTTGTGGCAGTGCAAAATACCGCCAACAACGGAGTTAAAAAAAAAATAAAAAAATAAGAAATATATTTTTCGTAAGATTTCGAGCAAGATTCAAAAAACCATAAAATTAGTCCCAATTCGTGCATTTTACGAAAACTTCGGAAGAGTTGGCAGGTATGCCAATGGCACACCAGTCATGAGGGTTGACCTCACTTTTGGATAACTTTTCTGAGCTAGAGCTCTATTATGCGAGCTTTTTCTTGTCAAAATGGGGAAAATACTGCAAATATTTTAGATTTTCTCGGTACACTTCTCTTTCAAGACGTAGCCATGGCTTTACCTGGTCTGGACCAATTTTTGGAAAATAATCGTGTCTGAAGAATGAAGTTGTACGATAGAATTAAAGTCATTGCTTTGACATTTGCATCAACAAAAAGTTTATTTAGTTTCATTTCTACTTATGGCATTATATTGTAAACCTAGTTTCCTCAGGAAACAAAACTAGTGACAAGCCACACAAAATGCGTTTTTCCCTATGGCCAGGAAAGAGTTAAGCGTTTGCTCCATTTTCTTTGCGTTTCTAACTCGGAACGGCAAGAAAAGAGAGACTGTGCAACTTCCGGGACGCACACTGCAGAACACCGTTAGAGTGAACGTGGCGTTTCACACTTTCTCACGCTTCACTTTGAAAGTTGTGTCGGCAGCCACCAGACTTTACCACTTAGCTTAGTGCCCCGAACAAGCACTTTTCCACACACCATGGACACTGACAGCACAAGAACGGCAGCGCACCCCTTCCCAATGCACGACCCAGAGCAAGTGCTCGCTGACCTCTGCGGTGCTTTGGCTGTGCGTGCACGCTCGGGGTACACGAGATGCGTCGTCAAAGGTAGGAAGCCCAAGCTGGAGGCGTGAAAGCCAAAAGACCTCCCAACCGGTCTCGTACTGTGCGCAACAGGGTGTCTACCAAATGACTCCTTTCAAAGTCCCCCCATTTTCCCAGGGTTTCCTTGTACATTTTGATTAAATTAACTGACTACCGCGAAAGAAGGAAGTGCAAACGTTCGAACTGTTTTAGTTTCATCCAATGAATCGGCCGGTGGCCCACTTTGCCTAGTGACGCGTAGGGCAACTGTTACCCTATGCAACAACCATCCACGCCGCACCTTCCCGCCTCGTTGCGTGCTGCAGCACAACCTCGTTCCGTCATTTTCCACGACATTGCCAGTTTTCTCGCAATTTCCCCGACAAGTCCAGGTTTTCCAGGAAGGAGACACCCTGCTATACGTGGCTTGCACATGACGGCTATCTGAAACCTCCTTCTGGTGGTCAGAAACGCCTCAATAACTTGGCGGAAACTACCCTCTCGTGCACCCTTCCCTCATTATGTCAGAGCAAGTGATGTCAGTGGAAGCTAAGCTATGTATAGTAGTTTCAATGATGGCCTTCCGATTCAAAGGAAGGTAAACTAATGGATCACTCGTCAGCACTACAGCGCACGGAGCGCGCGTCAGCACGGCCCCGGAGTTCGGCGCGGCGGAATGCGGGTCCGTCGAGAGGCCTCGCGGGATTTTCCGAAAAAGTACGTCAAATGGCAATCTTTACGCTGCGTCTCTGCATCTTGCGGGAACCGGAGGTGCGAGTCGGCCGCCCTCAATTGAGGCGCCACCGTAGACCCACCTGGCCGGAGGTGCGCCTGGCGCTCTTGACCCGGGTGGCCGGCGACTCCACGGGGGACGCCCTGTCGGCCGAGGAGCCCCGGTCCGCCTTGGAGGCCGCTGTCTGGGCCGCGGTAGAGCTGCGCCTGGAACGACCGGCGTAGTCCGGGCGCGCCCCGCTCCGCGCCGACCGGCGGGGACCTCCGGTGGTGACGGTGGGCTGCGTGCCGAACAAACAACATCATTCGCGAGACCGCCGGGCGTCGATCGTTTACCGGAGTATTTCTAAAGGCTAACTAGCACATTTACTCTCGTCTTTGACCTAGAGCACTAGGACAGCTTATAACCGCTATTTACGAGCACAAATTGCATTATCTACAAGAAATGGTCACTTATGACATTGTCAAAAGCATTCCAAGCCCACGGTGAAAGAAGATTTGGAAATATCTGCCCGTTGGAAACTTTCCAGGGCTGCCCAACAACGGCGCCACCATGGTCTCGTAATCAATCGTATGGACTTTATACTGCCCAGTAAAACTGGTCTATACTCGGCACTCATTTAGTGCTATGTTGTCAAGGCCATCTTGGTTTCCGCAGTGCCACAGCCTCGCACTGCCGCACAGGCTCTGTCTTGTGCATCATTCCTGTCTGGTGTCATAAATTTTGTTGTCTTCATATTTGAATTGAATACTGTTCATATTTTTGTATATGTACAGTGACTTGATATAATAACCATACAAAGATGTCCCCTGGCCGATGTAGGTACCTAAAGAAACAAACGTCCCCAGCGGCTCAAAAGTTCCTTTGGGATGCCACAGATGAAGATGTATGGTTGGAATTAGGGGCAACTTAGCTGTACCTGAATTGGATTGGCATTTGCAAAATTCTGAAATATTTCGTATATTCTCTGCAAGTTCCCTGAAAATGTAGCGAATCTCCCCGGAAGAGAAAAAAGGAGTCACAAAGACAGGCAATTGAGCAGTTGGCTCATGGATGCAAATAGAAGCAGCAGTTGCCCGGCCTTTGTATGTGAATTCAACTAGAGCTACACATACAGCCGAGCCCTAAGCTTCAGTGAAGCAAGTTCCAGTCGTAATATGCTGATTAGCCACGCTACACAGGGAGTTATGTAAGTGCAGCCCTTGCACTGACTTCAAGTACTGCAAGTATCTAAACCACAGCAAGTGAACAAGGTTGTCCGACTGGGTCAACTTTTAGAGAAACCAGTACAAAATAAAACCTAGAAGTGAGACTTCCAAAACAAATTTTTGCAACCAAGTTTTTTTGGGTTTTTTTTCCGGACTTTACCAATACTTTTAAGAAAACGATGGAGAATGCTTAGAAAACACCGATTCTATTTATTACTTTCAAGCACCATTCCGATACGAACCATCCTTCACCTGGAAGTGCATCATTCTCTTAAAAACCACTCCTTACTACCTCAGAGCACTATACTCTGCAGCTACTATTTGGTGCTACTGTACATTGTCAAAGCTAGCATAGCACTGTCTCTCACTGCTGCAGGAAGATGTGGTTTTGCCTTTTGCACCTCATTTGCATGCGCTTGCACAACTAGCTTTGACAGAGTTCGAGCACTGTGAAAGCTAGGCTAACTTTGACAACGTAGCACAAAACAGTTGTCGCCGAATATAGTTTAAACAAAACGAAAATGCTTGGCTCCTTGGTGACCAGATAGTTGTATGTGCATTTAAGGGAAGTCTTGTTTTCTTCTTTATTAAAACATACACAGTTCAAATGAAAAACGACATTGATTCTCCGCCAACCAACTCTTGTAGCAACTACTTCGCGCAGCGGACTTAACTGCCTGCAAACCTCGCTTTTCCTTTTCTCATGAGAGGAGAGCGCACATACAAAAAATTTATCTAGAGTTCTGTGCAATACTAAGAGAAGCGACAGGCACGCGTGTGAGGTTTTAGAAGGGACCTTTTCGTGATAGAAGCAAAACATTTTGCGGACTACATTTCCTCGCGGAAGCGAGTAACCGCGGGTGGCGTCATGCTTGAGATCAGCCCGCAGACGACCCGCCACACTGGACGCGTCTGTAGGGCGCCGTGCGAAGGCACCACACTCACCGAGTCTTCCTGCTTGCCGTCTTCGGTGGCCACTTCGGCGGCGTCCTGCGCCTTGGCGGCCGGCGTCCGAGCCTTGCGGGGCATGTCGACCGCTCTCTCCTCCCCTGGCTGTCTTTCAAGCGAGCGCGCGCTCCTGGGCCAGTCAGCCGATCAGCATGTGCAGCCGCGACGCTACCTGCGCGCCACCCACACCGCCGGTCGTCAAGTCTGCCTCCCGCTGCCGTGCGCGCGCACGCACGCAACCGACGACGTCGTCGCGCGTCGCTTATCAACCGCAGCTGCTGGCGCGGCCGCCGGCGACGACTATCTATCGGCCGCAATCCCGCTCGACCGTCACCGCGGCCGCACACTCAAGCATCGCTGACAATAAATTCGCGAAGGTGTTCACGAAGCTAGGATGGGAAGGAAGCCACCGAAAACGTCAACAAGACGCGTATAAACACACGACGCGCCGGTTGAGTGGGGGAAGACGAGGGGAACGCGCATGTCGAGTGGGCCATCGGCGACCTATCCCCGATGATGTTGATGGGTTGCTTCCGAGAAAAACGAAACAAGCAAAACAAAATTGGAGGGAAGGTGATCGCTTTCACTCGAACCACAGATGCGGGTGGACGCCAAAAAGGCGCCGTCATCCTGACGGCCCCCGCTCGAGTGGTGGCCGTGGAAATGGCGGCAAAACAGACGTAAAAACAATAATAATGAACGTGCTACGGAGGGGGCGAACGGCCGAGCGCGTCGTCGGCAACGACGGGAAAAGCGGCGGACGCCGAGACCTCCGCGGTCGCGCCGCTCGGGACGTTTCAGCTACGGCGATCGCGCTGCCAGTTCGCCCAGAGCCCGTCGCGGTCTTGGGAGAAGCACGCTGGCGCTCGACCACGCGAAAATGCGGTGATCGGAACAGACTCTAAGCCTAACAAGCTTCAGTTTAGGCTTAGCTCGGTGTGCCGCCGTGTGCGTGCGTGTGTGCACGACGGGAACACGGCGGTACCGTTACCGTACTCTGGGTCGAACGGGCCCGTCGGCGTGCGCCAGACTCACCTGAACGTCGCGTAGGTGAGGTCGAGTGCCGCTCGGCTGCGAGAACGCGAGTGAGCGCCGGTATCCTGTCGCGTTCTTCCGGATTACACGCTGGGCTTTCGGGCAGCTAATCCACTTTTGAATCCAACGCCATGGACGATCTTCGCTGCCCCAGAATACACAAACAGCTTCTTCAGCGCCGGCTAAGACGCGCCGCGGGGTGGCGCCACCCACGCCCTTCTTTCCGACTGTTTACACACTACCAAAACCGGAAGAGTGCGTCAACAAAAAATAGTTCCTATTCTCTGCTCCACTGTGCTCTGGCTCCGCTCCCCGGTGCTTCTCGCTGCTGGATGGTGGGGTAGGTGCGGTGAACGGTGTTCGGTTGGTTCGGTCCTGTTCGGTCAGTCGACGCTTGTTGCGCCAGGATGGCCAGGATTTCTGCTCTGCTGGAATATGAGCGTTGACCGATTTTTTTCCATTTGCCTTCGCCGCTTCGCACCGCTTATTCGACGTTCGTCACGTTCGACATTCAACGTAGCGCTTATCTCGTAGACGTCCTCGTTTACGAGATTTGCTGTTCGGACGATTCGAATGCGCTCGTTTTGTTCTCGTCTGTGTCAATTCCAAACGTTGCATCGCTGTAGGAGAATGAATTGCCATTTTGCTCCGAGCGCACGGAGTACGATTATTTTCGCTAATGCTGGTTCTGGCAGTTTGTTAGTGGCCTCACAATATGCAGCGTCCGCTTTAGGAAACGCTGCTTTGACAATGTGAATTGGGCCGATGCGTTGTGTTTTAAGCTTCATTTCATTTCCGAGGCCCCATTCAGAAACTTTTGTTTGGCTTTGGGCGTCGCCCCTAAACAGCACTCAATCCAAACCAAGGAGAAAAACTGCCTCTGCACCAAGCGTGAATTCGTTCCGGTCCAGTAAATGCAACTCTTTATTGACGTGTCTTAGAAAAAGAAAGTGTGCCTCTCTTTTGGTGGACCTTACGACCCAGGTGCAAGTCAGCACTGCAACCAAGAGACCATTTGCTAAGTCCCCCAAACACCCCAGCCCGCATCCGAGGAATCAAGGGAACGGTGTTGTTTCAGTTCCCTAGTGAATGCTGATTTTGACCAATATAATGCTTACACACTTATGATTGTAATCTGAAGTCACCTTGAACAAGCATCGTGTAGTCCAAAGACCTGTCGTATCACTTCAAAAATTTCTTGTCAACGTCGTCGTTTTTGGTACTGTGGAGCTGCAGAAATCTCTTAACATCATTCTCGTGCAGCTTCAAAGTTTCCAATATTAACTTAGGAATGCTGAAAATGCTATTAACAGCCCCGCTTACTCCAAGCACACTTTTTAAAAAAAAGGTAGACTTATAGGCGGCAATATACGGTAATTTTGGTTGCTCCTGTCCTGAGAATGGCAACATTGTAAAAAAAATTTGCAGCTCGGACAGGTTAAAGGGTGGATTGCATGCACAGTATAAAAAGTCGACATCGACGAGGAAATTTAAAAGTGATGCGACAGGTATTTGGACTTTACACGACACCTATTCAGGAGGACTGCAGCTTAAACTCAAGTATGCAAGCATTAAATTGGTCAAAATTACCGATCACTAGGGAACTGAAGGAACACCGTTCCCACTATTCCTCGACTGCGGGCCGGGGCGCTTGGGGAATCTAGCAAATGGTCTATTGGTCGAGATTACTCCTCAATCGCAAGGAAACTGAAGGAACACTGTTCCCATAATTCCTCGGATGCGGGCTGGGGCGCTTGGGGATTTCGCAAGTGGTCTCTTTATTACCTGCCAAACAGAAAAAAAAAAGTCAACAAAAAAAACCTTTAAAAAGGGTACTATACTTCGTTTCAGCTTAAGTCCAGATGCAGCCAATGCTACAAGCGAGAGCTCCAGGCTCTCAGTGTCGCTGCCAAGCACGTTTGCTCGTGCAGTGCGAGCACTGTTCAGAGCCACATGCTCGTGCTTGTGGCATTGGCAGAATTTGGACTTTAGCTGAAACAAAGTACTATATAAAACTGCCTTTATTTATATCCCCCGCATAAAAGTGTACCGTCGTCCTCTCGTGCCAGCCGAGTGTGTCGATCCCCCGAGGCTCGGATCAAGTCGGGCGACTTTGACTTTGTCGCCCTTGCCCGTACTAGTGCGATGTCATGCTTAGCTATTGCGTGGTACACATCGGAGATCCCGGGATAGTGGTTCCATCGTGGGGTGTTTGACGTGCGGTTCATGCTAAATGCATTGCCTACAGCACCAAGCCGGTGCAACTTGGCCATGGTACTGGACTTACCACATCATCTATCAGAGGGCAGCACCGGGCAAAGAACAGGCATGAGCCACAGTCAAGCACTGACTGAGCGCTCTCAAACAACCCGAGCCTCGTGCTACCCCCCGAAAGGTCACGTAGAAGACGCGGCAGTTGGCCAACGTCGCCATACTGTGGCAGACTTGGCTACACTGTCTAAATGTCCAACGTCCAATTTTATGTGCCGGAATATACTGCGAGCAGAGTCGACTGCTAGAGATTGGATTTCGGTAAGATATATTTGACCCACACAAGGCTGTCCCACGCCCATCGATTCCCTGTCCACTCTCTTTAAGGTGAGATGTATTCCAAGGAAAAATAATACAAATAGTGGGCTGCAGAAAGGCATGGTTCATGCCCAAAAAGTACTACGGGGCTTATCATAAGTGGCCCTAGAAATTGAACTTCCTCTAGTAACGACTGTCTGGGAGGTCGTCTGCAAACTACAAATGAACGGCGGCCTAACGTGCTTTCACCCTTCGGAACACCTTGGTAAGGTTCTGCTGCATTAATTTTCATTGCTTTTTATGCCCCATACTAACGCTCAAAAAAGGATCATCAAAAAACGTGAAATATCCGCAAAGATGGCTGCCGACAACATCGGTTGCCCACAGCGGTGCCCTTGGAAAATGGCGACGGTGGGAAGAGGCCGGGGGGGAGGACGTACCCATGCACGGAGGTTAGCTTGAAAAAGGTCCATCCCGTCTTTACCAATGGCAGTCCTCGAACGCGTCCGACCCCAAAACACCGCCGATCACCAAAGGGGAAAAGAAGCTTTCGAGACCACAAACAATCTAAAAGGTATATTTTTGCAAATCCCTTTATAAAATTTATTTATAACGATACAAAACACATACTAGTCGTGCGTTTGGGCAGCGAGCCGTTCGATGCTACTAACAGCTGCGGAGAGATGCCAATTAGATGACGTTGCCAGCTCCCGGTTCAATTGTCCGCATGTTTAAGCCTCTTTTTCTTTTTTTTTTTTAATGGGGTAGCAGCATTTTGTGTGCTTCAAAGCGATGCCGTCTCGAAACGCCAAAGAACTCAACTCTTTCTAGACGCTCCGAGAGGTTTTGAGTCAAACACGGACGTCTCTTCAGCTTGTCTATGATCGCAGACACAATGAGATCAGCAGGGAGAAGCTTTGGTTGTGCAGTCCCCAGCGCAAACTTTCTGCCTTGCCTACACAAACGCTTGAGCGACGCGCAAGCTTTGAAGGTGCACGTGCAGCGAAAGCACGGCATGGTGTAACGTATACACACCTTGCACGTGATGTCATATGGCACCATACCAGATGCCATTTCTCCGTACGATGCTCTTGTGCTCGTACCTTCTGCAGCATACATTTCGTACCACCGGATTCGTTCTCGGCAAGCATTGCCAAGAACAACAAATTCAATTGTGCCAAATGTATGCTGCAGAGGTAAGGGCAGAGGCATGGTACAGAGCAATGGCAGCTGATGCGACGTCAATGCGAACCATGTACCGCATTTATTCGAATATAAGGCAAGGTTTTTTTTCCAAAATCCGTAGTCTCAAAGTCATACCCCGCCTTATATTCGAAGCTCAGTATAGCAATATGGCGATTTTTTTTCTTTTTCTTGGGTCCTTCAACTGCCCCCTCTCTTTATAATTGTGACCGGCTTATATTCGAATAAATACGGTATACAGGTGAGGATGCACAACACGATGAACACTGCATGCAATAGACCAAATGAAGTCCATTGGTGCCCGCCAGAGTAGTCGCGGCTGACAGTGTCTCTGCAATCCAGACAACGAGACTGAAAAAAAAAAAAAAAAAAAAGTAAATCTCGTGCTTATGACAGTTTCCGTTTTGGTTCTTATCTCGAAGGACGCTGGCTTGAGCACTGCGCCAGAGATCTCTCCGCTTTGGCGTGTTCGTAAAACTTATTGCTGCCGTTGAGGGACGAAATGAGGGACGGTGACGAAGTGGTCTCTAAGAACAGGCATAGTGCAATCCACTTATAGCAATACCAGATATAACGATGTACTGCTTATAACGATCAGTTTCTAGTCCAGATAGAACGATAATCAGTTATAATGATTTAATCTGGGTTTTCTCAATATTGTTTTAAGTGGACTGCACTGCACAATCACGTCTCGTTAATGCGGACGCAGTTAAGGTCTGTTCACACGATGCATCTTTTAGGCGCGCAACGGTTTCGCGACACTCAAGTTTCGCGAAATGTGCTCGTTCACACGTACCGCTTCACGTGCAACAACGATGACGTTTAGACTCACGAAAATAGTTTGGGTGTTGACCATAAAGTGGCGCTTCAGTTGAAAGCCAACATCATCATCATCATCACCATTAGCCATTCAGCGTCGTGTTCTCCATCTCGCGCCACATTCTAAGAGTCAAAACGCAGGCGAGCTGGTGAACAATCATAATTAAGAAATAAAACCTTAAGACAAGGAAACAAAAAGGGACATACGCACCACTGTCTGAAAACCAGCACAGCATATAGCTGTCATTTACTTAATTTACTCTTAAATTGTCATTTACTAGTTGTTGAATCGTCATTTACTGCCATTTACTTTATTTACTGTTGAATATGTATAATTTGGATGGAGGTTGACAAAGAAGAAAACTGTTGCGGAAGTAAATGAGAGCTGCACGCTGTGCTGGTTTTGAGACGGTACTGTGTACGTCCCTTTTTGTTTCCTTGTCTCAAGATTTTATTTCTTAATTATGACTAAAAATAGACGCGAATTATCATCATCACCAATTACATCTTCGTCCATCGCTGGATTTTTTTTCCGATATGCTACTCACTTTTCCTTCAGTGGTGCTGGACGTGCTTGCGGAAGCGCCGGCGGTCTCCATCGTTCGTGGTTTCGGTTTCGGATTTGGCTCGGCTACAACACCGGCAGTGCAGTGGTCTTCTCAAACAGCTCGCTCCTCCCTCAAAGGCCACGTGAGAGCGTTTCTGAGCGGCCATTGGCGGCGCCCTCAGAGTGATTGACAGGACTCGGCAAAGTTTCAGCAAAAGCTCGCTCCAAAAGCGAGGTGTGCACGCAACCTTTTTTAGATGCGCGCATCCTTTTCGGACTCGTTCAGACGACGCAACCATTTCGCGAAACTAAGTTTCGCGACACTAGATGCGCGAGAAAAATGCATCGTGTGAACGGGCCCTTAGTATGGATACGCTACTATACAGACACCATTTTCGTGGACAAACCGGGAAAATGTGTGCATTTTTGTCTCGTTCTTGTGGACAATTTTCTGGAGGAACGGAGGTGTCCATAATAACGACGCATTGCTGTACCAAGTTCTACATGACGTGGAACACCAGGAAAACAATGCTAAAAACAAGAATGCCGCCCACAGAGAAGCATGGGAAACCGGGTTTGTGACAGACTGCCACTAGCCACATACCGAAGAGCCATCTGGTGGCGCCGCTCGCAACGAAGGCGAGAAAAAGACCTTGTCTGGCAGCTGCGACACGCACGGTGTCCACACCTACCGCCATACCCCGGGAAACGCACAACCTCCTAAAGATAACCTGCCCCCTATTTTTTGCATGATTTGCTATTTTAAAAAACACCGTCAGATAGCCCACTTTCAGTAATTGCAGGGACCCAGCCAACGGTGACCTCGGCAGATATGATGTTACTTGGCCACGACGGGAGAGAGCAAACATCGCCAACTGGGAGGGACAATCGTATTTAGTTCATTGCCCCTCTCTGCACTCGCAAGTTTCGCAGGTCACAAAATCTAAAACTAGCATCTTTTCGGCTTTCTTTTCTACTGCACACAGAAAGTTGGAAAGCTAACCCACTCCTTAGTTTCACCCGATTTGCTTTCAATTTTAGGTGGGCTCTCTCTCGGGATAATGCAATATATATATCTTGCACCGTGGCCTGGGGAAGGTTCTCCTCAGGCGTGGCCAGAAGAGTCTATACATTGGACACGTCAAAGGACCGGACCCACAACCTCGAAATCTGAACTCGATGTGTGGGTTGCTTCAAAAGCCTATTTGCAAGCTCTATGCTCGCTACCTTCTAAAACTGTTGACTCGTACGCGGTGCCTTCACTTTGGTCGTGCACGTTGTGAAGAGCCCACGGTGACAAGCTCCCTGAGTAAACGTGCCCGAACGTTTGTGCATAAAAGATGTGCAACACGCAGGTCGCCACGTGTTCCACGGCACTTCCTGGCGGTGTCGGGTCACCGCGGCGCTTTAGTGGAATTTCTCCACGTAGTCGCAGCCCTCCACCTCGCTGGACTTGGAGATGGACTGGTCCACAGTCCTGTCGTCTCCCTGCAACATTAGAATTATTCGGTCGAGATGATTCTGCAAATGTTGCCCTTTCCCTCGCCCTACCTTCTTGAGTTGTCACTGACTGTAGTCATAGAATCGTGTAAGGTGAGACTGTGTGTGAAAAGCTCATCATTCACTCATCAGACTACTGCCATGAGATCAAGTGAAAGCATAGAATTTCCTGCAGGTTTCCCCTCATTGGACTTAAAGGGACACTAACACCCCCCAAAATTTATTTTTTATTTTTTGCCAGGCAATTTTTTATGGTGTCTGAAGACTACCCAATCAATATTGTTTTGCTACAGTGTCACGTATCTTGTTAATAAAGTAAAAAAACGCGACTCCCTATTTATTAATGAGAAACAGGCATCTAGTGCTGATTTAGGGTACAGTTTGTACTATCCTCAAATTTCTCGAGACGCAAAAGAGGAACTATTTTCTTGAGAGAAAACAACATGCTTTGCAAGAACCATTTTTATCTGCAATAGAACTATTGCAGAACTAGAACTAAGAATAGAAAGCCTGCGAGCCAGGCTGCATTAGCTGCATACAAAGTCAACAATTGTGGCCACCATGGTATTTTCAGCTCTCAACTAATTAAATAATATAGTTGTGAGTGACACTGCTACGGTAAATTACACACAACTCCTTTATCATAATCTTTCTTTGACAATCCTAAACAGTAGCAATTTTGTAAATGTGCAATATTAACTTTAATCAAGACAACAACTGGACACTTTAATGATGACTAGAAGGATCAAATGTTTGCAGAATTGTGCAAGAAAATAAAAACTCCTCTATGAGAACCACGCACAAGTATCACTTTCTGACTTAGCCGTGTCTACCTTTTAACCATGTGCATCTGTGAAGAAGGAATGGCTTGTGCTGGTTCAGTGCTACCAAGAAACATTTAGGGTATGCAACAGAAGGCCTCTGAACTGTACTTTGTTAGGCCAGAACCTACGGCCTAGAGTAGAGGTTGTCACCAGAATAACCGCTCAGCCGGGTTGCCAGTCCAGAACATCAATTCTGCCATAAAATGATCTGCTTACGGTTCAACAAGCTCCCTTTGGCACAGTGTGGTGCAAAGTTGACTTTTGGGTGTGGCAAGGGGAAGGAAAATGAAAATTGACCAGAATGGAATCGGAGAAAAGCCTCTAACAATCCGCTTGACTCATTGCCGTTTCTTTTATAACCAAGTCACCCTATACTCGGCGTCCGTTATTTTGCGCTACTCCTTCGAGCCTAGCGCAGCTTCCACAGTGCTGCAGCCCCACACTTCCGCAAGAGCACGTGGCTTTGGCTTCCGTCTCGTTCGCACGTGCTCATGCAAGTAGCTTTGACGGCGTTGCAGCACTGCGGAAGCTACACGAGACTCGACAATATAGCGCAAAATAGTTGATGCCGAGTTTAAGTGTGGTTTTCCCGCGCTCAAGTTTCATCGCTTCCCTGGCAATGCGAACGGCAGGCAGGAGAATGCAGTAGGTAGTTCCCGAGTTCAGCCACGAGAAAAATGTCTGCAGCATGCTGTCAGAACCGATGCCCTCCTCCACCTGTCTGTACTATGTTTCCAGAGTGTGCACGCTGCTGACACTTCCTATATATTGAACATGGTTATAGTTGCGCACAAAAGGACAGGGACAGAGAAGAGGAACACGTAGACAACTGACAAGCGTAAATGTAACTATGTTCAGTCTATACCAACTCGCATTACTCCCTCCTATATGTAGCTTAGATGCCCATCTGATCATGCCCTTCCTCTCTTCTCTCTCCACAGCGGCAGATGTCAGTTGGCTCATGGCTTGACTGACAACACCTTCTATATAACTGGACCGTGGTGCCGGATTTCCTATGTCACATGTCCCAGGGCACACACTGGGAGCGAGTGCTGCGTCGACGTCCAGGCTGTGACACATATTCAAACGGCAAGCACACAGGTGCCAGCCAAACAATCGCGCAGCACACGTTTCCAATCTGTGCTGAGCGCCAACCACAGGCACGTGAGATTGGGAATCAAGCACTGTGGCCTTGTGGCCACGCTCTAAAAGATCCGATGGACCTGCTCTCACGCATAGCCCTCGGGAAAGCCAACTGCCACGATCTAGGGAGGGTGCTCGGCGAACAACGAGCCTGAACATAGGTTCAGACCTAGAAAAAGATGTCTGCACCCAGCATGACGTAAATGTGTGAAATGTCGCATTCGGTGTCGCGGTGCAGACAATCTTTTTCTAGATCTAAACTTATTTTAGCCCCCCTGCCGCCAAGCCCCCTCCATAGGGCGCTTGCACGAGACCACGACGAAATGCTGATTCTGGCTCGAAATTTTGCTGAAAATCCCCGCCAGTGACATTCGTCTGCTTTCGCCCTGTATCCTTTTACCTGCCAGGGATGTGTTTGAAAGATTGCTTGAGCTATCTTGTGTCGCGATCGACTTTATTAAATTGAGTTGTCGGAGATATAAATGAGTGTTGACTGGCTCGAGAGGTCGGGACCAAAATGTGGACGACGTGTGCCGGGTCCAAAATGGTCCCGGCACACGTTGCTGGGCAGATTTGAAGAGGGAAAAAAACACGTCCCCAACCAAACTTATCGAGTCTTGTCATCAGTTGGGCCGTCTGCTTATTTTTGAGATGATACGTATTGACACTGAAGACGACGCCAACGAAGAAATGCTTACATACATGCGAATAGGGAAAACAGCGGAAGGTGTCGCCATCATCACCACAGACTGCTTATTGGCATTGGATTTCGAATTTTTCCAACACGCTGCTTACCGCGATTTTCTTCAAAATAGGTTTACCTTTCTATGAACCGACTTGGGCGTCTAGTTTCCTGCAGAACCTACGAGACCGATCGTTAAGACTTACGAAAGGAGCTGGGGAACAACGAAGCAGAGATAACGTTTGCAATAAAAAAAATGTGACCCACGTAGATCTGATTTTTGTGTTCCGGCTCATCGGTGCCCCGTCGTTTGCCGGGCATCTTACGCAAAACTCGACGACTGGCTCATCTCGAGCATTGCGGAGAAATATGCACGCAGGCATTGTTCATAAAAAGGTTGACCCATTTTCGAATAAATATGATAGTGGCATGACCAGATGCAACGTCAGGTGAGGGAGCCCTATAGATCGGCTCTCCCAATCTCCCAAGAATGATTGACTCTCCCAAGCGCCTTGCGGGAAAGCAGGCACGCCAAATGTCTTGGAGCATGGGAGGTGCCCACCCGACAGGTGCCCGACCTGGAGGGGGCGTTGGCACCACTGACCAGAGACAGGCTGCTGTTGAGCAGGTCGTCTGCGTTGGACGACCCTTCTTCCACCTCCTCCTCCACACTGTCCTCCGAGACGCTGCCCTCGTCCCGGTGCTCCGACCGAGATCCCGAACCGGCACTGCGCACGGAGGCCGAAAAGTTAGCTTCGTATGGAGTCTGACCCAAACGACGACGAAAATATTGGCCCCGCACGCACCCATACGGTATGACTTCCCTATAGCATAATAAAGTTAGTTGTTTCAAAAAAAAGCCTTCCCATATCATTCTCCCAAATGCCGGTACCAGTGTTACGAGCGTACCGAAACTTTGCTTCGCGATACAGGGTGCCTGTCTTTAGTTGGTCCGGGATTAAAAAAAGGAAAAAAGTAACTATCGGTAAATATTTTTATGGCTCTCGGGCCAAGTAGGTGGACACGGTGGCCACAATTAAATAAATAAAAGAGGTTATTAGTCGGCTCGTTAACTAAAAAGATTTTATTACCTTTTTGAAGTTTCATTTTTGAGGGCATAGTGTGCTTGGAGGGTTGGTGCTCGATCTCAACAGGGTCTAGGCATACCGCAATATTTTGATAAAAACATTCATAGTGGTTGCTACGTGGCAGGAAATGTCACCCTCGTATATAGTGACATTTTTTATTCTTCCGGAAGAAAGATTTCGCTGATGTCACGATGGTCGTCCACCCCGCTATAAAAACAATGTAAGAGCTCATCACGATCCATTCTCTTTGACCAACGGTTCAGGCCGACGCCGATGATTGGGTACACTCCTGTCTTGCCTGCCAACGCCCTAAAGTGCAGTGTCATACACAAACACCGTACGACAAGTTTTCACATCCATTGCCACAATGGCTTCAAACCAAATCTTGGGCGGCAAGCGAAACTTGCTGCAATACGCTGCTCTTTGCCCGCTTACTTTGGGTTTGAAGTTGCCTATAAGGATGACATTTTTCTCCCCATAGTGTCCATTACAAATTCTTTTGATGTGGCTACTTTATGAGTGACGGTGGCTGTGTCAAGTTGCGGTTACCTGTGTTTATTATAGCGAAAGAAAAGCGTCTAGTCAAAACCAGCACAGAGTGACTTCTGCGTGCCGGGAAGCAGCGGTGATGCGCCGCTGCTTATGTTTCAGCCAGGAGAGAGACGGGAGAGGGAAACATCGCCCCGCTTGTGTAATCGGGGGTGTCGGGTTGCTCTCCGTCGATCGGGGAACATGGCTCGTACCGCTGGCTCGTACGTAGCATCTTTAATTAAAACGGTGCGGCACAACTAGATCAAGTAGAGGTCGAGTGTCGATTCTTGAAATATATATGTTATGCCCCAAAAAAATCAGAACAAAAAAAAAATGTTAATGAAAGTTTTGCAGTTAATTAGCCGACTAATTAACTCACCTCACCTCGTTCCTAGTGACCACCATGGCCACCAACTTGACCCCAGGGCTAAAAGAAACCTAATGCAAGTTCGCTTTTTTTTAATTTCTAGACTGATTTTAGAGAACAAAAAATGCCCTGTATAAGCCTCAACCACCTGACAATACACTGTTCACAAGCAAGCTCCCGTCTGCCCACACCGGGTGCAGACACTGTGCATGTCCAGAGACCAGGTTAGTGCAAGTGGAAGCGTCTGCATGTGTCCTGTGCCAACAGCAGCGACTCGACGTCGGAGCCGCACGTATGTCTGTAGAAAGTAGTTAACATACGACACAAGATATTTGGTGCACGCCAATGCAGCAGCATTTCTTTCCCTCCATTATTTCTAAGCTTAGGAGTGATTGTCGCATAGCAATGGGCAAGGTTCCCTGCTACGTGCCTCCGATGCAACTACGACCTGAAGCTGAGCAGGAATGCAACTTTCTATGCATGCTCAACCTCATCCGCACCCTGTGTACATACGCAGCGTTGCTCACATTGAAAGTATGTATGGCAAAACAAAGAGTGTCACCTTTGTAGCGACGGATGTCCTTCATCCTCTGTTTGTCCTGGAAGCAAATGTGCCCGAAATTAGGCAGAGAAAGAGCACAAAGAAAGAACAACCAAATTAATGCCCAGAAGTTGCCTGAAAGATGAGTCACATCCTGTCGTAAGGTTTTGTTCATAACTTTGTAGTCTATCCGTTGAGCCAGTTTTACGAGCCTTTCTGGCTTTTGCATCGTCAAATACGGCACGTCCGTAGCAACCTTCATTTGTAACTCCGCATGGATTGGTGTCCCACATGGCAAGCAATTACGACTCCCCTTATTATCAACGAGTGATTTCATAATATTTTATTCTAATAGGCGATAATTAATCCTGTAAATGGCTAAGACACTTTGCAACTATAAAAAGAATGAGGAAGATTATCGCAGGCACATGCCGAAGAAACCTCCCAAACTCTGGCTCCATTCCGGCGCTCAATTCCTCGACAATGCACAGACAATAAAACAGATCCTTTCTGAAATTTACTTTGGTAACTTCAATCACTATCACTAAGTGTGTGGCATCTGTGGCATGCTAATGGCATTCTCCCAGTGACTGACGAAGAAAGAAGTTGAAGACACGCTCTGAAGAAGGCAACACTAATTGGATACAAGTGCTGCATCGACGTGCATTTCAAATTCGTGTCCGAATAAACAGCTGGCACACACTTAGCCCACGGGCCCCTGGATGTGGTGAATTTTATCTCAGTCTTCACTCAGGTCAGTGCTCCGTACAGACCAGTGGTTTTCTTTTCACCATGGAAGCCGAAACGGATTGAGAAAGGACTGTACAGCAAAGAACACATTCCTATCTACCACAGACGCAGGAAATTCACGGTACCCAACAAAATAGCGTATTTACTCAAACATAATGCAAATATTTTCCGCAAGTTTTATGTTCTAGAGTTGGCCCTTGTGTCATTATCAAACGACCATAAAATAATTGTCGTCAGTGCCGTCCTTTCTTAATAACTCTGACCAGGGCCGTACCCAGAAAAACATTTCGGGGGGGGTTTTCGGGGACAACGGCGGCCATTTTGAAAGTGTCTATTGTCTTATTTCGCCTATGAATCATGTGCATCGGTGGCATATAATGGAGAGTTACAGCAAACCGGAGAGCCGGTCCCGGTTTGGTACCCGGAAGCCGACCGGCGCCACTGCGCGTGCGCAGAGGTGGAGATTAAAATCGGCTGGCTGCCAGTGCACCGACCAGGGCCGTACCCAGAAAAAAATTTCGGGGGGGGTCAGAACCCCCTAACCCCCCCCCCTGGTTACGGCCCTGACTCTGACCTTCTGGGCTCCTGCGGTTCTTCAGTCTTGTGCTGGCCACGTGTACCTCTCAATACTTGAAATGAGAACCATAAAATCCAGATCTAAATTAACAAAGAATGGCTGATTGTGCAATTCTCTCGGTGCTAACCTCTATAAGTGGCTTTAAAGTAACTCAACCTGCTCAATGGTTTCCGAGTTTTAATGCTCTGGCTTCTAGCATGTAGTTTTGTTTTGGAACTTACGGCCTTCGTTCCCGTTGGGCATTCTAACCAAACCGAATAGAGAACCCTAAAAGTACTGTGTCAAGGCCTGTCCAAACAGGAATCTTGAGGCGAAACGACTCCGACATAGGTCGTACCGCGGTCCGGTGAAATATCCCTTTGTTGAATTTTGCCTGTGTCCTCTACGGGGGCCTTGGGCATGCTCATCATGTGAATCCAGACAGTCACTTACAAGTTCTGTTGGCTGTCGGTCAATCCGCCCAAGGCCTTCGCTTCTCTTCGGGTCCAGAAAACGAAAAAGGGGAGGCTGTGTTTGAAATGTTACCTAAATAGATCCGAGCTACTCCGGCGGGTCGTGTCACGTGAAAACACAGATAGAGCAACGTTGGACACGGGTAGGCTTTCGAACGCAAAGGTACAGAACCCTTACCCTGGAGTAAGATAGAGTCAATTTTGGAACACGTCAGAGGATACAAGGGCCCGGTAGAACAGATGAACAGCATTGGCAGGTGACGTGCGACGTCAAGTCTGACGAGCACCGAAAAGCAGAGGAAGCGAGGAGGAAAATCGTGATTTTGGTTTGGTGGTGTTCAAACAGGCATCGAACTGCCGGATGCTTCAACTTTTACGAATTTTGCCGGAGCCGTGTCGCCTCACGATTACTGTTTGGACAGGCCTTTACTCCTCAGTTAACATTGCATTACGTTTGTGGCTTTATTTTTTCCCACGGGACAATAAGCAAAGTTGCCGATTGTATTACGAACATGGCCGCGCTAGAATCAAGTAAGTATGGTACTACATATATGTCTCTACTGCCATTACCTGTCAAAAGATGGACTAATGTTTCAGCCACTAGATGCCACTGAATTTTATAAAGATGAAAGGGAAATTCTAGGGGAAGTTCACTGTTGTTTGGGTCCAGGAGAACATTTTGTGAACTAGAGCGTAAAGACCAAAATATGAGGGCGTAGACACAGTGTTTGGAGCCTGTGGGGAGGAAAAAGAGATGGCCGAACACTTGATACTTTGTTACAAAGGGCTTCACCCTGCAGTTGCAGAAAGGGAAACTGATTTTGTTAAGGCTTTAGGCTGTAAAGGCGCTGGCGGCAAAATAAACATTGGAAAAGCAGAGATCGCCATGACAGGTTATCGACTGGTAACATAAGTCGAGAAAAGAATAAAGTTTACTAATCATTTTGCTTTAATTCTGTAGGGCGGAAAGTGCAAGTCCCAGGACGTGAAGAGGCACCACCATCACACCGATAGTAACTTTCGGTTGTGGAGAATGTTAAATGAATGCTCGTGCTTAGAAGTGATATAGGACTTTTACCATGCTCCATTCATTTCAATATTAGAAATATACCGTGAAACGACCTAACCCGACCATCTTTTTTTTAATCAGAGATTAGTAAATTGTTAAAATTAAAAGCTTTGGCTCGGTGGCGCAAGTCGCCGCCCGACGAGAAGGTTTCAGCCACATCCATTCATCTATCCGCCCGGTTCATTCCGAGCTCCCCGTGGCTACACTCCCACGCACAATCGTGCCCAGGGTGCGGACAGGGCCACCCACCTTGCGGCAGCGGCTGCTCAGGCGGCGGGGGCCGCTTGGTGCCCAGAGGAGGGAGCAGCGAGGGCAGGGAGGAACCCTTGGTGCCCCGGGGAACCTCGGGAAGGTCCAGCAGCCTGCAGAGAACAGGGGGGGAACGCCGTAAGCTGCACTTTGCCGCCATGCTCGCAATCACCGAGAGCGTGATAACGGCAGGACGCGCCTTTCCAACACCCATCCTCCGGCACGCGCTCGCTGCTTGCCGTCATTCTTTGGCTGTGCATGCACGATCGAAGCTAGAGAGATGCTTGAGTGTCGTCCAAGGCAGAAAGCTGCCGTTGCAATACCAATCGGTGACCATTGCCAGCACCTACTCGATGCTGGCTAACAATATACCGCAAAATACGGACCAAGTTCCTATCCAAAATTAGGATGGTTCTGAAAAATTGAGAGATGGGCATTTGTTTAGGTACAAGAACAGAACTGCTGAAAGGGCACTGGTAGGGTGGCCCTCGTCACCTTGCACGGGGGTGCTTGGAGAAGCGGCTGACAAGGGGGAGCACCTTGGTCAGCTAGATGGGCTCAGAGGTCTGCTGTGAGCACTTGATGCTTCCTTTGCTGAGTTACCAAACATTTCGAAAGTAACCAACGGGTGCTTATTGTGACCCGCGCACATACTCAACATTTAGCGGTAAATGCGTCTAGAAAATTTAACAACCTTTTAGGAAGAAACGACCCACCGCCCTTTCCCTCTTGTAAAAGTCACAAGGAACCAGAGTTGGGCAGTATCGCGATAGTATTTAGGAAATACATTTTGTATTTATATTTCTGTATTGTGACACAATTTTACAACTGTACTTTGTGTTTCTGAATGGTCATACCTTTTCAAGTCTATTCCTGGCATCGCGACACCATCAGCAACGGATATATCTCGTTACAAATTTCAACGAGTTCTGTATTTATGTTGGGCGCAAAAATGTGAATGTTTTATATCCTACAGCGAGTAATCATTTGTTGATTAACAAGTATTGCTCAATTAATGTACATCATATTTATTTCTGGTTTCTCGTATGCATTAGCGGCGTCACCCAGCCGGTCCTAGGGAGTATATGGACATATCTAATAACTCTCTGGCAAACTGTATTTTATTGCCTGTATTTCTGCAAAATGTATTCCTGTATTTGTATTTTTAAATACTTTTTTATACGTAGCAGATGTATTGTTAACACGTATTGCCATACCTTTTTATAAATATATTTCGGTATCAGTATTTTAGATGTCTTTGATATATATCCCAGCATTTGTATTTCTAAAAACACTTTAGGGTATTTCTGCCCAACCCTGCAAGGAACCGCGTCGTACGTTTGGAAGTGGTACCAACAGTAAATTTTATACGGAGCGGCGGCGACTAATGCACCGATAAAATTCTTCGATAAAACAAAGCGCCTCGTGCGCATTGAGTTAGCAAGCTGGCGTGGAACCTACCTGTCCCCAGCCCGCAGCGAGCTTTCCTGGTCCCGGCTGGAACCAAGTCCCACGTCCAAATTCGGCGCAACGCCCGCCACATAGGTGGTGTCCCCGACGGGACCCGCGATGCCGTCACCGGCTTCCGCTCTTGCGGGGCTCTGCGGCAGAAGGAGATGTACGGATGTACGGCCTCTAAATAAGCTACAGTATCGGCACTCCACTCTCCGACTTTCTGGTGGGTGCCGCCATTTCGGCACTTAGTGCAGAGCGAGCGCGAATGGTGACTATTATGATTCGAAAACGCGGCGTCCCGAGCTTTAGATGCGGCGTCCCGAGCTTTAGATGCGACGTCAGCGAGCGCACGCGGTAGCGCTTCGCTCTGTCGCGGACTGTTTTAACATTTCTGAAGGACGGAAGACTGTTTCCTACGACTTCGGATAAACCTTCAGATAACTGACAAACATGACTTTAAGCAGCAAGATGGTTGAAGTGCCGATACTCGGAAGCGTGGCTCGTCCCGTGCCTCTAGATAGACGCATATGGCCGAGCCCTTTTAAATATTCGGGTGGCATCTTGCACCACCTAGCCGGCATTTTTAGTTTTAACAGACAAGCTCCATCTAACACACAAAAAGGTACCTCTGATGTTATCTCGGGAAAACACGCACGAGACTATAGTCACTGATAAGGTAAGAGTGGCAAGGAGGGGCCTCGGTTGTCTCGCCTCTAGTGCGACCTTCCTGCCTTTGACAATGCTTCGGCGTCTTGTGTACCTCGAGCGCAACTAAAGCGTGGCGGAAGGCATCATTCTCATCATCGCCATCATGAAGCACGTGCTGGAGGCCGGGCGTTTGAAGGACACACCCCGCTGTTCTCACTCTGCCAGTGACTATAGTCAGGCTGGCTCGCCAGAGCCAGTCTTTTTCCTCTCTCTCTTTTGGGCATTTTCACGGACCTCCCCATTTAATATATTTTTATGATAGCAACATGAGTGCAAAGGGCAAGAGCAAGCCTACATTCAATCGTTGATAGTTCGTAAAGCAAAGGCACCAAATTTTATCCGAAGCTTGCGCAAGTAAAACACAGCTAGTTGAACCACTGGCCCTGCAACAGTAGACTCCAAGAATGCTCGCTTCAATAGCAGGTAATGCGACCTACTCAACACTGTAAGTGCAAATGAGCAGTTGTCGGTTTTCCCTCTTTTTTCTGTTGAAAATGAATGGCGGCCATCCAAACTATTAGTCTGCCAGAAAATTCTCGTTCAGGTAAGTAAGCAGAGTGGTGAATTGCAGTAGCCAACGTTACGCGTCCCACTAGAGTGCAGAAAAGCACAGGTGTCACGCTCACAATAACAGTGTCAAGCAATGTACCTTCCGAGCCTTGCGCCACCAGGGGTATGGGAAGTCGCCAGTATCTGTAGTGTGGACATTCCTCTACCTGCACATTACCCCAAACACCGAGGAACCGCTGCAATTCCTCAAGCTTTCCAATCACTCCATTGAATTTACCACCGATTTCAGAATTTCTCCATCTGTAGCCGGTACAGGACGTCATACAATGTGCGTTTAAAAGACCAACCTCGACCGCCTTGGAGACGACGGTGGACCGCTCCGGGAGGCTGACAAGCTGCATCAGCACCGGCTGGTCGGGAGCGCTGTCTGCTAGGTTCAGCCTAGTGCACAGCTCTGCCCTGTCCAGGGGTTCCTAGAAGCAAGCCAGGATAAGTGAGGCCACGGTCGGCCTGGCCAGGCTCTTTGTGAACGGGGCCCCTCTTATGTTTGCTGGTACCATAGTCGCCAAAAAAATTAGAACGGCAGAAAGGTCTTTCAGTTGCCTTGCCTCTGGTGCAAGATTCCCAACTTCAATAACGGCGTCTCACTAGCTTCGACTGCGCATGTGCAGACAAAGTGCGTCGGAAGGCAGCTAGCGCATGCTGGAGGCTGGGTGTTTGAAAGAGACGCTTTGCCATACCCATCTCATAGGCGAGTATTGCAGAACCACCAACAACAAACTAACACCAAACCACCACAGCCGGCATTGCACTTATCGGTGTCAGGTATGCCCTTTTAGGGGCAAAGCTCCTTAAAATCAAGCCTTGTACGCCGTCCGTGCTCACATCGATTGCCATCCCATCTGTCTTCTTAAAAAAAGAAAAAATGTTTGCACAGTCGACAGGATTCGAACCTGTGCAGGGAGACCCCAATGGATTTCTAGTCCATCGCCTTAACCACTCGGCCACGACTGCGGAACGAGTAGGGGGCCCTGAGATGTGGAAGTAACTAAGAGCTGGGTTTTCTGTCACGGATGAAACGATGCATGTAGCCGCTCAAGGTCTATACAGGACAGGGCACTGCGGTCAAATGCGTATATAATCGCGTTAAACTTTGCATGCATTGGCTCAACATTTATAGACAAGAGGGCACTGCAGTCAAATGCTCAAATGCATATATCACCATGTTCCATACCACACATTCTTTTTCTGACATAGATGAAAACGAACGAAAAGCTCGGCATGCTGCGGCTCAGTGTCTACGCACCACCAGAGCTTCGCCCCAATCGACATCATTCATCACGTGGAGATGCGTTCATTTTTTTTTGTCCTTCTTTCTGCTCTGGTTGGGGGAACAGTCGCTTTGGGACGCTGCCTACCTATTCCACGATCAGAAATAGAAGTTGTCGGTTTTTAATCCAGTGTGCTGCTTATTGCAATCCAATTTACTGACGTATGCAGCTTCATTTCTTTCCTAACAAATACACGTTGCGAAATTTTGAACCGAGGATATTGTAAGAGAATGCCTACCACTATATCAGGTGGAATGATTTCCATTTATTTGTACGCCGACCTATAAAGGCTCCAAGTTATGCGTCTGTCCGGGAGGAAGAGTCGTCCTCAAAAACGTTGTACCCTTCTTTTCCCCATAAGTGTGGCACTCTCTGTGTAAAGAAAACATGCAAGATTTAAAAATGTTACACAAAAACCAACATAGATTTAGTCGCCACCCGTGACGTCAGCTCTTTGGGAAATTGGGGCCATGTGATATTTTATTTATAAAATAGAGGTGCCTACAAGTACCGAAGTCAATACCAGTGAATTCACCCGATACATAGCCCAAGTAACATAATCTGAACATGGTACAGTGAAGTCACATACACCAGCACACTTGACTACCTTAAAAAAAGTAAGCTCATGCTTTGACACAAAAACTGAAATGACAACTGAAACAGACCATCTGACTTCCGAGCAACACAAACTTGGAAGCGTACTTGAGGTGCTTCGGTGCACGCACACAAAAGGTCACAAGCCATTGTGGCGGTGGGCACCCTACATTCACAGTTGCAACAGCGTTTATGGTGGCAGCGCTTGTGCCTGTCTTACCAGTTCCGTGCCATGTCTACTAATAATGCAGCACCTTCTCCGCGACACATCCTGAACGCCACCTTTGTTTACAGTAACCATGAAATGGCCAGTAAATACAAAGTCGAGCAGACTGTTTTTCTCTATATCACAACATAGACCCGTCGATGGACGACGCCAAAGGTAATAGGTACAGACCATTTTCCAAATGACTGGTTCGAGTGTCCTGGGCATGCAGTACACGAGTACGCCACTGGAAACAAGCAGTCTCGCAAGCTATTCCCCTTTTTTTCTTCTTAGCACTAGCTGAAAGGTCGGAATGAAAGCCATTTTCATACAGAACCGAAAGTTCATATAATCCATGAACAGTGATGTGATTGGCCTAAGCCGTTTTGGAGCACCTTTTGGAGCAGCCAAATCAGTGTGTTGGTGCAGCAAAAGTGGCCTTTGGAGCAGCCAAAACAGTGTTTTGGAGCAGCAAAAGTGGCTTTTGGAGCACCCAAAACAGTGTTTCGGAGCAGCAAAATGTGGCTTTTGGAGCAGATTTTTTTTATAAAAATGAAAAAAAAAAAATGTTTTAAGTGCTGCACAAAGGAAGGGCACTTTGCTTGACACAATAAACAAATTATGGACAAGTTAGACGACCTGGGAGTCTTTCAAGTTGTTAACGGAAATGCCAATGACACAATATATTTTGCAATGCTTCAGTTAAATGACATATATATGTACCCGCTAGAGATAAATAGGAGCCAAATTGCACATATTAAATTTATTTGAAAATGACCAGCTTAGCAGTAAATATGAAAGCATAAACTTCACTAGTTATATAATATTATAAATTGAAGCAGTATCCAACTGATGAAACGCGTAACTGCTGCAATGCAATACGAAACTGTACACATGAAAAAGGTGCAGTACGACTGGTGGGTGCTTTTCCTTTTGCTTGTTGAAACTTTCTGCAAGGCTGCTACAAGCCTCGCTTAGCTTTCGACAAGTAATGAATGTCCACTTTCAATGTCTCCAAAGAGACATTGAGACATCCCACAAGTGCAGTGCTGTAGGCGTTGCCGAGCAATTCCAAAACGTCTCCCACCGTTTTACTGGTTCCCGACATGCCAGATTTTCGTCAGAAGCAAGCAAATGTAAAGCAATGGATTGCAAGCGTCCCGGCTGGTACCTCTGTCGTGCAATCATGTTCGCATGCACGTGAGGGCAACTTCGGCAGCTTGCAGTTGCATGCGCTTCGTTATGCGTGCGGAGACGGCTGTTCGATCGAAACCGAAACTCTGCCACTCCGCTTCGTCGCCATCTGGTCCCCAAAATTGTATGCAAAATGTAACAATCCAGCATAAAAAAAAACAATCCAGCGGCGTGTGCTTGCCAGGCCAGTATGCGAGGCACAAGCTAAATTAAAAGTTTAAAAAGCGCAAACAAAACAAGGACAATAAAGCTAATAAAAAAAAAGAAGCTGAGCGCATCAATGCATCGCGAGTCAGGGTCAAAAAGTTCTTGGAGCGCTTTGTGCAACAACTGAACTCAAGATAAACAAGCGCGCTGTGCGAGTTCAGCGTGCAGGCATTGCCTTTTGTTGCTTTAGCTAACTTGTCTTAAACTTTCTTTTGCGACAGACTTTTCACGTACCGGGGTCCCTCTCAAAAGAAATCCGACCGAGAGAAACCTAGGTAAACAGTACTTCGACACAACAGTCTTTCAGCTAGAGGGTTTTTTGTAGTAGCGTTTAATTTAAACAAGGATAGGATTGCTGATTACCCTATAGCAGTCCTCACGTTTCATTTTAGAAAGCGCCATATCTGCAGCTATATTTGGACAGGAACACCCGACGTCATAACCACGGTGACTGGTAGGCAGGGACCAAAAATAGTTTTGCCTCGGCAGTTTCTTTCAGAAGCGAGCGCTTCAGATCACAAGTAACTCCCAATGCGCAAAAACGTGGTTTCGTTTTACAACATGACGGCATGGCTGGTACCCGGCAAGCTAGCGTCGGATCGTCCATATACGCTTGCATCTATCGTTAAAATATTTTCAAGAGGATGCGAGACGAGACCCACGAAAGTGCGAAATGAGGAACGGCGGAAAAAACCATGCGAGACGAGATGGACGATTAATGCAGCATACTTTCTGTCGAGCGGTCGCTTGCGCCACCTATACACCAACTCAACTCTCCTACGTCACGCCGCGGTGGTGGCGCGCCGGACGCACTTCCGGTCTGGGGCGGTGGGCAGAAGTCGCCGTGCCAGACATGCATTCCTGTGTTCCCTTGGAAGAAACGAGACAAAAAACCTGCTTTCTCGTCAAAATGCTGCGACGGGGGTTGTACCAAGAGAGTCTGGAAAGGTTTGAAGATCAGTTTTCATGTGTTTTTGCCCCCTCCGTTCGTCCGAGAACGTGGATAGTAGCCGTGAAAAGGGAAAACCAGACGCTGTCGAACTACAATTGCGTGCGCGGGCAACACTTTGTGGTCGCCAGATGTATTTGCTTTGTTCCAACATAAACGAGAAAGAACCGCCAAGTTGTCCGAACCACCCACGGGTTCAGTGCGTCTTCAAATTCACACGGCCGCCTGAACGTTCAAACTTTCGTCTGCTCTTTCAAACGTCTGCTTTTTGTCGTCTGCTCGTTCAAACAAAAGCGGCCCGTAGACCAAACTTTGACCCGGTGATTGCAATAAGAAGTAATTGCAGACCTCAAAAGACTTAAGTAGGCTCGGTGTAAAAAGTAGATACAAGATGTTGATCATTGGTACCGGTGGTCATCACTGACTTGTTACGCTTGGTCTGTTCCCGCTTCCGATTTTCAGTATCGACGTCGATCATCGCCGCTACCTTCTACACTTTTGCAACACGAGCGACGTCGCTACCGAAAATAGCTGGAAGAATCTCATCATGGTTTTGGCGTCCATTCTGCGGCGTTCATGCGAATGAATCGCCGCACGTCAAATTATTTACGGAAAGTTTAGCGGCGTAACGAGCCTTGATAATTTCGCTTAAGCGATTAAAGTGGTAAGACATTGCGATGAGGACGTAGAATCGACAATTCGAACGCGAAAAAGAGTAGGCAGACTCACACATACGCCGACAACGTGACATTCGAGTGGTTTGTTGACGCGGGACGCGGTGCTTCTTGCCCGTACCCCATTACGCATGCGTTCGAACTGTCGTCTGCTCTTTCAAACTTGGCTGCTTTTTGTCGTCAGCTCGTCCAAACGACAGCGGCCCGGAAACCAAACGTTGACCCGGTAATTGCGATAAGAACTAAGTGCAGGCCTCAAAACACTTTTGAAGGTTGGTTGGGGTAAGTAGGCTAGTGTAAACAGATACAAGAAGATGTTTATCATTATTGTTACCAGTGGCCATCACCGACTTGTAATGCCCGATTCTACTTGCGGTTTTCAGTATCGACGTCCACCATCTCAGCTACGGTCCGCGCTTTTGCAGTCCGAGCAACGTCGTGTCTGAAAACAGCGAGCAGAATCTCATCGTGGGAGTCAGGCTTTAGTGCCCATTCTGCGGCGTCCACGTGAAATGAATCGGCGCACGTCACATTATTCACGCAAAGTTTTGCCTCGTTAGTTTTGCTGAAGCCGCTCAAATAGTCAGACATTGTTAGGAGGACGTAGCATCAACAATTCCAACGCGAAAAAGAGCACGGGGACTCCCACCGACGCCGACAACAACGCAATTCAATGGTTTGTTTATGGGCGACGGCGGGCTTCTTGCCCACCATCCACCGCGCATGCGCGGCGCCGGTGGCGTCCGCTAGGGGCGCTCCGGTTTGTTTGTAAACATGAGTTGGTGTATAGCTCACGCATGCTCAATAACGGTACTCAGTTTAGTTTCGGTTTTGAAAGGCGACCGAAATTGGTCCTTTGGCGCAGGCTTGGCGCAGATTACCCATATTTCAGCGAAATGTAGCAGGATGTAGCAGGGTTAGCCCCTTGGCGCAGTTTGGCGCAATTGGCGCAGCAATCACATCACTGCATGAAGGACACTAGTGCAACATTTCAGGGAACTCGGTGAAGCCTGTGAGGAGTCTATGGCCTGGCACATGCTCCTGCTAAGAACTAAGAAAAACCTCAGTTGTTGTGCAGAGAGACTGTCACAAAAGATGAGGATCTGCACAACAGCTATTCTAAATTTTTTTTTTTTTTTTCTTTCAAATCCTGGGTGGCGGGCTGGCAGGCGCACTCGCGTACGGGTTTTAACCTTTCTGCACAGCCGTGCACGCCACTCAGGATCAGATATTTTGTATGCAAATAAATATTATTATTGTTATTATATGCCTCGAGGCACCTCTATAGGGCACTGACTACAATTTCCTACCGGGTCTGCCTTACCAGGGTGCTGCAGTAGGGCAGCCACAGTAACACATTGTACAATCAGCGCAGAATGAAACCCGAACGCCGGAATGCGTGGCCATCGATACAGGCTGTTCCACCTGGAGGGCCCCTGAGAACTAATGAAAATGCACCTGGGTGCAAGGGTGCGGGTCCTACTAAGATATTCTCAACCCTCGCGCTGGGCGTCTGAAACTTTCGCGTTTCGTCGGTGGTGTGCTGTAAGCGCCGTCACTCGGGGTGCCCTTCTGTCGCCGCACTGTCACCCGGTCGACACCGGGCAGCCGCTTAACCTAGCTATAGCTGTTTGCGATAGGCCCTGCTCAGACAGGGTAATGAATTTATTTCACTCCGGAATTTATACGCCTGGCATATCGGTGGTTACCAAAGAGAACCTCAGCAAGCAATTTTTCGATTTTTTTTTAAAAATCGACTGATAACCTTGCACGAAAAAATGCGCATTGCTCATAAAACCGAGGCATCCGCGTCGGTATGTTGCAGAATTTTTTTTTTTCATAAAGAATATGGGTGTGTGAATAAACGAAATTTATTTCGCCTTTATGACGTTTCACTATTCCTCAGAAACCGAGCGTGGCACGTTGTTTCCGGTGACACGTCATCGAGCACTACGGGTCGTCTGTGCACGAAATGTTTTAACTTTAATTTCGCCCTTGCGATACGCAAAGTGATAATGAATGACAGCGCTGAAGAGATATTGCTGGGAATCCGATACACAAAGCGAGTGACAGTGCTTTTTGTATCGAATGTGACGGCGCATACAGCGCGCCACCGGCGAAGCGCGGAACTCCCAGACGCGCCGCGCGATGGTCGTGCTCATCTTAGTAGGCCCCGCACTCTCGAACCCCGGTGCATTTCCATTAGTTCTCAGGGGCCCTCCAGGTGGAGCAGCCTGTATCAGCGGCCACGCGTTCCGGCGTTCGGGTTTCATTTCGTGCTGATTGTACATAAGCACTTATGGTAAGCAGAAAAAGCCGGTGGGGTGTACTGACCATCGCATAGAGCGCGGGAGGACGTGTACAAGGATGAGGATCTTTCCCAGGCGGTGCCATCCTCAGGACGTCCACAAGACCCCCATGTGACATCAGAGCATTCCCAGAACTATGCATGCTACTAGAGTCGGTGCACTCACGAAAGGCGCCTCGGAGCTCAGGACGCTGAGCGTGAATCGGAGGCCCAGCGACTCTAAGAAGTCTCGGACAAGGGACGCTGCCAGCCGGCCCTGGTCCGAAGACAGCCGCAGCGACATGTCCTTGCTGGAGTCCGTCAAGCGCTCCTTGACGCCCTCCTGCTCTTCCAGGGCCAGGTAGACGTTCGCGCGCAGCTCGGCCTGCGAGTTTATTTATTTGTGTACGGTGCCAGCATGCAGGTGAACAGGTTTACAAAGGAAAAAATTATAAGCACAAACAACAAACGCATGTATTGAACAGAGAATCTTGTCCCAATCACGTGGTCGTGGTTCCAATCGCCGATGGAGTTTAGAAGAAAACGATGTTTTATGTTTATGTACACAGAAGGCTATGGTCCACTAGACTTTGTTTTACTCAATGACGAATAATGATCAAGACCCTATGGCACAATTATACCGTAGCCTAAAGCGATAAATTTTCTGCCGAATTCCTAGCTCCACAAACCCGACATGGCTTGTGTCATCAAGTTATCATCAAGAGTTGAAACGACGCCTTTCGCAGCGCCCGTCCGACTCAGCCTTTTTTCTTTCCGAGGTTTTCAAAGCCACGTCTTGTGGCGCCAATTGTAACGCTGGAATTCCAGGCAACCGACTCACTTTTATCTTGTTTATAACGCCCCTTTTCTCGAGCGTTTCCAAAAGGAGATCGCGCAGCTCGATGTCTTCGTCCGCCGCCATTTTTAAATTTGGTATTGCGTGATGTCGATAGCTTCTCGGTTCACGTGGGCAGTAAAAGAGTTTCCTCTCAGATAAATAAGCGTGTTCTCTAACAGTTAACAAACAAGGAAGGCTCACATTGTTTGTTTCTTTCTTCTTATATATACCGCATCCTATCCATCTTCTCGACAAGCAAACAAACCGCCCTGTGTGCCTGTGCTACCTGTGCCCTCCTGTTCAGTTGTCGTCGGTTCTCGTCCTGTTACGTCTTGTTTTTAAGTTGTTTCGCCGTTTCGCTTATTTTACCATACTCCAAGCGTAAAATCTGGTTATGAATAACGCTACTGACAGCGCTGGGAGACAGCGAGACAGCTTTGCGCCTGCGGAGGGATACGGGATACGTCCAGTGGATTCGTTACGGATAGAAAAAAGTAGAGGAAGAAGCAGGCATGCGCAAATTAGGACAGCAGTTAGCCGTCTTAGCAAGATGTTTCTGATATAAGCGATGAGAAGTTGTTGATTGTCAAACTGTTCAACGCTGAGAACATTTTTGGTTGGGGTTTAAGGAGCCACCTCCGGACGAGTGCGCGAACGGAACGCTGTTGCGGATACCGCCGCCGGATAGGAGGGTAGCGATGGAGGTGACCAAAATGGATCTCAGCGGCACGCTACGTGGCGGATGCTCGGAGTGCCTGTGCTCCCAGTACCACCGGACCGTGTGCCTGATTCAGCTCTCTCCCGAGATCCCGATCGGTGCCTGCGTGGACTGCTGGCACCGCCCGGCGTCCCACGGGGAGCTGGGTGAGTCTGCCTCGTAACTCGAGACCCGTTCGCGCGGGTCGCCAGTTCGCCAGCGTTTTCACGGGTGCCGGATGGTATCGTTGCAGAGAGGGCTGTGGAAAACTCGGAGTATCCACCAGCGTGCTCAGGTAACTTCCTTGATATTTATGATACCCGAGCTGCCAAAAATAAACTTCATCCGTTTTTCTTTTTTTAATAGTTTTATTGCGTGTTTGTGCTGCTTTCATCCCGAAAGTCGATGTGACGGACAGTGCACGAAATAACCCAATCCGGAAAATCCTGTCTCAAGATTTTCGTGTTATCTCCTCCACTTTTGAAATTACGGGCTCTTAAAGACCACACACACGCACCCCCTTACCTGTTGCCCAAGCCCGTCACCTCCCAAGCCTCGTTATCTCCTGACCATATCCGGCTAAGGCCGCACCTGCATCTCTTCCTATACATTGTTTGGGTATTGAACTTGCGTTCCCAACACGACTTCTGCCTCCCAGAGAAAGCTCCACTGCCAAAGATGAAGAAGGAAAAATGTATCTTAAAACAACGAATCCCGTACTAACAACAAAGCCCGGCGCTGGAGGAATATATATTTTGCAAGATAACAAAAATTTGCTAGTAGAGTGAAATGTTTCAGCCACCAGTTGTAATCGTCGTGATTTTTGGTCGCAACAAAATTAATAATATGATTTTGAAAGCTGCTCCCGATATTGGCATGTCAAGGAGCTGATCAAGGGGGACAAGGTCAGTTAAATTCCCTCAGGCATCCCGCGGCGGCAGTGATTGCCCACACACCCCCTAGGGGGTGTGTACACCCCCCTGGTATTTCTGAATTCGGCACCTGCTTAATTCGAAACGACTTCTCTATTCTTTGTTCTTACTCTTTCTTTCCAGAACTGGCCATCGCTTCTACGGCGTCCTTGGACGTTTTAGGTATGTGAGATCAGTTAGCAATCTTGGCTTTGTTGACGCTTCATAGATGTTCTTATTACTTCTTAAGTAGATGGCTCTGTCCATGTGGCGTGACTGTAAGCTACGAAGAAAAAGTTGTGTCTGGCATGCAGGCCAGGAGCTTCACGCTATTTCTTTCGAGGCAGGGTCAGCATACGCTTTTCAGCATCTATCTGTTTGGTAAGGTTAGTGTATTTCAGCAGCTTTCCAGCAGTGAATGGCACAAGCCTATGATTACCAGTTGAATTAGTGAAATTTTGCTCCAAATGATGTTAGCTTATTTAAACTCGCACTACGGGATAGAAAAGCCCACATCGCAGAGGCGAAAAGCGACTTTCATTATTTGTGCCAGTTTTGACAACTTTAAGCTGCACATGAGCTCAGATGTAATTTGTAAGTTAATTGCAGATAAAGTTACAAGCTCGCAAATGCGTTGCCCCCAAATCGTAAGTGAGTTACATGGAAGTTAGCTGCACCATGTCGCTTTCAGGCAATGTACTCCAGTTGCCGAATCGCTGTTCAGTTTCTAATGGCAGGAGAGTCGGTGAATTGGCACCATTTTTGTTTGACACACTGCTATAGATAGAGCTCAAGATCAGTGACGTCTAAGCATGTAGAGCTCATTATTATGACTGGAAGGATGTCCCTTGTTTCACTGGGGTGGCAGTTCCTAGGGGGATCGGTGGCCGAGTGTGCAAGTGCATCGCAGCTTTGAGCACGTGGAGTGAAAGCTCGTGCTACAGAACCCAGAGATCCACTCCTGCTCGTTTCGACCTGGATGAGTGTCATACCCAATATGTGGTCGTGCATCACCACTGCGTGACGCACTTTAAAGATCCCAGGATAGTGGTTGTACTGCGCTGGCTAAATTTCACCTCTACAGCGTAAGCCAGTGTTGCCAGACCTCAAGGACAGACAGACTTTATGCAGTCTAAACACGAACGTCAAATTTGGTTTTGGGCAGTAGATCGTGCATACTTTGGGAATGCCAAGTTCTGAGAAGTAAATCTAATTGAATCTGGGTACTGGTTACTCGAAAGGGTGAGCAGTAATGAGGGTTTGCCCATGGATGGCAGAGAAAAAATGCCAGAACTCAAAACATCTATTATTAGTGGGAGCAGCCATTTGGCCTGAAATCTGTGCCACGAGACTCTTTAACCATTATCAAGACATACTCTGACTTCATGCTCTTCCTTTAGGCTCCAGGGAACAAGAAAGCAGCAGTCCTGAATGCAGTCTTCTGCCCCTGTTGGAGATAAAAACAGGTACAACCGTCAAACCTTGTTCTTTTCTGCATTTGTAACTAATTTTGGTTAAATGTTCCCAAACACTGCCTAACAGAAACCATCCCAATCTTTACCAAAATTATCATCCGAGGGTGCACTCAGGTGTGAAGCAATTCTTTGGTTGTGTGCTCCATTACATACTGTAAACGACTTACTACTAATAATTTTCGCGTCTCGAAAAATATTTTGAAAATTTGATTACCTGGATATACTAGTATCACCCCATGGTATCCAATATAAAGCACGTCACTCCAAATTACAAAATTTTGGGCCCGCAAAATACTCTCTAAACCCACACTTCGTTAAATTTGCAAAATATTGAGCCCACAAAAATGAAGTCATTTACAGTAAATATCTTCCTACTTTTTTTTTTTTTTTATCAGGACTTCTTTTTCTTTATTGTATAGAGGATCATTATTGGTATTTGGTCATGCTCCTAGGAACAGTGGATTGAACACCCTTCGCCTAATAATTGTATAGGGTTCAAATAATACCCTCTCACATTATAGTTTTTTTTCTTTTTCCCACTTGACATTGCAGAGTTTGAGGAATGCCCAATCTCTCCGCCACCCAGAAGCCTTGCAGTGGCCAGTTCCCAAGATTTGTCGTCGGCTGTTGTGCCCGCGGTCCCTGCGGCTCCACGGCAGATCAACCTCCCTGCGGTAAGCCCACATACCGTAGGGAGAGTTTGTGGCGCGATGTTGTTGCTTCATTACAGGGTGCTGTGAAAGGCCCTGAAAATTAGGCACCTCCTTAGCTCAAGCGCGCAGAAAAGCCTGCAAGTGCCCGTTGCAGAGGCTTCACTGAACACTATGAAGCATTCTGTAAATCTTTTATACATAATGTTTGCTTGTAATGTAACTTATTCATTAAATAACCACTTTCTAATTTTTTTTTTTTTTTACAAAATGTTTTTACCTTACCCAACTACAGTAAACTTTCATTAGTTCGACCTCGGTTAATTTGACTTTTCGTTTAATTTGATCGCGTTCAAAAGTCCCAGCGAGCGCCCATACATTCCTACGGAGGAAAAGTTCGATAGTTTGAACTCGGGAAGACTCCACATTGAATAATTTGCCCCAAGCGAATGCGCGCAGGCTCACATTGCACGGCACCACGGCAGAAAAACCACCAATGTACGGCGAAACACGGGCCCTTTGCCGCAAAGCGGAACGTGCGTAAATATGCGCCAGCTCCTCTACGCCGTTGAGGTGGACCGTAGCGAATGACACGAGCCAGTGCAACCAATCTGGCGTGGAGTAGCACGGAGAACGTAGCATGCGGTCGGGCGCAAAGACAGCGCGCGCTCTCAAAGCGCTTTTCTGTAGCATCGTGTGCGGTCCATCTTGCCCGTCGGAAAGCACAAGTTCTTTTCCCTTTTTCTTTTTTTTGTTATTTTTCTTTGTCGTTGACGGTCTGGCTGCCCGGCGCCAAAGTCAACCCTTAAAACTTACCTTTCTTTTTTTTTTCTTCTTTTTTGTGGTGCACAATTTTCCGGGGACGTGACGTTTTGTTACGCTGCTCTCCGGAGCATGCTTTTAGACACTCGTTTTAAAGGGCAACTCCGCTCGATTTCGGAAATTTTGAGATAGTGGGTGATATAAACGTGAAAAGTACTTCAAAGCAACCCTAGACCGTTTGTCTCATTAAAAGCAAAATATTTTTCGTGCGATTTGTTATTTACCATAATCGCAAACCAAAACTAAAACTTCGGCACAGCCAGGCAACATTGTACCCTCAACGTCAGTTGCATACGCACCCCCGTGGAATACAATGGGTCACGTGATCTACCAGCGGTAACCCAGAAAAGACGCGGATACGAGGGGAAGGGCGAGGAGGGAGGAGGGAGGGCGGGCCTAGCCGCGGCAACGCAAGCAGCGACGAAGCAGTCTATGTAGGCGGCAACTCAGGCGGTTAGTCTGTTGGCACCGGTTGGCACGTATGCAAGGAGGATAGAAGGGTAGGAGAGGGTATGACGCCAGCCGCATAGCCTCCACGAGCCATGCTCCCTTGACGCCTCGCCTCTTTCTCATTTTTCTCCTTACTCTCCTCACTTACCAGGGTAACGTGACCAGGTCACGTTACCGCAGCTAGCCTTCGTCTAGCCATGGGGTCAAGGAGGTTATAAGTACTAGGAGGGGGCAGGTGGCAATATTGGTGAAGCCTAGTCATAAAAAGTTTAAACCATTTTGTGCCCAGCGTGACAACAGATCTCTCTTGCGATTGGTGCGCGTGACATGTCACGTGTGAGATGGATGGTTGATTGTAGAAGGACTCCTTGCAGGCTTGCGCGCGCTCCGTCCGGTAGGTTTTATCAGATCGAAGGCTAGACTGTGGTGTATTCTAGTACCCCATTGCAAGACGAAGGCTAGCTGCAGTCACGTGATCGGGTCACGTTGGCATGGTAAGTGAGGAGAGTAAGGAGGAAAATGAGAAAAAGGTGAGGCGTCAAGGGAGTGTGGCTTGTGGAGGCTACGCGGGCGACGTCATGCCCTCTCCTACCCTTCTATCCTCCTTGCATGGAGTCCATGGGGTACTAGAATACACCGCAGTCTAGCTTTCGATCTGATAAAACCTACCGGATGGAGTGTGCGCGAGCCTGCAAGGAGTCCTTCTACAATCAACCATCCATCTCACACGTGACATGTCACGCACACCAATAGCCAGAGAGATCTACGGTCACGTTGGCCACAACATCGTTTAAACTTTTTATGACTAGGCTTCACCAATATTGCAACGTGCCCTCTCCTAGTACTTCTAACCTCCTTCCACGTATGTCAGCGAAACTCCATCCCGTACAACTCTCTCTCCCTCTTTTTGTTTCTCTTGTTCTCGTTCATTTTTTTTTTTTTTTGTCTGTCTCGCCTGACGAGGAGCGCGTCCGTAGCATCGCCTGGTAAGCTCTCCCTGGAAAAGAAAATACCAAGAAAAAAACTGCGTATGCAACAGACGTCAGCCACAACGTTGGCTGCGCCGCATGTCGCCCGCTAAATTAGCGGATTTTGGTGACTTCGCGCATCTCAGTTTTTGTCGGCCGGTTTAGTGATCTTTTAGGTGGTATTACGTTATAATATTTGACATTCGGTCTCTCTAGATGATACTAAAGAGAGTCGCAGTGTTTGCTAACAACCGAGAATGAAGCGGAGTTTCCCTCTAAGTGCAGACGGCAGCAGACCATCCGTGACTACTTTGGACATGAGAAGGAAGTTTAATTTTGACCGTTTTTTTGTCCTTTTTTTTTAATTCAATCATTCGGATAATTTGACCAAATTTCAAGGTCCCATCGAGGTAGAATTAACGAAAGTTTACTGTATTCTGTGCTGTTTCAAAAAAGTGAGTGGTTGGTGTACTTTTGGTGTATCACTCTTTTCCAGGCATTCAAAAGGTATGAAAAAAAATTTTAATCTATTAGGATTAACAAAAAAGTCAGGTAACAAGAGGCAGATGTAATGATACACAGTAGTACGTCAATAGTGCACATTACGTTTCAATATAGTCACCATGGTTGTTTAAACATTTGGTCCAGCGATACATTGAGGCACCTATGCCGGCATAGAAGAAATCTGTGTCCCCGAGGTCACGTCATGACGGTTTGTTGAACTTCCGTATCATTTGTGAATAGCATACCACCTGGGTTCTTCGAAAACTGAAGAGATGGAAATCACTGGATGCCAAGTCGGGGCTGAAGGGAGGATGCACCAGTACCTTTCACCAGAAGCACCGTAACAATGCACGCATGCTGTTCATAGAGTGTGTGTGCGTTGTCTTTTTTTTTGTGTGTTTAATGTTTTTGTTATGTCTGTCATGTTTCCATGACACGACATTAGCACCATACACAAGGAATCTCTGCCATTGAGATAACCTTTAGGCACGAAAACCTAGTTGCACCATGCACTTTCACATTTGGCCAAGTTTCCGTGAGCGCAGCCATCTTGGAACTGATATTGCAAGGGTCTGACGCAACACATGCACCATCTAAAGGTTGCTTGATGAAGCTGTGGTCTTCGGTTGCAGCCCTGAAGGGAAGTTTTAACAAGAGGAGAAATATGACAATTGTGAGAACTCCCGTTACCTTACTTTTTGAATAACCTACCTCTCATGTTCAAGGATAAGTTAAATATGGTCAGCTATATCGGTAGCGCAATGCGTCTAGGAAGGAAAACTCGGCTCATTCATGTCATCGGTTCCAGCACAAGCGAGGACCAGTCTTGTACACTGTACTTAAAAAAAATAAAAAGTAATTGATTACAAATACTTTTGGTTAAAGAGTTATGAATCAGATACTTGAGACGAAAAGTAATTGACTGTTAAGTGCTAAACCAACCGTTACTTTTTTTATTACTCCAGGTTTTTAAAACAACATATTTCTGCCAGTTTGAAAACGGACCTTTTGTACTCTCTGTGATTGGATTAGAATCACCGAATTGCAAGCTACCAATCTTCTCAGTCCACCAGTTTTGCTAGACTGCCCTCCTGTCAGAGACACGATTCGAGGATTCCTTAGCAGAAAACTTGTAGAAACAAAGAGCACCATTATAGAAAGGGGAGGGACAACAATAGCAATGGTTACAAGTAATTTTTATTACTTTCAGTGGTAATCAGATTGCTTTTGGGATTGCCTTGTAATAAAAGTAATTGAATCATTACAAAATTGCTCTAAAGAGTGATGGAATAGAAGTAATTTGGTTACTTGTAGCGGGTATGCCATGCACAGCGAGGCTGGTGTGTTTATGAGTTTCGCCACTCGGCGGCTTCAGCGCGTTACACCCGAGCCATTTGAGATGCCCGAGGACCGGAGGCGGATTGACTCACCTGCCTTCGAAAATTGCACCGACTTCCTTCTCCTCTCGCTTCTCCCCCCCCCCCCCCCCCTGCCCCCCTCTCCTCGTCTTTCTTCTTAAAGCTCAGCCGCAGCACCTGAAGAGGCGCAGTAGAGAAGGGAAATTCAATTCGGCCAACTTTGGCAGGGAGCGCGTGCGTGTAGTTTGGTGTTGTAATTTTGCGGAGCGGCGCAGCTTTTATGAGACAATTGATGTAAGGACATTCCAAGTACCTTCGGGGACATCCACCAGGTACAATTTGGTAATCGTTTGATTCATTCTAAATAAAGATTCCGAGCCCTTTGGAACAAAACATCAATGTCTTTGCGGTGTTGCCACAACATTGTCAACGTTTAAACATCAAAATAGGGGCTGAAATTTCTTTTCCATACCCCTTAAGTTTCGTGCCCCTTGCATGCCGGTGAATGAAAAGGGGCATTATTTCTCTGCAGCCTCAAGACTGCAGGGGAAGGTGGAAGCATGGCCTTCCCCCACTGTGTTCCTCGTTAAATCCGCTCCTGTTTGGAGAGCCATTGGACGAAGAACGGAGGAAAACACTGGTTTCGAAATTGAGGGATGACCTCATACATTTCCTCGAGTAAGTGCCGTTGCCTCGATAAATTTTTCCAGCAACGGTTGGTATACTTCGTTTTACCGCACAGTTAATCGCAAAGGATGCTACGAGCCATCTAGGTCAACCTAATGCTGCGTGAGCGTCATTTGACCATCAGATGGGGTGCAGACGCACATGGAACTTGTGGTCGCGCGATGCGTTCGCAGCGTTTTGGCTGGGACGGCTCGTAGCACGCGCTGCATGTAGTCCATCATGAGGTAAAATGAAGGATGATTGTGTCTTTTTGCGAAGTGAAGTGTCACATGGTGTCCACCGTGCGACCTAAGGTAATTGGGTCAAAAATCAGGGGACAATTCGTGCTTCCATAGCCCAGAAAATTGAAGTGCACTTTGTCGACATATGTGGCGCTTGCGGCAGCCTGGTGTTGAAAGCTTATTCTCATCTTTGTCAAAGGCAAGACTGATAAAAGAATAAGGACCTTATGACCAAAGTTGTGGGACCGACAGAAGATTGTTTTGTGTAACATTCTACTCTGCGAGCTTGCATGAAAAATCTGACGTGCGAAAGCTATACCCTGTTTCACCTTACGACGGACCGCAGAAGGTGCCGTGAGTCACCAGTGCCAGTCCCGTGTCATGTGAGCGTCACGTGACTTTTAAGATGCGATACATTCGCAGCGAAGGATTGGTTGGGATGACCCGTAGCATCCACTGCAGCCCGTCGTAAGGTGAAATGGAGCGTAGAGAAGTGCGTATTTGCTAGAAATACATCCGTGTTTTGGTGTTCCACTCCAAGAAAACGAATATAGTTACGAGTCACGCCGGCAGGTCACCCGTATCAGTTGTGAATAAATCTATTCACTGCCCAAACTTTCTATTACTGGCAGCTCCTGGCGTTGCCCCTTTTCCACAGCACAGCTTCTCACTTAACAATAGCAACTCTTCCAGAGTGCAAGAGTTTCAGTAGAACTGATAAAACAGGGAACGGGTCCGGGGCTATTGTATAAATGTACAGGGTCGTTGATTTTAATTCAAAGATTCGGGGCTATTGTGTATATAAACAAAAAAAATGAGACGTTTACAGTTCTCCGTAATGCTGAATTAGAGTGCAGCTGTTGAGGAGGAGGAGGGGAGGGTGTGCTCGTGTGACGTCACCCTTGTGACCCCCGCGACGTCACGTGTGACATCGTTATGGGAAACGTCCCATTATGCAACACACGGTTACGGCGACGCCGCTCAACCCGGAAATGGCTGCCTAAGAGCTGCGCTTTAAAATAAATCAAGAATAAAAAAAGCAAGTCAGGGGATGTTGTATAAATATGCAGGGTGTTTGATTATAATTAAAAAATATTATTTTTAAAAAGGGGGTGAGAGTTATATGAGTGCCATCTTCACCACATATTTATAAGACTCGGTGGACGTTTACATCGGGGGATAATTCTCACAATATGTTTGCTCATTAACTCAAATCCATTATTTAACTTTTAAATTAGTGATTTTGGGGGTCATGTTGCAATTGCAGTATTGATGGCAATTACTCTTAAAAGCCAGATCAATTAAAAGAGTTTATGAAGATGTAGTTGTTTTTGCAATAGGAATAAATGAATTTTCGTGTTTTTTTTACCCAATTAACAAATTGCTTGCAAAAAGAGTGCCATGAGCCCTGCCCACAGCGATACTTGGAAGAGTGACATAGTTGTTTTAGTAATGACGCCAATATCTTGCCAACGTGTCCTTGGTCGGTGTGCCGATGACACAAGAGACGACATGACCGAAACGACGTCCCTCTTTTATGCGTCACTGTGGGCAGGGTGTGCGGCACTTTGTTTGTGCGCAATTTTTTAATTGTTCTGACCTCTAATGGTAGTCGCTGTCAGCACTGCATTTGCAACACGACCCCTATAGCCAATAATTAAAAAATTAGTTAAAGCAGTCATGAAACGCTTTTCCAACTTTTTCCTGTTTAGCTTTCCTCCCCAACTCATAAATCGCGCATTCTACTAAACAGTTCAAGAAGACAGAAAGGGGGGAGTCCCTCTTGCTCGGATTCTCGTTTGTGTACCCGAACACGGTCGTTGTCCCCCCAGAAGATTAGCCCGTCACTCAAAATTCAGACAAAAGTTGCTTTCCCCACCCCGTTCACCCCGAAGCTGACAGTGCGGTGGAAGCTACGCGCTTCTTGGGCCAGCCACACTTTTGCCACGTGATCACGCTCTCTCGCGCATACCGACGCGCAGAGAATGAGGTCAGGTGATGAGAGGGAGGTGACTGATTGGTCCGGCAAGTGTGTTGCTTTCACCGCAATGTCAGCTTAGGGGTGAAGGGATCAAGTGAGGTCCAGTGCTGTGTGACGTGCGTTTGGGCCCGATGACGCGCTGCGGGGTTCGCAGATGTATCACAGTGAAAAGGCAGAGAGCTTACGAAGAGAAGGAGGTACAAAATAGTCCGCTGTTTTCTCAAATTTTCGTACCGAAAGTCAGGCTTTTGACTTCCTACCTTTTTTCTTTTGGCCCACTGAACGATGTGCTATTAGTAGAATCCCAATATAAATTGATTTACTCCAGCCCAAAATTCGTTTCATGGGCCCTTTAAGGAGTTAGAATGCCGCCATCAAATCTGGTATGTTGAATGTGCTCTTAGTGGGTGCTTAGTCAAATGGCTGATTTCGGTTTCTGTCCCAAAGGTGCTGATGTCACGTTTGTGCAAAAGATGCATTCCACAGTAAACAAGATCACTTGAGGCACCCAATGACTATTTCTTCAAAGGAGCAGCATTTGTTTAGTTTGTGTTTGGAGGAGGCTCGTCCAGAACAGATAATTTATTCTTGTGCCATTTTTGTAGCACAACTCTGTACCCTCTGGTTTTATTGAGCTAGGCACCTTCCATGATGGATTGCACTGTCTCTGCTGAGAGTGCTCGGGGTTTCTTCGCTATACATGGAAGACATTAAAGGGATCAAAATAGCGCCCTTAACGAGTGAAAATAAAGAATTTTTTCCTTGGAAGATGGAGGCCGTTTCCATTTTTCAGGTTTATAAGGGAACTGACGACATGTATGCAATGTCGAAGTGTGCGGTGAGGACATAATATGGGAAAACAATATATAAGGCCTATTTTTACTGGGCTGAAAGTGCTCTAATGTCATTAATGAAAAGGGTGATTTAAGTGTGGGAATGGGTTCGGTCATGTCTCGTTAATATGGACCCTGTTAAAGGGGGGGGTGCAACAATAAGATTAAAAGAATTTGCATCTTGTCATTTTTACGTTGTTTATCATGTCCTGGAGGATAGAGAAAACACCTCCTTCATTCAGAAATGTTGCGATTCCGTTGCATAATCGCAAAGCAAAAGTCAAGCTTTTTCCCCCACTTGCGGCCGTAAGTGGCAGCCGAAGGAACTATGGCGAAAAGATAACGTGACTTCGCTCGGCTCTAAGCTGCAGCATAACGCTCGCTAATGTCAGCAGAGAGAGGGAGAGGAAGCATACTTCGAGAAAGCACACGGGAAGCTACACAGCACCTTGAATTACGTCGCTAAGAGGTGGACCGGGTGTGGCCCTGAAGACTGGGAGCGAGTTGAGGGGTGCCAAAAATGCTAATATTGATCTTTTTTTTTTACACCAGTACTAGGACATGCAGGCGAAATATGTTTTCTGTTCTTTACTTTAGAAGGGTCAGAGAGCAACTTTCACAAATGTTTGATCGAAGTCCGAAAATCCTTGCACCCCCCCCCCCCCCCTTTAATATGATTACCACCCTGTATGGACAAACTTTTCAGGGATGAGCTATGTAAATACATGCATTTCTGTTTCATTATTATGGACAATCTTCGCAAAAATCAGAGGTGTTCATGTTAGTGATAGATTACTGTAATTTCAGTCTGGGACACTTCATTACCAGTTCTATTTGTTCTGGTGGTTCACACTTTGCACACTAAAACGTCTTGTTCTTTTTCTTGCTACATTACTCTTTTGTCAAAAAATTTTGGTGGAACTGAATGCTTTTTTTTTTGGCAGGACAACAGGCTCTGCAGTCCTATTTAAGCTTGGTTCACTGTGCAGTTTATTTAAGATGGACAGCCGGAGCGATACGTTAGGACAGACCAGACGTTACAGGTCATCCTTAGCAGAATTTCGCATCTACAGCGGCGAGGTCAAACACCCATTGGGGCCGAAAAGCTTCCCGCCGTCTAAACGTTGGAGGACACTATTTTTTGTCGTCTTTAACCCGCATCGTTGCCTTCGGTCAGACTCGCCTTGCCATTGTTTCCAGCACAAATCACCTGGTCCTGAGCGGCTCGAGCGCAACCATTAGGTGGAGCTACAACTCCCTGGGAAAGGCGTTGGCATCTGCCTATCCGAACATGGTGCTGGACAAGCCAGGAGCCAAGCCTTTTTCACGTTCTTCCGGCATTCATGTAAGACTACATTCGGCTGACTCTTTTACGCCTATTTAGTTACGCTATTTTCCGGTCTATAAATGCTGCTTCACACATTTGCCTTCAAGTGTGTTGCATTCTATCGTAAACACTTAAAACAAGAAAGCGCACTGGCGTTATCCATTAGGTAGCCATGGAACCCTTCTTTCGATGAGCCAGTAATTTTATGAGTTTTTAGCGCATTCTTCATTCACTGTGGGCTCGAAATAATTCTAACATTGTTAGAAGCGACAACTTCCCATAGACGGTGCGTAGCGTTCATCTCGCAGGTAGTGTGAAACCTTTACCGTAAAATCGTGAAGAACACCCACCCCATACAAAGAGATACGATAGATGGCGGAAAAGCATGGTGTGGGCTATCTCTGGTGATTCGACAGCAAAACTTTATCAAGAAGTAATGATAAACACCGGGGCACCCGCTAGATACCACGTGACATGGGAACTGGTACCGTAGATTGCGGACACGAAAGATTTGCATTTCGCGGCGCGACATACACACGGGAACTGGCTACAAACTCCCGTGTCTCGGCAAAGGGTACCGCAGATTGAAACGCCGCAGATTCGAGTCTCACGGTGAGAAAGACACGCGGGAATCCGCAGCAAACTCTCATCTCACGGACACAAACACCGCACATCACGGACAGCAGATTTGAGTTGCCAGGTGCAATAAACACGGGGGCACCCGCCACTAACTTGCATGTCGTGCGCGTAGACGAAAATGCGTGAACACGCTACGAACTCGCTTGTCCCACGTATCGGCACCACTGATCGAGCAATGGATACGATCCCGTTGGACTTTGCGCTATGTCCAACGTGAATCGTGGGGTGGGCAATGCTTTGGAATTTTTATGCTTTGGATGTTTAGCCATATAAACCAGAATGGGCAATCTCTCGGGGGAGGGCCCTCATCAGGATTTTACGGTAGTTGTACACACTTTCGGAGCTACCTAGTAGATCACACCAGTATGCCAGTGTGCTCTCGTGAGCAGTTACACGAGAGCACAACGCACTGGAGCCACGGTTGGGCAGTATCACGATACCAATGTATCGCGAAGGTATTTTAGAAATACTCTTCGTATTCACATTTTTGTGTCACGGTGCTATTTTTCAGTCCGTATAGACCTTTTCACCCTCCGTGGCATGGGCGCTGCCATCTTGGAATCACGTGACGCGTCCGCCATTAGGTTGCTTCAACTCGTCGCTTCGCTCTCCCCTCCGTGCTACTCCGCGTCTTGGCGGATGCGTAGAATTTGTGTTTTAAGTCGAGTTTCACCGCGTTTCTTACCTCACTCTGTAAAGCGTCATCCAATACTTAAATATTTACCGTGTAATTGCATTACATGATTATGTGAACAACTTCCGCAGTTAATTTTGTAACACGTTTTGACTATTTTTATCGTCGGAGTGCCGGCTACGTGTGAAGAGGCTATGAGCACATGAATCAGCATGAGCGCTCACGCACATTGATAACATATATGACTCTAAGACAGCGGAAGGGTTCAAAAGTCAATAACTTATGAGAACTCGGGTTTGCTTACTAATAGTGGCGGAACATTCGCAACAGGAAGCACAATGTAAGTATATAATGATCGCGCATTTGGGATCACAAGTAAGGTGACAAAATAATCAGTTTAAATAACCACGTGTTTCCTGAAAGCATCGTGTTTTGTATTTATAACAGATCGAAAACAGTGGCTTTTGATTACATAGGTGAAATCGTGGAAAAGATAGGTAACAAACGTTTAATTTTAATTTGTTGTTTTATGCAAGAAATAATGGTACGTCAACATCAGGCAGTTTGTTTGTTGACAATATCACACGAACATCTGTTCGATGTTCTTAATCGTGTCTGCTATATAAACATTCCTCTGATCGGTTTATTTATGAATTCCAAGAAACTATACTGTGCGTAATTAGGGAAATGTCTACAGTATTTTAATTGTCAAACTATTTTGTTAAGATAACCAGTTCAATTAATTCATTTCAACAGAAAGGTTTTGACTTCCCGTGTAATAAACTGTCACAGACAGCTTGAGAGTGCCTGGGGTCCACAATATGTGACGCTGAAGAGACTCCGTCTCCATTAAAATCGCACGAACGCAGCGCTGTCGACGGCGAATAGAGATTTACCTTTAGCAGCTGGCGATGCCGAAATCTAGGAAGCGCATCGGTTCAAACCAGTAAAGAGCTTTCTACACAGGTTCACTGTGAGGCGCCTGGCGCTCGACTTCAGCCAGACTTACCAAAAATCACTTCTTTTGCGGCCTTTAATTTCATCTGGCGAATTTTACGGGAGAGTAATGTCAGGCATCATTTGAGGGGCCTGTCACTTATTTCATACCTTGAAAACGTCGTATGCAAATCTCCATATCACAAATAGTTATTTCATTGGGCCAATATCATAAAATCTTGTTAATGAGTACTTTGGTTTAAAAAAAAATTAGTGGGCCTAGGTTGGTCTATTAAAATATTTCTCGAGAACTTGATTTATTTAAATAAAACAGGCCGAGAGAATAACAGTTCTTTTAAATATTATTTACATCATTATAGGAGACTTCCAGTCTGTGAAGTTCAATAGTTGGTGTACGAAACCCAAACCGTAAACTTGCCACTTCATATGTTTTTCGTGATTCGGCACATTTTTAATTATGCAGTGGACCTGCTTCTTCACTAAGCACTCATGCGTTATAGTCTGTTACAATATAAGATGAGCAGTCGAATCTCTGACATGAACTCGAGCCCTTCCATACCACTCGGTGCACGCGCAGCCAAAGCCTGACGGCAGGCAAGAAGCGCGTGCTGAACGCGGAGCATCTCCAGATCTTTATTTTTTTATTTTTTCTAGCAACTAGCGCCCGGGACACCGTGGCCCAGGGTACGGCCATGGGCCACGGTAATCATCTCTGTGCACCAGAGCAGTTGTTGCACCGCCGAACCTGGCCAAAATTGACGATTGGACGTAATCACATGCATCTGGTGTTCATAAAAGTGCTCGCAATTTAGGCTCGAAACCACCTCGTCGTTCTCCAAGTGACTCAGCACCATTGTGTCATTTGCTGTGTTGCACAAGAAAGAAATTTGTATCACAAAATTAAGAGAAAATGGCATGAAACAGCAACACAATCGCGTGCGCGTTGGAATCGAAACCAACCAAATTGAAGCAACCTCATGGTGGCGAGTGCACCAGTGCCCTCTACCCTGCGGTCAGCCAATTACTGAAATGAAAAGGTCTATAGTATGTATTTCAGTATCAGAATACATTTCTCGTGTATTCTTTGTATTGCGATACAGTCTAAGCTCATTATAACAGACCTGGTTACAACAGACATTTGGACATAACATACCGATTTGTGAGGTTCGGTTGGTTTACCTCTATGCACCATTGACTCAACTTCATATCTGCCTGCAACATACTCCTTCTACAACAGACCGAAATCTTGGTCAAAATCAAGGTCTGTTATAATGAGCTTAGACTGTACAATCATGACTACAATTTTTGAGGAATCTATGGCCTTCACGCGAAAACTCAAGCGACTGTTTTCTTTTCTTATGTGCCCCAAAGAGGGGGGGGGGGGGGGGGGGGAGGAGGTGTTACAGTGAATGGGGCCTTGAGGCTTTGCTATCACACAGACCATGGTTTGTTTCTAACATAAAGTCCCTGAGATTCGTGACCTCCTTCCCTATTTCGCAAAGACAACGCGTCTTGCGAAGTACTTCGGCGGGTCGACTGTTCCGTTGGTTCAAAACATTAAAGGGATACTTCAACAAAATTTGAAATATTCCCGTTGTGTTCAAAAATAGGTTGAATATGATCCACAACATCCGTAAGTGACAATCGAACGTTTGTATTTTGAGCCTGGTGGCTGTATTTTTCGTTATAAACGGCCCACTCTGGCAAGCGCTCGGTGAAGGCCCAGTGGAGACCTCGTGACATCCAACGCAATCGTGACGTAGGTCGTCTCGGGACGAGCAAAGCTACGGCGAGGCTGACGTTGAGAGGATGGCCTTAGTCGTTCCAGCCACCGAAGTGGCTGCTTTTGTAAGAATTTTGAGTGACGGGTTAATCTTCTATAATCTTGTAGGGGGACAATAGCGACTTCTGCGACACACAAAAGGCATTCTCGGGAAGAGGGGAGTTCCTCCTGCCCCTCTTCTCTCGTCGTGGCCAGAGGCGAGACACTTACCGTTACTAGCTGTCAAGGTTCCTAGATGGGCATTACAAGCGAAGCGTTAGCGACATCCACCAGGTGCTCTTTGCTAATCTTTTAATTTGTTTTAAAATTCCTTTGTTCGATGTGATACTGCTCCTTTGAACACATATAGAACAAAAAATGAGCGCCGAAATTTCGTTGCAGTATCCCTTTAAAGGCATTGTGGGCAGAAGCTTCACGAGCATACATTGCATTCCCCGTGACCATTACTTTGATTAGGGTACGCATTCTTTTTTCGGATCATTGGATAAAAGAACACCTGTTTAGTTCAAGATGACGTCTTGAGATGACTACGGCGAAAGGTGCCGGGATCAGACTAGGGGTGCTCAGCTTTTGGGGTGCAAGATGTCCAAAGAACAGCGCTTCACTCTGGACAAAAGGTCCAACCTAACGAAGACCTGCTTGGTTCCCACAGCTCTATCTTAAAAGCAAAATGCCGATTCTATGCTAAAATTATTTCGGGCTCGAGAACGCCTATGTTCAATTTCAAACTACATCTCACGGTTAGTATGCGTTTCATTTTTTTTAACTGGAGGTCTTGTTCTTTTGCATTTGAAGTGCAAACCTCGTCTTTGTTTGTTTTATTAAGAGCCTGTGTTTGTCGGCACATACAGAAAGCTTAATCTTGTTGACTAATCTGACACTTTGCCGAAATCGGCATTGGCAGACCCACAAGCTATTTGACGAGCTACTCCCCTTGTAATGTAATTGAGTGTAGCAGCACAGCCTTGCGTTTATTTTTGTTTTGTATTGCTACTATGTAAAATGTTAAGATATATACCAGGTGGGCATTTTACTGCTGTTTTATGAATGGTAACCTGATACCAATAATAGAGAGTTACCATCTGAAATAACTTTTTTTTAAGAAAAATGTTTTTTTAGTATTTTTGCTTTGTCAAAATGTATTTCTGTAATTGCATTTCGATATACTTTTCTATTTTTAAAGATGTATTTATGGTATGTATCGCAATATTTTTGGACAGGTGTATTTCAGTATCAGTATTTTAGCCGTTTTTTGTCATGTATCCCAGTATCTCTGCCCAACTCTAACTGGAGCACAGTCAAATGCAAATGTGTGGACCAACCTTAAAAAAAACATTAAAATAAAGAAAAATAAAAAATTTAAAGGGTAACTGCAAAGAAAAAAAGTGCTTTTTAAACAGTCTAATTGGGAGAAACATGTCTAAAAACAAATTTTACACGGAAAAAAAATTTTCACTGCAATATTAATTGCGCAAGACTGATTTTAGTTTCCGGCTATTTCGTCCATTTTAAATCACGCGCCACAAAGTTGGTATTATGCGTCACGGTGTCACGGAGCGACGTCGGATAGCATCTCTTCTCATTGGCTAAAGATTGATTGACAGCTTAGTTCTTGGTTGTTAAACCTTTGTTATATGTTGTAATTTCCTTTTGAGCGGCATATTTTCAGGTTTAAAGAATAACCCATGTAATGAGAGTTATTATTTTTTTACAAAAGGTTTACAAGACGGGCACTTCCGTTTGGATTCATACCATAACAAACAAAAGGTTAGCCATTCTTCCATGGCCGCCGAAGTCTCTACTCCCGCTTGTCTCGCCTACCTCGACTAGTCGTATCGCAGAAGGGATCAGTGTTTCGTGCTGACCCATGTGCTTGAGTGAGACTTCCTGAAGTGAGGTAGTGTGTGTTCAGCAGCTGTCGCAGGTGTTAGTGATAGGAAGCGATGCAGGGTTTTAACTTTCATAGCGCGGTTTGTTACTTTCGTTTTCCTCTTTGCTTTCTTAGCGTGCTTTTTTGTTTTTTTTGCACATGCAAATGTTGACTTTTTGGAGATGTCAGCTTCTGTAAAGCGGCGCCGTTGCTCTATAAACTGCCAGAAGAGTGATCGTGACAGCGAGCCTTCCAGCAGCCATGTCGCCCCGAAAGATGAATGCTATTTGGCTGGACGCAATCGGGCGTTCGCCTAGTGACAAACATGTACTGGTATGTTCTCATCATTTTGCTCCGGAGGCCTTTAAGATTCGCACCGGGTGCACCGAACGTCTGCGACTGAGACAGAGCTGTTACGTAAAAAACCTGGCACTGCCAGGTTATTAAGTAACAGCTGTCCGCAGAAGCCTTCGAACGTCTGAATTTTGCATTAGCCGACAGATTTTTCTCGGCTTCTGAGCCCTCTTACGTTAAGTTGTTCGAATTGAATGTGTACTGTTATCGTAAATCTTGGCTTGTGATTGCGCCTTTGTAGATCATCTTATTCGTTTTGCTGGAGAGACGCAAACTGCAGGCATAACAAAATCGTTTGCATATTCCGCATATCTTGCAAAAGCACTTCCCCAGTCACCTTGCAAAAAGCGCGAAACACGGAGTCCGCATCGTCCTGACTTCCCATTCTTTTACTTGCTAGTAGGTATGTCTACTGAAACTGCAACTTGAAACTAGGGACAAGGCCAGAGAGAAAAGAGACAAAGTTTAGAAAGCTTGCTCGCCCTCTCCAATTTCTGAACTCTCAACTGATTTTACCATAAAAAATGCACCAACGCCTCCTCCCAAAATAAAGAAAAATCACTATGTTGACTACGTAAATAATGGTCTCAGTGCATGCATCTGTGGGCAGGTAGGAAATCTTGCCTAAATTTATTCACACCGCATGATGAGTGCAACAGACTCGCCTGAGATTTACAGAAAAATATTGGTTGTGACTTATGTTTCCCTGAAATTCTGTATAACCGGTCGTTTGCAGGACCGAATGATCTACTCGAGCGGTGTGCATCGCTGTGCAAACACGTCGCTGTGCAGACGCAGTCCAACAACAGGAAGCATAAAAACAACAGATTTAGAACAACAATCCGGAGTCCACTGTCCAAATAAAACAACGTAATTTTGATGAAAACACCCGCAGCTTTTTACTTACCATATGCGTCTGGAATCTTCCACATTTTGAAACAGAACTGAGGATTTCAGATTTACTTTTAAAGACGCTCCCTGCGTCCTGGACCAGCTGGACCGAATCAGCTGACGACGACGGGACTGAACCCGTGTAACCTCAATCCCACAACAACCAATTTGCGCTCCGTGTTAGGGTGGGTTTCTACTTCCAAGCACCGCTACACATACCACAAACGTTTCAGTTCTTTGTTGCATCGCCGTGTTGCACCAAAAAAGAAAGAGATCACTGAATTCAACGCAGCGCTGTCATGAACCTTGGCTTGTGGTTGCGCACTCATGGACCCTGTGACTCCCTTCGCTTTCAAAGCACACACGACGATTACGATTGATACTTTCTGTTTTCGGGAAACGTCACAGGGGCACTTTTCTGGTCACATTTCCGCTACATGTGCTCGCAAACCGCGGAGATCCTCGCTTCCCGTCAAACCAAAACAGTATGGGCGCCATGTCTGAAATTGCGTGTTTGCCATACTTTCTCCGACCAAGCAAAAACAACGAAAGGGCTCCAGCTTCCAGCATACATCGGTGGCACCTCCTTACCCCCGTTACTAGTTGTACCCTTGAGTTGCACAGAACACAGAAGTTACAAAAGGCTGTGGTACGCGCAGAAGACACACCGGAGGTTGAGACGCTGCTTACGTCGTTCAACTCCACAGCCAAGTCAATCCAAGAGCAAATCAAAGAGCATGGGGCAGGCGTTCTTCTCCGCGGGTCGAAGGAGCGGGAGTTTCAAATGTGAAGAGGTTCTGACTCTGACTAAATTACGTCCTGTGGCGTAAACATTGCTAAAAAAAAATTCTTTTTCATGGAAGTTTTTTTTTTGACATGCTTGTCCCAATTAGGCTGTTTAAAAAAACACTTTTTTTTCTTTGCAGTTACCCTTTAAAAGGTTTATTTGGGACACATAATTGTTTTCCTTAATTTTCCCCCAAAAAATCATTTATTTTGCATAATATTTACGACGCTAGGCGTAATTTAGGTGGAGTTCATCACCCGCTCCCCGCCTACGTAATGGTGGCTTCCCCCATTACTAGTGGATTGGCTTGGCTGCTCGGCTAAACTTGTTCTCAAGCGTTCTAGTCTGCAGTCTGCCAGTCGTGCAGGCACGCACGGCAGCGTACGGTGTCATCTGCTTTTAAAGCATGTTCTACTACCACCCATAAAATGCCCGTAAAATGCTGCCATGAAAGTGGTGCGTCTGCGTCCGCCGTTGCTTAAGTCCGTCTGCTATTTCGCCCTTGCCTAAATCCGTCTGCGACGATCGCCAGACGCGACCATGAAACGGCGTTCTCGCGTTTCATCATGCATGAGCCACAATCTAAGACCTCAACAAAAATTAACGAAATAAATATGCAGTCTTTTCAACTTTCCTGTTCTTGTTGTTTTCTTGCATAGCGTCCGTGAGCAAGGTGGTGAGCGTCATGGCGAACAATCGGAACGGTACCTAAAAATATTTGTTTTAGCAAACCAGCTGCACTGCTCAAAATTTGAGAGCAAAGTGCCTTCTGAAGCAAAATGACAGAAACATGCATACTTGAACAAACCTGATGTGAGGCAAACACCCAATTTCTCGCAGCCAAATGGCTCGCAAATTCTTACCTGTGTAGGTTCAGAGTAGTGGAGCCGGTCTTACAGGAGCCGACGCATTTTTTTAGCATCAAAACATGCAAACAAACAAATGAAGTCAGATCAATCAAAACAGTTGACGTGGGATGCTAGGCTTATGCCAGTTTTGTCACGAAAACAAGCAGCCACACAGCACCTGCAAACGCGTGTACTTGCGACAGTGGTCTGCTGCAAACTATGGCGGCTGGGGATATCTTCTGCTAAACACCTCGGTCAACACGAAACGAATCACGCTCCTAAAAGCAGGCGAGCTCAACGAGCTACGCAGTGTGTCAAATGCTCGCCGCAAACGCCAGCAGTCATGTTTGTTATCATTTGAAAGCAAACCGAAAAGGTGGTTTTGTGATATTTTTTAAACATTAATGACTCTATCTATATAGTTTGTTTGTCAAACATACAGTAAAATTAATTACCACCCCGGCACAAAAAAAAAAAAAAAAAAATTTACAACAAACATTTTACACGTCAATGATCTCTCCAACCAATGAGAGCCGAGAAAAGCTAGGCACTGGGCGAGATCTAGAGCAGGGCTACCCCACTGATCTCAGTGACAATTGCTGTATCGCGCTTCCCGCTCCCGCAAGTGAAGCCATCGGACGCAACCTTGCTTGGATACGATTTGCGGTTTTGCCAGCGTTTTGCTGCGGTTTTCCAGCGTGCTGTAAACACGTTTTCTAATCGTTCGTCATCATTCGCCGAAGAAGTTTTTTTAAGACTCTGTGTACCGTTGAGACTTGCCGTGTGAACACGTGGAAAATTTTACGAAAGCTCAGTACCGCAGGAAAAAGGCACAACTCGTCGAAAGCAAGTTTCTCCGGTCTCGCGGCGGGATCAAAGCTTCCTTGGCACGCCGAAGTGCTGTGTCTCTGTGCCTTCCCACGCTTAGATACCGATCAAGAATCGACGCCATATGGATGTATTTTGCGAGTGCAATGTGCGCGAAGCCGTATGTAAAGGTACAACTCGTCGATAGCAAGTGTCGCCAGTCTCTCGGCCTGATCAAAGCTTTCCTGGCACGCCGAAGTGCTGTGTCTCTGTGCCTTCGCACGCTTGGATACCGATCAAGATTTGTTTCGGCGCCGTGTGGATGTGTTTTCCGAGTGCAATGTGCTTGAAGTTGTACGTACCTCTGGAGCAGCGTTTTACTTTTACTCTGGCTACTGTATTTGTAACTTGCGGCACTTGCGGTTCAGAAACCGAGCTTGATCCAGTGTTTAGTGGCGACAGAAGAGGGGGAGGGGGGGTGAAGGGGGCGGCATCAGCAGCGTTTTTTTGTTTTGTTTACTAGACGCTTGTGGCAATCAAGTCAGTACTACAACATCTACATTTCTGTGCAACCCCCCCCCCCCCCCCCCCCCTTCCCCTATTTTTCCAACCAAACACTTCCAACGCCCGTGGCTTTATTGTTTTAAATGTGGCGATGTGATTTGAACCCTTAAGGTAAGAAAGTTTCCCTTGCGATCTTGGTTCCATGAAGTGGTGATTGATTTGCTAAGAGTTGAAAGGAGGCTTTCTTGTGTGATATACGCCAAAGGCACGAATAAACACCGACCGAAGTGATGGAATTCTCGAGTAATTGCATGAAGCTACAATAGAGTAGTTCACAGGAACTATTAAATTATTTTAATAAACAAAACAAAGTGTCCAAGTCGTAAGACATTCAGCAGTTTCAAAAAAGGCAGCACAATAAGTTCAAGCATGCTTGTTATAAAAATGAAGCACATAAAACATTACTCGGAGTCACTTCTCACTGACCCAGAAGAATAACAGTACGCATGTTATTGAACCTTATGTTTGGTCTCACACTCTGTTCTATAAATCGGCATGCCTGGTGGTGCAGCCTGATCTTCGAGTAGCAGGAAGCTGTGAGCTTGGTTAGTTCAACGACATGGTTATTCTGGGGTTCAGTATCGAACATGTGTTCATGTATGCCTCGGAAGAGTTCAGCCTGGTCTTCGTCAAGGTCATGCAGAGTAGCGCACACAATGGCAGCTTGTAGATTCGGTTGCTGGATTAGCTTTCTGCAAGTGCTGTTGCTGGCCTCCAGCCTCCTAAGGCATTTCTCAGTATTTTTGCATATAACCACCACACTTGACGAGGAGACAAGTAGCCCGCCCCGGTTCTTTCACCTAAGAAGCAGGTCACCACTTCCTTTTTGCTCTTGCAAGGCTGCCATGCAGCCTGAGCAGGTTATCTTCCTTTGCAGCATGCGCACCACATAACCGGCGATGTAATCTACCACATTCTCCACGTACCGGGACAGAGTTGTGGTGTTTGGAACATCCACATAGCCATGGTCCTCTGCTCTGGGGGAGGCAATCATGCCAAAGCGGCGGGCTGCTGCATGGTCATCCAATAGAGCATTGTGGGCCACGTCTTCTTGGTGGTTGGCCCTCCTGGTCAGGTGCAGGATGCTGGTCTGGTCTTGCATCCAATAGTTCTCCCTGGCCTGTTGCACCTTGTGACACACAAGGAGCCTTTTGTAAGCTGCCATAAACTGCAGAGCCGTCGAATTGTTATTCCAACCGCCCCTGCTTCTGATGGCACCAAAGAAAAGCTCAAGATGATCTTGGCTGCACTTGTAGGTGAGCAGGTACCTCGTGAGGGGTTCTTGACCGCCCAACAGGTCTTTGCAGAGGCGCTTAAAGCTCTTTATGGCCATTAGAAATCCTAGAAAAGCAGTCTTCCTTCTGGTTAGGTAGGGTGGCAGGCCAGTGACGTCCTTTAAGCCGAGAATGTAGCTGGCTGCTTCTTCAAAGAAGGGCTTCCATAGGCAATGTGTGCTCATTCTCAAGGGTGCTTTGAAGTTCTTGACAACAGGGTTCCTTGAGTTCATCATGTCGAACAGCTTGTCGAAGATCCTGATGAGCTTCACTGTGGCCTCGCTGTCGGCAAAGGTCCTGTCCTTGAGGTCAATGTTGCAAAATTCCAAAGCATCGGCGACGCTTGAGCTGATTGCTTGAGCTGCTGGGTTCACCTTCATCTTTTGACGCCTCCGCTTCACATGTGCCAGTTGCAGTTTGTTGCCTGTCCTGAGACCTTCTTTTTCTTGAAGCTTGTTTAGCTCCTGAATGTAGAGCCACCTGACGGAATGTCCATCGGGATCCTTGATCACCTGCAGAGACGAGAGAGCATTGCGGCAGTAACTTGAGCATGTGGCAAATGTCAAATAGAATGAAAACTCTCTGGTTAGAGTTAGCAGGATGTGGGAACCAGGGCTTCATTCCTTGAGGGGAGACAGTGAGGTCAACCCCAAGTGCTTCAATCATGGTCCAGTTTGATTGGAGCCTGTCGCATGTTATGGAACAGACAACAACACCAACGTCGTGTACCTTCATTAGACACATGTTCACCAAGTTGGCCTTCTCTGCACCACTTATGTCATGGATCAAGAAGTACTCACAGGGTAGCTTCCAGTGGTCGTTGAGAGCTGCGAGCATGAAGACTAGGGCTTTGGTGGCAAGCAGTCGACTGTCATTGTCCACTGCAGTTCCAAGATCGATAAGTCCTCTGAACTTCTTCCCATCCCATTCGGTGTGCTTTCGAATGCTCATCTTGCCCATGAGCAAGGCACAGAGGATTTTTTTCCCCTGCTTTGCATTTTCTTCAAGAGTGAGTCGCAGGGAGTGAAACGCCTCAGAGGTGAACCCAGGCTCACCATCAATCGAGCGGTACCGTGCCCACAGTGACGACACAGTGCTAGGTTTAATGTGCTTCTTACGTATTCATAAGCTTTAGTCGAATAGAACTGAAGTGTAAGAGCAAAAGCCCTTAACTCTGGTGGGTATTGCTCTTTCGTTACGTTTCCTTTCATGTTTTTCAGTGCTCAAAAACAGACTTTCAGCGACGTGCCAGAAAGTGACTTACTAAGAACGGAGGCAGCATCACTGCTAATAAGTTGCTTTTGCTTGAGGTCCTTGAGGATATCTTTCATGTTAGAAACCTTTCCTTTTAGCCGCCTTGTAGCCTGCTGTGTGTATTTCAACTTCTTAGTGCTTCTATGTGGCCCACCACATTGTTCATCTTACATTTCTGGGTCTGAGGGATTTGTACGGTGTATGTGTGGTCCTGTGTTGCTTACGTGGATGGTTGTGCATCAAGGGTGTCACTTGTAGGATTAGTAGTGCTAGCGCTGTTGCCACGGTCTCTTGGAGGCCTTCTTGTCTTGGGTCGCTGAGAGAATGCCAAAAATGAACTTAGACACACATGTGGTCCTACACTGAGGAAGAAAACAAAGTCTAAGTTTCTTTACTGTTTCTGGCAAAGTTACAGGTTGAGGCCAGCAACGTAACATCTACAAAAACACATATTGTCTGCCTGCCTATCGGTTTTGAGAATTTTGTCTTCAATTTGGATAGTGAATGGTGGGCGAGTCTTTCATGTCTCACAACCAATCAAGCCTTACTGGGAGCTTAAGATGCTTTGAACATGTAATTTGTGAATCATATGCAGTTTAAGTAAATATGTAATTGTTAGCAATGAGATGGGAGCAATAGCGAAAATTCAGGGTTCACAATTTTGTCATTACTTAACCAGCTTGCCTGCCCTCTATATCTTCAGTCAAGTAACCAGGGTTCAGAAAGACATAATATCTGATTACTAAACAAGGGTGTGCAAAATATAAAATTTCAGCTCGAATCGAATAGTGCCTAATAGTCACCAAAAACTAGGTTGCCTATAATCAAGTATTCAATACCAAATATTTTATTTAGAATGTGTAGAAACTAAGCAAAAACAGCTCAAGCATTGTTAATGCTTGGTAAATGTATGAAATAGACCGGGAAAAAAGTAGAAAAAAAAGGAAAAACCACACCTTGGTTTTTCCTTCTACGTTCAGCTGGAAATCTTCAGAATAGAATGTATAGATTGCGCTTGAAAAAAGTAAGGACCAGCCTATTACCTTGAGAAGGTGTTTAGGTAACTTGAAGAGAGTTGGGATGGCATCTTCTCTTAAGCGTGCACTTTGACCTGTTCTCTTGAAGCACGCCTCTTCAAAGTTGTCCGAGCAAACACCCTTCTTTAGGTGGCTACCAATTTTGCCTTCGGATGTTGCGCACCCATTCTTTACGAATTTCTGGTTGACTTTGTGGAAATCTTGAACCAAAACAAGTATTATTGTTACAGTTCGCACTCCAGTGAGACATTCTTCCCAAACCTATATGTGATACTTACCGATGGTACGTCTTTTTTTCGTTGTTAGACAGTTTACAGAACACTGCACAACAGCTCCTCATGACTGATCAGTGGTCTGGCTCATTATCATCAATTCCGCGTGACATCAAGTTTGAGCACGGCTCGCCTAATTGTGATTGGTCAACAGACGCACAAGCCGGAACAGCTGGACGATCCAGAACTTCGTGGCCGATATGTGATTCAAAGACATCTACGCGCAACACACCTTCAAAACTTTGCCGCAGAGTCGATTCTTGATAGGTATCCAAGCGTGCGAAGGCACAGAGACGCAAAGCTTCACCGTGCCAAGGGAGCTTTATTCACGCCGCGAGACCGGCGACACTTGCTTTCGACGAGTTGTGCCTTTACATACGACTTCAAGCAGATTGCACTCGCAAAACACATCCACACGGCGTCAATTCTTGATCGGTATCCAAGTGTGCGAAGGCACAGAGACACAGCACTTCGGCATGCCAAGGAAGCTTTGATCCCGCCGCCAGACTGGCGAAACTTGCTTTCGACGAGTTGTGCCTTTTTCCTGCGGTCCTGCCCTTTCGTAAAATTCTCTACATGTTCACAGTGGCAAGTCTCGACGGTGCACTGAGCCTTAAATAACTTCTTCAGCGAATGACGACGAACGAGTAGAAAACGTGTCTACAGCGCGCTGGAAAACCGCAGCAAAAGGCTAGCGAAACCGCAAATCGTATCCCAGCAAGGTTGCCGTCCGGTGGCTTTACTCGCGCTGCAGTGAACAAGCGGGGAAGCGCGATCCAGCAATTGTCATTGAGATCAGTGGGCTACCCCTACCTAAAATGTTGTCTGACAACATATTTATTGCCCAAAAAATTGTTTTTTTGTGGAAACATCTACAAACAAAAATATGTTTGTCTAACTTATTTTTTTTTATTTAATATTGTTTTAAGGAATTTTGTTGTGCAAGTCACATCTCCCTATAAACAGACGTTTTCACAAAAACTTTGGTATATGTAAGTCGCATCTTGTATAACTTGTACCTCTTTGTACGGTTGGCTGAGCCACTCCAGCCGGTCATTTGTCGCCACTTTTTGTCTTCAGACTGTTGAAAGTGAAGACCATTGGCGGGTGCTCTGCCGTTTCTCTTTCGTTGTAAATAATGTTATTGCCTACATCATGCTTTCATACCAATAAAAAGAACACACACACGTAATATACCGCGGAAGCACACACTTCGTATAAGCGCCCCCTATTAACACCTCCCAAGCTTGGAATTCTGCATATTATACTTTAAGCATCCACCCCCTCCAAAGCGCCAGCATCAGCCAAAAATATTCACCCCGTTGCAGCGACCACGAGACCACCAGCTGTAAAAACGTGGATATCGGATGAAAATAAATGTGCTTTCTCTGATTCCATTCACCCTGCCTTCAAAGCTCTTTATTGGCCGCCATCTTGGTTTTTTACTGATTAGAGTGGACAAGCGCCCACGTCTAGACTAACCTAGTTTTTAGTGAAAGTGGGGTTGTCGCTTCCCCGGTATTTTAGTAAGTTGCACCGACGGAAATTCGAGAAAAGAAACTTCAACTTATACACCGACAAATATGGTACTTGTTTGTATTAGATTCATTGCAGGCAGTCTTTTGAGCCCATATGCATTGAACGCCCTTCATTTGTCTGCAAACGGCTCTGTTCGAGCTGACAGGCCGTCTGCCAGGGAAGCCACGGCACCGGAAAACGCAGAGAAATTCAAGTGTGGGTTTTGGCATCACCCTCATTTGCCATTTTCTTAATAACTTTGGTATTCAGAGGTACTAAACAGCATTCTAAAAAGGGTAAGGCCCGGGCATTCAGAAAACATAGTTCTCTCGGGTGGCTAGAAAAGTTGGCAGAATGTCCCTCTAGGGGAAGATGAGTGCAAGTTGTGTAGAAACAATCCATTTTAGCTGCCTTGCCATCCCAGTAGTCCATTCCGAGATTATCTGTGCTTGATCCGTCCTTCCCCAATTACAGGGTCCCTTCATCAGAAGGCTGGCGTGCACGAGGAAAATGAGAAGGCTGAGGGCGTTGAAAGCGAAGAAAGACCCTCAGCAGACTCCGTAACATCCCAACTCATGCTGCCAGAAAAGCAAAGAGGAGTTTGTGGTACGTCGAATGCATGCCGAAGGGAATGCATGAACGTCACGTTGCATCTTTTGCAGGCTTTGGACGAAACAAAAATGGCCGTGGTGTACGCCGTTGGCAGGCTGTCGTCATACTGGCCGCTGGTGCACGCCGCCGGAAAGCCAAGTATTCCTACGCTCCGTGCGATCGAATGGTGAGTGGTTGCTGTCGAACTTTCTCTCGAGACTATGTGCACATCGTCTACGGTAGAACCTCATCGGTGCATCATGTGTTGGAGCGTTTTACCGGCTGTTGCATTAAGTTACGCTGGTCCCACCAAACTCCTGTACGGATATGCATATTGATTTCTTGCTGGTCACATTTCCCTTCCCAGTCGTTGCATCCAAAAACTGCCATTTGACATGGTCACGGCATGTCGGTACGGCGGGCCAGCATTCGACAGCCTTGGTCGTCCTCTTTTTTTTCCGCTCTCTCTCTTTTTTTCCACTTTTTGCTCCCCCTACACCACACTTCTCGCCAGGGCAAGCACAACCTCGAACTACCATATAATACTGTGCATCCGCCCATTCCACACTATGTGCCCATTCCCAAATTCGTAAGATCTGAGAAAATATGCACAGTACATGTATATGTAAAATTAATGACCAGACAAGTACCCATCCCCCATTTTTTTTGCAAGTATCTCCATATTTTGAGTGGGCACTTGCCCAGTATTTTGTGGTATGTTTGGAAATGGTTGAAGCCTTTGCAACAGCTCAATCATATTCCTGTCCCCTGCACGTGCATGCATTTGTGCGACGTTTGGAAGCTTGGCTCCCCTCGCAGAACTCTTTTAGTTTCTCCCTCTAGGTTATTCCTTTCTTTTTTTATCAAATTAGTTTGGTTTTAATATGAACTGTTTCGACGTACTCAAGAGGCATAATACATTTCAGTAAGAAGTCATCGAAAAAGGACTTACACAATCGCAGCATTTGAACCATTCATATCCTCAGTTGTTGACAGAGTTGGTTCAGGTACCTTTGCACACATACATTGCAGTGTTAAGTGAACACTATAAACAGTGCTGCCTCCAGTGCTGACTAACAGCACTTAAGGGAGTGCTGTGGTACATGCATGAACAGGCCCCGTATCTCCCTCCTTGCTCATGCTGCTTGTCATACTTGAGTAGTAATTGAATTATAGTATAATTAAATTGCTGTAATTTAATTACTTTTCTCGGTGATTTGTAATTGTAATAATTACTTTCAGGTAAAATGAATTGTAATTGTAATTTAATTACTTTCTAGCATCAGTAATTGTGAAATTTTAGGCACAATTACAATCATTTTTGCAAAACTTTGTGGCGCCGACAAAACCTTTCTGAAAGCCTCAGCGCTCGCACAAGCGGCCTAGCTTAGCTCTCGGTGAAACACTCTCGCAGACACGCACAACATAAATAGCGTCACATTGCTTACACTGTGATCTGAGAGACAATCCTATTTGGAGCCTACCTCAACGGCGCCATGTAGCGCCGTCTGGGGTGCGAGCAGAAAACAGTAGCGTAAACATGCCAAAATATCGGAAGAAAAAAAATCGAGCTTCGGCTTTCAGCCGAGGTTGGGAATTTTAATTGTCTATGAAGTTATTTTTCTTTCTTTTTTTGCAAGTTTTTTACGTCCCCCTTCCAGTACTGTCGCATATTTGTAGCTTTGTATTATTTTCAAGTTTATTTCCTGTTGGTTTTACTTCGGATACTATTTGCATAAGCATTTTAAAGACTGACCTTGCACCTGTGAATATTGTCACCAATGATTCGGGAGCCTTGATTCGGTTTTTAAATGTTTCTGAACCATTATAATTTCAACTCAATGTAAATAATTGACAATACTGTCGTGTTTGTATGTGAATGCGGTCATATTAGTGTGTGTGGATTTTAGTTTTATGTTAACGCTTGTAAAATAGTCATATATGATTCATTGTTGCATTTTATTTGCCTGGCTAACAAGCGCCTGTCAACCCAATTTTTTGTTTAGCGGTCTGGCATCTTCCAGCATATGAACCAAGTTATTATTTATTAAAAATATAAGAATGTAGTACTTCATTGCACCAAACTGTCAAGTTCTATCATGAATTTAAGAAAATTCATAAAAGCAAAGTATAATACGTGACATCTATGCAGCGATGCTTAAGCCTCCTCAAACATTGGGGTAAGAAATGAACAAATACATTGCATTTTATACAACTCGTTTAAAGTTACCGTATATGGGCCAAGTCGGATCGCTCACAGAAATAAGTTATTGTATAGTAATTGCATTACTTTTAAAATGTAATATATGATTGTAATCAATTACTTTTCACATAGTAGTAATTGTAATTGTAGCTAAACTACTTTTGAAGCGAAGTAACTGTGATTGTAATTAAACTACATGTTGGAGGTAATTTACCCAGGTATGCCGTTTGTGCTGTGATCATCTAGAATCAATCGGAAGTGCACGAGAAAACAAAACTAACGTTGTTGTACCTAATAATGTCACAACAAAGCAAATGAAGCGCAGATGAAATACAAGTAAGAAAAGAATGCCTCCACGCAAAAGTTGCGCAAAAGACAAAAGAAAGAAAAATCTGAGCAGCAATGTTGCACTACCTGAAAGCATGGATGCACACTAACAAATTACCTCCACTCAAAGCATAGATAGGGCACATAATGCATTGGCGGCTCGTGGCAACGGCAGTGGCAATGCCACCTCCGCCACATAAATTCTTCATGCCTTGCCCCGCATGTCACTTGAAGGCGAGGATTTATGTGTAATTGGCTACTTTGCACCCAGGAAATTCGTTAGGGCGGTCACGTTTGCCACGCGGGGCCATGTATTCTATCTGTAAACAGGGTAATTTGTTAAACAGAAATTTTGTTGCGGTCATAAAAACACATTGAACACTTAGGAAATGACCCGGAGCCTTGTTCTATTTTGTTAGACATTTTCGTTGTAGGGGCATTCATTATAAAACCGTTCTACTGTAAAACCATGCACCATGCGCACCTTAATTTTTCCGCATTCTGCCGGCATGCACGTCAAGCTGTACTATTTCGAAGGCATGTAGTTGGTGGTACATACTGTTTGGTGGGAACAGCGCAAAAAAGACATAGGACCAGGACGAAGAAACACAGAGACAGCGCCCTGTCTGTGTGTTTCATCGTTCTGGTCCTACGTCTTTGTAATATGGTGATCATTGTTGCATAATACAACAGTGCCGTTGTTGCATGACCGGCAGGCGTGACCGGCGTGTGAACTCTGAGGTGTGCGAGCTGAGCTCGTGCTCCTGTGGTTCGATCATCGGCAACCAGCCAGTCTCCATTAAAGAAGCATGTTGCCGTTATGACTCTGCTTGCATAAGCTATAACAGTCTTTTTTGCGCTGTTCCCACCAAACAGTATGCTTGGAGCAGTTGCTGATGTGGGGGAACAAGTGGGCTAGCTTGATTGGCTCAAGTATTTTGCTCTCTTATAGGTCAACATTCATTGGTCACAGTTATAGATCAGCACCTAATGTTATACTTCCCCCCCCCTGTTTATGACAGTCCCCCAGAAATGTAATTCATGTGCACATTGCGCCATTTGTTTGACAACCTGCCGACAAATCTTCTTACGAGGCCTTGCTCACATCTCTGCTGACTTGCAGGACAGTCCACGAGAGGAATTTGGTGATCCGGGACCACATCTGCTCTCCCAGCCGAAGGGCCCATCGCTCAGTGTGCACATATCACTCCCTGATGTTTGGGGTGTGGAGAAACCTCCATCCCATTGCTGCACGAAGAGACCTGCAGACAGCCTTGAAATGGACAGCAATAATTCCATAAACAAGACCACCTGACAGGGTGGAGAATAAAAATCAATACGATTTATAAAGCGTGATTTATTTTGGACCAGTTTTACTATGATGTTTACCATTCCAGCAAAAATAATTCCGAAAATTGTTTATCGTTTGTCTATTGATTGATACTTTCTATGTGCATTTGCTTTGTATTTAAATCAAAGAATCATTGAGCAAGGAAGATTGATATAAAACTGAATATGAGCAAAAATAAGTGCGTTTTCTGAGAAAATCGGAGTGGTAAGCTCGATTTCTACCTTGCACTTAGTTTGTCAGCTATGTAACGTCACATTGCAACAAAATCGATACGCAAAAGAAACAAAAACTAAAATATACGTCCCACTGCAATCAATTCGGAACTTTAAAGAAAAATCGAATAAAGCTTTAAAACTAGCTACCGTAATATCCCGAGTCATCGCCCATCCCCGAGCCATCGCCCACCCCATTTTTGGGGCCGATATCGATTTCCGAAAAAACACCGAGTCATCGCCCACCCCTTCAAATACCCCAGCGCGGACTCTGCGATCCGCGAACACTCATCCTACCCGAATGACGCGGCCGCGGACCTTACAGTTGGAGGTCGTCCGTGACAAAGTAAAACGAAGGAGGGAAAGACACTTCTTTTTGTTTACGAATTTCCTCCGTGAGTGACCCCAAAGTGGTCGTGTATCCGTGCGAAAAGAAAACAATGGAGATAGCAAAATGAGAGTTTGTTAATGTAACCGCGGAGTGTTAGGTCAAAGTCTGTCTCCGCCGAAGTAAGGTCACCGCGAACCCGCTCCTTCTTCCCGCCCGTCGCGACCGCGGTTGTGCAATATTTTAGGCAAAGCCAACGCGTAAATAAAGCTTTGCTGGAACGCCCTACACAGACGTTTGCAGAGCGTCCCAACCGTGCATTGATAGCCCGCCGTGCACGGACGCACGTATGTACGCACCAAACAAGAAAGTTGCGCAAGAGCTTGCAATCGACAAGGCGCCCGACTTGGCCCGACGCCAAAGTATTTGCCAACGCGACCGCCGGCTTTCCCGCTTTGCCATCATTGCTCTGGGTCGCTTCTTTGGTCCGTTCGCTCGCTCGCTCGCTCGTTGCGCCTGGTCGGTTTTTCTATTTTCTTGTAGACTTTTCTTTCTTTTTTTACTAACTAGGAGAACATAGAGGTGACATTCTTTCACGGAACAAACGTTTGCGCTATATGCAGATCGGCGGTGTTTCTAGCGCGTATGCAAGCAACGGACTTCGCTATAGTAAAATATTCTTTCGTGAGCATCTTTTTCTATAAAACAATGAAACTAAATCGAGTTTTGAGTTTGATGTATCTCTTGTGCATCAGCGCTAGATACGCAGAGAAAAATAGGCGGTTTTTCCCGCTTTTTTTTAAGTGTTTGTGCTCACCCACCGAGACATGGCCCACCCCACTTTTTTAATGAATTTCAGGCGGTAGGGGGGTGGGCGATGACTCGGGATATTACGGTAACCAAATCAAGCTGCCTTTGTACGCAGTACGGAACGAACCACAACAACAAAACATGTTTGACTAAACTGTACGTTACATTCCCAGTAACTATTTTTTCTACATTTTTTTTATTGGGGATCGAACAAATTGATATATGCAGTGTCGAAAAATGAATCCAGTGGTAAAGGAATCCTGCTTTTCTAGCTAGCGATTTTAGTCAAATTAATATAATCAAAATCAAATAAATGTAATCTAATAATTTTAACAAGTTTTTTTTTTTTTTTGATTATGCTACGTTATTGCATTTATCATCTGGTCTCTTATGATCAAGAGAATGATTGTCCTCGACATTGAGATGTCATCCACCAGAACTAAAATGTGCGCTCTCAACCCTAGAAGATCCCTGGGCAGCCGAAGGATGGGCATAGTGGTTATCCTCAGTGATAATGTTCTTTGACGACATGTAACTTTGCCACAGTTGGAAAGGAGTCTCGGCTTACCTGAGAAGGTGCAAAAATTGTGATGACACCAGAAGGCCTCGGGTGAACGCCCTCGAACTGGTGGGTGTTTAGGACAGCCTGGTGCCTCCAGTAGTAGATAAGCTGCGTACTAGCGCATGTGCACGCATGTTTACATTGATTGATCGGCAGGCAGTGAAACAACATCGAAAAAGGGAAGAAAAGTACAATACGAGGAAACAAACCACGCAACAATCTGTAACAGATGCAAAACATCCATATTTTTTTACAATGGGTATATATGAGAAATTGTGCAGGATTAAACGGACTAAGGGGGCAAGTAGAATGCAATTTTGTATTGAGGCATTCGAGCAGAAAATGTAAACAATCTGTAAAAATGTTTATTCTGTGGGACAAAAAAGTAGGTACCCTTCATGCTCTTTTCAAAACTGGACTTCTAACCAAATTCTAAATCTATTTATTATTTTTTTAATGGCTGGATGTTTAAGGAAGTCTAGTATTAAGACCATGGTCCCACTCATTTTGGCCATGCAGGTGCTCTTTTGGCCGGTCATTACTTGTTTCCTTCGGAATACTTTTTTGGAATGAGTGGTTTCATTTGAAAGATAATAGAACCTTTCGTCTGGTATAACTAGGGTTCTGCGTTTTCAATAAATCCGAAAAGCTGGTAAATTTTTCGTAAATTCCAATTTATCCGAAAAACTCTGAATTTCGGGAAATGGAACATACATGGCTTGCAAGTGACGTCGTATGGCACCGTTGCAGCCACCATTGCTCCATTCCACGCTCCTGCGGCAAACATTTGGAACCGCCGAGTTTGATTTTCTCGGCAAGGCTTGTTGAGAGGAATAACTTCGATGGTGCCAAATGTTTGCCACGGAAGGTACGGGCACAGGAGCATGGCACCGCGCAATGGCGACCGTCATGACGTGCATTGCATTTGCTGCCTGACTAAACACCCTTTGTTGCAGCCTTTTGGCTGCAGAATGTTTGCCGTCTAAGGTCCAAACCCCAGAAAAAGAAATACGCAACCCAAAGGTGACAATTCATCTGGCCGTGTTCGCTTTGCGCATGGCACGAAGCAGAAATGAGCGACGCTAAAGGCAAACATTGCCAGACTGATTTCGTGAGCTGCGTCTCAAAACCAGAGTGTTTTTGCACTTAGTGCGACCATTTTATGGCAGGTCAGGAGTCTGCCACTAAGAGCAAAGTGAAGTTATTCCACGGGATAGAAGCCTTTCACTCGTGTGTATAACTTGCAAGTTATAACATTGAGACGGGACCATATTGAAGTTTCCTAGATATTTAAACAAATCGCCGCTCAAGCCTCAAGAATGTCATGCAATCGTTTCAACTGGGCGTGTCTCTTATCCCTTGTATTGAAACCCTGCAAAGCTATTCCCGAGGCTTTATTTAATTTAGTGATTCCTCATCATGAGTGAATTGTTAAGCCCCTGTTGGATAAATTCTGCTGGACAAAAAAGACAACTCGTGCGACAGCAAACGACCGTTTATTTGTACATAAATTTGCTTTTCCTTGGTTAAGTTTAAACTCAATAATAAAACAAAAACACGCTGTTTACCTGTTTATCACACTGCAAGCAACATTCGTCGAGTTCGGAGCAATCCTAGCTACGAGCAGCGACTGATTTTAGTGCACATTTTCTTTTTTCTTTGCGACTCGTGCAAACGGACCTTTTACGTAAAGTGAAGCCACATTAAGATAAAGAATTGAATGGAATTGAATGGATATAGAATTGAATGGGCGCTAAGGTATAGAACTTCACCAGTGCTGTCGTGAGCACACCTGCATATTAGCTGCATTCTAAGACACGGCAAAAGCGGAACTTCACCAGCAACATAACATCAACTATGGCGTTGCTGCAGAGCTTCTTTTAACTGAAGAAAGTAAAAATGACCTCCAGTTTCTTCATTGCTGGAAAGAGAGCCTGCAACGGATTCAACGACCCTCCTTTGTCACAAATTTCTGTAAACTCGCAGTTCTTTCCCTTGTTAGAAGAGCTCTCCAAAAGAAGGCTGCGGCACTCTAAACATTTTCTGCGGGCAAGGATCCTGCGAGCCAAAAACCTGCCATATAGTGTATTAGCCGTGCATGCACTTTTCTGCTCCACATAGCTTTTGTGTTCGGCAGGAATGCTACGGAGCATACACTCTGCGCAATACAGGTTCCCCGCCTCGATGTGTTTGTCAACTTCAGCAACGTTGGCTTCTGGGGTTGGGCCATCAATGCATCGAGAAAAGAACTGATTTCTTCATTAACTTCAGCATAGCTTTAGCTTGCTATATTTGCCGAATTACATAAAGGCAAGCAGTTGACAACAGTTAAGAAATGTATCAGTGTTGGATAATTATTGGAGCCAGATGATTGCCCGACGATCCCAAACAAAATTTCTAGGGGATCCTGGCTGAATTGAGATGTCGTGGTGTATCTGAAGCCATGTCCCGTGAGCTAATTCAACAGTGAACCCAAGGCCATCTGCTGTTGAGTCGCTCAAAAATCCACACTCCTTTTGCATGGGACTCTCAGGAAGACAAGAACTCAAGGAAGTCCTTCAAGAACTCCACTTCCTTAGACCCTGGATGTGGAGCTTTGCTGTGAAACGGGAAGTTGTGATCTTGATCAGGCAGTTGATAGTTCTGAAAGCATACAAATAGGCTTATATAGTGTGCTAGTCTTTCCCATTGCTGATACAAGTTAAGGTTGCTGCAATGGACAAATGAGATTTTCGTGCATTGCTCACTAATATTAACAATAATCTAAAGGAATGTAAATCGAGGATGTAGACTTACCAAATGCAGTTTCCCTCAGGAGTGCTTAGCATGTATTTTTCATTCTTATGTTGATTGGTTCATTAGATCAAAGAGCAGCAACCTAACTGGTGATCAGTAGCTTTTTTTCTTAGCTAAAGAATAACGTAGCATCAAAGTTGCTGCACAAGGACTCTAGGTTGTTTGGCAAGAAGTGGAAGCCATTGATAACGCAGCTCTGAAGAGTTGGAAGGCAAAGAACACCCTCATCTTCTCAAATCCATTTGGCTGAAGGTGCACAGGTGTAAGATGGCATCGCCTTCAGGGCGACGTTGCTCGAGTCTTTAATTCCATTACAGGCCGCAGAGACCTGAAATGGTAGTCATAACACATTGCATATACATTACCCTTTTCATGTAAAGACAAGCATGTTTAAGTGCGACTGCATAAATGCTTTTGAAAATAGCTTTTAAAAAATGACTTCGCGTCAGAATGGCCAGAAATGTGAGATCAGAAGCACCAAAACTGTAAAGTGCTTTTTTTGCAATCAAGTTATAACACCATGCCAAGAGTTCAATGGATACTTCAAAGTATTCTGGAGGCACTTCATTAAATGAGGAAAATCTGAAAGGAAATGTTATGCTGAGATGAATCAACAGGGTGCTCAAACCTACAGGTGACTTTCCCCGGCTTAATAACGCCGATTCTCAAGATCAAATTTGACGGTTTCGTAAAGCACTGTTGCAAGTGATGAAATTAAAAATGGGCCCACTTGCTTCAGCCAGGATTGTAGCTTCTATTAGAATTTTTGCAAGTACCTCTGCCTTTGCATTTCCACTGGTGGCAAACGCACCAATAATTTGAGTCCATTTTCCAGTGAATGGGACGAACATGATCATGCCATGGTCGCCGGCAACATTCTGTCACTTGTTTATAGAAGAGCCCATGTCGACAAAGCCTTCAATGTGTCCAGGAGGTGTTACAGTGAGGTGCTCAGCAGTGTCGTACCGGAACCGAACTGTTATTTTTAGCCGAACTGGAATAGACCTGAACCGAAATTTTTGCCACCATCTTGGAACTGAACCAAAAAAAATATAATGGTAACCGGTTCAGAACGGTTCATGGTAATGTTTTTTTTTTCTTTTTGACAGTATCACAATGAATATTTGAGAATAAAAAATTGCAGCTGTATTTCCATGCACCGATTATGTCGTCATATAAAGAATTGAAATGTGTGAGAAACTGGGTTTTCGTGGCGCTTTTGTATTGTTACTACGATTAATCATGTCGCGTGAAGTCGTGATGTCAAGACATATGCTGTCAAGTAATGTCACATTGCGTGGCCCCGTGACGTCAGCATAGAAGTACTGTTAACAAGTGACAAAAACATAACTGAATTAGCACCCCTAAGCAAAGGAGGGAGTCCCTCAGGAACAAAGTTATCCGAAGGAGCGACGAAAAAAGAAAAAAAAAGGGGGGGGCGGGTAGTTTTAGAAAAAATGATTGAGGTACACCCAAGCATTCCTTACGTCTTGTGAATGCAAAAGCATACAAGCCGTTCGTGCACTCCCTTTTTCGTCGCCGGTTGGCGCGTGCTCCCCTGGTGACCTTGGACGCTCCGAGCTGATGGACACGCAGCGCCATGGGGTGAGTGGTCGGGGAAACTGACAAGCGCAGCGTTTTCGCACTTCAGAGTGATGACGTTAGCTCGCTCCATGAGACAGTTAATGCTTTTGCATTAAAACATATTGTGCTGTAAAGGTTCCTCTACCCCACATCTTTGGTACAGACCCAGAAAGTGGAACCCTAAAAACTACTTTGTTTGCAAAAACACTCTTGCCAGAGAGCCAGTTTTCGTGGTGCCAGCCGCTCGTGCTGTTATTACGCTGCATCAAGGAAGAGTAATTTGCGTTTCTCAAATACGTGGCTTCAACTGAACACAAATCTTCTGCAGCGTGCATTTTGCACCACTGGATTTGATTTTTTTGGCAAGAACAAATTGCAACGTTCACCTGCATATAGTACAACGACGTCTCGTGCAAACCATGTTAAAGGCAGACGTACAGCCTCGGTTTTCTGAAGGGAAGATAATCCTTTTGGTGCTCCTTCTCTCCAAGCTGAGAGGGAAGTCAAGCTGGGGCAAGGTAAAAAGTGGAAAGGATATACCGTAAAATACCGGGCAAGTGCTTACTCAAGATTTAGAGATAATCACTAAAAAATGGGGGCTGGGCACTTATGCGGTCATCAATTTTACATATCAATGTACTGCGCAAATTTTCTCAAATCTTACATATTTGGGTATGGGTGTTTAGTGTGGTATGGGCAGATGCACAAAATTTTACAGTAGGAAAGGAGGAGACGTGCAAATGTGGAAAGCGCGAAGTATACGTTGGCCTTTAAACAGTTAAATTTCCTAGCGAGATGTAACGTTAGCAACACTAGCAAAAGCAGATGTCCAAATGGTAAAGTGCAATATATATAGCAGTCTCACGATGATATGCAGGAGCCTAATAAAATGTTAAGAGTGCATGACTATTAAAGCAGAGTAGGAACATGAATTCCCAACAAAAGTGCAGTTAAAACCGAACATAACGTTATCCTCCTGAGACAGTATTTTGCTAAGTTTCGAGTCCATGCATGGTGATGCCCAAATATAATTTATGTTAGGATTATAAGAATCTTTGTCGGTCCTTTGCACTATTTATGTGCAAATAGAAACATAATTAGATCTCTATGCATTTTTTCTTTTTGCAGTAAGGTGTTGTGTATGAGATTATTTAAGAGAATACCATTTATTCTCTCTCTTTCCGCACATTTCATGCATTTACTTTCCGACCTATCGTGTGACCACAAAGTCCTTTTTGGCGTACTCCGCGACCCAGTGTTTCACACTGTTAAACAGCAAACAAAAAAGTATATTTTTGCAGATAAGCTCTACAGCTGGAGTATTTTCGAGCGTCATCCTCCCAAGTCTATCTCAAGAGGCGTTTGAACTTTATACGGTCAAATTTATTGATGACAATAAAAACATATTTATTTATGGACTGAAGATCTGACAACATAAATAAAGGGCCAATCACCTTAAAGATATACATTATAAGTAAATGCACCTCCAAATTATCTGAAAGAGGCTCTGCAAATATTTTCTGGTGTTCATAACTGATTTGGAAGAGCCTTAAAACAAATTTTTGATTTGGAAGCTGATTTAAAGAAAAGTGTCAAACATATGGAAGTTTGTTACTGCCCCCTATGCGATGAAGATTAATTTTGTGTGTCTGTGAGCTAGAAAGAAACAAAGTACAAAGGGGCGCGTAACAGAACTATGGCGATCACGCACGCAGACCGTCAGAAAGTGACCAATTAAGTAGCTGCCATGTTGAGTAGACAATGTAATAGTTATATTTAACAAAAAATCATCAATTAGCAAGTACGGTGCTTGATCTGCACATTTCATGATTTTATGTACTGCAGTTCATTTCTCACTTCAAGAGCACAACTACGACTAAACTTTAAATACTGCGACGCAAAGTTGCACCAATCACAGGTATCTTGGGCGACATAACAGACTTTGTGACAAGCTTTCTATTCAGGTAAAACGTGTGACTGAGGTAAACAAATGAATGTTAAATCATATAAACAATGTTTTGCATCTTAATCTAGATTTTCTTTTACTGTTGTCGAAATTAAACAACGCAATTTCTTATTTCTGGTACTTGAAAATAAAAGTGGATTGTACAAATGATAAAGAACTACAGTAAAACCTCGTTATAACAAAACGGGATATAACGAACTAATGGATATAACAAAGCAATCATAATTCCCCTTGCTTGCTAATAGTGGGAAGAAATGGACATTGGCTATAACAAACTAATGGTTATAACGAAATAATTACGACCGCTCCTTCAACTTTGTTATAACGAGGTTTTACTGTACAGTAAAATACAGTAGTGCCCGCCCTACTTTCGGTGAAAACTGGGTTAACCTAGACATGGGCGCTTAACGCATAATTTATGGAATTCCCAAGTTTGGGAAATGTTAATACAGTGGAATCTCATTAATTTGAGCCTAAGGGGGACCAAAACTTCGTTTGAACGATGCAAAGTTTGAATTACTGGGAGTTTCCTACCTAGAAACACATAGGACAGGACCTGCATGTTAGTTTGAATTATCTTTGAGTTTGAATTAAGAGAGTCTGAGTTAACGAGATTCCACCGTAGAAGGCACTTGAACGAAGTGGGCGCTTTTGCGGTATTTCACGCTATATAGTTGCTTGTTTCACGGCGTAAACAGTGCCTTTTACCAAAACATGTGGAAAATTTATTTTAAATTTAGCACTTCTAGTTGGTTTGAAACATTATTTTAGCTCCCCAGAGCTGAATCGGAAGTCGTGAAACCGAACTAGAACTGATAAAAATTTAGGTTCGACACTCCGGTGCTCGGAGAGTTCTATCTCGTCCACCAAAGGCCACCACATCTTTTAAAGTTACTGATGCGTCTCGTCTTCTGCTTAAGCTAGTTCAGCACCTTGCGAAAACCAAACACACTTTTGTAAAGTCTGAGGTAGTGCTTCAATGTACTTTTGTTTGGTAGGGAAATGATGTCATGTTTGCGAAGATGCTCGTAAAGCGTGGAAATTTTCATTTTCATCAGGATACGTTTCACAACCCCGTTTTTTTTTAGCAGGTGGTTGCCCTTCAAGCTCCCCTTCTTTGCTGTCTAACACAGGGAGGCAAGGTTGCAATCCGTGCCAGTAGTGCTACGTCAAGGTTCGAAGCATTTTCATCTTGCATTTGCCCAAGCTGGGCTTGGAGGCTGACATGGCGAGACACCAGTCTTCAGTTGTTCTGCACAGTAACACTGTGCTTCTGGTGATGCTTCGGACGTGCTTCTTGACCGATCGCCGCACCCTTGACCGCCGCGTTAGAAGTGCCTTTCTCGGGTATCGGCAGGAGATGCATGCTTGTGCTGTGAAGTGAAAAGAAAAGAAAATTGGATATAAAAACTGCTTTTACCCTTAATAACAATACATCAGAAATAATTTACCATGTCAGATTAGAAGGGAAAACAACAACAAAAAAAAAACGTTCAGCCTTTCCCCTCTTGTGAAGAAAGAAGACCAGCGGAGCTGTACTCGATACACTGTGTGCTTCTTCTTCGTCGTCGTCTGTTTTTCGCGCTGTTTCCTACGATGAATTCTCACCAACGCGCCCAATTATCCATTCTTCTATTATAGCTGAAAGGTTGGCGCCGTCTACGAGCGACGGCGCAAACCATACTGGTTGTGTGCTTGCCGCCATCGCTTATAGATGGCGGTAGCTGTCCAGGTAGGTTTGTGTCGACATACCGGACACGATCCTGGGGAACCTAGCCCTTAACAGCTCCGCTGTAAAATGTTGACACAACATTTTTAGTTTTGCCCAAGTGGCACTGATACACACCTTCACTTGGCTCTTTTCCTCTGCAGCGGCTGGCGAAATATGTGCCCTCGCGGATGACCACTTGCCCTTCAGGGCCCCTTCGTAAGATCGGATCTTGGCATGTTGCTCGTCGGCAAAGCATCTCTGCAGGGACAATAGGAGTCGACGTCTCGGAGGAGCAGCTCCGCTTCCTCGCAGCTGACGCAATACACGAACCCGCCGAGATTCCGAGCTCGGCGACAGCTTCAGCACTCGGAGGGGACACACAGCGTGGAGTATTCTGGGGGCAGACCGGCTTCATCGAGTGCCCCGGTATCGGGCGCATCTGTCGACAACACGCTATCGGCTGCAGCCGGTATGGTGCTGCTGCAGGCATTTGCAGAGACAGTGCTCGGCATTTTTTTAGCGTCGGCGTTCTTTCGCTTGCCCGGGGGCCTTGGCTGCGACGCTTTCTTCGACCGGTGGCTCGGAACATTCGGAAGCAGCGTCGGCACGGCGCCCGGCAAGAGCTCCGCCCTTTTACGCGGCATGCGCACCTCTTCTCCGTTTATAATGTAAACGAAGTCATGCCTCACGAGCGATGGCTCGAAATGGAGCTCACACACCGAGCACGTTTCGTCCAGACGCTTATCCTTGCGACGCAAGTTTCGTTCCCAAACTTTTCTCAGCTCTTCATCCTTGGGCACTGAAAACAGCGACGGCTGCTTTTTACCCCACTCATAACCCGTTCGGCAGCCTGGAGCGAAGCAGTGGCGTTGTCGTCGTCGATTCGACATTGCACCTCATTCGACGCAATGGACAGAAAACACTGGGAAATATTAGTTAAGAACTGGAGCCAGTTCGCGCTGTCAAACCACCATGCCAAGCCACCAAAGCCGAAGGCCCTCGGGCCCTCGAAACTCTCCGAGTTCTTGGAGCTGGTCGGATGGGCGGATGGGTCGGTGAAGGCAAGAGGATGGAGGAAAGTACTTGACGGCAGTTGGCGTTCGATTTACCTGCACCATCCACACGTAAAGTCCGTCCTACACCTTCCTCCTGCACCTCCTGCACCGGAACAGTGCAAAAAAGTGTAGGGCAGTGTACTTGACTTCCGGGAGATACAACCGGAAGTACACTTTTCTTCACTGGTGCAGAAAAATGGGTGGAGAAATTTGGCAGAGAAATCTGGATATTTTTGTAAATATTTGTAGGTAGAATTTAATATTATCTTTCTCAAAGTTTGCGTCAATTTGCAGCTTTCGTCTTTGGATAGGGTCCACCGCGTCCACCGGGTCCACCACTGATCTTGTGGGGTCCATAGAGTTATTACAATAAACGCTAGAGGCTCAGCTGGCGCTAGTGTCTATGGGACTTCCGGTTGCAAATTGAAGCAGACAGCATGCAGTCTACTTTTCCAGTCCTCCTGTGTATTCCTATAGAAAAACGCGCGTGAATTTTGTCTCGTCGCCGGAAAATAATATGAATAACTTTTGTTACTTCGGTTGTACCGGACAGTATGCACCTTTATTACTATTGTGAAAGTGTAATCGCTTTAGTTACAGCATTTTTCTTTTACCACTGAACGATGTTAAACTTCGCTATATTCCAGGACCAAACCTCTGTTCCATGGCAGGTATGTAGAAACGACCGACGATTTTAGGCAAAATAACGATCGAAATGAATGTAGAGTGTGTTAAAAGTCCGCCAGCATTCCGTTGGTGCTTATATATTGCTAATATGCCTGTCCTCTCACTATAAGAAAATGACCACGTCGTGCATCTTTACGAGTGGCTGAAAAAACGTTCGAAACGTAAAGAATAAAGTACGTGGGCTTCTTATTATTTCCTATGTCGGGCAGTTTTTATCGCGCACCTGTTCTCTGACTTTCCCCTATTTTCAAAGATTTGGAGCGCGCTGGTGATGATTTGAGCACAGAACAAGCATCTTCGCACATATTCATGAGCAGGAAGAATAAAGCAGTACTTATTTATTGCAAATCGGACTATATTACGTGACTTTCAATTTATTTTGATCGTCTGCAAGCACAAGGAGTTACTTATTATCCAGTATTACTGCGTAGTTCTTGTCGTCTCTCTTGGTTTTCCACATGTCCTTCGTTCGTTTGGCACGTATATCCCCCATGATGGAAAGCGCCGACGCCGTGTTCGCGCTAACAGTGTCCGACAGTGCACATAAATTCATGTACCAAACAGTTTTAGCACCGTTTTTCATGCCACGATTATAAAATAAAAACGCCATAACTGACCAATTATTTCACCTGCGTGACTGGGAAATCTTCTAATGTGCCTAGTAGGTATGAATTGTTCGTAATATTTGCTCTTATAATCGAGCGCAGAGAGGAAATGTACCCGCTTTTTTCCATAGGAATACATTACCGGAAGTCAATTTCGGACTGCTTGCTGTCTGCTTCAATTTGCAACAGCACACTAGCGCCAGTTGAACCTCTAGCGTACATTATAATAACTCTATGGTGGGGTCATGGAGAATAGAAGGGTAGGAGAGGGCATGACGTCAGCCGCGTAGCCTCCACAAGCCATGCTCCCTTGACGCCTCGCCTCTTTCTCATTTTCCTCCTTACTCTCCTCACTTACCATGCCAACGTGACCACATCACGTGACAGTAGCTAGGCTTCGTCTTGCTATGGGGTACTAGAATACACCACAGTCTAGCCTTCGATCTGATAAAACCAACCGGACGGAGCGCGCGCAAGCATGCAAGGAGTCCTTCTGCAATCAACCATCCATCTCACACGTGACATGTCACGCGCACCAATCGCCAGAGAGATCTGCGGTCACGCTGGGCACACAATCGTTTAAACTTTTTATGACTAGGCTTCACCAATATTGCAACGTGCCCCCTCCTAGTACTTCTAACCTCCTTGTGTGGGGTCCACTTTCGGCAGCCATGTCTGGGAACCTAAAACCATTTCCGGTTCGTGTTTTAACATCAGCGCTGTTTCGTGTGTTCCGCAATGGACCTTTTCCACATACCGACGGCACCAGGCGGTGGCTGCACGAACTAAAAATCGAGGAAGTGACCTACCTGCGCTACCAATCGATAATGGGAGCTACGCTACCAGTTTCTTCGCTCTCTGAGCAGCGGCGCCTGCCATTAAAAAGGGGCATCCGTGGCGTTCACCCAAACGTCGTGTTTTTCTTTCTGTCGACGTTCTTTTTTTTGTGTAACACAATTATATATGTGCTGCAGTTACGTGTTCTACTCGCTGATATACAGCCTCCTTCCAAATTTCCTCGATTTTTCGTTCCGACTTCCGCCGCTTGGCATCGGGCGCTCGCGCGTGCGCAGAACGCTTCTCGGAAAAGGTCCATTCATTTTCTACAATTTAGTTTTAACCGGAAAAGGTTACTTTTACTTCCAGTCGCACCGTGAAGTCGTGGCGAAAAAGTGGAACGACAGTGTCTCTCGAAACCTGTCCGCATGTATGGGATATACGGGTGCCATCACGACGTTTTGGTTTAATGTGCGCATCATCGATCGGAACATAAAGTCCGAAATGCCCCATGACTTCGCCATGTACGAGCGTGTTTTCAAACTCGTTGTAAGGAAGACTGACTTGATGAAAGCTCTGCACCTTGCGTTGAGCTTCAAAACGTCGCAGCGTGTCTCTTTTGGCGGTCACAATTGGTTGATTGGCCGATTATGGCTCAGGCAGCGCTTCATCTCGTCAGTCGGCCAGTGTCCAGTGTTAGCGTTGAGAGAGCATTCTCAAAGCTCAGGATCATATTAACAGGAAAGAAAGAGTGCGGATCAACGTAACAGGAAAGAAAGAGTGCAGAGCACGTAATCCTGATGCACAATTTTTGTTCAAGCGGCAATGTTTTTTTCTTTATTGAGCAAGTGTTATTAAACGTTCATGAAACGTTGTCTATTTTTTATTTTATTATTATTATTATTTTTTTTTTACTGTCGTTTTGGGTTGGTTGTTAGCTTAGGTCTCCATAGGTCTCTTAGTAATCGAGGTGTTTATTTTTTTTTTTCTATCAGTGCTGGTTTTTTTTTACCTTCAGTTTATGTCCCCAAAAGTTTGGCCTTATCGTGCCTTTTTGTAGATTGCCCCATTGGAAATCGGCCTCCTTCTTTGTGGACCCTATTTTGATGGTTTGAAGTGTCTTTATATTTTTGGGGTCAAAGCGTGTCTCAACTTAAGCTGAAACGAAGTTTATATCACAATAATGAAGTATGAGGAACATTTTGTATCCGATGTAAATAACAGTTGAACCGTTTCTTGTCTCGATTGTTTTCCATGAAATAACGCCGTTTAAAGCATCTGCACGAGACAATTCACCGAAATGCACCGGGATTTTGGAAAGAAATAAGCACCGAAAAACATCCGCCGATTTTTGACATAAATAAACACCGGAAAGTATACGGCCTACCATCGCCTGGGTTCTAGGATCTACAATAGCCTTTTGACGTCCGCGTCTGCAACCAAATATCATTCACGGGATGGCCGCGGTAGGTCGATGTTGTCAGAATCATAATATCTCCGCTCGACGTCAAAAACACGCTGCTTGTATTTTATTTCATTTATTATTATTATTATTATTATTATTACTACTATTAGTAGTAGTAGTAGTAGTAGTAGTAGTAGTAGTAGTAGTAGTAGTAGTATTTTGCTTAGAAGGAGCGGCGCACTTGTACTTTACACTGTGACAGCTTTGTACCAATCTTGACGATCTCTACTCGTTGTCGAAAACGCACCACTCGCTTCTTCCGGCCGCACGATCGAGCACGTCCGACAGGCGTAACGTAGTTTCGCTTTGGCCAGCTCGAACACTTACGGCGACGGCGCGCAGTTGACGATGCGATGCTGTTCTCACACACGCTCTTTCGTGCACGCTACCACCAAACAATTGCGTGTCTCAGTTGATTTGTGGGCGACCAACTTCTTCGATTGTCCCACGCGTTGCACGCGTACACAAGTTTCCACTGAGATGTTAGACTTTCGACACGGAGGGCAAATAAAACAAGATGCGGTGGTTTTAATCGATCTTACGTCCAGTTTTCGACATATCTTTTCTGATTTTCCGCCCAAAATTTCTCATTGAAACACACAAAAAGGCTGGTCAACCGGAAGCTACCTAGGCCACAGGAAGTTCAGCCATTACAAAAAGGCTGGTCCCAGCATGCACCGCTTCACGAATACAACCTATATCAATCTGTTGATTAGGTGGTGCAAGTTGCCGTCTTCTTGCAGCTCCATTACGCTCATTGAAAAATTAAGAAACGACATTGAAGTCTTCATGCAGCTGACGCTACGAGCAAATAGAACCAATCAAAAAAAAAAAAATAATGACATTTAAAAAAAATATTTTGTGTGCGTTATTACCCGGTTAATCCAAACAAGCACAGCCAGTGCGCCCATGGGCGTCCGCAGAGCTTTTTCCAGGGGGGGGGGGGGGGGGGGGGGGTCGCGTTGCAAGATGACTCCGTTAGCGGCTTGCACTGACGTGAGATCGCATACTTTTGACCATCATTTAAGAGGAGGAGACGGAAGCTGCTTTTGTAAGAATTTTGAATGCCGAATTTGCCCACAGCGACTTGTGTGCAAATTCGGGAGGCACAAAAGAGGATCATGGTAAGAGCGGAGCTCCTTCCCCTCTTTTCTGGTGGTCATCGAAGTGCTCTTTGAATGACATCACGTGCAAGGCATGTATAGCGACAGTTTCTGAAGCGCCGACTGCGTGATGGTACAGGTTTTAGGAAGTGAATGGCGGCGCACAGCAGAAAATTGAACTTATTGATGCCATTTTGTTCCAGCGGAGTTTGCTTTGTCATTTGTATTGGTTGGTTGCCTTTACTTGTAAAAAAAACAAGTATGAAAGGACTTTAGGCACGATGACTGCTCATTATTCCCGTGTGTTGGCAGAGTGGATTGTCCCGTGGGTCAGCGGCCCAGTTTTGCGCAACATATGTACCTCAACGAAAATAATCCCTGGAGAAGAGGAACAAAAGGGACAAAGAACAAACGGAAATCTCTAAACACAGCTTGGTGACTGGTGCGCGACCGAAAAAAATCCGCCTGGTCCGGAACCGAATCCCGGACCTCTCCATTTCCAGTGGAGCGCTCTACCAACTGAACTAACCAGGGGTAGGTCGTCAGTAGAGCAGACATGTTTCATCAGCTGCCACCAGTCTAACACTAACCAGGGCTAGCATTTTAAGGTTATGATTATAATGCAATTGAATGCAAAGGTGCAAGCGAGCTGGACAAGGATGACGAAAATAATCCCTGGAGAAGGGAAACAAAAGGGACAAAGGACAAACACAAATCTCCAAACACAGCTTGGTGACCTGGGAAGTATATATACCTCGCAAGGACAAGACGGCGTTCCTCATTGGGCCATCCAGAAAGGGCTCCTCCCGGACGCCATACAGCTTCGTACCCGACTTAATAGAGTACCCGACTTGATAGACCCCTACCTAAATTCGCGTGCCGATTATTAGAACGTCGGAACCACTGCACAATGGCGGAACAACTGACTTCGTGGAATGTGCAAGCCATTCTACACGATAGCGAACGTCGGAGCGCGGCCAACGCTAGGATCCGACGAGCCAAACAAACAGCGTCGAAAATGCAACATCCGGCACTCATCACCTTTTTTTGTGGGTGTGTTTTTCTTCTACTTAACCGAAACGCATAAAGTGTGTCATGACGTTGCGGTTCTAGTCTGAAATTATGCTGGAATTTCACAGCTGCCAAAAGAGTGCAGTATTTCGAAAGTGGTCTCTAGCAGGTCTGACCATTCGCCCACCGTGCGCAATCTTCAGGATAGATCAATCAAGTGTTGCTGCCCCGCAGCCGTTTTCGGTGCCTTCTTTTAGCGAAGGATATCGTTGGCCGATACCCTTCAAATGACGATAAAAGTTTTTGTCCTCTCTTCCGGTTCATTGCGGTTGAACGTCACCGTCGAAGCTCTCGTGGCTCAGTAAGCCAACTGAAAGGAAGACCACCAGGCTTGGATGCTGTGGTATGTGGAGCAAAATGATTCGAGCGGAAGACGTGGAAGCCCAAAGGGCGAGGGCGCCTACACCGTGAGGCGCGGACTGATGCTGAAAGACATCAGACGCAGGAGGGTGATGGTGGAAGACATGAATCGCCCGATTGTTGAAGAAGCTACTGATTCGGGAGTTTGAGATACCCCTGAGCCGCAGGAATCACTGAGTCGCTCTCCTGGTACTGCGACCAGTTTAGACAACATCCCCAAAAAATGCAAGCCGTTTACAACTCCTTGTAACGCCGGATTAGAGCGCAGCTCTTGAGGAGGAGGATGGAAGGGTACTGAGGGATAGGATGGAAGGCTACTGAGGGATAGGTGACTCCCTGAGGTCACGCGACCTCAGGGGTAAGGGGGGGGGGGGGTCACGTGACCTCAGGGGGTAACCCTGATGACACTCGTGAGGGTAACCCTCGTGAGGGTAACTCTCATAACCCCCGTCCCTCGTGACCCCAGTGAGGTAACCCTTTTGAGGGTAACTAACCCTCGTGAGGGTTACGAGGGTTACTCTCACGAGGGTTACGAGGGTAACCCTCGTGATCCTCGTCAGGGTAACCCTCGTGAGAGTAACCCTCGTAACCCTCACAAGGGTTACGAGGGTTACGCGCGGTTACGCCGACGCCGACGGCGACGGTGACGCCGCTCAAGCCGGAAAGGGGCGCCTAAGAGCTGCGCTCTAAAAAGACCAGGACGAAGTTGGGCCCTCGTATCCTCGGTCGCAAAACTCAGAAGAACCGCGCCATGACTAAGCAGATTCCGCATCGACAGCGTCAGTTCATGTGTCTGAGTCGGAACCATCGATGAAAGTGGTACTTGTTGACGATGGGAAAACCCTGGAAGTCACTGGAATCCTGGCTAACATGCGTTTGCGTGGGACAAAAGAGCCTGCTTCTGAAATTTAGTGTGCTCACCAAGCCGGGGACAACCTATGCTACGATAACGCCCAGCGACAATTTTTAATCATATTGGCTGTATTGATTCGTTCGTGACAACAGCCATTATTTGCTCTTTTTACGTATAAATGCTTGATATGCCAAAGTGTTCTAGAAGTAAACTGACAATGGCTTGCCTTGCTATTGTCACCTTTAGTGGAGTAGTAGTAGTAGTAGTAGTATGCGTTTTTTTTTTTTTTGGGGGGGGGGGGGGAATTCCCTTTTCTTTCTTTAGTCTATGCGTTTTATTTCTTGCTTATGGTAGTTGTCTGTTTCTAAACGTCTCTGTACGTGGTCGTTTATTTTAGTCTGTACACTAAAAGAAACGCCGACGTACGGAGACCCATTACCCATTGAGAAACTGGAGTGTAGTAAAGTGGAGAACTTTGATATCTGCTATTCGTTTAAACTATTTCCGATATTTCAGGATAAATTATTCCCGAGCGATGTCTTCCTTTCTTTTTTAGCCCATCAGACTCTCGCTTCCTCTGCACAGCCACCGGGCGCAGCCGTATTGAAAGCACCAAAAGAAATAAAGCAGGAGACGGCTGGTGCTTCACTTCCGGCCTCCGTTTTTTTTTTTTTTTTCTCTCTTTTTTTTTTTTTTGAAGTTAGAGGCATTGTGCGTTTGCAATCGTTGTAAAAAACAAGGGCATGCAACTTACGGAACCTTTAACTTTCCGAGCGTCAGTGGCCGTTGAATTCGAAGGAAGGTTTTCGACGGGTAGGGATCGGATCGAGTGCGACCCGCTCAAACCAAAAGTAGACCCGTTTCTATAATAAACTGAAACACCGAGGCGGGAGACCAAAAAACGACAGCAAAGAAATTTCTAAATTTTTTTTGTCGTTCTTTGTATTTTTTTTTTTTTGTTTTTTTTTTGTTTCGCCTAAAACTTTCTGCCTGTTCTTCTCGGTCAGGGGGCGCGTCCGGAAAATACGACTATCTAATGATTTTCGGAAACGTCTCACTAATTAGGTCTTTGTTCTCAGTTTCGGAAACATTTCATTAATTATCACGGCCATTCGATGCATCACTTCCCTATACTTCGATACGTCATATTCAGCCCGGACGCAGCCGTCGAAGAGCAGATGGGACCGACCATAGAGTGTCAAAAGCGCACATTGTGTTCGTCATGTTTCTGTGAGTGTTATATTGTCGCTGAACCAATAATGTACAAGGAGTGCCGAGTGACTTGCACTTTTGACACTTTGATTGGTCGCATTAGTTCGTTGTGTCGGCTGCGTCTGGAAATTTCAGCTAGCGAACGGGGTGAAGTACTACAGTAGAAGCTGGCGGGTATAGGCCCGTTCGTGACACGCCAGTTCGTCATAGGCCAACTGGTAATAGGGCAATTGGTCACATAGGATAATTCGTCATAGGGGAACTCGTCACAAGATAATTCGTCATATGAAATATTAGAGAGGCACGGCAATGAAAGTTCAGAATGTATTTATTTGTTGAAATACTGACTATAATGCAGGACCATTGAAATACAGTGACTCGCGAAACCGACTTCGCTCATATTGACCTACACCGGGCTTGCGCCCATCGTAGTGACGTATCAAATTTTTTTATGTTTGTATAACAGGTGCTGCCGCATTTGGATGGTATGAAAATCAGTAATAGTTAATAAGTGCGTCATGATTACACTTGAAAACAAAATGTTTATTAGTCGAGATATTGAAATTTGAAAATGCAATATTTCGGGATGCTGCCCTCAAAGTTTCAACTTTCTAGAAAGTAGCGATTGCCGTAGTGGCTGACGACAACCGGAAGGCGCTTGTTGCAGTCGGCGTGCTTCTTCGACACCCTTGAAGACGTAGTGCCGCCCTCCGTTTGAGCGAGTTTCATCTCCGTCAACGACCGCCCCTCTTGACGCATCCCAGAAAGGCAGAGATGTTGGGGGAGCTACAGCCCACATTGTTCTTAAAGAAAGAAAAAAAAAAAAAAACGCGCAAATTGTTATTAGTGTATAGCCTCGCTGAGTACGCGCCCAGCCACAAAAAGAAGCACGAACATAGCTTTGCTATGAACCATATATTTACGTAGAACAACATATGGCCATGGGTGACAGAATAATCATGTATGCTGTCATCACATTTTCTTTTTTTTTACATCGACATTGGCATTTCCGCCAATGTCTATTCCCTCACTGACTAAACTGTTGGAGGGTAGATGGCCGTAGACATGCCGTTCCGACAGGGCCTGCCGACGTAGACATCGTCAAAGTAGTTCGCCACGGGTACAGCTTCCAAAGGGAAAACCTCGGCCATGTCCCGGAGTGCCTCGGGGATTTCGGAAATTGGAAAGAATGCCAATGAAGGGAGCATTCTCATCTGAAAGTGCACAGGAAGTAAAATAATTTATTGTCTGAAACCAGGCACGTAGCGAGGATTTTGTTTCGGGGGGGGGGGGGGGGGGGGGGGGCGCCCATGACAAAATGCTGTAGGAGGGGGAAGGGGGAGAGGAGGAGGGTCCCAGCAAAATCGAAGATTCCGGGGGGGGGGGGGGGGGGGGGGGGGGGGAGGCGGGCCCCATGGGCCGCCCTCTGGCTACATGCCTGTCTGAAACACAACCAATATAAAAAAAAAAAAAAATTCTGCATATTTTACCAGAAAACTTTTCGTCCGCATTATATCGACTCTGATGACCGCTAGAACGCACCTTACTGCATACCGACTGGGATAAGTGAAAGCAAGATCCCTGGACCCTTGCGCCGGGGGCCGCGGCTTGTATGGCGTTGATGGCAGCGATCTCGAAGTCCGTGTAAGCCATTTCAACGCAGTTGGTCCCCACCCGGTTCAGCAGAACATCGAAGAACCTTGACAAATAAAAGAACTATTTTTTGTCTGTATAGACCGAATTAAAAAATGAAAGAAACCATTTTATTTTGGTGTGAACAGAACCATGATAATGGGCACATCGAGGGATCCGTTTTAGTAACTTTTAGTGCTTACCTTCTGTAGGTGGCTTCTGATTTGTTGGGCAGCAAACCGTAAACAATGGGCACAACTACACCGTATACGAGTGCATGCACAGTGCAAAGCTGGTAGAAATGCTCGGGGGTGACTTTGAAGGTTCCGTCTGCGAACCAGGTGGTTTCCCGGGCCAAATAGCTCAGGTTGCGCTCAGTTGCAAAGATCAGAAGTCTCTCGCTGTCGCCGCTGTGATGCAAGAGGAAATGATCTCCTTTTGCTGAGACTCGCATGAAGTTGGAACATTTATTACGGAATCACATACATAACGCAGCAAAGCACTTAAACTTAAACTCTGCGCGCATTCGAATGTCTGCCTGCGGGATGATACACTGTACGCAAAATTCGCACGCTGCCTCTGTTCGCGAGTCCTGCGCCGAAGTGTGGATGGAGCAGGAATCTGCGAGGCAGTGTCGTCCGTTACGGAGGAGGTTGCATCCAAGGGTTTATGCTGCAGTGCTAGGCAGCCGTCCACTGCAATAAAAATATATAAAAATTCTAGATATAAAAATTGGCCCTCTTTATGCAAAACTAAAAATATAAAAACAAGTTTTCGCAACTTATCTGCTCTGAGCTTCATCTCATAACGTACTCTGAGAACATTTAGCTCGATTGGGTCACTGCCGTCCGTGTGATCGCTCCAGTAGGATGGTATACGAGTTATGGCTAGATCAGTTTTAACTTTAGTTTTACAAAGACTCCTTTGCCGGCAGGCCCAGTAGAGCGTCAGTTCGTTAGACTAAATACGAGTGTAAGATTGTCCGTCGTGGAATTCGAAAATTCCTGGATCTGGGCAAACTGGGTGACACGCGTAAAAGAACAAAGTAACAGTGGCGAACAGGCGATACTTTTGGACATACTCTTTTTGTTCGTTTTTTTTCCTCCGTATCGCTAGGTTCCTTACGAAGTATCTTTGTCTCCTACTACCTCAAGTCTCGTTCAGAATGTTCGACCTTCGGACCGAAACTGCAGCACCTGTTACAGAATCTTCGCCCGGGATCAACCTTGGTTACCTTATACAGGTTTGGCACGGTCTACAAAATTTTCCAAGAAACCCAACTAGAACGAACTATATGAGAACGTTTGGGTTACTGCGTGACAGGCAGGGTGTCGAACCGGAACCGAACCGAACCGAAAACCGGAACAGAACCGTTATTTTTAGCCGAACCGGAACTGAACCGAACCAAAATTTTCGCCGCCATCTTGAAACTGAACCGGAACCGAACCGAAAAAAAAAATATAACGGTAACCGGTTCAAAACGGTTTAAAGTAATATTTCTTTTTTTTTTTTTCTTTTTTGTTAGTATCACAAAATGAACATATGGGAATAAAAAATTGGCGGCTGTATTTCTATCTATGGATCAAATCGTCATATACAGTTTTGTGAGGGTAAAAACGCTAAAAACAACGGACGAGTAAATGAAACGAACAACACAGAGCGCTACTTGCAACTGAAGTTTATTCTCAGAAAACACACATATATATGTGTATGTGAAAACACACAAACATGGATCACCAACTAGCCCTTCTACGTCATATACAGAATTGAAAAGCATGGTAAGTGTGGGTTTTCATGGCACTATGATTAACCATGTGTCACGTTGTCACGTGACGTCATGGTGTCAATACATGTTGTCACGTGACGTCACGTGACTCACTGCGTCAACTCGATTTCATTTGAGGAAGTCACTAGGTGTATTAACATTGTTGACAGCATGACGGAACATGACATCATGATTTCGCACCGAGAGTCACGTGACACCGTGACGTAAGCGATTTTCATAACCCCTAGTCGAGTGCTCGGGTTCGTGACAATCAGCACCGCCAAACATTCGGGTAACGGCTCATGTCAAATAAATATGATAATAGCCCTACTTTAACAATATCTGAAGCTCAGCCCAAGCTTTTGCTTTCCAAACCCTAGCTGCCTAGAGCATAACTGTGATGAACACTGGTGGTATCAGATCACGTGACCGCTTGTTTAAATTGCAAGTTGAGGAGATATCGACAGCTGTCTCTTTCCTTTATTTTTTGTACATCTGCTATTAGGGGAAAACAAATGGATGTTTCCGCAAGCTATCAATGTTAGGGGTTATTTCTTAACACTATTTATTGAAAGACAAAAAGAAATGTTGCAAGACCCATTTTTTATCATTGAGGCACCCAAATATCTTTTCATTTTTGCTGAGCTGCATCCGAAAGATGTCCCTGAGAATAGAAGCACTGAAATTACCTAATGCGACTTATTGATATGACGTTACATAGAACTACACGTAGGAATACAAAAAAAAAGAGGCTATTTTAGTGACCTCAGAGAGGCAGCCAAACGTTGGCAGTCGCTGTAAGTCTCACGCGAGCGTCGTTCTCAAGTTATTACTCAAGTCTCGACTCCCTTTGTACTTTGCTTAAAGGAGCTTTAAAAATATTTCTATACATCACTAAATACTGCTCAGGATCACTCTTTAACGTTAATAACTGCTTGAACTTAGCTTTGGTATTTTTTCTAGGCAATGGCAGTCGCCAAAAAATTCGAGAAATATGAGCATCGTTCATCCCCTCAACTCGGAGCCAGAAGCGGCCACGTGGCCTGATGCCTATCTTATGCCGTCAACGTTAATATTACCCCCGAGCTGGAGTTTTAAAGGAAGAAAATGCGTGCTCAGCTGCAGGCATTGTTAGAGTTCGGCTATTCTTATTACCGCAGTGGTTGGACACGAGCCTCTACTCAAGTGTCTGCCAAGACATTGATTGTTACGAGCCGATGTACGGTGCTCACGCAGTCCTCCTGTGCAATCCATGAGCCGCGCTCGACTGTCGTCAGGCGGGTGGTTTTGATCCTACAATTGCGACATCAATCTTTGGGAAGGCAAGACTAGAAGAAATAGTCTCATTTAATCCTCGCCATTGCACCGCGACAAAGAAGCTTCTGAATTAGATGCGGCCTGTGCGAGTATACTTGGGCCAGAGGTCCAGTACGCTTCGGAAAAGTCACGAACATTCCAACCCGAAGTCGTTTTATGACCCATCTAAACTTCACGGGGTGCAAAATAAAAGGAATGAAGGGTTGCGGTTAACAAGTGTCAAATAAAATTGTCGAATGAACACACACCAACGGAGGAGGCAATTCCTCAGGTATACATTCAACCTTTCCACTCTGGTGTAAAAGGAAGACCAGCGATGCTGTACGATGGTGGGAATGAAGTAATGGCCGGGCGCAAGTCGGCAAGCCAGAGTGGAAAGGCTGGAGAGGTTGCCGCCATCTATGCGTGACAGCGGCAACCAGACAACCGGCAAGCCGGTTCTCTGGTTGCCGTCGTCATTTATAGATGGCGGTAGCTTTCCAGAGGTTAGTGTCATCATTTGTTTGCTGACGGACAAAACACTGGGGAAACTAACCCTTAACAGCTCAGCTGTATAAAGAAGTGCGTGTGTGTGTGTGGGGGGGGGGGGGGGGGGTTTAAAAACATACTGTGTTGTAAAGGTTCCTCTTCCCAGTATCTTTGGTGCAGACCAAAAAGCGTGACTCCGGAAACTACTTTGCTTGCAAAAACGCTCTTACCAAAAAGTACGTTTTTGTCGTGCCAGACGCTCGCGCCGTTCCTAGTGAGAAGCGTCTGACTCGCAACTAAAGGGTCGTGGGTTCGAATCCCTCCTAAAATTCTTAATCTTTTTCTTTAAGGCTCAAAAATTACTTTTAAAAGTGAAATCATTTGAGACATACGGCGACCTTTAATTCGCATTACATGTCATGTTTTAATCACTCTCATTCCACGCGTGATGTCACGTTTCACGTGAGCATTGTGGGTTGCTTGAAATTATTGCCTGAGGGTATGTAGCTCTGACGTCATGAACCTATCGACCAATCAGGATTTTCCAGTCACGCCACCGACATCGGCTTTTCTGCGACATGAGCTCCTGAACGCTATCGAGTTAAAATCATCAGTTAGCAGAGGTGATGCTCATTTGCAAATTAAATTGACCGGCATCTTGTCAAGAACAAACCTCAACAACCGGGCTATGCCAGCTTATTCTGCATAAGAAAATGTTCACTTGAGCAAGCGCTATTTTGGGCCAGATTCGATCTGAGTGCGAAGGTGCGTATAGACTAGAGTGCAATTGCGATTACTTCTTGCTGCATGATTAGTGACATGCATGCGGTGCTGAGTGTAAACAATGTTTGGTTAGAACAACGGGCATTTGGATTGCCGCTCTGTGTTTCTATAAAAATATAGACTGAAAGGATTGTTACATTCTGAAAATTTCATTGCTTTTAGCTTTGTTGTGTCGTCATCATATACATATATATTGTGAAGTGTATTTCGTGAACCTTATTTCATATTTAGCAAGAGCACGAAGTGCTTATTTCATAATTTTCTGTGATGTAATTCCTTAGTTCAAGGACACAATCACGATATCATTTTTAACACTGCGACACAAAGTTCGATACAAAGTTGTACTAATCACGGGTATTTTAGGCGACCTACCACACTTTGCGACAACATTTTATACCGTGTAAATAGATCAGCTTGAGCTTTAGAATTTTACTTAAACACAAAGAAAGCATAATAAAATACAGTATGGTTTTAAAATTGTAGCTGATCTATTTACAGGTATGTACCAACCAGCTCAACTCTTTACTCTTGTACTTAAACATTTTGATTCAGGTAAAATATATGTTACTGGTAAACAAAGGGATGTGGAGTCGTATGAACACGTTGCGTATGTTAATGCAGATTTTTTTCTACTCTTGCGTCGAAATTAAATAACTGAATTTAATATTTTTGTACCTAAAAACAAAAGTAAATTGCACGGACGATCGAAGAAACTATATAGTTAATCGTTTCACGGCATAAATAATGTATATTGCCAGTACAACGCGAAAAATATATTCCCAATTTAGCGGTTCAAACCGGTTCGAACCGGTTTGAACCGTTTTTTTTTGCTCCCCGGAACTGAACCGGAACCGAACCGAAAGCCGTGAACCCGAACCGGAACCGAACCGATAAAAATTTCGGTTCGACACTCTGGTGACAGGTGTTCCGAATTATCCTATGGCGAATGTCTCGCGGCGACCAATTGCCCTATAACAAATCGACATGTGACGAACGGGCCGTATCCCAAAGCTGGCCAGTCAGCCGATAGAGTGCGCCATAAAACAACCTGCACTACGTTTTGAAGCACTGGGAAATATTGAGTGATGCACAACTAACTAGCACAGCTGGGTACAGGCGGGAAAGAGGAAAATTGGGACTCCCTTCCGAGCGTGGCTCCGGCCCAAAGTCTCATCCCTGCTTTCCAGTGGGTCCGGTGCTGGGGTGACGCCGACAAGGTTTGACCGGAGGAAGATTGGCGACTCCCTCGCCAATTGTTGTTTTAAATTAATGTTTTTAGTTTTTTTTGCGCGATCCCCCGAAGGTCATCCTGTTTATATCCCACACTACTTGTTGGTATTAGAAGGGCGGGAGGAATCATGTTTTTTTCTTTTTAGACATAGGCTAGGTGGCGCCAAGTACCGCCCGTTACAATGGGTATAGCCATTAACATCCATTCATCCACTGCACTGGTTGTACAACTGAACCTTGCCACCGGCATGACCCCGTCTCCAAAGGAGAGCGGACTTTGCGTACAAAGCCCGAGTACACAGAAGAACCAGCATTTAACCCTCAAGGCATTGTTGAATCTTCCCCCAGCAGAACATGGGGAGATTTTAAACATAGGCGATAAAAATAGAAGGAAGTGGGTGCGTTACTCACAAGACAGCACAAGATAACGATGCCCCCACCCCACACAATTTCTCTTTCAAGGCCAAACGCAGGTCAGCAGTGCCATACCCCACTAATATAACATTGACCTCATTCGGTTAAAAAATAAATAAATAAATAAAATAAAAAAATAAATAACATTTTGTATCTAATTTATATTTTAGCATACGTTTATTGGTTTAATTCGTTAACACCGAACCCCACGTCTTTATCGTTTTATTGTACTATGCGTCTTTATCCAGTGGCTCGTTTAAAAATATCATTTCACGCTTTTTGGCATATACACTTCTATAGAATGGAAAGATAAAGCAAAACACCGTGGCTGTGCCAGTTCTTCCCTACTGTCCCAGTTTTCCCAAAGTTATCTGCAGCAGCCGCCTACAACATTCCGAACTCGTTCGCTGATGTGATTCACCGGCGTCTTCCGTTGGCCACCTCTTATCAGCTGGAACAGACTTCGGCCTTGGAGCTCTACTTTTAGACAATAGGCCGGAGACCACTTTCACCTCTGAACAAAGCGTCCACTGGGTGTCTTGACCTTAGAAGAGAGGAGGAGAAGTGATGTCGAGTGGAGGCAGCCTCCCCGGACCAAGGTCCGGCTGTGGAAAAATAAACAATAGGCTAGGGTCCCATTTAGTCCAAGTATAAAAAGGGTTGTGGTCTACCTCGAGCTGTCAGTTGTTCCTGCCACGTAAACCGGGAAGGAAGCTGATACTTCGGAGGGCTGAAAATGGAGTGAGTTCCAATCTTCGATATTCTCATGACGACGTCATGACGCTGTTTATTGAGTAGTTCACATGCATGGATCATCGCAACACTGTTTCTATTGCCGCCGAGGCAGCCCTATAATATACAGCTTCGTCGTTTTTTTTTTTTTTCGTATCGATACTTTTTTTTTTTTTTATTATTCAAGAAAGATAGCTGTGTCGTTGTACCACGTGTGTGTGCGCGATATGTTTGCTCGGTGTAAATTACCACTGGTCCTTTGTTCTGCTCCTTCTCTGTCCCGTCTTTTATGCGCTACTCTTTTACCATGTTCGATATTCTGTCTCGTAAAATTTATTATTCGACTAAATAATATTTTTTTAGACCTTAGTGACTTTTCTAACTATCAAGGTACCAAGGGAAGAATCGTCTCAAACGTTTCGGTTTCTCGATTAATGATTATTTTAGGCGATGCAAAGTCCGTGGACATAGGAGGGGATTTCGATGCATGCATTTTAGTGCCGCAGTAATTTAGCTGACTTAATGCAACTGATATTACGAAAATCTTTTTTCGGTTTTGTTCCAATTGTCGTCAGCAGTGCGCGCCTTCAGCTTTTGGGTACAGTTGGATGGGTAGATGGATACTAACGGCTGGACCCTTTAGGACTGGCAGTAGCTTACGTCACCCGCTATCATACGTTTCGCCTAGAAACGAGACGTACGATTTTTCCTTCCCGCCAGTAGAGACCTGCAGTTTCGGAGTTACTGTCGTTCAATCTCAGCCAGCTCATTTGCATCCTTACATTCATTTCTTCCCTTCTGCTTTTTTTTTTTTTGTATCTATCACCAGGCGGTCAAGGAAAATGCTAAAATAACTATCAAGAGTTCGGGCAAAAAAAAAAAAAAAAAACTATATAAGGAGGCAAACGAGCTGGTTTAGATTGCATATGACATAAACCCGAGACTGCGGGCATAAATCGAGATGGAACCTAAAACGTATCGAACCAACACTTGGAACAATGAAACACACTGACCCGCTAAAAACACAAAGTACGTCCACGACTCTCACATTCTTTCTTACTCTCAATCGTCGCTAACAAAACGCCATCGTTCTCCCTTTGTACTGGTACTACTAAGACCAACACGTCACACTAGCTTCTCAGACACTCAAGCAGAGTAGTCTCGCAAGGTTATTATTACGTTTCCCGGGTTACCGTCACACTACGCTTTCTAGTGAGTGCATAACTGATGACCCCCTTTGTCCTTACCCAGCCCACGCGACCAAATTCCACGACATCAATGCCGCGTATGGGAGTGCAGCTACGCGACGGACTGCAGGAACAACTTCATCCGGCACGCGGCCATGCACGTCCACCTGGACTCGCCCATCACCTGCTGCCGACACGTCTTCTGGACGCGCTTCGCCGCACGGACCCACAGAGAGAGGATCCACCCTGACGCGGAGTATTTCTGTCGCTTCTGCGACCGCCTCTTCTTCCATCTGGTGGACCTGGCAGGGCACTTGGCCACGCACACCGACGAAGCGAGTTCCACGTGCCGCATTGCGGGCTGCTCGTACATGTCCAGCTCCCAGGCGCTCGTCAAGATGCACAAGCGTCGGGTCCACGGAATTCCATGGGTCTCCAGGCGTCGGAACATCGACATGGGATGCGGGAACCAGCCCAGCGGCCCTTGTGTCCATGAGAACCGCCCACCGGGCAGCGCAGCAGCATCGGGTCGACAGTCCGATGCCGCAGGCTCATCTGGTGGCAGCACTGGTGACTTGTCTCCAGCGAAGCCGACGGCTGACTCGGACATTTTGGATGTCGCCGGCATTCTTCTGGATATCTTCTATGGTGATGGACGGGGCTGACGCGTGTCAGGAAGTTTGAGGAGGACTCTTTCTAGGATCCCTTTAGGAGCACGGGGATTCAAATCATGTATCGAATGATTCCAGAGTGAGCGTCACTTGGCGTTGTACGGACAAGCGTGGAGTTTTGTATTCTTTTTCTTGTGTCTCGTACATATTTTTGAACGACCGCCCACTGTAGGTCAGCTTGTAAACGGACGTACCAACAATCGGAATTTCCGGTTGGATTATTGGTGTGAAAAATAAAGCGTAAGTGTCACGAAATTACTTGTTCTTTTGTTTTTTGTAGAGTGGTCTGGGTCGTTTGAAAACGCGGAGCATCGCCGGCTCAGTTTCGGGGTTTTAACCCGTGTACAAGAATGGCCTACTTCCTGCCTCTACATATCGTTTGATCAAACTTTCACGTCATGGCTAGGCTAGAACAAGGTCTTGGGCCAATAAACTCCTTTTTAAATTTATGATTAGTTCCTCCACTGTCCAATGGTGGAACTGAGATCTGTGGGTGTGTGTTTTTCTAATCCAACCAAACGCATAAAGTGTTCCGTGACGTTGCGGTTTTAGTACACCGTTATGTTGGGTTTCCACAGCTGTCAACAGTCTCTCGAAAGTTTTTTTTTCTTCTTTAGGCATATTGCATCTAGCGTTCTGTGGCGACTAAATACCCAAAATTCTCTGGTAGAACTACAGCGCCAAAACAAACATCCTGCACGCTACTCCACAGGCTGTATTTGTGTCATGTCTGCGCAAAAAGGGAGCTATTTTCGAAAAGGAAAGAAGCAGTGTCTGGCACGTAGCATTGTTAACAATGCCACTAAAAAAAAGAAACTATTCTTTTTAGATGCCTAAGTACTGTGTCCGATAACCAGTTTTGAGCAAATATTAGTATTTTCAAATAGTTGTTTCAAGTGATACGAACTGCGATAATCGTATTTTTCGAAGTTTCGAGGTTATCCCCCTTGAGTGCGCTTCTCCTCAGGCACCTGTGCACTGCGGAGATGCAATACCCGCGGCGGCGAAAAACACAGCGATGCTCTACCAACCTGTGTTCCTTATTTGTGCTCTTCTTTTCTCCGCTCTTGGAAGGGGCAGCAAAGTTGGGAGGTCAATGTCACGAAAATTTGGTCACGGAAGTGACGTCACACAGATAACGTAGGAGCGGCGTGCCGCCTCCTACCGAGAACCGCGCAGTGCGCACAGGCGTCGCCTTTCTACGGGCTTGCTCGTTTGCTCGCTTCAACGCGACAACGCGCTCCTGTCTGATTTAAACGACGATGGACGCCGCTCCGGCAGCCGTGATTCCACAATCTTCGCACATCGCTCTGGACAGCGGCTACCAGCACTCCGTGACGTTGCGTTTTTAGTACACCGTTGTGTGGGGTTTCCACGGTCTCTCGAAATGTTTTCTTTCTCCAGGTATATTATATCTAGGGTTCCGTGTTTTCGGCTGCGACTGCGACTAAAAAACCCGAATTTAGTGGAGGAACTGCAGCGCCAAACTGCGCCAGAACGAACAGCCTGCTACACACTGCTGCAAGGGCTGTATTTGTGCGGAATTTGCGCCATGTCTGAGCCTCAAAGAAGCTATTCTCGAAAGGAAACTGAAAGTGTCTGACATGTGGCGTTGTTGGCGATGCCACTAAAAATTAAAAAAGTGTTTTTTTGTTTGATGCCTAACAGCGGTTATTTAATCTAAGCCAAGTAGCAAAAAAAAAACAAAAAAAAACAAAAAAAAAAAAACGAACGAGAAAACGTTGCTGACGAAGCGTTGCAGTTGGATGTGTTCACGAAACATCCCAGTGTCAACAAAACGTATGTCCATGAAATATGTCAATGAAAAGTGTGTCCATGAAAAGTTTTCCACAAAACGTGTTTCGACGAAGCGATATGCCGAGCACACGTGCATGTGCAGTGAAAGAGTACTTCACAGCATCATGCTCGCGCGTGTAGTTTCCATTTCGCTCGCACTTATAGTGAAACAGAGCTTGCCTCCTGCATATGCGTAGTGCAAACAACTTTTCGCTTGATCACACGCTTGTATAGACGCTTTACACACGCGCCAGATTGCAGCCGCCATTGTTGACCTTCTTTTGCCTTATGAAGATACCGAGCCACTGATACGAGCCTCCAGAAAGGCCAATGCTGGGTAGAAGGACGCAATAGAACTTAAGATGGCCATAACCTGGCCTGCTATATATATGGTAATGATGAAGTGAAGAAAATTAAATAATAGGAAACAAACTGAAGGTCAGTTATGGCGGCGCCCATGCACAGTTGCTGCAAAGCGTCTATATCAATACTGATTTGGTTTATAGTTTACACTGCAATGCAGCTCGGATTAGAGAAAAACCTACGCTACTGGCCACATGTGCCACAGCATAGCCTCCTCTATACTGACAAAGCCTGGCAAACCGTCACCTGACGCGGCCGCCGAAAGTGAAAAGGTAGAGCGGCAGACAAGAGTTATGTAACCGGCGCCCCGCAGCAGGTGAGACGCCAAAACACGCTTATTCCGAGCGATGAGAATGTCCGCTCGTGCTTTTCACGTTCTTCGAGATACCGCTTGTTTTCTCTTCGGGTTCGAAAGCCATGTTTCGGGTCCTCGTCGCTGCAAAAGCTGTGCTCTGATCACCAGGCTCCCCTAGGGTGCCTAGTGTGAAGGTTAAGACATCCATTTTTGTCCCTCAATGTGCCAGCGCGTGACGCTGTCGCGCACTCGGTGCGTGACTTGGGCGGTAAAATGGCGTCTTTGCATTAGCCAAAGCTACGCGCTCGAGCTGAGGGACACCGGATTGCGCGTACTTCGAAATGCATAAAAACACGATTGGGTGGAAAAATGGCTGAGATATCACCACTCAAGCAAAAGCGCGCGTGTGTATGAAGGCACTCTAGGCTCCCTGAGAAATGCCCTGTGCTACCAGGTCCTCGCGCTCCAAATCTGCGACCGGGCGCTCTATGGCTCCGCCATCGAACTGCCAGGCTTTGTGAGCATAGACGCTTTACACACGCGCCAGAATACAGCCGCCATTGCTGACCTTCTCTTGTTTTACCGAGATACGGAGCCACTGAAATTGGTATGGACGAGCCTCCACAAAGGCCAATGCTGGGGAGAAAGACAAAATAAAATCTAGGATGGCAATGACCTAGCCTTCTATGATAATAATGAAGTGAAGTAAACGTAATAAAGGGAAACAAAAACTGAAGGTCAGTTATGGCGGCGCCCATGCACAGCTGCTGCAAAGCGTCTATAGAGGAGGCTATGGCCAACGTTACTGGAGCAAGCTTGCTCCAGTAACGTTGGCTATGGCCACAGTCAACAGAGAACGTGCACATGTGCCGCTCGCGTGAGTAAACATTGTTTTCTTTCAATAACAATTGTGACGGTGTAAAATCACGTGGCGAAAGTTCGCTGTAAGCGCGCGCTTTGTGGCGACCTTTACGAGAAGAGTCAGCCGTCAGCACGTGAATTTTTTTTTTTTTTTTTGAGCAGTCCAGAGATTTCTATTTGTTCTATTCCAAGCAATCAGGAGACAAAGCTTACGTCACGAATGAGTTTAATGAAGTATTATGGAAATGCAAACATTATAGCCTGAGCATTACGTTTACAAGTTTTAGCCTTCGATGCCTTAAGAGTGTATAATATAGCGCTTTTCCAGTCTTCATCAGCGCGCGCGATATGTGTACGTGCACGATATTTGACATGACGTCACACTCCGCCCCTTGCATATATTTTTTTTATAGTTTTGCATACGACTAGTTGGTCCGCACAAATCACCAAATTGATATTGCTATATTGTCACGAATGACAAGTGATGAGGCGATAATGACTGAAGAAACTAAACGTTTAAGGGGGGGCGAACTTGTGCCCAAAAATAAAAAGGGAACAGAAGAAAGTAGAGCGTCGCGGGCGTCGAAGTCGGCGAAAGAGCAGAGTCGAACGCTGGGGCGAGACCAGGGTGTAAGATAGACCGGTGGGGAAACGAGAGCCAAATGAGCGACCGGATTGTGTCCCCCTCGGTTTTCTCTTTTTCTGTGGCGCCATCTATGTGGAGCACCGCGAACTCTCACTCCAGGTGGGCGAACGGTGGCGACTGGCTAAACTGACGGAGATGATTTCTTGTGGATTTTCAATGGAGAACTGTCGTGCTCTCGGTTTATTTTGCGCACTTTCTCATAAAGTTCCATGCAAATTCAATTCCAATTTTTTTCTTCTCGCCGCAGCGCCATCTGTCGCAAATCGGGGGTACCCGCAAGCAGACGAGTACACAATCCGATCACGGCGCTGCGATAGGTTTCTATGGGCCGTTTCCCCACCTGTCTATCTTACACCCTGGGCGAGACTGACTCCGGCTTGCCACGCGGAGCCGCTTTTGTACCGCGTGGGCTTCTGGAGCATACGGCGTAGAAGGTTCGGCGCGTAGAACATTCTAATCTCGAATCAGCCCCAAGACGGTTTTCAAATTTACCAGAATACTATAGACCTTTTCCACAAGGGCGCCGCCATCTTGAATTGTCGTCACTTCCAGTATGGGCGACGAAAAAAAAGTAAAACGTTTCAACCTGTAACTAGTAAAAAAATAGAGGCGAGCCAAAACGAGAATGTGTGACGGTTAGGCTTATATCCTAAATGTCTTCTATTGGCGTGGCAACGGCAAAGTTACGTTTTCGCCCATACTGGAAGTGACGTCAATTCAAGATGGCGGCGCCCTTGTGGAAAAGGTCTATAGTCGGTTACAAGTCAAGAAGGTAGGAGAAGCTCCTCCCACAAGTGTGATGCGCCCGTTTGAAATCTCTCCGCAGTCGAAAGAAGAGTTCACTGGAAACGCTCCTTGTTCCGCTTCTATGGATTCCCAATTGTCTCCGATCCCACTTTTTATGAAAGCGACCTTTGTATTCATCGGAGAGGGAACCGAGCCCCTGAAAGCAGCCTTTGTATCCATCGGGGGGGAAGCTAATCCCCGAAAGTCGTATTTGTTTCCGTCGGTGGGGGAGAATCTCCCTCTCGTGGCATCCACAATGCTAAGTCAAAGTCAAAAGGTAAAGCAAATATGCACAGAAAGGCAAGACCCTCCTCGCGCGTTGGCCGCGACGTCACGGAAACGGTGGGACGCTACTGGATGCGGAGGTGGCGGAGGGATATCCGATTCCCTTTGAGGGGCATTTGCCGCTACCTTCTTAACCTGTAACTGACTATAGTCTGCAGCAATAAACAAAAAGATGCGCCGCTCCCAGGAATCGAACCCTGGCCCTTCGCGTGGGAGGCAAGCGCGATAACCGTTAGGCCACGGCCGCGCTGCCTACTTGGCGCGCGGCAATATTGCTTGAACCCTGTGGTAGCTGTTCATAAATTAAAATAATTGATAGGCTGCAGTCATTTTAACTGCCCCTACACTCAGTGCTAAAAGTAATATTAATAATTTACCGGTCTACTTAATTTTTTAACATTGACATTAATTACTCTTGTTATGTTGTAAGCATAAGCATTTTGTGAGAGGCCTACTTCGTGTTTACCAGACTGAACATCAACAAAAGCTGAGGCTCATTTTTTGAGTTTTCAAGTCTCACGGTCATAATAAAAATTGAAGTAACTTGAAATGAGACAGCTTACCAAAAAAAAAAAAAAAGTTTATTTTATTTTTTATTTTTTGGTATTAAATGTTTTGAGCTAGAATAGACCCTTCCCGAAATTCAGTCTGGCCACTTTGATCACTATCATCATCTGTGGAACGGCATCTGTGCCATACGAATGGCGGCCTTCTAGTGACTGATAAAGGTAGACGTTGAAGATGCTCTGAAGCGGATCTTGCGAGGCCTGTACATTCGGGGGGTCAGTACGACGCGACCTGGGAATGGAACACAAGAGCTACGTAAGCATTTATTTCTAATAGCTCAGATTCAGTCAATCTGTGGGCGGCACACAATCGGCTTTAAAGCACTTTGGTGTATAGAATTTTCTCGAGGCATCTGAGTGGGTTGGAGCTTTGTTCTGAATGCAGGTTCTTGGTCACCATCGAACTGAAAGTGATCGAGAAAGAACTCAGACTGAACAATTCCCTGCGTGCCGTTGACTTCCGAAAGTGGTGGTGCCGATACGAGTTCATTTCCGCCATTGATATGGCAAAACCTAAACTGCTTTACAAACCACCAGATGGCACTGAATTTCGGAAAGGGTCTATTAAGGCAACCCGCGTCTATTACGTCATCACGTTTTTATGGAAATACGATAAAGCGCCAAACACGTGCACGACGAAACGGCCGACATGTCATACGAATCTGAACACGTTGAAATATGTAACTGGCCTCCGAGATCCCCGGGTTGATATATGCGCACCTCCAATCTCATTTTTTTTTGACGAGTCTGTTCTATTTATCGTGCATGCGTCGCGCCATTAGCTCAGGACGATTCTCGCGTTTTGTTTTGATCACATTTGTTGGAAATGCGAGCTCATAGAGCAGGCTAGAGTCACTAAATGAGCTGCGGTTAGAGTATCGGCACTGTTCCTGACATCGTTGTGGGCGCCGCCATTTTGGTGATAGCGCAAAGCAGACGCAACTGCCGATCGTTATGATTCAAAAGTGTGACTTCCTCAGCATTAGATTCGGTGTTAGGAAGCTCATGTAATATTGCTTTGCTCTGTTGCGAACTGTTTAAACATTTGTGGAGGGCGGAAAAGCGTTTCCTGTGATTTCAGATAAAGCTTTAGATAACTGTCGTTACCCTGAAGCGTAGCTTATTTAGTGGTACTAGAGCAGGCAACTGCTCCCTTTGATCGAGAACCCGTGCAGACGGGCCGCGATCAACAGAAAGCTCGCACATCGAGAAACGAGTGAACAGCCATGGATATTAATTTCAGAAGAGAGAAGAAAAAAAAATGAAAGCCGTTTACAAGTCCCTGTAACGCCAAATTGGAGCGCAGCTCTTGAGGAGGAGGAGAGGAAGGTACTGAGGTTCACGTGTTCTCGGGGGGGGGGGGGGGGGGGGGGCGGGGCGTGGTCACGTGATCTGAGGTAGCGTGACCTTGGTGGGGTCACATCCAAGGTCACGTGGGGGCACGTGACTTGGGGGTGTCACGTGACCGCGGGGGTCACGTGACCCCCCAGAGAATTTTTTTCCGCTAGATTTAGCGGGGAAACTTTCCACAAGATTTAGCGGGGAAATTCTTTCCGCTAGATTTAGCGGGGAAAATTTTCCGCTAAATCTAGCGGGGAAGTTTTTCCGCTAGATTTAGCGGGGAAAATTTTCCGCTAAATCTAGCGGGGAAATTTTTCCGCTAGATTTAGCGGGGAAATTTTTCCGCTAGATTTAGCGGGGAAATATTTCCGCTAGATTTAGCAGGGAAATTTACCCATAATGCACCGCGCGGTTACGCTGATGGCGACGGCGACGGCGACGGCGACGCCGCTCAAGCCGGAAACGGGCGCCTAAGAGCTGCGCTCTAAAACACACACACACACAATATATCGAAGCGCCACCATACACGATTTATTGCGTTCATGTACATTTCTGGAGGCGATCTCATCGCCACCTGTTGGTTCAGAATCACACTAACCAAGGGCGAAGTTTCACTTTATGCAATCTTATTTAAGCGTCCATTTTCTTCTTTCTTTGTTTTTTTGCGTTTTCACGTTTATTGTGGTTCGGGCAACCCAGCGAGCACGGAGAGAGTCACTAATATCAATGCGTCATTTTTTTAACAGGACAATTAGGAAACTGCCTCGTACGAGGACGCCCGGTGGTGTCGAACGCGCGTGGCATGTGACGAATGCGCGACGTCGTCGGTCCCGGTCAACTCCTGTATTACGACTTGTCAGAGCCGCTAAAAGCTCTTTTTTACTCGAAGTGCAAAATATAATCGGCGCGGACCATTCCAGTTATTTATGAAAGTATTTTTTGTTCAGCATTTTAGACGAGAAACAAACACATGCAGTTTAGAAAGGACGGAAACAAGAAACAACGCGCGATGATCCGAACATAGAGCTATTATAATGTACGCTAGAGGTTCAAATGGCGCTAGTATCTGTACGATTTCCGGTAGGCAAATTTAAGCAGATAACAACCAATTTACTTTTGCGGTGCTCCTGTGCATTCCTATAAGAAAACGAGCGTGCATTTTGTTTCTCCACGGGAAAATGACATAGAACACTTTTGTTATTTCGGTCGTACCGATTAGTATGTACCTTTATTAACATTGTAAAAGTGCAATTGCTTTAGCTACAGCATTTTTCTTCATGAGTGAACGATGTTAAACGTCGCCCCGGCAAACTTGCGTTTCACGTATATTTCCTAATTTTTGACTCTTCATTCTTTTATGGCAAGAGTGAATTGTGCATATCTGATTTCGCAAATACCGGGAAACCCGCCGTCTATACTTCGCTTCGTGTTACGATGGACCGCGAAGGACGCTACGAGCCACAGTCAGTTCATAGCTCGGAGGGTGTCACGTGACCCTCCGGTTGGGCGGAGCGACGCGGGGAAAGCGAAGTCACGAGAGAAGCTACGAACCACGGATTGGTCTGTGCAGCTGGCAGCGTCCGTCACGGTACATGGCAAGGTTAAACGAATTACAAAAGCGTAAGTGGTTGGGGGCTATTTGTACACGGACACCACCACGTTTCAATTCACGCAAGAGCGAATATACAGCGTGTCCGGCCCCCCCAAAATTAGATTTTTTTTTATTACGAAAATAAATTATGCTTTGCCGAGCGCTCATTTTTCGCCCAAATGTAGCGCTACGGGTCCGGACCAGATGCCGAAGTTTCAGCATTAACCGTTGCCTTTTTCAAAGGTTATCTGGTTTTCTGAAATTTTCAATGGGAAAATCAGGCCCATTTCCGCCCGTTTTCGGTAACTGACGTCATAGAGCTCCAGGTACTCGAGAGCTCTGTCGGCCAGCATTTTTCGGTTGAAAATATAAGAAAATCACTTACAACGGGCAGCGCTGAAACTTTTGGCACCTGGTTCGAAATTCTAGGTCTGCATTTGGGAGGACAGTAAGCGTTCGGCGATGTCTAGTTTATTTTTGCGGAGTCCCGGGATACACCCAGTCATTTCCTATTTTCCACCAACATTGCTGCTACTAACAACAACAACAACATCCTGGGCAGTCAAGACGCCAATCAACTAAATTTTTGTTCGATGTCAGTATGATGATTCTTGCAAGGTTCTGTGCGCTGCGTATTTGCGGGTGCCATGTGAATCCTTAAAAAAGCTTAGCTTCGACACGCGCCAAACAGCTTGACACAAAAGTAAAAAAAGAAAAACACAGCTCCAATTAAATCTTGACAGGAAACCCGACGTTTCCTTTAAAAAATTTATTTTTCGACCTTTAAAATTTGAAGACGTTTCCTTCCGAAATCTAAAGAAGTCCCCGGGCACCTTGTCGTCTGTGTGCGCACAAGGCCTCTGTGACCTGACAAAAAATATGAAATAGTGATGATAAAAAAGTATAAATTTTGTTTCTACATTTTATTTATTGTTCACTTTGAAGCGGCAAGGTTAGGAGCTGTTGCTAATTCAAATGCTTTCAATGACCCCTAAGAAGAAAAAAAAAAGATCTGGCTTTCAAACGCCGAATTTCATTTTAAAGGAAGTGTGCAACGAATTTAACGTTTAAAGAATTTTCACCTTCTACTTTTGACATTGTTTATCTTGTCATAAAGAACAGAAAACACATCTCTTTCCTTCGGAATGTTGCGATTCCGCCGCGTAGTCGCGAAGCAAAAATTAGACTATTTACAGACCTGCAGCCACGAGCGGCGGCCATGAGAACCACACGGCGTGAAGTCAATGGGGGACTTGTAAAAAGATAGCAAGTTGTGCAAATACCTGCTCGATAAAAGATAATTTTTCTATAAATCTTGTCGTTCCAACATTCAACGTCAAAATCCTGGTATCATCGACAAAATTTTTATTGTACGAAGTTTTAGTGGCGCCATCTATCCTAGGTCCACAAAACCGTCAGCTCTCTCTGCTACCGCGAACATCCACCAGAAGCCGGAGGGGGACGGGGGCACAGCCGGACAAGGATCGCCGGACGCACCCGGACGTTGGCACTTTCCTCCTTTCGCCATGTTGATCGCGCTGTGCCAGCACGTGGTCACGTGGTCGCGAGCGGGTGAGTTCTCGCTGCTCACTGATGGCTCTAGAGAGAGGGCTTCACCTGAACCCCGCCCAGGGTGTAAGATAGACAGGTGGGGAAACGGCCCATAGAAGCGTACCGCAGCGCCGTGACCGGATTGTGTACTCGTCTGCTTGCGGGTACCCCCGATTTGCGACAGATGGCACTGCGGCGAGAGGAAAAAAATCGGAATCGGATTTGCGTGGAACGCTATGGGAAAGTGCGCAAAATAAACCGAGAGCACGACAGTCCTGCATTGAAAATCCACGAGAAACCATCTCCGTCAGTTTAGCCGGTCGCCACCGGTCGCCTACCCGGTGTGAGAGTTCGCGGTGCTCCACATAGATGGCGCCACAGAAAAAGAACACCGAGGGAGACACAATCCGGTCACTCATTTGACTCTCGTTTCCCCACCGATCTTACACCCTGACCCCGCCCGTCCCCCTTTCACGTCACAATGCACGTGACTCGGAAGTTGGTGAAGGAGCTGAGGTGTGGCGAAAACCTCAATCTTTGTCAATTTTTAAAATAAAAACTAGGACATGCAGGCAAAAGCGGTTTTTTGTTCTTTACTCAAGAAAGGTGGAGACACCAACTCCCAAATTATTTAAGCAATGCACTGAAATCGTTGCACAGCTGCTTTAAGATTCGGTTGGAGCTATATGTTTTTTGGACTGCGATTCTCACCCAACCAGGTAGATTTCTGCCGAACATGTACATTTCAAGCTTACAACAACAAAATAGTAGACGTTACGTTAGTGAATACCACCTTTTGAATACAAGCGCTGCTATGAGACGTCTTCACACAGCAACATTTCCTTACCTTTTTCGTACGCTAGGTACAGATCACCGAAACACTCGTGTCTTTAATCTCGCGTGCCAGGATATATCTCTTCGAACTGGTAGTAGCGTTACAATGTACTAGGTGCTAGGAAGAAGAAGCCAACTGGGCGTAAGACGTGTCTTTTCGATCGTCCGAAAGCCAGCCGGACCAGTGGCACAGACCATGTCTTCGATCGATATGGTGCTCAGGCTGCTCAGTTACAAGCTGGACCGCAGGCTGAAAGACTCCAAGGCCCGCTTTCGTAAAGACCGCCGCTCGGCCAACACCGGCGACAACCCCTGGAGCCCGCCCGCGGGGGTGATGGATTCCCTGCGTCGCCGGTAATTCGGTCGGCTACTATGCAAGTCGGACACGCGAGGAGCCCACTCCAGGTGTTCGAGACTGGCCTGCTAGAAGTAAGGAGCCAATGACAGCACCGCGAAGACCACAACCGCGAGGAATGCTATTAGGCCTAACGCACATATCCTAATCATAAGCACTCTCATCTTGTATATTACATCATCACATAATCTTCTTCACTAGATGCGGCACCGCGGGCCTCCTTGGTACGGGCTGTTGCCTTTCTGCGGTGCCGCGGCTCTCCTGAGCAAATAAAGATTATTATTATTATTATTATTATTATTATTACTAGAATACTTGGTGTAGTGTTGGGATCGGAGCGACTCGGCAACGGGAGCTCGTCAGGGCGCGTGTATTGACAGTTTGCGGCGGTTCTGTAGTCGAGTTACCCGGAAAAAATCGCGCAGCCCGTCACGTTTGACGGAAAATGCGTTTAAAATCGACGACGTTGTTGCTTTTTTTTTTTTTTTTCCCGCTTTGAGCGCCTCGCGCGTCGGTAAGCCGACCACGATTTTATAGTTCCGTGTGTTCGATCGAAATATGTTTTGAATCTTATGTGTTCTGATTTTTCGGATGGTGAACGCGTAAAGCGTGTATCACATGCAGCGGTTTTGGCCCTAGAGCGGCGCGATTTCTGCCGTCGCGGCGCTCTGGCCAGCACCAGCGGTTGATCGGCACGAGCGCCGTCGCGACGGCAGAAATCGCGCCGCTCTAGGGCCAAAATCGCTGCATGTGAAACACGATTTAGGGTAGCGTCGCAATGCCGTCGACGAAAAGGCGATAAAACTCTTGCTGCGCACCTGGTTGCCCAACGGGCTACATCAGAGTCAAAGGTGTGAAAGCGGCGTCCCTTTTCGGCGTTCAAAAAGACAGTGCCACCAGAGATCTTGGGAAAAGAATCTGCAACAATCGGACAAGCACGGGGTGTCCTCGTGGACACCCCGCGCTTACACCAGAAGCGGTGCCGACTCTTCTGCCAAGTGTACCCCAGGACGTGAGTGGTTACCCTCCCGCAGTACGAGAGGAAAGGAAGCGGAAGGCACCAGAGCCCATCGTTGCGAAGCGTTCGGGACTCACTCGGGAAACTGACCTGTTGTCACCAGTGGTGAACAGCGAAGCTCCTGCCGTAATCCCACAAGGCATTGCTCGCGACGCACTAGGCTCCCTGAATGTGCCAACTCCCTTCTGGTCCGTTCACAAGTTCAGCAACTTCGACGGTGCTGCTTATTTGGAGACTGCTCTTGAGCCGAAGTCTAACAAGATCAGCATCGAAAGCGCGGTGTTTATTTGTTTGGACAACTTACCTGATGTGGTACGCCGAGTATATCTTCAGGGCCATGTATGCGCTGCACATTGTAACCATGTAATGCAGTGCCGTGCTGTAAACTATTACAACATTTACCTTGCCTTATTTTTTGTGGTGTTGTTTCCTGGTCTAAATGATGTGAAATAGTTGCTTGTTTCTTTCTTTAAATCTTATAAAGCATTACTTTTTCAGCCCACGTTGCCTCTGTTTTTTCACTTAAGCTCGATGTTGAAACGCGTGATAAAAACTGTCACGGCTTATAAGCCATTTCTTACAAGTAAGCGTCGGGAGGTCCTCGGGTGGTCGTGGCAGCCATGAAGAAATATAAGATTCTCATCTTTTTGCGACCGTCGCTTGTCACATAAATGAACACAAGAGTGAGTGAAAAGTGGAGCGAGCTGATTAAGGTCAAGAAGAAGACGGGCAGAAAAGAAGACCGAGTATTTAAACTGGGGTACTTAAAACATACTAAAACAATCTCGGGCCTTAGTATGTGCCGTTTCGTTCCGCTATAAAATAAAATAGAACAAAAACTGCTTCCATGTTTTAGATATTGCCACCAAATATATAATGTTTGGCCTTTTTCAACAAACCGACGAACCGAAAGTCGCAGCTAATTCTACGCTGAAAGAACTTGGAATCCGCTTCTTTAAAGTCGCAATTGTTTTTATGTAAAGGAAAGGAAATCTTATATCTGGGCCATATCTGGCCATATCAAACATTATATGATTATATACGGCCTATATACAGTCTTATCTGGCGTATATACAGACTTATCTGGCGTATATACAGCCTGATATGGCGTATATACAGACTTATCTGGCGTATATACAGTCTTATCTGGCATATATACAGCCTGATATGGCGTATATACAGACTTATCTGGCGTATATACAGACTTATCTGGCGGCCGGTTTTCAATATATTAAAAAGTTAAAACAAGTAAAAAAAATTCTTTGTTAGAAAACTCTGAATGACTTATTGTTCGCGACCTAAATGTTAGCACAAATAATTCCAAACTTCAGCTTCGACAAGCTTAAGTTTAAGATTATTTGTGCTAGTTTTCGAAGGATTTCAATGTAGCTTAATTATTTCAAAGTGTTAACATTACGCCCGAATAGACAATTTGCTAAATCCCGTAAGTGCCTCGGCCTGTACTCGAGGAATCATGGGGACGGTGTTTCTTCAGCTGCCTAGTGATCGAAAATTTTGAGCAATTCTATGGTTACACAGATTTGAGTGTAATTCGGAGTCGCCCTGAACACGTGCAGTACAGAACTTAAATACCTGCCATACCACTTTTAAAATGTCCCGCCAGTGTCAGTACTGTGCATTCCGTCCAACCTTCAACCTGGGTGAGCTGCAGACATATCTCTTACATTATTATCATTCTCGTACAACTTCAAAAACGCTGATATTAAGTTAGAAACGCTAAAAATGTCATAAACAGCTCCGCGGAATCTGAGCTAAATCCCGGTTTCGGTTGTTGTGATTTCTCAGCTTTTAAGTAATTCCTGCTAAAACAACAATCACGAGGATGATAATATGTTAAGAGATTTCGGCAGCTCAGCCTGGTTGAAGTTTGGCCAGAATGCACAATATCCTGAACGCTGCCGTTGACGAAGAACTTAAAAGTGATATGATAGGTACTTGAGCCCTATGGGACGCTTGTTTAGGGTGACTACGAATTACACTCGAAACTGTGTAATCATGGAATTGGTCAAAAGTAACGATCACTAAGGAGCTGAAGGACCACCGTTTCCATAACTCCTCGAGTGCGGGCCGGGGCACTTGGGAGAATGGCAGACAATAAAAATATATAAAGTGTTGATTTCAGGCTTTTGTACTTTTGAAATGCCTGGCCAGATCTGGAATTTCCTTACTTAGCCAGATCTGGGATTTCCATATCTGGCCAGGGGTATCAGGTTATATCCGGCGTTATGAGGCTATATCTGGCAGATATACCATATCAGGTTATATGTGGCCAATTTTTGATATGGCCATATCTGAAATCTTCAGATCTGGCCAGATATAAATTTTTTGTGAGGGGTAGCTTGTACCGTCCAATACATTGAAGCATCATGTTGCCCACGGTCGTGCCGCAGCGTAATTGATGCCGCGGTACGATCGCTGGCAGGTCCTAGCTGTATCAGAACTCCTATGTGCACTCTACCAAAGCGTCACCAAAAATTCGTAATTTTGTGGCTGAAGCCGCGCATGCGCGCACCTTCTGGGTAACGCGCCAGTGTCGACACCTGTCGCGATCAATACCACGCGCATCAGGCGAGCCGCTCCGGTCCGAACACTACCCACGTACATTGTAATCCAAGTATTCTAGTACACTGTAGCAGCGTGGTATTCACTGGACGCCATAGCGCGTGCTCGGGATGAGTACTTATTTATGGTCTCCCAAAGAAGATTATCTTGATAGTGTGCGTGTTGGAAGCGTTGTAGAAGCCTGTCGCCACCACGTGCTCGGCAGCTTCGAGCGCAACTATGGCCGCCAGTGAATACTACCTATACGAAGCACAGATGTCCCGGCGGCTTGTGGCGTAAGCAGACGTACGCTTTCGTAACGTAACTTAACGTAACGAGGACGAAGTAACGTAAAAAAGACAGGGCCGTTTGAACCAGTTTTCAGAGTTCCTTTCGGTCTAATAAATAGATTGATCTCACCAGCCGGTCTGGTTACGCTGCTGCTGCCGCAATGTATTAAGCGAACTTTAGTCTTTCTGCACGTGCAACAACCTGGCTGGAGCTCTGCACATTCGGAGCATGAGGTGGCACGAGCTGTCTCGTGCACTGCATGCTGCCTGTCTCCTGCGAACTAAAGCTATGGCCGCGTCACGCATGCGCCGAGCGCTTCGTGAAATCGGTCTATTAATTGGCACGTACTCGACTCCCAAGCCCGTTGATGTGATGGATTTTATTAAGAGTTTAACTCAGGTAGGCGCCTCCTATCTAGCCTGGTTTTATGTCACCACCTAAACTGACATGGTGGAAAACACCGCCGTTCTCGTACGTCTGCCGTCGACGCACGTACCGCCGTTAGCATACGAAAAGTTAGACTGGTATTCAACCCATAGATGGCGCTGAATTTCTGAAAGTGTCTGTTGTGCCGTTTTTCTTTCCGACTTCGCGACGTTCACTTCTATGGAAGTAGCCCGAGCCACTCGCAGAAACTGCACGCGTCCTTTACACGAAAAATATAACATTCTTAGCATTGTAACTTTTTTGATGAGTACTTTTTGACATCCTTTTATGCGAAAACTGTAAAATACGGTCGAACGTCGATGAACCAAGGCTTAGGAGAACCGGCTCGTATTCTCTGAGGTTACAAACTTTGGGAATTGACCATACACGAATACAAACATAATTATTTGCGATAAAGACAATGAAAAAAAGCCGTACTGGCCCACAAAAGCGTTGCAGCGTACCAAGGCTGTATGCATTATGAAAGCCAACCTTCCACACTTTCTTAATTGAGGGAGAGAACAGGACAACGTCCCTGCACGCTATTTTTTTTCTCCATTTTCTCAATTTCTCACCGTGTAGTTCCATTTATTGACAGTGCCTTTCAACAAGGATTTTGGAACTGAGAAACTATCGTTTTGATCTTCGGGGTAGACACATTTACAACTATTATCAACGTCAATAAAATGCAAAAGTAGTTGCGTTGCCAAAAGGAGAATCTCTCTTTCTAGGTGCTCCGTCCAATCATTCGTTTAATTTTCTCTCTCGTAAAATTATTTTACCGTTTTCCGGATATTCGTTTTCAACGTGGCTTGGATTACGCGTAAACGTATATAATGGCCAAATGGAAGCAATGGCAATGGGGAAGTAGGCATCACGTGAAATGGCGGATAAAAATATTGAGTTTAGAAACGAAAGTATTGGTGATCGAAGATAAACTTTTGCATTAGGACGATTGGTTCATTAATTCTAAGAAAAAAAGTAAAGAAATCTAAACACGGCTTTAGCGGTAGGTAACGATTACATTGTCGGCTTTTTGTTAAAAAAATGGAAAATTAAATACGAAAAAAAAGTGCGCGGCAAGAACATTTAGGTCTCTTATGGCGGGAGGCTAGACGAGCTTCTCTGCAGACTCCTGCCGCTGCTCATTCGGAGGCGCCGAGGGCGCTCTGTCGTCGCCCTGCTCGTCGACCTGATCGTCAGGATACGGGGCGGCGTCTTCCTCGTAGCCTGCAAGAGCGGTCGGAAAAATCAGAAGTGTCTCTCCTCCGGTCACCTGGAACGCGTCTCTGACCGGTGTGTTCTCTCCGTCCTAAAGTGTGGTTCCTCCATTTCTGCTCTATGACGCCTTCTTAGGAGCGCCACAATGTTGCCGCCGTTCGTAATGCTGGCCGTGTCACAACAGTGGTGGTGTATGCGGCAGGCGACGCCTGTTCTACCGCAGGTCGCTCTCTAGCCGGACAGTCAGTGGACGCTCCAGCAGCCAGGAGTTGGAACTCCGCGACGAAAGCGATACTCGCGTTCGTTCGTACTTTTTCAATAAAAAAGCACTAACTGTCCCATGGAGCGAGCCGACGTCATCAGCTTTGAAGCCGCGCCAAACGGCACCTTCCCCTGTCCCAATGGAGCGAAGCCTGTCGTCTGTTGCAGAAATCTGATGGATAGACTCCCATTGGCTGGCGCGCGTCATCAAGGGACGAGGCTCCCATTGGCTCTCAAGCGGCGCAATTAAAAAAAAGAAGAAAAAAAAAACGGCACCAAAGCATTTCTGTTTATGGCTACGCAGAGCACGCAGCGGCCCGGCCGCCGGTAAGAGGTGCGGCGGTGCGGGCCTGGCCGCACAGCCCGCTCGGGTAAACTCCGGAGAGGCTGCACGACCGGGCTCAGCGCGGCGTGGCCACTTCACGATAGCGCACGCTTGGCCGTCCACGTCACTACTCCGCAGACGAACTAAAGGAGCGGAGGTACGATATTCTTGCTTACACATTCACGACTCGTAAGAAGTGCATAGGTGTCCTTGGACATTTTTTTTTCTTTCTAGCTTCTAGCACCAACCGCCAGGATCGCAATATATGGCAATACGACACGCTGACGTCTGTGAAGTCATTTCTGGCATCTTCGGTAACTCAGGGACCACGTTTGATGTATGGACGGGAGAGAACGTTAAACCCACCGGTCCAAGACGCGTTTCAGGGACCGTAACCCTGGCACCGACGGTGCAAGCGAAGTTTTTCCGACTTGCCCCAACAGTTTCGCGGGACAGAAAGACAGGGAAAGAGCGCCCCTTGTGCGAAGAGACCCGGATAACAGTGTGTAATTCCTGCTGACACTTGCTTTTATGGTAGTTTTGATCCTTGATAATGACTAGCTTGATTTATGTTACTTCATCTGATTTCGAAAATGTTTATTAAAGTGGATATGCACAATCTCTAAAACTTTTAATTTAAATGCACAGTCTGCGAGAAACGAGGGTACTGAAATTTAAGTACTCTTTGGTCAGTTTAAATGTGCCTTCGACGTGATCAGTTAACTGAGACGTGGTACGTCGAAGACAACACTGCTTTTGACCTACCTTTATATAACAATCTTTTTCAAAACCGAACCAGCAGCCGTGGAGGTGGTGTGTCTTTACTTGTAAATAAACACTGTTACGAAATTTTGCCCGATTACTCGTGTATTAATCGAAACTACGAAGTTCTATATCTGCGCATTAACCGAAACGTGATACCCGTTGTGTACCACCCTCCAGATGGAAAACCTCATGATTTTTTTTTTCGTTTCTTGAATCAATCCTGATTTCTTCGACTGAAAAAAGGTATATCGTAATTATGGGCTGCGATTTTAATATTATTATGCTCGTAGGCGCTCCTGCAAAGAGGCAATTTGAGCAGCTTATCCAACAATTCGGACGTATGCATATGATCACCTCACCTACCCGAATCTTTCCTACGTCTTCTTCGTTGCTTGGCTTATTCATAATCAATATTAGTGATGGGACGAATCACCAGAGATTCGGATTCGGACTGATTCGGAAATTTCCGAACTTCCCGCGACGAATATTCGGCAGATTCGGAGATTCGTCCCATTCGTCGCTGGTTGAAGACGGCAGCGTGAATCTTGTCGTAAAGCTCGTGAACGCGGTCCGTGTTTCTTTTTAGGTACTGTTATTGCATATAACCAGATTTCGTCTCGTTTATTTCAACGTAATGGTATGTACTGAACTGTCATTCTAAACCCTGGCACCCGCCCAGATCCAGCTGAGCTGATCGGTGCGGTTGACGTAGGCCTAACCAATGCACGGTCTCGGTTTCTGTGCTGTTTCGCGGTGATCGGTAAAATGTAGCGAAATGCTGCGTATTATACATAATGTGGCGCAAAGCAAAATAAACATGTTCAGGCAAGGAAATGATCCGTCTCCTTCTCTAGACCTGCGTATGTCTGTACCTGGCGCGAGAGCGAGATGAGTGTTGCTCGTCGCAACTTCGTCCGCGTACCGGCACCGGTGCCAGAAAAAAACGTCACTACTTCGTACTGTCGCTTCTCCGTCCTCGACAGCAAGTTTTGTGTGCGTGAACTTTATTTGCTGAAAAAGAAACACAACACAGGGGTGTCCAACGCGGAAACAAACACTACGAAATCGGATATTATTAACCATAAAGGTACAAATGCAGTGCGGGAGATTAATAGTACGTCGCAAGGGGTTTTTTAAGGCTGTTTCCCGCGTTCCGATAACAATACCTCAGTGCACACACGTTGGCGATAATCGATCCGAATATACTCACTTGTGTGGTGTGTGCCAGTATAACCGTAACTATGGACGTGAAATGTGTCTGTACCGAACAGCACGTACGGCATCGATCTCTTGCGGCGATGAAAACGTGCACTTGTATTTCCACGTGCACCAAGCATGCCTATTTTGGTCGCAATCCGAAACCGAAACCAAGTTTCCCGCGATACCAGCGGTACCATTCGACAAACATCCAAAATAATATAAACAAAGCGGGAGATTTCATTTATTACTGTGATATCATATTACAATATTATTTTGTGCACTTTGTAGAATTTAGAGAATTTAATATTACAAAAATTGAAAGACTCATCAACGTGATCAGGCCACCATGGCAACGCTCCGAATCTTTCCGAACTTTTCCGAATCTCTTGAGATTCGGCTACTCTTCCGAATCTTTCCGAATCTCCAGATTCGGCTCCGAATCTCGATTCGGATAAAGATTCGTCCCATCACTAATCAATATGCATACATCTTGCGTACTGACATAAACGTACTGACATAAATAATAATATAGTAATACGTACTGACATAAACGATCAATGCAGTATGCATCTTAGTCATATATATATATATATATATATATATATATATATATATATATATATATATATATATATATATATATATATATATATATATATATATATATAAACAAACAGAGTGCATAAAAAAAATGTTGAACCAGCATTTTTCAAGACATCACACCGAACAACCTGGACACCCTTAGACCGAAAATCCACCACATTGATTGGAGTGATGTCTTTCAGGAAACTGACACAAATCATTCCCAATTTTCTTATCTAGGCTTTAAAAGGTGCGCCATGAATGCTTTTCTTATGGGTTACTTCGGCAGAACAAAAGTTCCCAAACTTTGGATCGTCCCAGAACTACTGGGATAAATCAAAGCAAAGAATAGATTTTATTGCCGCGCGCCAAATAGGCAGCGCGGCCATGGTTTAACGGTAAATAAAAAAAAAAAAAAAAAAAAAAAAAGCGGCCATGGTTTAACGGTTATCGCGCTTGCCTCCCACGCGAAGGGCCAGGGTTCGATTCCTGGGAGCGGTGCATCCTTTTGATTATTTCTGCAGACTAGTATTCTGGTAAATTCGAGAACCGTCTTGGGGGGCTGATTCGAGATTAGAATGTTCTACGCGCCGAACCTTCTACGCCGAATGCTCCAGAAGCCCACGCGTGTACAAAAGCGGCTCTGCGTGGCAAGCCGGAGTCAGTTTCGCCCAGCGTTCGACTCTGCTCTTTCGCTGACTTCGACGCCCGCGACGCTCTGCTGTTATTTTCCTTTTTATTCTTGGGCACAAGTTCGCCCCCATTAAACGTTTAGTTTCTTCAGTCATTATCGTCTCATCACTTGTCATTCGTGACAATATGCAACTTTCGTGAAATCGAGAAATCTTGATGTGCTTAGAACTTTCAAATCATATCGGAAGCAACTAACGAAAGGAATTAGAAATGTGAAAACGAACTATTTTTGTAAAGCTTTTGTCATGTGTGCAAATAAGGCAG